>NC_134381.1:2643333-3965000 GCF_035582795.1 Mycteria americana | reverse complement strand
GGCGGGCCGGTGGATTTGTCCGCGTGCTCCCGTGTTGCTGTTGCCTTGGTTTATTCTCACATCCCTTGGCTGGAGGGGACCGCCCGGGGGTGATGCTCTGGTGGTACCCGGGCTGGGGCAAACCCCCGCTGCCCCAAACACCTCCCGATGCACGGCCCGGGGGTTCCTTCTGCTTTCGGAGTGCTGCAGGGAGCTATTTATAGGGTTGACATAAAATAACACCTGGTTTCCTCCTCGGACTGAGATACTGCCAGGGACAAGGTGTAGGGGCTCCTGCAGCCCCAGCAGGCAAGGAGGGAGGCTGTGGAACGTCAGCCTGGCACCGGGACGGCCGTCCGCGCGCAATGGGAGGTAGCGTGTCTGCTTCCCAGGTGGGATGGGGCTGGGGGGGCTGTGCCGCCGCCTCGACGGGCTTGTGCCAGCCTGGAGATGCCGTTGCGGGTCCCCCGGTACAGAGGGAGGTTTTGCCCTTCCTGCAGTGACGTTTGCGAGAGGCGGCTGGGACGCGGCACTCACTTGTTATGCCCTCCGTCATGATGTCGGTCATCTTGCAGCAGGAGGAGAGCATCCGCATGCTGAGCTGGTCCACCACCAGCACCTGGGGAGAGGGGCTGTGAGCTGGGGGCACGGCGGGCAGCCAGGGAACTGCCCTTCCCCACCCCTTCCCCACCCTTGGGGGCTCCCTGCCCACACCGACCCCCTTCCCTGCTTCCTCCTCCCCACCCTTCCTCCTCCTCCTCCTCTCCTGGCATCCCCGGGGTTTGGCGCTCACCTTCCATTCGCCCTTCTTCTTCACTTTCCGGATCACATCATGCATGATCTCTGCAAGAGAGGGAGCGCGGGGCAGGGGGTGAGCACCCCAAGTCCCCCCCGTAGCACCCCAGGGCCCGTCAGCAGCATTGGGGTCTGCGCCAGGGACACCAACCCCCCCCCCCCCCGTGTGTGCGGGGCCACAGCGAGCCCTGCTCCCCCAGTGCCTTTCCTGGGGACGTGGGGAGGAGGTGGGGGGTGGTTTTGGGGTACCCAGGGAGGGGCGGTCACCCCCCAGCCTTGGTTTTCTCTCATGCCTGGCACTAACAGGCGGAGTCCACACCGGCGGGGAGCTGCGGGCTGGCGGAGGGTTGGGGGGTCCCTCTGGGGAGCCTGGGGGCCACCCCACACGTCCCAGCCCTAATCCGAAGCGCCAGGAAAACAACAGCGGCTTAAGAGCTCCTTTTAGAAACAAGAATCAAGCGGCCTGAGCCCGTTCCTTGTAATCCCCCGCAATCTCATTTCGCCTTCTGCGGCTGCTGGGTTTACGCAACCGGCTGGGATGGCAGCACCCAGGGACCCCTCGGGGCTGGGGCCACCCTGCACCCACGTTCCCAGGCACAGACACCCCGCTTCTGCCCCGGGCCAGCCCGCAGGGCTGCTCCCCGTGGGGTGCGGGTTAAGGCCACGCAAGGAGGTGGCCCCAGCAGTGGGACGGGGATGTCACCTTTTGGGGCCGGGCTGCAGGAAGGGGGTTTCAAGCCTTGCCAGAACAGGTACTTGCCCTCCTGCCAGACACACGTGCTGCCTAAACATCCGTGTTGGGGGACGTGAGGTGCCCCAAAACCCCGAAGGTTCCCCCAAAGGTCCCCTTTTTGCCCTGCTGTATGTACCATCACCCCTCGCAGAGCAGGGACATGCCGGGGAACTGCCCGGCTGAGCCTGAGGGAAAGAGTCTGCGTCTGCGAGCGGCTGGGCCGTGTCCTCTGCACGGTGCCTCTCCCTGGCTTTCTCCCCTGGAGGGTTTTGCTCTGACCCTCTGGTCCCAGGGACGGGGATGGAAATGCCCAGTTAAAACCCAGTTAAGGAATGTTTCTACATTAGAAAACACGCGAGGTGTGGGGAGCCCATTGCTGAGGGTGTCACCCTGCCAGACTCAGCCTTGGGACCCTTCCCGTGTGAAGTGACCCCAAGGGTGCCGGTCACCTGGGTAAAGCCCAATTTGCGTTTATATGGGGCAGCTTGGGGCCTAAACTTGTCCCTTTTTCAGAATAAGGCTCGAGGGAGGTATGCAGAGGGGACTGCCCTGGGAGCACCCAGCCCTAGAAACTCCTGCTTTTAGGTGATGCCGCATTTGGGCAAAAGACCCCATCTTCCCAGCTCTCCCACCCGCTGGGGATTTGCACGGGTACGAGTGGCTCGGGGCCGGCCGGGGCCTCGCAGCCGCCCTGCGCCACATGGAGCATCCTCGCTGGGAGAGCGGAGGGGCCCTGCCAGGCTCGGCTCGGCCCCAGCCCCCCAGGGTGATGCTCCCCGTGGTTTCCCCATGCTGCTGGGCTCATTCACCGTGCCACCATCCAAACACCCTGCGGTGATTTCACGGGCTGAGCGAGGCTGTAAGACCTCCCAGGCTGCTCGCAGGGCTTGGAGCCGCAGTACCGGGCTGGGAACTGGTGCCAGCAGGGATAAACTGGGAGCCTGCGAGCATTGCTGGTCTGTCTGTCCTGCTGTAAAACTTGGAGGCAGCCATTCCTACCGCTGCACATCCATCTCCTTCCCAGCGACATCTGCCTCCAGGGAGCCCCAGAAGGATGTTGGCCATGAACTCGGGGTCCTGCCTGCCCTTGGTCACATCCCTTAGCCTCTCCGTTGGTAAAGGGGGTGCAGGGCACCTCTGGGCCGGGGAAGGGAGGATGGAAGGTAACCGGGTACAGATGGTCTGTACCCCTGAGCCTCCGAGCTGGACACCACTGCAGGGGAAAAGCTGCTGCCTGCACCCATGTGCGCTGCCCACCCAAATCCAGGTCACCCACAGAGGAAAAATGTGAACCGGGAATTGTCCTCTGCTGTGGGCTGGAGCTGGCAGCGAGGGCTGGCCCTGTGTCCCCAGTCCGGCTCTCTGGCCCCCCACTGGTGCAGGAGCAGGGCCAGGAAGGAGGGATGCAGCACATCCCTCCTCTTCCTTTCATTACTCACGTTTGGCTCCTTCCCCGGAGCAAGGATCCAGGAATAACAGCGCTGTTTACAAGGCAGCAGGCAGGAGCCCTCCCTCCCACGCCAACAACCTCCATCGCAAACAACGGGGAAGAAAGCACGGGGGGCCGTGGCAGCGCACCGCGTGCCGGGCGGCAATACCGGCCGGGAAGGGGTCAGGGTCTGGACCAGTATTCAGAGAGGAATACTGTCCCTGCCATGAAAATACCGCTTTGCTCCGGGGCCGGGAGGGGAAGGAAGGAAGGAGGCTGGGAACGAGCGTCCTGGGGCCCAGGGGAAGGTGCTGTCGGTGCAAAGGCTGCCGTGGCCCGGCTGGCGCGGTGCTCCTGGCACCCTCCGTCTGCTGCGGCAAGGGGGGGACGGGGCCCAGGGCAGCGGAGCCCAGAAAGGGCTCCCCAAAGAGCTGCCTCAGCCACTCCTGAGCTTGTCCTCGCTGTGGCAGCCGCGGCAGGGGACATTTCGTCTTCAGCGCCCGGCTACGTGGGAACTCTGTCTCTTTTGCGTGTGTACGGGTCGAGCTGGCTGTGTGCGACGGGGGGAGCACGGGCCCGGCTGTGCACCCTCCCAGCGCGAAAAGTGCCGTCACGTCCCCAGCCTGGTCCTGGCACCAAGACGGGCCTCCCGGCGCGGAAACCGGGCACCTCTGAGGGCGATGGCTCTGAGCTTTGTGGTTTCGGGGCGTCCATCCTCTGGTCAGAGATGGGCCCCCCTTGGCACCAGGGGCCAGCCCTGCTCCCAGCCTGCCACAGAGCTGCCCTGTGCCGCGGCTGCAGCCGGGCACAGCCCTTCCCTAAACCGATGTCCTCTCCTGCCTTGTCCACGGGTCGGATCTGGATGCAACGTTAAGTAGCCTCCGGGTCTGCTCCTCCACCGGCTGCCAGAGCCAGCGCAGAGCCCCGGCAGGGTCGGGAAAGAGGCAGATCCACGGAGCATCCTCCCAAGAGGCTCCGGGGCCCTGGCAAAGCGCGGGAGGGCATGAGACAACCCCCAACAAAAGCTTGAGATTACAGTGTCCTGTTTGGAGGAGACGTGGCCATGAGCTGCACCTCCCAGGTGTCCTTGCAGCAACCATTAAACCCCCAGGTTAGGGAAGAGCGGTCTGTTAGCACTTGGGTGGACCAAGAGGGCAAGGCTAAACACTGCGGGTGGTCAGGGCTGGCACGGAAAGGGGGAAGATGTGGGAATTTTGAGGTCAAAAGGTACGGTCCAACAGGGTACAGCCGCTCCCTGGGGCTGTTCTGGCTCATGTGGCTGCTAGCGGTGGAGCTGGGGCCACAAGAGCAAAGGCTCGGCCAAGGTCAGGGCTGAGAAGACACCCAGACCCGTCCTCAGAGCAGAGCAGTTTCTAAGCAGCCTCTCTGGCAAGGGCACATCTAACCAGGAGAAGGGATGCCAGCACATACGAGCTATCCAGGATGAGCAATGCCAGGGAAGGCATCCTTGAGCCAATTCCACGCTCAGTTATAGGATCAGCAAGAGACTCCTGGGGGAAACGGCAGCTCCTCTGTTCCCCAAGGTCCTCAAGTTAAGGCTGGACACCTCCCGGGAAGCGGTGGTCTCACGTCCCCACATTAGCAGGTCAGATGTTGCTGCCCATGTCCCTAAATGGTCTGGCCAGCCAGAGCTTTTGGGCTCTAACGTAAGTCAGTGACGCTCACAGCCTAGCTTTTCATCTTGGAGATAAACCAGGTTTCAGGGGAAAAAATGCGTATGCATATCTCATCCAGTGCCTTCAACACTTGGCTTGTCTGGACCTACCACGTTGCATCTGTTTCCTTCAAGCTGGAAGAATTTTAATTACAATTTCTACCGAGAACAGACAATACAGACAGCTCTGGACTTATCCTCCAATGTAGAGGCAACGCCAGTGCCTATGGACAAGGAAGCACACCTCACCCACAACTGGAGGACCTTGTGCTCTTGAGTAATGTGGTCCTAAAAGTGCAATCATGCAGATGACGTGCTTGAGAGCAACCACCTCCCCCAGCCCACCACCTGCAGTTGGGCTTGTTCTTGGGGTGACGCGTGGCATGAAAGTGACCCACTGCATCGTTTTCAAGCAGGACCAGAAGCTGGTGACATGGTGGCCTAGTAGGACTTGAGCCCATACGTCACTCCAAGAGGCTTAGCCCACATTATTTATACCGAGCTGGCCGGGCAGCCTTTCTCCAAGCCTGCCTTGCCTCGCTTGCTCATGGCAAAAGCAACCAGCCCCATGTCTCCAACTGGTTCTGAGGGAAGAGGGACCAACCCTGCCATCGCTTGTGCCCACACCAACAAAGCGCAAGCCTGCGCCGAGAAAAACTCATTTTGGGATGCCCCAAGCCCATTATCCTGCTTCAGAAAGAGCCTGAAACCTAATGACCAGCCCTGACCTCCACCGGTCGGTGGAAACAGTGAAACCTCATCCTGGCCACCACCCCACCCTGGAGCACCAGGTCGGTGAGGATGCTGTAGCCAGGGGGTATTTCTGCTCCAGCGCTGACCCAATGGCCAGTGCCAGCAGCGATGGCCAAGCCCTTCCCTCCTGGAGCAATGCAGGAGGCCAAACTCCTGCTGCTCAGAAATGCTCCTTCGCTGCCACGTCCCAGGACCTCACGGGCTGCACACCTTGGCCTGACGCGGCAAGGGAAGACGGAGTTCCTTTATGGATGGGCAACAGGCTGTAGGAATCGCCCAAGGTCCTCCAGGAGACGAGTGGGCCTAACCGTGGGCTTTTCCCTGTCACAGGCAGGGCTCAGTCCTGTCACTCTCCTCACGCATCCTCCGTTTTGGGATCCAACATCCCAGAGCAGCTCTGGAGAGCTGCATCACAGAAATCCACGGTGAGGTTTGCTCAAGACCCACTTCTCTTAAAAAGCTGTCACGCTGCATCTCCAAGACGAACATGTTTGGCTTCGGGTTGGCTTGGCAACTGCTTTTTTGCTGGTTCATTAACTAATTGCTTAAGACAGTGTGAATGTTACATAGATACAACCACGTTTGAATGTAGTGGAGCACGTATCCACCTCTGAACATCCTCAGTCGGGGATCTCTAGGTGCCGGTGTACCATCCCCAAGCACTCCCAAATAAAATAGGCTTCATGGACCAGGGGATGGCAGGAAGGCCATCAAGCCCGTTCAGGACATGGAGAATAACTTCATTTGCAGGAGACAAAGCCTAGCTGATGTCCTTCAGTGCAGCTAAGAGCCACCTCAGGGATGATTTGAGTCTGGAGACCACTGTGTCCATAAAACAAAAAAGTCTCAAACATGTCCCCTCCAACAGTCCATGTCCTCAACGCTTGTTTTTCTCACTCTGGTGCCCACCTGGAAGACCTCAGCCTTTCTGGAGGACACATTCCTCACGTAGGAACCTGCTGGTGGTGCAGCCCATGTGCCGTCCAGCTGCAGTAAGTCCTGCATGGGCAGAATTGCCCAGGCTCAGCTTCATCCTTTCCTCCCCCACCCTGGATGAGGTGAACTTTGATATTTTCACATCCAGAGCAGCACCACACGTCTCCCTCACGGCCGCTGGTGAAACATGCCACGTGTCGAAGCCACGCCAAGCAGTATTTGTGCTACTCTGGGGAGCTGCACAGCGCTGCTTTGCTGCTGGGGCTCTAGCTTCAAGGATTAGTCACGGTAATCGTAGTAACCTGTGATTAATTCCTCCTTTTCCTATTTGCACTGCTCTCATGAAGGATGTACATAGCTATACCTGCCAGCCAAAGCCACGGGAAACCTGCATAGCCTAGAGAGAAGGAGGACAGAGACCTGGAGGTTTTCAACTCTTCAGAAATTGAATAACACACCCAAAAGGAAATAAGGGAAATGAAACGCACGATCACACCCACAAATCGCTCTCATTGACTGCACTGGAGGAACGGGGTAAAATTCACAAGGATTTTCACTGTGGGATCACTCCTGGCATAGTTTCCTCAGGTCTGCACAAGGATCTGGGAGCTGAGCAGAGCTTCTCCATTTGGGTAGAGTCGATGGGCCACAGACCACGTCAGGTCCCTTTTGAAGGCATCACCCTTCACTAACGCTTGTCCTCTTCCACCAGGTGTTTCCATCCCCAGCAGAGACGCTGTACCTGGCTGTCAGCGGCTGTAGGTGCTGTTGGTGTGGCCAGTCTTGGCGGTGCTTCAGTGCCAAGAGGAGCCAAGAGCTTTCCTGCAGCAGGACGGCACGCATGGGGTGTCACAGTGTCCCGGAGGGGAGGTGACCCTCTCCCAGGGGTAAGTCACGCTCTTCTACGTGTGCGGCCATGACTTTCTGAGCTGGTTCTTCTCTGCTTTGAACCAAGAGGGAGCAAAACACCAACAAATTGGGGCTCTTCAGGCTTGGCTCGGTGGGAATCCAGGCTGGGTTGGTCTCCTGTGCTCACATGGACACCAGGGACAGGCTGGAGGGCAGCTGATGTGTGGCTGAGCTGGTCCGACCCTGAGTGGTCTTTGCTGCTCCCTCAGTGGCACAATGTCAAACCATCTGATGGGCTCCATAAGTGACCCTGTAGCACACGTGTCAACGCCTGTGTACACATTCATGTGTTTTCGTGTGTACATGGGCAATGTGGAAGCCCATAAATTAATGCACCTTCAGCTTGATCTATTTTTGCACTCTCCAAAACACAAGAGCCAAGTTCCTTCCCACAACGCGAGTTGGTGGACGCAGCATCTGCTTCTCAGCGTGCAGCTAAAAGCCATGTGACGATGATTCTCTTTTTAAATGTGTTGATTTTGTGGGAAGAGGGAGGGAATCTCTCCTGGGACATTTTTCCTGAGAGGTGCAGGGGAATTAAACCCAGACCTTTTCTTTTTTTTTTTTTTCTTTTTTTAAGAGGGAAGAGTCCAAGTCCTCTACGTCGGTGGCTTTTTCAACCTTCTTGCACATGCAGACACCAGTGGGTGGATGTAGACCTGCCAAAGCGAGGTCTGTCATTGTTGATAACCTTCCATGGTCACGTACAGGCAAGTATTTCTCAGCCCCTGGTGTAGACCATGGTTTGGAGACTGAAACTGCTCTGCAATGTGTGTGAAGACGAGCCCTGAATTTTGCATATATTTTTTTCAAGCTTTTCCAACTTAGAGCCAATGTTGGAGGCGAGACAGACCCTGGCGACAGGATCCCAAGAGGGCAAACACTAAAGGCCCCAGCAGAGGCTTTGCCAAGCGCCCGTTCCTGTACCCACACGTCGGGCAGGCAGCACCGCGCCGCCCTCGGGACTCCCCGGAGGAGGGGATCAGGAGGGTGGGCTGCCCAGGAAGCGACTGGCTTCAGGTTCTGCTCCCACCCGTGGGGACAGGGCGCAGAGACCCTCTCCTCCTCACCCAGCCACTTCGCCAGCACACAGAGATCGTGGCGGGGCTGGAGGCCCTGCCCCCGTGCAGGGAGGAGGATGCAACGTGCACCCCTGCAACGTTCCCGCTGGCCCTTTGCTGCCTCCTGTTCCTCCTCTGCTTGGCAGAGACCTTGCCAGGCCTGGCTCGGGGGCAGCACGAGCCTCGTACCCTGGGCCCTGAGATGGGCTCGGAGCATCCTCAATGGGCTCGGAGCATCTGGTCCCCAAAGTCTCCCTGTGCCCTCGGCCACGGGGTGGTGGGAGCGGTGAGGTGCCCCAAGCAGCCTGGGTGAGTCACGCACCAGCAACCCGGTGGCAGCAGGTCCCCAGGGCCCCTGGCCGTGCCCCGAGGCCGGCAGCGGGCCGGCAGCCCGGCCCATGCCTCCTCCCTGTGCCTGGAGCTGCAGCACAGCACGTGCAGCTCGGCGTGAGCCTGCGTCCCCGAGTCATCGCATCCCTGCACGGGCCAGGCAGGGGTGTACCCCCGAGAGGTACAGATGGGGACGCGGAGTGACACGGTACGGCAGCGAGTGCTGTACGGGGGTGCTGAGGGCCCATCAGACCTCGTCCAGGCAGGATTTAACCGTGGGGCTCCTCGGTGGCTCTGGCAGGCAGGCGCCCAGGCACAGGTCAGCTCCGCGGGAGGCTGCATAGGCAAGGATGCTCCGTGGGAGGATCGGCTGCTGTCCTGGGGGAAAGGTGTTTTCCGGCTGTCTCTGGAAGGCAGCAGGGCGCTCCCTTATCCTGGGGCTGCTCTGCTTCTCCCATCTGTCCGTGACAGCGACATGAGCAAAAGGAAGCCTTCGGGGAGGTTTCTCTCCTCTTGCAGGTGAAGGGGTCCAGGGGTTTTCAGATCCAGCATGGGTATCGCCTCTGGATGCCCCAGCTACGCGTCTTGCACCAGCCCGCTGTGGTGGCAGGCGCTGCACAGGTGTCACCCCTGCAGCACGGCCCGTCTTGCCTTGCCGGTGATGGTTCAATGAAGTAAACCCAGCCTCCTCCTCCTCCTCTCCACTGCAGGGTGCTGCAGAAGAGCAGGGACCAGGCTGGGCAGGGGAAGGTCAGGGCAGGCTGCCCTGAGAAGATCCAAGGAGGCCCTGGGGCAAGAGAGGACGGGGGGAACGTCCACGTGGCGGGGGGTTAGATGAAGATTTGGGGATGGGTGTCCTCAGAGGCGAGACCAGCTCCCACACTTGGGTGAGATTTTTCTAAGCAGCACCAGAGCAAAGCGACTGGTTCTCCAGGGGGCTTCCCTGGGAGGTGGGCACAGAGGGAGCAGAAGACACACCAGGAGGACCTGGTCCTCGGCATCACCTCCAGGGCTGAGCACACTCAGCTCTGACCCCGGCCAGATGAAAGCGAGTCCTGGAGGGACGCAGCCATTGCTGCTGGATACTGCGGGGAGGCGCAGGGACAGCCTGCCCAGCACGCACCCCGCGGCTCTGGGGGGTGGCAATCCGGTCCTGCCCATCTCCTGCAACGCTCACCCACCTCGTCCCCCTGCCCACCTCCTCCCACCTCTCCAGGGGCCTCCAAAACCCGTCTTGTTATGGCACCAGCTGGTCAGAAGAATAATCCGGGTCTGGAGGGAAGCCAGGGCAGAATGCAGCTCCGGAGGTGGGGCCTGGCGGAGCGAGCTATGGCAACACGGCAGCATCTTTCCTTCCGTCCCTCCTCGGGAGGGAGCCCAGCAGAGATCCCCTGCCCCGCGGTCAGCCCCAGGCTCGGACCCCTTGCTCCTTATGAGCAAGCATCTTCTCCTGCAGGTAAACCTGGGGGGAATCCCTGCCCGCGAGCAGTGAGCTGGCGCAGTGAGGGAGAGCCGGGGAAATCTTGTGCTAGCCGCATCGGTGCCCAGGGAAGGGGAGGTCTGGGGTACCCTGCACCTCGTCCGAACTCTGGGGGAGCAGCTCCAGCTGAAAACAGCACCTCAAGGCTGGAACCGACCCCCCAAGACCAGGAGCTTCCCTGGCAGCCTGAGGAGCACCTCGAGCCCCGGTGGGAGGGGAGGGCTGGGCCCCGCAGGGTGCTCCTCCGAGGGCCCCGTCCCTCGCTCCTATGCAGCATTTTGCCTGCACAAACCCTGCTCTCTCCTTCCAGACACCCACGCTTCCCCGATAGCCCCGCGATAGCACTGATGCCCGGCTACCAGTTATCATTTTCAGTCTGGAATTATATTTTTCAGGGAAGAACAGCGCAGTTTGTTACTAAACCCTGAAGGGAAGGATTGAGCCAGATTTCCATGATGCTGCCTTGAACCTCTCTGTGTGTGTGTGTGTGTGTGTGTGTGTGTGTGTGCGCGGGCGCTCTCTCCCAGCCTATTTCGGCGCAGAGACAATGAATGAAAATAAGGGACACGCAGTGGCGCTGGGCTCTGTCCCCTCTTTAGCGAGGGCACCGGATGAGCTGGATGGGGCCCTGCCTGGGGGGCTGTGCTTCCCCCCCGACCCTGCCCGGCTGGGCTGGGGGCAGCCCCTCTCCCCACCCCTGAGGCGAGGGGACCAGGCTCCCCCCAAAAGAAAACCCAGCAAAGCACAAGAGCCAACCTGCCCCCTCCCCACAGCTGATCCTGCAGCAGAGAAACAACAGGGCATTTCCCTGCCTTTTCCCTTTCCTTTTGCAGCTGGCTGGGCTCTAACCCCCAATGCAGCACCCCGGGGGGGGGGGGGGGGGGGGGGTCAGGGATGGCGCAGCCCCCCATCCCCGGGGCAGGTGACGACTGGGAACAAAGCAGGGACATCAATCCGGGGGATACCCCCCCCCCCGCCACCCACCCGATCACACCACCAGCCCCGGCCGCACCATCTGCAGCCTGCGCGGGAGGGCTTCGCTGCACAACGCGGCGGCTGCCGGAGCCACCCACCCGCGGGGATTTCACCCACGCACACCCCCCCAGACTACACATCAACACCATCCCCCCCCCCCAAAAAAAATAAAAAAATAAAAAAAAGGAGACCCGGCCCCGGCTGGCCACGATGCCACGGAAATAAATCATGCAAGAGGAACGGGGAGGGACGAGAAAGGCTTTTCATGGCTGCGGGGAGCCCGGGGGAAGTTTCCACCGGTTCCTGCCGTTTCTGCTCTTGGTTTAGTTGCTGTTTTTTTGGGTTTTTTTTTACATGCGGAGTTTTTCTGTTTAATTTTGCTACGGGGAAAGGAGCCGCCACCCCCCACCCCCCCTCCAGCCTCGGGCGTTTTGGAGAACCCCCCCGCCATCACGACGCTGACAATATCGTCTTGCAACAGCCGGGGGAAGGAGGAAGCGAACCCGGGGCTGCTCCGCTCCCGCCCGCCCTTCCCCTCCCCGCCCCGCAGCTCGGCTGCCAAAAATAGCCCGGCGGACCGCGACCCCCAAGGGCGCAGAAATGCCCGGGGGGGGGGCTCGGGAGGGGGGCACGGCCGCCCCGGGATCGGGGAAGCCAAGTCACGTCCGGGAAAATTAAAAAAAAACACACCGTGAAAGCGGGATTTGCTGCAGACAAAGCCGAGCGGCGCCCGGCCTGTCACCGCGGCGGGGGGGATCTGCACCGGGGACATCCCGGTGCCCCCCGGGCCGGGCTCAGCCCCCCGGTGCGGGGGGCGGTTGGGCTTTCCGGGGGCTGCTCTGCCGGGGCGATCGCCCCTCGGCCGTTTGGGAGCCAGAGGCGAGCGGGGGGGGGGGGGAAGACTCGGCCGCCTCTCGCTTCCCTCTTTACCCCCCCTCCTTCTTCCACCGCCCCCCCTTCTCCTCCCCTCCCCTCAGCACTGCAGAAAAATCCCAACAGCCTCAACGCACCCCCCAAAATTAAATAAATAAAAACCGGAGGGGGACAACAAGCCCCGACTCCCCCCCGCCCGCCGGGCCGGCTTGTCCCCACGTCCTGCCGCCTGCCCACGGGGGTGTCCCGGGTGTCCCCCCCGCCTCGCCGGGCGCCGATGCCGCCCCGGGGGCCCGTATTGCGCATCCCCCGCACCCCCCCACCCGCGGAAAAGGGGAGCCGGAGCCCGGTCAGTTGTTTCACCCCCCCACGCACACGCACACGCACGCAGCACACCGCGGGGCGCGCAAGGAGCGCGGCGAGACGCGGCTCTTACTTTCTCCCACCACAGCCTTGAGTCCGATGGGGGCCATGTCTCCGCGCCGGGGGTCCGCAGCGGGGGGCGGGGGCACACGGGCACGGCCGGCAGCGGCGGCGGTGGCGGGCGCAGCGCCGGGCGGCGCAAGGCTGCGGAGGGAGCGGGGCGGGGGAGCGGCGCGGGGCGGGGCGGCGGGGGGCGGCGGGGCCGGGGGCTCAGCTGACTGCGGGGGAGGGGCCGCCGGCGGGGCGGGACCGCGTCACCGCGCCCCGCCCCGCCCCGCCCCGCCCCGCCCCGCCCCGCGCCGCAGCGCTGCGCTGCGCCCGCCCCCCGCGCGGAGCGCCCTCTGGCACGCGCGTCCGCGGGCACCCGCACCCACATCGCCCCGCACCCACATCCCCCCGGGCACTCACATCCCCCTGGCACCCACATCCCCCCGGGCACCCACATCCCCCCGGGCACCCACATCCACCCGCACCCAGCATCTCCTCCCCGCACCCAGCATCCCCCCCCCGCACCCAGCATCTCCCCCGCACCCACATCCCCCCGCACCCAGCATCCCCCCGGGCACCCACATCCACCCGCACCCACATCCACCCGCACCCAGCATCTCCCCCCCACACCCAGCATCCCCCCCCCGCACCCAGCATCTCCCCCGCACCCACATCCCCCCGCACCCAGCATCCCCCCGGGCACCCACATCCACCCGCACCCACATCGCCCCGCACCCACATCCCCCCGGGCACTCACATCCCCCTGGCACCCACATCCCCCCGGGCACCCACATCCCCCCGCACCCACATCCCCCCGCACCCAGCATCCCCCCGGGCACCCACATCCACCCACACCCACATCGCCCCGGGCACTCACATCCCCCTGGCATCCACATCCACGGGCACCCGCATCCACCCGCACCCACATCGCCCCGCACCCACATCCCCCCTGGCACCCGCATCCACCCACACCCACATCCCCCCGGGCACCCATATCCATCCGCACCCACATCCCCCCCGCACCCAGCATCCCCCCCGCACCCAGTATCTCCCCCCCGCACCCACATCCCCCCACCCCGCACCCCCCAGGGCTCAGCTCTGCCCCTCTGGGTTTATTCTGGCAGCGCCGAAGCAAAGCGCTGCCCCCCCCCCCCCCCCCCCCGCCATGGGGCTGTAGGGGACCTGCCCCCCCCGGGGCTGCAGCATCCGCCTGCGGGGAGAGGGGACAGCGGAGTGGGCAGTGGGGAGGGGTCCCTGTGCCGTCTCAGGCTTGTTTTCCAGGAAAATATCTCCCCCCGCCCCATGCAGGGGATGCAGCCACCCCGTGGCCACCCACCCACGATGGGCACGCCCGGGGCTGTAAATCTCAGCGCCAAGGCTGCACCCCGGCCCGGCACCCGGCCCCGCAGCTCCTCGCACCCGGGTGCTGCTGCGGGAGGGTGGCTTTTCCTCCGAGCCGGGGTGCGGGGTGCGTGCCGGGGCTGCCGGCCGCCGCGGTTGGCCCCGAGCTGGCTCCCGGGGCCGTGCCGAGGGGATTGGAGTGTTTCGGTGCTCCCCCTTCCAGGCCTGGGCAGGGTGCGATGGGGTGAAGAGGGAAAAATGGGAAAGGAGGTGGGGAAGAGCAGGATGCTAGCGCAGAGCCTGAGCTGACGGCAGAGTGCTCCAGAGACAGGCTGCGCCCGCGGGTACAGATAGGTACGTGTGTGGAAGGCTGTATAAACGCGCACCCCGTCGCTTAGAGGCGAGGCAGGACAGGGGGTGCCTGGGGACACGGGACAGCAAAGGAGAGTCTGGAGGGACGGCGGGGTGACGAGGGCTCCCGCTCCGGCCCGGCTGCGTGCGTTCCCGGCAGCCCCAGGTCAGGCAGACGTGCATCTCAATCTTTTGCTTTCAAACCTGTTCTCTTCAATGCTTCCTTAAAAATAAGCTGGAGTTGAGTTTGTCAGAGGCACCGGACTTTCTGCCAACCACAGGCTATAAATACCAGCAGGCTATTTAAGAGCGAGGTATTTATATTGCTTTCCCCTCTCCCCATCAGTCTTCCCGGTGAGGCCGAGCATCGTTTGTCTGTAGGCAAAAATACAGCACGTATACGGAGCCGCAGGTGAGCCGGGACCCGTCTGCTGGCGGTCCCCACGGTGTCCCCCCTCTCTGCCCTTGGCTCCCCAGCAGCCCGGTGGTTCTCTTGCATCCGTCACATCTGGCAGAAAAAATAAAGAAAGAAAGGGTGACATTTGCTTCACGTGAAAAATCAGCAACCAAACCTTGACCGTCCCGATCGGCGGGCTGCGTGGGCAAAGGCAGGGTGCCAGGCTGGGGATGGAGGCCTTGGAGGCGAGCGCTGGGAGGGCAGGGACAGGAACGTCCTGCAGATGGTGGAGCGGAGAGGGCTGCTTGTGGGAAGGATGCTTTGGCACTGCCTTCCTGACGGCAGGGGCTCGGCCCCAGCAAGTACGGGGAGCCCACGTCCTGACGCCCAGGAGCCTGCTGGCTTCGGGGCCGGATGGGGGCTGGGGGCCGGTTGCCACTCAAAGGCATTTGCTGGGGTGCAAAATGCCTCAGGATGGTGGGTCCTCCAAGCTGGGCCCGTGGGCTGTTGGCCACAGGCCTTAGACCCTTGGAGACGACCAGGAGCCTTTCCCTGCTCTGCAAGGGGCTCCGGGTGAGGAGCCGGAGCCACGCAGCCCGGACCCCCCAGCACAGCCGAGCCGCAGCAAGTGCGGTCCCGATGCAGGCGAGACCCCACGCCCAGGTAAGGGGAGGTGAGCAGCGTTTCCTCGCCCCTCTTTCCACCGTAGGGCTGAGAGGGAACATCAGGGTGGATGGGGAGAGGTGGTGGCTGCTCCCCTCGCTCCGTCCTGTGCTGGTTTGGTCCAAGTGTTGTGAATCGGGGTGGCCGGGTCTGGCAGCTGGGACCTCCGCAGCGAGCAGCGACTGTTGGTATGATTTAAGCCTGCCTAAATAACAGAGGTAGCTGGGAGGCAAGACGAGGGACCGGTCTCAGGGTCAAGGACTGGCAGGGAGCTGGCTGAAGCTGGTTTTCCTGAAAGACAAGTTTGAGGATGTCTGTGGCTCTGAGGGGGAGTTGATGTGGGAGACACTTTCCCGAGCAGCCCTGCGGCCACATCCTGATCCCTCCTTGCTCATCCTCTCCTAAGGCGTCTGGGCTGGGAGGCCTCGCTCTGGGCTTTTTCAACCCCAAAAGTTCAGTTGAAAACTGTCGAGATGCTGGAAATGTGTTTAACTGGGAGAAATGGAGATGTCCCGCAACCCCCTGAGTGCTGGGGCTGGGGCTTGGGGGGAAACACCAGCAGCTCCTGCTGACCTCCTGCCCACCTTCCCTGGGGATCGGGCACTCTCCGGGTGCATTTGGGAGCTCAGGGGCACTCCCAGGGCAGCCATGGGAGAGCGTGAGCGCATCCCTGGGCCCTCTCTGATTCCCCTGGGGCTGCTGGCTCGCAGGCAGGGTGAGTCTTGTGAGCCCTGGGGCTGTCCTCTCCTCCAGAGCCCCAGGGAGGGGGAAACCCCCCAGGCTTCGTCCCGCTGGGGGATGCATCCCTCGTCAGAAGGTGTGAAACAGGGAGGCCGCTTCCACCCCACCCTCAGTGCAGGCAGAGGCAAACTGGTGATGAGGAAGCCAAATGACTTGCCCCGGGGCCGGGAACGTGTCCCAGGGGAAGGTGGCTGCACCGACAGGGAGGGCACAGCGTCACCGGTTGCTTTCGTTCCCACGTTCCCACGAGCTGCCTGGGGCGAAGCTGCTCGGGGTTAATAATCTCCAAGTGGTTTTGCTGGAGGCAGTGAGGGGTGATGGCTGAGCAGAGATCCCTGCTCTGGGTGCAAGCAGGGCCCGGGCTTTGTGCTTTGGGTTTTCCCACTGTTTCCAGCTGTTCATCATTGCTCGAACATGTGGTTTTTTTCCTTTCCTCCGTGCAAATGCCAGAGTGGTGGCTGCAGTGACCCAGCACCAGGCCTTGCATGATGCGATGCCCTGTCCCTGCCCAGCGTTTGGAAGTGGGGCAGAACCCACAGGTCGGAAAACCACTCTTCACAGTATCCCACAGCAAGGGGCAGAGCCAGGGCCATATCCTGGCCTGATCCATGCTGAGAAGAGCCACCGGAGCCAAAGGGGCTGAGACCATCGTTCCCATGTTTATTGGTGTCCAGTGCCCGTCAGCGTGGGCTCCTCGGGAAAGCCGGGCAGCTGGCAGAGCCCCCAGCCCCTCCTGGGTCCCCGCAGCAGCCTGCGAGCAGCTGGAGGGGCTGGGGAGGCATTGCCCATGCCCCGTGCCCCGTGCCGGTTCCCATGCCCATGCCGGTGCCCATGCCCCGTTCCCATCCCCATGCCCCGTGTCCCATGCCTGTGTCCTGTGCCCATGCCTTGTACCCACAAACATGCCCCATGCCCATGCCGGTGCCCCTTCCCATGGCCCATGCCAAGCTGGTGCCCGTGCCCATACCCTGTGCTCATCCCGGTGCCCACGCTGGTGCCAGCACCCCATGCCGGTGCCGGTGCCGGTGCCCATGCCGGTGCCGGTGCCAGTGCCCGTTCCCACACCGCTGCCCATGTTGGTGCCGCCGCCCGAGGCAGACAGGCTGTCTGCCATGCCCATGCCATGCCGGTGCCCATGCCCACGCCCGTGCCCGTGCCCGTGCCCGTGCCGGTGCCGGTGCCAGTGCCGGTACCGGTGCCGCCAGGCTGTGGCACCCTCCGCAGGCTGCACCGGGCCGGCCCCGGCTCCCTGCCAAGGCCTGGTTGGCGGCGACCAGTTATCCCAGTCCCGACCAGCAGAGGGGAATGGTGATCCACACGAGCCACCCTCCTCCACCCGTGCCCTCTGCCAGCGCGGGCTCTGCGGTCCCCCGGCCCCGCCGGTCCCCTCCCGGCGGCGGGGCGCTCGCAGGCGGGTGGGTGCTCACCCACGGGGGTGTGCGGGTGGGGGTGACCCTCCCGGGCATAGCTCGACCCCTGGGCTGCCTGCCGCAGCCCCGTGGGACCGGCTGGTGGTTTTTTGCAGGGTCCCGAGTTGCTCCGCAGCCAAGGCCGGGCTTGGAGCTGGTCCTCTCCATCCCTCTGCGCAGAGGCTCCGTGCCCAGGCTGGGGCCGGGGCTGGAGGTTACTGATCCCGCCCCGGCTCTGGCCCTGATTCAGCACAAGCCGGGGTCGCAGCAGGCCTGATTCAGCACTGCTTAATCACTTTGTTGTCTCGGAGCGCTGCTTCGGCACGGCAAATCCCGCTGGAGTCAGTGGGACTGAGGGTGCAACGACCCGTGGGGCCCGTCCCCAGAGCCACGGGCACGGCACTGCTGCTCCGCGGGGCCAGGCAGAGCTGCCCTTGGCTTTATCAGCAGAAGGAAGTTTTACTGCTGCAATTATACAGCTGTTAATTGCACCAAGACCAGTTCCCGTGAAGGCGAGCGGCCCCCAGCGCACGAGCAGGAGGACACGTTCACAGCCTTGTTTGCCAGGTGCTTTTCCCTCCTGCCCAACCTTGGCTTGCTCAGACCCTGCGCCGCAGCAGAGTCCCTTAGCAAGGACACGTCTTATTCACCTCCGAGGCCTCAGAGGTGACCCCGGGTGGGTTTGCATGTGGCCCTCCCCCATGGATGGGGACCTGAGCCCGGCTGCGCTGGCTGCCGGGGCCACCGGAGAAACGCCTGCAGCTCTATTTGCAAGGGACACCCTGAAACCCCCGGGCTGCACCTCCTGCCCGCAAGCACGCCCAGGCTCTTCCCCCAAAGTGATGGGGTTTCCCGGTGATCCGGCTGAGGTGGAAACAGATCCTCATCCCAGGGTCAATGAGAGTGAAAGGAAAACTCTGCCGATTGCTCCTTATGTCAGAGAAAGGGAAATAAATATTTACTGGGCTGAAAGCTTTATCCTGCAACGTACTCCTGTGTTAAGTGGTTGCAGGAATTCAGCAGGTCTTGGAGGGGGTAAGTGATGGGGAACAGCCTGTTCTGGGCGCTCTGCAGGTGCATCAACCACCTTTGCTGCCGAGAGGTCAGATTTTATACCATGGTAATGACTGCATGGAAAACCCAAGAGGAGCAAGGCAGGGGTGATCCTCCCCGCGGGTACCGAATCCAGGGGGAGCAGCTGAAGGGGCAGGAGGGGCAGGGAGCTGAGCACACAGACTCTGGCAGGCTTGGTTTGACTGCTGTGAGCATAAAAATATCCCAAATAATCGACTTTTTTTTTTAAATGCTCCCTCATGGACATGGATTGGGGCATCAGGATTGTCCAGGAGATGTGCTGGGTCCCCGGGACGGTGAAGGAGAGGTTTGGAGTACTTTGCTCGTCATGGTGGACTTCTGCACCAGCCTCAGGCTCCACAAGTGCTTTGAGGGCTTTGCCGACTCGGGCACTATCTCAAATCGCTGCTGCCATTGCTGCGGGTGCCTGAAACCATGAGACCGTTTATTGTCCTAGGCTGTATTCAGAGGGAAATCCTTCATTTTGAAGCTAGGATAAGCCAGCCCCAGGCAGATAAGTGTTATTTCCATCTGTTTAGTGAGACGTAATTAGCTGGGATGATTAGACTTATCACGGTGTAATTTTTTAAAACTCCGTATCTGCACAGTCTCTAACAGGAGGGACGTCTGTGCTGGGCCCGCTCGCAGCCCCGGCACGTGGGGCAGACATGGGGCCAGGCTTGATAAACCCATTTGAGCATCACCTGCGGTGCAGGAGCTGCTGCGTTTGGTTTCCCGCTGCTCAGGGCTGCCGAGGGCTCCTGAACCCAGCGGGGCTCAGCTCCAGCTCGGCAGTGGCGTCACCCGGAGCAGGTGCCTCTGCAGAGGGACGCGGGAAGGAGAGCGGGGCGATGCCCGAGCCGGCGGGCAGGCGCTGCTGCCCGTGCTGCTGCCCGTGCTGCTGCCCGTCTCTGTACCAAAGGAGTGAGCCTCCCTTGCAGACAGGCAGTGCAAAGGGGGCTGAATTTAAAGGTATCTTCGGGGAGGATGGAGCCAGGAGGGGAGGCAGGGGAGCAGCGGGGGCTGTGTCCGCACCCCTTGCCCGGCCACGGCGGGACGGGCTCAGCACTTGAGCAGGGCCAGGCTGGACTTTGCCCCGCGCTGCTCCCAGAAACTGGCAGCAGGAGAAGAAGGACAAACCATCCCCATCCCCACCCCTGTCCCCGTCCTCCTCGGGCACCCAGCGGGGCGGCGGGGATGGAGGAAACCCTGACCAGGACTGCGTCGGGGACAATCTCCTCTGCGCGTGGCCACATGGGAATACATCGAGAAGTGCTCAACGTGATGCCGCTGCTGAGCTTTGAGCTTCCAAACGCCTCCTGTCACGACAAAACCCTTCAGATAACTCCTTTACTTCCCCCCTCCCAAGCTTTAGCAGCTGAGCTTGTCTCTGCCACCAGCCAGCGTGCAGAAGCAGCTCGGCGCTGCGTCACCGCATGGCGCTGACTAATGGTGCCAGGATGTTGTGCTCATCTTCAGGTGGTTTTTCGAGCCCCAGAAACCGCCTCTATGTCTGCGTTATGGCCTCCAGTCTCTGTTGACACGCTATTTCTGCATGCCACAAATATAACCTCCCTGTTTGCAAATCAACAATATCAATGCTCTCTATTTTTTACCTTTTAATTAGGGTTGGGGTTTTTTTATTATTTAAGAAATACATCAGTGGGCAAAAGAAACAGGTAATGGCTCAGTATGTAGTGCTCCGGTGCTTGCGTGGATTGATTTTTCGAAAATAAGGGGTTTATACCACTTACTTGGTCTATTTAGCAGGACTGGGTGTGCACTGCCTAAATCATGTTCCATACATTGCTTCTTTTAAAGGAATGAAGCTTGGTTTCTAATAATTAAGTTATTACCATGGGTAGGTATTCACATTTTTTTTTGATTTGAGGGCGGTGGATGCATTTTCCCCACCTCTTAAATACCATCGCCCCACTAAGGCAGGCTTTCAAATGAATTCAGAGCCAGACTCCTCGGGGATCAGAGCTGGGGAAAGTGTTTAAAAGCCTCCAGTGGAACAATTTTCTATTGGAAATGAGATTTCGCTGTAGCTAAATTTCCCACGAGAATCTCTTGATTTCAACAGCATTTTGGCCAGGCAAACAAACTGCAAACAAGCCCGCTGCTATCTTATGGGGCATTGCAAAGAGAAAAAGGTAAATATTTCAGCTTTGAAATGATTTTCCCTTTGAAACGACTTACGGGGGTAAAACACATGCCAAGATGGAAAGGGCTGATGCGTGGTGGGCATCCTCGCGGGGTGAGCCCAGCCCAGGGGATACCCCAGCCCCAGCAGCGCCCGGCCGCAGCCCAGACCCAGCCGCCCTCACTCCCGCGGGTGCTGGGGCAGAGGCAGGGTGGCATCTGGGTGCCAGGCGATGTCCTGACGTTCTTCGGCCTCGTGTCGAGCGTTTGGCGTTAGCAGAGCCCGGCCTGGCATGGGAGCACGCGCATCCCTCTCCACCCAGGAGGATGCTTGGCCCCAGGGAGACAGCAGCATCCCGGCACGGCGGTGGGGAAGGAGCCCCTGGTGTCCCCCCCCGGTGTTAGTGCCAGGCGGGTGGTGGGCACTGTTTCGGGGCAGGGCTGGTGGCAGCTGGCAGGGAGAGCTGTGAGCAGCCTCCCGTCCCCCTCCCCAGCCCGGCAGCCTGCGGCCGGCTGAGAAGAGCTATTTCAGGCAGGATAAACAGGATGCCTCGCTCCAGGGCTGGCCACCTCCACTCCTCCCTCCCGCCGCCGGGTAAACAGTCCAGCCCAGGAAAAGACTCACGGCACAACCTCAGAGCCGTTTCCACGCCGGCTGGCCTGGACCTAGCCAAGTAACCTGGCCGCGGCTGAGCCGAGCTTTGCCCAGCCCAACCCAGGCTCCCAGTGGGCTGGAAGCACTCGGGGACCAGAGCGATCCCAAGGCATGCAAGTCGGCAGCAAGTCCCCGGAGCCGCCCTGCAGCTGGGAACAGCCTGAACTTTCTGGCCACGCCGCCACGTCCTCCCCCTTCCTCCTCCGCTGTCTCCCTCGGTCACACCCCGGCTGCTCGCTGTGCCCAGGGGTCTGGGAACGATGCAGGCCAGGCCTTTCCTCCGGCCGGATCCTGCCCAGGCAGCGCACGGAGGATCCTGCGAGGGCTGTTTCCGCCCGTTGCTCTTGGGAGAGAAGCTGGAGCAACAGCAGAGGAAGGAGGAGCTTTTCCACCGCTTCCTCCAGCTCCCCAGCCCCGGCTGCTTCCCTCCCTGGTTGAGCAGCGCTGGGCCTGGGAGCTCACCCGCCGCCCAGCAGTGCCCCATGGCTCCGGCCGGGCAATTTTCAGCCGTGGCGGAGCGCGTGCGAGGGGATTTTGCTGGACTGGTGGAGCGATACTGGTTCCAGCACCCCACTTCGAGCGTGCCCTCCAGCTCCCCAGGGATCCTGGTTGATCTGGGAGATGCCAGCCCCCTCCTGGCTTCCTCCCCATGCCCCGGGAGAGCGGGGCCAAACGGCTCCTGGTCCAACACCCATGGCCGGAGAGCGCTTTAAGGCAACTTGAGTTTTTCCATCCCGTTCTCCCATGTGATGAGAGCTGCCCGGAGGCTGGGGAGGGAGAGGGGCTCCTCGCCTGCCTCCCACTCTGCCCCGCTGCCCGGCCGGCTCCCACGGCCGCCCCGCGCGGTGCGGCACGCCTTGGCACGGAGAGGGGCTCAGGCTGAGCCTGGCGAGGGCCCGGGCGTGAGGGCGCAGGTAGAAAGGGAGGAGCGGGTGTTGCAATCGCCCCGTGAAGCAATGTCGGGAGCGGAGGAGGCCGGTGCCAAGACGGAGCCGGTTTGCCTGGCGCCAGCAGCCGCGGGAGCTGGCGTGGGTCCCCGCAGCGTGCGCGGTGGGGGGCACGGCGGGGCCGTGCGGGGGCTCCCACCCGGCCGAGGCGCTTCCCCCCGGGGGGGGGGAGGGGGGCAGCCCGTTGGGGCGGCGCGACCGCTCTCCTCGGGCCTCCCCATCCCCCCGCCTGCACATCAGGGCAGCTCATTCCCGGGAGGAGGGGACACGGACACGCGGGTGCTGCGTTGCCCCGGGGCGCTGGCGCGGCTGCAGCGGGGCGGCGCGGGGGGAGTGGCCGGGGGAGGCCGGCGGAGCTGGGGCTGCCGTGGGGCGCCGCGCTGCCGACCGCCCCGGGCGCTGCCTTCCTCCTCCTCCTCCTCCTCCTCCTTCTCCTCCTCCTCCTCCTGCCGCCGCCCGCCCCGGCCCGGCTCCGCTCGCCATGGGAGATGTGGTCTCCACGCACCTGGACGAGGGTCGCCGCCAGCACATCGCGGGTGAGCTCCCGGCGCGCTTCCCCCGCTCCCTTACCCCGCCGGGCTCTCCCCGTCCCTCTCTGCGAGCCGGGTGGGGACACACACCCCCCCACCCCCCGCGTTCCCGGGAGCCCCGCCGCCTGCTCTTCCCCTCTCTCACGGACTTTAAACTTTTTCTGTTTTTTTTTTTCTTTCCACCACGTTGCAGTTTCCCTGTGTTTTCGCCTGTCCCCGTGGCTGGGCACAGCCCGGGGAGGCGGGGCGGGGGGGGGGTACACCCGAGGTGCCTGTCTGCCTCCCAAATGAAAGGCTGGGTTGTGCCGGGGGTGTTTGTGTTGGCTCCGGGGACCGGGAAGCGTGTTCATGCGCTGCGCTTCCCCGGGCTGTGGGGAGGGAAGGGGGGAGCTGGGCTCCGGAGAGATGCTGGCAAGCCGGGTCCTGTGCAGGGAAACCACTGTCAACATGGGGTTTGCTGGGGCTGGGCCGGCAGATGAACCTTCTCCCCCTTAGCAGTGCTGGGGGATCCCAGGGAAGCCACCCCAAGGGCTCTGGGGTGGGGGCTGCACCCCTGGGGTCCCCTTGGAGGCCTGCCCCGGCACGGGCGGGACACAGCAGTCCCCCCGCCACCGCTGTGGGACAGGGAAGGGTGACAATGTGGTTATTGAGAGCCCGACTGTCCCGGGGCGACTGCCCGGCAGTGCCTGTGCCCCCGGCGCAGGATCTCCGGTCAGTGCCGCCTGGGCATCGCTGAACGTGGGGTCACGGCTTCCGTACAGGCACGGGTTTGTGTGGAGCGATGGCTGGGAGGGTGGCAGCGGGGGCACAGGGCTGCTAATTGGTGCCTGTGGTGACTTGCTTGACCCCCATAAGTGGGGTCACCCCTCTGTCAGGGTGCCGGCCCCCCCCCGAGCCGCCTTGCGTCACTTGTGATGCGGGCGTTTCTCTCCCCAGGGCTCCCGGGCAGGCAGGACCTGACCTCCGAGCCCTTTCATGCTCCAGCTTCGGTTTCAGCTCCCCAGGCTGAAAAACCCTCCTCTCCGCCGGGTTAAGCAACCCCCCCGTGAAGCCGCACGTAGTCGGGTGGCACGGAGCAGCGTGGCTTCGTGCTGGACCTTGTGCGCCTTGCGGAGAGCTCGAGGGCTTGGGGAGTGCCGGGGTTTTGGAGGTGGCTCTGCCGTATCTTTCCTCTGTCTCCACCATAAAGCCACGGGAGCGGCTCTGAAGCCCTTTTTCCCCAAAGGCTTTGGGGAAAAAGCTGCTGCGGGTCCGGCTCTGATGGAGCAGCGTGGTACAGCTGCCACGGTACTGGCACACGGACTCGATGTTTTGCGGCGTATGGTGGAGCCCATCCGCCTTGCCAGGCCCCGCCGTCCTGGGCCGGCTGGCAGGAATGCTTACGTGGTATGCGGCGCAGCAGGACGCCAGCAGGTTTGCGAGCTTTGAAGGAGAGCTTGTAACGCGCTGTGGGGTTTTTGTGTTGCATAGTTAAAGCTCGACGTGGCTGATCCATGAGGCTGCACCGGCTCGGGTCTGCGCGCGGCTGCTCGCCGCAGCACGTTCGGGTCCAAAGCACATCCCGAATCCCCCTTTAACTTATGTGGTTATGGGTCTCCATACAGAGCTAGCTCCCCGTCCAAGCCTGTGATCTTAATCCTAAAGAATAACAAGGAAAAGCCCGGCTGGGTTTCCTATGCAGGCATCTGTCCCTGCTGGGCCAGAAATGAGATGTTTGCAAGGCCAGGCTTGATGGCTGCACCCTGGCAGGGACCGAGCTGTTACATTGCGGGGTTTCAGCCCATGCTCGGGGTGGGGGGGTTCATGGGGAAAATAGAATTCCTGTGAAATAGGTTTATGGAGATTGGGCTGGTACGTGTCCTGTGCCATGCTGCAGCTCTGAAGGTTCGGGGTGCATAGGGGGGACCCACACCTGTACTGGGACACCTCCCTGGGAGAGACTGGAGCCCACTGGGATCACTAAGCACCTCGCCGCTTTCTGCCCGGGCTCCTCGCTGGGTGAAAAGCCCCCAGAGCTGGGAGGGGCCATAACCCAACAGGCAAGGCACGACTTGCTGTCGGGCATGCAAAGCAACGCGGTGGGGAAAACTCCGGGTTTTCCTGCCTAGCTCGGCGTGTTCTCCGCTGCCGCTGCTCCTGCCGGTGCCCAGGGAGGGATCCATCCCCTCTCCAAGCAACTTTTCCGAGTTGTCCTCCCAATTTTGGGGAGTTTGGAGGAGCTGCCCAGGCTGATGTGACCCCTCATTGCCGCAGGGATGGGAGCTCTCTGGGCTTGGCAATGCTCCCCGTGGCTGCAGCCCCCTTACACCAGCAGAACCGTGCCGGCTGGGCACGCAGCAAGCCCTGGGGCTGTGGGGAGACGGTGAGAGCCTGGGCCAGATCCTTCCCCCCTGCTGGGAATGGATGTCTGAGCACCGCAGGTGGGTTAAAGGCAGGAGGGAGGTAGCAAAAAGCCTTCCCATGCCACGCACAGTGCGGTCCCCTCTGCATTGGGACCTCTGCCATCAGAGCTGTGCTGCGAAGGTGCCACGCCGTGTCCCAGCCCACGTGGCGGTGGCCGCGGTGAGGCTGATGCCACGGCCCCTGGAGGTCACGAGCCACACGTGCACGACCTGCGTGTTGGTGGCTCAGGACCAGGGTCGTTCCTCCCACTGGTGGTGCTGGTGGGGCTGGACCGCTCTCCCGCTGCCTGAGCAGGCGTGCAGGCAGCACCCCTGCCAGCACTGGGGATGCTCCACTGCGCCGGGGCTGACAGGCAGCCCAGGGGATGTGATCTACACCGGGGTGGTTTTCAGGCAGTGCTGCCTGCAGCTTCTGCATCCCTTTCTTCAGGGTCTCTATGACTGGTAAGTGCTTCCTTCTGCCGCCCTGCTTCGGACATCATTCTGGCCTGAGTCACCCAGCTTGTTTGTCAACACCCTTCGGCTGCCTTCCTCCTCCTCTTCCTCCCAAATGTGGGCACCAGCCTGCTCCGCCTGCTGGAGCAGGGACTGGCTCCCCCTCCTTGCGCAAGGATGCCCAGCACAGGCATCGTCGTGTGGGCACACGAGGGTGGCAGGCATGGGGCTCCTGCCAGGGCTCCCAGGAAAGCTGGGACGTCCCTGGGTGCCTCGGGTTTTTGCAGACTGTCCCCTCCTGTCCAGGGCAATAGGTGCCCTCAGCAAGGGGCTGCGCTGTGCTGGAATAACTCCTGCCCTAGTGCGTCCCAGCCCCATGGATCCCTTCTCCAGGGGGGTGAGGTGGAGCGTGGCTGGCAGGGGCTGGGCCCCGTGGGGCTGGTGGTCCCGGGCACCCAGCGGGTGGGAGAGCCCAGGGATGCAGCAGGAGTTGCTGGGTGCCTCCACGGCCAGAGGGATGGGAGGTGGGCGGCAGCGCAGGGAGGGTCCCTGGGAGCTCACACCTTGTTCTGGCATCTCCAGGGAGTTGACGGCCCGTTAATTGCTGAGTAAACCAGCTGTTAATTTGGGGTGGGACTTCTACAGCCACCAGCCCACGCAACGGTGGCAGAGGTGACACCAAACCTCACCCCTGGTGCCAAAACCACAGCCTTTCCACTCCAACCGGCCTTGTTGGGCATCGGTGGCTGCGTATCCCCGATGCTGCTGAGAAGCATCCTTCACCTGCCGGGAGGCTGCGTGCCACCAGGATGGGCTGCGGGGCCAGGTCTGGAGGTGCCCGGCAAATGCCAAAAGGCGCCCGGCTGTGGTGTGCCACGGGGGGGAGGTTGCCGGCAGCGGGAAGAGGTTTGCCGTGGCTTCCTTAAGCGTGACGCTCATTTCCTAGCCTTGGCCGCAGATCAGCTCGAGCCAGCGCGGGAGGCGGTGGCTGCTGGTGATGGGCTCTGGGGTTGGTCTTGAGGCTGAAACCCTCACCCTGCCCCGGGGGGGACCGATGCAGGGAGGCTCTGAGGGATCGGCGCTGCAATGTGCTGGAGATGTGGGGTGGTTTCTCGTAAGGAAGTGTGTGTCTTCTTTCATCGTGAAATAAATAACTCCCCTGGCATGTCAGGGCTCCCTGCCAGCAGGGAAGGGCCGGTTCTGGCAAGCCAGGGCTTACCTGCAGCCGTCATGTCGGGGCACGGGGCTCGCTCGGAGCCAGTGTGTTGGAGCAGGGGACATCACCGGCTGCGGGGGCCTCTTGTGCTGGTGGCCTTCCCATGTGGGCAGGAGGTGGGAGCCCTCCCGGCCCTGCCTGTGCTCAGCCCTGGGGCAGAGCCTGCCTTCCCTCCCAGGGGGGCTTTCCCTGCCTCTCCCAGCAAGGGCTTATCCAAAGGCCTTGCCTTGAGCAAGCTGGAGCACGCATGGAGGGCATCCCTGCTCTGCTTGGGAGCGGGAGGGCTGGGGACAGGAGGAACAGAGCCGGCATCGCAGCTGAGAGCTCTCCTTGGGCCCTCGGGTCAGCCCAGGGAGAGAAAAGCACCCTGCAGACCAGGACCCCCCCCCCCCCCCGCAGTTTCAGACACCCCTAAACCTGCTGGGAAGCACAGCCAAGAGCTGGGATTTCCCAAGCCTTTGCCTCCCTCCTGCCCCCAATTCGCTGCAGAGTCTGACTCTGAGCCCAGGGAGGCTCGGTGCCTCTTGGCACTCCCCCCGTCATCTGCATCCCACCCTCCCGGGGACCGACGGGCTCCCGTCCCTCTGCCTGAGCCCTGCAGCAGGTTGCAACAAGCCACTGGCTCCCACCCACGGCTCTGCCGCAGCCCCACGCTGGGAACAGCAAAGGTGCCACGTGGGCTGGGCACGGGGACAGTCACCGAAACAGCCACAGAAAGAGCCCAGGGTTAGGTGTGCAGACAGCCCTGGTCCATGGGCATGCAGTGGGTGGGGGGTCCCATGGACAGACCCTGCAGCTGGCCTCGCGGGCCGGAGCCTGGTCCCAGCCCGTGGGGAAGGAGCGGTGTGGGACCCCCCCGTCCCGTTTCCATCCCTCTTACAGCACCCTGCGACCAGGCTTTATTTCACAACCCAGCCGGCAGCTGCCCTGCCCTTGCTCCCGATGAGCAGGGAGATGGGGGGAAGCTGGAAAGCTGTCTGCTGGCAGGATGGGGCTCTTGCCTCCCGCACCGCCCGGCCCCTGGGCTCTGTGCGTCCCGGAGCTTTTCAGCAGGCAGAAGGGCTGGAGGGACCCCGGGATGCTTATCCACGGGAGCTTGCCAGGGCGAGGTTTGAAGGCAGGCGAGCACCAGCTCTCCAACACGAGGCTGAGCACCCGCTTTGCCCCTGCAGGACCCAGGTCTGGTCCCGGCACCCAGGTTGCAGAAGGTGTCACCGCACCTTGGCCTGCAGCCCCCGGAGCCCGGCCGGTGCCCGGCCGTGAGATCCCCAGGCAGCAGCTGTGCCCCCTCCCCAGCCCCTGCCTGGCCCCTGAGCCCCGTGCCCGCTGTGCCCGCACCAGCTCTATGGAGAGCCTGGTGCCAGGGGGCCAGGAGGGGAGGAAGGGACAGAGCCGAGCCGCTCGTTGGGAGCAGACTTCCTCCCAGCCTCCTGGACCGGAGGGGGAGGAAGGAGTAAAACTCCACCTTTTCCCCCTTTTCAAAGGGAAAGGGCAGCAGCGTTCGGCACAGGTCCCGGCTCCAGCTGGTAGAGCACGGTGCCTTTCTCCGTGCCCTCCTGCCCTTCCCCAGCAGGGATCTGTCCCTGCTTGCAGCCGGGCTCCCAGCCCCGCTCTGGGGGGCTTGGACCCCTCCGCTATGGGAGTCCCCAGGATGGGACATCCCCGTGCAGCAGGGATGGATGGGATGCTCTGCCCTGGAGCTGGCAGGGGACCAGGGGCAGGAGCTCCCTCCCGTCCTGCTATGTTGGTGGCTCCTGGGGCATGGGATGCTTGTCTTGGCTCCTTCCTTCTGCCAGCTCTGCTCCGCGCTAGGCGTGATGCCCCTTGGGGGTTTTCCCTGCATGAAGGGACGTGCCCCAAAGCTGGGGTGACCTCAGTGCCGCTGCGTGGGGCGGGAGAGCAGGGCTGCCAGCTCCCAGGCACCCAAAGCAGTGGTGGCTCAGCCATGGGAAGCATCCCGAGCCCCTTCCTCTGAACCCAACACATGCAGGGCAGCACCCGAGACCAGGACAGAGCCTTGCTTTGGGAACGTCCCCACGCTGGGAACATTCCTGCTTTGGGAACATCCCTGCCGTGCCTCTGCCTAGGAGCCGCTTTGCTCTGCAGGCTGCTGCCCACCCTCCCGCAGCGAGGAAGGCACCGGTGATGCTCCGTGACGCCGGGCGCCGGTACCCACCAGCCCGGGGTGTCTGTGGTTCACCGGGGCCCGTGGTGCTTCTGGAGCATCCTCGGCCGTGGGAGACACTGAGCCCGTGGCCACCCTCGGCCGGGGCATCGCCCTCCGTGGGGAGGAGGGAGCAGGCGTGGGGGGCACGGTGTGGGACGCGCGCTGCGGGGCAGGTGGAGATCCTCTGTCCTGCCCCGGCCTCGCGGAGGAGCTGGGCACAGGAACCCCCCAGCAGCAGGGCCTGCGGCAGAGCCCAGAACAGGCTCAGGGCTGTTTTGTTCAAATACCTCTTGGTGGGGTTTTTTTTTTTTTTTTTTTGATGTACATAAAAGTCTTTGTTTGGTCTCCTCTCGCGGTGCTGGATTGGGTTTCCCGCTGGCACCGGCCAGCTCGCGGAGGGAGAGCGTGCCAGGTTCAGCTCCTCTCCCTGGGGCTGGGCACCGGCGGGCACAAGGGGGCAGCTGCTCGTGGCCTGCCGAGCACAGAACCATTTACTGGGACATCCTGGAGCGAGGACCACCCACCCCCTGCTGATCCCGGCACCC
The DNA here is from genome assembly GCF_035582795.1 of Mycteria americana. NCBI lineage: Eukaryota > Metazoa > Chordata > Aves > Ciconiiformes > Ciconiidae > Mycteria > Mycteria americana. Next base: position 3,935,643 of record NC_134381.1, on the reverse strand, counting down.
GGAGCATGAGAGACCGGAGATGCCCAAGTCTGATCTGGCCCCTTTGCCTTGGGACCCCCCTGGTCCCGCAGCTCCCACGTGCCGCGGGGCCCCGCGTGGGTGCCCGAAGGACGCTGCTGCTGGTGCGCTACCCGCAGCGGCACTGCCTGCGCCCCGGCGTTGGCTCAGCTGCAGTGGGGGTTGCGCCATGCCGGAGCGGATGCAATGCTGCCGGGCCGGTGCTGGTGGATGAGCAGGGCCTTATCTGGGGAGGGGTGATGCTGGGTCCCACCCTGCTGCGGGGCAGCACCCGCCGTGGGGTGAGCACCAAAGGGTTGGCAGCTCTGCTCCAGCCTGGCCAGGCACTGGTGGGACCCTGGGGGACAGGGGACGTGTGGGGTGATGTGACCAGCCAGGATGAGGGCAGTGGGTCCTGGTCCAGTGCGGGGTTTTGGGGTGGTACCCAGCTTGAGCCGAGCTGCTCCACGGGGATGCTTCATCTCCCCACAGCCACCTCCCTGCCCGTGGGACGTATCCTGACCGTCCTGCGAGTGCAGTCACCTCTTCGGGTGGGCTTCAGCCATGTCCCTGTGCCCGCCGGGCAGCTGGCACTTTGGGCCGGGGGGGTTTAGCCCAGCTGAGGTGCCCGTGTGGGCACCTGCGCCCCGTGGCTTTGGAGCATCCCCCCTGACGGCAAGGCTGCTCAAAGGGGAAGGGACGGGGCAGGAGGGTCTTGCCTGGATCGGGCAGGGCTGGGGGTCAGGGGGGATCTCCTCCTGCCCCCATCCCTCAGAGGCTGTTGGGCGGGGGGGTTCAGGGCAGACATCTCGCGCAGCCCGGTGCCTGGGCTCAGTCCAGCCCTGACCGCCTTCTCCGGAGACGTTCAAAGGCCCCGAACGCTGTTTGTTATTCACATGCACATTCCTCGCACGCAGCCCCGCAGCAGCCTTGTTCCCGGGGAGCAGCGGGAGACCGGCATCCGCGCTGCGGGAAAACACCCGCTGGCACGAAACCGGAACGTAATCCCTCGCTGCTGGGCTGCTGGCCCCGAGCCGCGGGAGCGGGGCTGGTGCAGGGGTCTGAGCCTGGCTTCGTGGTTGGGATTGGGGAGCAGGAGCCGTGGGCGAAGGGTGGCTGAAGCGTGGTCGAGAGTGCCGTAGGGGTTTTTCAGCTGGTCCTAGGTTGAGGAGCCGCTGCTGAACGTGCTGCTTCGTTTTCGGCCCCGTGAATTTCGTGGTCTGCTTTAGATCCTCCTGCGGCCGCGCCGGGCACGGCTCTGCTTCGGCAGGTTTGTTTGCTCCGGGCTGGGAGGGGAGCGGCGTTGTGCAACCGCCACGGCTGGGCGCGGTGCTGGGAGACAGGGTGGGTGCTGCCACGGTGGGGACGGACCCCCCGGGAGCGTCTCCGGGGACATCCCCGGGGACACGGGGTGCTGCCAGCAGTTGGAACGGGGGATGCCGCAGGGTGCTGGGTGCCGGTGAAGGGTGCACCTCGCAGGCGGTGAAGCAGGGAGCCGTGTCCCCGACGGGTGCCCCAGCCCCGAGCTGGCACTGCGGGCGCTTCTGACTCATCCGGGGGCAGAGCCGTGCGTGGCAAAGGCAGAGCGAGAGAGGATGAACCGGTTCAGGCCTGGGCCCATCTGGTTTCTCCTCCGAGGCTCCGCTGCCTCATCCCTTCCTGCCCACCCTTCCCCACAACGGCGTGAGTCAGAGGGCAGCCGGCCGCTGCTGCCGAGGGGGTGGCAGGACGTGCCCCTTTCCACCCGGACCGTGCTTCTGAGCTGACTTGTAGCTGAAAGTATTCCCGATGGATTTTGGAGTAGTGCTGGAGCCAGGCGGTGATTCCTGTCCTGCCGGGTCCCCTGGTGCTGAGCTGTGCCCTGGGTGCAGGCATCAGAGCTGGGGCAGGCACTGGGAGCAGCCTCTGCTCCCAGTTTGTTCCAGATAAGCTCAGTCTAAATCCCCATAGCAGCCTGGAGCAGAAATACCCCGGGCTGGTTTTGGGTGGGTTTGTGTGAAGGGTGCATTTGGGTGCGGGGAGGTAAGAGGGGAAACTGTCCCCGGTCTTTACTCTCCCCACCCCCCGTTTGTTTTTCCCTGTTTCAGTCTCTCCTGGTCCGTACAAGAGGGGGAAATACGAAGCGCTACCAGCTCAGCCCCCGGGTTTTGCTTTTCTGTGGAACAAACCCTCCTTCGGCCCCTTTTCTGCCACCGTGTCCTCCCGGGTGGGGACCCAGGACCCGGCCCCCCAGCCCTGGCATCGCCCTGGGAGCTCACGCTGGAAACCCGGGGGTGCTCAGGGGATGCTCAGCCAGGCTGAGTCAGGCCCATGTGAAGGAGTTTCTGTTTTCTGGGTGGAAATGAACTCAGATTCAAATTCCTGAAACCCTGAACCGCCGGCTGGGGCTTAACCCTTCGGGTGCACCCGTCGATGCTGCGGGATGCTCGCCCAGCTCCCTGCAGGGAGATGCAGCGGCTCTCGGCTCTTCTCGGTGCCCTGTCGACCGCGGCACCTCTTGCGCTGTCCCTCCTGCTGGCTGTCACTGTGTTGCTGATGCTCGGCCTGCCCAGAGCCATCGCGTGTCCTGTCACGCTGCCTTTCCTAAAATCTCGTAGGGATGAGCCTGCGCTGAGCCGGGCCCAGCTGCGGCGGGGCGAGCCGGCGGGCAGGGCGGGCGGCACAGCAGCGGGGCTCTGTGCCCGCTGGGACAGCCCGTGTCCGTGGGTCGCTCCCAGCCCACCCCTCCCCAGCTCCGCCACTGCAGGTGCTGCTCAGGGCTCGTAGGGTGCTGCTGGTTTGAGGTCTGGCTCAGCACCCTGTCCCTGCCATGCTGCGCACCCTGTCCCTGCCGCGCTGCACACGTTGTCCCTGTTGTGCTGCGTACCCCGTCCCTGGCACGCTGTGCATCCCTTCCACGGCACGCCGTGCACCCCGTCCCCAGTGCGTTGTGCACCCCGTCCGTGTGTGCCCCCCGTCCTTGCCATGCTGTGCACCCTGTTCCTGCCGTGCTGTGCCCCCCATCCCCGGCGTGCTGTGCACGACTGGTGGGGGACGCCCCGGCACGCTGGCTGCACAACGCCAGGATTTGGGGCACGCGAGGGTGGCTGAGGAGCAGCGAGCAACCCCCCCGGGTGCATTTAGACCAGGCATCGGTGCGGGATTGCTGGAGCAGCCCCGCTGCGAGGGATGACCCGGGCACCCTTTGCCCATCCGGTGGCATCAACCTCCCTGCGGTGGTGGCCTTGTCCCCAGTTCCCTTGCTGGAAGAGCCTCGTTATCCTCCTGGGCCGCTGGGAAGAACCGGAGCGGCCCGAGACAGGACGCGAGGGGCAGGGTGGGAGGCAGGGGGTCGGCGTGGGAAAGCCGGCGCTTGGGTGACTTTCCGGGCAGCGTGTGCATCTCGGCACTGCCCGTCCTCCCCGGCTTTCCTCCCGCCGGCCGGGCGCGGGCAGGGTGCCGGCAGCTCCACTGCCCGCCTTGCACGCCCAGTATGGGAACCGTCGGCCGGGCGGCCGCTCCCCCGCACGCCGGGGACAGCCGGGGCTGCCGCAGGGCTGTCCCGGTGAGCGGTGCCCTGCCGCCTTGCGCCAGCACCCCTGCGTGCCCGGGAGCCGGTGGCCGGGCAAGGAGGGGCCCTTTGAGTTCTGCTGCCTGTGTCTGGGTGGAGATCAGCTTCCATCCGTTCTTGCCTCGCCGAGGTGCGAGCCGGCGGTGCTGCGTGCCAGCCCCTGGATGTCCCTGCAACCCGCCCCCACTCGCTAATCATTTACTGGCTAAATTAGTCATTAACTCCTTCCCCGGCAGCCGTGGCAAGTCTGGCCGGGCCAGCACATGCTGCTTGCGGGTCCCCTGCCAGCGGGATGTCCTACGGGCCATTGCCACCACGGCATGGGCCATTGCCACCACGGCATGGGCCATCACCACCATGGCACAGAGCGACCTTCACCAGGGTGGGGACACCCGGCAAAGGGACGTGACGGCACAGCCCCCGGGGTGTCCACTCCTCCCTTGCTCTGCAAACACAGCCCCGTGCCATCACCCCCGTGCTGTGCTGGCGGTGGCGAGGGGACACGGGGACGCCTGCGTGGAGGCAGGGGGGAGCTGGGGCTTTCCTGCGGCCCCGCTGAGTCAGGCTGTCCCGCGGGGGCCGGGGGAAATGAGCCAGGCGAGGTTTCGTCATGAGCGCGGGGGCCATGGCTCAGCCGGCCCAGGGGCTCTGCTTCAATGAGCTTTTTTGTCCTTTTTTTTTTTTTCTTTTTTTTTTTTCTGGACCAGGGGGAAAATGCCCTGCCTCTGGTGAGGCATCCCTGCGGCATCCCACAAGGGCTTGGGCACCCTGCTCCCAGCTGCTGCTCCTGCTCCCCCTCATCTACCCAGGGGGGCTCCTGGCAGGGCTCCTGGGGAAGGCTGGGATTTCAAAGGCACCCTCACCCCCCCGAATACCTTTAAGTAGCAGCAGAGGGATGACACGGTCTCGGTCTCTGGAGGGCGTGTCTGGCGCAAGGGACTTGGGGCTTTGGGCTTGCAAAACGGGATGTGGGCTGAAGGGAGGTTGCGGATGACTGTTCCCGCTCGGATTTGTCAGACTCTCGCCTCCAGCCTCCCTGGGGGGTGCGTGTGTGTATGGGTGTGCACGGGCGTGTGTGGGCATGTGTGTGCACGGGTGGGCATGTTTGTGCATGGGTGTGCACGTGGGTGTGCACGTGGGCGTGCACGTTTGTGCAGGGGTGTGCGTGGATGCGTGTGCTGCTTTGGGCATGAGCCGCTCCGCCGCAGGGCACCCGGTGCCCGCTGTCCCCGCACCGCCCCATGGTGTGCGGTGGGGAGAGCCCCGTCCCTGGGGCGCAGCCGGGGTGCACCCCCTGGCCATGCACGCTTGCAGCGATGCCGCCCCGGGGACCCACCCCCTGTCCCTTGGGGGGCCATGAGCATGGTGGCCATGGCCACCATGAGCTGGCCAGGCCAGCCCGGGAGTAGCCAGGGAGCAGGAGGCAGCTCTGCGTCCCCCGAGGCACAGCTGCCAGCACCTTGGCCTGGCTACTGCCAGGCGCGGAGGGGTGAAGGCTGTTTTGGGTGCAGAGGAGCAGCGCACCCTCTGCCCACCCAAGATCCTGGCAAGTCGGGAAAAGGGGAAGGACATCCCCAACCTCAGCTTATCGGGTATCTTTGAAGGGGTACGGGGGGATGCTCGTCTGAAGAGCAGCTTTGCCGAGCACCCCCAGCGGAGCCTGCCTGGTGGCGTGCCGCTCAGGGCAGCGCTGCGGGAGGCTGAGCCGGTCCCCAGCCCTGGGGAGCCGCCTGGGCTGAGCCACGTCCCTGTCCCTGGCCAGGCTCCGTCCCACCTGGGACGTGCTGCGATGCTGCGGCAGCGCTGATCCTGCAGATACTGCAGATACCTCCGTAGGTCATGGATGCGTCGAGAGGACGGCAAGTGAGAAGGGCACTGCTGTTGGGTGGGGGCCGAGCAAACTTTGCAGCAAAACCTGTGTAGGATCTGACCTCCCCGCTGCCAGATCTGCTGACTCTGCCGGCCACGGCCTGGGCTATTTAAAGCATCACTCTCATTTTCACATGATTTTGAGGGTAATGAGGAAAACGAGCTCTGGCCACGCACTCTTGCTGGCAGGGCTCTCTGCAAGCCAGGGGCTGCCAGGACGGTGTTTCTGGAGCCCCGGTCTCCCCACCACGGTGAAACAAACCTCAGGCAGCAAATACAGGTAGCTGCAGGGAAGGATACGGTCAAGCTGTCCATGCTGTTCTCCTGGCGATAAGGTCTCTGGGCTAGCCCTGGGGCTCATGGCTCGTTTCTTCCCCTTGGCTTTGCTCTAAGAGGTGCCAGAGCTGGGGCTGGCCCTGGTCATACGGGAGGTCGGGATAGGAGCTGCGGTCTGTGCATGTGTGGGGCTGCTGCTGGTGCTGGAGATGCTTCCAAGGGCAGGACGCATCCAGTCCAGGCTGCTGGGTGAGCTTGGGCAGCTTTGCCACGGCTTTTGGCGTCCTTCTGAGGGTGAGACCCACCTCCTGCCCTGGCTCAAAGCGACTAAAACTGGACCAGGGCTTCTCTGCCTGGGCCATGACCTCTCAGTACGTGAGGGCTGCACATGCCTTTGGGGGTGCAACCCGCATCGCCGGCGGCACCGGCTGCTCCGCGGCTGTTGCCTTCCCGTCCGGCCCGTGCCGCTGTGCTGGCGCTGCTTTGGGCTCGGCGACGGCCGCAGTGGCACGACCGGCTGGGGGGGTGGCAGGAGCGGGAGCCGCCTCTCCCGGCCGGTTTCGCCCAGACGAGCCTCGGGCTCCGCGGTCCTCGGGTGTCACCCGGGACAAGGACAAACCTGTGCTGCCTGTTTCATCCCCCTGCCACAGTGTCCTTGCGGGAGCTGCTTGCCCTGCCGTGCCCGTGGTGGCAGTGACGGGGAGGGTGTGGGGGTCCCTGGGACCCGGCAGGGAGGGCTGGAGCACGGCCGGGGACGCGGAGCTGATGTGGCATAGCCGGACCCTACTCCTGGCTCCCAGCATCTCACCCAGCCCCGCGTCCGGCCTGGCCTCGGGGGTTTGCCCGGCGGCTGGGATGCCCAGAGCCCTTTCTCTGCCCTCCCCGTGCAAAGCCGGCTGCTGCAGAGCCCCTTTCTCTCCTCCTGCAGCCGCCACGTGCAGCTCAGTCACGGGGACGGCGGGCGAGGGAAGGAGGGGAACCCGGGGGCCGAGGAACAGATGAAGTCTGTGATCAGAGGTGCCGGCGCTGGGGCTCCTGCTGAGCCAGGCATTGGTGGGTGCCGTTGGCACCCATCTGTGACCACAAAGCTGGTGGCTTCCCCCTGCCCTGCCTTGCCGGGAACCAGAGAGATGTGCCGGAGCCTGCGCTGGCCCGGCAACCCCGGCTGCTCGGGGACCGCTGCCTCTGCACGGCTCGGTGTGACGGGGACCAGGGGGGTGGCACACGGAGCAGCGGGAGGGTGTCGGTGCCGGGAGCTCGGTGCTCCCAGAGCAAACACCGGGCTTGGGAAAGCACCGTCTGTAGGTGGCTGGGGACACCCGGCACCACCCTGGGAGGTCCCTGCTTGTGCACCCGGAGCGCTTTGCCGTGGGTGTCTGAGCCCGCACCCAGGACAGGGCGGTGGCTGGGTGGGAGCCAGCAGAGCCCCATCCCTCCCTCGCCCTGCCATGGGGACAGGCAGGGGACACAGCTGCCTGGACTGCCACCCGTCCCCAAACCCTTCCAGCTCTTGGCTGGACACACGGTCGAAGCGGCTCGTAGAGGGGCGGCCGCTCGTGGGTGGCCTTGGTCGTGCAGCTGGGGGCTCGGCGTAGCCCCCGGCACTGCCGGGAGGTTTTGTTCAGCCTGGTGAAGGAGCCAGTGGGTGCTTAGCCAGTTCCCGTGTGGGACACGTGAGCTCCACGCAGGGTGCTACAGGCGTGGGGGGGGCCGGGGCACCCACTGGCATCATCAGCGTGGGCTTCCCATCCTCTGCTCTCAAGCAAAGCCTGGCTGTACCACCGCTAGCAGTCCACATCTTGCCAAATCTGGTGTCACCTTGTGTCACCGCCTCGCCACACCGCTGGCCACCTCCTCCTACTCCCCGCGGGTCCCGGGGGCTGAGCGCGGTGGCTGGCGGGGCAGCCAGGGCAGCGGGCAGGGAGCATCAGCGGCCCCCCAGCACCCCCTCGGCACCCCGGGGGGGCTTGCTGAGCTGGGGGAGATTGAGTCACCTTGGATGTTTGACTGCAAATCTTTTGTTTGGATGTCTGCAAGTAATCGACTTTTGCTTTTCCATTTGCTTAAAACCTCCTAATTGGCCCCGTCGTTAATCAGGGAAGAATGAGTGACTAAGCCGTCTCGCCTGCCCGGGCACCCGGGGCTCTTTTTTTCCCATGGACCGAAAGGAAATGAAACCTCAAAATGTCCTTTTAAACCTCAGCTGTCAGCATCGCTGCCCAGAGCCCTGGCCAAAATCATACAGTTCTGTAGACAGGAGTTGCAACAGAGGTGCGGCGTGGACGCAAGCGCGGCGTGACTGCGAGCTCTTTCTTTTCCAGGACAAAATGCCAAAATTGGGGGTGAGGAATTTCTCTGCTGGGACGAGCAGGCGTCTCATTCTTTGCAGCGAAAAAAGGTTGCTTACATTTAAAGGGCTTTTCAGCCCTGGCACGGCAAGACGCTGGCCCGTGGTGTTTGCTCCCGTCGTGGAGCCGGCAGTGCCAGCATCTCCTCGGGGATGAGTTTATCTGTCCCCAGCCACCATCCTCGGGCAGCATTTTCCTCTGGAGCTGCTCGTCCCACGGGGATTTGCAGCACCCTGCAGCAAGCTGCTCCCTCGTGCTGGCTGGGCTGCAAGCGTGGCTCCGGGCGGCTGCTGCTGGAGATTTTGGCTCCCGTCGAGCTGTGCCGGGGCTGGCGCGAGGGTCTGTTTTGTCTGGGTTCGTGCCCCCAGCATCGCGCTGGCTCCTGCGCTGGGGATGCGTAGCCAGCATCATTCCTGCCTGCGCCCATCGCCAGAGCTCTGGCAGGGGCTGAGCCGTCAGAAATAGTTGGAGGCGACTCAAATTCTTTCCTTTTCACAGGCTCTGGGGCAAAGTTGAGAGCGAAATTCAAAGTAGAGGCCCCGTGTGCCAAAGGCAGCTCTGGGGAAGTTGTCTCCCCGGACCTGTGATGCTTTGTGACGGGGTTTTTGGTGCAGGAGCCCCGTGTGGGGTCTGGAGCTGGGGTGGGGAGGGGAGAGGGCAGGGCGCTGCGTGGGGCAGGGTGTAGGTGGGGAGGGTGCTGCATGGGGCAGGGTGCACATGGGGCAGGGTGCTGTGTGGGGCAGGGTGCTGTGTGGGGCAGGATGCATATGGGGCAGGGTGCATGTGGGGCAGGGTGCTGTGAGGGGCAGGGTGTCAAGTGGGACAGGGTGCTCAGGATGCGTGTGGGTCAGGGTTTACTCCATGGAGCAGGGTGCACATGGGGCAGGGGTGCTGGCAAAGGTTGGGGGGACAGTCCCGCTGCCCCGCTGTGGCTGGTGGCCCAGGAGGAACAAGGGGTTCCCGTGGCTGCACCCTGGGGCTGGGAAAGCACCGTCCCTGCGGCTGGGGCTGGGTTTGCAATGCTGGGGGGCCGGGCTGTCGTGGGTTTGCAATGCTGGGGGGCCGGGCTGTCTCCTGTCCCCTTCGAATCTCCCCGCTGCACGCGTGGCCCCGAGCATCGCCGGCTGCGGAGCCTGGAGCCGCCCAGCCCCTCTGTAGGATGGCCCTTACGGGGGCACGGCGGGGTCGGGTGGGTGGGAGTGATGCTTGCGGCTGGGGAATGGGGGGGTTGCCCCCAATCTCAGCCGGCCGAGGCGGTCGGAGCAGGGCCGGGGAGCGGCACAAGGCGCAGGAAGCCGTCAGCATCGCCGGAATCAGCTTAATGTCAGGAATTTCCTGCTGGGGAGAGGAATCCATGGCATTAACGTGAAAGGCCAAAAAAGGCGATCATCCTGACCCCAAATTAGTCCCTGGGCTGGACGGGGAGGGCAGAGGGCAGTGGGCTCGGCCGTGGCCCCTGCACCGAAGCCTGCTCCGGCAGGCAGGAGGGTGACGGGAGGTGTTGGGTGGGTGGGGAGGGTGGGGGGCAGGTGTCCGAGCGGGGTGCCGGGGGGGTCTGCAGCAAGGAGACCCCTAAATCCAGCCCCTGCCTAACGCGGTTCTGCTGTCCCGTTGCAGAGAAGACGGGGAAGGTGCTGGGGGAGTTTTGCCGGTGCTACAAGGAGCAGTACGGCGTAGCGCTCTTCAACAGCGTCCGCTATGAGATCGAAGGCAACGGAGGGCCACAGGCCCAGCTGCTCCACCGCAAGGTAAGAGCCCGGCTCTGCGTGAGGAGCCTGGACCCGGCAGGGATCTCCATCCCCATGCCCAGCAAGCACGGACCGATGTCCTCCCCAAAGCCCCGGGCACGTCCCCATGTCCTCCCCAAAGCCCCGGGCACGTCCCCTCTCCCCGTTCCACGCTGCTGGGGTGGAATGTAGCCCCTGTGCCACCGGTCCAGCCCATCCTCGTGGCGTTGTGCGCCGTGCGTGCAGCACGTGGGGTGATGGGAGCCGCTGGGATGGTTTTCTTTCCCAGCCCACGCAACGAGCACAGCCAGCGAGCAGGGGCGAGGCTGGCTTTTGGTCGCAGCCCCCGTGGGCGTCTGTGCTTGATGCCAGGGCTGGCCGGAGCTCCCGGGACCCCCTCGGGCCCAGTGGAGCCCCGAGCAGGGCGTGCCAGGCTGTTGTCCTCCTGCCCCCGGGCGCGAGCGATGCTCCAGCCCAGGCAAATGCCCAGGGAGGGGTAGGAAGCCCCTGGCGGGTCCCTGACCCCGCGGGGGAAGGGTAGGTGGCTCCAAGCCTGATCTCCAGCAGCCACATGTCTCCTGGCTGGCAAAAGTTCTCCAAGCATCCCCCCTTGTTGCCTGCGGCTCCGGCACCTGGGGACGGATCCCGCTCTCCCCTCCCGCCTCCAAGGCAGATGCACGCCAGCCGGGGCTTCTCGCCGGCAGACAGGGTTTGGAGTTGCTCCCTGGCCAGGTCGGTGGAGCCGCCGTCCCGTGGCTGCTCCTTGAAAGCAGGAGGAGATGTGATTGCACGTGGGGCTGGGCTTCTGCTTTTGTCTGGGGCTTAAAGGCGTGGTTTTTTTAAGAAATCTAGAAATTGCACCCATGAAATCAGACTCAAGCCCTGGGTGCTCACAGCGACTGTCCTTCTGGCCCACCCACGAAGGTGACACCTTGCCCGGGCACCTGGACGTGCCCCATCTCCTCTGGAAGCTGCCTGGGTGCTGAGTGTGTTGAGCAAAATAAAGGTGTGGAGGTTCCTGGGCAGGAGCCGGGCACCCGGCGTCCTCAGCAAGGCGTCCCTTGGGTTCCTCGCAATTTGGCAGATGCCATCAAACCCCCCGGGGGTACCTCCCTCCCGAGGCTGGTCGCTTCATCAGAAAGCTCCAGGAATGTCTGAGGAACGGCGGCGAGGCGGGGAGGTCAGGGACGCTGTGCAAGTCTTTTAAAACCCCAGCGTATAAATGGCACATTCCTCTTGCGCGATGTCCCGTCTGCTGCCCGTCCTCTGCCAGGGCGCGGGCAGAGCCTCCAGCCGGGCTGCACCCGGGCTCCAAACACCCCAGGGACCTGCGTGTCTGTGGGGCGGCTCTGCAAGGAGCCGGGGAGAGCATCCCTTTGCGCTCCCCAAATATGCCAAAAAAAGTTGTGGGTGGCCAGAAGATGCAGGATAGCATCCTCCCCGTCCTCAGGCAGGTCCAGCTGGAATCTGGCATTTGGGGTTTTAAAAATTTTATTTATTTTTTACCTTACTTTTTGCCATCTCTGTGGGGATGTGGTGCTCAGAGGCAGCTCCTGCAGCCATACCGGGGGCTGGAGGCCCTCCTGGGCAGAGGGGGACAGCCGGGCTGGGGTCTGAATTGTGGCTCAGTCGCCCGAAATGCCAGCAAGAAGCAGCAGCGATAAGAACAAGAAATAAATGTTTCTGCCTTTGGTCTCCCCAGCAGCCCAGGCATCCCCAGCCAGCGGTGGGGACAGCGTACCTCGTGGCCTTGGTCCGACATCCTCATGTGCCTGAAAACCAGTCCCCGAGCATCCTCTCTTCTCGTAACACCCCTCCTGCCTCTCCCAGCCGAGCCCCACAGCTGGTGTATCCAGACCCCGCTCTCGCTCCCCGTCCCGCAGCAGGGACGCAGGCAGCCCGGGGCCCTCCGCCCGCGCGCTGCCTGGCCCCCTCCCTGCCCAGCCTCGCCATTTGGCACATACCCGCCTGTCCCAAATATTTGCCGGGGTTGGGTGGTGCCACCTCGGTGCCTGCCCCGGGTGAGGAGGCTGTGCCAGGAGGGGACGGCTGTGCCGCAGGGCCGGGGCTCTGGGGTGCTGGTGGCTGTGAGCGGCTGCTCCCCATCCGAGGGTCCCCTGGACCCACATCAGGGCTCGCCCCGGGTTTTCTTTCATTATCAGCCAGTCCGTCTGCCTTGGGCAGTGGTTTTGAAGCTGGTTTGTATGGGCTGATTCTTCCTGGATGAGCCACCCCGGTGAGATGCTGATGGGGACTCCCGGAGCTGGCACCACCTTTCTGTCCCCATCCCCGCTGGTGGCCTCGGGGTTTGGGCTCTCATCGCTCCCCCTGTCCCCCAGCCCTGCAGGGCTTGCGTCGTGCTTTCTTTGGGGCTTTGGAAAGCAGTAAGGAGCAGCGAGGTGCCGTCAGCCTGTTTGCTGAGCCAAGCTGCTCTCAGACCTCCTGACCACCCAAGGGGGTGTGGGGTTGGGGAGCGGTGGGGGGCTTGGGGAAGGCAATGGGCTGCCTGCGAACGGGAGATGGGCAGAGCAGGGAGAGGAGAGGGAAAGGTCCTGGTGCTGGGTGCATGGTGACCTGATGGCCACCGTGGTGGACGGTGGGTGGCCACGGCAGGAGAGGTGGCCGCTGCACGCTCCCGCCCTCACGAGAGCTCTCGGCTCTTGTTTATGTTCCTGGGATCATAAAAATTCTTGGGACGAATTCTTGGCTCGCTCAGCCAGCCTGTGTTTGGGATGGCGTAAACGCTGCCGGGTGCAGGCCAAAAGGCGCTGGGCAGCCGGTGAGGGGCTGCTCAGCTGGGGGGGCTCGGGGGTGCAGCCCGTCCTCAGGCTGTTCCTGTCGCTGGTCCTCCATCAAGTCCAGAGCGTTCAAGCATCGTCTGGTGCTGGGCTCTACAGGGTGGCTTCTTGCTTTTCCTCTTCCATGTCCCATCTGGAGCTCGTGCTTGGGTCCTGCCATCTGCAGTTTGCCTCTGACCCACCCCCTGGCAGGACCTTCTGGTTGATGGCCGCTACCGAGCAGTACCACGCGTGCTCCCGCCTGTCCCAAGCCAGGGAAATCGCAGTAGCTGGGGCTGGGAAGAGCTGCTGGAGGGCTCCGCTCCAATCTGCTGCTCGGCCAAGAGAGCTCAGGTCACTCAGCTGAGCTTGGTGTGTCTCCCAGGAAGGAGGTGCCAGGGACAGAGGTGTGACCACCACCATAGTGACCACCGCCACGTGCGACTGCGTGTGAGCAGCCCCTCTGAGGTTTTCTAGGGCCGTGCACGTGGAAACCCCCAGGCTGTCACCCGCATGCGCTCCTTCAGGCACCAAAATCTGCACTGTCATAGGAGATCATCCAGTGGTGAAACTGGAGACCCTCAGCATAGCCCTAGTGCAGAAAACCCCACCCAAACCACCACGAATGGACCTTGCTGAGCTCCCCGAGCCAGGCCGTGGCCACGGGATGGGGGGCAACCCGGCTGCCCCCTCCCTGCCCCTCCCGTGCCACCCACCGCGTGTCTCCTCCTCGCAGGTCCCGCTGGAGGACCACGTCATCTACTCGGGCAACCTCTTCCAGTACATTGAGGAGAACAAGAAGTGGAGGAACCGCTTCTGCGTGGTCCCGCACAACTATGGCTTGGTCCTCTACGAGAACAAACTGGTGAGGGGCATCGCCCTTTTGCCCATCTCCGGTGGGCACAGCTTCAAAGGGGGACACGCCATCGCTGCGGTGGCGTGGCCGTGCTCCCCGTCATCCGTGACCATCTTTTTCTGCTCAGGCCTATGAGCGGGACCTGCCACCCCGCGTACTGGTCAACAGCGCTGGCTACAAGATCCTCACCTCTGTGGACCAGTACCTGGAGCTGGTGAACAGCAGCCTGCCTGGTGAGTGGTCCTGGTGGGATGCTCGGGGTCCCCTGCACCCCCATGCTGCTGGCCATCCCTTGGGGACCTTTGGGAAGGGGTGGGTTTGGGGTGTGGGGCTGTAGGGAAGGAGAACGGCCCCATTCCCCCCGTGGGGTGAAAAGAAGGAAAGGAAGGAAAAATGCGTCTGCGGCTCCGTGAGAGCTGCCCCGAGCCGCTCCTGCCTCCCTTTCCCAGGGAGCGCTGGGCGAAGGCAGCAGCTCCTGCTCCTCCATCCAGACTCCCAAGAGGACGGGCCATCACCCCACTCACCGTCCTCCTGCCCTGGGTCCCTAAAGGCCAGGGCAGCCCCCAGGGAGTGGGGCAGGAGCTGCTGAAACAGCTCACGGGGGGCAGCGAGCCCTTCGCCGGTTTTGGGCATGGGCACGATGGCAGCAGGGTCAGGCCAGCAGCTCTGGGGAGGGTTTCACGCTGGAAATAGTGATTTTTTTTTTTTTTTTTTTTTTTCCAATTTTCACTTCTGATTTCCTTTTTGGAAGCGTGAGGCTCTGTGCACTTTTTTTGCCCCATGTTTTTGGTAGAACTCACAGCAAAGACACTGGGAAGGAGCCGAGGGGTCTTGTGTGCCCCGGCTGCACCCCAGCCCCAATTGCTGGGGCAGATGGACACCCCCGACCCTGCAGCGTCCCCACCCCTGTCCTGCCCCATCCCCTCCTCAAAGCATCCTCCCCCCCTGCAGGCGTGACGCCCAAATCGGGGCACTCCCCCATCCTGAAGTGCCCCACGGATTTCCCCCTGATCCTCTGGCACCCCTACGCCCGGCACTATTACTTCTGCGTGATGACGGGCAAGGAGCAGGAGAAGTGGCGGGCGGTTTTCCAGGACTGCGTGCGGCACTGCAACAACGGTGAGCGGCGCTGGGGGGGCCGACACGGGGGCTGCGGGGTGGGGAGAGCATCGTCCTCCTGCTCTGAAGAGGCTGTTGGGGACCCCGCGGTGGTTGGGTTGGGTTTTGGGCTAAAGGGGGTGATTTGAGGGTCAAGAGGAGGAATTGGCTGGGAGCTGTTGAGCATCATTGAGGATCTCATCCTCTCCCCAAGCAAGCGTGGGAGCGGGAGGGATCCGGCCGCCTGGTGCACCCCTGTGCCCGGCTTCATCCACCGCCCATAAGGAACGTGATGGCTGCACCAGGGCAGGCGGCATTTGCAGGAGCCAGCACGGAGCCTGGCTCAAGAGACGCCCTGATGCCTATTTTCTACCCCGAAACAGAAAATATTTGGTAATTAAAGTCATCAAAACTCCCAGCCCCACCGTCCTGCTCCCTGCCCCATCGGCACCGCCCGGGCTGCGGCGAGCGAGGGCAGCCGGGCTGCGGGCAGAGCGGGTGCGGGGCTGCGAAGGGCCGGGGCGGAGGCAGGACCTGCCTCCCATGTCAGCGATACTCTGGCAGGAAAACACGATTTTCCTGCTTGGCTGTGGCCTGTGTGCTCCTGGGCTGAGACCCAGGTCTCGGTGGTGCCTTGGATGGTGAGAATTTTCCTGGGGAAGGAGGTGCCAGTGCTGAAACCTGCTCAAAATCGGGTCTTTTAGTGGGCAAAGAGCGATGCTGCCTATTTTTTTAGTGCTGCTTTCGCTTCTGGGAGCTGCGTGTAGCCCCAGTTTTGCCAGAGCTGCTGTTTAGGGAACAGAGCGATGGGGTTGGATCCGGAGCCCGGGTTTCAGTAGGGGTTTCCATCCTCCCACGTTAGATTAAATCTGAAAGCTTTGCTCTTTCCCTTCCTTTTGGTGCTCCTCACTGCAAAACACATCCCTGTGCTGTTGGTGAGCTGGGGCCGCCCGAGCTCATCGGGACGAGCGTGTCCCCGCAGCCCGCCCGGGGCCTGGGCTCCTCTGGGGGGAGCTGGGTGCGGTGACCCCCCCAGCCGCTCTTCGCCCCGGGATGCTGCGGGAGCATCACTGCTGCGGGCAGTTCCGCACCCCAGGACCCCTGTGCTTGCTGGCTGGACCCACAAAGCCGGGGCACTGCGAGCAAAACCAGCTCCTAATAAAAGAGGAATCAACCTCTCATACTAACAAAGAGCTAATTCATTAATTTATTTATCTTTAATTCCCCCCCCCCCCCCCGCCCCGGTTGCTGGGTGCTGCCACAGGAGAGAGGAGAGATGTGAGCCCTGCGCCATGCCCACTGCCAGCCAGGGCTGTGCCATTAAATCCTCTCCTCCCTCTCCTCCTCCTCAGCATGTGATGAAAAAAATGTCCCGGGGTGGGCAGCGGCCCGGGGAAGGCTCAGCGCTGGCAGGGTTCTTCATTCCTGCAGCCTGGGCTTCTCTGGGAGACGGTTCTTCCCTCCCGAGCTCCATTTCTGCCCCTCGCTGCTCCTGTGAGGTCCGAGGTACTGTTTCAAATCCCATGAAAGCACTTTTGTTGTTGTCGAGCAATTTTTTTTTTTTTTTTCCCCCCCCCTAAATTAGAGGCTCTGTTTCTGCCGCCGGGTGTGATTAGTGTGGGAATTTTCACCTCCCTTTTTAAGGCTGTATTTTTGTAACACCAGCTCCTCTGTAAGGGCCAGGGATGTGCAACATCGTTCCTCACACAGGAGGCGTCCAGCCTGGCTTCCCCGGCGTCTGGGTGCCCTTGGCCGCTCCGAGATGGCCGCTTGCCCTGCACGGTGACACGAGGGGCTGGAGCAGCTCCCACCCCGCTGGCTTTTGCCCCTTAGTGCGGGCAGGCTGCGCCGTTCTGCCGTGTTTTGGGCAAAAAGCGGCTTCAAACTCAGATTTCTTCTTCAGGACTGTTCCCCCGCTGTGCTGTGAGCAGGGTGGGCTTTGAAGGAGTCGAGGTGTAGCATCGCTCTCTGGTGTTGGGTACTCCCATCCCGCGGTGCACCGTCACCCCCGAAGCCTTTCCAGGATAGGGTCCAGGCTTGGGCGGTTGCTTCCCATCCCCGATAAAGCGAGCTCAGATCAATGCTTAATTAGCCGTATATTAATGAAGCAAACACATTAAATTTGCCCTGTGAAGTGGCACGGTGGCTTCCTGCAACCAGCCCTGTCTGCTCGGCCCTGGGCAGGGCGCAGGGCTGGGGACGGGTCCCCGCAGCCGGAGCCCGCTGCCCCCCGGGCTCGGCCAGGGACCAGTGACCCTGGCGGGGCAGGTCCAGGTGGCTTCTCGGAGGGCGAATCCTGCCCCGCTCTCTGCCTGATTTGGAGGACGAGGTTTGGCCCTGGCAGCTCTGGCAGGGGACTGGAGCCTGTACCAGGCTGTCCCAGCCGGGAGGGGATGCTGCGCTGCAAGGAGCCGTGGATGGAGAAGCCCCGGCCCCTGAAAGCTCAGCCTCCCACCGAGCTCCCGCTCCCACCGAGCGCTGAGAAAGGGTCAGACTTCACTTTCTCAGTGGTTTTTTTCCCCCCTGTATGTTAAGCTGCCCCTTAGGAAAAGCTGCTTAGGCTTGGAGTTAAACGTAATCATCTTAGAAAAAATCTGTGCGCGTTGGAAAAGATCCGCTCACTACCCCGGGCTGTCCCTCCTGGGGAGGGAGAGACCACCCCGGCTGCATCTCCCCGGGACGCCGGCTTGCTGGGCGGTGCGGGGCCGTGCCGTGCCCCTCGCTGTCATCGCTGCGGGATGCTCTCGGGGAGCAGGGTGGCTCTGCCGGGGGGCCCTTTGCCACGGGGCACAGCCGCCGCCAGCCACCCTGGGCTCGGTCCCATCCTACCGCCCTCCTGCCAGAGGGGTGTCTGTCTGTCTGTCTGTCTGCTGCCCCCATCTCCTCCTCCTCCTCCCGGGACGTGGCCGTGGGCTCCCAGCACCTTGCCCCTCCTCCTGATGGGTGCTGTGGGAGGGTGGGGGTGATGTCGGAGCCCCCCTCGTGCCGGTGGCCCCACGAGCCGTGCTGCAGTGACTCATGGCAGGGACATCTCGGGGGCAGCTGGGCCGGCGGGAGCCCAGCGTGCCTCCGCAGGGCTGGCTCGGGGCCGGGGCCCCGACTCGTCGCCGAGGCCTCTCGGCCGCTTTCCTGCCTCCCCGCAGGGCCCCCCCTTCCTCCAGCCCCCCAGCTGCCCCGTCCCGCGGTGCTGGTGGGCTCGCTGGGCCCCGTGCAGCATCGGGGGTCACTGAGACCCCTGTCCTACCGAGTCCCTGCTCCTGGTGCCTGCCTGCCCTTGGCCCGGCTCTGGAGGGGATGAGGCTGTGGACAGAGCGGGAGCCCCCCAGCCGCTGGGGTGTGTGGGAGACTGCTGCCCCCCGCCAGTTAGAGACAGGGGCTTGGGATGGGATCCCCCCGTCCTGGTGACAGCCCGGGCTCCTTGCGTGGGTCCGAGGGCGTGGGGGATGCGAGGGACCCCCTGCAAAGATGGGCTGGGGTGCTGCAAGCAGCCGGGCTGCCCCTCGCTCCCCGTGCCGGGCTGCTCACTCCCCCCCACCCCATCCCCTCCCCAGGGATCTCCGAGGACTCCAAAGTGGAGGCTCCAGCCTTCACGGACGCCGTCCGCATGTACCGCCAGTCGAAGGAGCAGTACGGCACCTGGGACATGCTGTGCGGCAACGAAACCCAGGTGAGGACCTGTCCCCCCCAGGCTGGGGTGGGGGGTGCGGGCTGAGCAGGGTGCCCAAAGCCTCCTGCCTTCGCAGGTCCTGAGCAACCTGGTGA
Source organism: Mycteria americana (assembly GCF_035582795.1). Lineage (NCBI taxonomy): Eukaryota > Metazoa > Chordata > Aves > Ciconiiformes > Ciconiidae > Mycteria > Mycteria americana. The sequence goes on along the minus strand of NC_134381.1, from coordinate 3,917,383 downwards.
TGGAGGAGCTGCTCCCCGAGCTGAGGACCACCATCGGCCCCCGGCTGAAGGGCAAGGCTCCGGAGCGCCAGCGGACCTGGATCCAGGTGCGGGGCTGGGGCTGCCGGGGGGGTCGTCGTCGCCTGCCCTCCCCCTGCCCGCACTGCCTCTGCTCTGGGGGCCGCCCTGCCGCCTCCCTTCCCCGCCAGCGCCCACCGGCTTTCCTGCCCGTGCCGCCTCCCGCGTCGGCCCCTCTCCCGGCCCCCGCCGAAGAAGCCGTCCTTGTGCTCCACTGCGGCTTTTTACAGCTCCTTGCTGTGCCCCGCGAGCAGCCCTGCCCAGCCCTGCCTGCGCGCGTCCCTGGGGCGAGGGAAGCAAACAGGAGGAAGCCCAGCCCTGGAGCGAAGCCCGTCCGGCTATATTTAGCGAGCCATTTTTAGAGCAGCACAGGCTAAATCCAGCCCGAACCCTTGCAAAAGACCGAGGGCTCTTCAAAACTGCCTGTTAAAACCTTAAAAGCCAATAGATAATTACCCCCAGGCTCATAACGTGCCACTGGTGCAGCCTAAAAATGCACAAATGCTGCTTTTTCAGTCGCTGCGGTCTTAGTTGCAAAGCTGGGAATCCCGAGGGAGGGAGCGGGGGATGGCTCTGCCTCCTGCCGGCCCCGAAATCACGGTGTTTGGCTGCAAAGTGAGCGTGAAGCCTCAGCGCGCGAGGAGCCTTGGCTCCTGAGACCCCGGGCAGGTTGAGCGGGGCAGGGCACAGGTTTCAAACAGGGTCAGGGGCTCTCCTGCCCGGACCGCCAGCATCCCTGGACCACCAGCATCCCTGGACCGCCAGCATCCCTGGACCACCAGCCCGGACCTGCCTAGGGCACGTTGGCTGACGGAGGCAGCGCTCAGCTCTGTGCCCCTTGGGCACCGCTTCGAAGCACCTTCTGCACCGTGGGGCTTCATCTCACCCGGCTGGGGGGGTCCCTGATGTGGAAAACCTACTGCCAGGCTGCGAGGAGGGGTCCGGTCAGGGCATGGGCGAAGGCTCGGCAGGTCCTGCAGGCATCTGGTGCTGGAGGCGATGGTTAGCGGGGGCGGCAGGAGGTGTGGGGGGAGCTGACCACCCCCTCTCTCTCTCGCCAGATCTCGGATGCCGTCTATAGGATGGTCTATGAGCAGACCAAGGCCCAGTACGATGCAGCGATGGCCAAGTGCGAACAGGAGCGGCCCCAGATGGAGAGCACCATCCGCACGGACATGGACCAGATCATCACTTCGAAGGAGCACTTGGCCAGCAAGATCCGAGGTACAGCCCTGCGGGGAGACGCGCGGACACGGATGTGTGTAGCTGTGTCCGTGACCGGCTCCTGCTGTGGCATCGCCACTGTTTCACCAAGCTGTGGCTGTTCCTGGGGTGCAGCGTGGCTCCTGGGGAGCCCTGGGGAGATGCCAGCAGCCGCAGTGGCCAGGGAGCACATCCTCATTGGCATTGTCCCAGGAGGTGGGGGACAAGGTGGGCAGTGACCCCCCATCAAGGCAGGGGGAGGAACGGGTTCAACACAGACCAAGGCCCCCTTGCAAGAACGCCTTGCATTGTCCTGCAAGTCTGGGAGACCTCTCCTGGAGGGGTCTGGGGAGAGGGGCAGGTCCCACTCCCTAGGGTGGGTTTACGGCCTGATTTGCAGAGCTGGAAGGGCAGAGGAGGACCCTCACCCTGCTCTCTGCCCAGCGTTCGTCCTCCCCAAAGCGGAGGTCTGCGTCCGTAATCACGTCCAGCCCTACATCTCCTCCATCCTGGAGGCCCTGATGACCCCCACAAGCCAGGGCTTTGCTGAGGTGCGGGAGGTGTTCTTCAAGGAGGTGACGGACATGAACATGAACATCGTCAACGAGGGTGGCCTGGAGAAGCTGGTGGAGGTGAGACCTGGCGATGCTCCTTGCTGGCCGGCGGGCTTGGGGGTGGTAGTGCCGGTCCTGCTGCCGTCCCTGGCGCGGATGGCACTGGAGGACCCTGGGCTGAAGGACCCTGGGCTGACCATGGGGATGAAGCCCATGTGGTGGTGCAGGCTGCTTGGTGTGGGGTGGCATATCCCAGCCCTGAGTGCGCAGAGAGGCTGTCCTGCCCTGCTGAGCTTGGCTTTATCCCCAGTACATGGAGAAGCTTTCCCACCTGGCCTTCCACCCCGTCAAGATGCAGTCGTGCTACGAGAAGATGGACCAGCTGAAATTGGAAGGCCTTCAGCAGCGATTCGATGTCTCCAGCACGTCCGTCTTCAAGCAGAGGGCCCAGATCCACATGAGACAGGTGGGACGGGGACCGGGGTCCTCCTATGTCCCCCCGGGCTGAGCGCAGACGGCTGGGGAGCGGAGGCAGAGCGGGGAAGCCAGGCTGGTCCTACCCAGGCAGGGATTTGGCCGGGATGTCTGTCCCGTCACCTCCATGTGGCTGGCACCCAGCTAAGGGTGTGTGATGGATCTGGCCATCCCCTTTGGTCTGCAGCCAAGCAGGGAGGGAGCCCATGGGTGGGAAGCAGCGTGGGGCACCCTTCCAACGTGGCCTCAGCACCCAGGCTTTGGCGTCACGGCACAGCTGCCCCTTTGCCACCGAGCCCGCTGGCACCAGCAAGGCCAGTAGCCCAATTACGGGGCCCGATCCAGCCAAATCTGGAGCAGGGTGTAGAAGGGGGGGGGTGCAAACCAGCTTCGGGCACCCTCCACCCCCAGCATCCTTGGTCCTCGGGGTGGAGTCTGTGGATGCCACGCTGGGATGCCAGGGACCTTGCCGGTGTGAAGGCTCATCTTGGTGTGGCAGTGCCCCAAAAGAGCCCCCTGCCACCCCCGTCGTTGGTCCCTTTGGGTGCCCGCCCCCGGTGCTGACCGTCTGCCTCTGCTCACAGCAAATGGACGATGCCGTGTACACGTTCGAGACGCTGCTCCATCAGGAGCTGGGGAAGCTGCAGGGCAAAGATGACTTGTGCAAGTCCATCCAGCGCATCCTCGAGAGGGTGCTCAAGGTGAGGGGTAGTGGGTCGGGGCCTTTGGTGGCCTTCAGTGGCCTTGTTCCAAGGGCCAGCAGCCCAGGAAAGGGGCCAGGAGCGACCTTAACAATTTTAACAGAAGCCTTTGGGGAAATACTTCTGTATATTGAGATTTTCGTGCATTTTCCTGGGATGTGAGTGGGAAATCTCCTGGAGGAGCCAGGTCCCCTCTGACCACGTCCATCACTGTAAAAGCCACCCAGGGTTCAGACTGGCCCAAAACCCCTTCTGCAGACAGCGATGGAGGAGCTGGCCCCTATCCAGGCTCAGGCACCCTGGGAACGGGCTGGAGAGAAGGACGCGAGGCGCAGAGGAACCTGCTCACGCCCGTGCAAATGGGTTGGGGGGGGCAAACCACAGGGGCTTGCGCCCACGGCCGGGGAGCTGCCGGCCCACAGCCCTCGTTGACCCGGGGCTGCCCTCTCGCTTGCCCCGCAGAAATACGACTACGACAGCAGCACCGTGCGGAAGAAGTTCTTCAGGGAGGCCCTGCTGCAGATCACCATCCCCTTCCTGCTGAAAAAGCTGGCGCCGACCTGCAAGGGGGTAAGGGGCTAAAGTTTGGGCTTGGGGGGAGGACCACCCCTCCGTGGAGGGGCTGGAGCTTCCCTCCCTCCCGTCCCCGCGGGCTGAGCGACCTCTCCCCCCGCGGCAGGAGTTAGCCAAGTTTCAGGAGCTGATCTTTGAGGACTTTGCCAGCTTCATCCTGGTGGAGAACACTTACGAGGAGGTCGTGCTGCAGTCGGTGATGAAAGACATCATGCAAGGTAGGGTCCCGCAGCACCAGGGAGCCTGGCCCCGCTCAGCTCTGAGCCCCGGGGGGCTCCAGCACCCTGGGGTGGGTGCTGGGTGCTGGGTGCAAGTGAGTGGAAGCCGAGCCTGGGCTCAGCAGCACCTGGAGGGCCCATGCTGGGTGCTGGGGACCATAGGAGGAAGGGGTGACCCCCAGCAGGGTGCTGGGGGCTGTACGAGGAGGGGTGACCCTGAGAAGGGTGCTGGGGGCTGTATGAAGAGAGGGTGACTCTGTGCAGGGTGCTGGGGGCTATATGAGGAGGGGTGACCCCGTGCAGGGTGCTGGGGGCTATATGAGGAGGGGTGACCCCATGCAGGGTGCTGCACGAGGAGAGGGTGACCCCAAGCAGGGTGCTGGGGGCTGTATGAGGAGGGGTGACCCTGAGAAGGGTGCTGGGGGCTGTATGAAGAGAGGGTGACTCTGTGCAGGGTGCTGGGGACCATAGGAGGGGGTGACCCCCTGCAGGGTGCTGGGGGCTATATGAGGAGGGGTGACCCCGTGCAGGGTGCTGCACGAGGAGAGGGTGACCCCGTGCAGGGTGTTGGGGCTGTACCAGGAGCAGCTTTCCCACCTGGCCTTCCTGCTGGCCGGGCTGAGCGGTGGGTGGGATGCTGAGCCCTCTGCCCAGCTCCAGACATCTCTCCCTGCACCCTACACCCAAGGGGGCGGCTGGGAGAGGTGCCCAAGCCGCGCGGGTGCTGCCCCGTGCCCGCAGCCCATCTGACGGCTCTCTCGGTGCCCCAGCTGTGAAGGAGGCGGCCGTGCAGCGGAAGCACAACCTGTACCGCGACAGCATGGTCATGCACAACAGCGATCCTAACCTGCACCTCCTGGGCGAGGGCGTCCCCATCGACTGGGGTGAGGAGTACAGCGGGCAGCCCGAGGCCGAGCCGGCCGCCGACAAGCGCCGCAGAGCCAAGCAAGTGGTGTCGGTGATCCAAGACGATGAGGGGGTCCTGCCCTACGAGGTGGGCGCCGAGGCGCTGCTGCAGCCCAGCTCCCCAGAGCCGCAGGAGCCGGAGGAGCCGGACCCTGGGGCACCGCCGAGCTCCCCGGATGGCGTGGAGGGGATCCGTGAGGCGCTGGCAAAGGAGAGCCTCGGGGACGGTGTCGCGGCGGAGGAGCGGCTGACGAATGGTACCGACGCCACGCAGGAGAGCGGTGCCACTGAGGAGGTGGCGGTGGTGGCAGGGTCTGTCCCAGGGGATGCCCCCCCTCAAGGTCCATCCAGTGAGGGGGACGGGGTGCACCGTGCCACACCGGCATCGCCTGCGCCTGGAGCTGAAGTCCCACCTGGGGCTGGGGTGCAACACGCCGTACCGGCATCGCCCGTGCCGGCATCACCCGTGCCCAGAGCCGATGTCCCATCAGGGGCCAGCGTGCAACACGCCACGCCGGCATCACCCCAACCCAGAGCCGACGTCCCATCGGAGGCCAGGGTGCCCCACGCCACACCAGCATCACCCGCACCCGGAGCCGAGACGCCATCACCGTCTGCCGGGACGGCTTGCCGCCAGCCCAGTGACAAGGAGACGGGTGAGGAGGTGGCCGCCCCGGGCGGCGAGCGCAGCCCCCCGCAGCCTGCGGGCACGGTGGAGAGCGGCGAGGCGGTGCAGACTGAGTTCTAGCCCCGGGCCGTCCCCTGCCATGGACTGGCCCCGGTGACTCCGGGGGTTGGGGTAGGGGGAATAGGACCCGCCGCGCTGCCGGGGATGGAGAGCAGTGCCGCGGGAGAGGGAGGGGATGGGAAACACCGAGACCTTATTGCCTAGCCGGGGGGGTCCCCGCTGCTGCGCGGGGCTGGCCACAGCCAAGTGGCCCTAACTGGGTCGGACTGGGGGAGGCCCTGGCCCGGCCCGGGGCACCCCCTGCACTCTGCTCTGTCCTTCTTCTGCCTTATTGTCTTCTTTTCTACTGAAGAGATGCTTCACCCGCACCCCCCAGCACGGCTGCCTGGGGTGCTGGGGGGCTGGCACGAGCCCCGCTGTGGATGGGTGTGCGGGGTGCTTCCGGCTGCCCCAGCCCGGGGGGTTTCCCGGCAGCCTGCCCGCCGCCATCCCACCCAGCCGGCTCCGGGAGCGCCAGCGGGAGCAGGGGACACAGGGGATGATGGAAAAACACGACGGCAGCCACGGGCACGGCGGGGATACAGCAGCACCGGGTGGCTCAAACCGCTGCCGATGGGGCGAGAGCTGGGACAGGCACGGGCTCCCGGCGCCCGGCGCCCAGCCCCAGCCCCCCTCCCCCTGGGGTCTTCTAGCAGCTATTTAAGTCCAAAGTAAAAACTTAGAGGGGAAGGTGACACTCGCACGGTGTCTCCAGCTTTGCCTGGCGGGACTGGGCTGCCTCTGGGCTCAGGCCCGCCGTGCAGCGGAGGGATCCCAGCTCTTGCCCTCCGGAACTCCCCAGCACCCCGCACGGATGATTTCTCCGGCTCTTGGGCTTTGCAGGTTTTGGCACCTGCGGTGACGGTCGAGCAAAGAGCTGGTGCCTTAGCAGCGGTTTGCTGGCACCCCCAGCAGCCCTGCCCGCCGCGGGGAGGGGGACAGGGCTGGCGCAGCCCCCACGCAGAGATGCTGAAAGCTGCTGGGGGTTGGCAGGACTCATGAGCGCGAGACGTGTGTGTGCGTGTGTGTGTGTGTGTGTGCGCGCGTGCGTGCACGGCGCAGGGACCAGCACCCCGACACTCACCTGTATTTTAGGTGCCGCTGTTTCTGCCTCTGAAGGGGGGTGCCCAGCCTAACCCACTCGGGGAGGCCCCCCAAAGTGCCTTGCTTTGGGAACTTAAAACCTGTCTCTTCCAGGATATTTTATTAAGAAAGTTATACAAATGTTTAAAAATATGCTTATAATAATTAATAAAACGGAAAAGCTTTATTTAAAGCCAGAGGAGAGTGTCCTTATTCCTGAACCGCCCCCCTGGGGCTGTGCTGGAGGGGCAGGGCTGGGGATCCCCACTCCCACTGTCACGGGGGGGTGCCACACCCTGAGACCACCCAGCAGCAACACGAGCCGGGAGCCGAACGACTGAGATGATTTTATTAAAAGGGGCGTCCTGAGGAAGCAGCAAGAGGCACCCGCAGCAGCAGCTTCCCCTCGGCACGGCCACACCGATGGCTCGGCGGCTGCTCCGACCCCATCCCTGAAGCGCTGTGCAGGAGGGGGGGCAAGGGGGGGGGCAGCAGGACCCCCGTTATCCCCAGAAGGCACTGTGTGAAGAGGGGCTTGGTGCAGGGCAGCTCTGGGCAGGAGGGCCTGTCCCCAGCATGTCCCCTTCCCCAGCACATCATCAGACCATTCCCGTTCCAGCCAGGATGAACCCCCGAAAAAGGGGGGGGGGGGGGAAGGAAATGCCCAGCACCCCCCCGCCGTCATCACCCGGCCACAGCTCCCTGAGAGCCAGGGGACAGCCGCCAGCCGAGGACGGTGGCGGTGGCAGCGTGGCAGAGTGCTGGCCATGGGGCTCCCCCTCCCCAGCGTCTCCCCACCTGAGTCGGGCCAGCACCGAGGGTCCCCGCAGCAAGTCCCTGGGGTGCTGCACCCCGCACAGCAAGGACAGACCCAGCAGAAGTGACAGCAGCTATTCCAGACAAAGTAGCAGGAGGTGCGGAGCACATCACCCACCATCCCGGGGGGTGCCTAGCCCCGACCGAGCAGGGGGTACACCACGAAATAGCCCAGCGTGGAGCCCGCGATGGCCCCAAGGAAGATCCAGGCGTTGTAGGACATGACGGCCAGCATCACCATGTAGCCCAGCACCACCTGCACCACGTGGAACAGCGTCTGGCCGATGTGGTACTGAAACCACCTGCGGAAGAAGATGTGGAACCCCATCAGCAAGGGGCTGGGGCAGCCGGCATCTCCCCCCTGCCAGCACCCGGGAGCAGCCAGAGACGGGTCTGGGGAGCGGGGAGAGGAATGCGGGCTGCAAACAGCAGCGCAGGGGGAAATCCCGCTCCGAAGGAACAGGGAGGATATTATTAAGAGGTTGGCAGTAAGAGCAGCCTCAGGCATGGTCTGGGATTAAATACAAGAGGAAAAACCCAGGGCTTGGCTCCAATGGCTTATGCTGGGAAGGAAACGCCCGGGCCAGCCTCGCTGAGGTGCCTGAGCCGCTGCTTGCACCCACCACGAGGACCCTCCTGCACCCGCGGTGGCTCCTGGGGGAATGTGAGCATTTCAGACAGCAGAAAAACGCCCTGGACATCTCCCAAAGTACCTGGAGAGGCCGGGATGCCCCCGGGGCCACCTCCCGAGGCTGTACACATACCCCTTCCTGGGAGCCTTTTACTCCACCGCTGCCTCTTTACAGCCTTTCTCCCCTCCCGCGCTGGCCCGGGGGCCACGCACCCGTCCCCGAGCCCCCCCACGGCCCCACCGGCCGGGTCCCACGGGGGCCCTGCGGTACCTGCCCTGCGTGGGGCCGCTGCCCCCCTCCTCCGGCTCCGCCAGCGACTCCGAGCTGAGGCTGCGGGGCAGAGCCAGCAGCGCCCGCCGCAGCAGCACGGCCTTGCCCATCTTGACGGCTTCATAAAGCATCGACAGCAGCAGGATCAGCAGCACCGAGAGCACCATCCCTGCACGAGAACCACCCTGCCGCTGCCCATCGCCGCACATCGGCGGGACAGGGGGTGTGGGGGCGAGCGAGGGGGCGGCGGGTCCCGGCACGGAGCGCTTGGGCGTATCCATGGGGTACGGTGGAGGGAACTGAGGGCTCCCGGGATCGGGGTTGGGCTGGAGCGACAGGCAGCAGGTTTGTGAAGCACTGGGAAATGGTGTGTTTGGCCCAGTCCCAACTCTAAATTCCTAGGGAGTATTTTTTGGAGGGGGTTGCTCTGAAAAAAAAATAACATCTTTGCATCGACTCCACAAAAATGGAGGGGTTAAAATATGATGCTGGACAAAAATTTAAAAAAAAAAAAAAAAAAGTATAAAAGCAAATGGGAAGCTGAGCCACCAGTGAGTGACCCAGGGGGTTGGCAGGCCTGGGGGGGGGGGGGGGGGGGGGGGGATGCTTCCCGCACCTCCCTGCCTGCTGCTCTCGGCCTGGGAGGATCGACCCCTGCCCGGGCACTACCAGGGCACGGCACTGCTCATCGGGGTAGGAGAGGGTCAGCCAAAACCGGGCAGTGCCTCTGAGCTCTGGGGCGAGCGGTGTGTGGAGCCCATCGTGCTCTGCCCCGACCCCCGTGCAGCAAGTGCCCCGGCGTTAATGCTGGCCGGGGGCCCCGCTCTCCCCGCTCCCAGCCCATCGCTAACACTGCTCCTGCCAGGAATGCAAAGCCACTGTTGGTTTCTCTGCCCTGCATCCTTTTCCCCGGGACAGACAGCACAGCTGGTGGTGGACAGACGGACAGATGGACGGACAGACGGATGGGCCAGGCTGGGGCTGGCAGCCTACCTGTGGGGGTGTGGACGCTCCAGAAGTCAAAGAGCAGCACTGCCGTGTCCGAGAAGTAGAAGGACATCTGGAAGAGAGGCCAAGGAAAGGGCAGCGCTAGGAGCCGGCTGGGGGGATGGGGCAGACGGGGGCTGGGGCACCCGCATCTTCAGCGGGCCCACGCACCCACTGCCCCGAAGGGCTGAGCCCTGATGCCGATGCTCAGCTGGGGTTTTACCAAATGGTGCAATTTTTTTTTTCCCCTGATTCCTGAAACACAAAGAGGAACTTGCACCGAAAAATCACAGTCATGCCGACTGGGCTTAACTCTTCCCTTGACTTCTAACAGGACAATTTTCACCTCTAGCAGCAGCTCCTGTGCCTGTCTGGGCTGGTGAGAAAAAGCCAGAGTTTACCCCTGCGATAAGGAGAGACGAGCCCGGGACTTCATTAGCCGGGACTTGCGAAGGGGAGGGCCGTGGGAGGCAGACAGAGGCTGGTGGACACCGTCCGCAGCCCCAGGTGAAGCCGGCTGGTGGGCAGAGCCCAGCCACCCTCCGCTTTCCTCCGCCTCCCAGGGGTTCCTCTCGATCGCCGGGACGAGCCAAAGCACCCAGAGCCGCAAGCGCAACGCCCGACGACGGGCGTCAGGGCGGCTGGTCCAGGGCTGCCGCCCTGGCAGAGGAGCGGCGGTCCGAGCGCTGTCCGTCTGTCTGACCTGGGGCTGCCGGGACCTACAGAAGCATCAAACCCCCTTCTTTATCGCGCTGAAACAGGAGGAGCAAGTATTGCTCTTGTGTCATGAACCCACCTACAGAGCTGATACCACAGCTGCCAAGTCTTGCTCCTTTTACCACAAAAAAACGGAATTTTGGGGGTTTTTTTCTCCTCCTTTGGTCAATCTCTCTAGGCAGGGTTCGCAGGGCTCGTGCCCTCTCCTCTGCCGCACCGACCTGGCTTTGGCCGTTACTGACACCAGCAGATGCGGCCGACGGGCCGGGCCTCGGCCAGAAATATCACCCAGTACCCGGGCGTCCTCACCGCAGCCAGGCTCTGATTACAGCCTTCAGCCGCTCCTTACCCAAAGCACATTAGCACGTGTAATTGGCTCACGCTTTTAAGCTTCCTTTGGCAACAGATTAATGATAATTAGCCTTTAAATGAAGCTATTTCTCCTTTGCAAGCTTCACCCACAAGTCCGCAGCGCTGTGTAAGGAGGAGGTAACTATTTTAGGGACAGGGGAACGGGCAGGAGATCCCCTCGCTGCGCCAGGTCTCCCAGCCTGGGGTGAAGCCACGTGGCTTTGGGTACCCAGCGTGGCCGTGAGGCCAAAATGATGCTCCCTGGGCCAGTGGCCCCTCGCTCCTCTCCTATAGTGAGGCTATAGCGTGATTCCTCCGAGACGGCATCTTCCTGGGTGAGACACGATGTGCGAAAGTCAAGAGGGCAAGTCCTAAAAATCTCCGCACTCTGCAAGAGGGGAATTACAGTGCCATGGTGATGCGACAGGCCCAGGGATATCGGTCGGAGGGACGCAGTCCTGTCCTTGCCCACCTGCCCACGCGGCGGTGGTTCGCCAGGCGCCCTGGTAAGGCTGCGTCCAGCTCCTCCTCCGCACCTTGCAGGTATCTGCGCACGCAAATAAAGCTGCCGAAAAAGATCCTGCGCTGCCTCCGCTCACGTGCACAACGTGTGCTTTTAGTGGCTTAATCCGCTGCAGTTTTAGGGTTACCCCTTGCCGTTAAGTGAAAAACCAGCGGTGGCTGCGTGGAGCAGTGTCAGACTGCCCGGCACATCCCGACCTGCTGCTCCGGTCCGACTGGGACACCCGGCCCCGCACGTCGGGACGAGCCTGTCTTCCTGCAGCACACCTACCCCTGGTTTGCAAAACAGCAGGACAAGGAGGACACCGTCCCAGCCAGCCCAAGCTGCAACCCTGTGCTGGGGACGCAGTGGCCCGGGGAGGTGTCCCCAAACCGCGATGCTCCTTGGAGCCAGCGTGAGCCACCCTCTGGAGCTCGCAGGGTGCTGCTGCGGGGGGCTGGCGCCAGCAAACTGGGGGGACCCGGTAGCCTTAAACACCGCGTCTGAGCTCAGAGCACGAAGCAAACCTGCTTCAGGGGAGGGTCTGAGGTCCGTGCAGCGACTTGAGCTCCCGCTGCAAGTGCCTGCTGTGAGCCCGCACCCGCGACAGCCCCTCCATGGGCGACGGGAGAGCGGGCGACGGGAGAGCCTTCGGGGTCGGGACGCGGTGGCACAGGGGTGCGAGGAGCAGACAGACAGACAGACAGACAGCCCACCCTGTGCACTGCTCGCCGGAGCCACCGCTGCTGGCGGGCTCTGCCGCAGCCCCGGCTGAGGCAGGGGGTGAAGGACGGGGCGAAACGGGAACCGGGGCGACAGAGGGGGGAACCGGGGCGACAGAGGGGGGAACCGGGGCGAAGCTCTGGCAGGGGAACGCGGTGCCGGAGGGTGAGTGGCGATGCCGCAGCCTTTAAACGGCGCCTGTCCGCAGGGAGGTGCGGGGTTTCAGGGGTGATTTAGGGAGCCGCCGGGCTGTCCCCAGCCCCTCGCCGGAGAGGCTGCGGGGCCGTGCCCGGGGCGCACACCCGGCCCCCCCCTGCCCGGGACCCCCCCGGCTCGGCTCGGCTCGGCCCGGCTGGGCTGGGCTCACCTGCATGGCGGCGGCGCGGAGCCCGGCCCGGCCCGGCCCGGCCCGGTGCAGCTCAGCTCGGCTCGGCTCTGCTCGGCGCAGCTCGGCTCAGCCCGGCCCGGCCCGGCCCGTCGCGGCCGCCTGACGCGCGGCGCGGGGCTCCCCGGGAGTTGTAGTGCGGCGGGGCCGGGCGGGACACGCGTGGGCGCGGCGGGCGGGAGCGCGGCCTGGGGCGGGGCGGTCCCGTCGTGTCCCCCCGCGGCCCCGCCGTCTGCCCGGGCCAGCGGCTGCGGGGAGGGGGCTCCGCATCCCGGGGGAGAGAGGGGGCCCGATCCCCCGGGGCTTCGCCTTCCCCTCGCTCCTCGCCTAACGCGCTCCACGCCTGACCCCGCGCCCAACTCGCTCCACGCCTCCCCCGCTCCCGCCGGCTCACGCTCCCATCGCTGGCGCAAGGCCCCTCAAAGCCTCCGCCAGCGTTTCTGCTGGTTCTCCCCGCGGCAGCAGGAAAGCGGGGTACCGCCGAGTGTTTGCAACCCCGGCTGCCCTGCAGCTGCAAAATACGGAAGGCATTTTTTTCCCCAGCCTTTCCCCGAGAGAGGCAGGCCTGACCCAAGGGCAACTTCGCTCCCCAGCTGCGGCTTTATCGAGAGCAGGCGCTCGCTCCTTGCTGGCGCAGCCTGGCCGTCTCCATCGCACCGGGGAGCGGAGGAGGGAGCGCTGGAGCTGCCCCTGCCTCTGTTTCCCCAAGTGCAAGCGGGTGCTGATGCCCAGAGGCCCCCAGTGCCTGCCCGCGGGTTTATGTGTAACTCCCAGCTTGGAAAGAAATGCGGGGGTGCAGGCAAAACACCGCTTTTGGTAGTGACTGTATTTTTCTTTATGGCCAGAGCAGTGGAATCGGAGTTATTCAGGGTGCGTTTGCTGCTTGCATTAAGAAAAAATATTGGATAAACCCATCGATATGCTACTTCTCTTTAAAATCTTTCCTCAAAAGTTTCCATTAAAAATGGACACGCTATTTTTTTGACAGCTGAAGCTCCCTCTGGGTTGTGGCCAGCATGGCTGGAGGTGTGGACTGTGCGTGCTGCTTTCCTCCTCTGCAAAAACACAGCGGAAAATGCTGCTAAAATGAGCAATTTGTGGGGAAAAAAAAAAAAAATTCTGCTCTGAAAAAATGCTGTGTTTGCTGTCACGTAACAGTCCGCTCCGCATCTCTCCCCAGGTTCTAACACATGCCTTGAGCTGGAATTTAATTTTCCTATTGCAATCTGCTGCATAGGGTCTGCACCAGCACCCGCGGGATACGCCAGGCCCTGGGTGCTGCCTGACCCCCTGCCTGCGCCGCAGGCAGCCGTGCAGCGGGCGGGAACCGCCGGCTCCCCGGCCAGAGCGGCTCGAGCGGCTCTTCTTCCTCTTTCACCTCCCCGCGGGAAAGGCAAGTCTCTGCGTGGCAGGGAACGGGGTTTCGGCTGCACCCGTGACAGCGTGCCCACGTGTCCCCACGGCTGGCTGGAGGCGAGGGGACAGCGCCGGGGGGTGCTCGCAGCAGCGGGGGAAGGAAAGTCCCGCGGGCAGGGCCAGGACTGGCATCACGTCCTCGCAGAGCAGAGCTGGGGGTGGTTTTACACAGGGGTGCCCCACATGACAATCAGAGTATCACGGCAAACAGAAATTAAATGCCAGAGCAGAAAAACCCTTTTCAAGGCACTCGGCCCCTGCGTGGACGTGGGTGGTGGCTGGGTGCTGCCCCGTGTCCCCCTTGGCCAGTAGGGCTGGTGACGCACAGAGCACAGCAGGGACGGCTCCTGCACCCCACGAAAAGATGTGACACCAGAGACCGAGCGCTGCAGCTTGCGCCCACCGCGCTGGGGCATTGCTTAAACCGCTCCCTAGGGACTGTGTCCCCGGAAGGGCCGCGTCTGCTGCTCTCCTTGGCCCCGGTGCAGGGTCTGGCCCAGCTGCCGCACCACGCCACCGGCATGGGCATCGATGCCCAACCTCGCGCTGGCACCCGGACACGACGCGGGCAGCCTGGGCACGCGTGCCGCAGGGCAAGGCGGGCAAGCTCCGTGTGAGAGCCCGAGCAGCGAAGGGTGCTGAGAAAGCCAGTGGTGCGGCACAAGGCCAGACGAGATTTGGGGGTTTTGGGGTTGTGCACCAGAGAAAGGGGGGTGCTGGTAATACAGCTATGGCTCAGGTGCCACACATAAAGCCCTCGGTCCTCGGGACTCACCCGTACCCGCTTGGGGCCCAGCAACCCAGCGATGGCCGGACCGTTAGAGGCAAGGGAAACTGCTGGGAACAACAAAAATAAAGCGATAAGTAACAGTGCTTCAGCATGGGAGCCAAGCGGCTTAAATTCCTGCCGCTGCCCGAGCAGGGCGATGCTGCCCTGTAGCACAGTCTTGCTGTAGCACCCAGCTCTACACGGCTAAAGCCCCTCTGACCCCCGCATGAGTTGCAGACCCGAAACGGAGCCAGAAGTTGGGGGGTTTTGTTTTCTTCACCCCTTTTCAGCCCCCGATGCCCGGCTGGGCTGGAGGGCAGCAGCCTGCAGGCGCTTTGCCCTGCGGAGGGCAGGCGGCACGGCAGGGACCTGCCCGCCTGGGCCCTCCAGCTGCTTCTCAGCCCGGTCCTGGGGGGACGAGGCTCCAAGCATTTGTGCACTTGACCGAGGCAAAGGCACCCTTCTCCCAAGCTGGCAGTATTTTTGCCTTTTGGTTTTTTTTCTTTAGCAGGCAGTTCCCAGTGGTTATAATTACACAAGCCTCCCCCAAGCAGTCATTAAATTAGCACCTTCTCATATATATATATATATAATATATATAATTTATAGAGAAATGACTTTTATAAACAACATTCTTCTACTCCAGAAGGAAGTGTAGTCCGTGGCATAACGCAGCTACAAACACGTATCTCAAAAAGACAACCAGCAGCTCTGGGGAGCGGGTGGGAGCCCCGTGCCACCCCTCGCCTCTGCATGCGTCCCCAGCGGGACAGTTCTTGGGTGGGGAGGGAAGCGGCCGGCTCGGTTTGGGTGTCACCGGTTTCAGCTGAAGCAAACTGGTCCGACTGTGAAACCAAACTGGTGCGAGGCGTCGCCGTTGTGAAAGACGGCCAGGTCCCGCAGGGGCAGCAGGGAGAGCTCCTCCGTGGTGAACTGGAAGATGGTGTCAGTGATGGAGGACTCGTTGTCCGGCTGAAACGAGCACCGGGAGCAGCTGAGCAGCACCGAAACCCTTGGCCTTTCGGCCTGAAGGACCCTCTCGAAGCACCCGCTGTCCCCTTCGCTGCTCCAGTTGCTCCTCGATTCACCCAACGGCCCCACGGGAGCCAGGTCTCCAGCCCTGCATGGCTTCTCCAGGGAGGTGGCCTCCCCCATGTCCCCCAGAGCCCACCCCATCCCCTGCCTCGTCCCAGCCTGCTCCCCAAGAGCGGGCCAGCTCCTTGGGAAAGGATGCTCTCCATCCCCATCCCCATCCCACTGTGTGAAGCCTCATCCCCCGGGTCTATCCCAAACCCTGGGGGTGCAAACACGTGCCGAGGGGCTCTGCAAGTGTCGGAGGGCTCTTCCAGGCAGAGAAAAGGGCCCGGCCACAGCCAAGCTTACCACGCAGCCTTGCAGGCTGGCTGCGTAGCTCTGCTCCCGGGAGTCGGCTAGGAAGCGGATTTCCTTCTCCGGCTGGGGCTGGCCCTGCTCGGGGGCCGGTCTGCAGGAGTAGGAGACCTTCTGGGTGGCCAGGCGACTGTGCAGGCGGAGGAAGCGGAGCTGCACCGGGCTGGCCCCCGCATACTCCAGCTGCATGGGCGATGAGAGAGAAACCCGGGTAGTTGGGGCTGCTTGGAGGGGTCTGTGCTCCCCCCAGGCGAAAACTGCGCAGGATTCAGCTCTCTGCTAAAGCATTGGTTTGGATTTTCTTGCAGAGGGAGGTGTCGTGCCCCACCACGCACAGCCAGCGAGACCCTGTGCCCAGGCATCGCCCCACCACAGTGGGACAGGCACTAGGAGACCCCCAACCCCATGAGATGGGCTTCGTGTCCCCTCGGCTGTCCCGGCCGGGCACTCACCAGGAAGCCCCCGGGCAGGGCGCTGAACCACTCGAAGGTGTCCTCAGAGGCGTAGGTGCTCAGCCAAGCCTTGATGGGGACCTGCAGGGAGGGGGGGACCGTGCCACGCCGTCCCAGCGGGGGACGGTGGCACCACCAGGACAAGGATCCAGCTATACCAGCCCATGTGTGTGACCTGTCCCTGCAGCCTGGTCACACGCTGTGACCAGGATCCTCACCTCAAACTGCTCCAACAGCTCCCTGCAATGGCAGCGGTCACCACGGCAAGGGACCGGCCACACTGTCCCTCTCCAGCCACACCAACCCCCCATCCTCGCCCACCCTGAGCAGTAATGGCGGTGCCCCACAAAAGCCACCCCATACCTGGTTGTGGGTAGGGGCTATGCAGGTCTCTCCCCCTGCCGTGAAGTTGCAGAAGGCCACCAGTGCGTCCTGGGGGCTGCCCTGGTTGGGGTCGATGTAGTATTGCCCTGGAGGGAGGCAGAGGGGAGCTCCTGGCACCCGGTTTTTGGCACGGGGAGGATGCCACGCGGTGCCATCCCAGCTCAGCTCGTGGCACAACCCTGGCTGCAACTTCCATCCTCCTGGGATGCAGCCTGGCTGCCATCCTGCTGCTCTGGGGATGCCCATGAAACCCAGCTGAGCTCATCCCCCAAATCCTCATCCCTTCTTAATTGCAAAGAGCCGCCTGTCACCCCGGGTTGGCCCGGGATCAGGCCACATCTCCCCGTGCCGTCCCGGCGTGGGGAGGGCTGGCCAGATCTGGGTCCAGTGTGGGGGAAGCCCACGTGCACCCCAGTACCGTCGGGCAGGCTGGGGTAAGCCAGCAGCAGCTCCTTGCAGGTGGCCGCCGGGTTGGTTTTGGTGCCGTTGGGATGCTCAACGAGGGCTTGCAGGTCCTGGCTCAGGGTGTCCAGCAGAGCCCAGACTGCGGTGTAATTCAGGTGGTTGGAGGGATAAATTAGGTGCTGAAAGAAAAAATGGGGGATATAACCAAGCTGGCATTAGCCCCCCCTCTTATTCTGGCCAGGAGCATCACCAGGTAGGTGCTCAGGGAGGGGACGGGACACGCAGGGGACAAGAACAAGTGTGGTGGGAGAGGGATTAACCATATCTGCTTGCTCTTCGTGCCAGGACCTTGGTCCTTGTGCACAGGGGACCCCAGGAGCAGCGGGATATGGGACAGCAGCCCCTTGCCCCCAGGGTGGCCCCCACCGCAGCGGGGACGGAAACACCTCGCCCCAACGCAGAATCGCCTCTCCAATGCACTCACCCGCAGCTCCTCCCTGGACAGCATCAGCGGGGGTCCGCTGGGACCAGGGGGGCCGGCGAGACCCTGGGTGACAATGACAACGCTGGTGATGCTGGCTACTGCCCACGAGCCCCCCACCGCGCTCGCAGCTCCTCCAAGGGCACCGGCAGGCAGCCATCCCCATGGCATGGCATGGCGGGACCTCGCTGCCAAATTTGGGGGAGCAAGGGACTCAAATTTTGGCATGTTAGCGGCTCCACTTACCGTCAGGCCCGGCGAGCCCCTGGGTCCCGGCAGCCCTGGGAAGCCTTTCAGCCCCTGCCGAAGGAGGGAAGAAAAGCAAGGTAGC
Source organism: Mycteria americana (assembly GCF_035582795.1). Classification (NCBI taxonomy): domain Eukaryota; kingdom Metazoa; phylum Chordata; class Aves; order Ciconiiformes; family Ciconiidae; genus Mycteria; species Mycteria americana. The sequence goes on along the minus strand of NC_134381.1, from coordinate 3,899,877 downwards.
AAGATGCTGCCGCACCAAGCAGCGCCCCGGGGTGCCCCATGGGGCTACCCCGCACCTTGGGGAGAGGGCAGGAGGGGAGGGTGCCCCGCAGCAGGGCTGAGCCCAGCTCCAGGCACTCCTCCCTGCTTACTTTGGGTCCGGACAAGCCCTGGAAGAGAAGGACAAGACCCGGCTCAGAGGGAGACGGGTGGGATCGAAGCCCCATCCCAGCGTAACTCCCGTGGGACCAGGAGCGAACCCCAAACCTGCCAGGAGGGTGAAGGACTCACCCGCATCCCGGGGAAGCCGGGGTGTCCCCGCGGGCCGGGGGGGCCAGTGTCACCCTGCAAAGACACCAGAGAAGGTCAGGGCGCTGCACGGGGCATCCCCCAGCCCTACGTCCTTCTACAACCCAGCCCCTTCCCCAGGTGGATTTTGCATGGAAAGATGAGGAAGTCACCCCAAATACTCATCTCGGTTCCTCCTGCTCCCTTCCACCCTGCTCTTACCCGCTGTCCCTTGGGTCCTGGCCTCCCGGGGATGCCATGGGGTCCCGGCTTGCCCTAGGAGACGCGGCAGGGTGTCATACAGGGTGACAAGGGACCAAGGGGAGGAAGGAAAAGAACAAAACCCTTCACGCACCTTGAAGCCATCGTCCCCTTGCTGGCCCAGGTCGCCCACACTGCCCTTCTCGCCCTAGGAGAGAATCAGGGAGAGCTTTGGTGGCAAAGAGGAGGGTAGAAACTCCCCCGGGACACCCGCCCGGGCGGGGGCTCTGCCCCGGAGGGTGGGCATCGGGAACCCCGCTCTCCGAACCACTGGTTACCCCGTCAGTGGTATTTCATCAGGTGGGCAATGGAGGTTTTGCTTGCTGCCTGACCCTGGCAGGAGATACCTGCCTGGGGACGTTTCCCCAGGCCAGACATCTCCTGGCCTCCAGCCAGCGGCTGGAAATGGAAACTGGAAATTCCCAGTTACGGCTGGCTGCAAAATTTCTGAAAAAACCTGTTTTGATTTGGTAGAATTAGCGTACCCATATTGCTGGGGAAGGAGGAGGCGTGATGGAGCGTCTGCCTCCCCTGCTCAGCTGCAGAGGCAAAACTGAAAGTATTTTATCCCAGACTAAAATAGCATTCAAGAAAACCTCGGAAGTTCCCAGGAAACACTTTGAGAAAATAAATACAATTTCTGGTGTGCTGAAATCTGGTGGAGCAGGGAAGAAACCCAGCACAGCAGCTGCCCGCAGCCTCCCCTCCACTTGCTCTCCCAGGCTCTGGCCTTGCTGAATGCCCTGGACTTTAGCTTCTGCCATTGCTCATTTAGCTTGCAATAAATTTAAAGCTTTATTTATTACTGGGGTTTCATTTTCCTGAAGGATGTGAGCAACCACCCGCCGCCAGGGACTGCTTGTCACTCTTATTTACAGCCTTGCGGCTGACAGATGGGACCGTGAGGATGTGCTTGGCTTCTCAGGCCAAGGTTGGATCCATCAGCTCATCAGTAATGGCACAGAGGAGTTATGTGCCCGTGCTGCGTCAGCATCAATGCTGAGAGCAGAGGATTAAAAGACTGTACGCACTGCTGCTTGCGGCTCCAGGAGGATGGAGAGGCTGGAAAAGGACCTGGTTTTGGAGAAAGTCTAAAGGTCCCATCTCCCAGCACCTGGGGACACAGTGGTCAACCCCCAACGGAGGATGCTGCAGTGATCAGGGTTCAAGAAGAGGAGAGTAAGTGATTGCATCCAGCAAGTTAAATGCTAGCCTGTGCCCGGAGTCCCCACTGTGCCTGGGGCTCAAGTGCCTGGTGCATGTCACCTACCTTGTGTCCTTTCGGTCCAGGGTCTCCTTTCATGCCCTTCAGCCCTGGGATGCCCTAAGAGAGAAACGATGCGGCACCGCATCACCCTGAGGCTGAGCTGCTCCCGTCGGCTCCCTGGCAAGGAGGGACCTCACCACAACCTAGGTTGCCGCAAGGATCCTGAGAATTTCAGGCTGTTTTAGAAACTTTGAGTAATTTCTCATCAAATCTTTGAGTTTTGCTTTCAGGAGGATCCATCAGCAAACCCCACTAAAAATGCAGTTCAGGTGCCTTGGCTGGTGGCAGAATGTCCCAGCTTTGTTTTGTGAAGTTTCCAAAGCCGAGATTTTTATTTTAAATAGAGAAAAAACAACTTCCAGTAATTAAAAGAAATATTTGAGTAGGGGTTTTTTTGGGCAGTGCTGGCTGCTGCAGCGCAGCCTGTCCCTCCAGCCATGGCAGTTCTCTGGGAACACCGGGACTGTCCTCTGCGAGCGCTCAGCGCTGCCGGGCACCAGACGCTTAACCAGAAGGGAAGTATTTGGCCTCTAGAACAACATACTGGAAATCACGTGATTTGCCTGACTGCACGCGCACTGCCGGGATGCTAATTCGGGAGGAGAAGGCAAGATGAGATGGATGGATGACGGATGGACGAAACACCTAGAAACTTCACTCATTTTAAATGGGTCTCTGCTTCGGTTGTTTGCAGAAGTGGGTTGCACAGTGGTACCCGCGGGGGCCAAACGGGGAGCACTGGCACCCCGAAACCTCTGAGCTAATACTCACATAGGGTCCTTGGGGGCCCTGGGGTCCTTCTGGCCCCTCGTCGCCTGGGTAGCCCTGAAACGCAAAAGCGAGAGACCCTGGTGTGCCCAGCGGTGCGGTGCGAGAGCAAGGCAGGAGCGATGCCCCAGCGCCTCTCGCAGGGAGAGCAGCCCACGGGGGCTGGGGGTGCAGGAGAACCCCCCCTTGGGCTGGAAGGGACTGGGGACACAGAGCCCTCCAGCTACGCAATGCCCCTACGTTGGCTTATCCTTTCTAAGCCGGGGCTCAGGCAGGTGGGAGCACCCCCGGCTCAGGAGCACCCCTGAGCTGCCAGGGTGCCAAAGCAGCCCTCGCCCAGCGGCGCAAAGCCGACCTACCTTGGGTCCCTGGGGGCCCCTCGGGGGCCGGTGGCCCACCTTGCCTCGCTTGCCCTGGGAACAACAGATTAAAGACTCGCGAGCAATTCAAGCCTGCTAAAGGCACTGAGCTGGCCGCCCCGCGTGCCCCTTGCTGCCCGCCCAGCGATGCTGAGCCCCCAGCAAAGCGGGGCCCCTCTGCAAGACCTCTGCGGGCTCCAGGCCATCAGCCCCATGCCTCCCACCGCCCTTCATGGGGACAACGGTGCCATTTACCCGTCTGCCAGTGCCTCCGGGGACCCCTTCTTCCCCTTCACTCCCCACATCGCCCTGGGGGAAGAAGAGATGGGAGACGTGAGTCACCAGCAGCCTGGCCACATCCTGGGCTGGGACTGGGGAAAAGGGGCTGCTGCCTGCGTGGAGATGGGGACAGAGCTCACCAGGTGCTGTGGGACCCTGAAGATGGACACCAAGGCCATGGTGCAGAGCTGGCCAGTGAAGGGGAGGTCCCCTGTCCCCCCTCAAGGGCACCTGATGCAGGATGGAGGCAGCCCTGTGGGGCTGGGGGGGCTGAGCTGGGGAGACCTACCAGCCCCTCACCCAAAAACCAGCCAAGGCAGCCCAAGGGCATCTAAGGGCTCTGCGTTTGCCAGGCACCGATGCGCAATTGCCTTTACAGCGGAGAGAAACGGCCCCCCGGGGCGATTCCCCCTGTTTTCTCTCCATGGACCACAACGGGGTTGACCAGCTCAGGCTTGGCCACCTCATGCCCAGTGGCCGGTCTCCCTCGCGTGCCATCCGCAGGGGAGGATTTTGGAGGTACCTTTTCTCCTTTGCAACCTTTCCGCCCTTTAAGACCAGCTCGTCCCGGAGACCCCTAAAATCCCGAAGGAGAGGAAACCCCTCTGTAAGGATGCTGTGCCAGGGGTGTCCCCTGCCAGCCTCCTCCTCGCTCTCGCCACGGCGTGCACAGGCGGATGCTCTGAGCCGAAGTCTCCATTTGAGATTTTTGCCCCTCTCTGGAGCAGGCTGGGCAGAGCGGGGCCGCGGGGGTGTTTCAGCAGGAGCAGGACACGCTGCCCGTGTGGGACCTCCCGCAGCCAGGAGATGCCAGCATCCCACTGCCTGTGCCAGGGAGAGCCCGTATGGCTCCATCCCGCTCCTCACCGTTTGCCCCGGTTTTCCCGGCTTGCCCGGCTCCCCTTTCGCACCCACCAGGCCCTAGGAAGGAAAACAAAAATCAACCCAACTCCAAAAAATAAGCTCCAGGGATATTCACCCAAAGCCCAGGTGGGCTCTCAGAGTGGCCCAGACCTGGGCTGCGAGAAAAGCCGGAGGCAGAGAAGTGGGGCAGCGGAGGAGCCCACTCACCTCGGTGCCGCTCAGCCCCGTGGCTCCAGCTTCGCCCGGCGGCCCGAGAGGACCCTGAGTTCATTTGGGGACAAAACATGAGACTGACATCAGCTCCGGGTTACTCGGGGGAAGGCAGGAGGCGAGTATGGAGCCGGCTGCTTTGCCCCAGGGTGTGGATTGGGTTGTTCCCCCCAGGGAGCTCCGGGGCCAGAGCTGTGCTGGGTTGGGCCACCCTGCGGGGATGTCCCCTGCCTGTCCCCGTGGCAGAGAGAGGAGTTACCTGCTGGCCCGGCTCTCCCTTGGCACCCGCCTCTCCTCTGGCTCCTTCGTGCCCGGTGTGGCCCCGGAGCCCGGGGACACCCGCCAGTCCCCGGGCACCTGCCGCGCCCTGCGGTGCATACAGACAGGGCACCGGTTACACCCCCCCAACCCCATCTGGAGCAGGGGCTGAGCAGCTGCCCCTGGAGGGGCTTCAGCTACACTGGGTGATGGCTCTCGCCCTCTGCTTTGCAAATCCCCCCTGGAGTTTATTCCGCAGCCCAACCTCATCCAGCAAAGGCAATTGCCCAAGTTAAGGACACATCTTGCCTGGGCAGAGCGGCACCGCAACATGGGAAAACCGGGATGCAAATGGGATTTATCCTGCAGCTGAGTACAGGGCATCAGTAACACATGACGTGGCTCTGTGCACGTCAGGGCCACGACCATAAAACGCATCTCAGGGCAGCGCAAGTGCTCCTGAGCACAGGGCGGTTCCTGGAGCCCTCTGCCCTTACGGACACCCGTGGGTTCGCTCTGGGAAAGCAGAAGAGGCAGAAGCCGAATGCCCTGGACCTGCTTCAGGCAGACTCTGACAGCCGAGAGTTAATTGCACAACGCCCGCCGCACTTTTGCACGGTTTTTAATAGCTGTATTAAAATGCCTTTGAGGAACTTTGGCTTTAGGGAAACCAAGGAAACGATGACTCAGTTACAAAGCCGTGGCAGGGCAGGACCCAGGAGACACGGCCCAGCACTTGGGCTGGCAGAGCTTGCTTTGCGGCCACCCCTCGGGTGACACACAGCCCCAGCCCGTGGGGGGACAGGCTCTGCTGCTTCATCACAAGATGCCACCAAACCTCTTTCCCAGGGAAGTTTTGCAGGGGCAGGGCCAGTACTCACCATCAGACCGGGCTTGCCGCTGTCTCCCTTGACTCCATCGTCTCCAGCAAGTCCCTGCGGTGATGTTGGGGATTTAGAATAAGCCCGTTGCCACCATATGCTTTGCACTCAGGCCCTTTGCAAGTATTTTAAGCATCCTCTCCCTCGCACCACGTTCAGCTGGCCAAGCCAAGTGCCCAGGCAGCAACCAGGCACCGCATGGGAGCAAACATGATGTGACAGCAGAATGGGTCTTCCACAAGGCATCCCTGGGTGCCAGACTGAAATGGCTTGATTTTTGGGGTGGGGGCACGTAAATACCCCCTGGGAGTCAGTGCCAAGATGCGAGGCATTAAAAACCCCTCCTCACTCCTGAGCCCCCTGACCTGGGCAGTTAGGGGGCAATAAATCCTTTGGGCTTTGGTTTGTATTGGAAACGGTGAAGCACTGGGAAAGCCTTTGAGAGCTCCTGGCTCTACAAGATCCCAGGCATCAGTACCTCTAATCCAGCAGCACCAGTGGGTCCGTCTGTGCCTCGTGGCCCTGGATCTCCCTGGGGAAGAAGGGGAAACAGCTCTGTCCCCGGCAAACCCCTTCCTTGCCTCGTTGACTTTGGATCTCGGGCAACAAGGCAGGGAGTGTCCCGTGGCAGGTCCTCCAGGTCACCAGCCTGCCCAGCCCTGACCCAGCTCCTCCACCGCAGCCAGCCCCACCACGTCCCCCATCAGCCAGAGGCAGAAAGCAGAGCTTGGGAAAAGACCATAAAAAGGCATTTCACCCAGAGATGAAGGGTTGGAGCCATCACGCTGCCATACCTTTGCTCCCTCGGGACCGTTGAGCCCAGGAGGACCTCGGAGACCTCTCCCACCCTGTTCAGGGCACAAGCGAAGGACCCCATTGATTCAACCCTGCCCAGTGCTCCCAGTCACGGCCACGTCCCCCCCACCTGCCACATCAGGTTGTGATCAGCCAAAACGGGAGGAGGGACACGAGCTGACTTACAAACCGTCCTCTGGTTCCAGCAGGTCCCGCAGCTCCGGTGATACCGACCTGGCCCTGGGACACAGAAGGAGACGTGCTCAGCAGGGTCCCAGCCCGGCCGGGGGCAGGAGGCCGGAGTTTGGCTGGAGGCAGCATTAACCCGGCAACCAAACTGCCCCTTTGTGCCAACAAGGCCCAATTTTGGTGTCATGCCCATGAGACGCAAAACTCTCTAATTATGAAGATTCGCCGGTTCCTAGTATTTTCTGCAGGTCCCGAAGGCCAAGGTTTCCCACCCGGGGCGAGCCCCGCTCCTTGGCACCCAGCACCCAATGGCCAGCCTGCGGGGATGCCAGGAGCCCAGTGGCTGAGGCACCCCTCTCTGTACTTGCCAGCAAACCTTCTTGGCCCTTCTCTCCTTTATGGCCTTTTTCTCCAATTTCCCCCGTAGCAGCTCCTGGGCCAGGCACTCCAGGAAGGCCCCTGGGGCCAGCATCACCCTGCTCAGGGATGGACACGGAGGTGTCACCGGAGAGAGGAAAAAGGAATAGCAATTAAATAAGCTTCCGCACGGAGACGACGCGTTTCACCCTCTCACTGGGTGCTGCGGACAGAAGTTCACCCTAGGGTGCTCAGGAGAGGTGCTGATGCCAGGTCTGAGCCCCACATCTCCAATGGTCCTCAGCCATGGGGACACCCCTGTCCTGCTTCTGCCCCCACCACGCCAAACTGAGCAGCAGAGGCCGAGCAGGCTATGGATGTCCCCAGGGTGCTGCAAGGAGGGACAGAGTTAGAGGCACTCCTCACCTTCTGTCCCTGCAGTCCTGGCTCGCCTGGGTCTCCAGCATCACCAGCGTCACCCTGCCCAGAGGGGAAATACTGGCATCAGAGGCAGCGGCTGCTCCCCAGCCCCGTCGCAGGGGTGGTTAAAAGCCAAGCTCCGATTTCCATGGGCTTCCACACCCTCCTCTGGCCAGGATTTTGGTGCTGGGTAAGAGATGGCCCCGCAGCTTCACCTGCACCAGGAGGTGACCCCCAGCCACGGTCCGTGCTAACCCAAAAGCGGGTGAGGACAAACTATGGAGCACGGCCAAGCAGCAGCTCCCCCAGCGAGGGGACCCCAAAGCACCAGCCCCCTCCTTCCACGGGGCTCCTCAGCCTGTCTGCGGCAAAGCCATAGCACGGGCAGTAGTTCAGAGCCGGTGCACCGGCTGGCACGCCTTTCCCATCCCCACCCCATCCCCTGGCACAGGACGCCGGTGGGCAGCAGTGACCGCGGTGGGCTCGGCCAGCACACATACCTCCTTTCCGTGCTCCCCGGGCCTCCCCAGTGGCCCCTCTGGCCCATCGTCCCCTGGCTCCCCAGGGCCCCCTCTGATGCCCGGAGCTCCGCACGTTCCTGCCTCTCCCTGGACGGGACGAAGACGACCAGGATTATTCTTGGCTGACTTTTCCAGCTGACCCTGGCCCTGCCCTCCATCGTTTCTCACCATACAGCAGCCCCAGTTTTCCTTGTACCAGGTACCAAAGCTTTGAAGGGATTTGGACCCCCCTACCGCACCCAGCAACATAAATCCCCAGGCATGAGGATGCTGGGGGGGACGGATTTCAAAAAGCCCCACGTAGATTCAGGTGCCTGCCTGCATCTGCAGCAGCAGGGCCAGGCGAGCCCAGCACCGCCGGTGGTATCACCCCCAGCACCCAGTGGGAACCGACCTGCTCGCCTTTGGGCCCCGGCTGACCCTCTGCTCCCGGCGGTCCCGGCGGTCCCTGGAGAGGAAACACACAGCCCGGCCCTAGCACAGCTCGTGTGCCCCACATTGCACAGAGCCTTTGGGTCAGCTAATGCAGACACAGCTTTAACCTCCCGGTTTAGTTGAGGATCAGCAGCCCCCTCCCTTCATTTCCCATCCCCGGAGAAGGCACGTGGGGAGGGGCAGGCTGGAGCAGCCCCAGCCGAGGGAAGGACAGGGTTCCCCAGCTGACGTACCTGCTCGCCATCCAGCCCGCTGACGCCGGCTTCCCCGGGATCCCCCACATCACCCTGCCAGAGGACGCAGACATTAGGGCAGGCGGCTGTGGTGGTCCTCCACGCAGGTCCCCCGCAGACCCCGCTGCCCCAGCCACCCAGTGTTTGCAGGAGGGCTTGCAAGGCTCTTCTCCCACCTTGCACCAGACACGTAAATCCCCATCCCACTGGGCAAAGCTAGTGGCCAAACTGGGAGGAGTGCTTGCTCCTACAGCCCTGGGGAAGAAACCCCACTTTGGGCAAGCAGAGCGAGCCCAGGGCTCTGCCTGCCTGGGTAGCTCCTGACTCACGGGGCTGGCAAGGGGAACCAAAACACCTTCTCTGTCCTTACCTTTTCTCCTCTCATCCCCGAACGCCCTTCAGGTCCTTTTGGACCTTCCCGGCCCTGAAAACAAACAACCCATATCAGCGGCAAGGCTTTGCCTTAACTCAGGAAGCCTTTACAGCTCCTGAGCGGGGGTCCAGGATGCCCCAGCACACCACGTCCCCACGGGCAGAGAAGCCATGCACTATCTTCTCAAGCCCCTTCTTTCCCTTTTCCTTCCCTTCCTGCAGGTGCTTTAGGGAGCTCTCCAAAAGTGTCGCACCAGCAAAATTCTTGCACCCTGTCCTACTGGCTGAGGCAGGAGGTTGTGTTGGGCATTGATTGAGGGAGCCCATCCGCACTCACCGGGTACCCAGATGGGCCAGCAGCACCAGCCGCTCCAGGAGCCCCTGTTTCACCTGCCGAGCCAGGCTTCCCGGGGACGCCGTCCAGCCCCTGCATGCCGGGAATGCCCTGCAAGGCCAAAAGGCCACTTAGGCACCCCAAAACGCAGCGCAGGGTGCAGCCCCGGGGAGGGCAGTGCCAGTGGGAGCCCCGTGCCTGAAGCAGTTGGGCCACCATGGGGTCTGCAAGGTACCACCTGCACCTGGTAGGTACCAGTGCCTCATCACTGCAGGTGCACGAGGGCACTGCTGTCCCCCTACCCGACTTGTCACCACCCAGCTACCCATGCAGGGTTTGGGTCATTTCTCTGCCCCACGACCAGCCCAGGGACGAAGCTGCCTCCAGAGTGGGTGCCTGTCTTTCATCCCACTGGACATCACCCAACTTCAGCCTACAGAGCAGCTCTGCAAGCTACAGCTCTCCCACTTACAGGCAGCCCTGGAAGCCCTCGAGGACCCGGGTCTCCCACTCTGCCCTGAAACAAGAAGGATGCTCAGCAGCATGGTTATGGCAAGGAGGCACAGGGGACCCCGAGCAGGGTAAGGCTTCGCTTGGACAATCCCCGTGCACCCAGGCCACCTCAACAGTGTCCGTGCAGCATCAGGACAAAACCCAGCCAGCAATGAGCGGGACCAGGGTCCTGCCTGCTCCCGCAAAGGGGTCCGGGATCCATGCTGCTAATGCTCTAGGCAGCACATTGCAGAGCATTGCACGTGCGCAGGGGACCGCGGCAGAGGGAGCGGAGCAGGCCAGGCACGCGGGGGGCACGGTGAGCCCTACCTGGGAGCCGGGAGCACCTCGTGGACCGGGGGGACCTGGCAGGGCCTGGGAAAGGAGAGTGCCATGACAGCCCCGTGCTGCAGCCCTGACTGCTCCCCTCTCCCCAGTTTAGCCCCTTGATGCTGGTGGCAAAGATTTCCCATTTTCCCATACCCAGCCCAGCAAAGGCGACTTGCTCAGTGCTTCTCCAGAGGGGCCGGAGCTGCCCAGGGCAGCAGCAAACAGCACTCACCTTGGGACCAGCTTTTCCTGGAAATCCCGGTGGGCCTTGGGCTCCCATTTCTCCCTGTGAGGAGGCAAGAAAGATTTCCTTTCCTCTGTATGTTTTAATGCAGTAACCTCTTGAGAAAAAAAAAAAATAGCTGCCTGGCATCTTATAACAAGCCACAGGAGTTTGGGCAGATGAAGAGCTGGAGAGCCACCAGTTCGCCCAGTGTGGGAGCCAGCTCCAAGCTGTTCTCCTCCTGCCACCCCTGCAGCCTCCCTGGCACGGCTGATGGAGACTGTTCGCGGGCACCACCCAAACGCGTCCGTTGGGTTCAACAGCCCAACCCAAAAATGTTTCCGAAGCCTGGGGTCCCACCCCAGCACATCCCCTCACTGCTGTTGCTGGGTTTCCCAGCCCTACCTTGTCCCCCCTGCGCCCCGGCCTCCCGCGGTCGCCAGCAGGTCCCGGGTAGCCCTGGGGAGAGCACGGTGTTAGGAGGCAGCCGGGGCCTCCCGGCATCTCCGGGGTTTTGGGAGAAGGCAGCTGCTGAGGTTGAGCTCTCGCCCGGGGAAATGCAGGACCCCGGGCATGGCAGGAGCCCTGGCAGGACGGCGAGCGCCTGGCTGGAGGCAGCACCGCTCCAGCGAGCCTCCCCCCAGCCTGGCCGCTGCCTGCGGGCAGGCAGGCAGCACCGTACCCGCTTCCGCAGGCAGCGCCGTACCCCCTTCCGCAGGCAGGTCTATCACTTACATAGGTGCCGACAGGTCCTTGCGGCCCCTCCGAGCCAGGCTTCCCGGGCAGCCCCTGCCAGGCAAGGCGAGGGCATTAACGAACCTCCACTCCCAGGATGCGGGCAGGCATCTTCCTGTCCTCGGTGTCCACATCTGAACCCACGGGATCCCCCCGGGTCTCCCCATGGCAGCCAAGAGGCTCTCAGGGCTGTTCACCACCATCGCTGCTCCAGCCAGCCCCCCGGCATGCTCACGGCCCCCCCCAGGCCCCAGCTCTCACCTTGGGGCCCAGGGAACCTGGGTCTCCATCAGGTCCAGGTTTTCCCAGAGAGCCCTTTGGAAATATTTGGGGAGGAGGTGTCAGTCAAAAGGCTGAGATGAGACAAGCCCCCCCGAGCCACCGCTGCTGCCTCTGTGCTCACGGACAGGTGTCCCCTGGTCCAAACTGGGTTCCTGGGGACAAACTCTGCCACCGTGGCCTGTCCTGGTGGCTCCTGCACACCAGCACCCCGTGGCTGGCTCTCCGGCAGGGCTGTCACCGGGGACGGTGGTGATACTCGCTCTCAGGGTCATCACCAAGCCCAGCTGAGAGCAGGCTCTCAGGGAGGAGCTCTTCCAGCTGCAGGAGCTGCTCTTGGTCTCCATCCCGGTGGGTAAGGACATGGGACAGTCCTCCCTGAACCCGTACCACCCATTTCCACCTGGGATAGAGCAAATGCTTTGATCCCCTCCCAGGACCCAGGACCACGCTGCTATTCAGCCACCCCGGTGTGAAGGGTTTCCAGGGGCTGCCGTCCCCCACGGAGACCCCGCTAGGCTCGGGGAAGCTGCAAAGTCCCTCGGGCAGGCTGATTCCCTGGGGAAATTATTCTGCTCTTCCCTAGCCCCAGCTATTTCTGCCACTGAGGCTTTTTTATGCCTTTTAACAAGAAGTTAAGATCAGGTCCTACAGATGCCCTGATCCCCTGCCGGTTCCCAAGGTGGGAAAGTCCCATATCCCCCACCGGTGGCACCAGCCTCGCTGACCTCCCACCTAAGAAAATGCAGAGTTCATGCAGAAGGAACATTTTTTTTTCCTTACTATCGATCCAGGAGGTCCTGCGTGCCCGCAGCCCCCCTGCAAGCCAGCAAAACCCTGGAGGAAAGGGCAGAAGATGAGCAACGGAGGGCAGGCAGAAGGAGGAGGGATGGAGAGGCTCTCCCCTGGCAGTGCGTGGTCCGAGACCAACCCAAACCAGGGCGCAGCGCCCGGGGCCAGGCGCAGGCGAATGGCTCAGCCTGGCGACGCAGCACTGGTGCTTTCCACTCCAAACCGGCCCTTTGGCTCGTTGTTGAAGCACCGCGGCTGTGTGTGTACATGCACCCAACGCCCACACGTGCATCTAGACAGCGCTGTGCAATGCCAACAGCAAACTCAGAGGGGTATCTCTTTGACCCAGAGCAGAACATTTTTCATATTTTGTTTCGAGGAAAGTGCCAGATTTTTTTTTTTTTTTTACATTTCAGAACAAAGATAAACAAATATTAGAAATCCTGCGGAAGGGAAAACTTGTGGCCAGCCCAGGTCTTGCTGCTGGACCTGTTTTGGATAGCAGCACCAGGGATGAGAAATCATTTTGCAACAGCCAGTTCTTAAATGCACTGCCCCATTCCCTCTCCTTCACCTTCAGTACAATTCTCAGCAGGTCCTTGCCTGCAGCCGCACCCAGAGGAGCATCCTCCAGCTGGTCTTGCTCCATCGGGGCCACCCACCACCTGCACCCCATCCCATGGACATGCTTTTGAGGCACATCCCCAAGGGGAGAGAGCTGAACAGAGGGTAGGAAGGACAGAAATCGGACAGCCGTGCAGCTCGACTCACCTGTGGTCCCCTCCTGCCTGGGCTGCCCACAGTCCCTGGGGGACCCTGCAGGACAAGGCAGGTGATGATGAGGATAGGGAGGCAGAGGCAGCCTCTCCCAGTCCCACCATGCCAGCCCAGAGCCAGCTGATGCACATCGTGGCAACGTCCAACATGGTGTCAAGGTCTCGACCCACATGGCCATGGGAATTCCCCCCCGTCGGGCTCCCCCTTTTGATACAACCCACCGCCCCAGCCCTCGCCCGCGGTCAAGTACAGAGTGTAGGATGGGAACCTGTGTACCAGGCTTTCCTTCTGCGCCTTCTGCTCCCGGGATGCCCCGCGAGCCCTGGAAGGAGAGTCTCGTCTCAGGAAAGCAGAGCCCGGTGGCAAGGTGCCCCCATCAAGGGCTCATCCAGCCCCAGAGCCTCCCTCCAGTATTAAAAGGTGTCAAATCAGTGGTGGCATAGTCCCCAGGGTGCTCGTCTGGTCTGTATTGAGCCATGGGTTCGTTAGTGCACGGCTCATCCCCGCACAGCTCCTGCAGCTCCTCCCTGCTCCATCCCGCCTTTGGATGCTGGGAAATAACATGAGTGTGGGAGGAAACCCGTTCCCACCATGAACACCTCGACCACGTTTCTTCCCCTCTTGCCCCAGCTATTTATTCCTGGCTTCTTCAGCAAACACGACTCTGAATAACAGAGTTTTCTTAAAAAGTTGTTATTTCTGAATACGCTCAGGGTTAAGAGGGAAGTTGTGGTGTTCGGCAGGTGGCTTGTCAAAACACTTCATGCAACGTGCAAAAGCCTGAGCTGCTCATCTCCAACTTATCCTGTGCAAATTCCCAAGCAGAGCCCGACCCCCTGATCCGGCCGCATCCCAGGATGCTGCTCCCCGAGAGCTGCCTTCCCCGTCCCGGTGCTGACGGCACCATGCGCCAGCACGGGGACGTGGGTCATCTGCTACTTACGGGCAGCCCAGGGACTCCGACCAGCCCACGCTGACCCACGCGGCCCTGGAAAACAGGAAGCATTAAGGAAAGTATCCTTTTGCCAGCAATAAAGCTGCAGATTTGGAGGCAAAGCTGGTGCCCGAAGATGCCATGGCTCAGCCCCGGCACATCCCAAGCCACCCAGCAAGGGGTCTCCAAGGTTGTTTCAATCTCCCACAGCCAAAGATGCCCCAAGATGCAGCTACAAGTACCAGCACCCCATTAGTTACCCGGGCTCCCCGTGGTCCTGGGGTTCCCTTCGGGCCATCAGGTCCTCGGCCTCCCTAAAATTCACACAAAGGGAAACACGGTCATTTTAGGTAACCCTGCAGCTCTCTCCCCCAGCCCCTCCACCCCGGGGAGCGCCGAGGGGACTCATCCAGCCGCTGCCACGTTGGCAGGTCAGTGCACGGCTGTAGCGGGTGCAGGGATGCCACGCATGGGGCGGGGGGCCAAGAGGCCGGGGACCCTCCCCGGGGAGGCATCGCCATGCTGTCCCCTGGGTGCTGGGACCCATGCTGGAGCTCATGGGCAGGGTAGCCACATCCCTGCCCTCCACGTGAGGGTGAGGGCAGCCCACGGGAAACCAGGGGACGCAGCGGCAAATGCTGGCACTGACCTTGGGTCCCTGGCTGCTGTTCAGCCCTGCTGGGCCGATCTGGCCTTCTTCCCCCTGCCAGAAGAGAGGAGAGGAGTTGGCCAGGGCAAATGCAGCCTCTGATCCTCTGCCTGCTCCCCCAGCCACGGCAGCCACCATCCCCCTGCCTCGCGTAGGGGAGAAACACAGGAAGCACGGCCGGAGGTGACATTAATTAAATGGCAACGTGACCTGGGGTGGGGATGGGGACTTCCCCTGTCCCCCAGGATTATAAAACTCGCCAGAAGAAAAACGCTCAATGAGTTCGGTGTTGGCCCAGAACAGCACAGTTGAATATTTTTGTCTGCTGATCACATTCAAGGCAATTCAAAGGGCTGGTGTGCCAAGGCTCCTGCCCGCTCTGTTACGGCCCCGGCGGCACGGGCGCAGCCCGGACCCCGGCTCCAGGCCGATGCCGTGTGACGGCAGCGCTGCTTGGCCGGGTGGCAGAGGCACCGCCGGGCAGCGAGATGAGTCGTGCTGCATCTCCCGTCTCTTGGGGAGGTGGGAGGATTCGCTTCTCATCCTGAAGAGTGAATGTGAGAGCAGATCCAGGCAGGCATCCCAAAAGCCCTCTGAGGGGGAGGGCATCACACGCAGGGGGATGCTGCAGACCAGAAAGGTGGGTGGGAAAATATAATCCCCCCTTCTCCTTCTCCGGAGAAGCTGGAAACCACTAGAGATAAGCAGCCAGCCTGGCTTCAGTTCCCAGGTAGAAATACTGATCTGCAGCTGGGTTTGTCCATCCTGGCAGCTCACTCGGAGCACACACTGCAGGAAAAAGCACTCTAAAAATTGTGTCTTGTTTCTGTGGCTCCCTGGGTGCTGCTGTGCTCGGCTCTTGGGAGCTGGCGAGGGTCGGGGCCAGGCAGCATAGCTGGTGAGAAGCAGGGCAGCCGGCTGGGCAATGGCAGCCCTCTGGAGCTGCCAGCACAGGCTCCAGGAGGCAGAGAGCCCGGCAGGAGTTGGATACGAGCATCAGTTCAAGAGAGCGATCTGTGAGCCCTGTGCTCTCAAAAATGCCTGCGAAGGGTGCTGACCTGGAGCAGGGGCTCAGCAGGAACCCTGCAAAGATGCTCAGGCAGAGGCAGCTGGGGAGGGCTGCCCTCGGACCTGCTGGAAATCCCCAGCCTAAAGCTGCCCTCTCCTCGTATCGCTGAACCCACCAGATAATTTCGGGTCATTGATGGAGGCACAGCTGGAGGGGTCTGGAGCAGCCGGGTCAAGGCTCTGTTGGTGCCAAGTGCTGCGGTGCTGGGGGTGCCTGGGACCCCGAGGATGGGGGCTTTGGGCAAAGCTCCCGCGGCTGAGCGGGGGCCAGCGGTGCCCAAGCAGCGTGGAGGGAGATGCTGTTAGAGGGCTCCCTGAGCCCGCACCAGCTCCCACTGCCCCACCGAGCAAGGGAACACCAGTACTGCTGCCAGGTGGGCTTCTGGCCAGGGACAGCCCAGTCCCTTCAGCCCACGGGAGGAGGAGGAGGCAGCGCGTGGTGGCAGAGGTGCCCGGGATGCTGGAGGGGACCTGGGATTAGGCAGTGAGAGAGAGGGATACTGCAAATCTGCAGTGCCTTTGCCAGTGGCACTGCAACGCGTGGCTCTTGGGCAGGCACCAAGGCACGCCGCCCACTGCCCGGGCTCAGGAGCAGGCAGGAGCGCTCACCCCGGGCAGGGCTGGGGCCAGGCAGCACTGCCCACACTGCCTGCACCCCTCAGGGCTGTCCCCTCCCCACACCACGGCATAACACCGGGCGCACGTGTATCCCACCTCGCGACGCCCCGCACCAGCCGCGACACTTACATCTGGTCCCCGGGGCCCCGCCGCTCCTCGGGGGCCAGGAAAGCCCTGCAAGCCGACCTGGCCCCGAATCCCTGGGGGTCCTTTTCCTCCTTGTGCTCCACGTGGACCCTTGGAGGATAAGACACAGCACGTCGCAGCAGGGCTTGCGAACAGAAGGGACAGCCGGTGCCCAGGGCTCCCCCACCCCTGGGCAGTAACCCCCCCCGAGAGCCCATCGCTTGCTGCCCCAGCTCTCTGCGCACCCAGCCTTTGGCACGAGGCCCCTCTGGGTCAACACCCCACAATCCTCCTCCGAGAGCATCCCTGGGGCACCAGCAATGGGGCAATATAACATTTTTAAATAGCCAAAGCAAGATGGAGCAGGGAAGGGTGGATCCGGGGCGGCAGCGTGGTGGGATCAGCGTGGTAGCACAGCCTGAGCTATCCAGCTCTCACAGCCCCTGCGTCCCTGCACATCCACAGAAACTCACCCACCAGCTGGAAAATGGCACATTTGAACAACAAAAGAGAAAGCAGATTGAGGAATCCCCCTGCAAGCCTGGGTACGGGGTACCTTGTCTCCTTTGGCTCCCAGCTCTCCCTTGGCTCCACCCGGACCTCGACAGCCCTGCAAGAGAAGCAGAGGTGGAGGGTACACTCAGAAAACCGTGTTAGGCCACTCCTTGCAACCAAAGCATGCTGTCATCTGATTTTGGCATCAAAGAAAGTTAGTTTTGCCCAATTTAGATCAGGACTTTCTCCTGATGGGCCTTTCGGAGCTGGGAGCAGGTACATGCTGGATCTGCTCCTCGTGGCGGGGGGGCTCCAGAGCTTCTGGGTTCATTCACCACAAACCGTTAGTGCCCCCAGCACCCCGCGCCAGTCCCGTCCCCAGCTCCCTGGCAGGTAGGACGCCTGCAGCAGCTGGTGGTGGCATCCCAGCCGCTATCATGGTCCTGATATCAGCACAACGATGACGAGCACCTTGTCCTCATTACTGTGTTCCTTAACAGGCTAAAGCACTCCCACTTCCCTTGTGCCTCCCCAAGGCAGACGTTGTCTTAGGACACACTGTCGCGTCTGAAAGCTCCTCTTACTACAGCAAGGCGAGCCCAAGCGCAGCTCTGCCTTCCCAAACAACTGCAGTTGCCATCTAGTCAAACGTCAAGTCCAAACACAGGCAAAGAACATGAAGTTGGTGCTTTGGGCTGCTCTAACGCGGCTCTCCTGCATCCCGAGCAGGGATGGCATGGGTGCCATCACTCACCCGCTCTCCTTGGGTGCCTTTTGAACCTGGCAGGCCAATAAACCCCTTCAGAGAGAGACACAAAATGCAAGTTAAAAAAAAAAACACAAAGGAAAGCATTCATTCATGGAGGCTGACAACCCTCCCACGCTACAGGAACAGGAAGATGCTGATAAATGGGAGACACCAGTTTAGCTCTGCAGAGTCGCTGCTGCTGATGCCACAGTGGGATTTGCTCCCCAACAGGGACCAGGGGAAGCACAAGCCCTCCCAAGGCTGCGCCCACCCACACAGCAGCCCCCAGCACGAGGACGAGGTCCTTGTTAGCCTCCAAAATGCACCACCCGCACCCCACCCTGCATCCCTCGTCCCTTTGCAAGCACCAGTTTTCAGCTCTGTACTTCGGGGTTTCAGCACATGAGAATAAAACGCACCAAGGGCCCTGCTCAGCTGGGACACCGTGGGTCAGGCAGGAGGAAGGCCAGGCTGCTCTGGCCTCCTTACCCTTTGGAAAGAGCAGCTCAGCACCCAAACCCCTTGGGAAAAGGGGTGCACCTAATCACGCACCAGGGAAGGGATAGGCAGGGCCAGGGCTGGGGCATCCCTGCTGATAAATCCATAGGGAAAAAAAAAAAAAACCTGAGGTCCCTGCAAGCAGCAGAGTCAGAGGAGCTTTGGAGTTGGGAGATGAGGAGCGTGGCCATAGGGATGTGGCCATCATCCCCACCAGCCCTTGTGCCACTAACACCCCCACTGGGGGTGGCGGGGGGGAGCAGGGCATTCCCCCGCAGTGCTCTGGGGGGCTGCGAGGAGGAGGAGGAGAGCACCCTGCACCCAGCCACCCGCTCCCATGGACTTACCCCAGGGCCCTCCTGTCCCGGCTGTCCCCTCAGCCCGGGGGCACCGTCTGCGCCCTGAAGAGGAGTGCTGGCATCAGCTCGTGCTGCGCTGGGCAGAGCGCACCCAGCCCCACCGTGTCCCCTCCCGGGGCGCTGCACCCCTCTCCCCTCCGAAAGCAGGGGCAGGGATGCCTCACCCCACCTCCCAGGTCCCTCCAGGGAAAGCCCTCAAGCCCAGACCTCATCCCCACCAAGGTCAAAGTGAGCCAGCAAGAAGCTCTTACGGTGTCTCCTTTGGGACCAGTGGATCCCTCCATGCCAGCTGGACCCTGAGGAAAAGCAAAGGCGGCGGGAGGTTTGGGAGAAGAGGGATGCTGCTCACCGTCCTGCTCTGCAGATGAGACCCCAGCCCGTAGGAACCCTGCCCGGCCCCCCAGGAGCTGCATGTCGCACCCCAGGGACGATGTCCCCATCAGCTCACCCTTCCCTTCACCCCCCCGCCTGCACGTCCTGCCCAGGGCAGAGGCTGCAGCCAGCAGCCTGGGACACGGGACACGGCCCTTCCCACCCACCCGCTCCCGGGTGGCTGAAAAGACCCGCAGGGTCAAGGACTTCGCGCCCATTTGCAAAGCACACGGGGGACAAGTCCCAGCAGCTACTTCTTCGCTCAGCAAGAGCACGGCAGGGGGACCCACAGCTCGGAGGCACGGCGGGCTCCGAGCCAGGACAGCAGCTGCTTACCTGCGTGCCCCTGGGGCCGGGGGGACCGCGTCTTCCCTGCAAGCCCTGCGGTCCCTGCAAAGCAGCGGGGGACGAGGAGCTGCTGTTAGAATCAAATCCCTGCGCACATCGTGCAAAGCCTGCGGTGCAAAACCTCTCCTGGGAAATACCGCGTCGCTGAGGAGCTCCAGGGCTCCCAGCCGGCCAGTGAGGGGACCCCCCCACCACTGCAAGGGGTACAGAAAGGATTCCCGCCCCCGTCTCAGCCTCTTTGCAGATTTTGGGGCGGGTTGAGATCACAGCCCAGCTGGAGGAGTCCCCTCCAGGCTGGGTGACCCTCAGGACACCCTCCTGTCCCAGCACCGCCACCACTGTCCCAAGACACCCCATCACCGCGAGGTTTGCTCATCCCTCGGTGCAGGTGTGTACCGACGTACCCTGGGGCCCCGGGGGCCGGGCAAGCCAGGAGGGCCCATTTCTCCCTGGGGAGAGAGCAGGAAAGGGATGGGGTGAGCGCAGTGGCTGGAAAATCCCAAATAGCAAAGGAGGGGAACCGGGGCAGACCCACCTGAGAGCCATTGACACCTTGGCATCCGACGGATCCCGGCTGGCCTGGCTCTCCCTGCAACGCGAGAGCGTCCTCAGCCCTGCGGCCACGTGCACCGTGCAGGAGGAGATGGGATGGGGCCCCTCTAGGCATCTCCCACCGCAGCAGAGCCAGCCCCAGGCTACTGGGGATGCTGGAGGGGCTTTACTGGTGTACGAGAGTTTTAACACCATTTGTCCTTTTGCAATTTTTTCCCCCCACTACCAGGAGGCTGCATTTTAAGCAGACGCATCCTTTTCAGGTGTAAATCAGCGCAAGGGATGAAACCGGGCAGGACACCGTGGCACATCCCAGCCTGCCCATGGTGGTCCTGCCCTGCTCTTGCTGCGAGCCCGACGGCAGCAGCTCCCCCAGCCCAGCCACCGCCTGCGTTTCAGCAGCAGTTTGAACTGAAAAGCTGTGACTTACCATGGGGCCAGCAGGGCCCGGGGGACCCACTGAGCCACCTTCTCCCTGGAGCAGGAGAGAAAGGATGCCATTTTTCTAGCCTGTTTTGCTTTGATTCTCTCCTTTTAGTCTTCACGTCCCAAATTCCCCCTTTTCTTCGCATCAGGCGTCAGCTACTTGATGTCCCTTCGAACGGCTACCTGGCCAGCCCGTGGCTCCCCCGCTCCCTTCGTGTTGGAAGGTGCTTTCATTCACCACCACCAAACCACTTCAATTTTCCTTTTCAATGCTCTCCAAACCCTTCCCTGGCTGGGATGCCTCCCAAAGCTGTGGCAGCACTAAAGCTATCAGTGTGCCGAGAGCAGCATGGAAAAATCCAGGTGCTGTCAGCCTGGGATTCATCTCAGCTGAAGGTGGTCACCTAAAATAAACCACGACGCAATGTGCTCTGCAAAGGCTCATTTCTCTTCTCGCCAGCCAGGAGAATGAGCTGGGATGCAAACGCCCACGTGGGAGATGTTGGAGGCGAGGGGAGGCTCCTGTCCCCAACATGCAGAGGGACAATGTACCTGGTTGCTCTGGGGCAACATCCCCATTAAAAGCCACCTCCAGGACAAAGATATAGATGTAGTTTAGGTCCAGCTCTTGGGGAAAAAAAAATAAACAAGGATTTTGTAAGAGCGAACCACAAAGCGGTGCCAGTGACCTGCAAAGCCCAAGTCCTCCCTCCTCAGACCCATCTTTCCAGTGGAGAGCAGCAAGCTCCTGCACCTCTTTGGGGAGGGCTGATGACACAGAGAAAGCAAAACCACTCACCTCCGGCCCCACGGGGCCTTGGAAGCCCATCACACCCTTCAGACCCGACATCCCCTGGGAGAGAAGCCGGGAGCAGGCTGTCAGCGAGGTGCCCACCCCAAGGTGCCCACCTCGGTGGCAGCTGCCTTTGTCCCATCCCTTACAGGAGGGTCAGGGAAAACACAGAGACGATGAGGGCTTTGCCCAAAGCCAGGAGGAAGTGGGCTGGGGCCAGGGATGGAGCTCAGGGCCATCGCAGAGAAGCAACGGGGTTGGCCAAGGAAAGGGGATGGAGGGAAGGAGCAATCCCGGCACGGCAGGGAGCAAGACACCCCCGGCTTCCCCGTTAACTCACGTGAAGCCCAGCAGGACCTGGCAGGCCATTTTCTCCCTTCACTCCCTGGAAAAGCCAAGAGCAGCCTGAGCGATGGAGGAGAGCATGGCCTGGGGCTGGGGGGCCGTGACAGGGAAGGAGCAACCCCCTGCCCAACCCAGGCAGGGCTGCGAAGACCGAGGACAGACACCCTCACCTTCGCTCCCTTCTCTCCTTTCTCCCCAGCTGGTCCAGGGTCACCCAAGAAACCCTGAAATGGGAACAACAAGGATGCGTGAGCCCCAGCTGGACCATCAGGAGCTAAAACGTGGCTGCTGTGCCCCAAAGGACTAAATGAGACAGCCCCAGAAGAAAAGCCTGGCTGCTTGTCCCCAGCACAGTGCCACCCCAGTGTGGCCCAAGCTAGTGTTGCACCACGCCACACGCAAGGGTGACACGGAGGCGTCCCAGCGCCCGCAGGGCTGGGACAGGGCTCTCCACCGCAGCACTGCACTGGTTGGCAGGGCCGTGCCCATCGCCTGTGCCCTGGAGGACGCCACGGTGCCCGGAGCTGCGCACAGCGGCAGCGGGGAAGAGAAAGAAAAGCTTCATGGGCCTGCGTGAGCGGTGCAAAGCTTCACGTGTCCGCAGCTGCTGAGAGGCTGAGCCCAAGGGCGAGAGATTCTCCGTCTGGATGCTGGGATGATGCTCGCAGGCAAGAGGGTACAAAGTAGGGGCCAGAAAAGATAGGTGATAAACCACGTGGGATTGCTGTTTCAAAAAGAAGAAATTGGGTTTCAAACGCCCCAGTATGATCAGACCTCGGAGGAGCCCAAAATCTCCTGGGCAGCTCTAAAAATTTTAGCTAGTATTTGCCTTAAAAAGACTGGGTTGGGGGAAATTTTAAAGAAGGGCGACAAACCACTAGCAGTCACTTTTTTATGGACATTCTATATCTTGGCTGACAAACCCCTGGAACAGCCTGGAGAGGAACCGCAGCAACACGCGCTAGCAGCCCCTGCCGCCCCTGGGCTGGGCCAGCTGGGAGCACGGGGCACTCGCACGGCCGGGGGCTGAGCGGGCACAGCAGCGAGGGCGGCTGCCAGCTGGATCCCGCGCAGCTGGAGGGTGGCAAGGGCATCCCACGCCATAACGCAACGTCAGGCCGGCACACGCACGCTCGCAGGCTGGGGGGTGGGCGTGGGTACCAGGCGCTGCCGGTGCAGTACCAGTGAAACCAGTAACGACGAGCTCTTACTGCTTGGCATTAAGCGTACGTGCTGGGACTGGGGCTGGCACCGAATTGTGCCCACAGCACCAAGTGGCTGAGAAAGTGAGCGCCAGCTTACCTCTTCTCCCTTCTCGCCAGCCAGCCCCCGGTCACCCCGGAAGCCCTGCAGTCCCTGGGGAGAGGGAGGAAGGAGCAGAGTGGGTGCTGAGGGTCTGCCCGCACCTCCCACCCCTGTCCAGCTCCAGCCCCGCTCCCCCTCCCCGCTGTGCCGGCAGCTGCTGCCTCCCGCCCACGGCCACCCCGCTGCAGACTCCCGGGGGCTGCTGAGAGCCCCAGACCCCTCAGCACGGTCCAGCCCCTGTCCCCATCCTCCACAAGCCCCCTGAGAAAGCTTCCAAGCCCAGGTGCGTTGCCCGTATTCCCCAGGGATTGCTGCCAGGGGTCTGGAAAAGGGCAGGGACTGTCACACCACCAAGTGACCAGCTTCAAAGCTGGAATGCTATCCAGGCAGTCCACAGGTGCTCATAGTTTCTTTCTCCCCCCCCTCCCCCCCAGTTATTTTCTCCTGTAAAAGCAACTAGGAGGTTCAGATGCAGAAGAGCAGCCCAGCCCTCATGCTCAGGACCTGCAGCGCTCGGGTTATCCCAGCTGCACCTTAATGCACACGTGTGATGTTCTACAGCCCTTTTTTGGGGGGAAACATGAATCTCGAGGCACTAATCCAGGACTGCCTGGGTTTGTAGGCTTAGCAGGAATATTTTAGTTAAAGGAGGCAAGCGAACATAAAGAGCAGCCCCTCGTCTCCTGCCCGGGGCTTGGGGCTGCAGCTTCCCCACCCCGATGCTGGCCATGCCATGGTCCTGCCTGCCTGCCCATGGCTCACCTGCTCTCCTGGCAGCCCCCACGGCCCAGGTTTGCCATCCAGGCCAGGGAAACCATCTGAGCCGGGGTAACCCGCACGTCCCGGTAAGCCCTGGAGCCCGGGTTCACCCTGGGGAGAAAAAAGCCAAGTATGGAAAATTAAAAAATCCACATCGTTATGAAACCAATAAATTAAACACCAAGCTCTGCCTGCCTCGTGCTTTTGCAGAAATGCCTGCTAAACACCAAGTACCTCGCAAGGAGACTGGGAGGACTGGCAGGGGAGAAGCTTTGCGCGTCCAGGCACTGCAAGCGTTGGGCACGTGGATCTGCCCAGGCTCTCCCACTGAAACCATGGGAGAGTCACAACCAGCGGCTGTACAGCAAGAAACAAAGCAGAAGGCAGGAAAGAAGCAATGCGTTAAGAGAAGGTCAAGCGAAAGCCCTCTGCATCTGCTTCTTGGCTCTGAGGCTCAAAGCCATTTCTGATGCTTTCCCACATGCAAGAGCCTGAGCAGATCCTCCGGACCGGGCACTGCTGGCTAAAGCTTAGGGGCAGGGTTTTTTTACCCCCTAGCTCACTGGCAATTCTGAATTAAGGCAGGATAAAGAGCAGTCTGGAAGAGAAGACATTTCCCTTCAAATGACTTTGATTGTTTAATTTCTCAAAAATTTTGGAGCATTTGGTCAAGTTTACAAACTAAAACAAAGTCCAGTTTTTGAAGTCAGAGTTTGAAGGAAGGGCAGAAAGACGCAGCTGCCTCAGTTACTTCTCAAGTGAAGAATCTGGTTGTGAAAATACAAAAGCTTGTTTTGGGGAGGTTTGCTTTTCCATCTCCCTCCCCCAAGGGCTTCAGCATTGCACAGCCAGCCACGCACATCCCCCACGCTCATTAGTGGCCATGTATGCTTGGGGCACCCAGCCCAAAAGCCAGCATTTTTGCCCCATTCCACTTCCAGTCCCAGCTTCGGGGAATATTTATTATTTGCAATTTTGCAAGAAAGAGGCCTGGGCTGCGATGCACCTCTGGCTGTGCTGTGTGGCAGGCGAGCCCGAGCAGATGGGCCAAAAGCAAAACAGATCGTGGGCAAACCCAACCCAGCCCAACCGTGTGCTCAGGGGCTGATGCAGGTGGATGAAATCCCTCCTCCTCTTCCTCACCCCTGCTGTCATCCGATCAGCCTGCCCCGGGCAGTGAGAGCAGGCAGTGGAGACCTGCTGGAGCCTGAATGGGCATCAAAGACCTCTTGGGCCAAGGTCTAGTAGAAACATGAACCTTAGCAAAACCCACCCCAGACTGGTCAAGAGCCGAGTCCAAAGTCGAGTTGAGTTTCCCTGTTGGAAACCTGCCACGCAAAGCCTTTGGCAGATGCCAAAGCAAGAGCAGGAGAGCAGGGGGCCGGGGACAGGGCTGCGGCCGTGACACAGCCTGCCAAACCGAAGACATCAGGCTTGCAGATGGACTGCGATGGGTGGAAAAAACTTGCTCCTTTCCATTTCTGTGCTAATCCCCCCCCCCAAACCGCTGACTCCCCTCGCAGATCCTGTTTATGTGAAGACAGAGAATAACTTTGGCACCTTTTGGTTAAGCTACGCTGACAGACTCCAGTGTTTACACTCAACTGGCTTAACGCAGTCAGTGACGCCTTCCAGATGTTGGCAGCTGCTAAAACACTAACCCTGGGGTGCATCCCTGCTGCAAGGGAGCGGGGCCGGGGCTGACGGGACACCTGGCAGCAGGACGTGTGATAGCGAGCAGACACGCAGCGCCTGATGGCATAGCTACGTTTCTTGCCCAAAATATCAACTCTAACTTTTGCCGTGAGCTTTTGGGACTCAAAGGTTCAACACAGCTGCCAGGAACCAGCCTGTGTCCTGCTCACCAGCCCGTCCAAATCCTTCAGCATCGATCCATGTAAGCCCAGCCTGTCCTTGGCTCCTCTTCTCAAGCGAGAAGAAAAGCCACCCCAGTTTTGGAGAGGAAGACACAATGACAAAGAAGATGGCAGGAGGAAAGGAAGGTCATTGCTGAGAGGGAGCCAAGGGGACCACGGTGCTGTGGTTAAGGTCACTGGGGAGATGCTATGCAGGATGGGAAACACTGGAAGGCTGAAGGAAGATGATCGCTCCAGTAGGTGGGTGAGGGGGGAGAGGAGGAGCAGCAGGGATGGGTGCTGCTGTCCCTTCGGAGCAGCCCAGCAGCAAGCAGGACAAACGAGCAAGAGGCAGAGGGGTGCTGGGGGACACCTGCGCATCAGCTCTGTTGAGAGGGACAAGATTCGGGGTGCACCAGCTCTTCCCACGAGGGCTGGGTACCAGCGAGCATGGGTGGGAGGGCAGGTGGAAAGCTCCAGCGATGCTGGGAGATTGGGACATCTGCTCTCCTTTCCTTCTACCCACGGGAGTCCAAACCCCACAGGCAGCTGTGCTTGCTCGGTCCCGGGGGAGGTGGCCGGGTCCCGTGAGGGCACGCTGCACAGCAGCTCCCTTCGCGGAGCACAGGCAGAGCTCGCGCGTCTCTTCAGCCAGAGCCACGGGGAAGGAGGGGGGTGGTTTCCAGAAGGTGACAAAAGGACAGAACGCTTTTGGGACAACCGTGCCAACTTGTGTCCACCTGCCCGGGAGGGCATCGGGTGACACGTGGCAGAGTCCAGCACCCAAAGGGACTGTGCGGAGCAGTCACTGAGCCCATGCACCGCTGGAGCCGGGTGCTGCAAGCACAGGGCAAGAGGAGCTGCAGCGTGGACTCAGTCAGGGGAACAAGCCTGCTGCGGAGCCAGCCCTGCCAGCCACCGCAAGGTCCCCGGAGAGAGGACCGGGGCAGCACCTCCCATGACCCTTCAAATCAGGCACACGTTTCCTTGCACAATTCCCAAACCGGCAGCAAACGTCACTGTT
This sequence comes from Mycteria americana, assembly GCF_035582795.1. Lineage (NCBI taxonomy): Eukaryota > Metazoa > Chordata > Aves > Ciconiiformes > Ciconiidae > Mycteria > Mycteria americana. The sequence continues at coordinate 3,873,905 of NC_134381.1, read as the reverse complement.
ACAGTTCTCCCTCACCCAGCGCTCCAGGGTTTGATCCAAGAGGGGCAGGGTCTCCGAGGGTCCCCGGGACAGCCCCGAGGGCACGCTCAACCTCTCCAGACGAGGCTCTCCCCGCAGCCAAGCCCCCCAGCCCCCTGCGGCCAGGCGTCCCTGCCAGCACCCCCACTCACCGTGTACCCCCGCTGGCCTTTCTCACCCGGCTCCCCCGGATCTCCGCAGGGTCCCTGCGCACAAACAGGGACCGAGTCAATAAACGTGTGCCCCCCACCCTGCCTCATGCTGAGGGCAGCCCGAGCCCCGTGGGGGCTGTCACGGGGCGGACAACGCGCAATGCCCAGAGTCAGCCTCGGGAAGGGCAGAGTGGGAGGATTCTCATCCCCCGGCACACCCGCCACCCTGCCCGCCCGCGGGGGGTCTGTGGCCAGGGCAGGTTTGGAGGCAGCGACAGACCTGGCTCCCCGTTGCTTTGGTGCCCTACGGACGGGAGGTCAGGACGGGGAGTTTTGCCTTCTTTTCTTTTGCTTCACGGCGCTGCCCTGTTCGCAGAGGCCAGCCGGGGGGAAGCATCACCCAGCGATCCCGGGGGCTGCGTGGGCATGGGGCTGCAGACCCACCAGCATGGGGCTGGCCCCACACAAGTACTGCATCGGCCGTTCTCTGGCTTGTTTTTGTGCCTCTGGGAGGGACCCACATGGTCCCTATCCAAACACGGGGGCAGGAACCCAATGCCCCGGGGAAGATAAGCCAGCACTGTTCAGCTGGCAGAGACGCAGGGGCAGGGGCCACGTCTGCCAAGGAAACCCAGGGAGTTAGATATCAAACATCGCCCGGGTTTCGGTGGGAAGCAGACAAGCAAACCATTAGGCTTCTTTGAAACCCAATGCCAAGGTCCTTAATGACAGCATGCCAGAAGCCACCGGGCAGCAGGTGCTTTTCGGGGCAGCCCAGGACTGTGCAAGTGGCCGGGGACACCGACTCTGCAAGCAGCCCCAGGCCAGGCAGGGTGGCAGCGGGGCCAAGCAACCCCGCCGTGGAGGGGACACCGGGGCTTTTCTTACTTACAGGGGCTCCTGTTTTCCCTGGATGTCCTGGGGGCCCGGGGGCTCCGGGTTTTCTCTGGATTAAAAAGAGAAACGTTGGTAAAACAAATCTCACTGACAAAGTGCTTGGAGAGAGGAAAACCCAGCTGACCAAGCCGAGGAAAAACCGAACCACAGAAAGTTGCTTAACAGCGATACTCACCGGCCAGCCTGCATGTAGAAGCTGGTAAAACGATGATTGCTGGAAGGAGAACGGGGGGGGGGGAGGGAGCAAAATGTTAAAAAAAAAAACCCTAAATCCCTTTTTGCTGGCTTCGAAGTCTTTTTCCTGTTGCTTGGGAAGCCACAGCAATGAACCAATCCTCTAATTAATTTTTTTTTTTTGTACTATGTGTATGCAAGTCACAGGACAAGGCTTAATCGGAGGACAACGTGTAGGAGATAAGGAACTGCTGGCCTCATTAGCAAGTGGAGATGGAAACCCCACTTCTGAAGTCTGCTGAAATTCAGCTCCCCAATGGATGCCCTAGCAGCCTTGGGACACCAGAAATGTTTAGCATGTGGAGAGGCTGGAAAAGCGTCGTTGGTGAGCACAGGTACCATCACATTTAGCCCAGGTTTGAGTAAAACCAGCTGTTTCGACACTGCAGTTTGCCCCAGGTGGGAAACCTCATCCCAGCCAGCCCCATCTGAAGCCCCAGAGGAGGAGATGCCCGGGCAGTTGTGGCCAGCAGGCTTTCTCCTCGCTGCTCCTAGCAGCCAAATCTTTCAGGCACCTCCAATTTTTCAGATCAGATGAGGAAAAAAACACCCAAAAGCCACAGGGTGGGCTAATCCCATCATAGCCACAGCTAATCCCATTGTATTTCAAAGCCAGCGTAAAGGTCCTAAAAACTCACAGTGCAGCGTCCTTTCCGCACACTTCCAAGCCAGGTTTCCCCAAGTTTTGGGAGATGGCCAGGAAACAAAACGATGTCTATCTCCAGCTACCAGCCATCCTCCTGCCCTCCCAGCAGCACAAACCACAGACACTCAGGAGGCAAAACCCACCTTTCCTCCTCCCTCCTCCTTCCCACAGTGAGCCCAGACATATGGTCCAGGCAGCTCCTCCAAATCCTGGCTTGCATCAAAGAAAAGCCCCACCTTGTTCATCACCCCAATCCCAAGCAGCTGGAGGGGCAGGATTCCCACGTGCTCCCCAGCTTCAGCCTCAGGGGTGCTGGGAAACCCCCTCCTGCCCCCCCCCCCAAAGATCCATCCTCCGATACCAGAGGAGAGAGAAGGGAAAAAGCCAAGGAACTCATTAACGAAAATAAACACAGACCTTTCAACATATGGAAATATTTCTAATAATGAACGGGGCTCTCGGGGGCGGATGATGGATGGATGCATTTAACTGGCTCTAACACCGCACCAGGCATCTCGGTTCCTTTCAAGTTCATCCCAAATTGATTGCTGCGAGCGAACGGGTGCAGTCCTTGCCAGCCTGCCAGGGCCAGACCATGGTCCTCTTGTCCAGCCAGTTCTCATTTCCCTCAAAAGCCGCTCAGAAAAACTTTTTTGGGGGGTCGGAGCATAGCCAATGCTTTTGCCTTGTCTCGGGAGTCAGTGAACTCAGATTCACTCGGGACAGGATATTATTTCATTAGGCTTCAAAAAAAAAAATCCAACATTTTAAAAAGGGGAAAAAAAAATCCCACAGGAGATGTGAACTCGTATTTCAGAGCACCAGATGCCAAGGAGAAGGGAGAGAAATTAATTGCCTTCTGCAATTTCAGCAGGAAATAGTCGGTGCTTTGCTCGCTGCAGCTCTGGTCAGCAGGGAGCGGCGTGACGGGAACAGGGATCGTAAGCAAACGGAGGGGATGGAGGATGGGGAGTGATTGCTGGATGGGTCTGTCCTCCTGTAAAACTCCAGCCTGAGAGCAGGGCAGAGAAAACCCTTCCGACAGCTCTGCAGGGAGCAGGTCATGCCCTGCAGCACAGTCTTGGCCACCCTCCCCAGCCCACCCCACAGCATAAAGCCACGCAGTCGCAGGGCTGCGTTAGCTGCCCACCTTTCAGGGGCAGGAAATCCCTAAAGGTTGCCTCCTTTTTGCATGGAGCAATATTTTCTTTTGCTCTAAGGTTACCAGCCCTCATTTCCCAGCCTGACCTCTTGCCTTTAAAGGTTTTGGGAGAGATAAAAAGGAAGGACTCCAGTGCTGCAGAGTAAGCTCCCTGATAACTGCGGGAACTCCAGTTCTCCTTCCTCCTTCCCCGGCTTCTAGGACTCCTCCACTACCAAAGCCAGCACTGCCAGAACAAGACAGCAACAGTTCCTGCCCCTGGAGTTACACTGAGACAACTTCTTGGCAAACCCAATGTCTGTCAACATGTCGTGAACAAAAACACAGGACAGGGGCTTGGGGCAGAATTGCAGCGGCCTTAAGCTGGTTTTGCTCAATTCCGATGAACACAAAGGCTTGTTTCACCGGGAAGGAGCAGGAGAGGCTATTGAGCATCCCATAACTGCTCTGGGACAGTCACCGACGTCCCTTGCTTTCCGGGTTCATCGTACTGCATTACATCCCCTGGCCTGAGAGATGGCTCCTCTGCCTTGCATTTCCAAAGGCTGAGCCAACAACAAACCCCAGCAGCCCAGGATGTGTCCCCCCCCGCAGCCCCCAAATCACAAGCACTCGGTTCACAAGAGCAGCACTGTCTCAAGCCACAGCATTTCTCCAGCCCCCCAGTAAGTTGCAGGGGGCTGCAGAAGCAGACAGCCCCCCCATCCTCACAGCAGCCAGCACTCAGCTTTTCACCCCTGTGCTATCTCAACAAAGATTAGCAAAACCCAGCCCGCGGCTTTGCACTCCCGTTTCCTGCTGCCGAGCGAAACACCGCCGCCGGCACCGCTGGGGTCATACAGCCACAGACACAATAGCCCAGGCTTTCGGGTGCCCCACGTCATCCTTGCCAGACACTGCCTTCCCCTCGAGATCGGCACTTTGCCAAAAGCACCGGGCCAAGCGCCAGCACGCAAACTCCCCGGGACCCTGCGGCCAGGGCCCCGGCAGCCCTCCAGCTTCGGCTTCCCGAATGCAGACAAGACTGTCTGCTCCCTCCAGCATTCCCAATGGCTAAGCACCGAAGGTGGTGGTACACCAAAGAAATCACGGGCTACGGCAACATCCGTAGGCATGAACATTTCTGTCTGCAACAGAACAAAGCCCGAGATCCCTTTCCAAATGCAGGCAGGAAAAAAAAATGCAATTCTGACTGAGCGTGCAGAGCAAAGCGCGCCAGCAGCCCTGCCAAGGGCTGTAACCATGCCCTGACAACTGGAATTGATTATGCAGGTGTCTACCCCGAACACCCTGGGAGGAAGGCGATTGCCCTAGCGCAGGCATGGAGATGCTCTCTGGCACTGCCGGCTTCTTCCAGCCAACACTTCCAGCTCGCTCTCTCCTACCCCTGTTTACTCTGGTCCCGCACTGCGTGCCTGTGATGGGCCTTGTGAGCATTGATAACAGCACAGTACCTGCTCTAGAGCAGCAGGAGGACAGGAGAACATGGAGGTCCTCCAGGTCAACCAAGATATCTTCCAAAGATCAGCTCTCCTGTGCTTCCCAGGAGGAACCTGATCTCCTCTAAGGCAGGTATTTATCTTCTGCAGCTGTTTTGATCCAATCCTACACAAAACTGCAAGGGGCAGGTCTGGCCCAAGGATTTCTGGTCAGTCGATCCAAGCTCAGAGCCAGAGCAGCACAGGGCCACTCTCCACCTCATTCCTCCAGCCACCATCGTCCCTTCCTCCGGGTGTGCTCTGCTGCCAGAGCAGAGGTCCTCCTCACTTGCCAGCATTAAAGGCATTTGCCCTGGAGCAGAGGGTGCCATTACCCCTCCTCACAAATGAATGAGTTCAAGATAAGTCAAATGTCCTGCGCAAGGTCATTAAAGCTTTTAGAGAGCCGGAGCATTGAGCTTGGCCTCTCACCGGCCCATTACACCAGCTTGCCTTGCAAGCCACCCTGCTCAGCATCTGCTTCGAGCAGCCGATATCCGGACAGGCTGCAGTCCCAACAGAGGGACATTACAGACGCACGACGCAGAGAGCATCCCCGCTCCAGGGAGCTCCAGCCCCAGGTCGGTAAAGTGCCTAAGGCAGTTAGAAACCCAGTGCCTTCAGCTATTGCCCTGCCTGGCTCAGGCAAGGCTTGAGAGGGATTTTGAAAGTAAGCTTAATCACAGCAGTCGCCGTGCTGTTAGGAGTCGGGGAACCTGGACGAGGCTGGCTGCGTCGTGGCAGCGATTGCTCCCACGGTACATGGAGGTTTGCAGCCAGCTACGCAGCAGCTGAAGCACTCCTGCCTCCCCGCAGGTCCCATCCCCGCTCCTGTGCTCCCCACAGCAGCAGGGTTCAGGTGAGAAAATCTCTCGTCTTGGCAAAAAGCTTGATGGGCACAAACCCTGTGAGCCAAAGCCACGGCACGCAGCTGGGGCACGGGAGAAAACTGGGATACGGTGGAAAACAGGAGCAACGCTTTGTAACTGGCAATGCAGAGCAGGAGAGGAGCTGCTTTCTGCATGGCTTGGATCTTCTTTGGCCCCTGTCCTACAGAAGTAGGGCATGAACCACCCTTGGGAGGTCACGGATGTGTGTGGACCATGGGGACCCAAGATCTGCCAGTCAGTCACAGGGGAAGAGGGACAGCTGTGTGAGCACAGCTGTAAGTAGGGCGCACAGCCATTCCACTTCACCCAAGGACAGCTGCCAGCAGAGCCGTCCCCAGCAAGCTGCACCCTTGGCATCCTCCCTCTGCCCCCACCTGCCTACCCCGCCTCTGCCCTCCCACCCGACAGACTGGGAATCTCAAACCATCACAGACCGTTCCTCCCAGCTCTCATCCCAGCAGAGCAGAGGCGCGCCTGCACGGGAGCTGATGAGGAGGTGCAAGTGGAGCTCCCCGACTGCTCGCCTGCTGCGGCTGTAACTCACCATGAACGTCTGCCAGTCCTCCCTGGAGTTCCTCCAGAGGACGATGGTGGGGACACCGGGGATGCCCGCAGGGCCCGGGTCACCTGGGGGGCCCGTCCGCCCCATGGCTCCAGGGTACCCCTAGGAAGACAAGGGCAGCTCCTTAAAAGCAGCCGGGAGTTTAACAGTCAACACAGGCTGGACGCGGGCCCTGACTCAAGTTAGCCTCTGAGCAGAGTCTGGGTCTAGGCACATTCCTGGGTTCAAACCAGCTCTCGAGATCTAAATAACCCTGAGAACAGGGAAGGCAAAAGGAATGAGCTTCATACGCGCGTGCCTGTGCCCAGACCCATCTAAATGCCACAGGCATTGAAGCTAACGCACACGGACATGGCATGACTCGTGGGGCAATGAGTTTGCCCTCTACAGCTTGGGAAAGATGGAAACTGCTGTGCCAAGGTGGTTAGGAGCACTCTCGCTGTTTTCCTGATGGGGAAACTGAGGCACTATCCTTAATCCAGAGCATCTCCAAGCATCCTGCCAGTGCACTGGGCAATGCTGCCTGCAGCAGGAGACCGAGCTGTGCTGTGCAGGCGGCTGCACGCCGGGCTCCTGGGGCAGGAAGGGCAGCCATGGGTCTGACTAGCACGGTGCTGGAGGACAGATGTCCCTCCAAGAGGAGGTGGTAGATACAGCATGGGGCTGGACTTTGGGACACGCCAGCATCCCTCCTCCAGGTGACCTGAGATAAAGCTGCTTCATCTCCCTGCTCTGCTGCTTCTGCAGAGCCATTAAGTGGCTCAGAGGAAAGACAGCAGCTTGTCCAGACAGTCAGCTCAGTCCTGAGCCTGGGCTTAAAATACCCAGTAAAAATAGTTCTTTCCTCTTCCAAACGCACATAAAGGGCCACCAGACTGCAGCGTCAGAAGCTCACGCTGCCCTCTTGATGAAAAACACCTAAACCAACCCAAACCATCTGTGGTATTTGCCCTGGAACCTACACCCCATCCCATACCTTCCCGTGTTTTCCTGGATACTCACTTTGTCTCCTTTGGGTCCCACCAGTCCACGTCTCCCAGGACAGCCCTGAAAGGCAAAGGAGGAGAGTTGTGTCACCATCAAGGGGGACCCTACGGGGACCCCAGGGGAGATCCCACAGTGGCTGGGTGACCAGTGCCACAGCCAGGGCCATCCCGGCCCCAGGGAAGCAAGAACTGAAACGGCTGATTCAGAGCAAACCAGCAGCACCAAGTCTCAAAGAAACACCCCAAGGACTGGTGGGGTGGCAAGTGCACCCTATTTGATGCCGTTCCCTTCCCACTTTCCTGCCCTGGCATCAGAAAGCAGCTGTGCTCGGCCAGCTGAGCAGCGTAATCCTGTGGCATCCGTCACAGAAGCGCCCCAGACCATATGGCCGGGGAGCAGGAGCACATTTCCCGACACCTGGTGAGGAAAGGCAGTGTGTTAGGAAAAAATCCCCTAAAGCTGGATCACGGCCACTCAAACAGTAGTTTGGATGAGGACGCAAACATCTGCGACTTCTAACTTGTGTGAGATCTCATCTAACCCGTCTCTAGTCAAAAGCGCACATTTTGGCCAAGCGGTGACCCCACTTCAGGGCTTACCGAAGCGTCTGTCTGGACAGAAACAAAGCCAGATGGGAGATCCCGGCTTTTCTCAATGAAAGAAATCTGTCTGGAAGATGCCGGCAGAGACTGATAACACGCCAGGCTGCAGCGCAGCATCTACCTGCATGCCTGCTGCAGAGCTGCAGCTCTGATGGCTTCAATTACAGCTGCTGTTTTTGTTCTGAGCTTGCAAACAGCCTTGTCTGAGCCCGGTAGGAAGCCTGGGAATCCACGCTGAATTAACACCACCCCAGCACAGACACGGCTGCATCCCTGCGACCACCAAGGCAGCCCCGCTCGGGCAGCAGCCAGCCCTGACCTCGCTGCCTTGTGCCGATGGGATCGGTAAAAAGGCCAGGCCGCATGTCCAGAAACAGCTTTGGCACTGAGGGATGCTTCACCAAAGGGACTTTGATCACCTGGAGTCCACAGATCTGAAGCCCACGGGGCTCCGTGGCTCAGTTCCCCCTCCCCAGGGGCTGAGGGCCGTGCTCCCTGAGCTCGGTTCGTGTACGGCACGCGTTTGTGCCAAACGGCACGCACAGCGGCAGCAATGCTGGCACGTCTGCTCTGATTTTCAAACCTTGGGTATTAGAATCATAGAATCATTTAGGTTGGAAAAGAACGTAAGATCTTAAGATCTCTCTTAAGAGTAAACCTAACGCTGCCAAGTCCACCATTGCTGAAGGAGGTAAAATAAAGCAATTCCTGCCCACTGTACCCAATATTAAAACATGCACCAGCATGGGCAGGGACCCCTCCCAGTGCCAGGCAGCCCCTCTATTTATCCACCCAGCACCCCTCCTTTAAGGTGCTGGATGCGTGCTGCTGAGACCACTCTGCAGGAAGGCACCCAGTTTGGAGTCACTGGGATTTTACTGTGAGCACCACGTGCCTGTTGCAAGGTGCCTGGGGACAGGCTCATCCTCTGGGCCCTGGGTGCAAATATAAATTAGATAATTCAGTAAGTCCTGCCTCCCCCTGATCCCCCTCAAAAGAGCTACGGGGTCTAGTCACTTATTCGGGGTGCAGCCTCTAGCTTATCTCCTGCGCGGAGGCCCACTGCCCTAGGTCCACAGCTGAGATACGCCAGCAGCCGATGGGGTGCCCCACAAACCCTTCCTCCAACGTGGTCACTGGTGGGTCACGGGTGCTCCACCGAGGACACGTGAATGCACCAGGACCCTCTCTGAGATGGCCAAAGAGCTGTTCCTCCTCCTGCTTCTCCCCAGGCACTGGCCACGGCCACCCCCAGCATGGACACCAACATTGCAAAGCCAACACGTGCAGTCCTAGGGCACGGTGGAGGGACAGGACCGAGCCACGGGCACAACATCACCCCCTGAAATTTGACGGCATCGATTTCTCTCCCTTAAGCAGCTCCCGAGCTGGTGCTATTTTGTGCAAACCAAAAAGAACAATTCAGAGCACCAGGAACAATGAACCCAAACGCCTGTAACATTTCAGGAGAGAAAAATGAAAATCAATCCAAGAGATCTCATCCAGAAGGCGGCCGGTGTTTTGCCCTGCAAACTGCACGCAGCACCGCTCCACAGCACCGTCCCTCCTGCTGCAGCGTGACCCCACAGCTGCAGCCCTGGGTGCTGCAAAACAGTGGATGGCTCCTGGGAGAAAAGCATGGAGAAAGCTTTTCATTTGCCTGTCGCCCGAGTTCATGCCGTCCCTGACGCTAGATGCCTCCAGCACGATTCAATTTAAGCCTACGAATAGAAACCGCATCTCTGCTCCTAAACAGCCAGTGCTAAGTTTGAGTAACAGAAACCAAAAAAGAAAAAGAAAACCCTGTGGGGACATACCGACAGCTGGGAACCCCCCATGAAACGCTGTCTGTGTAAGCCAAGGAGCTTTTGAATACTGGCAACACAATGAAATCCCTGCAAGGAGGATCAGCAAGATCGTAAAAATCAGCAGCTTTTAAAGTAAGAAACACTTTCCACTTCTCACAATGCGTTGGTTTTTTTCCCCACTGATCTCCAATGCCTTTACAGTGGATGATGACTGGGATGGGTAGGAGGCCATGTGGTCTGCAGGGTCTACAGTCCATAAATGCCCTGAACATGCCATTAGGGCATGGTCAGGACTTGGCAGGATGATAAATAAACCTCCATCCACACCTCCCGACTGGAACAGCTACTCAAAGTGTTTTTGCAAAGGCAAAAAAATCTCTGAGGCTGGCAAACCAGACGTACACGAACCTGCACCGAGGGAGAGGACCCGTCGCATGGTGGGGCAGGGCTGGAGGTCTGTGCCCCGCTGATTTCCCTGATCGACACTGCCAGTGAAAGAGGAAGACAAAAACCCCACAAGTGAAAAGGTTGATGCTAAAACCCCATTATTTCCCAACCTTTCCTCTAAGAATAATGAGAGAGATCACCTTCAGACACCCACCCTGCCTTCTGCCCAGGTCCCAGTTGCAAGGCTGCCCGAGGCGACGCAGTAAGAGGGCGAGCCACAAGCTCAGCACACATCACCGCTGCCAAAACCAGAGGTAAGGCAAAGTCCCACTCCCAAAGGAGAACCCCCGAATTCAATTCCTTTTAATGAAGTTTTCTAAGGCAAGGGCACCGATTCTTTGGTTTCCCTTCCACAGGATACATTTAAACACCCCAAACACCCGTCACACCTTTGCTGGCATCACCATGAGCATGGGGCATGGCAGCAGCAAGGTGCGTAGGTATGAATTCAGGGTGCCCAGGCTGGGCAGCAGACCCAAAACAGGCTCTACATGCCCAGACCCCCCACAGCTCAGGATGGCTGAAGGGGCTTGATGGGACGGAGACCCAAGGAGGTAGGAGGACCTTTGGGGACCAGCAGCAAGGGCAGAGCCTGCCTGCCCTCAGCCCTGGGGAGCAGTAACAAAACATCAGGAAAGGTTGCCAGGCTCAGCCCATAATTTTAGCTAAAACAATAGCTCTAATGGTGCACGGCATGTGCCACTGCAGAGCTTCAAGCCTACGCCCTCTTGCACCAGGATCTCAAACCCAAACTCCTAATGCTGGGATGGAGCTGCTTGTACCTGTGTTTCCACCCAGGATGCTCATGAGCAAGAAAAAAACCCATCTCAGTACTTTCTACAGGAGGGAAAAGCAATTCCCTCCTGGCTGGGTCCCCTCCTCGTGCTGCCTCCCCTCCTGCCAGCTGACAGCAGGGCTGTCAAACGCCATGACGTTTCCTCCACTCCACGGATTTTTTCATCCTTCAGCATCTGTTCCTTTTGCTATTTTCTTCTATTTTTACAGGCAATAGCTGCAGCAGCAAGGAGGTGGCTCGAGGGGAAAGCTAGCAGTCCTAAATTTAACTGTTATCCTACAAAGCCTGGCTCATCGATGACGAATTTAGTGCCAGGTCTCTCAAACACAGCCGTAAAATCAGCCGTGTGTGGAGACCTGCCCTGCAGCATCCAGATGGACCCGGAGGGCTGCCCTGAGCTCAGGGCATTCCAGACGGCTTTGGTGTGGGTGGCTGCCCGGGGGGGAGGAGAAGGTGTCCATGGTCAATTCTGGCAGTGGCACTGGGTAAATGAAATGCAATTTTCTAGAGGAATTGTTAAGAAAATTTAACCAAATTAGATAAATAATTTTAGCAGAAGAAATAAACATGGGAAAATATATAAAAATATTTTTTCATCTACTTCTCAAAGACCACTGATGACTTCTCTAAAGATTTATCTATTATAAGTTTACAAATTTTTTTTAATTTCCCTTTTTCATCTACTACAATGGATGAATAATCTGAAAAATAATCAAAACTTATTTCAAGACAAATTCAATGCTCTGCTTTGAACTACCACAAACTTTGGGGTGTCGCAGTGGTGAAGAAGCAAAGGACAGCGATGCCAGCAGGGGCAGCAGGCTGATGCCTGGGGTTTGCTGTTGGGACAGGGGCTGGAGGAGATGGCTTGGCCCCACTCTGAGCCCCTCACCCTGCCTCTGGGCAGGACCAGGTGAAATGAAAACCGACAATGTGGTTAAATGACTTGAGACCATCTCTAGGACAGGGGGGATAAGGGAATCATCTTCTCCTCTCCAGGTGCTAGTGAAGTTTCTTCAGGGACATCAAAAAACCTTCTCGCAGGGCCAGGCTGGTGCACAGCCCCACGCTGCCCGCAGAGAGGAGGTTTCCCTGCCCACTTTCCCACAGCAAGTTGCTGGCACCACAGCTCAGCAGCCTGCGCCCACCACCTGCTCTGGAGGGGAAGATGGACCACCACCCATCCCTCCCCTCCAGAGCCATCACCTCTGCCACTCACCGGCAGCCCCGGCGGTCCCGGCAGCCCTGGTGGTCCCGGCTTCACATGACCCTGCTGCCCGTGTGCCACCGGTGAGACAGGGCGTCCCGGGTGGGCAGTGCTGTCCCCGAGCCCTGGGACAGCGGGGCTGGCTGCTACCAGAGGATGCTCCGGGACACCCTCCGCTGACCCTGTCCCCAGGGGACCCCTGGGCACGTTTCCTTTGGGGGCAGCTGCCTGATGTGCCGATGGGGAGACCTTGGCGAAGGTGGCAGGCGTGTCCAGGTCAGTGATGGCATCACCGGGTTTGCTGGGCAAGAGCCTCCGCTGGGTGCCCGAATCACCCGTCAGCTTCTCCGTGGTGACGTTCTCCTCCCGGGGGTCAGAGGCACGCTCCTTCTTGGCTGCTCTGTGTGTTTTGGTGGAGGGTCCTGGGTGGATAAAAGCACCATCAGGTATCCAGGCATCGTGACAGTGTGCAGGAGAAACGGAGGAAACCATAACTACGGACTCACCGGAGCTACCAGCAACCCACGGGCTGCTCCTACCAAGCCCTGGCCTGCCGGGGCCGGTGATTTTATTATAGGTGGAGTTCAACAGCTCAAAGCCTTCATCCTCAATAGAAAGGCTGCCCTCCTCCTCCTCAGCCGACAGCATCTCAGTAGCAGAGAGTGAAGTCAGGGTGCTCCCATCAGGCTGGAGGTTGAGGGTCTCCTGGGCATCCTCCCACGTCCAAGGTGGCCCCAGGGTCAAACCTGAATCAGTGGATCTGGAGTCCTGAAAAGGAAGAAGGAAAAACCCCAAAATTTGAAGTTTTCAGTTTTTTTCCCCCTCCTGGCTCAACACACTTTGTGCTGCTTAATTCCCGCAGGCATGAGTGCTGCCGGGGGACACAAGGCAGCCCAGGGCTTGTGAGCCCCAGGCAGGAGCCCCCAGGCTCCAGGGAAGCTTGCTGGTGATGGGCAGGTCAGTTCAGCCACCTTCAAAACAGAACTTGCCCTCCACAAGGGACACAAGCCAGTTCTCGGCATGGACCACGCTAACACAAACCTCTTTCTCACAGTCCCGCTGCAATGATCCCCCCCCCAATTTTCTATGCTGGAGGGGCATCGAGAGAAGAGCTCATAGCTTAATGACAGAAATCCAAGCTTGAGAGCAATTACTAAAACGATTAAAGCAAACGTATAGAGTTACACCAGGGATCGGTCTGCCCCTTCAGCCTTTGGTTTTGCTGCTTCTGCGTATTTCGAGGCTCCTGGTGGTCTCAGGGGAATGGTACAGGAGCTTGCAGCCCCCACCACACACCTCCTGCCCAGCCAAGCAGCTGCGATAGCACTCCCGGCAAACCTGCGAGGGTCAGGAAAGGGAAGGCAGATGCAAGCCCATGTGGAGCCTCCTGGATGCTTGTGGCAAACTGATTTAAGGCAGTGGCTTGCAAGGGACTCGCTCTGTCTTCAGCTGCCACGCTAAATGGTCCCTGCAGGACAGTGCAGGTCACAATGGCTCTTTCAGCCCTACAACCACCAGCGGAGCCCAGGCACCAACTATGGATGGAGGAAAATGGCAATGTTGATAGAAATATCTACTCTCAAGACGAAAGCGCTGAATGTGAAAAAAAAGAGTTAAACTTTAGAGAGTTTACCTGCATCTAAAATGTACATTGGTTTTACACCCAGCACCAGTATAAGTGTCTCAGATGGGGCTTGCACACCGAGCCACATGCGGACAGACGCAGGGTTGGGTTGGTTGGTGGGTGCGAAGGACCTTTGCCTCTCCTGGAACAGCTGGCAGCATTTCCATCAGCCCCACACACCCACCACCCCCCTCTCAGAGCTTGCTCTGCGATCCCACTGAGCTCCACGGGGCACCGACAACCCGGCACATGGCACCAAGAAGAGCTGGTGGGACCTCAGCCCTGGCTGGTGGCTCCTTGGTGCTGGTACCATGCAGCTGATGAAGAGATAGTCTTCGAGAAGTCACTAGAGGGAGATGCAGGCCCATGCTTGCCTTGCGGGGCTGCATAAGGGGCACAAGGAGATATGGAGCATCCTTCCCATCGTCCTTCCCATCCTACCTTCTTTTGATTGAACCCGTTACTGATTCTGATTCTGCTCTGCACCACGGACCCAAGATAGCTAGCTTGGGGGCTAGCTTGGGAGCACCAAGTTGGATTTGCATGAACAGCAAGTAGAAAAAGCAACAATTTCACTGCCAGAACTGGTGATTCTGCAGGTAAGGACCCAACAGTCAGGGGAGCCAGCTCCAGCCAAGCCCCACTTCTGGAGGGCCCTGGGAGGCAGAGGAGCTGCTGAAGCCTTTGCTCTGCTGCTGCATGCCACACCATCAGATTGGAGATTTCCAAATTCTTCCCATCCCAAGTGGGGAGGAAAAGTGAAAATTTTCATTTTTCAATTTTCAAATGTCAAGTTTGAAGAGTTTCTTTTAAAAACAGCTGAAATGCTTTCCTCTCAACTGTGAAAACTTTTTTGGGGGCTCCTGTCTTTATTATATATAATTTACTTTGATTTCAAGCTTTCATGCACAAGTGGTTTTATAAGCTAAAACCCACCTCAAATGAGAAAAAAAAATTGTGTTTTTTTTTTGTAAAATATCAAAAGGAAGTATTTTAACAACCTTTTTTCCCCTTCCAAAACCTACCCCAAACAGACTTTCCCCACAAGAAGTTCTAACCAGGGCAAATCAGCTTCCTCCTAAAAAACTAGCAGTGCCAAAACCTACTGCTGATACCAGCCATGGACACAAGCTCTGGACACCTCCACAGAGCACCTCCACCCTCACGCCCACAGAAGAGGATGGCCAGGCCCACAGTGCACCCATTTTCATTGGTCCCTCTGATGGTGCAGTAGGTAAATACATGAGGGATGTATCTAGGACAACGTGTGGAACACGTTGTGGAACAACCAGAGGAACCCGCCCTGGGTCACATCCAGATCTCACGTTACCTGATCCCTGGTGCTTTCTAATCCCTGCAGCTGCAACTGAGAGGGGCTTGGGGCCAACCACCCCTGACTCCCCTTGAAGCCATAACACTCACCCAAAGAGACAACATTTTTCTGAGCCAAGACAGTCTCTGACTACGGAGGTTTTGGGGAAAACAGGAACGTTCCCACTTCCTCAGTCATTTGCACAAATTTGTCACCCCCCTTGCAGACAGAGACTTGACCCCCCAAAGGGAGAGGCAACGGCAATGTCATTGTGTTGGTGTTACTCTGCTCCTGCAGCCAGTGCTATGTCCCAAGCAAAAGGATCGGCGTTCCTCTATCACCGGGATTTTTATGCCCCAAATGGCATCGATAGCCATATTTTTAAAGAATGATGTCTAGGGTAGGTATTAAGTAGGCAAGTGATAACCTAGCACCAAGGAGTAAAAGTTCAGAGAGGTCAGGATAAGGCAGAAAAGACAAAAAGCAAAGGAAACAGAGATGGCAAGTGGGAAAGCAAAGACTGGAGGTGACCAGCCAGCCCCTCTTTCCCCAGAGACCTCCAACGAGGACCTGTGCTCCTGCCTTGCAGACTGGAAACCACTGGATGCAACTGAAAGGTAAAATGAATAAAGCAGGAGAGAAGGGAGGAGTTAGAAAAGGAAAAGATTACCCTAATTCTGAAAGGGAATTTTCTCAGGGTTAGGAAGCTCTCGAGGCCAGATCCTGCAACACCTCATCCCCTCGCTTCATTGCCAAACAAGACTGCCAGTGGAGAGGAGCAGCCCCTGTGCCCCGGGGACATAAGCTTGCTGACCTGCGGCTGCGCTCGCCAAGGGGAAAGCAAGAACCTCTGGAGGAAGAGAGCAGCACGGGAGGACGCAGATCCCAACCTTCTGGCCCTCCACCTCCGCCTCTGCCAGCGCCCTGAAGAGAAATTCTCCGGCTTCATCTCCAGCCAGCTCCCTTTAGCCGGCTTTAGCAATTAGATACTCTCAGATTTTCCCTTGGGCACTACCCAGCCGGCAGTTCAATTGCCAGGCGAGCTTGTTACCATCGCAGCCCTGAAGAGCAAAGGAAGATAAAGACTGCATTTCCTAAATGGCACCCAGTGTCTGGGTAAAATTCAAGGAGATTGAGGAAAGTAAGCGGCAAAAGCTCTGCACAAAGTCATCAGAGCAAAGCACCTGAAGGGGACAGGTTGCAATGAAGCTGTTTTCATCGAGAGAAACGTTAATGTACAACAAATGAGCCTGCGGAGTTTGGAACAAATGCAAACATGCTGCCAATTAAATCACAGCAGTTTTGCTGCCTTCGAGGCAGAGGGAAATCAGGCTTCAAATCGCGAGAGCAGGGAAGCAGCCAGTGCTGCTCATCCGCAGCATAGGCAGGCTGGACCTGGAGCGTTGCGGCAATGTGTGTGGCCAGTCTCGAGTGTGGCCAGCTGGCACGTCCCTGCCCTCGCCCAAGTGTCCCGGCTAGCCCGTGCCCTTGGCTCAGCGACGTGGGAACCTGGGAAGCTGCTGGTGGTGGTCGGTCCGAGGAATCACTTGCAAGCTGGGCAAAACTCACCACGTGGACAAACTCTGCGCTGCGTTAGAAGAATTGCACTGATTTTTTTTTTTTGGTGCTAGAGTAGTTTTCAGCCAGATCAGGGAGCTGCACTGACCTGCCCTGCGGCTCACAGAGCACAGCGCTGAGCGGGGGACTGCTGGGAACAGGACCTCGGGGCAGGACAAGCCCTTTCCCTGCCGCCCTTAGATCAGCATTGGCTAATCAGAAACTCCACCCAGAACACAGCACCTTTCCAGCAGGTCCTGTGGTTTAGCTTAAGCTGTTCATGATTGTTAGAAAATAACCAAGGAAAGAGCATTCCTCTCCTGCAATAGCATCCACACAGCCCAGAGAGCAAACCAGCATAGCCCCTGCTGGCCACGTTCTCCTCTGACCCTACAGCAAAGTCACAAACCCTACAGCCTTTCTCACAGAGGTAAGATCCAAATCTCAAGAAACCACAGAGATCTGCTCATCAACCACTGAGGCATTTTTTGAAACCCAAAGCCGCTGGAACAGGGGTCGAAGCCATGCAACACATGGGGAGGGTGAGGACAGAGCTGCCAGGGATCAGCTTTACCCACTGCGAGGCTGGATTTGCAGACCCCGACGGCAGTATGAGTTCTCAGGGGGACGAGGTAGGATCCTCCGGTCCTTTCCCATTATGCACGTTATTGGGTATATGCCTTCCCTCTCTTTACATGTGGGTCCAAGGCAAAACAGGGCTGTGAAACTAGTTGCGGAAAGGCAGAAACCTGCCCTTGCTACAATGGGCTTTCTCCCTGCATCTCCATTTTGTAGCCCCTTCACCCACAGCATATTCATTTCTTTCCTTTTTCCTTGCCACACAACACTACCGACCGTCAGGGAGAGGGAGCCCCAAGGGATTAACGACAGTTTGTATTAAAAGCAGACACTATTCATTCAGGCTAGCCCCTACATAGCTACACATCGCCCAGCCGATGCGGATACCATCCCGTGTCTGCCTGCCGATATTCATCAGTGCCCTGAATTAAATTAGTCTTCTCAAATGTATCAGAATCAATGGATTCAATTACATGAGGGTAAAACCCTTTGGAGGCTCCTTCATTGTAACATATAAGCCAGATTTCAAATCCAGTTAAGAGCCCCCTATCATTAGCTTTAACTAACTTGGTTTGTGGTCCTGTTTCTATTTAAGCAGGATGACTGTGAGCTGGCGGTGGTCAGTAAAGAGCTGTAACACACAGACTCTAGAACAGCACTTTTTTTTTTTAAACTAATACATTAAGAAAACCCCTAGTTTATTTTACAAAGTCCTTTCAGGCAAGAAATCAAATAGAGAGCCGCAGAAAAAGTGTTCTGGCTAAAACTTGATTCCATCATTTGTACATCTTAAAAACGGTTCAGCTGTTAATTACGAGCAACCACATTCCCTGCAAGGTAACCTTCCCGCAGAGGGTGCGAGAGGAGCCAAAGGGGAACCAGAGGGACCTGCAGGCAGCTGGTTCACCCTCCTCAGCCCAGCACAGAGCTGTGGGGCTGATCCCCTGCCCACCCCCAGCAAGGAGCCCTACAGCCACCTGGGGAAGGGAACCGTAGGGCACGGGGTAAACCTGGAGACTCTGCAGCCCCCCAGACGAAGTGCCCTCAGCTCTACCCACAAATGCCTCAACAGACCCACAAAGCTCATGCTTGGCCATAGGTGCCCCTGCTGTCCATCTTCCAAGCACCCGGCTCCTGTGGCTTGTCCAGGACGAGTTTCTGGGTAGTCTAGGACGCCAATTGCTCCTTTTAACGCACTCCAGCTAACAGCTACTAGCTCACTTTCCACCCTGAACACCACACTCCACAGCCTGCATAATTCGTTAGCAAACCATGGCAAAACTGGCAACAGCTCCATACCACCTGCTCCAACATCTGCCCAGCAAATATATTTAGCGTTATTTGTAAGCCTACAACTCCAACAGCTGGGAGTCTGGA
Source organism: Mycteria americana (assembly GCF_035582795.1). NCBI lineage: Eukaryota > Metazoa > Chordata > Aves > Ciconiiformes > Ciconiidae > Mycteria > Mycteria americana. Next base: position 3,855,570 of record NC_134381.1, on the reverse strand, counting down.
GAAGAGCATCGGAAATATGAAAGGGGCTGAAAACTCATCTCAGGGGGAGGCAGAAGGAGCTCGTTTACCTCCTCATCCTGGCACAAAGGAGGCTCAGAGGTGAGGACCAAGCATTAGATGCTCTTCCACAAGGCTCTTCCTGCAGCCTCACAGCCACACACGGTAATTAAACCCTCTGCAATCCCAGCTGCATGAGTCAATTTTAGATTTGGCACATTGTAAATCCAACAAGAAACAAGAGCTGATGGGAGCAGGGACTTGATCTATTTGTAAATTCCAATTAAAATAGTTTTAAAAATTTACTCGTTCCTGGTTAGCTTCAGTGTTGCTGTTTTGTTCTATTACTAGTAGTGCTGTTTAGTTCTATTTGTTCTACTTAGTTCTATTTTGTAGTGGAGGTGCAGAGGACCTCTTCAGGCACCCCCAAAGAAAATTTCTTGGCTTTTTATTTTGTAACCAAAAGTTTTATCCATGAACAGACCTGCAGCAATGCAGGACATTAAAGAAGGGCTTTTCAGTCTGGAAGTGAAAGTATTTCATTTGAGATGGAACAAAACGCGGTGCTGAACCCTGTCCCAGGCTGCTGTGACCTGGGTACCAGGATCTGCTGCAGGCTCCCATCTCCCACGGCACCCAAGCCACCCAGAGATGCAAGAAACTCCACAACAGGCATTTTCTCCTTTCATTTAATTAGGACCGACATCTTTTGGGGGAAAATAGGGGCCTTCCACTTCCAAGCTCCATCCTGGAGACCATGGACATTATCACCATCTCCCAACCCAAACCCCCAGGCAGGGCATGCAGCTCCAGCTGAGCCAAGCAGGCACCCACCAAGACCCAGGGTTGCAGGAGACCCATTGGCTTCACGATGGCCCCGCTCTCACCTGGAGCTTCCTTCTAGCCAAGGCCTTTGCTAATAATTAACAGCAAGTCAAGGAAATAAAAGTGCCCAACAGAGCCATAAAAGGGAGGATTTGGGCCCAGGGAGCTTGGGAAGGTGCAGAGGGCAGGAGCAGGTCAAGACTTTCCCACTGCAGGGATTCACCAGTTTCAAAAAGGACGGACAAGTTCAAGGCACAAGCTGCTACAGCAAGAGGAAAACCTCGCTGGATGATTTCACATTCCCTCCTCGCATGCAGAAGAGGTCACATGCAGAGCCAGCCGCGTGCATCCATCTCTAAAACGAGCACCAAGGCACAATATCCAGGCATTTACTGCACAAGGAGCATCTGCCAGGTGAGCAGTGGCCTGCACTGGTCCCCAGGGCCACCAGCCAGGAGGTGCTGGCAGGTTTTTCAGGACATTTTCTCATCTGCAGCACTGGCTGCTGCCATGGAGACTGGGCTTGGGTTTCCATGGGCTGCCACGTGAATGCCTGTAGCAAGAAAGCTCTTAAACTCAATGGGCTGTTACACAGCAGTCTTTTTTTAAATTTTGCTGTTAAACTTCTAAATAAGAGAAGCCGCTCGATGCCTAGATGTACCTTGAAGTCCTAGGCAAAGAGGCTGCAAGGGTCCCATCAAATCCATTAAAATAAATAAGCAAATGCATCGCTCCACTCAGGAAACCAGAGGGGACGTTTCTAAACACCCTGCCTTCACACACCACCAGCAGTAGACATCCTCACACTGTCCCCCCCTGAGATGCTGGCATATGCTTGTAAAAGCTTGCCTGAAGGCATGATAAAATTGGGTCCCTGATGCAACACCAAGCCTGCCCTGACATCAGCTGCCATCCTACAAGCCAGGCCTCCACCCCACCGTCATTTAGCTGGAAGGAAGGTTCGCTTAAGGTTTGGAGCCTGCATCCATGTAGGTGCTCATGAGCATCGTCACGGTCCTCCCTGCCCAGCCATGGTGGTGTGACCAGTGCTTGGCACCGCAGAGAAAGCCCTGCTGCCAAGGTCTCCTGCAAAGACTGAGGAACCCCTTCCTTTGGAGAGAGCCTCAACAGCCCTGTTCCTCATTTATACACCCCATAAGCCCCTAAGAGGGGGACAAATGTCAGCAGATACATAGCCACCTGCGTGACTGTCACCATGGGACAGCAGCTCCCTCAAGGGGGGCAAGGTGAATATTTGTCCTCTGTGCAGCAGTCCCTGGAGGGGTAAAAACTACCGCCATTTTTCTGAGTTGAAATAAGAAATAATTTATTTTCTTCCAAAAATTAAATTGCAAAGTAGTGTGGTTTTGATGTTACATTTTTGTTGCTTTTGGGGGTTCTCCGATTAAAAACAATCTTGAAATATAGCTTTAATGGCAAAAAAAAAAAAAAGGTACTTCAGCTTTCCAACATGACCTGTATTTCTCCCTCCAACCAACAATTTTGCTAGTTTTGATCCAAGTGCTAATTGCCTTAAAACACATTTTGCAACAAATGAAGCCACAGTATTGAAAAGTTTCAGCTACAGCCGCTTGTAAGAGAACTTAGTGATCTCATTCTGTACATCTTAAAGAGGGACATTAATGAAAGATATCAGCACCTCTCTGCTCCACGGGGCATCGCGGGGGCTGGATGATTAAGGCCATGAAGCGCATGGGCATCATTAGCCAGAAATCGTTTGACAGGCAGAGGACAAAGGGAGGCCTGGCTTAAAACGGATGCTGGAGACCCTGCCTTGTGAAAACTGCTCTGCAAAGCCAAGGATTTAAAAGCCAGTTCTTCAAAGGCAGGTCACCTGTGGATGTGACATCTAGGCACAGCTGGCAGATGGCATCAGGTGAGGAAGAGTACAGCGGGAAGCCAGGGCGTACAGCCTGAGCTCTGTCCTCACTTTCCTAAAACACCAGGTTTAAATGTTATTTTTACCAGAAGCCCAGATCCTATTAACCACAAGCTGTGAGGCACTGCAGGGGCAGGAGCTGAAGCATTCAGGTATTCTATAGGTGAAGCCAGTGCAGAACAAATCCATAGGACACACACCAGCCAGGGGATACCAGCTCCCAGTGGGAAGCCAGGGTCCAGCCCTGGCAGCCTGCACTAACACAGCACTGAATTCCTACACATTGCAGACGAGCATTTTTTAATTCATCTTCAACGTCCAGCATGGGAAAGGTCTATACTGGAAACTCTCATCTGGTGAGCTCAGGGGAAACGGGTCTTTAAGCTAAAAGTTACTGGTCTCTTAGGCACAAGTAATCATGACTGAATTATATTGGTTCTGTGTAAACAGAACAAAAAGCCAAAATCAATAGCATACATGCTTGCTCTAAATTTGGCCTATTTAAAGGAGAAGAACCAGCTGAGAAAGACAAATTAGGAACTGCTTTAAACAGCTCAGAAGTTGTCCAAAAGCATGAGAGTTGAGGCAGAAGGCATGTGGCTTTAAAACCCCCAGAAATTAGATATGGGAAGTGGGGAATGAGCACAAATTGAAAGCAGCCTTTAAGGATGATAAAACAGAAGAAAAAAGGAATTGGCATGTGATAAGCAATGTGGAGTCTATGATTTGTAGAAAATTGACTTGGACAAGGAAAATAAAGCCACGAGAAATCTCTGACCCGGCCATCCTTCGTTGCAGCACAGGGTCCCCATCGTGACCCCCCACCACGTGGAAGTGGCTGAACCGCCAGCAGCAGCATGGGAAGACAGAGCCAGAGAAGCCACATTTCTGTCCACGTTTGGGAAAAGCCAGATGACATAACCAGATGACAACGAAACACTTTCCATTCCAGAAGTGACAAGGAGGAGGGATTTCTCAGTCCTGTCCTGATAATTCAAACTAAAAAGCATTAAAATAGCAGGCTCTCCTGAACATAAGCACCGATCTTTCAATTTGGCTCAGAAAGCTGGGGAAGATCCAGGGGACTGGGAAACTGCTTTATGTTGTGCCAATATGCAAGAAAAAAAAAAGGCAAACAGGAGGCCTTGAGTAATTACAGACCTCTTCCCAGAAGCTGAGCCCAAGCAAAATAGTGGAGCAACTGATATGGGGCTCATTAATAAAGAAACCACAGATAATGTAATGAATACCATGGTTTTGAAAAGAGTTGCCATGTAACTAACTTGGTATCTTGCCTGAGGAGATTAAGAGTGTTTTGTTGACAAAGATAACAGTGCTGATGTAATGATCCTAGGCTTCTGTAGGGCTTTTCAGTTAGTAGGGCCCGATACCACGATCCAAAAACTCAACTGACTTCCTAAATGGCAAACAGGTTAAAACCCAGCTTGGAGCATATCTGCCTACAGGAGCCCAGACAGCTAGCGTAACGTGCTGCCCTAGTTATCAGCTAGGTCAGGCTAGGTAAAATGTATTTCAAAGTTTAGTGTCTTCTCTCAGGAAACACGTTTTGTTAGTAGAAGCTTCTTCTATCCAACAGACAAAGGTACAATATGATTTACAAGCTCAAGATCAGAGAAAGACAATTTTAAAATATTTTTTCCAGCACATTCTAGCATCAAGCCCCTGGAAGAGGCTCGGTCATGGGAAAGTTGAAAATCAAGGCTAGACTCCTTGCTAAGCAAGCCACACTGATTTAAAGGAGGAATCATTGCCAGGAAATCCTATGGGCTGCGTTCAGCAGATCAGGTCAGACATAGTTATACCTGTGGAACTGCAGCATCCACAGCAGAAGTCTGGGGAAGAGAAACCCCTGCTGGTGCTCAACACAGCCTCCATCCGCTCTGCACCAGCTCCTGCTTCCTCGGAGAGGTGCACAGGTCTGCAGCCCTCAGCTGAGGCATCACTCTGTCCTTCTCCAGCTGCGTTGGGCCAGAAGTGCAGGAGATATTTGCTCAATCAAAACTGGAATAGCTCATCCCAGTGATCCCCCACATCACTGTTTTGTATAACAAAGGGCAGAAGTTTTTGCTCACGAGTTTCATATACGGCACCCAGGTGCTGGATTTGGGAAGTGAATACATTGTAAGCCTAAGTAATAAACAAGACAAATGATTTCTTTTTGGAGGTCCATGTGAGATGCCTCAGCAGTGCCCTGTTTTCACAGGGGGATGTTCGGGGCTCCCTGGTATCCTACCCAGACGCTCAAACTGAAGCAACCCAAAAGCCTGAACACCCCTGCAAGCTCCACATCCAGGGGCCACATTCAGACTGGAAAGACTCTGAAGGACTCCCTGTGCTCCCTGCCACACTCTCAACCAGCACAAGTGCCTCTCCTCCTTTTCCAAAGCAAAAGCAGAGCAAAAACCACTTCTAAGCGACCCTCGGGCAGAGAGCAGTCCTGCTGGCGCTGCATGCAGGAGACGTGGCTGCCCCAAGCACGCAGCCATGAACCTGCAGCAGGACACGAGACACTGGTGGGAAGTGCAATGCCCCGTGAAGTTGCTCAAGCAGGAGCAGAGAAGCTGCCAATCAAGCCAAGCCCTTGCTGCAATACTACTGGCATATGGCAAGCCATAAAAGTCAGCAAGGGCACAAAAACTGAACCCAGGCAGAAAGTCAGATCATAAAACATTGAAGAGTAGCTGTAATCCTCGCTAGAGGATTCCTCATGGCTTGGTTAGATGGAATAGCACTTTGTTTCTTTGACATGGGGTGGTGGTTAAAAACCACTGCGGTACAGATCAACATACTCTTTTCTTTACATTTATCACATGGTGGATTTGAAGTGCAATAAATTATCCATAGACACCTGATCCTACCTGAGAAACTGGTTTTGGAGGTCTTCAGATGGCTGAGATATTAGAGCTAGCGGAAACAAGAACCACCATCTCAACGCCTGAGAGCAGTGGAGATATTGCTGGGCTCAAGCTGTCGGTCACACGTCCCCCACCAGCCTTCGCTACAAGCCCACAGGGATATTTGGTATTAGCCCAGGTTACCCAAGGAGCTGTCAGCCCAAAAGGTCAAGGGAACCAGTAGGGGGGAGGAGTGGCAGTTCCCCCATGAGGGCTCGTCTTAATTAGGCAGGATGGACCAAGTGCAAGCCTTTTGTGACAGGTATTTTCAAGACCAACATCCAGAGTAAGTACGTCTCCTGATTTACACAGCCTTCAGACTGCTCTGATTTTAAAGGAAGGATGTCCTGGTAGTACTTCAACGTAAACAATCAAAGGTGCTAACAAGAAATTAGCAACTAAATCTCCGTTTACTGCTTTCAAATATTATCTTTAAGACAGACCTTCCTCTTAAAGTTTAAGTAGAGCCAGCATTTCCTTGGCCATAAAAAAATCCAAGCTTTTTTTCCTCTTCTTTGCATATGAATTCTCTTAATCATCAAGAGCACCACATTGTGATTTGCTTTATTCAACTGGAATGTTTCTTGGTATGATTAAAAACTAGCAAGAAAGTCCTGTAAAGTAAGATCTTTTACTCTGTATATTGGATATTTCAAAACCTCAACAAAAAAAAGAATTTTTAAGTTAAAACTGAGACTTGGTAAAAAAACCACAACCAAAACCTCACAAAAAAATTAAAAAAATCTTTTTTTTGCCATCCAAGTCATAGTAACGTCCAAGCTCATTTTGCTCCATGTTCTCTGCTGCCACCAAGCATTGCCTGACCCAGCAGAAATGCACGATTCATGAATCGTGCCACACAGGAGCACCTCCTCCTGCTTAAGCATGTGCAAAATCAGGAGCAGAGACCAACATTTGCCCAGCACGCTCTTCTGGTTCATTTGGCCTCCTGCTCCCTGGAAGTGTTTCTGAAAAATTACTTGCAAGGAGCTCCCTGGCTGCTGGTTTACACATGCCATAAAGCTAGAACAGTAATACCAGCCTCACCCCACAATTTCCCTTTCAGGCTGAAGGACAACCTGAAGTCTGCTCAGGCATTCCTCCCAGCCCATCACCATGGATTCAGGCCACCCGCTAACTGGAAAGATGCCATGCTGCAAAATACGACTCTCACCAAGGTCTGACAGCAGAGTCCAGGCTGGAAATTTTAAATCCTTGCAGAAGTGCTCAGATGCTAATAAGAGACCTACCTTGGGGTTTTTTTTAGCTATGAAGACCAAAGAGAATGGCAAGGAGGAGGAACAAGCAGTCCCTGCTGCTGAAATGCTGTATTCGTACGCACAGTGACCGTGTCTGACTACTACTGAGCTGTTACTGTTTAAGAAGCTACCAGCAGTTTTAGGATTGAATGAGACTGAATGAGTGATTGCAACGCCAATTTTGTTCAATAACAAATCTGAGCATGAAAGAAAAGACATGCCATGAACAAACCGAGCATTTTCATAGAGCTTTCACAGCATTTTTAAAATCAAGAAGAAATCTCAGAAGTAGCTTGAACTGTCCAGATAACTAAACCTGAGAAATTTTGCCTCTTTGGAAATCAGTGGGATTTAAGCTTTATTTGACTTTTGGTTGAATGACTTTAGGATCCCAAATTAAATTGCTTTGGAAAAAGCTATTCAGTTTAGTAATCAACTCAGCCCTCTTGCTCATGTTTAGTACAGGCAGACAAAGAGAAGACAAAAGGTAGGAGAAGTGGGTCAATACCATCCATTGCTTGAAGACTACTCATAAATTACATCTACCCCTCAAAAAAAATCTCAAAAGGAGTAGACTGCAATCCAGGTATAATTTAGGCCGCCAGTATCAAACATCTAATCTATTACCTTCATCCACTTGCATCTTCCTCCACCATCACCCTAGCCCTCCATAATTATTTAGCTCTAGCAATTAAGGATTCACCAATATACTAATTTACTTCTAAATGAACAAAAGCATGGAAAGCGTAACTACAAAGTATAGCTTTGGATTGTCCCTGCAGCAGAGCTGATCTGCTCCTCATTATTTTCAAACTGTAACACGTTAGTAGCGCATTTTTTTTCTTTTAATAAATCCAAACGTCAAAGATCCCGAGGCGGCTCTGGTCCTGATTAAGTGCTTGAAAAATAAACTTGTCCCAAATCCAGAATATCATTAGTCTTCCCCTGTAGACCTATGAATTTCACGACTTTTCTTATTACGGCAGCATCTCACCAATTCACACCAGTCACTGGGAGAACCGCTGCCAGCAAAGCCGACTGGCAAACGAGCATCGGACGGGGGAGCACATCCTAAACAGGATCCATCAGGACTTGAGGACTAATTGCAGGGAGGAAGACACCACCTTTCAGTCATGCTCAGGAAGAGTGATTTTGCCATCTCAGTTCATGATCATCATCATGAACCCAACCAGCAAACCAGCAGTATGCTCACCTGTAAGCCTGCCTGCTGCTGCAACACTTGTGTCATGATTAAACCCTAACACACACAGTACGAACCCAGCTGCAAAAGTCCACTTGGCCATACGTGAAGTGTAGTTTGCGTGAAGGAGCTAGCAAGGTGTAGCCAGACAGTTTAAGCCAGGCGTGAAAAGAGAGACCATCCCCAAACAGTTAACAGAGACACCTGGGAGGGTGAGGGCAATCCAGAAAGGACTCCTTACTGCTCAGTCACACACACACAAAAATTTCAGTTTACTTTTGCTGGCAGGTTTCCCCCTCAGGACATCGGTTTGCATGAACTCAAACAACAAACCTTGGCTAGAAGTCCCAAATAAAGCAAAACAAAGGACTTGCAGCCTGCCTCACTCTGAGCAAGTCACTCATCTCCCGACATATGTGGAGGGTCTGGAGATATCCTCTCCAGAGGATGCCAGAGCAGCCCCAACAGGGAGGAGGCAGCCCCCAGCCCCAGCACCACGAGCACCAGTGGGACTTGGGAGCAGCCACTCTTCTCCCACCGCCAGACTCCCCAGGGAGCCGTGCCAAGGAAGCGTGATACCTTGCAACCCCCAGAATCACAACGGCCTCCTCCCACTGCAGAGCTTCAGCCCTTCCCACCTCCTCAATGATGGCAAGCAGCAGCAGCAGCAAGCCTTCCCCAGGCAGACATTCACATCCCACATGTGGGCAGCAGCAGTCATCCAGCCTCCTCCTTTTTCCTGTACCATGCAGAGACCTGCTGCCCTGCTAACCTCACTGTTTCCTTCCCTCCAAGCAATTCCAGCTGCAGCCAGGCTCGCAGGCAGATCCACAAACACCTCTGTGCATGCAGTGACCCAATCCATCTCATTACCACCCTCATCAAGCCACCCCTCTTGGGCTCAATGCAAATGCTCAGGAAGGTCACCTAAACTCACCTTGGCCTCCACCAGCTCTGAGACACACCAAGTTACAGTCAAACCGTTGAAGAGAGACATCACAAGAAAGACAAAATCATAACTTGTAGCCCTGCCTGGGTATTTTGGCTTTTTACCCGATTGCTTGTTAGAGCGACTGGTTTCCCCAGAAGACATTAAGGTGGTGAGACACACCAGAGGGACATGGGGAGGGGCATTCCCTGCATATACCTCCTGCGGCAACGCAGGAGAGTCATACCTGAGCAGATGAGTCCTGGATTTCATTGGTTTCTTTTGGCACCTAGACAGTCGGAGAGAGAAAGAGGAAAAACATCACTGCCCAAGGACCTGCACTGACTTAAGCACGTGATTATTGTTGGCTCCAGGATTGAAGAGTGCACTGCCTCCGACAGCATGGGAAGCATCCAGGGAATGCACACTGGGAACCAGTCATTCATAGCAACATCAGGGAACAGCTTTCGATTAAACCTCTTGAGTCTTTGGGTAGTTTTTGCAGTTTCTTTTGTTTTGTTTTTGAAGCTAGTCAGCCCTAAGGAGGGCCAGCAAGGGGTGGGAACTAGTGTGATGTAGGGCAGACTTATCCTGTAGGTTCCCACTTGCAGTCAACTTACTGATGCTTAAAATAAACCTTCTCCCTGCTGGGTAAGCCACTGGAACCATTCGGGTGAGTGCTCCAAGCCTACAGAGCACAGGATAATACAGATATTAAGAGCACGTTAAGAGGAGCCGATCACCTTACAGGCTCAGAGGACACAACTTGTAGCTTTTAAATGAGAGATTTGCCCTTAATTCTTAGCTCTAGGGAGTGAGTCTGACTTATCCCATGGAGCTACAGCCAGTACCTAAAGGCTGTCAGCATGAGAAATAGCAGGTATCATCTTGGGAATGACCATGGGTTGCATTTGCTGAAAACTCAGACGCACCAATCTCCCTTAGAGCAGGCACACAACCAGCGTGACCTACTCTGCATTACAAACTTGGCCTTCTCCGCATTTACTCCCTGGCAAAGACAGCTCCTAGTTAATCCCTTATGACCAGGCCTTTTCCTAAAATCCTCCTCTTAAAATAATAAATACAGAAATTGATGCTGCCCGTCCTGGGGAATGGAGCAATTACAGCAGGGCTGCTCCAGGAGCCAGGAGAGGCAGGGGCAGCAGCACCAGCTGGGTGTCACGGCTCCCTCTTTGCTGCTGGCACCAGGACCCCAGAGGAAGGAAATGTTGGACAGGACCCAGACAGGGCAGATGCCCCATCCCACACCCAGTTCTCTCCCCGACACTGCCCTTCCCCAGCAGCTCTCCCAGCTCCTCACTAGACCATCAGAAAAGGGTATCACACGCAGGAGGTTCGTGCCAAACGTTGACATTAGGCGCTTGCCTCTTCAGCAAGCCTTTTCCAGGCAGCTACAAAGCCCTTCTAGATACTTGGCCTAGAGAGATGAGGTGTCTCCCTGGGCCAACTCCAGCTCCCGAGGAAAGCCTGGGTGCTTTGTGTCTTTGGGGATTTACTATGTGATCTGGGCTTTTTGGCGCAGATGTATTTCTTGAAAAATTGCTGAACACTAGTAAAAGTAAAATCCACAAAACTTCCATTTTCCAGCAATGCTGACAAAACGGAGACAACCTTTGAAAGGGTGATGCATCAAAGTGTGCAATGCAGCAATCCTGCTGGGAGCGAGCAAGAATTTCACATTGGTGTACAATCCCCAAGAACAGTTTTCACCCCCTCCCAAAAGCAAAGCTCCAGCTGCAGCATTACTCAACAGCTACTCAAAACTTCCCTGTGTTAAACCCATGAGCACATACAATCATACACACACCCAGGCTTTCTTTGGCTCAGAATCTCTCCCTCTAACTCATTCTCCCTTTGCACCAAACCCAATTACGACTTGAAGGGAGGGTTTCGATGGTGAAAGAACCACCACCCCATGTGCTGGCCACCGTCATCTCCTTGCATCTCAACTCAAACTGGAGACCCAAGTACTTCCACGCTGCATTAACTCCCTGGGTTGGTCCTTTCATTTGAATCTTGTTACACCAAAGGGGAGCTTGGGCCAGCAACCTCAAAATTGCCAGCTGCCCTCAGCCACACCTCTGGCCAGGCTGGTGAACGCTCCCACGGGGAACCGAGGCGGTTGAGGTTGAAGGAGCGTGTGCAGGTTGAGTTGTAGCTGCAGCAGTGCTCGCCAGCAGCTGCTGGGTCTCCCATCACGAAGGTCAGTTGCTGTAGAGCACCCTGGGGAGGAAGAGACACAGAAACCATAGTTTACCCACATGCTTCCTCCAGAGGAGAGGGAAAAGTCTACAGGGGTCTCCAGCCTCTCACAACCAGGGACTTCTTTACAGGATGGTTTAGGCAATCAACACTCACTCCCCATCTTCAAGAGCTGGATGCAAATATCCTGGGAATAAAGGCTAAGAGCCAGCAATGTGCAAGCTATTCTTGAGTTAAACAGTGAGGCTTTAAGAGGTGCTAAGCACACTGCAGGCTCAGGCCCCTACTATTCACCCCGAAGGGAGCATCCTCCTCTGGCCCAGCCTGAGCAGTACCCCAGCGCAGGGGCAGTGCCAAAAGGGACCCCTCGGCAGGCTGACAACTGCGTGCCTGCAGGCAGCGAAGGCTTGCAACTCCACCGTCGCTCCCTGCACACCCAGGCCCTACAGCTCCCAGCGAGGCAGCAAAGACCGCTCAGCTGGGTGCTGCGCAGCAGCAGGGAGCTGCTCTTGTACTGCAAAGGCCCTGTTGAATACAAGGGCGCGTGAGGAGAGAGACCAAAGGGAGAATATTCCGAACAGGAGAGGATTTACAAAGAAGGAAAGAACGAAACATGATATTGGGCTCCCAGCACAGACCGCCAGAGAGAGGAGGGAGGGAGGAGGGAGGGAGGTAAATATAGAGGGATGCTTGTTTGCTGCATAAGGCAAAATGTCAGCCTCCAAGGTTCTGCACTTGTCAGAATCAAAACAGATTCGAAAAGGGCTTCCCTGCCTTACTAGGCTGCCTTCACATTTCTTTCATGAAGCTCAGGGCAACTGAAATAATTAGTTAGCAAGACAGCACCACTGATGCTTGAGCAGCTTTTCTGCATGACACAGATATCCAGAGGGAACTTCTGAGCCAGCGCCATGCACCCAATGGTCCTTTGCTACCTCCCAGCAGCAGCAGAGAGGAGCACGTCTGAGCTTCTAGCTGACCTCTTCACTAAATGAGCCGAAACCTTCCTCCCCAGGCTGGGGGTGAAGCTGGGCAGCCCACTATAAACCAGGGACAAGGAGAGCGCTACCCCACAGAAATGGAGAAGAGCTTCAGATTGATGACACAAACCTGGGATTGGTCTCACAAATGCCACTTGGACTTCTTCTGTAAGAGTGAGATCTGTTTGATGCCCTCAGTTTCTGTGTTTGAGGTTGGCCATCACATACATTTCAACACAAAGCTTGACAGCCTTTGAATTTATTGGGCATTTTAACAAGGCCTCTACTTTGACCCGCTGGGAATCCTTTGCTTGTAAAGTCCTCAGAGCAGGGACTTTATCTTCAACCCATGCATGGGACAAGCTCCCCAACCAAATGCTTTGCATGCCGACTGCACAGATGACTTCTGTACATGGTATAAGTCATGGCCAACAAGAGAGGATGAGTGCAAGTTTGTAACCTAGAGGTCTCTACTGCTGACCTGACTGCTAGCACTGGCATTGCCCCGACCCAAAAGCAAGCACTTTGCACAATTCAAAACCTTTGCAAAGCTCACCCTCCCCAACCATGAAAATAAATGGTGTGTTTTAGGAAAAGAAGGCAATGGATTCCTTCAGAGGGAGTTGCAACCTCAATTCATGAAGCTAGAGCAGACCGTGTCCTCAAACACAGCCCTGCCATATCTGCCCAGCTCTCACCTTAAAGGGGACCTTGAAGGACTTGATCAGGCCTCCGATGATGATCAGCCCCTCAGTGTTCACTCCCATCCCAAAGTAATTGGACCAGCTCACTCTGTCCACCAGCCGACAGTCCACGTGCAACTCCAGCCTCTCCAAGGAGATGCTGAGAGCAACTTGGTGCCAGTGTCCATCGCCAAGAAGGGAAACTGGGAACCTGCATACCCCGGAGGGGGAAGGGAAGAGGGACAACATGAAACTTAGGTCCCACACCTTATGCAGGACTAGGCTTCACCCTTACCAGCTCCCAGGGTCCCTCATGTATCCATCCTTAGTGCAGATGCTAACGATAGTACAAGAGAAATCAAGTCTACCTTATTGTCACAGGTAAGCACCATCACTTCTCTTCCAGCGTGGGAATACTATTTCTATCCAATGGATTTGGGCACATCTACAACCAGTTGATGTGCCTGGGAAATTATTGGTATTTGTGTCTCTCCCTGCTTGATTTATCCCCAGTCTTTCTGTAGGGCAAACTGCAGGCTGCCAAAGCAATGGTAAAGGCAAAGCTGGCCCAGGGCATCCTCTGCTGTGGATGTCAGTGCTATTGGTCAGCCAGAAATGCCACCCTTCTTTGGCACTAGCAAAGCAGGGATGATCCAGAAGGAACAGGAACATCTGCGCATCTGACACCAACCAAGTAGGCAGGCAGATGCGCCCATCAGCATGGGGACACTCAGGTCTAGCTGAGGGAATGGCTGTCCTCATTTCAGAGTTTGTGTCAGCATGAGTTGATGTTTCTCTCCACCCACCCTTGATTTCACTGCAACATATCCAAGGCTATCAGCAGACGTGACTCTGCTACCACCTCATCACCCATAGACATGAGGCAAATCACGACTGACCACCAGGACGTGCTCGCAGGGAGCTGCTGGTGGGAACACAACTCCAGCTGCTGCTGCAGATACTCCGACAGCAGCAAGCAGCAAGACCTGCTGCAGATTACAGCCAAGCCAGGCAGGCGGGGGGCTTCAGGAACACCCCTCTCCAAAGAAAGCCCTGAGGGTTTCTTTAGTGGAAGGGAGGTGCCATACACCTCAAGACCAGAAATCACCACACCAGCTCTTAAAACAGCTTTTATCATTTGACAAGCCTAAGCTCTTTGCAAAGGAGATCAGGGTTGTTACCTAGCTTCACAGGCGGGGAGCCTGAGGGCCAGCGCTGGGCTACAAGACATCACCCAGCAGGTCCAGGACATAGTCCAGGTATGTAATACAAGGCTTCATGCAGGGCCCTGCTTTCCTGCAAGTCCCCCTTTGTATGCTGGACTCCGTGCTGGCTGGTTAGATGTGCTGCTTGGGCTGGAGGCAGGCAGGGCCAAGGCTCCCAAAACACTCATCCCCACTCCCTCTGCCAGTGGGATTTCTCAAGGAGCCACCCCCAGCACAGCCTCCATATTTGAACCTTTTTGTTCTTTGCTTTGTTTTCCAGATCTGCATAATTTTGACAGAGTGGAGTTAGGCAGTGACTACCTGTGCAGTCACACCACCAGGTCTGAGGGACCATCACCCAGGTGGGGACAGGCAAGGGGACACAACCTTGATTCAGCTGAGGTGGAGTCAGAGAAGCACTGCTCAAAGCCTGTAGTGGGAAAGTGGCTTCAGGAGTAGAAAAGGAGGCTTGAAAAGTCAGAAAAAAGCACCTGAGCTGGAACTTACTCATAGTGTCTCCTTCTTGTGGTGATGAAGACCAAGGAGTATGGGCTAACCCTGATCTGGAAGAGCACGTGGCTCCGATGGCTAAGGATGGTCACTAGGCTGGTGTCCTCCTTCAGCGAGTACCTGAGCTTCATCAGCACACTCAGCTCATCTGCAAACCTAGCAGAAAGAAGCAACGCATGGCATCCTGCAGCAGCTGCTGAATCACCACAAACTTCTCTCTTAGGGCAAAAAAAAATGTCACAGTGCAAATGAACTCAGCAAGGACAAAAAATAAAAAGCCAAGAGCAAACAGTCATTCGGGTTGTCAGGTCAGGTACTCAGAAAGGGGCAGCCACACCAAAATTAGCATTGCCCATATAACCTTAATGCATCCCTGTCAGCTGCAATCTCAGCACATGCTTATGTGGCTGTGCATGATTTTCCATGGGACTCCTGCCCTGCCCACTGCTGAGATTGGATGGTAACCCTGTTCCAAGCAGCTCTTCAATGCTGCCTTCTCTCACCATGTCCAGAGTCCTTGTCCACAGCAAGCTACAGCCCGGTATCAAGGCAGAGGTCCAACCTGGTCTATGCCTCCACAGACCAGTGCCTTGCCACCAAGCAATGCTGATGGATATGGCTGGGCTGTCTCTCTTGCTCTCTCCAGTTCTGTGCTGGAGCAGAGAGGTCTTCCTGGTGGGAACACCAAGAAAACACATTCCTGGAAATGGTCAGTCAAGCACCACGCCAACGTGTCTTCCCTGCACATGACCAAGAGATGGAAGAAAGGGAAGAATCACTGAGTTCATAAGAGCACAGAGTGGATGCGTTATCTTCGTGTCGTTATGGAATGGGACCTTAAAGTAACCCCTCAAACCAACAAGCATGCCTGAGATGATTTTGAGCACCACCACCCCAACCCCATCCCCTGAAGGCAGCCCACCTGTCCCCAAATGCCTCCCTCGTAGGGATGTTGAGGGTAGCGTACTGCCCAATCTCCAGGATGCTGCAGTTGGCTCCGTCATAGCTGAAGGAAATATTGCTGAGGTCCTGCGCATAGGAAGTAATTTTGTCCAGCAAGTTCACTTCATCTGCATTGGGGGAGAAGAAAGAGATGCTCAGTAGCTGAGATACCTCCACTACAGGGTTCTGCTCTCTTCATTCTTCCCATTAGATAACAGACAGAAACCCCAGGAAGAAGAGAATGCAATTTGGGGAAATGAAAATAATTCACAAATTCAGCAAACTCAGACCAAAACGAACATTCAGATAAGCTCAGAAGCAGCCAGGTGATATTTCTGAAACAGAATACGTGTTTCGAGGCCAGTGTCCCAAAGACATGAAGGGTCATTTCTACGTAAGCAGTGGTGGTACTTTTATGACCATATAGTTGGGATGCTCAGGACTGGAAAGGAGAGCCTGGGACACAAATGTCCTAAAACACAAGTCCTGGATCAGCTGGGTAGAGAAAATCTTGCTCAGTCCTTTCCCAAGCTTCCTTGTTAAAGTTTGCCCAATTTCATTAAGAACTGAACCATGGAGCAGGATGAAGTTACTGTGACCCTCGCTGAGGCAGATGTCCTGACCAGACCACGGGGCACTCCCCTCTGCCCAAAGCAGGGTTCATCACTATGACAAGGTCAGGAGCTTCATCAGGAGCCGTGCATCATGCAATAACCCTTTCCCAGCAAATGAAAGTCCCACTTTCAGAACTATGCTGCGAACATGCAAGATGGTTTGAATTAGGTGAGAGCCCCTGGTTTGGGCTAGTTGGCAGCACCATCACTTCAGTCTCATGAGGAGCTTTTAACTCCCATGGTGAACAGAGACATTCCCTTTCCACGTTCATTCTTTAACTAAAGAATCATTCAACTACAGAAATACCTGAACAAAAATTTGTTTAAAGTCACAAGGTTTCTTGTTCCCCTCCATTAGCAAAAAAATTGCAGACATCTGGCTCTACCCAGACACACTGTTTCTACCTCCAAGATATCTACAACCTCCAAGATATCTACAACCAGGTCTCTCCTTTCTTGTCATCTCTTTACACTGCTGGGCAGTGTGGCAATAACCCTGCCACCTGCAAGGGGTGGGGATGAGGGATGGACCCAGGGAGGCACCCCATGGGCCCAGCCTTGCAGGAGGGGTCTGGAGTGATCCAGACCCACAGCCCCTTTACTGGGAGGGCCTGGACAATCCCACTTGATGACTTATCAACAGGAATCCTGCCAGTACCATCTGCACTAGCATCTGCCATCACTTGGGAAGCATCCAGCCTCTGTATTCACTTTAATTCCCATTGTCAATGAGGTGCGAGATTTATTTGAGGGCAAATGAACAGCCTCAGGCATGCTGCAGCCTTATAGGAGATATACACACCGTATAGATCTGCTGCTCTGGAAAATAACAAGTCATTTGAGCAGAAAGCTGCTTTGATCCACTTCAGACACTAACATAGCCACCATCTCCTCAAAATATTTTGTAAGGGAAAGAGCCCCGTGCTGGGAAGGAGGAGAGGGAATGCGGTCCTGCAGGAGACACAGCCATTTGTGGTGACTTGGGATTTCATCGGGTATTTCTCCAGCTCCCCACAGGGTCACAGCACCAACACATTCCCAGGCCACTCTCAGCTCAGCAACACGAGAGTGCAACAGCCTTTGGCAGCAGGAACACTGCAAAAATGGTACCAAGGCAGAGAGGGTGCAGGGCTGAGCCCTGGAGACTTCGGTGGTTGTAAACCCTGAAACAGTGCCAAGCTGGCAGCTTATCAGTGTTACAAGTGATGCACATGCACAGCATGGGGAATTAATCTGGGACCAAACACAGCTGTCAGAGGTGAAAAAATATCAGGGATGTTTGTCCCTTCTCATTCCCAAGCAGTTTTGGGAGGCGATTTCCCAGCTGCTGACACCAATGAACATGCCAAGACCTGCATGCTCCATCTCCAGGGGATGAAGCCCTCATCATTGATCAGCTTTGCTGGTGATTACAGGCAGACAAGTGTGAATTCAGAGGATCCTATCAGGTGAAGGACGTTCCTACACCAGCAGCAGCTGGGGACCTAGTACTAGAAATAACATGCTGACATGGAAGTTTTCCTGGGCAGGGTATGGCCTCAACACAACTCGAGCATGTGCTGGAAGTTAAAACCATGGTCCATGACAACATGTGCATGTAGGGTTAAAGTTAAGCATGTTCTTGGTGCTTTCCTAAATAAAGTAGCAGAGACTCTTCTCCCTGTGTCCTGGGAACTGGAGGTAGCTGGAGACCTATCACGGGGCAGGGCTGCACCAGCAGGTTTAAACAGCCAGAGCTGGCATTTACCTCTGGACCCCTCACCAACACCAAGAGAAGAATTTGGCATAGAAGAAAATCGGAATTAGAAGTGAAATTAAAGATATCTCTTATGACTCAGGCAAGGGGACAGGTAGGAATCACAGCCTGGCGTAGCCGAGGGGCAGCTGCCCGCTGCACGGAGCACCAGCACGCATTGCACTCACCAGCCAAGGAGAGAAGGGCTGATCCCACCGTACGCCCAGGGCCAGGAGCAACCCCAGCTCTAACAGAGGAGCTATGCAGCACTGCAGACTCTCCCATGGCAGCCATCAGAGCCTGAACACCACAGGAAGGATTTAGTCGTGTTCCCATCCCTATGAACACCTCTCTACATGTTTGGACGCACACCGGGAGCAGCAGAGCAAGAGCCAAGCACAGGCGCCCCACGGCCCCTCGCACGATGCAGGCAGTTCAGAGGACTACGCCAAACTGGAGACGTGCAAGGACAACGGGTCATTTCGATCCCCAGAGAGGGTCAGCATTCGAACCCCGGCAATGGGCTGCACAGTTACACCTTGGGCAGATCAGCCACTGCAAACACCACTCCCCTCTCCCTGACCCCCCGCTCCCCATTAAGCCAAAACAGAAATGTTGAAATGAATGACGTGCCTCTCGGACATCAGCCCTCACACAGAGCTGGGGAAGCTGGAAGGCAGATGCCCTTCTCCTGCTTTACCAGCTCCGGACCGCAGCTCTTCCACAGGCACTGCTTTTTCTTCCCCCTCCCTGTTCTCCAAAAGCAGCTTTCCACGTATTTATTTTAGCCTCATCTGGCTAGTTTCTGCACCATTGGGATAAGCCAGTGGGGCCTCAGAAACACATGCAGCAGAAGCCCATGCTGCATGAGCCAGCAAAGCATCAGATGGGATCAATTTACTACAGACACTTTGAGGAGTGTCCTGCTGCGGTAGCTGCGGCTCATGGCACCGCTCTCTCATCCCAGGGCAGAAGCTGATGCACAGCGAGGTCGTTTATGACACTGGATTTAGCGCTCAACCAGCCTTGACACCAAAGCTTTTGCTTGCAACTTCTCCCCAGGATTAACCAAGGGTCAACTCCCCATCCTGACACTGCTGGGTTTCTGCTTGTTACAAGAACGTCACGGATTTACTTTAAATTTCAAAGCAGGTTTATTTTCTCTCTTTGCCTTAACCTCTGGGTGCAGATGCACTGCTTCTCAAGGACACGGGTTACCTGTGGAAGCAATTCTCAGCTGCAGGGTCTGAGTCACCAGCTATCAGAGATCGGGGTCACAGCCTTTCTGGGAGCAGATTAATCCCAGGCAGGTGGATGCTGAGGACGCAGTCAGCACAGTCACTGCAGCAGCCAGAGTCAGGGATGGGACAGACTGTACATCTGATATGGTAATTCTAGGATTCCTTTACCAAAAAAAAAAAAAAAAAAATCATGTTTTCTCATGAGCTTTCAGCTTTCCTAGGGCTCAGGTACCTTATCCCCACAGGCATTCACCCCACTGCCTTGCTTCACAGCCAGGCCTCCCCATCTCCTTCCAGTGGCAATCAGTGAGCAGCTCTGCTCACAAATGCTCTTTCTACCACTGCTGAGCAACCTTCACCCTGGAGGCAATGCTGCCCAGGACCCCAGAGGCAGGGATCACACCAAGCTGTGCTCACAGTCCAGCTATGTTTGCATCAAGCTCTAGACTTGGGTTCTTCCTTGCCCACCTGCAGAAAAGCCAGGCAAGACTGCCCATGGTGCACATTCAGCACGCCAAATCAAAATCTTTGCTATTCAACCTCAAACCAAAAGCCTGCAGAAGGGCTATTTCTATGCTGGAAAGGAGATTCCTGGAGTTCAACAACTGCTGCCAAATTCAGCTTGCCTCCGGGCTCCTAAAGCAGCGCAGGAATCTTCCCAGGCAGCCCAGTGCCAGGGAGACTTGTGCACAGGCCAACCTCAGCAAGACAAACACCGGCCAGAGGAGCCAGAGCCAAGAACGCGGCATCCCAGGCTGAAGTTAACCCCAAGCTGAAGTTAACCAGCAGTCACCAGGGTGCCAAGCATGTTTGGGGAGAAATGCTTCCAAGGATGGGGAGCACAGCAGTCAGTGCAAAGGGGGACACCTATAAATAGCTATTAGAGATACAGCATCAAGCTGTTGAATCACACCCCATGAACCCATTGCAGTGCTTGGTGTTGTGTCAGGAGGTCTCTGCCTCCAAGAGCCCAGAAACCATACCAAGAGAAACAGCCAGACTGACCTTGTGTTTTAGCGCAGATGTCCCAGCAATCCGAAGCTCGGGCTAGAGGAGAAAACCAGCAGAGCCTTGCAAAGCTCAGCAAGAGAAGATGCATTCTCCAATTATCAGCAGTGTGCCCTGGACTATCATTACCTCCACTGCCTTGGTCTGAGCAGGCTGGTGCACTTTAAGAGATGGTTATTTAAAAAACTATGACTTCTTGTTTGTTTCCTTTGTAAAAAAGTTAAACAGTAAATAAAAAAAAAAAATTATGCATCCCTTTTTCAAAATGAAGTTGCTTAGAAAAACACACGGAAAGAGGGATTAAAGACTTTACCCCACCACTCTGAGAAGTTATAAACGAATTCCAGCTCAAATATTGAGCACACAAAAAGCACCAGCATTTTTAGGAGAAAGAAGAAATGAAGGCAGAGGGGTCTGCATGTGCCCCTGCCCCATTTGGTGTTGGGGGCTTTGTCAATGTACCTGCGTCAGACCATAAGCTCCATATTTTCCATACAGGGTTTTCCTGCCCTCATCAGTCTTTTGGCCCTACACAGCGTTAAAATTCCCAAGGAACAAGAGGAGAAACAGGAAACACGGACAATGCCCTGGTCAGACTGGGGACTCAGAGGACAACCTCAAAGGTAAATCCACCCTTTGAGGAGGAGGGTAGGCAGACAGGGAACCTTGCAGAGAGGGATTTTGGTTACCCTGCTAGGCCAATTGGGAACACCCCTGCTGTACAGGCACCCACCAGCCTGGCCCAGGTAGTGGAGAGGGAAGGTGGCAGGGAGCATGGAGGGCCAGCTGCTCCCCAGGGGCTGGCAAGCCAGAAGCTGGGGGACCCCAGTGCGGGCAATGCCTTGCTAACGGGCACAGTCCCAAGGGTGGCGAACACAACAGCCAGAGCCAGCCCCTGATAAGAAGGTCCATAGGCAGCCCCAGGCCAGGCTAGCCATGAACCAGGTCCAGGGTCCCCCATAGAGCACAGTCAAGTGCAAAGGGAGATGCGGGCAGAAGCTGGTCTGGAAACAAGGCTACAGTGTGGGTGCGAAGTCCATTTAAGAGTCTGGGACAAAGACAGGACAAGAGATAAACATACAAGGGGTCCTACCAGGAGACAAGCTACACCCAGCATAGGTCCACAATCCACTCAGGAGGCAAAGCCAGAGGCAGGACTGGAGGCAAGCACCCTACACCAGACTCAGGAGAGGGCTGAGGGTACAGGGCTGAGCTTAAACAGGGTTCCTGGGATGAGGGCACGGGTGGAGGTCCCAGGTGAGGCTGGTCAGGGCCATTAAGGCCATTAGTGCTCTCAGGGACCAGATAGGGTTCAGTAGTGGTCCTCCACCACCCCACCCCACCCCACCCCACCCCACCCCATCCCTGGGGCTGCATCCCAGAGGAAGGTGTTCCTTTGGGGGGGCACCCCAGGCTGCAGATACAGAAAAGCGACCGTCTGTGCTTTCCTCTGGCTTGTATGCACATGTGAATCTTGTACTCAGCTTTACATTCTCCCCAAAGGACGGAAATGAGGGGAAAGGGAATGATTTTAAACATCATAAAACATAACTGGAGCCCTGGGAGAACTTGTAACAGGGTCTGTCAGATTGAGTCACTTCCCTTGGATGTGGCACCACTGGTTGGGACCTGAAATAACTGGGCTGGACAAGCCCTAGGGACAACCCCAGAGGACAGCCCTGGTGCTTGCTGGCTGGGGAATGGAACATATGACCTAACGGGTCTTTTCTCCCTCTGAGTGCCTTATGAACATGTCCTGCCAGAAGTCTGCTTAGGATCACAGGCCATGCACTTCAAACTCTGAATTAGAGAGGCTTGTAGATGACAGCTAGAATTTAATAATAAAGGCTTTCTGCATTAAGTGATGGAAAAGAGGACTTTATACCGGGGCAAGGGTTTCCTGGCATCTCACACCACTGACACCACCACATTAGCACAGGCATGGTCTGTAGCCAAGCGTTCAAAACAAGACAGCCCTCCCAAAACACCGATGCTCCTCCACTCCCCTCTTGACAGCTCACACTCCTCCACCCTTTGCCTCTTGAAAGATGTTCTCAGGCTTGGAGGTTATGCCTGACCTTCTCTGGACCAAGGGGACCCAAGATGGCAGCTTCATATTTGTTTGGACTTGCCTGATGACTCTGCCACATTGGGTGGACAAGGTCAAGGACACTTCGGTAGTGTTGTGTTTGCAGGACATCAACCCTCCAGGAGCTCTTCCTGCTTCTCTTTCTACCCTAGCATTGCTTGTAACGTAAATAATGTCCATGGCAGCCATCCGTGTCACCTCCTGCACCACATTTGTTTCCTACTGTTCCCATTTCCCTTGTCACCTAATAATTTCTTTTTAAGGGCAACTCCACAAGCCACACGAGACAAGGTTTAAGCCAAAGCGCACGCAGCTTGCAGTGATGGACCCACATTCAGAGGGTTATGCAACAGGATTTCAACCTTCGCCTCCCTGCTCCGGAGAGCAGAGATAATTTGGTTTTGACCCAGTGGCTGCAAGTTGAAGGGGACAGAGCCAAAGCAGGAAGAAAAAGAAAAAGCGCATTTCCCATGGAGAACGTTGTACCTATTAGTGGAAGAGTGAATGCAACCACCCACCCACAGAGAGGACAGAAAATTTCAGGGAAGCGAAACCTTTTCAGAAGAAAGAGCTAGCCATACACATTGTTTAGACAGGAAAAATTGGAGCACAGGCTTCTTTTCAAGCTCATTACACATATCTGCAGGCGTGCTGCCGCTCCTTTGTACGGGCCCAGCATGGGGGGCTCTGCCGGGCTGGGGATGGGGCTTTTGGGGGCAAAGCCTGGGGAGGAGGAAGGGCTGCTGGAAGTTGAGGATGACCCCGAATAAGGATACACTGGCTACAAGAGAAAGTAGGCCAAGTGGCAGAAGAAGAAGAGAGCCTGCAAAAGAGCTTTTGGGAGAAGAGCAATGGGAGCAGGGTAAGAGTTGCTAAACCCTCAATGGGGACGATGAAACCAGAGTGGCCACAGGAGTGGGGAAGTGGGCTAGGCAGGCATTTCAGCCTTCAGCTTCACCATCCTCATTGGGTCTTCTCTCTGCAAATCCCGACTGCCCAAGCCATGAGATGGCATGAAAATCTCATCCCATTAACTGGAGGAGTATGTTTCCTGCCTTCGTGGGGACAGGGAAAGGCTTTGCAAACATGGAGCAAATCAATATCCTGACAGCTGAGAAGCTAGAGTCTGAAGACCCTTTTGAAGCGGGTGCTGGGAAGGGCTGGGAGGAAAGCTTACAACGGCTAGCTGCTCTGCAGGATTCGGTGGCCTCACTTGAGTTGGTTTGGTTTTGTTTTTTTTTAATAAGAAAACAAAAAAGAAGCTGCTTCTAACCTTCCCAAGACATGTACTGAGAGATCCCGCAGAGCTCCTCAACCATCTCCTTCCTGAGCAATCAAAATAGTTAACCTCAACCCCAACTCCTGGTCTCTAGGAAAATGCTCTGGGGTGCTCCACTTCACCCCAGCCTTGCACACCCCTCACCCCCCAGGCCACACGCACACCCTGGTGTGTCTCCTATCCCGTTCTCCACATATGCTCCCCAGTTCCTCCCTTCTCTGCTTTGTGCAGAGTAGCCCTGTCTCTTCATGAAGAGCCCTGGGCTCTTCATGCCCTGTCCCCTGCCGGAGCACTGACAGCAAATGCTATTGGGTTGAGCTCAAACCCTCGCTTTACTCAAGCCAACCACTGTGAAACTGACAGTTGGTCTATATTCAGGGCTTTATAGGTTTAGCTAGAGGGGTATTTTTAAATGGATTTCATTTAAACCTGTGCAAATCACAGCCACTCTTCAATCTGTTCAAGTCTGCCTCATAGCAATTAAACTTAATTACTGAATTACAGTGAATCAGCATAAACCAGATCTGAATCGGTCTACAATGCCTATACAGAGGATTCTGTGGGATTAATTTAAAAAACAACTAAAAAACATACTAGTAAAACTTGTGTGACACTGAGTGGGGACAAGTCCCAAAAACATTGGCCCTCACTGTTGCTAGTAAATAAGCTTCTTTTAGTTGCTCCATTGTCAAAGTAAATTAATAGCAAATTCTGCAAACTATCACACTCCAGGGGCTTGATTCCAGCACCAGCTTTCCAAGAGCCTCCCTCTCTGTTGTTTTATTTGACAGGGTTGGGAGACACACGCATAAATACGCACAAAGCCACTGGAGAAAAGCAACGAAGGGATGATTGTGAAAACCTCCTCTGGGTAGAATGGCCAGCACCAGGCAGGACAGCCCACAGCACAGCCAGAGTTTGTACCCCTGATTTTCAGCATCCTCTCCTGCTGATGGAGAGCACGCACACACACCCCCAAGCTCCCACGGCCAAGGCTTGTCTGGATTTGACAGACTTCAAGGTCAGGACTACAAGGAGGTCCCTCCAGCCCCCATCCCTGGCTCTGACAGCAGATGCTTGCAGGAGAGAGGAAAAGGGCAGGAACAGAGTGAGTCTTTCCTGCTGCTTCCTCCCAGCTCCCTGCAGCATAAGGATTTGCTGAGCCAAAGGCAGTGTCTGTGTTAGCAGCCGTTGGCAGAGACTTGAGCTCAAGCTCTCTTGTCCTGGGGAGCCTTGGAGGATACTTCTGCTCAGCTGGCTGGGCTGCCCAAGAGATCCCTGGGCACACATTACTTACTTTCTCCCCCTTTTGAGCTTTCATGATGTTTTGTGAAGTCTTAAACTCCTCCTAAGGCAAAATGGGATGCATTTTTAAAATCTCGGCAACACGTTGTGGGGGTAGGAAAGCTAGCTGTAGCATGGCAGCACACAAGCAGCCCCTTTGCAGGCTATGCTCTCCAAGCAACGGTAGGAAGGGAAGGGGGTGGAAGGGTTTGGTTTAGCTCTTAATTCTCCTTTCTTCACCAAATGGCAGGGAGATCAGCAAAATATACACCAGAAGCTACAATACTGAAATGAAGAGGTAGAGGTGAGTAAGGCAGAAAGATTTCTTACAAAAGGAAATGCAATTTCAGAGTTTTGGAATGAAGCAGCAGTTTGATGGGAAATATCTACTTTTGAAATACCTCGGTCCCCTTCTTCTCCGTTACAAGTTGATCTTCACAAACGTTTCTCCAGCTTAACCTCCCATTGTCTTAGACGAGTTATTTTAAAGTCTGGCAGAGGTTCAGCTTGAGCTATTATTTCAACAATGTTGAAAGTGTCTTGAGTAACAAGGGAAACGGTCGGGTTAGTATTATCTTCTGCTGCAGACATACACATCTGGGAGAGATTACAGCCTGAGAAAATAAAAATAAATATGTCCAGGGAGCCCATCCTGGGAATTCCTCTCATTTCAGCAAGTAAGAGCTTGGTGTACCCCAAAACCAAACCCTTCATCCAAACTCCCCTGCTCCTGTTCCTTCCACTAGTGATGAATTGGTTCAGTTGGTTGAGTCTAACAGTGATTTTAAACTGTATGTGTAACGTCATCCAAGGCTGAAAAACTGAAGCTTAAACCTGATATCACTGGGGATATGCAAGGCGAGCCAGATCTAAGGTGATACGCCCAGATGTTAGTCACCGGTGCAAGGCAACCAGAAGGAGTCTGATCGTGTGCCAGCAGCCATCTGTCACACCGCAAAAAAGTGCACGTTGGCTCAGGATCTCTGTGACTCCTGTTTTCCAAGCTATAATCAAAGTATCAAAAATCTGCAGGAACGTAGCAGCAGTAAAGCAGTGAAAGGTCCTTTGTGTTTTCAGACCTAGGGGACCTTACGTTCAAACACCGGCGTCGCCCCGTCGGGTCAGACAACGGCACCCGCAAGCGCAGCTTCATTTCTGGTAGTGGTCACAACTGGAGAGAGCAACAGCAAATCTGCCCAGCTGGCATCAAAAGGAGTCTCACGTTAACTTAAACCTGTGCAGACGGTGCCGATGAGCATCCGCACACCATCCACGTGGGAGCAGGCGTGTGCTGTTCCCAGCTGTATACACGTGTCCTTGCTGACTGAGATGCCCAGGAGAAATGGCAACTGAACACAATATATCCAAACAGATGCTGCTTCATAACCTGTTCTGCTCAAGCAAGTCTACCTATGTAGTGGCTCACCCTGATGATTCAGCATGTTGCCCAGGTTTTCATTTCCACTTCCACATGATCATGGGTAAATTGATTTTCCTTTTGTGCAAGTGGAGAAATGAAGCAGAGTTATTGTTGGGAGGCACCGTGAGGATACGTGTGTCGAGATACGTGTAAGGAGGATACACGAGGATACGTGTGTAAGATGTACATGTGCATATCCTAGCCGAAGGGAAGGATCAGAGAATTAGCTTGCCCTGGAAGCTCTTGCCTGTCTTCTCCTGTGCCCATCCTCCCTGCTCCCTCGAGTCCTCATGTGCCAAGCAGGGATCTCTTACACCCCAGCTAAAGCAATAAATGCTGCAGCTTTTAACCCCAGCAGCCCTACAATTCAGTCCTTGCATTGACAAAACCGATCGCTATTTTCTTCATTGCAGGCAAAAAAATCAGAGTGAGTTTTCCCTAACCTGGCTGATTTTCACCTCTCAAACTCTGCTGCCGGCAGACCCGAGGGGCAGGCGTCTTCAGCAGAGCTGAAGAGCTGAAGGTGTAGGCAGAAGGGCAACCTCCATATAAGCCAGAGATACCCAGAGAGCATCTTTCCAAAGCTTTCACCTTTCGTGTAACTGCAGGTCCTTTGCAGTGCTGCCTGCTCTGCTCCTAACATCAAGCCCTGGCAATCGCTACCCTCTTCCTCCGCTGGGTCTCAGTGTATTCATGACAAATGTGCTTTATCAGCCTCCCTGCAGTGGCCCAGAAGACTAATTGGCTGGGGGAAGGCGAGGGAGTCATCTTAATTTTCCAAGCTTGATAAGAGCTGATGACTTCACTCAGGGAGAAATCGTATAATGCAACTGTAAAGGTCTGGCTCGGGTCACTCCCACCTCGCTCGCCTAGGAAATACCTTGTTATCACATCCCTGCAAGAGGAGCTGCAGGGCGGGCAAAGATCGTACCCAGAATTTGCCGTGCCCCTGGCCTCGTGCCGTGCAGTCCCAGGCAGCTGGCTGCTGATGGCCCCCCAGCCCCGTCACATGCATACACACGCACGGGGCTGGCAAACTCACACTCAAATCTGTTTTGACTTGTATGAATTCACAAATGCAGGGGTGACAAGGGTTGCAAACTGCAGAGACTGCAACAAACGACTTTGTGGTGAACACAAGGCTGCAGCGCTCATGATGGTAGATCGTGCCCCAGCCAGAAACCCCTCATAGGGCAGGAGGAGGACATCTGCTTTCACGTTTAAAGCTGTGTTTCCAGCACGCCAATCCGCAGAGAAAACCTCGAAACCATCACCCTGGAGTAATCAATGGTCCCAAAAGCACAGGGCAAACATGACGGTTACATCCACAAAGCTGGATGCACACCAGCGCTGCCCGTCCTGCGGGCCTGGCTTTGGAGAGAAGTTGGCACTGAGGGAAGAGAGCTTGAGGGCAAAAGCCAGGGGACACGCAGGGGACACGGGGCCGGACAGAAGGCTGCCAGGGACACGCTCCCATGCTGTGCCAAGCACGACGGGCAGAGAGCCAGGGCCCCAGCCATGTCCGGGCTCCTGGGCACGGTCTGCTGCCTGCCAGGCTCCTCCGGCCGCCTGCCCGGCAGCGAAGGGACCAGGGATGCTTCATAGGAGCTTGTTGGAGACTCAAGGTCCTGACTGCTGGCAGGGAAAGGCAACTCCTGTCTGTTTTTCTGAAAAGCTTGGGGTCTAATGCAGGAGACTCCCTATTGCACAAGTGTCTGGCAAACCTCTTACCTCTGTCCAAACCCATCCTAATTCAGGAAAACTCTTTCCTAGCCATGCCTTCATTCAGCAAGGCCAATCTTCCCCTTGAAAAGAATGGCTACAGGTCAGCACGTGGTTTACTCTAGCTAAAATACAGCCACTTCATGCTGCAATTAATCACTTTGGAGATATTGGCATTCCCTACAAAGTAGCAAGGGTCCCAGGCTGAGGGAGAAGGGACAGACAGACGCTGCTCCTGTGAGCCCCAGGCTGTGGGAGCTGGACCTGCCTGAGCTGAGCTTTGCCACCGTGCCTTGCAAGTGCCTCTACCAGCTCCTGTTACTCAGCGTATGACTAATACCCCAACTGAAATTAGTACCAGCGCACTTCATTAAAGGGAAAGTTTTCCACTGCAGGCAAGTGAAGTGCACAGCGCTTTGCAGGGATCTATTTCTGCTTCCTTCACTTTTAGATATGCTGCTGCAAGGGTCAGTGCTCAGGCTCTGACCTGGTGTTAAAATTAATTTGATCGGGAACAGCGTTCTGGAGGTTGTATCTAGCTACCACGCGTTGCGCACCCCAGGGGATCTGCAGAAACAGAGCAGGAATGAGAGAGATAAAGAACCACAAGAGCCTCATGCATCAGCAACAGCCCAGCCTGGGGCAGAGCAGGGCAGGAGTAGTAGTCCCGACCTTCCCCTCATGCTCCCTTCAACACAGCTCACAAGAATAAAGAAAAAATTAAAAATGAGTGTTTCCCAGACTAACAAGCTGACATTTCACAGCCAAAAAGCACTGCAATTTTCACCTCAGGCAAAACATGTGCACATTTGTGATTCATTCCATGCTCGCGGCTGCCAATTTTCCTGCACAAACTATTGAATTGTTGCGGTTTCAACCTTTACTCAACTCCTGAATGCTCCTCCAAGTTCTTTATGCTTGGCATTTTGCAGAGCTACTCACCTCCCACCTCTCCCCCTCCACTGGTATTTTTACACCCAAAGTATCTTTGGGTGCCTGTGAGCCTTCAAGTTTCATGGCAAGCTGCTCAATGCCATGAGCTGCCGCTTTCCCAGGCATCGGGGCCGGGGACCCTAAGATCCTCCAAGAAAAAAGATGTCCTCTTCTTGTGAAGCGTCATTTCACCAAAGCCTCATGGGTCAGGTTCAGCCCATAATGCTCGAACCGCAGCTCAGAAAGCTCCAGGCAAATAAACATAAATCAGGATTTCCTTCACATGGGGAGAAGCTGTCAAACCCCAAACTGTGCTGGAGGCACCACTTCACCACCCCCCAGGATGGGCTGACCCTCTCAGCTCCCTCAGCAGACATTCATCCACCATGGCTCCTCTATGTCCCAAGGCTAAGCCCTGGCTCGCTGTGGCTGGATCCTGGGCACAGGAGGCTCTGCAGAGGGTGAGCTTGGTTGAGGATGGGCACAGATGCCCCCTGGGACTGAAGAAGCCTCCTGCAACTTAATTTATGGATAAGGCCCCAAGGAGGACACGCTCAGCACATGGGCATTGGTAGACCTCTACAATGGTCAGCCTTTATGCAAAACCCCATTGCTGGATGTGGAGATCCCCACCCCTGTTTTGTCCTCAGGGTTCAAAATCCCCTTCCTCCCTGTGAAAAGCATCCTGCCCAAAGGCTGGTTCATGCCCACTCTTGTATCTTCTACTTCTAAGGCTGCAATGGAGCATCCTACCCACTAATAATCACTTCCCAGCTCAAATTAAGTTTTCCTTTCTCTCCATTTCTTTACTAACCTAGAGAATTTCCCAGGGAGAAAAAAACGGAGTTTCTTATGCAGAAGAACCCAGAGGAAAATATCTCTTCTCCCACCAAGAAACAATTTTCAAGCCTTTATTATTCATCACAAGTAAAGCTGAGAAAGGCAGAGGTCACACACGCTCACCCATGCATGCTGCCTCTGCACAGCCCCTCTCAGATAACAGTGCAGATTTTGGGAGAGCCCCAGACACAGAGTTGACAAGTCTTGTTTTAACAGCAGGGATGTATCTGCCTTGCAAAAAAAAATGTCCTCTTCATTCCTCCTGCTGCCTTTGAGTGAGGGAAAACACATTCGTTAGAGATGCTCCACTTCTCTGAACAGACGACATAGAGAAACTGCTGGATTTGGGATGTGGGGGAGGTCTCAGGGTTAAACGAAATTGCTGGAAAGACATCAACATCAAACAGAAAACTTCCCCAATATTTAAGTTAAAAAAAAAAAAAAGGGAGGAAAATGAGTCATTTTGAGTCAGCTTAGAAATGAAGGGTTTCATCTTTGCGGATGAGTTACCTCTTTCTTATTTTCTTTTATTCAGTGCAAGTTAACTTTAGTTAACTGAAACACAGACAGCTGTTTTGAAACTGAAAGTGAAATTTTGTTTTTAAAACCCTGAGATGTCAGGACATTTCCAAAAACCAAAAACTAAACCAAAACAAAACCACGCCCGCCCCCCCCCCCTTTCTTTGCAAAACACAGGAAAACCAACTGTTTTAATGGTTTTGAATTTCACTCCCACTTCCCAATTTGAAATTATTCACCCCATTAGACCCAGTTTCACAAGCCCTGCTCCATCCCCCCCCTTTCTCACCAGATGCACTAGGTCACCAAGAGACACCTCTCTACTACCAGCTCAGCTTCAGGCTCCACCAAGTCCATCGAGTTCCATCAAAGCAGATCCCCAAGCCCACCCTCCCTCAACTTCACTGTTCCTTTACCTTGAAGCAGCCAATCTGAAGAACATCCCCAAGTATATTTTTCCTGTGTAGTTTTACCTTCTGTTTTAGTGCCTCAGCACCACGTCCGATAACCTCTGTGGCAAATACTTTGCCACATCTCTATTCCACCTCACTTGCAAATCACCTCTAGTACAACGTACGCTGGAGTGGTGAAGAGGACCACTCAAATTACCATCTTTATAGACACACACAGGTTGGAAGACACCAGAACTCCTCTAGTCCTCTAGTGTGAGCTTCACCCATAACCCACCCTGGTGTCTCTCCAGCTTCACTGAAGTGAGCAGTGCCTTACGCTACTGCCCTGCCACCTCTGTGTAATGATTAAAAAGAAGAAGAAAAGCTAGACCCATGAGCTAACTTCCCAGACTGCAAAAGAAGGGCGCGCTAAACTAAACAATATATCACATACTGCTCCAAAATTTCCAGGAATTATTTTTTAAGCCAGATACTGTATCCAATATCACAATGCGAGAAATCCTTCTGGTGGAAGGTTTCAAGGTTTCTCTTTCCAAGACATTAAACATTCCCAGCTTGTGAAAAGCAATCCTTGCAACCTGGTCTTGCATCTTACTGCCAGCAAGTAAGATAGCCACAACAAACTGCAGATCAGGGGGTTTTACATGGTTCCTGGGAGTGACCCGTAAAGGGTCTGAGATTTGAAAGCTGTTGAAGCCATCCTTGGCAACCTGGAGCTAGCAGCAGTGAAGCTTAATATGGACCAGCCCCTGCAGGAAAACTGGGAGCAGGGTGAGGAAGGTAGACAGGGAGGGCAAAGGTTTATTGCTGGAACGGGGCTGGTCAGGGCACTCTGCTGCACCCATCGACACTGGCACATCTATGGAGGCACTGGGTGGGGGAGCTGGAGTGGCAGGACACCTTCAGGCACCCGCACAGCATCCCTGTGGGACAGGCAAACCCCTGTGTCTTTGCACAGCTCCTGGGCCAGGGAGGGTCAGTGTCAATGTCCAGCATCTGCAGCTGACTCGGGAAAGGAAACCCCCTGTTTCCTAACCCCAGGCGCCACCAGTTTTCTTCCCAGGCATGTGCTGAGGAAGCCCAGATCTTCCCAGGACAGATCTCCAGCACAGGCACAGGCAGCCAAAGCATCTGACAACAGTGCCGTTGCAGAGAGCATGGTCCCAAGTGAGGAGAGGATTTAAGAAACTGGGGTCCCACCAGACCTAAATGTCCTACACTTCCAAAACCCTCCCCACATCTCATTTGTGAGCTCCTTAGACATGGGCAACCCCCTGCCACAGCACGGCTCTTCTCCTCTAGGCTCTCCCAAAAATATTCCTAATAAGGAGCAACTCCACAAAGGTACAACAAATACTTCTCTGAGGCTGGTGTGCCGCAGACACCACGGGATGGTTGCTCTCGCTTTCCACACCTGTATTTCCTAAGGGCAGAGAACATTACTTTCCTGTCTAACTCCAGCAATACCTGCTAGATTTATTCACCGAGCAACATGCAGATTGCTGCGAGCACAACTCCCACAGGGGTCCTCCAAACTAACTGGGGTGAGTTTGTTTTCAAGTCATCAGATTAAATGTCCTAGAGATCGCTGTAGCAGTCTCTCGTGCTGGGCTTGCAGCGGTGCTTCCAGCCTTTGCAGCACACTTCAGTGCTCCGGGAGCAGCAGGACTACATGAAGAAGTGACTTTCCTCCTTTTTTTCTAGTTTGGAAGTGAAGCAAAGAAAAAAATAATGCAAAAAGTGGAATTGGCTTGAACTGCTGTACCTTTCCCACCAAACCTCCAGCAAAACAAATACTTTAAGGAATCAGCTCAGCCCTAAATACTTCACTATATTCATTCACTATAAAATCTGAAAAACATAGGGCCAAATCACAGACCTACAAAGTCAATGGAGCCATTCCCTCCCTGCCAGAGCCCAGGGACCAGGACACTGCCTTAAGGTGTTGGACAACCAGGGTCAAATATCTCTTCTCCCTACAATATTTGATTCCGACATTTCAAAAGCCTGCCCTACCCCCTCCTGTCATCACTGCCTTAAGGCACGGTGAGACAGACTGTATACAGCTATGACTGCATGGTGAAATGCAGTCAGTACCTACAAGAGCTGGGCTGTCACTGGAGAAGGGATTGGCCAGCGCTGGGCAGCTCTGAGGATGCTAATCCCTCCTGGAGAAGGAGCAACGGGCAGATACTTTTCTACAGAAGACCACACAGGAAGGGCACGGGGATGGAGACAACTGCCAGTCCTCGTCGAGGCCTAGGGAGCCCCATGCCATGGTGTTCAGCAGAAAACTGTCGATCAAGCTAAAGAGAAACCCTGGCTGAGGTGTGGGGGTCCTTGAGGGGTCCTTGGGGGTCCAGATGAAGCTTTGCTCTGCTTGACTGCAGAAGGAGCTACAAAAGCATCAAATCCAGGGCATCGCTTCAAACACAACAGCAACCACCACCCCGAGATGTCAGTAATCTCCTGATCACTGCACCATGCTTTGAGCAAGCAGTTCTTGTGCCGTCTTTGATACGGCAACTGTTGATGTTACAGGCTTCAAAAAAAGACAGCTACTCTCCTACACGCTTAACCCACTTTCAGGTTTGAGATAAGAAGAAAAATCTACTCATTTATCCAAGCAGAGCAACATGCATCCCTTTATGCTGTGGAAAACCTTGATGCCCGTCCCTTTCTTCTTGGCAGTCAACTCTCCTATACAGGCAGGGGTGTAAAGCAGCAGTGATGGACCAAGACCTCACCATACACAACCCCATCGAATAGAGGGGCCTTCTTCAGGCTGCTTAGGAGCCAGGGCTTGAGCTGCATTAACCCCTGCTCTCTGCAGCAGTGTTTGTACACTGGTGTTAAGAAAGAGGGGGGTGGGGGGAAGAGGAGCAATTAATAGGGGTGGGCTGGTTCCTGGCTGGCTCAAGCCCTCTCCAAGCAGGCAGGAAGGGGTGAGGACAGTCCCACGCTGGTTCTGCACACCAGCCAGGCTCTGGCTGTTTTATCAGGCCATTTATCTCTGTTACTTCCAGTCCTATTCTGTTTCCAATCAGCATCCCCTACCCGCTTGGCCTGGGCCCTGTGGGAATTCCAGTAAAAGCCTGAAAAGAATATAAAAATGAAACAAAAACACATTCAGGGAGATTAAAGCAGGGAGAAGGCAACTGTGAAAAGGAGCAGGGTTCATTTTCCCACATCTCACTGGGTGGAGAGAGCCTGGGGGAGCACTCGGGGAGGCTCAGCCCGGGGACCGGGCTCCCCACGGCCAGCACCGGCCAGGAGGGCACCTCGATGCTGCAGCCGGGTTTGAGCGAAGGAGTTATTCCACTGCTCAGG
The DNA here is from genome assembly GCF_035582795.1 of Mycteria americana. NCBI lineage: Eukaryota > Metazoa > Chordata > Aves > Ciconiiformes > Ciconiidae > Mycteria > Mycteria americana. Next base: position 3,821,575 of record NC_134381.1, on the reverse strand, counting down.
GAGACGTGCGTGTGCTGCACGTGTACTCCACAAGCACAGAGCACGCCTACAAAGCCAGAGCACGTCTGCCACCGCACCGTGAGTCACAGTCACATGAGAGAGGGAGCCCAGGGGCCTCTCTGTCATTTAAGATTCACAAGTCGGGAGCGAATCTTAATGCAGATTATGAGAGGTTGCTTGAAAATTAGCTCTGCCATCCTTGCACCTCTTTAAAGACACAAGCGTGCAGTGAGGACCTCCACACTTCCTATCTCCTTCAGAGAGGAAGGCAGGACAGGGCTCCCCGGGACAACGTTAGTCCATACTCTACTGAGCTGCAGCAGAGACGTGCTCACAACATGCTTCTGCAAACTGTTTCTGAAGGGGAATATAGACATAGCAAAAAAACCCACCAATGCACAAGTTATTTTAATTAGGATCAGGAAGGCATTTCAGGCTGAACGCCCCAACTGTCCCCACTTACTGTGCTTTGGCTTACACTGCAGAGCGGTCTTGGAGCCCACAAAGGACGCCTTTCTGGTGACACTAAGCCAGAAGAAGTGCTGTGGAGGACATTTAAAGTTCTCCAACATGAAGACTATCCTGTGGACTGAAAATCAAGACCAGTCCAAGGTGAAAACCACAGAGCCCATATTGAGTGGATGCAGGGGCCTTGGACCTGCTGCTCCGTGGATCTGCTTTTGGTAGAGCACACTACTTGCTGATGCAGACAAAGACTTAATGCTCCAGCTGCTGGACTCATTAACAGCGCCGAATCTCTCTTTAATTAACCTTCCTGAGCCTCACAGCTATAGCAAAAAGCTTGGCAAACCTGACTGCTAATGGTTCAAGCACAAAAAGTTGAATGCAAAGATTCAGAGGTGATTTTTATTTATTCTTTTACAACTTCATCTTTTTTTTTTTTTAAGCCAGGAGTTTATTATCCCATCCAGAAAACCATCCAGCTCATCTCCACTTCCAGGAGGGAGCCATTGTACATCCCACATCCCAGCCCTGATGAAAGCCCCCCCCCAACACTACAACCAGGTTGGTCCGGCCAGCTCTGCAGCAGTGCCCATGCCAGCCTCTGCTCATTCCTGCCCAGCCCCAAGACCTGCTGTCTGACAGCAGCAAACACACTCCCAGACTGGCCCCACAGATGCAAGTTGTGGGACCTCACGTTTGCAGTGAACCGTCCTAGAAAGAAATGCATCGCCTTCCTCTGCAGAGACACCTCCAGAGAGCAGTTCTGGGTGAGGAACAGCCCTGGTCTCCTCGCTCACAGCAATTGCTGAGATCACTATCCAACCTCTCCCTGCCCAAAGCACTGCCGCTGCCTCACTGCTGCCATGCTACAAAGTGCGGGGGTGCCTTGGCTCCCAGCTGCTCCTTGTCCAGCACTGGCCATGGGAAGCATCTCAGGGACCTCCTGGCTCTGTGGATGGATGAATCATCCCCAACACCCCAGAAACACCCATGGAAGAGAGGGAACCTCTTTTCCCCTTCCCCCTGCATTGGCAGGAGAGGACCACGCCATGGTCAGGGCATGAGACATCTGGGTATCTTTGTGTTGGTCTGAAGCTCAGACCACGCAATATCGTGGCTGCTGGAGGCATCAGGAAGGGATTAACCAGAACTAGCTGGTTCCCTCTTCGAAATGGCCCCTAAAAAGAGCTCCCGTCGAGCTTCCTGGCTGGGAGCCAGGAGTACACAGGACCCAAGAGGAGATCTGGCTCACTCTTCACAGGTTGGAGTCATTCTGGATCACTCCTTGCCCTGTGACAGTCAAACCCTTGATAACTTCCAACGCAGCCACCAAACCCTTTCACTGGAGGAAACTTTTCCTGAGCAATGTGAAAGGAGGAGGGATGCACAGGCCACCCCTCTTCTTGGGGATCACTTTTAGAGGCAGGGTCTCCCCACCACCAGCCACCATGCCAGGAACAGGCACGACTCTGGGGTGCAGAGCAAACACATCCCAAAAGGGTGAGCAGGGCAAGGGAGCCTGGAGACAAGCCACAGCCTGGGTAACATCACTGCAGCTCCACCAGCCTCACCAAGCAGCACGTGCCTGCCAGATGCTCCACATTTTGGGAGGAGGGGGGGAGAGGTTCAGAGGTCAAGGTCACAAGCAATGCCTGACTCCGTTCTTTGTGAAGGGGCCATGCAGGGGGAGAGGGAGCTGGGAGGAAATACCAGCCCGTGTGTGTAAAAACCATCCAGGGTGAGATTCACGGTCACGTTCACACATGTTTGGCTCAGGAGAGGCAGGAAGCTGCAAGGCATGGGGGTCCCTCAGCTGAAATGAAGGGTTGGGGAGGAGGCAGAGCAGCACAATATGCCGGGACAGCCTGGGATGCTCCTTCCTGAATCACTTTAATGCCTCCGAGAGAGCTGCAACCTCCCGGTTTAGGATCAGCCTCCAGCTATCGATGTTCCCTCTCTCTTCCCTTCTTTGTGGGAATGAAATGCTGCATTGGGAGTTGCAACTCCCACATCGACAAGGCTTGGAGCTCCCTCCATACCCCGGGACCTCCTGGAGTGTGTCAGCCCTGTCTCCCCTTCCCCTTGCCCGCTCCAGTATCAGTTGGCTCCTTGTACTTGAAAGGAGAAAGCTGCAGTCTCTGACGTAACCCCAGACACTTCTTTCCAAGGCTCAAGACCAAGTTAAACTAAACCAGACTTCACATATCAGAAATAAGAGCCCAGACACAAAGGAACAGTTTTGGAAATGCCACTCATGCCTCTGCAGGAAAACGGTCACCCAGCAGCACTCATCTGCAGGTGGCCCTTTCAATGGCCTGGATCTAGATGGACCTGCTTCGAGCAGGGGCTGCACTCCATGATCTCCAGCTCTTCCAACATGAATTATGCTGGGACAATCTCCCACTCCTGGATGGGGGTGATACACCTCCCCTACACCTCCTGCTGCTGCATGCGACATTAAACAGACTTGCAATATCTCAGCAGCCATAAAACTTGATTTGTCCCCAGACCAGCTTTTCCAGAGAGCAGCAAGCAACTACCCTGGTAACACCAGTAGTGCTTCTGGGGCACAGTCACACCCTGCCTACCCAGAACCATGACTGCCTTGTATATTTAAGACAGAAAAATATAAAATCTAAATCATTAAACCGCAAGAGCCAAAGATATGACTTCTAAACACTGCCTTCTAAAGCAAGCGTGCCTGGGATAAACAGTGAGGCACAGCATTTTTGCTGCTTTAATTTAATTTTGGGTGACTTTTGCTCAATCAGCATGCATCAAATGGTACAAGACTGGTCACTTAGCATGGGATCTGCTCTTATTTATGCATTTTCAAGCTAGAAAAAAACCCCCACTGTGATCTGGTGTCCTATAAAGAATATGCCAAAGGAGATCTCCAGCTTAATTCCTACTTGAAGACCAACAGCTGTGGCTGAATTTGGAAAAACATCTTTCCCTTTAGGAAAAACATCTCATCTGGATTTAAAGTCCTCCAAGCAACTAAAACTCTACCACAACCCAACCTTGAGGTAGGCCAGCAGCGAATTAAATAATATATACAATCAACATATGGGTTGTTACAGCTAACGTGGGAGGTTACAATTAAAACCAGCAGAGCTGTGGAAGAAAATTAACAGTACTTCTACTGCAGAAGGTATAGGATTCCCCAAAGTCCACTTAGTTGGAGAGGAAAACCCCAAGCGAGGCATTATAAAATGAACCCATTAATAAGGATTCAGAAAACTGCCTACCCCAGGCAGGCACCTGATCTCCTCCTTAGAAAGAGCCTCCAAAAGAAGTTTTTGCTCAAAGCAAGCTTAGCAGCTTAAAGGTTTAGCCTGCAAAGGGGGGAAAGAAATATTGTGGACCTCTGCCGTTAAAGCACTGTACGTGGTTTTGCAAGACCTGCCTAGTCCGAGCAGGATGACTTTTGCTTGCCACAGGCACACAGGGAGATGGACACCGCTTTGGTTCATCCTCAGCAGGCCGGAGTAAGTGGCTCTCCCCGGGGGCTGGGAGCAGATCGGGGTGGGCAGCCAGCCCGGGAGCCCCCACCTTTCGTCCAGGCTCAAACCATTGCCAGGCAGGGGCAAGTGCTGACCTGCCGGGCAATGGCAGCATCCTGTTCACAGCCACTGAAGCCGACTTCAGCCCTGAGGGATGATTTGATGCCAAGAGCTGGTGCAAACTCCATGGCCACTAGAAAGCACCTGGCCATGAACTGCGGCTTGAGGGCATTAAATACACACTCACCCTCATGCATTTCCCACTGACAAGGAGGAAGGAGCACTTTCCTCCTCCGTACCAGCCCCAGGAGCAGGTCTGAGGCAGCTGTGACCTGCCCTGGCTTTTGCCCCTGCAATACATCAGCAGGAAGGCTGGGGGTAATTTACAGCTGCCTTTTTTTGCTGCCTGTGGAGCATGGGAGGGCTCAGCACAGGACCTGCAATCTGCCCCAGGCTGAAGTCTTGCTCAAACACTCCTGTGCGAGGAACTCGGTCCCTTCTCTCCTTCCAAATGAGTACAAAACCTCGCAGTTATTGGCGTGAAACTGGAAAAATTGGGCAATTTTTCATTTAAGTTGTGGTAGGGAGCTCGGGGCTTGGTTGCCCAGGTTTGCTCTGAGGCTGCAAGGAAGAAACACGGTCTTTCTGAAATTAGAACAAACCTCTTCACGTGCTGCCAGGAAGGAAGGTCCCTACACCAACCACCCTGCCCTGGAAGAAAGCGAGACCTTGCAATCGGCTGATTGCAGCCACTGAGTTCCTGCAAAATCTCTGGCAGCCACACCGCAAAGCATTTCTGTGCCACGGTGCAGTCTGTGTTCAAACCTCCACTAGAGAGACTGTGGGGAAAACGTCGGAGAGGCACCGAGGAGCTGGCTGGATGCGGGCAGAGGCAGGAGCTTCCAAGTGATGTAGGACAGAGAGGTCACCCGGCCAAAACCCTGTTCTTTAAGTCACTCAAACTCTACGTACAGAGCGCGTACTGGTTTCATCTCTTTGTCCCTCTTTCTTTGAAGCTCACTTTAAGCTCCAACCCCCTGTGTCCTCTAGTCACTGGCCAGGGCAAGGAGGACCATGTGGCATGATGGAGACCAGGTCCTCTGTCTCCTCTCACCCAAATCTTTCAGTTTGCCACCCTCAAAATTAAAACATTCAAAATACTCCAGTAAGGGGGGGGGAGCACAGGGGTTGTTTAAACTCCGCTCACACAAAGCTCACTGCCAGAAAGCAAGATCCAACTTCAAAACCCCTCTGCATTGCTAACAACCTTTTAATAGCTCTCATTACAGAACATCTCTCTTAGTCTTGGTACATCCCCACCTGCCAAAACAAAGACCAGCATTTCCACAGGCAAAGCCCAGCTGTTTAATTGATCCATTCAAGGACTTCAGAAAAGTATTAAAAATGCAACTCTGACAAACTAAAGGTTTCAATCCTGTGCAGCAGATGCCTTCGTTGGATGGCAACTCGTTTAACCTGCCTCTTTAGTCAAGCATTTCCCACTCCCAGGGGAAGCTGCCATTGAAAATGTGGCTTAGAAACAAAGGCTCAGCAGCAGGAAAGCAGAAAAAGTCATAATAAAACGTACCTCTTTCACTCTGAAAATCCATACTTAACCTGTAGCATGCACTCATACTTAGTCTTGAGTATACACACACTTAATTGTTAGTACAGAGGCATACAAGTGCCCCAAAACACATCAGGTCTGGGTCCCACATGGTGCCGTACACACAGAGAATATCCCAATAAATTCTTGTCACCCCACTTCCTTGCCCTGCGACTCTGTGGTCTTCATGACTGGGGTTACTTTGAATATCTCTTCTGATTTACACCTTTCAGGGATGAGTCGTGTCATCCTCAGCTCTGCCTCATGGCATTTTTCCATCCTCATGCACTGCCTCATGGCATTTTTCCCCGGCTGGTAGGATCTGCTCCAAGCCAGCCCAGCAACTCCCGCTTTTCTCCATTACAATCCAGAGCGCTCTGCTGAAATCGCAATGGCATAAACATTGGCACTCACAGGGATAGGGAGAGAGGGAACGGATAAGCATAAGACAGAGCAAGCTGACAAAATAACAGCACTTCTTCAAAACATCATGTCTAGCAGGTTTTTTTTAAAAAAAAAAGAGAGAGAGAGAAAGTGAAGAGCTAATGGAACATAATCTACTGCCTGGCTGCATTTTGTCTTGCAAAGAGATCTCAGCTCAGAGCCATTACAGAAAGAGTAAAAGCATGCATCTGTCTAGCATCACTCCCCGTTTTACAGATGGAAATCACGGGCAGAGAAACAGCAGCTAGTGCAGGGCCACGGCGAAGCAAGAGATCAGGGAGCCCCAGCCCTGCTCTGTGTCACGGCCACCCCATCCCACTGCTTCCTGGTTGGGTCCTGACTTCAAAGGCTACGGATGCTTCATTTCCCAGGAATCACCCATCATAAAGTTAGTTATGAGTGGAGCCCCTCCGCTAACGAGCTCTCGCACGGGGAGAGCGCTCTGTATCTGCTCGGTCCTTAGCTCGTCCTCAGCCATCTGCTCCCAGGTCCTCTCCAAGTTGGGGCACCGGGCATCTAGCAACCAGACCTTTCCCCACCCAAAGAAAAAAAGGCAGGGATACTGGACTAGCTTCTCCCATCAAAACCATCCAGACAAGCTGGTGTGAAAGATCCTGGCCCTTTCTCTGCACTAAACCATCCTCCCCCCATGCTCTTCTGGTTTTCATTGCCAGCTCTAAGCAGTTGGGACTGGCTGCTGCAATAAACATCAGCTGCATACTCCTCCACAGCTGCCTGCAGTTGAGCAGCAGGAGAGATTATCCCTGCATCTGTCATGGATGGGTTTGGGGCTCTGAAGTGCTTTAAGATGTCTCTGCGATATATTACCTACCTGCTTCTCTTATTTCTCCAAGTCTCGATGGAAATATTTTGTTTTATCTAAATATGTCAACTTAGAATACATCAATTTTCTGCAAGCAGGGAAGCATATCTCTGCATAATGCTAGTTGTGAGGGTAGTCAGCTTTCAACAAATAAAAGTTAATTACCTTTCTGTAGGGTTTTTTTTCCTTTAAGAAAATAGAAACTGCTATTTGAACGATTTTAAGGGACCAAAAAGAAAAAAAAAATTGACCTTCACTCGCACTCTGGTGAAAGCAACAAAAATCAACTGTTTTCCCTAAGCTAAATCTGTTTGACCTGTGCCCAACCCCTGTAATTTCCCCACAGAGGTTTAGGAGGGGATGAACTCTGCACGCCCACCATATGGAGCCATTAAACACAACAGGGACACCAGGTGCTGCAGCACCAGGTCCCACCCCCAGTCCTGGGTCCCCACTGCCGAGCGGAGCTCTCAAGTTGTAAATAAATGCAGATGATGGGGCTCCTTAGAGCAGAGAAAAAAAAGGCCATGTGCACATCAAAGATTCACACCGCCCTGGGAAAAAGCACCCATATTAACTTCCTAAAGTGGTGCCAGAAGCTGTGAGAGTTCCACGAGCTACAGGAGGTTTAGCCCTTCGTTTCCGTGAGATGCATTGCTGCCACTCATCGCCAGCTCCAAATCTGCTCATCCGCTCCTTGCTCCCCTGCCCTGATGGCTCTCAGGATAAGTTTTTGCCTATGGACAAGTGTTTCAATAAGAAAAGGAGCATATGCAAAAATGCCACTGCCATCCCCAGCCTTGAATGCCTGCAGCCATCCTCGGTTCTCTGGGTGCTCATGCTTGCAGCTGACTCCTCCAGCTGGTCTCCCTGGCGTAGTGAGGTTGGCTGGGGAAATATGTGAAGCACCTTACGCAAGCGGCTGCAGCGCTATTTCAAAGCTCACCCTTTGGGGCAGCTGGGGCCAGCGAAGGCTCAGCCCTCCCCAGCCTGGCACGAGCCCACGATGCTCAACAAACTCCAGCAGATATGAGAAATCCCAGCCTAGGGGAGACGCCGGCATTTCCGTCCGTGCCTCAATGCCTGGTTGTGATCAGACACTGAAATACCCCTGCCCCATCTGTCTTGTCTCAGAGCAGAGAAAACCTACTAGCAAAAAAAAAAAAAAAGGGGATGCTTTAAAATAGCCAGACAATTTGCTGAGGCATTTTGGATCAAAAAGAAGAAATTCTGACATTCTTCCCAAATGAAACAATTTGAATGAGATCTTTGGAAATGGACCATCATATTTCGTTTGGAGGGAGCTCAGTATTAACCTTCATCACCTTGTGGGGCTGTATTAGTTCCCGGGATTAATGGACCCACTCTCCTGCCTACTCACCCTGCTCGACAGGGATAGGGAGGGAGAAGCAGAGCAGGGCAAGGCAGCATCCGGGGAGAGGTGATCTGATACCACCTGGGCTGTACAGTGACCTCCCCAAGCTGGGAGTGGTTTTACTGGGGTTGAACTGGCCTGCAGTGAAATAGTCTATTTCTGTTTTCTCAATGGAAAAGCTACATATTTTTCTAAGGGAAAAATTTATGTAGAAAAATCTCAGCATCTCAACTGCAGAAAGTGCATTTTTGTGTTGAAAACGCACTGGAAAGACGTGGAGGAAAATGTTTCCAGCTAGCTCTGATGTTTGGGACTAGATTCCGTTCCCAACACATCTGTTTTCTGCCAATTTGTTTACTAATCACTCCCATCTTTCAAATAATGAATTAATTTATGAAGAACTTGACTGTGGAAAAAAAAAAAAAAGAGCAGCGATGCCTTCACAGGCTGAGCTGCCATAGGGATGCCGTACACACTCGGATCAGCACAGGCATTTTTCAGATAGAGCCCAGTGCAAGCATCTTTCCAGTTTTCAGGTACATCCCACATCCCAAAGGGCATCGTACCTCTAGAAAACCCCAGCTGCCTCCCTCTGCCTGGGGAGCTGCAAAGCTGCATGGTTTGCCCTAACACCTTCCCTTTCTTTAAAAAAAAAAGAAAAAGAGAGAGAGCTTGGTAAACCTAACAAGAAAACCGTACGTGTCTAGAAAGGGGCAATCACTTTCTGCTCCTCATCGCAGATGCTGAGAGGGACCTGGAGAAGAAGCATCCAAGGATGAACCTGCTCTGGGAAGGGCAATGCCATCTTAACAGAGGGGTTTAAGCTTCTGAGAAAGTCTTGTGCAAATTAATTATTTGGTGAAGTCTTTAATGCGCTCGGTTATTCAATAAAGTCACAGCAGCTCAAGCGAGCTGGTGTGCACCACCTGGTGAAGGCTGGCACAATAGCTGGAGCTTTCCCTGAGCCCCAGTTCTGGGAGTCATGGGAATTAGGCAGAAACTCCTCTTCTGCTTTACAAAGAGGATTTACGAACCTGGTTCCTATGGAAATAAGCACAGAAGTGTGTATCTGCATGTCGATACTCGGGAATAAATATTGGGTCCCTTGACAAACTCTTCAAATGTTTTGGACTGGCAACATTAAGAGAACGATTTGACAACCTGCAAGCATTGATAAGGACACTTGCGTGAAGAGCGATTTTGGCACAGCCATCACCGCTCACACAATGTCCGTGGTAATTCGGAACCAGCCAGAACAACTACTCCCGCACAGTGCTCTGCACAGCTTGGCTGAACGGCCTCGGAGACTTCCCAAAACCCTGAGCAGCCCAGCCCCGGCTGAAACGTCATTAATTCACCACCCCATTACCCTCTCCTCCTGGGATCGGACCCCTGTGGAAAGCCAGGAGGGGGGACTCCACAAGCAGCTCCCCGTTTGCTTTCCCCAACCAGAAATCCTGCAGCAAGAATTCCCCATTGCGGCTCCTGTGAGCTTTAGAGGAGGAACCGAGCCGGTGTTTAAGGCTTGCAACGAGGTGATGGCCTCCGCAGGCTGTGGCGGGGGACGTCATCCAGCCCTGGCCACCAAGCAGCAGATGGGAGGGGAGCAGAAAAGAGAGAGGGGCTTTGAAGATGAGCAAAGGGCTGGAGAACATGCCCTGTGAGGAAAGACTGAAGGAGTTAGGTCTATCGTCCCTGGAAAAGGCTCGAGGGGACCTCATCACAGTATTCCAGTACTTAAAAGGGCAGCTACAAAGTGGCCGGAGGCTCTCTCTTCACAAGGAGTGACATGGAGAAGACAAGGGGCAACAGGTACAAGTCGCACCAGGACAGGTTTTATCTTGATACAAGAAAGAATTATTTTACAGTGAGAACAATCAATCACTGGAACAACCTCCCCAGGGATGTGAGGGAGTGCCCATCGCTGGAGGGTTTCAAGATGCAATTGGACAGGGTGCTAGGCAACCTCATCTAGGCTCCCTTAACCACAAAAGCTTGGACCACATGATCTTTGGAGGTCCCTTCCAACCTGGGTTGTTCTATGATTCTGTGATTTGATGCGGGGGGGCCAGGCTGCTGAGCACCCCGGTGTGGCAATGCACTGCAGCCACCCGAGGACGAGCAGCACTGGCCATGCTGCATCCACACCCTGCAGCATCCCGAGGGGACACCCGCAGAGCGCGTCGGGGCTGCCGGGAGTGAGCGGCGATAGGGAAGCATTGGAGGTAACCTTGCTCCCAGAGAGCCAACACATCTCCTCGGGTCTCCTCGCCCCCTCCCAGAAACGCTGTCCCTCAGCAGGCACCACGGGTGGGGGGGGAGAGGGAAAGGAAATTAGGGAAAAGAAATCCACCTTATCACAGCAAATCCTGGCGCTCCTTCCTGCAGAGCTGCTGCAACCCGTCTATGAAACCACTGCGGCAAATCCGATGAGACAAAGAGACTCGCGGCTGCAGGGCGAGGGGCTGCTGCGTCCCTCCGTCCCGCTGCCTGCCTCCCATCTACCCAGCCGGCACCCGGCCGCACGCCGGGGCACCCTTGTCCCCAGCGGCACCGGGATCAGTGCGATGTGACCTGAGGTGGCCTTTAACCCCACAGGAATTACACTGCTGGGAGGGGTGGGGGAGCTAGGCAAAGTTCCATGTGGGTAATTAGTGCTGCACTAATTGCCATCAACTGTCAAGGTTGACATGCCCTAAACACAAGCTGATTTTTGTCACTATGTTGCTCTCTTGAATTCTTGGAGTGGGAAAGACAGGGAGGAGGGTGCTTAAGTCTTAGAGAGGTTTTTTTCTTAATTGATGGCCACAGGAGAGCAAAGCTGTTCAGCTGACTGCTCTGTCACAGGGGCTGCAGGTTGAATTAAGCCTTTGCACAAATGAAGGAACTATGGGGACAAGGAGTCCCTTGCCACCAGCTGGCAGTCAGGAAGCACTCCCTGCTGCCCACGTCACCGTCTGCCCCCCGCAAAGCAGAGCCCACGGCAGGACCAGGTCTCACCACGCTGCTACGCCCCAGGGTGCAGCTGGCAGAGCCAAGGATGCTCGGCCCCTCGCTGAGCTCTCCCACGCTCACTCTGCGATGTGAAGGAAGGGGACAGACCCAGCCTCGCCAGCCTGGTTTGTTTCAAAATAGGGAGCAAAGCACAAAAAAGAAATAATAATCTTGCTATGCAATGGCAGGTCGGGGTGAACAGCCTTCCGCTCTCTTTTTAGCTGAAGGAAATGAGGTTTCTGCGCTCACGTCTGTCCCCTGAAACGCTGCCGGGGTCGACAGGCAGGAGGAGGAGAGACCCTTTCCCCGGCTGCCTGGGCAAGAGCTGCAACACCAGCGCAGACCCTCCCAGATGCCAGAGCATCCCCGCAGAGGAGGGCTCCTTCCTCGCACCCTGCAGAGCCAAGCCCCGAGCCTGCACCCAGCTGGGGCCACGAGGACCGAGGCCCCAGCACCCCAGAGTCTGCGCGAGCCACCGGATATCCCCCACCTCTCCAAAGGGGCTCCTGAGCTTTCCTTCCCAAACGAGGCTCAAACAAAACAAAACCCCAGAGCAACGAATGATCCCATATGCCGCAGCGATCGGGGGAGCGGGCTCCTCTCCTCCGAGTCTGAGCTGCAGCCATTCACAGCTGCTGATAGCGGTACCACAGCCAGCATCCCTTGCCCGCACAGGCTTAACACCAGCCCCACGGCCCCACAATGACTACAAGGCTAGTGAGAGCGAAGATTGATGTTATGTATATATATAGCACATACTGAACATACACAAAGATCTCTGGCTTCCTTGGCCGGGGGTAAAACGACGTTACGTCAGCCCCCGCTGCGCAGCCAGGACCTCAACCAGGAGCAGATGGCAGCCCCCCCCCGCAAGAAATTAGGAGACTTTTGGAAGCCTGCCCCGAGGCAAGGGGTGGGGACAGCCACCCCTAGCTGCTTCTCACACCAAACCCTGTGTCCGCCAGCCCCCGGATCCCTCCACCTCGCTGGAGGCAAACCTAAAACCAGCCCGGCTTAGCTTGGGCTTGAGCGCCAGGAGCTGGAGCCGCTTGCTGGCACCAGGCTTTGCCTGGGAGAGCAGCGAAGCTTCTGTCAATATTTCGACAAGGGCAGGCACCGGCTTAGGCGTAACAGTGCACGGCCCAGTTCAAACTGTTTATTTTTCCACAGGCGCAATACATGTATCATCTAGCTCAACTCCCCGGTAAGTTTATATGATCATAAATCTGCAGCATGCAGGCTATCCATGACGCTTCTCCTCTAGAAAAATCTTCCTGTAAGGACCAGCAGTTATTCACCCTTGAAACCCTTTCCCAGCACACTAGACTTTAAATGTAATGATTTCCACCTATTACATGCAAAAAATAGAGGTGCAAGCAGTGCTAGCATCCCTGGCTGCAAGGCAGGCAGGAGCACCCCATCCTTGTTTGCTCTGCACGGTGGCACGCGTCGGGACGCGGGCTGCCGAGTGCCGGAGCCGGCCCAGGGCAGGATCCAGACCTGCTGGCACAGAGAGAGTGGGCACTTTAAAAAAATCAACAGGGAGAGAGAGTTTTCAGGAAATGAGGCTCCGTATGGCCCAGGGCTCGTGGAAAGGTTTAAGATTTTATAACTCGGTCTAATCTGGAAGGATTTCTCGTGGAGATGCTGCCAAACTTCAAGTCTGCACTCCAGTTTACAGGAATACAAATACACGCTGAAGAGAAGGATCCTGGGAACTGCTGGACAGTTTTGACTGAAATTTTTCAAATAATTCAGCATTTTATGTGGACTCACTGAGGACACATAAATGTGTGCGGTGTGTGGTATGTGCTGGTCCTCAATTATGAGGACCGGTATTTTATGTGGAAACGCTGAGGACTCCAGCATCGCACTGACATCGCACTGATCCCAACACAGAAAAGTCTTTCAACAGAAAGACTTTTCAATCCAAACAGCTCAAGTTTGGCACAGTAAAACACCACAGCAAAAAGCATCATCACGGCAGCTGGCTGGATACAGCAGCCCTAGGAGCAGCACCAGCGCTGTGCAGGCACACACGCCCCAGCGTCCCTGCACCCCAGTGTCCCTGTCCCTTATGGCTCTGCCGTTAGCACCGTGTGTCTCCCATCACCTCGAGAAAGCAGTGGCGCTGGGTGGGATGGCAGCGTTTGGTGAGGGCAGTGTGAAAGCACCCAGCACATGCCGCATCCCAAAACGCAGCGTCATGTCCTGGGTCAGTGCCTTCTCCTCTGGACACGTCAGAGGAAACCGGGGCCACATCCAGGCTGGGGTTCCCAAAGCACCCAAGCGAGCGGGCACCCAACCTCACTGAGTTCGTGCAAGTGGGGATACAACCAAGCAACCAAAAGTTATCAAGTGCAAGTGATGGCATTTGTGCCACGAGCATTTGTCCAAGGGAAAGCAGCAAGGCCTCCTGCCTCTACCCACCTCTTCCCAACTCAGGGGCAAAGGAACTGGAGGATTTTAGGGTGGAAAAGGGCTCTTTAGTCTAGAAGATAACAGCTGGAAACTAATGCTCAGCAAACTCAAGACTTCAGATGGGGGCAGGGGTGTTTTTCAGCTGCGAGGGCAATTGCTCACTGCAGCCCACCCGGGAACAGGCGAGCTTTGCCATCGCTCCAAGTCTTCACGTTACGATGGGACATCTTTCACGTCACGTAGGAAAGCGCTCCTTCAGGCCCAGTGCAGAAAACTGCACCAAATTCTCCAGGTTTTGATTCTTCTTTTTGCAGGGAAGCGGAGCAGACCGACCCCTCGGCTGGCCATCTCGCCCCCCCGGGAGGCAGCGCAGCCCTGCAGCAACCCTGCATCCATCCTTCCAGCCCCCTTCGAATGGACCCAAAGCACAACAAACCCGGGCTGGCTCCCCTGCATCCTTTGGTGCGGAAAAACCTCAGCTAAGTGCATGAAGGACCTCTGAGATAAAAGCTGCATTGTAAAAATATACTGGTGGGCTCTGTCTGGGGGCTCTCATAACTCCTGCAAGCCCTGGAGTTTTAATCGTTTGTTCTCTGCCTTCATAGGGACAAACAGCCACAGGGGAAGGCCGCACAGACTCTCTCTGTGATGGGGATAGAGGCAGTGACCCCTGTATTTATGCCACTTTAAAAGGACAATTTAGGGTCTTGTGAGGGGAAAAAAAATGATACCATATGATTGCCTAATTGAGGACTCCATAGTAACGTGCATGCACTGGAGGATCAAATGGAGATGACATGAAGAGTCCAAATCTCTTACTTCTGGATTTTTAAGCAACTTGACTTGCAAACTAATTAAGATTACCATAATTTTGAAAGCTTTATATACATATATGCACATACACAAAGGTGACCTATGTCATATAAAACATATGCTACTGTACATGCACAAACAGTACTAATGCATCACAATTTATGTATGATTTTGCATAGCTACATTAGGTTAAACATTTAGTTTACAAAGTCCATGTACACATCCTAATTACAAGCACACAACAGTGTAAGACACCAGATCTGAGGAGCCTTGCTGCACAATGCCTTGTTGGATATTTCAGAGTACCAGACCTCCAGGAGGATAATTTACTGAAAGACTACTTTCACAGAATCACATAATCACAGAATCGTAGAGGTTGGAAAAGACCTTTAAGATCATCGAGGCCAACCATAAACCTAACACTGCCCAGCCCACCACTACACCATGTCCCTGAGCACCTCATCCAAACAGCTTTTAAATACCTCCAGGGATGGGGACTCCACCACTGCCCTGGGCAGCCTGTTCCAGTGCTGGACAACCCTTTCAGTGAAGTAACATTTCCTCATATCCAGTCTAAACCTCCCCTGGCGCAACTGGAGGCCATTTCCTCTCGTCCTGTCACTTGTGACCTGGGAGAAGAGACCGACCCCACCTCTCTACAGCCTCCTTTCAGGCAGTTGTAGAGAGCGATGAGGTCTCCCCTCAGCCTCCTTTTCTCCAGGCTGAACAACCCCAGGTCCCTCAGCCGCTCCCCATCAGCCTTGTGCTCCAGACCCTTCCCCAGCTCCGTTGCCCTTCTCTGGACACGCTCCAGCCCCTCAATGTCTCTCTTGGAGTGGGGGGCCCAACACTGAACACAGCATTCAAGGTGCGGCCTCACCAGTGCCGAGTACAGGGGCACGGTCACTTCCCTAGTCCTGCTGGCCACGCTATTCCTGATACAAGCCAGGATGCCATTGGCTTTCTTGGCCACCTGGGCACACTGCTGGCTCATATTCAGCCGGCTGTCAACCAACACCCCCAGGTCCTTCTCTGCCAGGCAGCTTTCCAGCCACTCTTCCCCAAGCCTGTAGCGTTGCATGGGGTTGCTGTGGCCCAAGTGCAGGACCCAGCACTGAGCCTTGTTGAACCCCATACAATTGACCTTGGCCCATCGATCCAGCCTGTCCAGGTCCCTCTGCAGAGCCTTCCTGCCCCCCAGCAGATCAACACTCCTGCCCAACTTGGTGTCGTCTGCAGACTTACTGAGGGTGCACTCGATCCCTTCATCCAGATCATTGATAAAGATATTGAACAGGACTGGCCCCAGCACAGAGCCCTGGGGACACCGCTTGTGACCGGCCGCCAACTGGAGTAAACTCCATTCCCCACCACTCTGTCACCAACCCTCGAGCAAGAAAGACCATCTGCAGGAGTCAAGTGTTGCATTTTCAGATGCCACTCATCTCTTAATTAAGCAGATTTTAATTGGGTGACTCTAAGCTTTAATTAATGGCAAATTGTTCGTGCGCATTCATTTTTGGGTCACGTTCCCAGACGGGATTTTTCTGGATCGGTTTGGGGAGTTTTGTGTTTTGTGGGGCCGGGTTGCAATTATGGTTGTTGCACTTTATAGGGAAAGAAACAGCTCCCAGGAGCCCTGGAGCAACCAGACTGCCACTACACCAAGGAGGTTTCCCACTTTCCCCACCTCCTTAACCCGAGCATCCCCGAACGTCTGCCCTTCGGCGGGGCGAGCTCAGCAAAGCCCTGGAGAGACCAGTGTTGTGCCCACAGGTGCCAGCACATCTGGGCACCTGGGGACATGGAGGGGGGGGATGCTCAGCAGCAGCCGGGGCTCATGCAACCCCACAGCAGCCCAAACTCAGAGAAACATTGCCCGTGCCGCTTTCCCAACCATTCCCCCCACCAGCACAGATCCACAGCACTGTGAGGGGTCTCACTCAGGGATCGTTACAGCTCAAACCATCAAAAATAGGTGCAAGGTGAGTAACTCAGCCTGGGGAAGGAGGCACTTGGGGCTTTGCCTACGCTGCACAACATGCCGTGCATGCCAGCTTACACACAGCTCCAGAGCAGCAATCACAAGGAGATCGGCTCCCACCTGCTGCCTTATAATGCTCCCCAAAAATCACCCCTACCACCATTTCCAGGCTGGCTTTCTGCTCCAGGTAATATGCGGATTAGGGCTCAAGGGACAGATTCAATTCAGTGCAAACGCTGTTTGCTTAAAGGGCATGGGTGTGCTTCAAGGGAACCAGCGCTCATGGGGGACAGGACACCAGGCAGCCCCATTCCCAGCACACCGGGGTCAATTCCCACCCATTTCTGGCACCCTTGGCCCTCCCGAGATCATCAGCAAGCATCGTTTTGGTAACAGCTACAAACACAACAAATGGCTACAGCCCAGTTTCCCTCCCAGATGGATTCACCTCCTGCTTTTACAACCCAAAGCCCCAGCTGGGGCTTATGAACTTATAAACTGGCCTCTCCCAGGCATGAGCCAAGCAAACCACTCTTCCATCCAGACACAGGAGAGGGGATGATGCCAACCCCCATGAGAGGGATGCTGCAGAAATACCAACTGCTACCCCAACCCCAGCAGAGGCCCAGAAGGCATCAACAAATCATCTAATCCCGACTGAGCTGGAGTGAGAGAAGAAGAAGAAATGGATCCTAATTTCCTAATGGCTCCATCTAAGAAATGGGTCCTAATTTCCTTCCAACCCTAAGGTGCCCCAAATGCCGCACACCATGCCCTCTCTGCTGCTGCACAGAGCAGAGGGAATGTGCAACCTCAACAAGGTTCCACCAGCTTTGAACACCAACGCCTGGCTCAAGTCATTAGGTGCTCTCCTCTGGCACTCGCTCCTGGCTTCAATTATTCCCCACTTGACTCGGGCTCAGTGAATGAAGCACCGGCCGGACGCAGGAGTGCCACAGGCCACTGGTCCAGCTTGAAAGCCAAGCCAAGCTTGGGAAGGCCAGCCAGGCTCTGCAGACAGCTGCTCCTCACTGCCCATCCCTCTCCTTGAGGACATTTATTGCAGCTGTGCTACACAGCCCTTCCTTGGAGCAGAACTGCACTATCAGTAGGGACTGGCTGAAGAACAAGAGCCTCAACCCCAAAGAACTGTCTTGTTTTATGCCAAAGCGTGAGAAACCCACACATTTGGAGGACTGTGCCCCATTCACCAGCAGGATCTACAATAAAACCTGAAAACCTGCCTGAGCTCGTGACCTTTACCAGCCTGGGCAGCAGTGATCAAAGGGTAAAGCCACACACCTGGATGATGCTCAGTCAAATCCTCCAGGGCTGCCCCATGACCCAAAGGAAATAAAGACATATAACGAGCGTGAAGCTTCCTAATGCTGCTACAGCCAACTGGCACTTCCAGCTCTTCCCTCCCCTGCCGTGCCCAGGGAAACGCTGGGCTGCAGACACCCCTCTCTGCCCTCTCCCTTCCTCCCCACACAGCCCCATACCCTCACTGGAGTTATCACCTCCCAAGTTCCTCAGTTCAACCCCAGTCCCCCTGCACCTTATCCCCACTTGGATTTTGCCCCAGTTCCAGCCCCTGGAATGCAATTCCCAGCTCAGTTTCCCAGGCTGTGAACTGCATCACTCCAGCCTTGTTTCTGAGCCAAGGTTCAAGTGGAGTTAAGCTCTATTGAGATAAATCAGTGGTTTCCCTCTCAGAACCACATTCCCATCGATGTGGCTGTATTGAAGCTTCTGGTATACTCTAACCTCGTCCAAACATGCATGGTTTTGGGCAGGGGTTTGTGCAGTGGCCAGGAGCATGGGGCCACCGCCTCTGACTGGGACCCGTACATGTTAGCACAATGCAAATGCAGGAACGAATGCCTTAGAAACAGTCAGCGCTTCCTTCAAAATAAACATCCTTTTTTATAGTCCCTTTAATAAAGTATTTGCCATCCCCCATACAGCACATCACTTCCTAGTGAAAAGTCCCAGCCCCATGCACCAAACTTTGGAAACAGCTTGCTTGGAGTTTTCATGAGGCAAACCAGTCCTGGGCCCCATTTTATAGGGTGAGGGGCCTGGACCCCGCTGTGTCCGTCCCAGGCGGGAGCCGGGCAGGGGCTCCTGCCACGGGGAGGGACAGGACTCGGCATTCCCAAAAGTTTTGTGAAAACTTTCAGGACAGTGACTCGGTAACCAGATGCAGAGGGAAAGGACGAGGGACGTGGAGACGGGCTGCAGTGCCCCAGATACGAGAAGAGCTCCAGCTGTGGCACACACAAGCCCCTTATGTTATATTATACATCAGAGAAGTGATGCACAAATGCCGGCGAGTCCGGCTGCTCTGCTCCTGCAGGGAGAGGGACACCGTGCCCTGCTCCAGCAGTGGCCCTGCCACCGAGACCCTTATGCCACCCTGAGGCCCCCCAAAGAGAGACCTTCCCTGCCAGCCCCCCAACACCGCCCACCCGGTCCCACGGGGGATGCCATTTGCAGCGACGGGGGGCCGTGGGGAAGCCTTTCTGCCCCCAAAGCACGCGTGGCTGCCCGCGGCCGAGATCCCGGGGCACCAGGGGATACCCCCCCCCCCCGCCTCCCGACCCCGGCAACCGCCGCCGCATCCCCGCAGAGCCCCGGCTGCCGGAGGCGCTCCGAGCCGCGCTCCCCGCTCCGGCGGGCACCCGGCCGTGCCCGGGGCGGCAGCCCTGCGCTAACAGCGCATCCGAGCGGGGACGGCCGCGCCGAGCATCCCGGCCGGGGGCGGCGGGAGGCGGCGGGAGGCGGCGGGAGGCAGCGGGCTGCGCGCCCGCGGGACGCCGCCATGCCCCAGCGGACCGCACGCGTGGGCGGGGGGGGGGGGGGGGGGGGGGATCGTGTGAGACACCCCCCGCCCCCGCCTTCGCCCCGGGGCCGCTCCCAGCCTCCCCCGCCCCGGGGCAGGGGTGCAGTCCCGCCGCCCCCGTGCGCTCCTACCTGCGTGCAGCCCGGAGCCCGGCTCGGGGGGCTCCAGCCCCGCCGGGCAGAGGGGCAGGGCGCAGAGCAGCGCCAGCGCCAGCGCCCCGCAGCGCATCGTGCGCCCGGCCCCGGCCCCGCCGCATCCCGGCCCGGCCCCGCCGCCGCTGCCGGGGCAGGCACGGCCCCGCCGCCCCCGCCCCCGGCCCCGGCCCGCTCCGCCCCGGCCCGCCCGGCGCTGCGGGGACCCCCGCACCCTGCGGGGGGGGCACCCCCGTCCCTCCGCCCCCTTCCCCACACGCCCCTCTGCAAGGGTTAACACGTACTCCTGCGGGCCCGGTGTTGCAGGGGTTAAAGCCCCCTTCAGCCCCCCCCAAAATCAGAGGCGCTCCCGACGACCCCGTCCCCCGGCGCTGCAGGGCTTGGAGGGGGGATTCCCCCCACCCTCCGTGTGCAGAGCTGCATGGGGTAACACACAGACACACAGACACAGACACACGCTTGTACCTCAACAGGGTGCTGCAGGGGTTAGTGACCCCCCCACCGTGTGCTGGTTTGGCCTCCACAGGTAAAGGAGACACACCACACCCCCCAAATAAAAGTTGCTGCAAGCGTTCTTCGGGCATGCTTTACTCCCAAAGCTGGCTCCCAGCCTGCTGCCTTCCCCAGTGGGGTATCTAGGGTGATGGGAACATAGCAGCCTCCTGCCCTGGCATTTTGGGGTTAGTGAGGGACCCCAACTCTCCTGTGAGAGCTGTACTGATCCTCTACATTTAACCCTGCTGTCCTTACCCAGAGTCTGGGCCAGTTTACCCCCTTCTTGGCCTTACATGGTTTAAATCTCACCTCTCTGAGGTCCTGCCCAGCCCTCACACCACTGCGGGCTCCTCCGGAGGCACAGGGCACCGTCACCCTCCCAGCGGTGCCACCCAGCTGCTCCTTAGCACCAGCCACAACAGCATCACACTGGAAGGTATTTGCAGAGAGATACCCCAAAAGCGAGTTTCCCCCGTCCCCACCCCAGAGAGCCCCATGTCTGCACAGCCCCCTGCACGAGCGCTGCCCCATGGCAGACGCTGCTCTGTGCTACACAGTAAGGTCTCTGGTATCACCAGTGGCACAGACCCTACCGCCATGGCCACACGGCTTCCCAGGAGCGCTCTGCTGTTTGTGACAAACCCCTGGACGCTCACAGAAGCCCTTTGGGAGTTTTGGCTCAGGCCCACAGAGCAGGCAGGCTCACTCCCAGTCTGTGAAAGCATTTTCTCTGCAGCAATCACCCAGAGACCCAAAAACATGGGAACCTTCAGTAAAGGGCAGCCAGACCTGCCTGCCTGCGGGTGGATGTCCCTTGCCAGGAGGTGCTCAAGTGCCCGGTGGTGTCACCTGGCTGTACACCGCACCACAGCAGTGAGAAATTAGGCTTCTGTAAGCTCCTCTCTTTAGGTCCTGTTTGCTGCTTGATCCTGGGGAGACGTGAGCCCAGCTGGGTGCAAAAGGTGCTGTGCTCACCCCTCTCTGCTGGTTTCAAGGACCTTCCCCTGCCATGCACTGACTCAGCTTGTCCAGGAAATGAAGGTCAGAGACACTCAAGGAGCCATTCACTTTGCCGTGTAGAGGACTTTATTTGTCAAGAACATGTGACACGGGTTTGGCTTTCCTTTCTCAGGTGTTGCTGAATCCCATTGATTTCCATGGCTGTGACCTTCTGTCCCAGCAGCACATCTCCCGTCGCATCTCTTGGCTCTGTCCTACAGCCGGTGTCTGCTGTGGGACATGCAACCGCCTGGCAGCGCAGAGGCTCTGCCCTCTGCTCCTTTCGCATACCACCATCCCACTGCAGGAGGAGTTTTTTTTAGATGGATCACCCACAGAAACAGATCTTTTAAATGCTCTCCACTCCATGAGGAGGGAAAAAAAACCTTGTAAAAGGCATGCATTTATTTTGCCACAGTGCTGTTGGCTCAGCTCAGCATCATCTTTTTAAACACACTATCATTTTGCTGAATCCAGTAACACAACCACATCCACCCCCCTCCTCAGCCTCCTGTGAGAAAATGGGGTTTTACACCCCTGGGGGTATTTCAGACTTTTGTGCAGGAGTAGCTGGGCAAAGACCATGCCTCCTCCTCCTCCTCTGTTTGTGCCATGCTGGGCAGAGAAAAGGCTGCCAGAAACAGAGAAATGATAAAAACAGACACAGACAAAGCCAGTGCTGGGATATTCTGTTTCAGAGCAATGACAGAAAGTGGAGATGAGGATAAAATGAATAAACTACGGTTATTGATACTGTTTTATTTGAATTAACACAGCTCTGCTCCATCAGCATGTCCCAGGCTTCCTCTGCGGGTGAAGGGGCCCTATTCTGGTGTTTCCATCAGTTCGCTCGGGAGCTGGTTTGCTCAGACCTCCCTTCTCAAACAGCTTCAGCAGCTCCTCCATGCTGACTCACCCGCCTCAGGACTTCACCCCCACAAATATTTGCACAGCCTTATCAGAGCCGCCCTTCTCCATGACTGTGCAGAGCTCCTTACGGCTACCACCATGAATCAGTCCCCAACCTTTCATCATTTTTGTTATTGCTCCTTGGCTTTGAATTCCCTCCAATGAACGAATGCATCTGCTAGTGAGATGCCAAATTCCCAGTGTCACCTCACTAGCATCCTACTAGGAGCCTGTGAATGTAAAAAAATCACGCACACACCAGTGATTTAAAACACCGAGACATGAAGGAGGCAGAGTAACCTGCAGGAGCTCAGGAGACCTTGTCCTCACTTCTGCGCTCGCTTCCTGGGTGACCCTGGGCAATTTAGTCCCCTTGAGGTGTCCCAATTTCCCTTTTTTATCAAATGAAGATGCAAACCCAGCCTCTTTTGCAAAATATTTTGGAATGTGCTGAGGGACAGTGTTGAGTTGAGGCTCGTTAATATGATCAGGCACTTTCTGAAAACAGTGCTTTCCACAGCCCTGAAAATATCAGGAGATCTACTTAGGGCTGATCAAGAGGGATGAATTCCACTGGGACGACTAATTCATCAGCTTGGAGGGTACGCAGGAGTCTACGGGCACCATCTGCAAATGTGGCTGGAACGGGGAATCAGCCAGATGATGCTGGGTTTTAATTCTCTGGGGAATATAAAAGGCCAAATTACCTGCACTCACCAGACTCAGGTGTGTCTCGCCCCAAGTTTTCTGCATCCTAAGACAAATATTTCAGAGAACGACCCTCCAAGAGTAGCAAGGAGAGCTTTATCAGCCTTTTTCGGTTTTTTGTTTCCCTAGAAAGTAGAAAAAGCCTGAAAATGCTACCCCCTAATGGTAAAACGAGGCGTGGGGGTGCTGTCCTCGGAAATACTGATCCGAAGCCCAGATTTTATCCATAGGGCTGGGAGTGGAGATATAGGGAGCAGAAATGTAGCAGTCTCTGCTGGCAAGATGTGCCCCTGAGGGGAAGAGACCTCATGCAAACCCGCTCACAGCAGCTTTGCATGAACGGCGTTGCGGCGGTCATGAGAACCAGGCGGTGCTGGGGATGAGGTACAAAAACAGAGCCATTTTGTGGAGTTCAGCTGAACTCAAAAGCAAAGCAAAACAGGGTGTTTCAGCTCCCATGTCTCAGACATGGGAGATGCTTCGAGTCCAGTGGCAGGGATCCCTCCTGCTCCAGCTCCTTCGCCCCAGGACTCAGGCAGTCCCTGGAGAAGTTGTTGGGTGCATCACTGCCTTGGTCTCATGGACCAAAAGAATACAACTGACATAAAGAGAAAGAAAGAAAAAATAAAGCAAACAAAAAAAAAAGAAGAAAAAAAGGCAGAAAGCCCCCAAAAGGCTTTTAGGATTTGAAAACACATATGGGATTTTAAGCTGGTTTTGGAGCTGCTCTGTGACAAGCATCTGGAGGGGAGAGGTTGCTCATCTGGTCCTCCAGGCAGATTCCAGCTCCCCAGATGGTTGCGGTGGAGCAAATGCCACGGGGGTCCCCGCTGAAGTCGGGATGCACACTGACTCGCAAATTTTGCACTATTCTTCAAACTTTCCCTTGTACGCTGCTCAGGCACATTCAGAACTCTCCATTCCTCCTGTTTCTTTGGGATATTTAAAAAATTTAATACAAATCCTACTCTTCTCCCCTATGCTCCACTGTTGTCCCACCCCAGAAAGACTGCAAGCCAAGAGAAGTTATTCTGCTCCAAATTTTGCTAATAATTTGCTGTGTGACCTCAAGCAAAACCATTTTCTTCACATGCTACAGCCTGAACTGGTGATCAGGAGGGAAAAGACCTTTTTCTTGCATGTACAGCATTTCACACGATACCTGAATCTCAGGTGGGACTTTGGGTGGTCTCATCACAGAAAAGATGCAACAAGAGAGAAGAACAAGAAGAAGAGTTGAATACTAAAATAGACCTTGTGCTCTGAACAGTACTGAAAAATGCAAAAATGTGATGGTCCTGCCTTCAGCAGTGCTCTGCAGCTGCTAGTAATTTTTCTTAATTTTTTGGAGAGTCCTTGGCGTTGTCAGAAGTGTCACAACAACACACCCTGATGGAGTGCACGCAGTGGATTTTTCCCCCTCCTAGGGAATGAAGGCGGTTCTCCAGTTATCCAAAGAAATTAAAAGTTCCTTCCTCGTGTACCAACAGACCTTGGGTTTTTCTTCTGCTCAGTACAAGCCTTGTGAGTAGGAACTTCAAGATACACTCAGCAAGTATTATTATTATTATTATTATTATTATTATTATTATTATTATTATTATATATTTTTTCTACAAGTGCTACAGCATGCCCTGGACACATGGCAGACTCCTGACACCAATCCAACCCCACACGCTACTGGTTTCCATGCCCATGCCTACCTGAGGTAGCACAAAGGATACTTGCTGGGAGTGGGTGTAAGGTTTGAGAAGGGTTAATCCTAAAGGGAGCCGCATGCCCAACATTTTTGCACATCAACAAGATAAACAGTCCTCTGTTAAAAACCTCCAAAGAATCAATCACTGCTAGGGATTTTTGTAACCCTCATCTTAAATAATGTGATTTTGCTGCCTGTTGGACTCCAGGAACTGTAATCTCCATACTGGATCCACACTGCAAAGGCAAATTTGCAAACAGCTCCCTGCTCAGACCGAGCATCTGTGAAGCCTGTAAGGAAACAAACACAGACGCGGCCAATTTCTTACAGCATCCCAATTTGGGCTAAACTAAACCTGGTTTCACACCGGATTTCACGGGCTATCACTCAACGTGGTGGTCAAGCCAAGCTGCCTCCTGCAGCTCTCTCCTAGCCAGCCCGCCGGGTGGGAGGCTGCTCTCAGGATGGCGGTCTCCCGGTCACTAGCACACTGCACACACCATCTTTGAATTTGTAAGTTTTTTTGCTAAGTTTTTATTTTAATTCAAGGACTTTGCTTCATACAAAATGTAATTGTAGAAACAACTGCAGAATTCAAAGTTTGGCTGATAAATATTACTCAGGCAGCAAACTAGGCAATCACAGAACCTTTTTTTTTTTCTTTTTTTCCCCCTTTTTTTTTTGGGTAAAGTTCCGCTTGTGTTGCATGGTTGGAACTTTTATAATTTTTAACACTGTTTTTTTAAATATAAAGTTTTGCAACAAACCCCCAATTTATATCAAATATAATTAAAAATTAACAACTGATGAATACATTGTATCAAAAAAGTACGAAGATAAACATTTTCCATGCACATACTTTTTATATATATGTATATATGTATATATTTTACATGCAAACATTACTTATTCAAAGTACAGCCACTACGAGACTGGTTCTGGATGCAGAAAACTGATTGGTGCAATTCAAGTTTGGCAACTCACTATGAGGATTCTTGGAAATAACATGTATGCATTGAAGAGACAGCAGAGAGGCTGTAAAAAAAGGTAGGAAAAGGGTTATGAACAATTGTGGTCAGGCTTGTCTGTCACTGTCATCGACCCCTACGAGGCGAGTGGAGGATTAGACAACTGGAGATTCTTCTTCGTGTTCTGCCTAAGAACTGGAGTGACCCAAGGCCATTGTTTGGCTGTGCGCTTCCAGATGGTGGATTAGTGTGGGGCTGGGGGTTTGGGGATCTAAAATGGTAGAGGAAGGGGAAACGCAGAGTAGAGAAAAAGACGGAATTATTCAGTACAGAAAGACATCTCTTTTGCTTTCCAGTGTGGGTACAATGTTTGCATGCACTGTCAGAGAGATTGCTTTTTTCCCTCTCCTTTACTTCCTGGAGTAAAATAGTAACATTTTCTTTAAAATTTCAGATAAAGTGTTTGTGCCTTCATATAAGGAAAATGTATAAAACATTTGGTCACAATCATGCTGAAGCCTGAAACAGGAAAATCCAGCAGATAAAGCTACAGAATGGATGTAGGTCTTTCTGACTCTCGGTGGTTTGGATGTGTTTCCGAACGTGTCATCTTGTTGCATAGCCCTCCATTTGCAAATTACAGCCGTTACCCATCGCGGACCTCTGGCTACCGCACTTCCTTTATTCAAAGTGCACATAAATACAGAGACAGATATATAGCCCGGAGTTACCCTTTAGCAGAATCCAGGGATGAGATTGGCCAGAGATTATTATTTAGTAACAGAACAAAAAAACCACAGAAGGAAACGAAAACATGTTGAATTTCCTCAACAGAACAGCTACAGGAGATGTGAAGAACTACCCTACAGCAGGCTGCTCCCCGCCTGAGGCTGAAAGACTTTTGCTGAGAGCACGAGAGACCTCCTGAGCATTTTGGTAGCATGCGATACCCTCCAACCACCCCAGCGACAAAACGAATCACCAGGGTCCAGCAGGATCTCTACCTGTCCTAAGCAATCACCTAGAGAAGTTTCACAGTTCTGGGGCTTGGTAGATCCTCTGAAAAAATTCATCTGTTCAACACTCTCGTCTTTCCTATCAGCATGTTCAGCGATGTGCTCATCTGGCACCTCCCACCCTTCCTCCTTTAACCTTTTGTCAGTGCCCTCCGGCTGCTCTGGGCCCCAGATTAGCTCTACAATGGTTCGTCAGACCCACGGACGCAAGGTCCTGCCCAGGCTCTTCTTTCAGCGCTCCCTCCCTGCCAGCACATCACGTTTGCCCCTTTCCCAGGCTCAAAGTGCAGAAATGCACACGTGCACAAAAGAAAGAAATCGTCCAACATAAGAGTCGTTGCAAGAACACAGAAATCTCATCCCTGAGAATCAGAGTTAGAGGTTTTGCTTTTCTTTTTTTTTTTAACCTTCTCTTAACAGGCAATAAAAACACGACCCTCTCCAACTGCCCTCAACACAAGTTGTGCACCATGGAACATGGCCAGAGCTCTCGCAGCCCAACTGCGACTGGACATGCAGCGTGAAAGACGCTTCTTCTCCTGCAAGAGTACCTCTGCAGATGCTCTACTTTTCCACCTGCATCTCTCCCACAGGACCTAAACACTAGTCAATGAGAAAAGGCCAGTTTTGTTTGCTGCAATCACTCCCCTCCCACCAATAAAAGTATATTAAAAAAAAAAAAAAGAAGAAGAAAAAAAAAAAGGCCAACAAAACCCAAACCAACCCCAAAGCATGTTTGCCTTCCCTACTGTAAGCTTCCAACCTGGTACTCGAATACACTGTCCAGTAATGCGACGCAGGGCGTTGTGTGCACCGCGGAACCGCCGAGACGAGCGGCTCCTCCCGGCTCTGCCCTCCCTCCCCTCCTGCCCCTCCCCACGCTCGCCCAAGGCCTGATGCATCGAAGCAAGAGGTTGCATCGTCGCTGTGAAAGATTTCAAAGGTTAGGCACTTAGTAGTGAACAACTGGAGCATTCGGTAGAAACAGTGGGACCTGGAACGACAATTGGACTAATTCTCTACATAAAGAGTATTTTTTTCTTTTTTTTTTTTTTTTACTGTACAATTTACAAAAATGCACACAATGAAAAGTTAAAGTTCTATCTAATAGCTTGATATAAAACCAATAACATTTCTTCTTCTCACCCCTACGCTTTTTCCTCTTTTTTTTTTTCTGGATTTTTTTTTTTTAGTTGTTTTTTGCTAAATCAAGCTTATATTGTAAACAAGACAAAACAGTGAGGGCGTGTTGCAGTCGACAGGAGAGAGGGACGGAAAGAAAAGTCTCAGCAGCAAGGAAACAGTCCTTACAAAGTAGTTCTCTTGTGGCTTTATCATGTGTCAGTGTGAAGGACCCGACGTGGTGAGTAAAATAAAAGAGATCCACATGGCAGCAGTGTCGGAGCAGAGTCCCAGCTGCCGGAGCGCTCGGTCAGCTCGGGGGTGTGTCACTGGCTCCGCCAAAAAGGATTGCTGTGGCTGAACATCAAGTCCCAATGGACTGTCCTTTGTTCTGGTCTGTGTTTCTCCTCTCCCAGTTTCTTGGGTAGATCTCTTCCTTCTTAGCGGTGAACGAGATAAAACGCGGATGCAGTCTTTGTTCATGTGTGTCCATTTGCAACCCCCGACTCCCACCCTGACCGGGGGGAAAAATATAATAATAAATTAATTAAGAAATAGCCCAACAAAAACTGCGCCAATCTCAAAAAGGATCGACAGTCTGCTTTTTCCGCCGTCGAAGGTGGGGACCGCTCTTCTCTTGGCTTCTCACATGTCTCGTGGATTTGGCATCTGGTGCGTGTCTTTGAACTAGACAAGGCAGTAGGGAGGTGGGTGAGAGGGGGAGAGAGAGATGCACTCCCGCCGCTGCCTTCCCCTAAGGAGGGAGCCTTCTTCCTTGATTTGTCTAGTGCAAAAAAAAAAAAAAAAAAAAAAGAAAGAAACAAAAAGAAAGGAAAAGAGAGGAGAGAGGCTGCAGGAGTGTCTCCGGACCCGGGGGCAGAGCAGTTCTCACAGCGGGGGTTGCCCTGCGGGCCCCCTCCAGCCCCGGGCACTGCACGTGTCGGAGCGCACAGCCTTCCAGATGATAAAACTCATCAATTTTAAATGCGCACACCTTGGAGGGTTTTGCCATGCCGCTAGCACCAGTCATCCTCATCGGCTTCGTGGTAGTAACTACGTCCTCTGGTGCCAGTCCCGGGGCCCGTGTTGAGACCCAGCGTGTAATGGTAGCCATTGGGCACCCTGCGGATTTGGTGAGACTGGGAGGTCAAGGAGGAGACATAAGAAGTCCTTGAGGACCGTCCCGAGTTGGTGGCCACCGCCTCCTCGAAGGTGAGGGTGTCCTCTGGCACCGCACGGTAGGGGCTGTCGGTGTCATCGCGGTGCCCCAGGTAGGGGTCGGAGCCGATGCGGGCCACCGCCGGCGGGGGTGGCTGCTGGTCCCCGCGCAGCAGCGCGTTGTGCTCAGACAAGCCGCGGCTCAGGCGTCCCGGGGAGAAAGTGGGCAGGCCGGTTTGGAAACTGGTGAAGTGCACGGGCGAGGAGTTAGCGGTCTTGTAAGTGATGCTGGGGCGTGGGGTTAGTGGAGTCTGTGGGAGCTGCCTCCGACCCCGGCATGGGGTACTAGCACCAGATGTCGACAGCAAGGGGCTCCCATTAACTGAACCACTGCCCTACATAAAAATTGGAACAAAGCAAATCAAAAAATAAAAAAGGGAAACACCAGACAAACACAAAGGCAGGCAGGTATAAAACAGAAGGAGAAGCAACAGGAGGGAGAGACAAGTCACAAGAAGAAAGAAAAGCAAAAAAGAGAGAGTTTAGACAAGCACAGTTAGGGGGAGGAGGTTCTCGAGAAATAATTCAACACGAGATGTAAAGAGCTGGAGAACTAAAGTTCTGCGAGCAGTAAATAAGAACAGAAATGATCAGAGCATCGGTAGGACGCAAACTGGCAGACGGCTCCAACAGAAGGGGACACTGTCCAGAGGGAAGGCATCCACATCATACACAGGCTCGACATGCGCCTTACCTGGACTAGGCGGGAGCAGCTCAAAAACCTACGGTATTGTTTTGCAAACACAATTTTGCAAAACGGAACTCTTTGCTTTGGGGTGGATTTTTGCAGAACTTCACCCGACAGTTGTGAATGCTGATGTTGGGGAGCATTTCTGTGGTCAAAATTGGATTACGTGGAAAGAGGATTTTGGGGGCAGACTGTTTTTTTGTAGTTTTTGGGAATGAAGTGCATTTTGATTAAATAACCACTTTCTGAAAAAACAACAACAACAAGCTCTGTGGATGGGCTTTAACTTTAACAAGAGGGTTCCTTAAAGAAAAGCATATTCACCTTCTCCTCTTTAATATTACACATTTGATTTTTGAGTGGTAGAAAAGTCTGGCAGCTCCCTGAGTTACTAATAGTGACATGTGGGAGTGAACTAAGCTACAGTAAGTTAAAAAATGCCGTGAGAGAGAGAAACGGGCCCTCTTTTTGGCATTTCTATTTACATTCTCCCAGGGCAGTATATGAATAGCCCTGCAAGTACATTTTAAAAATCCCTTAGCCTTTCGTGACCTAACATTTTGAGACCAGACCTTTAATTTTTAAAAGGCGGCTTTTCCTTCCCATAAAAACATCAGGTTGTTGCTTGTTGGGCTATCAATCAATGCTTGTTCTGCTCTGCCTGGGTTTTCCAGCACAGTTTTGAGGGCAAGCCCGGCAGTGCTGGAGGCTATCAGCCCAGCAGCGGGATGTAGAGGCTATTTTAGCTGTCGTTGCCACGAGTCATGCCATGCCTATCAGACGAAGAGGCAATCCCCGCGGTACCTGGGGGTGCAGAGCAGCCTCACTGCAGCCCTGCTCTCTGCAAGCACTGGGGACTGATACGGCATTTGCTGCTCGTGTTGCTGGACCAACGACTCATGTCTTTCCTAGTCTGGAAGCCAAGTCTTTGCCTTTCTCTTCTTTCATTTTCACTCTCTCCCTTCCCTGGCTTCCCCATGTTTCAGCCTTACTCTCTGCTACAGACCCATATTCCTGTCCCAGGCACCTGCCCCCTGGCTAAGCTGCCTGCCGTCACCTGCCTCCCCATGGTGATGGAGGAGATGGTGACCATCACCCGGTGATCTACAATGTCCCAACATCTAGGGGAAGATGCCCAGCTTTTTCCAAGGGCCTGAGGCTGAGAACCTCAAAATTACAATACTTACAAAAGAAAGCAGAACTAAATTGTTTTGATAAGTATTGAGCTGTCTAAAAATGTTTTTTTGCAAGATTTTCAAACTTCTTTTATCCAGAACCGATTCAGAAAATGATCTTGATTGTAAAAAAAATGGTGAGGTCTTTTTTCAAAATGTCCAACAAGCTCCTTCCTGCTGAAACATTTTGAAATTCCAAGAAGTTTAATCTCATTCAGAAAATGCTTTTCCCAGATTGATCGTGAAATGGGATTTATATTTAACAATTCACCTGCACTGAAAAGGAAACAGTGAAATAATTCTCAGAAGATGCATAACATTTCTATGTGGGTCAAACAAAGCATTGTGAGTTGACCCACAATGAAATGTTCATGGCTTGGTTTTCTTGTCTCCTCTTTTTGCATTAAAAAAAACTTCAAAGAACTCCTTTCTGAACCAAACCTGTCCTGATTTTTGGCTTGGCTCTAGCTGGAATGGAGCCACCTTGTTGGCAGGGTGAAACTCAAGCCAGCCTCTCTGTTTGGTATAAGCAGGGGCCTCTAGGGACCTGGTGAAACCTGCTGGGCCAGGGCTCCTGGAAAAAGCTGCGTCTCCCAAGGAGAGGGACAGACTAACAAAGAAAATACTTGAGAGATAACAAGAACCTTGTTATCGAGCCAAAATAACGCAGGAAACAGACTGACAGAGCTTCTCACAGACACCTTATTAAGACAAGGGCTCTTCAGCTCATTGTGACAGAAGCGATATGCTGCTTTTGCTATTATTTTTAATCTCTTTTTTTTCCCCAGAGCCAATCAGGGGATGTATTAGTAGCTCCACTCAAAGTAGATAACATGTGAGTGGATAAAATATATGGACACTGAAACAACAGGCTTTCTCCTCCCCTTCTTACTAAGCCCACACGGGACATGGGGGACAATACAGGTGCCACTGGAACTGGGGGAACAGGTCTATACAAGGCAGCTGATGCTCTAATGCTGAATGGCTATTAACTATGGGAAAGTTTTAGTTTTTAATTGAAACATAAGTGATATTTAAAGTTCTGGTAAGTTGAGCATGCAAGAAAGGAGAGGCATCATGGTAAAAATCAGTGCCATCTTCCTGCCTCTCAAAGCAGAGGGAGAAATTAAGAAATGGAAAGAAAAACCTCATTTGAAAAACTACATGAAGGCCAGTCGGGGACTGCAGCAACCAGAGATGGAGAAGACCTGCTGGGCTGCAGCTCCCTCTTGCTATGGCTGCACACAGTCCTGGATGCATCAGACCTTACACCAATGTCACACCTGCTGCCAGCTGAGAACGACTGTGCAAAGCGTGTCCCACGCCCCGGGTGTCCCCAGAGCTGTGGGGCAGCATCCCCAAGCACTCCCTGCAGCACACAGCCTCCAAGGCTGCAGCCTCGATGCTGCTAAGGACCACGCAGGGAGAGAGAAAGGCATGGGACAGGGTAAGGAGATGGAAAGCTGCTTCATTTTGCAGCTAGTGGGACACTATGGAGCCTCTTCATTTAAATCCTTCACCTGGGCTTTAACTCACGCTGAACGCAGGATTTCCTCCCGCTCCCCACGAGCTGATGTTGTGCAGGGGCTCACGGCTGACAGCATTGCTCACCCCTCCTGAGACACCCAGCCGGTCACACACCACCGGCAGGCTGCAAATTTAGGGAGATTTTGGAGAGCGGCCAAAGCCCCCCTCTCAGCACAGTGGCTGTGCGTTACTTGGAGATGTCTGCAGCGATCGTGCTGGCCCGGCACTGGGCTCTCTCCCCCTCCACCCAAGGCCTGCCCTCTCCATCATTCCCCCTCTCCCTTACCGTGATTTCTTCTCCCAGCTAGAGAGCACGTTTGAAGATTGGTTTGACACTAGGGAAAAAGGACATTTTCCTCAATTTTCAGAAAATTAACCTGTTCCACAATGAGGAACAACTCTGAAGCCCACGCAACAGCAGTTGGAAAATCCTGCTAACATGAGCAAACCCTGCTGAAATCCCAGCTCTGGCTGCCTGGAGTCCCTACGCTGTTATTACATTGGCTTGCACTGCGATGACAAGGATTTCTTTGGCAACCACCAAATGTTTGTGCACGGGGCAGCAGTAGTTGCTAGATTAGCACAGCTGGCGGGGGAATGGTTCAGTTCAGTTGCCCATGTCCCACGCCACGCTACCAGCCTGCCTTGGCTCAGGTACACTTTCTCCATCAGCATCAAGAGCTGCCAGTTCTCAGGTCTCCCAGGCTGCTCTGCTGAAACCACGAGCAAGGGTGTCCTTGGCAGCAGGGTCTCTGCGAGATGCCTTGAGTCACTCGCTCACTCTGTAGGCGACTACTGAAGAGCCATCAAGTGACATTTCCAATCCCTGTCTTGGATGTGAAGCACCAAGCAGGACCTCAATGGCTTTACCTCCTACTGCCCAGCCTTCCCTGTTCTGTCTCCTTTATTTCAAGCAAAACATGGAAAAGGTGTGCACATCCCTGGAAGACCTTAGGGCTTTTTTCCCACCCTGCATCTCCTCACCTGTCTGTGTGGACCTTGCTCCGTCCCTCCATTGGGTGAGGTGGGCCTGCTCTGATCGGCAGACTTGGGCTGAGAACGGTCCCGGCTGCCATAGCGGTCGCAGGAATAGAAGCGCTGCTTTTCGGAGGAGGAGGAAGAGTGCTGCTTCCTCTCTTGGGACCGGCCACGTTCCTGCTTCTTGTCCTTGGAAGAAGACTCACCAGACTGGGCCACTGAAAGAAGAATGTCGGTTGGGGTTCACCAACACGGGAGGAACTCCCAAGGGTGGGACAGGGAGGTTCTTCCATGCAGACAGGACCCCAAGTCACATCAGATGACCACTGTGCATCCTGAAGGGAGGAGGATGAGGGACAAATCCTTGTTTGCAAAGCACTTACCAGCTTCTCCATCGGCCAGCTGATGGGGGGACCTGTCCAAGGACTTCTGCTTCTTCTCTTTCCGCCGGTGGCAGCGGTGGTGATGGTGGTGATGTCCTTGCTCCGGTGGCATGCGCTCCAAGGAGTATTCGTAGAGGTGCATGGCATGAGGGCGCTGCGGGGTCAGCGTGGAGACGGAGCGCTTCATGGGGCTCGTGTCCGGGATGGGCTGCAAGGCAGATGGAGGGACACGGAGCAGGGTGAGGGCAGGCGCTGCACCGTGCTCAGCTGCTTGGTTCCCAGCATGGGGAGGGTTTTACAGTAAGAGAAAGGGGCAAGGAGGGGAAGGAGAAAAATGGTTAATTGGATATAACTGGAATGGGCAGAAGGACTTGTGGAATGGTAGATTTAGTGCTAAATTTGAGGAGCAAATGTGATCTCCGTTTGCTGAAATGGGCTTTACTTTTAGCAGAGTGCCAATCCACAGGTACCATGGGTGCAGAGCGATATGCAGCACTTCACACCAAACACAGCATCACAGGAGTCAACAGTAGATTAGCAGGGGCATAGGGCAGCACAGTAGCCAAGCATCTCACAAAGATAATTCTCCAAGACTAGTTTCACCCAAAGCTGCTTCAGGGCCTGTGGTCATCCCGAAGCATCTCCAAAGAGGAAAGCATGAAAGCGTTGCTGGGCATCCCATGGAAAGGGAGAAAAATCAGGAATAGTAAGTGGGCAAGGTACAGGCCAAGCCACCTAGTAATTAGTTCTATCTCCCTGCAACTGAAGACAACTCCCGTCAAACATTTAAACCTCTCTTCTTGTCCCACCATTACTCCTTGAAGTCCTTGTGGCCAGGACAAGCAGGATAGTATGTATGTCCTGCAATTCTACCAGGACATCTCCAAAAATGACTACCTGGGTTTGCTATTGCTGTTTTCAAATAATTTGTGGCCAAAGATCTGGACTCTGAGCCCAGTAACACAGCCTTCCTCGGGCATTGCTGGACCCTGTCCCTGTGCCAGTGGCAGCTCCAGACTCTGCTCCCTTCCCTTTAGGTTCAAAAACTTACAAAGATGCTCTGCAGAAACCAAGACAAGTGGACTGCAGGACAGCTATTCTCGCAGCCATTCCCTTCCCTACTGCCCAATCCCCAGGTATAAAGCTCAGAAAATGAGGACAATTCCCATGTGTCCTTCTCTTGCACTCTGCTGGCCTTCAGCTGGCTCTGTGGTGGAGACAGGGCTTCATCATCCTCTTGGAGGCTTCCCTGGGTCTACCGCTGCATCAAAGGGTCTACCGCTGCATCAAAGCTGCGTGGCAGAGGAAAGACCTCGGAGCACGCCGGTCCAGCCTGATGGGGAGGGAGCTCAAGATGTCCTCCGGTCCCTCAGCTCTTCTGTTTGTTTGAATTCACAATCCAATATGTGCCTCCAAAAACAGTTCTCGGAGAACATTTACTTTGTTCACTGTAACCTTTCCAAAGAGCCCTGTATTATTTTTACTGTCTATGCTATTTTGTTTGCTTACCCTGAAATTCAGATCTCCGCTGCCCCGTGATATTTACACAATGCAAAGCCAGTTGTTTCGCAGCTCTGCTCATTATTTTGAGTGGAAAGAACCGCTCTCCCTCCCAGCGGGCTGTTGCGGGCAGATTATCTTGCATGCAAAGGTGCAGTCTGGGCTGAATTTTTGTTTGCTGCTCTCTCTCTTGCTAGCCAGTTACCCAAATTTTGGTTCTTCCCACTGGTGGGCAAGGCGGAGTGCTGGAGCTGGAAGGTTTGTCAGAGACACAAGGCAGACACTGCTGGGGTGGGGGAGCACAGCACAGCCTGCGGCATCGGCGCATCCGCAGGGGCTGCACCGGTTCAGTTAGCAGGACCGTGTTGTGCTGCGTTTGTCTCCTCCTGTGTCTCTTGCTGTGTGCACTTTCTATGGGCAAGAAATTATACTGAAGAGCTTCATGTTTGTCCTCCTTGCTTCCTGTTGAGCCTGAAGATGGAGGAGGCAGAGTGCTCCATAAGCTGGACAGTCAGGTTCAGGAATTGACTGATATGGGAAAAAAAAGTGAAAAGTGAAAATACTTCCCACTAAAAACACCTATCCAGATTTCCAAAATCCATTTAGGAGCTGCCAGGAAGAAGACGACAGATTTTCCAACAAAAAGCGATCCAAATCCATAAGAAATGAACATTTATCTTTCGACTTTGGACCTGATTCTCTGCTTATTCTAGGGACAGAAGTCCCCACTGACACTAATGGGAAGTGGCAAAGCAATGAATACCCTTTCCATAAATCCTGACAATGCTCTCGTTACGTTAACGGGGCATGCACAGACTCCCCACAAGCCTCGGGAGACTATACCATAACCCTTCAGAGAGTTACTAATTGCTTCTTCATTACCAAACCAATTGTTTTCACTTCCTAAATTCCTGTGCAACAAGGCATACAAAAACAAATAAACAAGCCAAACAAACAAACAAAAAGTCCCTGCTATTACAGCGTGCGGCGTGCAATTGTGGTTCGAGGGAACTGCAGCAAAGTAGAAAGAGATAGCGGCTGCGTCAGTGCAACATTGGACTCCAAATGAGAAGGGGAAAAAAGTAAAGGGTTAAGGAAGGTTAATTATTTCTTAACAGGAATTTAATAGGATACAACTTAGTGCAAACTACATACTGCTAGGTAACTCCCAGGTGACCGTGCTTTGCTCCTCTGCAAACAATTCGGACAAGATGAGAGACATTATTTGAAGCAGCCCCACAGTACAGCCATTGTCAGACATCACGGCAGATGTGCAGCAGACACGATGACGACAAGGGAGGGGAGGTGATGGGAGAGGACAGCAAAGAGGGAGGGAGGAGGTGAGATTGAAAGCATAGGAAGATTTTTTTTTAAAAGTGGAACATAAAAAGACAGAGGAATGACAGGCAAACAGAAAGGGAGACATCCAGAAACAGAAAGCATTGCAAATAAGAATTATAAAGAACTCAAAGTTTGGGGGGAGCAGAAGCAGCACGTGAGAGGGAGGGTGGAGGGCATGGAAGGGGAAGACATACACAGAAAGTACATCAGTTATTCAGCCAAAGCTACAACCACCAAAACATTGTATTATTAAATGAGGTTAGATCCGCTCAGATGTTACGGGCCTGATTCATAACGAGATCAGACAGCTTTCACATGGGGCAGCTGTGCCCTAGGGAACACGTACCGTGCTTCTGTGAGAGACACTCACTTCTGCAAATGTCTGACTGCAATGGAGAGGAGTTTCCCAAGGAAAGGCTTGTGCTGCTGGCATTGCTGCTGGCATTGCTGCTGCCAACTGCATTGCCTTCGAAGGAAAGATGCTACTTGTGGTCTAGAATAAAGGACAACTTTGTTCTGGGAAGGGGGAAGGGAAGGAGGATGGGTTTGCTTTGGGGTCTGTTTCTTTTATTAAGCATGTTGAGTAGTGTTCCTGATAACGCAGAGAATCCCAGCTCTCATACAAAGACTGCAGTTTCTGAAGTCAGCTGGGAAATTTGCTAGCCGATGAAGTGTAGCTTGTGCCAGCCCAAGCACATTAGCAAAAAGATTATATCTGTTGGAGCTATTGCTGTGTATGCAATACACGGGCTTTTAGTTTTAGGGTGCAGCATATCTTTCACATTCTGCTTCCCATGGAGAGCAATGGAAAGAGCCCACAACCACGGGCTGCTCACTCCTGACTGTATGAATCAGGCCCTTTGAATAAGAGAGACATGACTATGAGTGGTAAGATGTTCTGACACACAGGAGGCAGGACGGTGGCTGGAGAGCATCCAGGACAAGCTAGCAATGAACATGTGAAATGCCCAGAAATGACCTGTGAAAACCATGACTTCCTGCGCACTAAGTAGCATCCACAAGTTGCTGTAAAAGTCAGCTCTAGTGATGACATTTCTTTACAAGAAGTTAACAAGGGAAATCCTCAACAACATTTTACTGACCAAAGTCACAATACAGTATATGCTAAATACTGTGGGAAGAGGAAAAAACCAGGGAGGATGCTTAATGTCTCAATGCAGCCTTCCAGGCGCAGTCTCCCTGGTATTTTCTGTACCTACTACATTCATCAAAGAGAATGACAGCACATCTCCAGCTTTCTTTTTGGCTAGGGCACAGAAGCATTCCTTGACTGTCTGTCTGGATAGATGGCACGCAACTGTCAATGGGAAACATATGCCTTCAAGGAATACAGGCTGGCAAACAGTATTGTCCCCAGTTAATCAGAACAGACACTCTGGGGTAGGTAGTCATCAGTTATCTAGCCAGACAGAGGGATTTCTCTGGGTTGCTTTTTGCTGCAACCAGGGAGGAGTAAAACTGGGGACAGTTCTGTGTCTACACATGAATACCTGCCATCCAAGCACAAAGGCTGGTTACCTGTCTCCAGGTTCAGCAAACATCTTTTAAAACAAATATTCACAAGTAACTTCCAACAACACAGCAAGCAGAAAGAAGATACTGAGTTCTTGACCCACTCAGATCCTACCGCCAGTAAAGGCCCCCTCGCTCACCTGAGTTTCAGCGGCCAGGCGCGGCATGGAAGCTGCTCGCCCCTGGCTCTCCAGGCCTGGTTGGTGCTCTCCGTTGGCAAGTGTGGGGCTGATTTCCCTCATTTCTACCACCTGATCGAAACAAGAAATGGTTTCAGTAGCAAGAACATGAACATCAGCTTTGAAGCCATCAACTGAGAAGGCTTCTGCTAAGTTTGATTTAATTGTGAAGAGATGCTAGTATGGGAAAGAGAGTAAATGAAGAGCCGTGGAGTGCCCAGGTTACTCTATCTACAGTGCTGTCTTCAACAAGGAAAATAGGGGGCCAAGCTCTTCCACCAGCCATGGCAATAAGCCCCAGCTGTGGCCTGTGAAACCCCTCATCTGAGTTTGTACACTGATGACAATGGGATTGGGACAATGGGACAACTAGGAAGAGATAACCTTAAGTAACCTACCACAGCAGACACATAATTCCATGAAAAGCATGTCCATGTGTACAGCTATCAGACCGTAGAAGCTACCAGATTTGGTTTTTCTCCACAATGTTCAAGCAAACTTGGGGTGGTAAGAGACAGAACAATTCTCGTCTCAAGGGATGGATCTACTGTCTGCTGCATTGCACCGTGTCTTCACCTGTTTTTTCTAAACATTTTCTAAAATGTCTAAAAATCTACCGCGTCTCACCCTGTCTTCACATGTTCACCGTGTTTGCTCACCCGTTCAATGGGGATTTCTTCTGAGTGGCCTCGTTCAAAAGCTGGTGTCCTGGTTTCATAAAATACATCCTGGGTGCGTTGGGTCCCCCAAGAACTGGACTCTCTGATCCCACCCTCTGGGGCTGGCCTGTCAGACGGAAAAGAGGAAAAAAGATTAACTCTTTTGCAAAGAGATTTTTGCTGACCTTATTGTGATGAAGGTAAACCACTCAGATACCCTTTGAGGTTTCGCTTGTGAAACTAGTTGCAGGATAAGCACAGCTTCTGGTGAAGCTATAAGGTCCCCTGGGTTTTGCCAGGGCCACTTCCTATACAGCCTGAAGATCCAATAAGCAACAAGGAAATCAAACCAGCCGTCGCTTTTTTTTTTCAGTAACTAAGGAAAACAACTTCTGCAGCTTAAGTTCTGACGAAGAAGAGTGAAGAATTT
Source organism: Mycteria americana (assembly GCF_035582795.1). Taxonomy (NCBI): domain Eukaryota; kingdom Metazoa; phylum Chordata; class Aves; order Ciconiiformes; family Ciconiidae; genus Mycteria; species Mycteria americana. The sequence goes on along the minus strand of NC_134381.1, from coordinate 3,782,620 downwards.
TGGAGTTCAGGCAAATTATGTATGCAAGACCGGTTAGACGTTGGTCAAACACATCTGTAACCGTGCTAAAGTACATTAGCTGAATGTGCAGTGGTACAGGTGGCCCTGGGTTTCACTGTTGAGCCTGATGTTGGTTTCCCCATTGGGGTTATTTGGGACATTTAAACTTCAGATATCTATCGCTAAAAATCCATAGCGCTTGTGACCCAGACAAAAGTCACCTGAAGAAGAGAAGGAAATGGAGAACTGATTAGGGATTACTGTTACTATAACTGTTTGGTAAGCTCTCCGTGGAGGTATTATTTTGCCGAAAGAGAAAGAGCCAGATTCTGTCCTGGAAAGTCTCAAGAAGCTCTTGCTGTTACCAAGTGCCATGAGCTCGAGGGACAACTTTGTTCGCAAGGACCTTTTGACTCCCAAGAACTCACTACAGTGGTGGTTGGTGGGTCGGAGTTTGTTTGTTTTGCAATGATCCCAAATTCCTGTAAGCAAGCTCAAAATTAGCCATAACGGAAAGCTCTCCAATTAAGATTCAGAGGAGACCATTAAGAAAACATGCAGCTCTCGAGAACCCAATGCTACCACCACGTGGATAACTGCACCTGAGGCAGCAGTGGGAAGCAGAGCCACATGGAGGCTTTTTGGTAGCCACTGGTGGGAAATTGTCCCAGCCATGGCATGAAGGCACTGCTGGTCTTGGTGTCACCAGCTGTGCTGCCCCACCTCCAGAGCAACTGAATCAGCAGTGGTCGGGGTTGATGCATACACCCAGTGTGCATTACAGCTTTGGTGGGGAGGTCACGGGATACTCACAATGCACCCCCGTTGTTGAGTGAGGCTGAGCTTTTCTGGCGAAGGAACGCCTTTGCGTTGTTGAACGCTGCAGGCTGGGTTTGCTCCAAAGTGGCCTTCAGGGGGTGGAAGAGCGACACCGGTCCAGGCTGCAAAGCGCAAGGAAAGGTGGTCAGAGACAGAGCTGTGTATGGAGACGATGGGCTGCAGTGCTTTTCCTAGTTAATAAAAAGTCCGCTTTGTCACCCTGAGAGATCAGCCCAGCAGAAAGCACACCCCAGCGTTCCCATGGCTGTAAGATGCTCTGAAGGACACTTGCTGCCCTCAGCTTTGCACAAGCCAAAGTTGTGCTGCAATCCCCCTTCCCTCTAACAAAGTATTCCCCCGGTCACCAGAGCGCAGCAGGGATTTCATACACTGGTGTGACCGAAGGGGCTGTGCAATTCGGGGGACTCGTTGTGACACTGGGTCTGCTGTAGCCTCCCATCTGTGAGACAGACAGACAGGCCATGCTGGAGATCAGCCGGATGATCATCCTGAAATCAATAGGTATTTGTCCTGTCGGAAACCATTGGGGTTTGAATCCCAAGCCAGTTGTGTGGAAATATTTTCAAGAAATTCTAAAAATCTTCAGATCTATTAGAGCCAAAATGATCTTGAATAATTCCCAGTTTCAAAAGTAACTTAAACTTTTTATAGCCAAATTATCATCAGCTTTCAATAATTCTTTGGTGTCCCAAAGAAATCTTTTAGTTGTTCCCCAGTCCCTAGGCCACTTCTGAAAATAGGACTTAGATTGCCAAGTGTCACATGGCATTTTTTGGAAAAGATCTTTCCAGACCTACTGGAAAAGGCAACTGCGACAATTTTTTTTTAATTTTTTTTTTTTTTTTGAGAGAGAGAGAGACACTTTCAGGAGAGGTTTCCATTTTTGAGACAGCATTTTCAAATCCTGCCTGGAGAAGCATCCAGACTTTCTGGATGAAACGTGCCAGTGACTCTCGTGAGAGGTGCCCAGCGCTGGAGGAGAGGACCCCAGAGGGAGGACCGAGAAGGACCCCTTTTGGCTGAGTACCTGGCACAGGCCTCCAGGCGGCTGGTGGACTTGTTCCCTGCTGTTCTTATTCTGCTTGTAGAAGTCAAATATCATCAGCGCTGCGTAGACCTTCCCCACAGTCATCTCATCGGCTGTCAGAGGATGGTGAAACACAGCAGAGACATTCAGGTGAGGAACGGGAAAGGATCAGGAGAAGAGAAGAATAAGTCAAAGAGCACAAGAAATAACAACAAATGGGTGTGAAAAACAAGGAGAAAGAAGAGGCGACATTAGAATAACGAGGCAAAACAGACACCGAAAAGTGGGAGAAAGAAAAAAAGACCAAGAAAAAGTTACAACAGACTTCTTCAGATCCTTGCCTGTTGCTTGCTGCCTTACACATCTGAGGAGGATGGCCCCTGTTTCTAGCTCTCTGTGGCAAATATTCACAGAGACCGTGTAGAAAAAAACAGGCAGGAAAACTCTGTGGCATTGTAAGCATTGCCAACAGAAGAATTGCTAAATTAATACCAGATCCACAGCCAGCTTTTTATCAACAAAGACGCCTTATTCCTATTTCTTTGAATTACAGTCAACTGGGGCATAATGGGCTAATATACATTTAAAGAGTATTTCATTTTTCCAGATGTCTTTTTCACCCTCACAGCTTTGCTACCAGCCCTTGCCTGCACAGCAATGGAGCATTTACCGTAGAGCAAAGAGTTAAAGCAGCAGACATATAAGCATCAAGAGAGGAGGGGAGGAAAAGACTTAAGCAGTGACTACCCACTGATTTGCACTTCCTCGGCTCCCTCATTTTTCTTAATTAACAATGCCTTTATTGCTCTGCACTGTTTCTCGTTAATCAGGAAACCAGAGCCCTCATCTGCGCCGATCAAAATAATGGCAAACTTTCCTTTTTCTCAGCACATTTGCCTAGGACATCATCAAGTAACACAAAGGCCTTTAGCCCCAAAATACCTCACTTCTGAGTCTGTAACACCTCCTGGTTTTCTGGAGCCCAGATGGTAGAAATTGCTCTCCCATCCTGTAAGGCACAGGCTGGAGGCAGACAAAGCTATGACAAAGCTCTGGAAGAGGCCACACAGGGCATCAGTCCCTTCTTGGCACTGTTTTTTGTTTTGTGTTTTGTTTTTTTTCTAAGTACAGGAAATCTACTGTAGCATGATGAAAAAAATGCCTAGCTGTGACCTCAGCTTCCCTACTCCTTATATGACCATGGCGTGGAAGTGCGGGCTGTGAACCCTGCGGAGAGGATACCTAGAAACTGAACTGCTCTCGGTTTCTTTGCTGCATCCTCTAGTTGACTGTGCACATAGATGGGGCTAGAGACAGAGCAGGCAAGCAGGGAGAAACCTTACGTGGCTGGGATGGGTTGGGTGCTTGCTGATGAACCACTTACGTTTGTGAGGAGGCACCAGCAAATCCAGAGTCTTCTGGGATAGATTGGGCCAAACCAGCGAGATCTCCTTTCTCAACTCAGCATCACACTGGTGCTGCTTAACACCCCCTGTAGAAAGGGAGGGGAGAGAAAGAGGCACACGAAGAAGAGTGAAAACCCTTGTCCTTTCAGCACATACCACTATTTGCACAGCAAGCACAGGAGAAGGCATTTCCCCCACTCCCATCTCTCAAGAACACCAAGCCAGCACCAGCTACAGCAGATGTTGCAAAGGGAATCGGTGACCTCCTCCATGACAAAAGTGTGTGAACTCAGCAGGACCATCATCACTTCAACCTGCTGGACCCTCTGCTGTTCCTTGGGGCTTAAACTTAAGCTCAGACTTATTCTACCTAACTGCAGGTGCCTGCTCATTTGGGGTGCTGGATAGTGTCAGCAGAAAGCAGCAGCACCTCCCAGGTGTGATGCAAAGGACCTGGTCTGAGGTGCTGGACTATGAGCAATGCCGTGATTGACTATAAACCCTCTCCACCAACAACTCTTCCTGAAGTTTTTGGCAATGAGACATAAGCACGCTGCTCTGTATCAGCAGCATCAAACAGCAGCTATATCACAAGGTAAAACAGAAAGCCAAACGCAGCGGCATTATTCAAATGGCCAAAGTGAGGTCTCAATACACAAGTGGAAAGTGATTAAAGTATATGTAAGCCAACAGGCCAGCTCCCAAGTGAATGCACCGCACAGAAGGCAATTAAGTAGTTCATCTGAATGACAGAGATTATTTTTCTAAGAGAAAAGTAATGGCAGGAGGCTCTGGGTACTCTGCTACATGGCGGTTTGAACTCCCACATGGAAACTCATTAGGGAGGGTTTATTAAGGGCCTGTTAGTCCCGCTAAAGACTCAATTAAATGTAGCACACGAAACGTATTCAAATGAAGCACGTAACAACAAAACAGGTCAAAAACTCACAACCCACAGCAGATATAAACCTTAGAATCCAGTGCTATCAGCTGAGCTCTCTTCTCTGGTTCCCTTCCAGTGCGTGGCCAAAAAAAGTTGGGAGGGGGGGGAGCCTTTTTCAACTGAAAAAGGCTGTTTGAATTACCATTACTGGCACATAACTAGAAGTCTAAAATGATACACACTCTCAGCGTCCTTATCTAGAGATTATTACTAAAATAAGGCGCTGGCCCCTAAAATCCCAGGCAGTCCTAAACGCATCCTTAGAAATGAGTGTCTGATACCAGGTGTCACTCCCTAGGGGAGTCCCAGTGGCCTCTAAATTATGTCTTCTTCCAACAGTGCCTACCCAAAGCATCAAGGAGAAAGTTTAAGCAACATATGAGGGAGGTAATTAACTCAGAAAGGTTGAATGGCTGGCCTACAACCGCTTAGGAAAAGCACAACATCCTAACCCTGCCCTGCCCTTTGCTCGTAAGAGCACTGTTACCTCCTGTTAGCTTTTAAATTAGATATAAAAGTGCTTTGGCCAGTCACGCCTTGATTCTGACCCCAGCCATCCTGATTAAAGAGCATAACGACCCAGAGAAAAGGCCAATGGATTTTATTACATTGCGATGTTTAATTGGAAAGTCAAGTAAATGCCTGATTAAACACTTAAATAATTAAATTTTATCTCAAGGCGGAATGCAGTTCATGGCACTTGGAGTCACTGCTTCGCTGCCAGCAGACAGCAGTTGGAGAAGAAGGGCTGTTTTTCCCTCATGCTGGAACAGTTAAGAAAAGAGGTGTGGAAACTCTCATTTCTGTTACACAGCAATGAGCACACGCGCAGGGCTGTGCTCACGCCCTGTGAGAGCTCCCAGCTGGGGTGGTCAAAGCTCTCCACATCTCATCGACAGGGATGTCAGGATGCGGCCACCCCAAAGGCAGAGCAATGCTCAGGACCCCTCTCTGTTGCCTGTCCCTGGGGCTCCCTTGTTCTTGGGCGCTGGCAGGCGGGCAATAGGAAAATAGGATTTCCCCATGGCTCCGGATTTCTGTGGTTTTGGGAGGACACCAAACCAAGAGACAAGTTGGGGTTTGAGCTCACGCCTGCTGTTAGACATCACCTCCCTCTCACCTGAGGCGAGTTTGATTTCTAGGGCAGTGCGGATCAAGGCCATCAGCGTGGACGTGAAGTGAACAGTTAAATCTTCAGGCGAGATTGGCATGTTCATCCGCACCAGGCGCTGGAGAGAGAAATGCAGTGGCTGTGAGCGGGGGTCAGGATTCCTCCCCCCGCCACCCCTTCCCTCCCCCTCTGCGAGCCCTTAGAAATAGCCACGTTACAAACATGTGTTAACTTTTTGTGCACTGAGCTAAAATGCATCTTCTCCATATAGATCTCAACTCCTTTTCACAGCAGGTCTGAGCTGTAACAGTGGCTTTAGTCGTTAAACAATTGCTTTGCCAGCATTTGTACTGCAATCCTACAAAGAGTTCTTCCAAAAGAAGCCAGTTTGAATGCCCTCATCCCATTTCACAGCCTGGTACCCTGCTCCTGATGGTCTCCAGCTATCTTCCTACCCGCAGCCTCCAGACATGTGGCTGGTACCTGTCACCCCTGCCAGTGGAAAAAACCTCTCAGCTGAGAGGCACAGCTCTCTCTGCCAAAGCAGCATGCTCAGAAGATATAAGCCTTGAAGCCACCTCTGCCATCCTTTCCTACACCAGCTACCTTCGTCTATATTCTGGTTCTACAACAGGAGCGTTAGCAACAAATGGGACCTAGCATCGTTAAATGAAGTAAGATGATGGAGGATTTGCATCCACCATCCGAGGATGAAGCTCCATCCAGAAAGCGACTGGGCCTCTTCCAGCTGTGCGGGTGACCTTGCCAGTGAGTGGATGGGAGGAAGGAACTTTTGGTGACAATGACAACAGGAGGCGTGTGAGTGCTTTGTACAGGAGCTGTGCAGTCTCCACAGTGGTGCCGTGATGATGCATTTTGTACATGGCCTGAAGCACACTTGAAGGTAAGGCTGGTGAGCCCTGTGGTGTGGCTCAAGTACTCTGGGGGAGTTTGGGTCTGGCTGCTAATAGGTAAAGGTGTGCAATATCCTTTTCATTGGAGACACTTGGGTTCTGTCTCTTACCTCCTTTCCCTGTGGGCATCCCAGGAGCTCTGAAGGTATTCTCCTTTCCTTCCAGTCAATGAGCTACATCCAGGCCTTACCCGTACAGGAAGAAGCTGGATTAACATGAGTACGACGATAATTTCCCCCAGTTACGTTCTTTCAGTCCGAACACGGAAGAGTCCCTCAGGAACAGTATCTTCCAAGATCTTCAGACAGCAACTCCTTCCCCATCACCAGTCAGGACCACCTCTGATAGGGCAAATTCATCATTCTTGTAAGCAATGAAGTACCTGAGATTGCTTTGGAAAGCTGTGGCTCCCTTAAGGCTGCTGGCAGCAGAGCATGTAAATGCAGGCAGGGAAGCACTCTCCAATCCTTGCTGATAACTTTAGCAACGCATTTAAAGGATGGATTTCTTCTCCTTCAGCAGCCTAATGATTTCTCAGCTCCTCAGCTTTCACAAGCTGTTTAGAAACTTCCTTGGCCGGAGCCATATCAGATAAGCCTCTGTGCTTCCGTTCTCCAAGGGTACGTGCAACCCAAGGAAGTCACTGGGCGTTAATCTGTCTGAGCAGAGCCTCGCAGCAGCCTGTAAAACCAAGCGTTATCTTGGCCTGGGCCCCTTGCTCAGGAGGGAATTTCATCCACATCTGAAAGCTGCTTAGGCTGTTGTTTTGATCCCTATCGCTGTACAGAAACCTTCTCTTTGTTTAACAACAGACCAACATGCTGCTAAAGAAATTTAAGCACAGTCAGCAGCGGGCTGCAGACTCACCAAGGCAGTAAACTGCCGCAGTGGAGAGTGCGCAGAAGGGGCCAGATCCCACTTTGGCTCTGTACACTATAATACTACGCAATGTCAAGGGCTGTGAGTATTTTTCAGAGATGCAGCTTTGCTGGTGCAATCCTCACTTCAGATGCGACTGCAGCGGCTCAGGGGTGCCTCGTGCAACCCCCACTCACCCTCCTTGCTGGCCTGGGGAAGCTGCGCGGTAGAAACGTCCCTGCTTATGGACAGTTTTTTGCTGGTGAAGGGAAACACGGTGTAGCTGAGAGCAGGGACGTGCCTGGAGTCTCAGGCGAGGCGACAGGCAGAGCGGGGCAGAGCGCTCAGTGCGAGCCCTGACTCCTACTCCTATGCTCTACCTAAAACCAGCCAAGACTGGTGAATGAAGACTTGGTAACCCTTTCCATCACTGGGTTAGCCTCCCTGCTTAGAGAAATATCCAACATACAGTTTCCCAGAGGTATGAACTGAGCTACCTGAAGCTTTTTGGTGCCCTGACGGAGGACAGACTCCAGCCCTCGTACCTGCTGCCAGCCAAGGAGAAAACGTCCCCCCGTCCAGGAGGGATGCATGCTGGTGCTGACAGGGGCGGACAGAGGGCACAGGGCACTGGTCCAGTGCAAAAAATCTGCTTCTGAAGTGAGCTGACATTCAGAGGAGCCGAGACCTCCTTATTTATCTTATTACATGTCTTTGGATCTCATTGCATGCTGCAGGGACAAGAGACTCATGTAACAACCTACCCTGTCTCCTCAAGTCTGAGACAAACCACTGTAATCTCAAAGAGCTTTCTTAAAGCACGCCCAGAGGTTATCTTCCATGTCTGACAAGCCTCAGAGATAGGGAAATCAAAGCCAAGACTCTCCTCCTTTTACAATTCAATGACAGTATCAAATGCTGGCAACGCCACAACAATTTTTTCTGTTCACCTACATCAAATAAAACAGGATTTTAATTCAGACTTCTGTCCTCAGCACACAAAAAGTTAAAACAAAATTATTATATCGACGTGAGCCCACAGTTACCACTTACAGAGTCCCACTGAATGCCAGTTCAGTGGGAGAGAGAGTTAAGGGATAGAGAGAGAAGGAAGATGCATGGAAGTGAAGAACAAGCAGATGAGAAATAATTCCTTCCAGGAGAGCTCTATCCTCACAAAAACTAGCACCAAAAACCATCTTGGGACCGAGACGCCCCAGGTCCCCCCCCAACTGACTTTCTAGAACACATTCCCAAAGAGAATGGATGCAGAACACAGGCCACATCACAGCTACATGCAGCAATGTTGTATGAAGATATTTCCTCCTAAATTTTAATCAGGGACAAAGGATTTAGAGGGAGATTTTCCAAGGAAATGCACGCTTGCAATTGTACACTTGCAGGAAGGTTGGCTGAGCAAAACTCACGTACAAGTGCTGCGTAGGAGTGCTGCAAACAGCCACCTGGAAGAGTTTCTCCCCAGACCACGTCCCTTCCCTCCTCTCCACACTACCCTCAGCACTGCCTGGTCTACAACATTTTTTCCATCCCAGTATGCAAACTGGTCAAACAGGTCAACCCGGACACCTTTAGGTCATTGCAATTTCTGATCTGATAAACCATCAGCCGACAGAGAGTGTGGTCCTTGTGCAGGTCCTCAGGCATCTCAGCCCCTAGCTGGGGTTACTGCTGGCTCCAGCAGTCACATCAGGAGAGGGGAGGCTTGGTCTGGCTTGGGTGGGATGTCTCCCTCTCTCCTCTCTATTGAGGTGGCAAACTGGGATGCACGTCCCTGCCCTCCCCTGGGGCAGGTTGTTGGCAGCCAGTTGAGGGGCACTTGCATTGCAAGGTGGGTTGCAAGTTGCATCTACCAGGGCGGAGCAGTTGCCCATTTCTTAGCCAAAAAAGCCATTAAACGGGACAGAAGTGCCTTATAACCTGCTGCAGCTAAGCCCAACAGGTTTCGGCTACAAGCCACCCCAGATCCCTCCCGACATAGTGAAAACTGCTTTCTTGAAAATGTGAATTGAGAAAATACATTGCTCAAATGGATATACTACGTTTCTGGGAGAGCTCCTGCTGAAGAAGAAGCAGCTGGGAGAAACGAATTCATTCAGCTTTGATTCAAAATAGCTCTGCCACCACACCGTGTGGGCGAGGCAAGGGAGAAGGCAGTTTGGCGAGACGTGCTCACACCACGTCCCCACACCGCCATTGACACCCAGAGGACCCAAGGAGTCACCCAGATATTGGCACAGCCACCCCAGAGGAGGGTCTCAGCACCTGAACTTCCCTGCACATTGTCTGGTGCATTTTCCTAGTGCCAGAAACACAACTGAGAGACTGAAACTACAAACAAAAAGAAATCTTCATTTTCTCCCCAATATTATAAAACAACGTCAACATAAAAATATTTCCTTCCAACATGTGCAGAGCAAGAAACTTCAATCCTTTCAAAGCTACTTTCTAATTTTACCTATGTTTTAATTCATTTACATTTCTATAGGACTCATTTAAAAGGAACTGGAATCCAACTGAAATTGGTAAAATTTCTCAAAGTCAAATATTCTGATTGACCCAAAATTGCTCTTTGCAAAATTAATCAAGAACTTTTGATTTTCATCCCTAACCAGGATAGAAGAGAAAAATCTCAATGTTTTTCACACAGCATGGGCATCAACAATATGGTTAAAAAAACCTGAACCAGTTGTTTAGCCTGTACACAGTTTAAAGTAAAAGTAACATCTTCCCACATTTTTGCTGTTTCTTCTGGCTGAAGTTGCACTTCAAGGCCACATCTTACCACTTCTTCATGCTTTGGAATACGATGCAAAAATTTGATTTAAAAAAAAAAAGTCTGATTTGGATAATCTTCCACCTTTCTAGACGCCAGAAGGAAAACATACGACCCTGTTGATGCAGATGGCAGGGTACCCGATGCTTCCCCACACTAGTAAAAAGCTTGCATCACTTGGGGTGCCCAGGGAATTGTTGGCCACAAATGAGGGGTGTTCAGGTGAATTAATAACTGGGGAGCATGAAAAAAAGGCAAAAATTCCTCCCAGGTGTCCAGACCTGGCAGGAAAGGGCTTCCCTGCTCCCCGTGCTGCTCCTCTTCCTCCCCTCGTCTCCAATTTCCTCCAAGAGCGTTCGAGGAAAATCAGCCGGCAGCAGATGGAGTCCCCGCTCCTATTTCCCAGCTGCGCTTGGGGAACCCTCCTCCAGCCCTTGATTTTAATTAGGCAGTTTCAGAGGCATCCCCCTCCCGAGCGAGCGAGGGTGAGCGGAGCTCATTAATGTTTCTGCAGGAAAAGGCCCCAGAGACAGGAGCTGCAATATTGTCTCTAGAGTCTCCTAATTAACTCTGTGCAGATAACGAGGTAGTAACCTATTACAGCCAGGGTTAGGGAGGCAATGCTTTTTGCTCCAGTTACTTGTGTGGACAGGAGGGGTGCAGACACCCCTCAGCTTCTAGCAGTGATTTAATTGCAAATAAACAAAGACATCGCTAACGAGAAACCAATCCTTTCTGTCAAGCAGAACTGACAGAATTTATGCCCTTTCAGCATTTGGTTTCTGCAGATCTTCTGCTTAGAAACTTCTTGGACAACGTCCAAATAGGCAGGGAACATGTTAGAGAAATGGAGGAAAATTCATCCCGGTGTCAAAGCCAGGATAAAAGGTCTCCTGCTGGCTCCCAGCCTGACCCAGAATGTGAGCACTGAACAGAAATATCTGCACCATAAATTTTATTCACCGACACGTTTGTCCAAACGTTAGCAGGAAGAGGAGAATACTGAGCTACGAATGCCAGGAAAACTATCTGGCACCCTGATGGATTTGAATTATTAAGAGCACCCCATCAGCAGCTCCCATGCAGCCCCGGGGACAAGAACTGCTCTGGGAATAATCCCCAAATGTGAATAAATTTGGGACAACGGAGCACTGCTTGTGGGAAATGAGGCTCAGTTTGGTGAATAAATTATTTGCTATGAATAATTCACCCCGACCTAGTTGTAATTATTCTGCTCTCATTTAACTCTTCTGCTGGCTTCAGAGAGGCTAGCCATGGCCTTCCTCCCTCCCACAGCCAACAGAGGAGCCAGGTCTGTGCCCCAAAATGTGGGCTCTGTCTCTGGCACACAACTGGACCTGTTGCATGGAGCAGTCATCCTAGCTTCAGCAGGTGCAATCTTGCTCCTTGTCCAGCAAAAGCGATGCACGATGCTAGCTCTGTGCAGAAGAGGTAGCAAGGCTGGGCAGCTGGCAAATGGACCGTTCGAACTCTTGTTTAGCCTTCAGGGACCTAATCCAGATTTTAAAATCCATGTGGCAGTGACAGGCAAGGTGAGGTGCAGCCCTCGTGTGGATGGGGAGCCAGCCCAGCCCTGAGATCACCCCCCATCCCATATCCAGGAGCCTCGGCCATGTCAGGAGGTGCTAAAGGGAGAGCCAGAGCCCTCCTAATCCCTGCAATAAATCACCTTGAAACAGGGTGTGCAAAGGCATGCTTCACAGCACCAACAGAACCACAAAATAAAGTCAAGAGCCCCCTCCGGCTGCCAGCATCGCCCTGCAAACTCCAGGCAGGGCTTCCCCTATAGGTAGACTCGAACAGAGGTGGAGACATGCCTGCTGGTGATGCTGTCTTCTCCGGTCCCCAGAGAGGGACATAAAAATGACTCTGAAGAGCAGTGGGAAAAGGCTTGGGTTATTGCCTCTCCTAAGAATCACACCGTCAGGCTCTCACAAAAACCTTCTCCAGCCCCACCCTTGCAGATATCTGCAAGATATTTTGATGGCACTGTAGTGCCAGAGAGATTTAGCAGCATTTCCTTCTCCCATTTTCTCTAAAGATGCATGCAAAGCTCTGTGGTGCAAAGGACGGACTGACACCAGGTGACAGCAAAGCTGGCTGCCACTCTGCTCTTATTGCTACTACTGAATAGCATATAAAACCCCAGGACCCTTTGCTATAGATAAGCTGAGTCTGTCTAAGAGGCCTCAAAGTCTCAATACATGACTGTAAATGGAGTGAAAACACCACCACCGCCCTCATCTGAAAATGAACAAGCAACCAAATCTCAAGACACCAGAGTAAAGTCAAAGTGGTTTTCTTCCCTCTTTTCAGCTGACTGGGTAGAATAGATTTTAAAATTCAGTTCTTTCACCCTTTTCTCACCCCCCCAGTGCGGGATAGAGCTCTCCTGGTGCCCAAGCAGCACGGCCAGAGGACCCCACGCATGCACCTCCGGGCAAGCAGCAAGTCACGCACACGAAACTGCAGAGGCTGGTCACACCGACCAAGGAGAACAGTTGAGAAAGGGGAACCAGAAAACAGCAGAAAGGAAGGACAGCAGCCAAGGAGGCTGCAAAGAGGGAAAATCCAAATGAAATGACAGCGTACACATACTGAGAAGGCAACACAGACGAAGACAGAGGGAAAACACACAAAACCTTTGCAGAGAGGACTGGGAAAAATATATATGGAAAGAAAAAGGGTGGACATGTGGGGCAAAAGAGCTTTTGCCAGACAGAACAGTAAGGTTTTTAAAAAATCATTTGGTTCAGAGGGAGAGAGGAAAAATAGCACAGACAAAGCCCTGGCTGCTGTGGGCACTGACTGAGCTACGGCTGCAGGACGAGGGGGTCGTTGTCCCACTGCACACTGGCTCTGCACGGAGGTGTGTGTGGCTGGGTGGGCTGCGCTGTCCTCCCCGAGTCTCCCATCAACTGTGGGAGGACAGGAGGGGTGACACCGGGGCGGGGGGCATCTGGCAGGTGTAGGGCAGGGGGATGCTGCGACCCACACGGAGCCATCATCTGGGGGAAGATGCTCAGCAGCAGTCTGCCTCCATGGACGTGCTGTTCCTAGTGCTGCACATAGAAGTGGAGGAGGGAAGGAGCGAAAACTGGTATTGCCTCCCCATGAGGGTTTAGTTTTATCAGCAGCCATAGCTGGAAGAAGGGGTCAGCCCAAGCTGCAGCCTTACACCATGGGAAAAATTTAGATCTGCTCTTAAGTCTGTATTTCTGTAGTTTGGGGCTCTTTGATAACGTAGAAAATGAATCTGATCACCTCCAAGCTCAGAGAAATCTGATGTTCAGTCTAGATTTGAGCTGTTTGACTTGAACCCATCTCTACTTATGGTTCAGTCAGACACCTTTTAGAGGTTTCTAAGTAGATGGGTAAAAACTAAAGACATCTTTAAAAAAATCAGGAGTCTGTATTTTAAAAAGAAACCATTCATATGTACCTAAGTTCTGTGGATATGTTCTGTAAAGACAGACAAATTAAACAAGACAACAGCTAACTCACAGCGAAAAGATAGACTAGGGAAGGTACACCTGCAGTGCCTCTGCCCAGGGAAAGTCTGCTGCAACAGTTGAGAACAATCTCATAGAGGCACAGAGAAATCACGCTATGAAAATCAGCCAAAAGGCTTGTTTAAAATGCCTATTTTAACACATGATCTTTTTATGCCCTTTTATTTTCTTCCTTTTTTAACTGTACAAGATTTGGGAAAAAAAAAATAAGGGAGACCTTTATCCTTCTGGTACGCATGTGTGACCACAAAGCGGATCTGGTTGCCCAGCTGCAAACACCTACTGCCGGGCTTTCAGCAGGACACAGCTCCATTTTGAGTCAATGGAAACTCACAGGTGCTAAAATGAGATATTGATTACCTTAAAGTCATTGGGTTTCTGTGTATAATTGGTACCTTTATACAGATGTTTATCTATCTACTCATCTACCTGAAATACCTGAGACCTGGGAGCTGGTATTTTGACGTAGCTGGGTTTCTCAAGCTTAGTTACGATATGGTGGTTATGAATTGCTTGTAATAGAGATGCTCTTTTAAAGCAGCTACCAAAGTGACCAGAATCAAATCAAAAGGAATACAGAAATGATATCTAACTGGCTAGCTTTAAGGTTATATTTAATTTTCTTTTTATTTTAAATCCTGACACATTGAGGAAGGATCTTGTAGGAAGCCGTAGCTGAACCTCTTCTTGCTGCTAAGTGCTCTACATAAAGGCAGGCCTAGGTTTGACTTTAGCTTGAGTGTGTTCACAAAATCTTGCTTTCACATGGCCTCAGTGAACAACAGGTACTATTGGAGGGGCTGTCGATCCATTGCACCAAGCATGGTGGGGTGCAGTCATTAGGGTTGGTGGTGGCTGAAATGATGTCAACAGCAAAAAAACCCTGTGGAGTTTGATGGATACTCAATTACAGCAATGCTAAATGCTTATGACAAACTTCTCCCTCCAAAATTGTGAGGTTCCATGTTAAAACCTTCCAAGGAATTGCCCCTGCAAATGCAAATTTCCAAGCGCCATGCGAGCTGTTGGGAGAGCAGCATGGCTTTAACTGGCGGGGTCTGGGTCTGCTCCGTAATTTCGGCTCCGTGTCTATCTGAGTTTCCACTGTGTTCATCCAGGCAGTGTCTAAAAGGCAGCAGCTAGCAGCCTTTTGGATTTAACACATTTTGTGGTTCAATGAAAAAGTTTTTCAGAATAAACAATAAGTTTGAGTGATTTCTTAATCTTACTGTCTTAAATGTTCTCTGTTAAAATAATTTCTTTCATGAGGGTATTTAAGGAGCCCTTCTGGTGTTGCCTCTGTTTAATAGCTTGCTAACTCCTACAGTACTGCCTACTCTAATTACTCTGATCTAATTAAGAGGGGGGAAAAACAACATACTACTGAAGGGCTAGTGAGAGCTGATAGTCAAAGAGCTGTAGGAAGATAAATGGGGATCCTATTGGCAGGGTAATTTGCTCATTAGCACCCTCCCTCCCCAGATTAGCCTAAATGGAAGCAGAATGAGAGAGGAGAGATAGAAACACTGATAGAGATAACAGAGACATACTTAGAAAGACAAACTGATGTGCCATAGTTCCAAAGACCAAAAAAAGGTTACCAAAAAAAAAAAAAAAAAAGGCAGAAGATCCAAAATTCAGTCTGCTTGGAAAGCAGAGAAAGCACGAGAAAAGTCCAGGAGAACAACACTAATGCCACAGAAAACCGGCACCCACTTCAGCCACGGCACAAAAAGCTGGTGGTTTGGCAGGAGTTTCTAGGGGGGTTGGTCTACCTTATAGGCAACGCGAGCAGGGCATTTCTTTCCAAGGCCTAGAGGTGGGGACATGTGTCTCAGCATCTCATACATGTCTGTGTAACTGATGCGCCCGCTTGGAGTCAAAGGGAAGGAGGCAAAAGCAAGAGGACACAGAAATCAAACCAGACCGGGTGGGGGGAGAAAAAAAGGAAGAGGATGGGGAAAAAGGCAACACAACGGAGCAAATGAAAAGGAGGAGAGAGAAGGGAAAGCAGACAAGAAAACAGAGATCCGGTTAATCAGATTTCTCAGGAAAACAAAAGCAAAATAAAGAGGTGGGTAAATAGAAAGGTTTCTCCGCTTCCGTTGCTGTGTTTCAATGCCCAACGTCTCCTCCTCGCTGCAGGGACGTCCCGTGGCCAGAGCCGCGCCTTGGCACGCGGGTCCCTGCGGGGAATGATTGATGTCTCTGCTCGGGGTGGAGAGGGTGTGGGGAGGGCTGGGGTTTGGCTGGCTCTTTGTGGGGGTGGAGGGATGCTTCCCCTTCTCACCGCCCCCAAACCAGTCAATCAAGAGGCTGTATTCACCATGCCAGGGAGAGCTGGTAGGCAGAGTTATGGGACAGGGAGAGATAGGGCTTAGAGAAAATATTCAGCTTTCCTTCAGTGAATAAAGAGTTTGGTTTTCAGGTTAGCCTGTAGGCTACGAGAGAAGCAAAAAGTCAATCCTGGTGTGTTTGCCCAGGGGAGAGACTGGGACCGTTCTGACCCCAAGCCAAGGGTGCATCTCTACAAAACCTCAGCCAGCCTGAATTTCTCCTCCAGCCTGAATTCAGGTTTGACAAAACCAGAGCCCAGCACTCAATTTGCAGGAAGGTGGTGGAAAGGGGACCTGTTTCTCCCTTACATTTGATGGGGCCCCTCTTTCATCAAGCCAACGTCAACTGGTTGTCTCCACCACTGAGGGCCGCTGGCTGTCCTGCATGTTAGAGGGAACTGCAGAGATTGGGGGAAAAGGCCCTTAGACCAGCCCATTACTGATGGCATCTACCTTCAGTGCACGTAGGTGGTAAATAAAATCCTGCCCTGAAAAGCAAGGGATGCAGAAACAGCAGGGAATTCTCCTGCTTTGCCTTTTTCTGACTACTGAAACTGGGAGCATGACTGTGACAATCTTATTTTGTTTTCCCAGTGAGCTGCCTGCTTATTACATTGTGCAAATCTGTGCTGCCTGTCATCTGAGGAGACCTAAGTATATTGCAGCATGTTACTAATTAATGTTTAACCCCAGGAAAAGCAGGACAGTATTATCATCTCCACTATACTAGGAGGGAAACCAAGACCTAAGCACCCATTATGAAACCCCTTTCTCAAGCAGGACAGCTACAGAAGCAGCACCCGCACACCAGCCCACTGCCTTGACATGGGTCTCCGCTCCTGTGTAAAGCATTGGTGCAGGAGGGGGCGGAAGAGAGAACTTACCAAGCCAAAACCATCTATTCCTGTCCTTGGTAACTAATGCAGTTAAAATACCACCCAGGTTGTATAGCCCAGAGCTAATTTAAAGGCTGCTGAGAGACACAAATTGTAATTACAGCCAATGACTTCCCTCAGCTTCTCTCTTCTGTCCCCGCTCTCTGGCTGGAGGTACAGGGTCTCATGCCTTCTCTGCAATGCTTGTTAACTCTTCATCCCCAATCAGGTGTGGAAGACACCTGGGCTGGAATGAAAGAGAAAAGCAAGCTCCACGCTGGCTGCTTCCACCTCCCTCTCCTTCATCTTCTGCTCTCCATACACTGACTGCAAGAAAATCCCTGCCTGTAACTGGGACCCCACTGAAGTCCAGTATCACGCTGTGCTGATTTCTTGGCAAGATCTGTCCTTAATTTCCCACCTCAGCTCCCAAGCACAGTACACTTCTCCTGTGCCATGAAGCAGGAGGTTTCACTGGATGTCCATCATAGCTTACAATCTCAGAGACGTAATTTTGCTCCCAAGGCAATCTCTGGCTGTTGCTGTTGCACTGTGAAAAGCTCATCCCTTCATGTCTCCCCAGCTTAGGTAACCATCCCACTCTGCTGCCCAGTTAACCAGTGCCCAGATAAAATGTCTTTTCAGCTCAGGAAAGGGAAGGGTTCAAACGTTGGTCATTCAACTGGGGCATTCAATGCTATGAAGCCCGAACAAAATGGACTTGCTACTCCCTAGAAATCTTGGGATGACATTTCTCTCCAGTGTGTATATATAGAGAGAAAGTGCTCAGATGCTGTGCTGCTTTTCCCCAACACTTCCCACCCTAGACCCAGCAGGATGGAAGCTGGAGGGTTCACTGTCTCATAAAGCTGCCTGTCTCCAGCCAGCTGGGGTGTGGGAGTAGACGAGGAAGAGATGCGTCGAGGAAAAAGGAGGCAGTCAGTCAATCATTCCTTTTTTCAGGCAAGGGGTTAGTTACATTACAGTTTCTTTTCTGTACTGTTTGCATTTGCACTTGGGGGGGTAAAAAGAAACAAAACCAGAACTGAAAATGCTGGAGGGAGTCTCTGAAGTTCCAAACCTTGTATGCCACCCTATGAGGGCACTTCTTTCCTAAGCCCAGGGGTGGAGCAATTACACGTAACAAATTGTACATATCCTTATAATGAATCCGGCAACTGGAAAGAAAACATCAGATGTTACGACAGCAAAAACCAAGAGGAATCAGTTTTTCCCCAGGCAAACAGGAGAAGTTGGAAGGGCAAAACATGCTGAAAAGCAAGGTTAGTCCGACAGCAACCGGGCTTGCAATGAAGGAGGCACTTGAACACAGAGAGAGACAGAGAGAGAGAACTTCCAACTGCTCAACACAATTTATATCCTTCAGTGCCACGTGCAAGGCTTTCCAACCATTGCATTTGGTTACCTTTAGCTCTAATGCTTTGCTTCCCTGTGCCTGAGCATCTGCCTACAGACGGCCCCCACCCACCGCCCCGGTGCTGCAGCAGCCCAACAAAACCAGAGCCTGCAGCGCACAAATAGACTGTTTATTGGATTATTACTGGGATTCAAATTAGCTGGTTCAAAAAAAAATCTTGGGAACCTTTATCTTCCACTGTTAACCACCTACATAACCCCAGAAGGGCTGTGCTCTGCTTCATGGGCAATAAGCAATTTGCTGGAAGCCCAGAAACTGCCATCTCAAGAGCCGTCTTGGCCATTGGCACCAGGAAAATCCAGCCTTCATTACCAGTAGGTGAAATCAGACGCCTCGAGGTAGCTTTATGGTCAGTCTCATTAACTCCAAACAATATTTTCAGCTAATTTAACAGCAGGATTAGATTTCTTAATCTTTTGTAAGTAACCAAATCATGTACAAAGAGAGCTGTACTGAACTTCAGAATGACCTCTAAAGAAAAACGAGATGATTTGGCTTTGCTATGTTTATTTTGGTACATTATATAAAGAAGGCTGGAATATTTTGGAATATCTCCTTCAATATTACTGTTTTTTTGGATGTGAAAAATTAAGGTCTATTCAAAACCTTCACAATCAACTCAAAACTATTAATTCAGAAACAGATCAAATGGAACTGTGCAAGTCTTGGCTGCAGGCCTAATTGCAGTTATAAAAAGTATATTGGTTTAACTGAGTCAAGAAGTTTACTGAAATTTTAGAATGGTTTTGTAAAATCAGTGTGTAGAAAATACATATGAGCAGTTCCCTGAGCTCTCTGAGTCCGTGGAAGGCTTAAAAACCAGCAGATGTATTGCATCGGAAGGTCATGGCAGCAAATTATGACAAATTATGACAAACAGGGATTCTTTCCCAGGTTGTTTAAATCTATTTGAGTTTTGTTTATTTTCATCAGCATCCCTTTATCTCAAATAGCTAAGAAAAAGCTCTCCCTTGGGAGCACCTGCACCTCCTCCTGACCACTGAAGGTGCTGTCAGTAGCATCTCCCTTGTCTCTTGGGAGCAACTAATGGGAATGGGATGGCGAGACCAACATTTCCAGTATCTCCAAGAGGGATGCACTGGGAAGGGGGATATAAGAGAGAGAAAGCGCTCACTTTATATATCTTGGACAAATAAAAGCTCATAGAAATCCAATTTGCTTTTCTTTCCCAGTTCATCCTTCAATTCAGTGTTTTCACTCCTTTCCTGATTAACTCCCAGCCCTGGACCAAACCGCTGTGTGCATCCCATTTCTCTCGCTCTCTCTTTCTCTGTGAGCCCAAGGCTTCTGCCACCCCTAAATCCAACAGTTTCCCCATACTTACCTCTACTGAGTGTGACATACATGTAGAACAACAGCTGCTAGCTGCTTTTTTTACTTCCTTTTGAATGTTTTTCCCCAGAAAAGTTTACACAAAGTTGGATTTTGTAACAAAAACAGAGGTGATATTGGAAATAGGTATGTAAATACAGACACATTAAGCCTATGTTTAAAATATTATCTGTGTAACAGAAGTATAACAACACTTGTACTTTTTACCCATGCAGCATCTTTCATCGAGGGTCTCAAGCTACGGAAACTGGACAAACACTGTAATTCCCTTTTCCTTGGGACAATCAAAGAAGAGACCTTGAGAGAGGCGATCAATTAGTGACAGATGGCAGTAGGAACCAGCTCACCTGCATCTAAGCATAAGATAACACTGCCTGGGAGCCTTCTTTCTCACAAATTATGCTATGCTAATTATTTACCGTTCCCCTACACATGTCTAAACTGGGAACTGAAATGCTGAAAGGAGATGGCTGACATGGAAAACAAAAATTGGATCAACATTTTCTTTCAATGAGTTTGACCAACCAGTGGAACAAACAGCTGAATAAAAAATGGGTCCTCTAAAGGCTTGTGTCTTCAGATCAAAATGGGGTGTATTGCTGGGAGCCGTACCTTAAAAGACAAGTTATTAAGCTCAGTCCATGGATAGCTATTGTAAAATACCATGTCCGGAGCTTCACAGAAGTTCAGCCCAAATGATCAAAAGATCTGTTTTGGCCTTAAACCGTGAATGGATTTCAGATTACCTTTAAATTGCGGAAATGTTAGTCCCACTTATGAAAACATAAGTGATTTCAGTGGAACTATTCACACACGGAAAATCCAGAATATGCACATGTTTTAGGATCAAGCCTCAAGCATCGTGTCTTGGCTGTCCTTTGATTCGCACTTCTGTCCCCGGTAACTCTGCCAACATCAATAGTTTCACACCAGAGCAAAATGGGAACAAGGTTAGAGAAAAACAGAATTAGGATCTTAATATATGACATATTCTGTATTAACAGCTCTAGAAGTGAAAAGGTTTGGCCCCCGAGTGACTCACAAAACGTAACCTCTGCGCTCAGAGTTAATAGAGCAAGCAAATCTTTCTGTAAACTTAATGCTTGTGCCTTTTATGGGTGGAAAGTTCCAGAACACATAAACATTAAAAAAGTACATTGATACTAATTTTTTCCTTTGCAGGTGTGTTACTCCTCCCACGGATGCTAATCAGAGCCAAGACTATTTTTTAAGGAGAGAACGGGCACTCCCAAGTTTTCAGTCTCATTGAGATTTTCTAGTGGTAAGAGATAGGACTGGATTTGAAAAAGGAAAAAAAGCTATTTACTGCTTGCCAAATACCCACAAAGGACTTGTCTGTCTTACAGAGCACGTGGTAATGAAAATCTGCTTGGAGCTGCTAGTATATGTGCAGCATATATGCAGGCTCATAGTATGGGTGGCTTTGAGCTAGTTAAAACCACACACAGTTTAGAGAAATGCAGTCATTGGAATAGGTTTACATTTAAAGTTAGCCTAAATCAATTTAACTGAGATTTTAAAGCAGTTTAATTGCACCCTAGCAGGGCGTTTGAGATGCTGATTATACAAACACTTTCTGCATCTGTCTCTACTGAAGGGAAACAAAAAAGAGTGGAAAGATTGGAGGAGCTGGAGGCAGCTTCATTACAAATACAGAGGAGATTCATTGCAGAGTAACTCGTGGGGAGGAAAATGGATACAAAATTAGTAGGGCTTTAAATAAAAAAAAGTCTCCCAACAGGCAAATTCCCAAGCTGCAGAATATCAAGGAAATTACTGTGACCTGTATCTCAGAGCATCTAGAAATGAAAACAACACAGGCTCCAGGACTGTTGTGCAGTAGCTTTCTCTGGGCAATGGAAAAAAGCGGTATATTAAAGTCAGTCTTGCTCTAGAAGCGATCACTGGTCAGAGCCATTCCCCCATTTAAAAAAAAAATCCTTAAAATGCTTCAGCAGTGGCTCTTGGGTCTGCCACAGCACAGTGCCACTCCCCCGCTGCCGTGGTACTTAAGCCCAGGTGTGCAGCTTTCCCTGGGAGTGTCTTTGAATAAGAAAAACAAAGAGATAAAACCATAAAACCAAACACCTCACCACCTGGCTGTGGAGAAACCATTTCCTCCTTTAACACACTCATATATCAGGAACATTTCATCAGAGGCTCACTGAGAACTGAAATGCTTCCAAAGTTAGGCTTATTGCATTTCCTTCCTATTATTTCGCACGTCTTATGTTTCAACTGCAAGTCCAAAAGCTAAAATATTATTTAGAAGAACAAAATTTCCTTCTACAATTTGATGTCATTAGAAGGAGGCTTCCAAGATCAAAACATTGGGTTTGATGAGATATATCTGTTTAAAAATCACATGTTTTCAGCAAACCACCCTTATGTTGAGAAACATCGTGTCACTCCCTGCTGCCTCACAGGTGGGTGAAAGCAAATGACGAAGTCTGAGCCTGCAGCACTTGACTCAGATGCAAAGCAGTGGGGTACATCATCTCCTTTTAAGGAAGAGATAGCACCTTGAAAACTTGATTTTTTTTCTGTGTGGCCTTAGGTCTCTGCACAGGATTTGTGAAACCATTAAGGTGGTTCTCAGCTAGGAGAGAAATGCTGCACAAATTAGCTATAACAAGGCCTAGCCTCTCAAGTCACCTAAAGTGCTGCCAATGGCAGGAGATTCAGCGTATTTTTATCTCCAAACTGGGATGCAGAAACCAAAGGCAATCAAAGCTCCTTTTGGAAATGTTAAACAACTTTTCTACTTGGCCATTTAGCCAAGATAATTTGAATTTACCTTATTAATTTTTGGCCATGTGTGTGTGGGGAGGAGGGTGCATTTTACTTTCTTGATTTGTCAGTTTATGTCTATCTCGTGTCTGTTTGAAGGAAATGCCCTTGTAATGACATCAGGTTTGTTCATCTCCAGTGCACAGTGAATTGAAGTTGGAGCATTTACCACCAATGTTACCTCAAGCTTTGGAATAATTTTCCTTCTGGAGCTGTACTCACATTAAAACAGGCTGGTTTTGTGTATAGGCATGGTATTTATACACAATGTATAGCCTTTTCTCCACATATAAGTATAACAGCGTACATACCAGGCAGCTGGGTCATATTCAGCCCAGACACGAACAAACTCATCCAAATGATGGGGCCCAAGGATGGAGGAGTCTCTTGTTAGGTATTCAAAATTGTCCATAATCACAGCCACAAACAGGTTTAACATCTGCAGAGAGGAAGCAATAATGCAGTTAGAGTGAAAAGAAAAGGAAAAAAAAAAAAGCTGGAAGGGGAGCGGGTATGATTCATTCAGCAGGGTGTGTGGTTTCTACAAGAAGCAGCTGCACCCCGGAGAATGAACTCTACAAACTTAGCCCTCGGTCCCTGGGGACCCTACTGCCACCTCCTCCTCCGCTGCATGCTGCAAGCCAGTTCCAGGTCTGCAGTACACAGCAGGTTTGCCATGGCTTTTGACTGCGGACAGTTTGGCCATGTCCCCAGTCGCTGGTGATGCCCTACAGCATGTCCCATCCCAGAGCCCGACTGGCTCAGCACCTCTCCCTTGCCCCTTCTTCACCCTGCGCCAGCATAGACCAGCACATGGGCTGCGGTGGCTGCCTCACCAACTGGGTGATGTGAACTCTTCCAGCAGTTTCATATCAAGGCACATCAAGACAAGAACAGCTAGAAGAAAAACCATTCTTCAGCCTGAATGTCCTATTTTAGATTCAAAACAATCCAAACCTTCAAAGATCCCCAGAAAGACAAGGGGCAGGACACACAAAAGGCTCCTATCCCTAATGGCCGCTGTCTAACACAGAGCCCAGCAAACGCTTCTGGCATATAAAGATTCTCCTCTTATTAAAGCCAATGGAAGAGTCATGAAGATTTCAATGGGAAAAGATCAAGCTGCAGCCATTAGAATAGAAGAGCAGGAGGGCAGGCGGGAATGGACGCTCCTGTGCCAGATAAAGACCTGACTGGCACAAGGCCCCTGTCCACCTTCGTTGTGTCTTTTGTAGGGAGGCTGAGCTGCTACCGTGAGTACTGCTCCTCTGCACCACGCTGGGCAAGGAGGGCTGCGGCGAAGCAGCCTGTGAGCTCTCGCACAGGGATGAGCGGAATTAAACTGAATATGGATGTCCCTGGCTGGTCTGTCAGTCGTTAAAAGAAAATCAGGCAGTGGCATTTGGAGTTTGTGCAGTTCTAAAGAATTCATATTCCTGTGTGATCTGGAGAGAGGAAGGAGTCTTGGCTCTTGCTGGAACACATGATCCACCAGTACAGACAAGCAGAATCCATAACGAATCACCGTGTCACCACCAAATGCTAATCAGGAACTTCCAAGACCTGTAGTCCATCTGTTTTTTAGAACCCACCCCAACAGAAAGCGGGGAGCAGAACCCAACCCCCAACATATCAATGTCCTACACTAGGGCACTGGGGTTTCTTACACCACCCAAGCATCTTCTCCAGACCACGCTGTGCAGAACACCGCTGGGTGCACCCCAGATGCAAACAGGGCTTCTGCCTCTGCAGCAACGTGTGTGAATTCACTCCTCTGGCTGAGCGTTAAGGCTTGTCAGCTCGAATGCAGCACTACGCTAAACAGCTCTGCTGGGTTTGGGGAACCAAGCCGGCACTTTGTGCCACCCCGATTCCTGGATGCTCGCAGAGTCTGCGTGCAATACAGCCTAGACAAGCCCTGGGATTTCGGTGCGGTGCACTATGCAGTACTGGACAGGGATGTCCAGCCCAGCTCTCAATAAGCTACTCAAAGACTGGAAGCACTATAACCCCATCGGCAGGGCTCACTCACGCGCTGCAGGCACCCCAATGTAACACCGTGCCCCCAGAGCATCGAGAGACAGCAAAACTTCTGAGAGTTTGCCACTTGATCCCAAGCCCCTTTCCATTACTCCCAGCTGCAGCCATGGCTCAGTCCAGTTTTCCCTCGCTTGTGTACAGCTGTTTCTAAAGTTCCTGTATATTTTTAAATTTCAATTTATATTTTTCAACAGTGTAAATTACAGGAGGAAAATTATGTCAGGCTGGACATCCACAAAAAGCCAGAAACAACATTTAAAAACAAATATGTTTTATCCAACTCCCCCCCAGTCTATGGTGTAACGACATCGAACAAACCATAAAAATGTGCCCTTCTGGCAAGGCTGTGGCTCTGTAATGCTTTAATCGCTTGTGGGGAACCACATGCTTCATTGCAATGAAGTGCTGAGCGCATTTTAAGAAATGAGTTACAGCCCCGTCCCTTAGCAGTCCAGCTGCTTGGCTTTCCGCTGCCTATTTTTGGAGCCTGCCCTCCCTGCCTTTGCTCTTCGCGAGGGCTCTCCCCTCTCTCTGCCAGCAAGCCCAGGGTGTGGTTTCACGGGGTTTTCCGGGAGCGCTGACTCAGGGACAAAGCTCACGCAAAGCGGTATTTTGCACAGATGTGCTCCAGCCTCCAATTCTGCTACTACATGTCGAGTGAGATGGCTGAGACGAGCCAGGGAGGGTGAGTCTGGGGGGGTGTTGTTTGTTTTTTTTTTTAAAGAAAGAGCTTTAGGAACAATAATGCACTTGAAAATAACAATGAGAATGTCTGATGTTGGGTTAAGGATTTATAAAAGGAAAAAAATTTGGCTTTAAAATACTGAAGAAATCAGTAAATGGAGCATTAAACTTTGTATAAGCTTTCAGGGCTCCATGTTTTTTAATATATGCAGCAGAAAATAAACCACAGGATGTCAAAGGGGCAACAGTGGTCGGACAAAGGATCTCAGTAGGGGCCACTGAAGTTGGTCTATCTATACCCATCGTCAAACTGCCATGTGTACCTCTTTTTCCTGGTTAAAGCTTTCTGATGATAGCAGGGATTAGCTGCACAAAGCATGAAATCTTATATTTTAAAGCAAACCCATGCAACTGTATGCAGGCTTGATACGTTGCTTTTTGGTACATTTCAGAGCTGTGACTTTCATCCCTTCTTCCTTGAAGTTTAATTGGGTCCCTACCCCTGGTTTTCCATTCCTCTGTCCCAGTGGTGCAGGAAAGTGAACCCAGCCGCAAGAGCAGTCAGCTTTTTATGCATGCAAGTGATCAGAAAGACACTGGCACCTATTAAAGCTTAGACCCAGCGCTGTATGATGGCCACAGGCACGAATCAAGTACAACAGCTCTGTGTACTTTCGTGTCTAAAGCTTTCCTGGCACCATTGCAGAAGAAAATGATCATTGCATTTATTTGACAAACAAGACAAAACACAAGGCATCAAATAAGTGTGATGCTCCCAGCTGCCTGCTGCAAGCACTCCTGAACCAATGTTACTTGGCCATTCTCACCCTGCCCTCCCCAATCCCCTTCTTCAAAGGACCATGTCACAAATCAAGGCAAAACAGATTAATGCTTAATTCCAAATATTAGACCCCGCTGTGAGAAGAAAGATAAAAACCTTCCCTTTAAAAGAATGACTGAATGATCTCTTTGGGGATTAAAGGGATTTTATCACCAGGATGATAAATGGTTTTTAGCGAAGCTGTCTTGTAATGTTGAATAAATCATAATTAGGGAGAAGAAGGAAGCAAGGGGGTGGGGAGGGAAGGGCTGCGGGGCGGGAACCACACCAGCACCTCCACTTTGGGAGAGATCAGGACCGACTTACCAGGAAGGAGCACAGGAAGATGAACGACACGAAGTAGAAGTAGGCAAAATCGCTGCCACATTCGTTTTTGGTGAGGCCGGAGAGCGGGTCGCAGGCTCTGTTACTCAGGCACGACAGCATGATCTCGTGCCAGGCTTCCCCCGTGGCACTCCTGCAAATGGGGAGGGCAGAGGGTGAGCTTATCCAACCCCCTCCCCATTACCACCTTGCGGTATTACTGCACCCAATTAACAAAATTAATTAGGTGGAAGGTTGTGTCCAGGTGGAGAGACTATATTTACATTAGGAATTTGAACTACCAGCCTGCTGACATGAAAAAGAAAGGAGAAAGAACATTTCCCTCTATTACAGGGGGGTAAAAGAAACCAAACAGGCTCAGGTAGGCTAAGCTTCATTGGTTTTATGGAGAGTAAAACCAGATTGATTTAAACTTGCCCAGTGCAAAGTGTAAATGTAAGTAAACAGAGTTTAGATTGCTCCCTTTGAAGCAGCTAACATTTCTGTCCTAGTGCTGGCTGTAAACCCAATGGAGATGATGGGAAATGAAACCAGGCTTCTTCTCTTGAATCGCTTATTTCCTTTATCAGGCAGATACCAGGATGGTCTGGTTGGTCATAGTGACTTGTGTCCCTTTTTCATGACAGTCTCTTGGGTTTTCTTCATCATTTCCCTCCTCCTCCTCCTCCTCTGACTTCTACTTCTACTATAGGGAGAAAAATAGCCAAAAGGAAAAACTTTGGAGTCCCAGAGGGTCTGTCCTCAAAATAAACCACCCCCTGCAATGTGCACGCATGGATCGGAAGCCGGGGGATCCCCATGTTCGCTTACTCTGACTTCCTACATAATCTCAGATTGTCCCTGTGTAATTTCTGCACCACCCTCAGAGGTGCTGCTAGGGACGTCCCTCCACAGCACCACGAACAGCCCTTCTTGTTGCAGTGTTGCCCACAGCCATGCCAATTTGCACACAGAGCCAGC
This sequence comes from Mycteria americana, assembly GCF_035582795.1. Classification (NCBI taxonomy): domain Eukaryota; kingdom Metazoa; phylum Chordata; class Aves; order Ciconiiformes; family Ciconiidae; genus Mycteria; species Mycteria americana. The sequence continues at coordinate 3,755,532 of NC_134381.1, read as the reverse complement.
TCACAAGCCTTCCTCCTGGTCTTTGAGAAAACAAAGGTGACTGACGCTCAACGTAAACTGCAATAGCTTCCAGGCTACTCCGAATTACACAGCAGATTCCCCCACTGGTGGGTGGCATTGAGTCCTGAAGCCCCATTCCCTTGTGCAGAACCCCGCTCCCCCATCGCAGCCCTGCTGCCTCTGCCCCCTCTGTCCCACTGCGGCTGCCGCCTGGGTCTGGAAAGGGACCAAGAGGTCTGGACACGAGACTCAGTAATTATCTGGTTTTATTAAAATTCAGAGTTTTGAGTTGAGTGATTATTCTGAGCTGGAGAGGGCTAATTTCATTTCCGTCTGGCTTCACAGAAACTATGCAAACCAAATCCCAGGCAAGATATCCAGTTACAAGCGCCGCATAATCTGCAGAACCGAGCCTCGGCGCGGCTGGCAGGCGCTTATGGGGCCAGAGCAGTTATTAACCGCTGCGTCTCCACGCCACCCGGCACACATCCAGATAAGTGAAATCTTCCCCAAGCTGCCCTGATTTGGAGCAGGGCCTGCACTTCATTTTTGCCAGGTCTGAAAATGAAAATCTCTCATTTCACTGATTTTTTTTTTTTCATTAGAAAATGCTTCGTTTCCAGGCAGGATGAACCCAGATGGAAACACTTTCACTCTGAAGCAGAGGTGGCATTGACGTATGAAGTGTTAACTTGATGGTAATGCAAAAATGACCAATTAAAGGAATTCTCACTTAAAAAAAAAAAAAAAAAAGTAAGCTTCATGACAGGAACCCCATCAATCAGTTAAACCAGGGGGTTTCTGTCCTATATTAAGCTTCAGCCTGAGTTGACGAGGGGTGTCACGGCGCTGGGTGTCACTTCATGGAGATGCTGCTGTGTTGAATCAGATCTATCATATTTAGAGATGTGCCAGGCCAACCCTTATGGCAAGGAGGAGGAACCAGGAAAGGATGCTTTACTCCAAATACGTTCCTTAGAGGATGCCCAAGTCTCAGCAGCCAAACTGGCATATGGGAAAACAAGGACTTATTTATTGCTCGCATGCAAGTCTTATAGTATTTTATACTCTACTTACCTGAATAGAAGCATCAGGGCTTGGAGGAAGGTACGGAAGTTATTGTGCCGATTAATGGAGGTTTCATCATCTAGTGCAATGTTTCCAAATACCTGCCACAGAAAACAGAAGCGATTCAGGCCAAACGCATCCTCGTGTGGATGTTGTCCCTAAACGTAGATCAAGCGGTGTTGGGAGAAAAGGCAGGAAAAGAATTTGTCCTGGTTCGAGGGATCTCAAAAGCTAGAATAATTTCTGTGCTGAAGAGGGAGATAAAAAAGTGTTGCAGAGATCAAATGGGGAAAAAAATCAGTTCAGTGTGCTTCATCTTCACACAGACCCTTTCCAACACCACAATTCAGCTCCATCGCAGGCCCAGAAAAGTGCCTCATTTCTTTTCAGAAAGGTGCAGTGCCTGCGCTGCTGCCTGCTCTCAGCCTCTAGACGTGCCCGTATCCAGAGGAAGGGACGTGCCCTGCCCGCGGGAGACACGGCTGCCCACCACCACCTCTGGAGATGCTGTGCTGCAGGCTCGTCACCCGCAGCCAGTTTGCCTGCCCAAGCTCTCCCTTTGTACGCCCAGAAATAGCTATGCACCCAGGGGCACGTCCAACACAAGACCTGGCAATAAGGGTAGAAAAAGTGGCTTTTTTTGCACTTCTAATTTACCTGACACTGGACTTTCGCCTCATCCTAAGTCAGGTGTTGATCCTGCTGCGCAGGCAATAACCCGTTTGCACCCTGAACCAGCAGGACAAACCCAGGCTACTTACGGTCAGTATTAAAGCTAAAATTTTACCTGCATGCCAATAATGGCATAGATGAAGAAGAGCATTGCAATGAGGAGACACACATAAGGCAAGGCCTGTGGGAAAGGAGAAGGCGGTATTAATGACAGCGAATGCATACGTCAGCCGGTAGCATTTAATTCCTGGGTAGCACTGTGTTTTGTGGCATTTGTCCTTCAGATGAAGGAATTGGGAAGAGAATATGAACAATTCTGGCAGCCTTCAGAAGGCAAACTCCTGGAGCCAGGTATTCATCGATCACAAAACAGTCTAGGCTTTCCAAGGGCTCTCTATACATCCTTGCAAGCAGATAAGCAGTAAGCAGGGAAAACAAAATGAGAAGCTCCGCAGCAAGCACTGGAGCTACTGGCAGGCACTGGTACTTTCTATGCATAATTGTACGAACATTAATTTTTAATGACCTTGCTGTAAATTTAGTACAAGAAAAAAATATACATCCAAGAAATAAATTCCTGCTCTGAAACAGGCACAGATTGTAATCCCAGGAGGACAAAAAGATTCCGAGTTTTAGCAAGAAATCAGTGAAGGCTACAATGTAATTATGCCACCCAAGCTGAGAGTAATAGCTACTTTCCACTCAGGCTAAATGAATGGGTAATTAATGCCTCTTAATTAGCAATAGCTGAAAAAATGAGAAGTCCTGCCCTAGAGCTAGACCGTGTGATGCTCGGGGCAGGAGAGGGGTTATGCAGCCCACAGGGACCCCAGTAGGAAACATGGGGCAAAGGGCTGATATGGTTTCTGCTGGACACCTTTGCACAAGGGACAAGGACCGAGAGCTCAGGGATGGGGGAAAGGGGGCCAAACAGCATCCCACGCAGCCTGGGAACCATCCCAGCTCCGCTTCAGGGGCAGCAATCTGCACACACACTTTGGGAAGGGTCGGGATTATACTGAAAAGGGCCTTGGCTGAGCCCCTCTCCCAAGGTCCAGCCAAGACTACACAGTCCAAGGACACTCTCCTGAGTGGGAACATCTTATACCTGCAGACCTCATGTCTCAGCCTCTGGTGAAGGCTCTCCTGGCTGCAGGATTCCTCATGAGTTACAAGGTGAGAGCAGCAACACCACCTCCATCCACCCTCAAGGAAAACGTGACCTAACAAATCTAAGGCATTGCAATGCCCCAGATCTCAGTCCCTTTCCATTAGCTCCTTGATGGTTGGGTGAAAGCATAACAAAGAAGTTGAACGCGAGAGCACCAGCTGCCTGTCTGGTGTCTCCCAAAGGGATGTACAGTGTAATACAACACTCACTCCCACCCCTGGCCATGGGATAACAGCACGGATTCTGCAGTTCTTCTCCAGGTTGTTTATAGAAAGAAGCAATCACTATGTTCCCATCTCCACCCTCCAAAAAGGTTTTGCCTCTACAGTCTAAAAGGTCTAATAGAAAATTCCCTCTCGACCAGCTCCGGTGCAGAGCAATAGCTACGTTCACGCTCTGCTGAAACCTGTTCTCCACCCCGGCTCTCTCACAGCAGACATGGGGCTGGCCAGCACTCCCAGCCTGGCATGGGCAGAGCCACCCAGCATCTCTCTCCAACCACAGGAGAGAAATGCCTTTCTTCTCTTAAAAAGTCTTTCCCATTTTTTGGAGAGAGCACACTCCTCCCCACAGTTTTATTGCCTAAAATAACCTCTCTGCATCATTTTGACTCAGACACTGTGATGTATTTGAAAGCGCAGCTAAAGCAAAAGAAACCAGTTGCTCTGCATCCCACCACACTCTGCGTCACTAAATACCTGTTGCCACCATAACACCTTCCAGAAGGCACCATGCAAAATACCCTGGCATTGCACCGACCTGCAGACAAGCTCCCCTGAGCTTGTAACACAACCCAGGACATAAGCTAGCACCTGCAGACCTCAGAGCTCAGCCCAGAAGGTGGCGAGACCCTGGCAAAGCCAGAGTTACGGTCCCCAGGCTCTCCGAGCCACCCTGCACGTGCATGGGCGGTGCTCAGGAGCACGGCACTGCACCAGCAAGTGGGAGATGAAGTTTGCTGGCTGTGGCTCTAAGCTAGTGAACAGATCCATCTTCAGCTGCTTCCTGACCTCGTTGTGCTTTGCTTTCCCACACCTCCTGTCTACTCATATTTCTCTGAAAGTCCTGCAAGATCTCTGGAGCCAGGGTGGTCAAGCGCTTTCTGGGACAGCGTCCATGTGCAATGGGACTGGGGGGGTCTGCACCCTGCAGCTGCACAGTCAATAAATACTGGTGTGCTAGAGCTCAGTATCAGTGCTACAAAAGCCTGATTTCAGATTAAATGATCTCCTCTCTGCACTGCAGAACGTGAGCATGCCCCATAACCAGAATTAAAATACAACAAGCTATGGAAATGGGCTGCAAACCAGCTGAGAGCTGTTACAAATAACCAGCTTTGGGGCATGTGGGCTCTTGTTTAGATCTGGAAAACAGCTATCTCAAAGCTAAGCACAGGTTGAGAACTAAGCAGCTGTGAGGCAGTTGTTTGAGTGTCACTCAGTGCAGAAATGCCATATCCAGCTGCCATGGCTGATTGCCCCTGTGCCACAATGTACCAGCTGCCACGACGTGCTGAGGCTTGCTGGGAAGGAAGGGCAGGGGAAAAGGAAAGCAGGGAAAGCAACTGTCTTGACTTTAGAACAAAAAATCATTTTTGTAATCCTCCATATCGTAAAAACACAGCCCTGTGTTATACAGCTCCACAGTTTATATTACCAAAATGCAATGGTTTGTGTTTCGCTTCTATCAAATTCTACCAAGACTGAAACCTGGTGAAAGAAATTTAACCTTGCACTCGCTGCAGGCAAATAGCAGGCATTAAGGCACTTATTAGTCAGACTACCGTTTCCTTGTGCTAATACCAGAGTCTCAAGATTTTGCCATAGGGATTTCGCAGTAGTTTTCAAGGGCAACTTGAGCTTTGCGCACTTGCTGCGAATCTGCATCAGTAGCCATCCAGCTTTCAGACTCATCTTCCAAAATGCTCAGCACCTACAGTGTTCAGGGTATGTTCAGTGCAAATCAGTTAGCGTTTCTGCAGAATTAATATTCCTGTAACTGCTTTGCAGAGGTGCAGAGAGGTCATTCCCTTGGCAAGGGGAAGCTCTTTGATGCTCGGTGGACGATGCTACAGATGCACCAAGTGTTACCGTCTCCCTCGTCTCTTCCCTGCCTCCCACCTGCCTAACACTCACCTTAAAAGACTGCACAAATGTCCAGAGCAAGATGCGGATAGTGTAACCCTGGCGAAGGAGCTTGATAAGTCTCGCTGCCCTGAAGAGCCGCAGGAAGCTGAGGTTGATGAAGTTGTCCTGCGGAAAGTAAAGGTTTTGTGTCCTTCAGAAATTAACGCGATTAGAAACCACAGCCCGCAAAAAAGAAATTAAAATTACCAGCTTCACGATCTAAGCAGCAAATCGGCCACCAGAAAACCTTCCAAAAGAAACATTCGTCAGTGCAGATCACTCCACATGCAGCAAGTATGAGAAAATCCCTCTCCACAAGAGCCCTCCCCTCTGCTACTGGGTCAATGATAGAAAAAGAAAAGGCCCTTTCACGCTGTCCATGGAGGTCTTGTTTTCTTTGAGTAAGGCAGATTTTTCTCCCCCTAAAGACTCAGGGAGAGGTAATTGTGCCATATTATAATTTATAAAGAATGAGGTTGTTTTGAAGTCTTGGTCAGCTCGCTTTCTACAATGAATTGAACTTAAGCCAAGACAGTTGCAAGGGACTGCATATATAGCCTCTACCATAACAAAGAAAGGCATTGTCCAGTGAAGATTAAAACATCCTTGAAAGAATGAGGATGTTTTCTAACCTGGAGGTTTTAAATATTTATACAACATGTGACTGGACAGGCTCGTCAGGGAGAAATGGCACCAGCAAGACTGTTTGGAAGATGGATCAATGGCTGCAAATCAGCTGGGGAGGTTGAGCATTCAACAGCAGGAGGGCACCTTAAGAACCTGCTGATTTTTATAAATTATTATTAAACGTGCCTTCGCACGTGGATCAAAGAACTGCTGGAGACAGATTCTGATTTCCATTTGTTTTGTATGATCCTCCACACCCCACACCCCAGTTTTTTCTTTCTTTCAGGGAGAAGAGGTTTCTTGCCCCAATGAGCTAATCTAGAGAGGGTTCTTTCCAAAACAAAACATGCAAAAGCCAGATCCCTCTTGCCCTCCTGTTTTAAGGAGATGAAAAATATCCCCCCTTTCTGTACTGATTCCAATTCACTTATTTGTGAGTCCCTGTTCACAGCCACTTATTTGACTGAGTTCACTAAAGAGAGAAAGCATCCCACTTTAAACTATCGAGCAGCGGAGTGGAAAATATAATCATAAGGAGCTCTTGTTGGTAAAGACGAGCAAAAATAGACTTTCCCTTGTATTATTGTTTTACCAGAAGACACCCAGTCATATTGAACTGACCCATGTTTCTTGCTCACTGGGCTACAGAGCTCATGCTGAATTTGAGGGGCTTGTTGGATCTATTCATTTATTTAAATGCCAGCTCAGTTTTGGGGCCATTAGCATCGCATTCCACCAATCCCATCAAAGACTTCAAGAAATCAGTCTCAGGCATGCACTCGGTTTCTCTCACGTTAAAAACGCAAGCAGCTCAGTTAGGCACAGACCGTATATCAGACTCAATCCTCAAATAAAGAGAAAAGAGAAAAGCACAGGTATGTTCAATGAAAGAGCAGACAACACTGAGCTCATTCAAATCAGCAACAGAAAGCAGCTCTTGCAGGCAAAACACAAGCGCGGATTCCCCTGGGTTGCTCAAGGTCAGTAAAACAAGCACTAAAAATTCAACGCTTGTCTGTTAGCATCAGCTTCTGATTTATTTTTCATGTTGGTTTCGTTCCCTTCACAAAATACTGGCTGAACTCACCTTAGCAGGCTGTATAGGACCCGGGGGGCAGAGCCGGACTGCGGCTGGATAACCGGGTGCCTTCAGCAATCTGGTCCTCAGTAACCTGTTCCCCCCGCACTGGCCACAGACACACCTCTGCAGAGCAGCTGCAGGGGGTTTCAGGGCAGGGCAAAGGTTTAACCCAGAGCCCATTTTAACCACGGAAAGTTTCCCCTCCAGTGGGAACTGGATCAGACCTTCTGTGTAATGTTCATGGCACTTGGGCATCAGGCCCGCAAGCCTGACAAAGTATTACCTTCAGAGCAATGCTCAAGCCAGATCTTTCCTGTGCACAAGCCTAATGCTCCTTCAAGGATCACGTGCACAGGCAGCGTCTGCAGGATCCATCTCTCTGCGTACAAACCTGCCTTCCCTCCCTCTTCACCTGTTACTGCAGCTTAACAGCAAGAACATTGTTTTGCTCAGACTTTGCTATAATCTCACAATCACAGCTGACACAATGCTTAACATCTGCTTTGGTCTAGGCTGACTGCAAGGTCACACTTAGCACAGGCTATCCCTGTGCTGCACGCAGGTTTATACAGGATAGTCTATATACATGCAATAAGAAACAGGGGGGTCAAAACTGTGCAGTTATGTCTATAACCCCCTACTCCCTGGGATTTAGAGGGACAAACAGTCCATTACCTTTTTTTTTTCCAGCCCCAAACCCTCCCTGTTGGACTCATGCACTACCATTTCCTAAAGTGCAGCGAAAGCCTCAACTCCACGGGGAATCACACGCAACCCAGGAAAATCCACCATCACCAACATTCGCAGACCATTCAAAGGACCGTTCTCTGCGCTGTTCGTAGGGAGGCAAAATTACACACGCTTGTGATGGATGGAAGGGCTCTGCGTGTGTAACCCTCGGCACACCACGTAGAAAACCCATCCTTCAACAACTCGACTGTCCAGGCAGGTATTAGAATTGCATGCAGTTAAAGGGGAAACTCCACATTGCAATATTTCTTGTGTATAACAGTGTTTTGCATCAATTCTCCTCCCACTTAGCCGCCTCTGTAATATGTGACACACACACAATCCTATTCTGGGTTATCAAGGTCTGTCTTTCTAGGTTTTTGTTTGCTTTTCTGTTGCACAGATGCTAAAGGCTGACTGGTGCTCACAAGAGGCACCATAGCTTTATGATTTTATAATCCATCTGACGACTAGCAAATTACGTTTGAAAACGTTTCTCCCTCGTCTGTCACTATATTCCTAAAAGAGGGGGCACTGGTGCCAAAGGCACGCAGCCACCCGGCAGGCCCTGGGGGGTCTGGGCACAGCCACCGCTTCCCACGACAGGAGCATGACCGAAGCTCAAGCAACGCATCCCTGGAGCAAACTGCAAAGTAGGAGGGAAACAGGGAGAACAGACATCACGGATGAAGAACTGGCCTTGATTGCTGTCCTGTGATGGGCAGCCTGCTTTTGCGCTTTCTTAGGGTGTTTTCCATGCTGAAAAGCAGAAAAACCATGAAGAATAGGTCATACAGCCATTGCCCAGATCTGTTCCTCCAACATCTTCAGCAGCAGAATGGTTTCCTCCCCAACACAGGAGCTGTGCCCACTGTTCACAGGGATGCAAAATGAGCTCCACCATCTCAGTAGATTTAGTGGTTTGGATTTTTAAACCTGCAATGGGAACATGAGGTTTTTATGCCACGGCTGGACGTGCTTTGCATTTAGAGGAGGAGGCTACATTACGCTGCCACAAAGCAATAAACTCAGTAGAAGTTGCTGCTCATCCCTGCTTCTTTCTGCAGTCCAGTTGCAGAGCACAACCACCCCATGGACTCGAAACTTCAGATTTCTGTCCTCAAAATGAAGGGCTCACCCAAAGTTGCAGAGCTGTGGGAAGAGGATTCTGACCAAGCCAAGCATGGGATCACTCAGGAAGCTTTGGCAGTTCTCTTCATCTGGCACCAACAAGAATTACCCTATTCTGCTAAGGACCTGTAGAGGAAATGGCTGTATTCCCATTAAAATGTCCGTGGCATTGCCAGTACTGAAGAAGAGCTACTGAGTCTTGCACAGGGTCTTGGCTTCCTTTGAAGCTTGGGGAAAACCCTTGCTGATTTTAAGAGGCTGAAGATTTTTGCCACACTTGTCTGTGCCTTGGAGACTCTGCCATTGCAGCCATATCATACCATGTCCTTTCATCCCGAGCTAGGAACACTGGAAAATGATTTTATAAGTGTGTGATGCTCAGATCTCTCCTTGTTCCCTACCACCTTTCAAATTTGGTGCTTCTGCTCTAGTCACTGTAGGCTCCTATCACCCGCGGTGGAAGGAGGAAGGCAGCTCCAGAGGGCAGCTTGGTGCTCCAAAGGTCTAACTTGGATGCCTTGGATGCCAAGTGATGGAAGGAGCCTGGACCTACACATATGACCGTAGAGACTGCAATCCTGGCAAACTGCATGATGAGCACTTAAATCTTGAACCTGCAACATGGACAGCAACAAGCCCAAAATTCAGCCAAATGGAGATAAGCTGATTTTTCCAGTATATTTTCATGTGCACAGCTGATGCCAGAGCACTTATCTCTTCTGCCTGGGCCAAGGGTGCACAAAGGCAAACGGTCCAAAGGTGTCCCCACAGCTCCCATACATCTGTAATGCTTCCAGCCACCGCAGCACATGCAGAGGATTCCCTTCTCAGATTGCACTATGCAAACTTTTAACTTATACCTTGTCATTTTCTTCTTTGCTGTTTCCTAGCAGAAAATTCCTTCCTGTAACCCTCCGTGAAACATGGAGCTTATCTGCAGTCTGTCATGAAGATTCACTCTGATTTGTTTCTTAACAGCAACTGTGCAACAGAAAGTCTACATGTTAACACAGATCTAAGAGCTGTTGTCAGGTGGCCAAGCGAGTATTTTTGGTAAGCTTATGGTTTCATTTGTTATTAACCATAGCCAAGATAATTAAGAATGGAAGCATATATATGTTTTAGATTGTACTTTTCTTTATGCATCCTCTTTTGCTTAATTTATGATTTTCAAAGACAGAGACCAGTATTTCCAAAAGCATCTTTAGAATCAGGCACTAAATTCCCAGTGGGATCTGGTTCCCAGTACTTTTCAGCCCTGTTCATAACATGGCTTATGCATTTTACTTGAGATGTTTGCTTTTGCGTCCAGGGACTCTGTGTCCACTGTGGTGGCAAAATACTTCTATATGCTGGTATCACGAAGAGTTTTTGAAGTTGAATGAAAATCACTCTTTCCTATGACTTCTCTTTTGATTTGAGGGAAGCAAGTCTGTAATCACTTCAATAATTTTTTTGCTTTACAATACAGTGTAAACTACAGGCTTAAAATACCTGTAAGGCAGTCCTCTTAAACGTACTGCTTCCCTTTGCAGAAAGCTCAACACATCTCATCATAAAAGAAAACAAAACTGATGTCTGAGAACTGAATTTAGTACCACCACTTACAAAATGAAGAGTTTCCCAGCCAGCCAATCTTCTCTGCTCCAGGTCATCCAGAAGCATCCTTCCCTCCTATTCTCATTCAATTTTCCACCAAAATAAAGCAAGTGTCAGTCTCCCCTTTATCATTGTCAGGTGTAACAAACAGCGGAGAACAGGCTATTGGTAACTGCATTTGCCTCACGTCACCAATTAGCCAAGGGGAAGAAGATGCAGAACAGAAGCCAGTTTTGAGGCACGCTGCAGTGAGGCTTTTTCACCAGTGCAATCGGAAATCTCATCAAAACGAATTAAATTAAAGAAAAACGAGAGAAAATAAAAGCAGAGAATTTAAATAATTGTTTAAATTCAATGAAACCAACCGTGTCCTATATGTGATGTTTTCATGGATGGATATTTGCAAGATTATTTACAAATTTATTTTTTTGAGCAGCAGGTGCACAACATACAGACGGAGACATGGTTTTCGCATTGTATGTTGATTGGATGGCGTGATTCAGCAGGTAGATAAGGAAAATAAAGAACAAAACAGGAAACAAAAGAGAAAATGAGTAATCAGGACAAGCAAAAAAGGAAACTCTGAAAATTTCACTGGAAAAAAACTGTTGGGCTTTTGGGGGTGTTATTTTATGATAATTATATAAATAAAAAATGCTTCAAACCAAAACAGATTCTGAGATCCTAAAGGTAACACAGACAGTGAAGTAGTTATTTGCATTTCATTTTGTAATGCAAATTGGGAGACAATTCACAAACACTTCTCAGTATGTTTTTTTATATTTCCAGGCATAGAAATAGATGTCAGTTTGCCGTACATCCATTTGGCCTCCTGAGGCCAGCTGTGTCCACAAGGACACCTTCTCCTTAATGCCACCTATTTTACTATTTTATTTCCATTACTGGGAGGGTAAAAAACTGACATACGTGTTTTTGCCTAAGGAAATAAAAAAATATATCTATTCCACTGCATTCACAAAGTAAATTACATATGACATGAACTATAAAATTAAAATAACGCAATTAATCAACACATTTCTTTTCCTTTTATCTTTACTTTTCAGTGGGTTAAAAGTACTGATGCAGCAAGGCTGGTGGAAGCCTAGTCTCTCAAGATGAGACCGCTCAGGTGAGCAGGTTTATTTACCTTGGAGAACACTTATAGCTGGAAAACATACTCATGGAGAAAAGCGGTGCTCCTGCAACTATTTGCGAGCCTGTTCTCAAAGCATCCCCTCTCCGCAAGGAGCCGGAGGGTTTCACAGATGGCTGTTATGGGGACAGATGCAGACTGACAGTCAAGTTCACGTTGTGGCTGTCACTTGGGCTTCTCAGCCTGAGAAACCCGCCTGTGTGAATGGGTAGTAAGAGGGCCGAATGCACAGGGGAGGACTAATGGGTGCTACCACCCAACTATCCCCACGGCTGCCCACCAGCCAAGGGGAGCCTGGAGCTGAGGAAGGCAAATGGGGAAGACAGCATCCTCCAGTGGGGACACAGCTCTCAGTCGTGATGAGTAAAGACCTGCTCTCCTCTTTGGTTATTCTCAGCTCCATAACATGGTGCAGAGAGCTGCTGTACTCCCAGTCATGCACTGAGCCAGAAAGTTGAAGTGGGGTTAAGCATTAGCTATGGCGTTTTGTGCGGAACAGATGTTCATCCTGGTCCTTAGCTACTACTCTTCCCTACCTGGAAAAGTAAAGGGCATAAAACGATTGGGCAGAAACAGCGGGATTAAAGACTCAAGGCCGTACACCTGATCTGTGCTCTGCGAACGAGGCACCCACCGGTCCTCATCTTGGTCCCTGCTGTTTGCAAACAGCCTGCTCACTATCACCACATCAGTTTTTTCAGCCCTTTTCTACATTTTTTTAATTGGTTCTACGTTCCAGAAGTATTTAAGTGACTTAGATGCAACTCCAGTTGAGCAAAATAGCAGGTTATATATTACAAAGATGGTTTAAAGTGTAACTCTTCTAGGTTATACATGCACCATGCCACTTTCCAGGCAGCAAAACAGTCCTGGTGTTGCCCAGGCAGCCTTGGGACACTTTGGGTTTCCCCTTATGCACTGTGGGTCAGAATAACACATGTTGGAACCTATCATGGAGCCAACAAAACGGGACCGGAGCAGAGTGCTGGATCCTTCTGCTTGTTTTCCACCCTACGTGCCATAGCCTGTCCGCAGGACTGGAAGGAGAGGAAGGATCCACTGCAGTGGCAGTGGAGATCCTGGTACAAGACTACTTCCACCACATGCCACTGGATGAAGCAAATGAGCTGCTCCATGAAAGGCACCCTGAAAGCTGCCATTATTTGCTGACATTAACAATTCTGTTATAAACGTGATCTTTGGGGCACCATTGCAAACTCCCACTCATGTAATTAAGCAGTGATTCTGAGACTTGTGCATCAATATCACCTTTAAGCAAACTAAGCTCCTAATGCCTCTTCAGCAAGCTGGGCACGAAGCATTTGAGCTCTCAGCCCATCGTCCCTGTCCGAGGCTGAGAGATGGATGGGTGCAGCTTAAGGAAGCATGCGCCGGTGGCTACAAAAGCCGTTTGGTACGGATGAGTGTGCTGCTGCAGATGGGTGCAGGCTGGAGAGAGATCAGAGAGGAGCTGTATGAAAGAAGTTTTGAAAAACAAGTCTAGCAAGAAGGTGGGGGGGGGAGGGGGGGGCACCTGTGGGCACTCTCTGTCTGCAGGGGAAAGCATGTGGAAAGGAGGCATGATGGCTATACAGAAATGCTGCAGAAGGGGAAGATTTAGAGAGAGCAGAGCTCAAATAGGTCTATGGACTGAGAGAGAGGACCAAGAGGTCAGGGGCTGGAGTGGTACTGGGGGACATATGGCTTTGATATTAAAGACATGGTTGTGAGCAGCTTTGTATTGGACACACTACCAGAGGAAGCTGTTGAACTACATTGGAAAGACCTCTCTAAGGTTTGACTTAAGAGATCTAGTTACTCATAAACCAAAAGCCTCTCCATTGCCACCTGGCAGAGTAATGGAAAGGTGTATAGGTGCTTGGGAGCTTAACCCTGTTGGAGTCTACTGACTGTTTTTAGAAGTAATTCATACTCCTCTTCAAAGGCATCTCCAAATTGCTGCTGTCTTTGATGCTGGAAACCAGAGAAATTACTGCAGAGTGGAAGGGTGATGCCATCACTCCGAGCACCCTTGAGGTTACTGCATCAGTGCCTGCCAACTCACACGAGTATTTGGTATTTGGGAGCACATTTACTCTCCAGCCCAAAGACCAGGAGAGGGGTGGGGAACCTCTGCCTACACACTAACTCTCCTACCCCTAAATAGTTGGCCAGCAGTGCCAAGGGACAGCTGCTGCTTCCAAAAAGCTGGGGACGTGCATGTACAGCCCCAGACTTGCTGTGGCTTTGTCTTAAATTCAGTGCCCTAACATAGCCCAACCTGATTAGTCGGTAGCCAATTCCCAGGTGCCAGACAGCCTCGCCGAGGCTGGGCCACCCCTGTGGGAGCTGAAGGGAGAGGCAATGGCCTGCCAACTGAGCAGGGACCGCTACCTGCCAAGCAGGGAATGGGCAACACTGATGGCTGCTCTCTGCCTGCAAAATAACTGTACAAAGGAAGATTTTAATAAGAGGAGTGTGGGCTTGGTGTTGTGAAGGAGACACCTTCCTGAAGGGGAAGATACCAATCTGGGAGAGACCACAGGCTCCCTTACCACGTGCGAGTTGGCTGTGCTGCTTCCTCCCAGTAAAAGTGGCCAAAGGAGGTGTGGAAGAGAAGCACCAGTCTCTGTTTGTGGCTGACTTGCAAATATTTTCACAAATTTTCAAACTAAGGCAAAGGTTTGGGTGCCTGAGTCTGGCAAGAAAGCATGTCCCACGACAGGCCAAAGCAAGCACCCAGTACCTGCCCATGGTGCAATAAATCTCCTAAGCACTCAGAGAAGCGGTAGTCAGACCTTGTGTTTGATCTGAGTAACTTTACCCTGGCTGTAAGCTATGCATTGAAAACAAAAGGTAATCCAAAGTCTATGAGATAGGATTCACCAACTGTTAAATGAGCACCATTCATGCGGGGAGTAAAACTTTGGGGTTTTTTCATGCTTTTTTGTACCAAGGAGGTTAGGTAATAATGTGTTTTGTTAGAAACAGTAATATGGTCTTCACCACCAGCTGAATGTCCTGTAAAGAAGTCTGGGGAGCATAGTTCTTAGCACACACAAAACAGATCTACAAGAAAATCCCAGGGACTGAGAAAAAAAATTATGGTAAAGTTCAAATTCATCACATACAGATATAGCATCATCAGTTAAACATGCATTGGGAGAGGAGAGGAGCAATTTATAAATTGGATAATATCAGGCTGTCAATGCTCGAGTCAGACATTTTCTGCCCTTATGGAAAAATCCTCTAGAATTTGATGGCAAGTTTGTACACTTGTAATCTACAGGACTCATTAGCAGGGAGAGAACAGTCATTGTAAAGTTGGTTGTTTGTTTTAATAGTTGCCCTGCAAAGCTTTTGTGCACATAACAGAAATGCACCATGTTCCCCCAATTCAGACTGTGCAGGCTGATGAGTTTCTGGCTGTTTTTACATTCCCATCGCCTCTCCCCTTCTCACTCCTCTTATCGCCTTCACTCTGCCCCATGACCAAGACTGGGCAGGAGCCCCAGGGGACAGACATTTGTGTGCCCTGCAAAGCACCTCACACTATAAAACAGCATTATTCGCCAGAATCCTTTTGATCTTTTCCCTCTATTAAATTCAACAGGATTCTTCCATTAATAGGCAAAAACGGCTCGGGGTTAGAGTCGTTTGCTGAACGAGAAAGAGATTGTTTCCTGGCAGAGTCACTAGCACTGTTGTTCTCATCACAGCTTTTTGCATGAAAGTCTTTGGGGCAGACAGCCGTGATCATCTCCATGGAAAGGGGAGAGCTAATGGAAACAGGCTGCCAGGTCACCCAGGGACATCATCACACGATGAGTGCCAGAGGCAGCTCTAGGGAATAAGGCTGGTAGGGAGAAGGTGCAATGTCTTGACAGGGTATAGCTTTGTTGGTAAATGAAGCAAATTGAGCAAACTGTACTTACCGCAATCTCTGTTACTAAAATATCAGTAATACTTCCCAACACTGTTACAAAATCAAAGACATTCCAGGCATCTCGGAAATAATTCTGCCAAATGAAAACACAAGGGGGATAGAGGGATCCAGGGGTTATTTTTTTTTTTTTTTTGCAACAGGCTTTTTTTGCACATAGGCTTTCGTTTGTTTGTTTGTTTTTAAATGTGCATCATGAAATACAAGCATTTCATGTAGAAAGGAAACAGTTGAAAGTAAATGAGGAAGGCACATACCAGCACACCAAAGGCAATGATCTTCAGCACACATTCCATTGAAAACATGGATGTAAACACAATATTCAGGCATTTCAACATTTCTTCATATGCTTCTGGAGCATCATAGAACTAAACCAGGATGGAAGAAAGGCTGTTACTGGAAGATCACTTACAGAATAAAACCTTCCCAGCTGACTTGCCTGACTGCAAGAGTCTTGCCCATTTTAGTGCCAGATTTTGTGCTTACTTTAAGCAAGACTTGGGGCTACAATATGGTTATTCATGCCACTCCAGAAGCACACCATTGCCTACATGCTATCTTAATGGGGTAGCTGGGGATACACCCAGGATGGGGAGAGATTGTTGCTGGTGTAAGCAGAGCATGGACCAGGAGGGAGGAAGGGCATTTTCAAAACCAGAGGACAAGTGCAGAACTGTGTTTTGTTCCAGCAGACCTAAAAATATGGTGACCCCTTGACTGTGAAGATAGTCTAAGCCAGGCAAGGGATAGGAGGGGAGATCATCCACAATATCCAGCCATCTGCATGTCTTCCTCTTAGGCACCGTGGATCATGTCCCAGAAGCTTGACACTCCTGAAAATTTGAGTTATTTCCCTGGGATGGCTGGATGTCGAGCATCCCCAAGAAGTGACCCTGCTCTGCAGGAGGAAGCCCAGGTTGAGCCGGGAGCTCCAGACCTGCAGAGCCCAGTTCCCATCCACTGGCCATATGCTGAAGGGGCTATGAGCCAAACCAGCGCTGTGCAGGGGAATCCCATTCACAGTGTCTCATCACAACTAAACCACCTCCCTTCGGGGACCGAAGGGTTCCCACAAGGCCTCTAAAAATGACATCAGGCAGATGAGAAGTGGTGATTGCTCCTGCCGATCCCCCCCATCTCTCAGGTCGAGAGTACAAAGCCTCTCCAGCAAACACCGCAGTCGCTAGCCCGAAATTGCAAAGATTCAGTAACAGCCCACTAACCTTCATCATTAGGACAATGGTATTGAGTGCAATCATGACCATGATAAAATACTCAAAGGGAGGGGACACCACAAATTTCCACATCTTGTACTGAAAAGATTGCTTGTTCTGAGGCATGTAGCGGGTCAGTGGCTTGGCACTTATGGCGAAGTCTATGCAGGCCCTCTACAAAACAAAAATGGGATGAAAAGAATACAAAAAAAGGGCTGGCAGTCTCTGTCTCTCGGGATATTGTTGGGAGAGCAAGCGGAGCATTTAATGGAGGACGGTATTTCTAAGTGTTTCTCACACACGGTGCGAGTACTGACTACCCCTGTAAAATGCGGCACAGGATTCCCGAATTGTAATCACTTTTGGACATTCGCTAAAATATTAAACCCCACAACACTCCTATGGCCCCCTGCAATCCTAGGAGACAGCCTTACATCCCAGCCCAGCTCTCAGGAGGACCCGATCCCTTCTCGCTTAGGGAAGGGAGTTGTAAATCCACAGGCTCACTTCAGAAAACACTCTGCCAATTCCTCCCGATATGTAATTGTAGAAACTGGAGGACTGGTAAAGATGTTATCTGTGTTTAAAAAAAGTATTGTGAAACCCAGGTATGTTCTCACAGACAGCAAAACCTGTCCAGCTAATAACATTTCATAAAATGTGAACTGAACTCAACCAATAAATTACCCAAGAAATATCACTGGGTGAACTCTCAAAGACCCCCTTACTTAGTTGGCTATTTCTGTTCACATTATTATGAGAATAAAACTGCATTAAAAATTGGTTTCTACCCACAGGAAGTTTTTATTCTGGAGCATTTTCTCATCTTGGATTTAGGTAAGAATTCAAAGTCTTAAATTGGTGCAAAAATATTTTCTGCTCAGTTGAAAAATAATGTGGGTAAAGCATGTCTAAATATTCTGCTTTATTTTGGACTTCTTTTTCATATAGACAAACAATGCACTAATTAATAAAACGATGCACTAATTAATAATTGATTAAAAAGTAATCTCTTTTCATCAAAAATCACGTTTCAGTTTCAAAATAAATGAAAAGAGATGGTTCTTCACAGAACAGGTCATTGAGGCTGCGGGAGCCCAGACGAAGGATGTTGCGGATGCTAAAAATCTGCATGGGTTCAAGGAGGAAACTGGATACATTCATGGAAGAAAGATACACAGATGCCACTAACTAAAGAAAAACCACATCCAACTCAGGAGTTTCCTGAGCTGAAAATGATGGTATTTGCTAGGGCATTAAAGAAAAGCCTCGTACATGCTTGTCCTGGTCCTACACTCTTCTGAAGACATTTACTTTCGGCTGCTGTCAGGAGGACATCATCTCAGCCAGGCACAAAACTAGCCTGGTGAGAGGAGCGTTCCTTTGGGGAGCTGTAGCAATTGTAGTTCAGTTTGATTTCTGATAACTGGCTTCTAAAAGGCCAAAGATTTCTGTCTCCTTTCACACTTACATGCTTGAGCTAACATGCAAGTCTATATTCACTTTGAAGCGGAGGTGTGGTCCACAGGGACGTGTGACAGTGCTTACTAACATGCAGCATTGAGGGGCTCTCCCTGGTTTTGTTTTTATGTAAAAGCTGAAACAGTCTGTAATTTGCTTGGTCTCTACACCACACACCCTCAGGTAACGACTGCTCTATCGAGGTGCTCTGAGCCCCCAGGTGCTAACTCCGGATTCAGAGGACATGGGTACCTCGTTTTTCTCGAGGCTGCACTCTGACATCACTTTATCTCCTTGCTCTTGGAAGGTGATGATGATTAACGCCACAAAGATGTTCACAAAGAAAAAAGGGAAGACAACAAAATACACCACGTAAAAGATAGACATTTCCATTCGGTAGCCAGGGCTGGGACCCTGTTCCTCGTAGGTAGCATCCACCGAGTGCTTCAGCACACTGCAATCAAGCGCAAAGAGAGAAGAAAAGTCAATGAAATCAGTGTGAAGCACCAATGACACCCTGGTAGTCACTCACTGGCCTTCACTCATGTGGAGGGTTTTCCACATATGCTCAGGTCAAACTCACTCCCATCTCTATGGCTGGGAAGTTTTCCTTGAGGATATTTTTAGGGAAACCCTTGTTGTTTTCACCACTCTGCAGAATGATGGAGATTTGCTACATACAGATCCACTTATCCCCCTGACCAAGGGGATAGGATACGGTTAGATCTGGCTTCTCTTCTCTGGTCAACAGGGATGAAGTAAGGGTGGGAAAAGAAAGGTGTTGATGATCTCCAAGTAGGGGAACACAGTGAGGGACTGGAGAAGGGAGACTGATGGTCTATGTTTTATTCTTTATTTTATGAAATAGCTGAACGTGGAGGACAGGGAAGGCCTGCCACGGAGAAACCCTGACTGTGAATTGTACTCCACGTGTCCCAGCAGAAAAGTGTGCCAAAATAAAGTCATATGCTGAACAGTAAATATAATTTTGGGACTGTTGTACCCAGCATACTTTCAGCATAGGTCACAATACTTTTTCCCCTAATTTTCTTACATTCCCATTATCAATTTTACACCTGAGAAAGCCGTGCAAGTCCAAAAGACTGGAGCAAGCAAGCTATTAAGTACTGAAAACTGCCTAAGCATCCCTGTGCAAGCTCAGAAGAACGTCAAGAAAGATGCAGAGCCCTGCCTGCTGATCCACCCAGTAATCATACAAGGGAAAGTAAAACCTTAGCTGGTAAAAGACTATCCTTATTTCACAGGTCACCTGCCATTTACTTGTCCCTCAGAGCTGTGGAAAGCTGCCACTACCTCCGGGACCACTGAGCCTGCCAGTCCTGTGTACTCACGTTGGCCACCCTTCGCCTGTGGAGACGGTGAAGAGCGTGAGCAGAGCCCAGAGCACGTTGTCGTAGTGGAACTCGTATTTTTTCCATTCCCTGGGCTGCGCCTCCACCTCATTTTTTTCATAATCGAGGTACTGACCCCTAGGAAAAAACAGAGATTCAGACCAAATGAGAGAATTAAACCAAATCAGCCATTTTGTATGACTCACTGAGGAGCATCGAAAAGCCTCAGTAGCAGAGTCCGACTGTGCTGTGTATTAAAGGCAAATAAAGAGACAGCCCTAGGTTTGTAACAGAAGTAAAGGCCATTTTCTGAGCCATTTTGAGCCACAGGAACTGGACCTGAGGTCTAGAAATGAAAGAAATTGTAATCAGGACATTCATCCATTAGGCAAAGCTGGCAATTAACAGCATGCTGGCTCCCAGATTGTCTGACCCCACAGAAAACTGTGCTGCTTGATGAGGAAAAGTCTCTGGCTCCTACTTCAGAGTTGGATCTAACTTCTAACTGGGTCCTACTTTGAGGGGCCAACGGACCTAGCATCTGGAGAGTTCCCCTCCAACCTACATTTTTCTATAATTTCACATTTCTTTCTGTAATATATCTGCTTTATTGCAAGGAAGAACTGCAGTGACAGCCTCTGCGGCTGCTGCATGCACGCGGTCCCACCAGGGACATGCCCTGCGTTTGCAGGCGGCAGGAGAGGGGTAATGTGGGCAGACCTGGACAGGGCTGAGGATGCGGTTTGGGTGCTAAGAAAAAAGGCAAGTGAGGAAGACGCACATTGTGGTGAGCAAAGCACCTTGACAGTCTGCTGCAAAGGACAAAGCATGACAGGGCTTTTAAGATATTCAAATACTGACCCCTTTTCTAGCTAATTAGGAGCTCTTCAACTTCCTACCGACTCACTTCTGATTATTTATTCATTATGTTTTTCTAATTCATACGAGCCCTAAGAATCAAGACAGCAGGTAGAAAAAGGAGCCACGCCATCCCCTCAAAAACCGTTTACCTTAATATCACACCTAGGCCTCCCCAGGAAAAGGAGCCTGCTGCCCTGTATCACTAAGCATTTGGGTAAGCATTTGCTAGATCAGAGCCAGGAATGATGCAGCTGTTAAAACAACAAAAGGGAAAATTCACCTCTATGGTAATTGTGCTGAAGCATTGCTCTTACTTACAGGAGACTCATCAAGCTCAGCAGATACCCGACTGATGCAGTTTTGGGACAGTCAAGGGAGCTGCTGCTGCCAGAGGAAAGTCGGGCTCCCCCCCCCAGCCCCTGCCCCTGGCTGTACCTGCAGTCCTTCTCCAGCTCCTTTGACTCATCGGTGCAGTAGAAGAATCTGCCTTTGAAGAGCTGCACAGCAATGACGGCAAAAATGAACATGAAGAGCATGTACACTATGAGGATATTGAGGACATTCTTCAGGGAATTCACCACGCAGTCAAAGACAGCCTGGAGATGGAGGAGAACAAGGTTAAGGAGTTGAAAGAAAAGAAAAGTGCATTTAACATCTTGGCATCTAACATCTAACTACACTTGGGAGTAATTACCCAACCTACAACCCATGGATGGTTTCATGGACTTGCACACCAAGTGTTTGACCAAGAGTCACGCTCCAACTGGGGGAAATAACGCCGGGTCTCCTGCTTTCTTGACGAGTTTGGCTGTGCTGCTGAATTTTCTGGTGTTGTCCATAAAATTTACAAAGATAATCACAGCTTGTCGACATAAATATTAGTCCTAAGCAAATATTTCCATGACCAATTATGAAATGAAACACATACTTGTGTTTAATTTATTCCCATTGGATAGGTAAAAACTCATCAAATATGTTACTCATTGACCATTATTTGAACTGTTTGAATAATAAGGAAAATATACCAGATACAAAACAACTAAATGCTTCAAATATTATTTTTCTAATGAACTGTCTATCAAAATTAAGTGTGACTAATCTAGTCAGCATATGTCACTTCTGAAATCCCTGCAAAGAGCTTCTCAAATACATTTATTATTTGGTTATTAGTCACTGATTCATTGTTACAAGTAATTTGCAGTTTAATTTTAGTCTGAGAAGTTTGTCATAATAATAGAAATCAAGCAGTCTTACTGCCCAAGTGTGGGGTTTGTGCAATACTGTTCCTGTTTCTCTGAATGGAAGTGAATAATTCACAAAATTACACTCCTGATGCAACCCAGAAATCCTGAATTAAAACACTGGAAATATCTCTATTCACCCCATTAATCTTGCTGATTGTTGCATACAAGACCACATCCAGGAAAAAAAATTGAAAGAATTTTGAAGACAAACCACATGAATATGACTTCTGCTTCACATAAAGATTTCTGAATACTTCTTTAGAAACGGTAAAATTACTCTGTAAAATGGCTTGAAAATAAGGAAGACATTCAATAAGAAGCAAGCATTCGACATCTTGCTGTAGCACTGAGCTACTGTTGACTGTTTTATAGCCTAAGAGCTGTACATTTCAAATTTCTAAACAAAGACAGACCATTTTCTACATTGTTCAACATTACTCTTCCTTATCTTTCGAGGTCAATTTAGTATGCATAAAAATGCATAAAATCAAAATTATTTAAGCATGAATTGTGGGTAAGGACAAAAGCAAATCTATATAACAGCTGACCCTGATTCTTACATGCCACTATGCGAAAATAGGAATCGTCGGGCGTAGTTTCACCATTGCAAAAGCACCCATTGCTTTTTCCCCATCTCTCACAGAAAAGAGCCTGCAAGCAGTGATGGCACATGAAGACGTTCTGCAATAGGTATTCAAGAGTTGCTAAAACTCAGAAATTATTACATTTTGTAACTCCTTCCATTCTCTGCTTCCAGGGGCTGGCTGTATCTCAAAGCGTTCGTGAAATGGTGTTGAATAAGTAACCACAGGCCATTACATTTATTTTACTTTGTAACTTAGTATTCTAGAGATGAAAGGGTACTGCTATAAAACCCTGCACTATATATTCTTTAATAGAAAAGATGAACAGATTAAAAGTCCTCATACAGCAATGACATTTCTCTTTAGACAGACTATGGAAAATCTTGCAATATTCATGTTAAGTTCTCTAGGGAAAGTCAAACACTCCAAAATCTATTTTCTACTGTGTCATTTCTAAGAGCATCACACTTACGAACTGTAATTTAATTTATTTGCATTTTTTTCTTTTCTTTTTTTAGAAGTTTGATTTTAATGTGGATTCACAATAATTCATAATATTGCACACAATGTTTGCAAAAGAAACAAGTGTTTGACATTTGCTAAACATCTGCACAGCTATTTTTATAAATCTGGCAGAGATTAATTGCAACAAAATAAAAGGAACAGAAATAACTTGGATTAAGTTTAGTCCATCGGCTTCCACTCAGATCAGTTGCAAACCTCCAGAGAAGGAAAGATTTGTAGTTATTCTCTAACCTTTAGTTTTGGCAGCCGTTTGATGGTCTTCAGTGGTCTTAGGACCCGCAGAACTCGCAGTGACTTGATTGTGTTGATGTCCTTGCCTTTGGTTCCTCTGCAAGGGATAAAAGGCACAAGAACAACAGAGAGAACAGTTTGGTCCTCAGGTCACTAACTAGGATATCTGTAGGTACCCAGTGTGGTTTGGGTTGTGGAATTGTTTTGGGTTTGTTGTTTTCTTTTTACAGGTTTTGGGTGCCATCCTCACTATGGACTCAGACAGGACTAGTGAGGACTGCAGATGAACGCCCACTTGAGACGTGTTAATCACCACACAGGAGGAAAGCTTTGGGCAGGACATGGTCCTTGCAGCGTTCAGCCACACGTGCTCTCCAGCCTTTGCTCACTTCCCAGCTACTCACCGAGCATCGCCCAGGAACTGGTGACCTTCCTGTCCCAACTCCCCACCCAGGCAACGGTCAAAGCCGGGGCAGCAGCACACCCCGGCTGCAGCCACCAGAGAGGCCCAGTGCATTCATCCCAGCCCCAGGCAGGAGAAGTGAGAAAGTCACACTTGGCTCTCCTCCCTCCCAGGCACTTGCATGAGACAGGAGGGTGTTTCTCCGTGTGCTTCTTGCACTTCTCTGGTGGGGACGTTGTGTCTAGACAAGCAGACAGTGACCAGAGGGAACTGGAGCCTTCATGGTGAGGGACAGAGCTCTCCTGGGGACCAGAGCTGCTCCATGCCTGTACCCTCATCCTCGAGTCTCTCGTGGAAGACATGCTACCAAACCCATGTGGGAGCATGTAATATGACAGCATATTACATGCCTGGAACAGTGCTAGGGCAACTTTCCACTTATGCATGCAGGTGCAGTATATCACATTTTGGTTTTAGTTTTTGCTAAAACTGAGTGCAAGACTTGACACCATTCCTCTTGTTACCATTAAGAGGTTTTTAGGGGAAGGACAGAGTTCCTTTCCTCGTGCACTTCCAAAATAAATAAAAAAGACACAGTTACATCTTCTTCCAACCCAACAGCAAAACAGTGACATTCCCCTTCATTTCATATGAAGTGAAAAATGGGATGAAAATCTTTAACAGAGTTTTATTCATGACTACAGCTTTGGGTCTGAGACTGTATTGAAGTAACACAGGTGTGAATGAATAACATGTTGAACAGATGCTGATATACCTATTCTATGCTCTTTGAGTTTGCTAAACATTTCTCTTCTCCAACAGGAAAGCCATAGAAATACAAGTAGCCCGAGAGACCCATAAGAGGTATGTGCAGGTAGTGGGCTGCAAAGCTTCCCCCACCCTGCTGGCAGCCAGGCCTGTGCACTATGTTAAGGGATAAGCACCAAGAGTGGAGGAAACCACCCAGGTTCATGGCTGGCTGACCTTGCTCAGCCCTGGAAGGTGTCTTTTTGCAATTTATCCACTTCCAAAAGACTAATAACTCAGTACTAATACTGTACTACTCAATACTAACACTGGACTGGAATCTGCAACCTAGAAACACACATTCCCGTCTCATCTCCAGTGTCTTTCTCCAATTACCAGTCACTGCAGTTGTCCTGAAACGCAATAAGCGATGAGACAGAAGGAATTTTTGGAGGGCTGTGGCTTGTATCCCAATGACTTATACATTGAACGCAAGTTGTCTTTGCACATGATTTAATAGAAATGGACAAAAGGAGGAACAGGATGGAGATTTACTCTCCCTATCTCATCTTTCAGGGCTGCTTTAGGGCCATTTTAATCAGCTGCAGATGGATCCTGACTGCTGGCACAGCTGTAAATCCAGGTGATTGAGCTAATACTCATGGAGTTACAGGACTGATTTAATGCCACAA
This sequence comes from Mycteria americana, assembly GCF_035582795.1. Lineage (NCBI taxonomy): Eukaryota > Metazoa > Chordata > Aves > Ciconiiformes > Ciconiidae > Mycteria > Mycteria americana. The sequence continues at coordinate 3,730,918 of NC_134381.1, read as the reverse complement.
AATAACCATTATATATTTAAAAGAAACCATTTTTGATTCTCATTAGAGACCATTTAATCTGGTCAAGATGAAGCAGACACTGCCAACATAGCTTTTACTGGCTTTCTCTTCAGGTTTTAGCATAACTGAAAATCTGGCCCACATTCGGCTTTGCATACTTGCTTTCGAATCACCAGCTCCTAGAAAGCAATGATCCTGCCATGGTCACTACAGGCATCTCCTTGTCACCATAGCCTCCAGCTGAGACAGCCAAACTGGAGCTCACCTACTCCCCAGGCAGCTTTGTCTGATCCTTAGCAATGCCCTGGCTGCAAAACAATTTGTTCAGCCTCTTGAGAAGGACAGTCAGTGGCAGGAGGGAAGTAGAAGGAGAAATAGGTTACCAGGAAGGAGATACCACCTGGCTTGGCCAGTCAGCCTGTCCCCATGGCTGATGGTCACCCAGCACATGCCCATCACCTTAGCTGCCCCTCCTGCTCCTTCCGCCCTCTCCCCTCTGGAAGGCCAAGCAAATCGCTTGGGTTGCTCCATGCTGCCCAGCCATTTGGGGTTTAACTAGATGAGGAAGTCAGGGCAGAGAGGGTGAAGAGGTAGGGGCTTAGGAAAGTAGAGGCGAGAGAAGAGTGACGGTGAGAGGGTTAAGGTACATGTGGTTGGGGCAGTAGGAGAAAAAAAGAGATGGGATGCCTTGTCCCAGAACTATGTTCAATTCTCAATCATTTGTGGCCACGTTTCTGGTTTGCAGATTAACACACACAGCCCAGCTTAGCAGCACAGACACTGGCAGGTAGCAACTGAACTAATAAACCTCAACAGTCCTCACCTGGGTTCAAGCAGAACCATGGAATATTTCTGCATGGTGTTTTGCAGGAGACCTAAACGCCTATTTACTACGCTGCAATGCATTTGCGCTAAATAACAACTGTACTAATAAGGCCTCCTGGAAGGAAAGTTCAAGACGAGAACAGAGACACTTCTCGGCTCTGAAGGAGGTAGCTCGGGTCTCACAGGGCTGGCTCCAAGCCTGAAGCAACACCCTCTGTGGACTTAATATTTAGGAAGGTTAAACAGACCTACTGGGGACTGGTGAATAGGTGAGGCAGAGCAAATCCTTCCTCCTGGGTCTATGAGAGAAGAAGCTGTTTTTCCCTCGCACAGGGAGGCGTGCGGATGACTGCACTGAGAGCTTGGAGGTGAAGGGCAGACAGCTCCAGTCCTACAAAATTCCTTCTGCCTGAATGAAGGACACTAAGAAGGGTTGATTTATTTTTTTTTTCCTTTCAGGCACCTAAGAAAATAAAGAGCGTGAGCCAATTAAATGTTAATGGGATTTATGATCTAAGTCCTATAGAGAATCCTGAAAAATCACTTATTTCTTGTCACAGTAAGCTTCCTGCTATAGGAGAAAGCTTTTTCAACAGACTGGTACTCTGAACTAGGGTGATGCAAATTGCATTTTAATTAAACAGATCTTCTGCAACTATTTCAGCCCGTCAAATAAAACCTTAAGGGTTGTTTTCAGTGTTTTTAAGAACCCCCTCTGCCAATATTGTATTTTACACCACTCTAATACAAAGCCAGATGTCCCACAAAATAAAAGGTCCAGGTGGAACTAGGATTCAGTCAAAAGGTGTATACAAGCACACATTTGACCAGAATATTTCTCACAACAAAAATAAATTGCTATGGAAGGACAAGATCTTAGGTGACTGCAGAATAACAACTACAAAATTCAGAAGACCTACAGAAGAGCAAGCAGGATAGAGACAGACAGCAAACAGAAGCCCAATGACTCAAAAAAACCCAGGCAAACAAACAAAAAACCCAAAAAGCCCAACCACACCACAAAGAAAAAAATTGCATTAGGTCAATCCTGGTTGCATTAGGCCAGTTCTGTTTTTTCTGGGGCAGTTTGCTGCTCATTTATTTAAAACATTAAAACTATTTTAAAAGAGCTTTGCATGGCCTTTCTTCCTTTAATAAATAAAAGATCCTTTAAAAATTAATAGTTCTTTAAAAATGGAAGCTTCTTGTTTCTGTTGCTCCTGCCAGCAGCTCTGATGTCACGTAACATGGGCCTCTCAGAGTCATGTCATCAAATATTCAGAGTAGGGTGGAGTTCTGCAATTGCCTGAAATCCTCAAGGCAGAAAGTGAATTCCTCCACTGAAGAGTAAATGAGGTCATGCAACTCTGCCCAAGCACAAAGCCACGCTCTTCCAGGGTCTAAATGATCTGTTTCCTAGACAGAAGAATGAAACAAGTACCCAATTTCCTGGACCGCATCAAAGACCTTTCTTTGCATCCTTTTCATTGCATCTCTGGGTTATCTGCTGCGGAGTAGCCCACCCGAGCTCCTGCCCTGCTCAGAACTGCGGCGTGGGACGATGCAGCTCTGCCTCCCCCTCCGTCCCCGCAGCAAAGCTGCGCTGCACTGCACTGACGACAAAACTGCCACCTCCTTGCAGATGGTTAAATACAAATTTTACTACCTCCTTCTTTACAAATGGCCCCTACCGACCTCTCGAAAAGCTCTCTACACTCTGTTTTCATGTCAAAGACTTTTCACCAACGTCAGAGGCTGACAGCCTGAATCCTAGCTGCGTTGCACTGCCCAGACTGCACAAAATTAGTTCTGAAGCTTCCAGCACTGCTAATGCAATTTAGAGGTGCAATCCTCTCAATGAGAATAAAACTGCTTCTCTAAACCTAGTTACTAAGATTTGCATGAATTGCAACTCACACGTTAACAATGTACCCACTAAGTCATCCCCTCAAATCTTTTTGGTACAAATATATCTGCTTATCATGGTTTCTGACTCTCTGGTCAAGACTCTCTGGTCTACTTGGCTTTCTAGTCTGCTTCTATCCTCTGCTTAAAGAAAATTAGGATGAATGAGGATCGTTAAGGGAAAATACATTTCACTGAATAATGAGTAATAAAGGGACAAAGGAGTCAATGCAATGGGTGTAACATGGTTCATTTCCACAGTGGCAAGTGTGTGTACACATGTTTGACAGGCATAACAGTGCAGCAAGAGACAGGAATAACATATTACCCCATGAAACTCCTAGAGAGAGATTCCAGCAAGAAGAAGACAAAGAAAGAGCAGAGTCAATGACAAAGAGAAACATAAGGCTATACAGTGCACCCCATGCACATACAGATACGTGCTGGCAGATAATCCCGTCCCCTGTCCCACACCCACCAACTCAGTGTTCATAAAAATAAACAAGCAAGGAAGCAACAGATTGGCTATACAGCATATACCCGCACATCCCCCCACCCTGCCTCAGCCCTTTGACTGACAAGCAGACAGGGCAAATACACCTTCATCCTCCTGACACTTTGGGAGGTAATAACCTTGATTGTTCAGCAAATGCTGTTTGCTTCTTCAAAGAGCAGTGGGAAATTCTGTGCATCTCAGCCACCTTTCTGTTGTTGAAAACGTAAAAACGCAATCTCTTTGCTGCTATTCATCAGCTATTGCTATTGAGCAAGTACACTTTACACCTGGGGCTGATAAATTTTGATGATAAATTTGCTAACTTGCTTTAAGCTCCTCTACTTCTATTTCCCTGAAAACTAACACATGTCTGTGTGTTTGTGGCATGTTTGTCTCTAGAAAAAGAAAGGAATTTCTCTTTGAAATACATTGCTAAATGGAAGACAATATTATCATCATCATCAGTATTATTAATGTTTCTAGCATCTCACTGGGGGCCTTGTTTTAAAAACTTTTTTTTTGAACTACAGTCAAGCACAGGATAGTTTCCGAAGAGCTACAGGCAGAAAGTAGACTGATAGCTGGTTTGAGAGGCTGAGATGGATTTTATGAACCTTGCAGCAATGACTGGTACCATCTCATATGCCTAAACAAACATAGGCTATTGCAATATTCCAGATGGAAGCGTTTCAGCGGGCTGTTTTTCCTAGGTTTTCAGTGACATGTCTATTCAGCAAGAAGTTGATTCACATCACCTTCACTGGACACCAATGAGGTCAAGAACACACATGAATTAAATCACACCCACTGAGTGGCAATTGTGTATTCTTGCAAACAGAAACTGGTAACAGCCACATTAAATACATCTTTACAGTGACACTGATGATGAGTGACAGGACTGTAGTGTTTGCTAGAAAAAGCCCCCTAACAAAACAACAAAGATAACCCAGTTTATTCTCCAAAAGCTTGTTTTCAGGATTATCAAAATTCAGCAGGCTCGGTGCGTCCGTCTGGTTTAACCAAACAACGCAGTTGAGCTAAGGACATGACTATCTACCCAATTTTCATCTGAGCAGACTGAGACTTGGTAGTATTCGTAACTGGACTGGCGGGAACAGAGAGTAAGTCATCGCCTACGAATGACTGGATTTACTTCTCTCAGGTTAGACCAGAGATACTGCAAGTATTCTCTGAATTGGACGTCAGCACTCACTGCCTGCTGAAACACAGATATGTAGCAGAGGTTACGGTCATAATAAAAATCACAGAAGAAATTCAAATTTTTCCAAGTCTCAGAAATAGGTTTGACTCGCTTTAAACTGGGAGACAGTAAATAGGCAGGCAGGTTTTATGTGTTTGCTTTCTGTAAATCCCTGCTGAATACTTACTCGAAGAGCATGTAAAATAGAAGCAGCTTGGGGCACACTATTATGAAGCACAGTCAGGGGATGTACAAGTAATTTATTTAGAGGCTGATGAGGTGCTGTTAGATATTCGTGGCCCAAAGCAAGCAATAGAAAACCTGAGCACAAAAAGACTCAGAAAGATTAAAAATTATTCATTTTAATCCATAACTTGTCCAAAAGAAAATCTTGTTCAAACAGACGACGTTTTAAAGGCAAACCCAGATGTTTGTTCTCACAGCACACAGAGTTGCTCTGAAGGGCTCACAGAATGCCCCTTCTCCCAGTCTTCCTTGAAAGTTTGAATTCTTAATGGAAAAGGGAAATTCTCAGCGAACCACAGACTTGGGTAATATTGTTTGGCAAACTAATAATTGTGACTAATATTATTTTACTTTTATACCTCTCTTTAATTCAGAGGAGCTCCATTACTTACTAAACAAAAGTTTAGCAAGTTTTTTGCTTAACTCAGTCTGACCACATCCAGTTCTGAAAGATGTTATGCTAATATATTTCATGTGCAGGTAAACTAAGCCACGCACATGTCTAGCTAAGCTTAAAAAGCAGCCTGGTTTTGGATATCAAATTTTAGGTAAGCAAGACATTGACCAGAGCAGACCAGCAATTCCATCTCAAGTCAACCTTGCTTACAACAGAGCACTCAGCTCCTCTGACAAACGAATTTCTAATGAATAGGGACAAAGTCTTTAAAGGAGAGGGCAGCATCCCTTTGAAAAACTTATATTGGACGTGACTTGCTCCAAGATCTAAACAATTCTTTGGTGTAGGATTGGGCACAGAAAGCCCAGACCCTAATATCCCCAAGTGTCACTCCTCAACTGGCTCAAAAATCATACCAACAATGTCAATCTGATCTCCTTCTCTCCGCCCACTCCTTGGACAAACTAGCTTAGACTTTTTTTATCCAGCATTTGCTATGAAGAATAGAAGATCTAAAATACAAATCTCACAGCCTTAGTGTGAAAGGAATTTTGACACCTCAGAAAACAAAAAACTCCTGAGAAATATTCCAGGCCAACCTTAGCAGAAAGGTCCCAGTAACTTTTTGTGCTGCAAGGGACATGGCAGTGTTTTTCATCAGCAGAGCACATAAGAGGAGCAACGGATATGGCTGTCTGCCTAAAAATTACCGTCAGTCTGAAATACACAAGACACACTTCCGCAGTTCCTTGGCAAAGGTGAATGCTTTTTCTCATTAGCAAGTAAAGCACTGCTAATTTCTTCACCTTCTCTAATCATCATGTCAACAAACAGGTGAGTGGAGTTTGGGCACAGACTGCTAAATATTCACCGTAATTACTCAAGGCTAATTTAGCAGAAGGTTAAACTGGCCAAGTCCTGTAGCCTGTTTCCAGGTCATCTCCTAGAATTTCTCAGGAAAATATTTGCAATATAATTATTCCATGGCCCAGAACTACACACGGAAAATTTCTTTCCATCATCCAACTCTGAGCTCCCCAGGCTCTGAAGAACCTGCATTGCTCTTCCTCCGGTCTCTTCTGAGAAAAATGCTCAAACGAAAAGCTAATCTTCATTTTTAAAAAGCAATTCCTCTGTGTCTGTTGCTCAAAATCTTCCATGACATTAAAGAAGGACACGGAACATTATTTAACGTCATAAATAGAGAGCTGTGATCGAGGGAGGGAGCAATTAGCCTTAGAAGTGAAACTCTCTGGAAATGCAAGTACCCTGAATGAGAGAGGAGGAGGAAAGAGAAATACCAAAAGTATATGAACCAGAAATTTCCATGACTCCAGAAATAATGTTCTGTAAAGAGTTCATTGAGTTATCAGCTGATTTCATTAACTATTTTTTAATAGTAAGAACAATTTTTAAAACAATTGCCTGAAGACACTGGACTGCCACAAACTGTTACAATGTGTCCTTGAAAAGAAGTTGTCCAAACGGTCACAAAAATCCCTGCATAATGTCTGAATGAACAGTGAATGGACTCATCCTAAAGCTGGGAGAATCTTCAAGAGATGCTACAACACAAATTTAGGGATTTTTTTTTCTTCCCCCCAGCTGCAAGATGATAAAGGGCAGAAGCTGAACATTTCACTGAGAAATGGAGCCACAAACACTATGCTACAACTACCTCTGTGCCAGGGTCCTGCCTCCTCTGCAACTTATTTCCTAGAAATTGGGATATTAAGGAAAATGTACTTACGAGAAGGCAAATGCCACCAAGGCCCCACTGACCACAATGAAGTCCAGGATATTCCACAGGTCACGGAAGTAGGAGCCAGGGTGCAGTAACAGCCCCAAGTCAATCATCTTCAGAGGAAACACATGAAAAGAAAGAGTTTTAATAAAACAAATACCAAATCAACACTACCGAGGTACAGAGGAATGTCCTTGACCAAATGACCTTTCATAAACTCTTCTTCAGGGCTTCACAGCAGCAGGGCAACATCTAGACACTTAGTCAAGCTGCTCATCTCTAATCGGCACAGAGAGCTCTGTCAAAACCGAAGCTGAAGTCAATAAACCGCAACCAAAGTGCTAGAGACAAGAGTACTAACTGCTACATAAGATTCTTTGCACAGGCATGCATTGATTTATGGGAACAGCAATGTGTGTGTGAAACATCCAAATAGCTTAATTTTATTCTACCCCAATCCTACCAGATTAGCAGGAATTAACAACTAGCATAGGATATTACACGATAAAACACAAACTGAGGATGGGAAGACCCACAGCCAAATGCAACGAAGAAATACTCCTGCTCCAGAGCACTTGCTGAAAGATGCTGCTCAGCGTAGCAGCCTGGCTTGCTTCTGCACGAGACTGAGTCTCTCCTTACAATGCTGCTAAAGATCTTCTACAGGTGAGTCTCATAGTGCATGCTAGACATTTTATCTGCTTTTCCGAGAGCTCTACAACTGCCCACGTAAGGTTGCTTTCTTCACATAGCTTCAAATCCTTCTACTGAACAAACAAGGGAAAATCTGCTCTTTATTCTGCATCTCTTTTGCATCTTGCTCTGACAGTAAAACTAACTCCATCATTACCCCAAGAATAAATCCTGACTTTGTTAGAATGGTGCTTTCCGGAAAGTACTGCCCCGCAGTCTTAGCAAAACCTATCATCCTACTGAGTAAAGTAAAAAGATAAATCCTCAACTTTTTGAAACATGACAGGCCAAGAACTAGTTGCTATTAATATACCCGATCAGCATCAAAGGAAAAGGGAAGAATGGGACGTGTCTCAGTAAGGTCTATCAGCTCCTGTGTCCTTAGCCACACACAGACATTTCTGCATCAGGCACTCACACTTCTTATCCTCTTACACAACCACAGCTACTAAAGATATCCTTATTTTCCTCCATAAAATGTGAGATTAAAGAAACCAAGAGAGCTGCTACAGAAAGGCATCTGTTGTGCACCGTCTACTTCCGAGTGCTGTTCTTGAGTTAAAGCTTTCCATCATCACCACCTCTCCAGGCGCCCCAGCGAGCTCTGTCGTGCTCCACCCTCTTTCTCCAGCTTCCCAGAAGCAGCTGAGTGTAAATCTGAAAGGGAAGGTGAACCTTTCTGCTTGGAAAAATTCTTACCTTGATCACCATCTCAAAGGTAAAGACACCCGTAAATATATAATCCAAGTATTTCAGAGCCTAAACAGGAAAGAGAAATGCATATTAGGGGAGACTACACACTGAAATAATCTGCACACGAGCAGAGTAAACAGTCTATTCGAGCAATGGGCTGTTTGCTGCAATGGGTAAGTATCATCTGATGGGAGGCTTTAAAATAGTTTAGGCACAAACTTGAATCATCTGATTTAAACAGCAACTTTTTTTTCCAGTCCTTGCCAGACTGCAGTATGCATGCCCATGGGTTGCTTCAGTGGGCCTGCATATATGACAGGTTTAATAAGGCAAAATGGATATTTCAAATCGAAATATTTGAATATCCTTTCCTAAAGAGCTTATTTGCCAACACCTGTGTAGCAGCCTGGGTTTCTCTTCTGCTGTCGCTGATGATAGTATTATTAAAGACCTCGGGAGAGTAAGAGAGTGATAAAATTCTTTTTGTAAAACTGATTCCACAGTTGTTAAGGATGAGGAAGAGAGATTGCTCGTAGCTACTTCAGCTCATTACTGATATAGGGATTTGCGGATCCTCCTCTGGAAAAAGCTAATACTGACCAGATTCAGAAGCAGGAGACCAGGCCAGGCAATTCCTGCTCTGACCTGGTCTGCCAACTTGTGCTCTGAAGCAATTCAGTTCCTTAATCTGTTTAAGGGGTGGATGAACTCAGTACACATCCTGGTAAATGCAGTACCAGTCCATTCAAATATCTATAGGTCGCCCAAATTTTAAACATAATTCTGTGGATGAGGTGCACCTATTCACAGTCAGATTCATATGATTATACATAGTGAATGGATATTAAGTCAATATAAATATCACGATATCCACATACTGCAACTATCTACACTGAAGAGTCCAAAATTAGGTAACTGCATCTTGCAATTTCTATACTTAATCTTCCATTGTGTAGACTCCCAGTTGTCCATGTAACTGTAACCAGCTCTTGTGCCAGTGTCCTCATATGAATGTGCTTGAAAAAAGACACCCAGCTATCTGCTTCATGAACGCTCCTGGGCTGCATGCTCTCATGTAAAAGGTGGCACGCTCCTACTTCTGCTCGTAACAGCGCCCATCTATGAAGCCTCCGAGTTTGGTTTGACATCCATGGATAAGTAGATTTTCTACTAATTCTAGGAGATTGCTACCATGCTCCACCAAGATAAAAAGCCGTATCTGGTTTTACTTCCTCAGGCTCTACCCTAGCAGGAGCAGGGGATCTTAGGACAATGTCAGCCATGGCTTATGACTGGGGAAGCCTTTCCCATTGCTGAATGGTGTGCAAGCTTTGCAGGCTGCTTCCACGTAAGCCACACCAACCAAACAACCAATAATTTCCAAGTTCTCAAACTCAGATGTGGTTGAAGCAGCAGAAAGGGACGGGAATTGTGAGCATTTTGATAGTGAAACAAGCTAATCTGAGTATGTTATTAAGAAAGCTCCAGTTTTGCACTTGCCAGTGCACTGTGTTATCCTTTGGAGATGGGAACGGACATGCCATGTGCATAACTGCTGGGAGAAGCAGAACAACTTTATTCTGGCCATGTTGGTTGGTACTCACATCATTCCTCGGTGATTCAGCTTGGACGGGGTCTTCTGCAGCCAGGGCAATGCTGCTGAGGGCTATAACTATGAGGATGACCATCTCAAAATAGCGCAGGTTGACAATGTAGTGGAACAGACGCCGAATCCTGCAAACAAAGTGAGCACATAGCAGGGCTACTGCAGGTGCTGTAAGTCAAGCACTGTGGTATGAAAGACTGGCAGAAGGACTATCAGGAATACTATCAGGAATATAAGGAATACTATCAGGAATACCACCTTACTATCAGGAATATCACCTTTAGGATGCCTAAGACAATAATGGTAAGAAAATAAAAACTAGGATCAACGGCTTTAAACTTCAGTGTGCAATGGATCTGTGGTGAGATTTAAAGTAAGACATTTAACATTTCTGCACTGCTCTCCACCCTCTCTGCAAAGCAATGCCATCTGTCAAAAGGGCATTGAGAGCTTTCAAGCATTCGGACTCAATTTTACAAATTATGTTTATGTACCCCCCAATCCTTTTCACTTTGAACTCACAGGCTAAAGTCCTGTGAGTTCAAAACGAGTTTTGAAATCCTTTTAATATCAACTAATCCCTTTAAAATTGAGATATATGCTATGCGCTGTGGGACTCTTAGCTGAAACTGGCTTGGTAACTATGAGTATTACTTCTAGCAACCTCTCTCTTGCCAAGTACCTCTGCCTGCACTTTATTCTAAGCTATGTCTTATAAGCTGCACAAATACTTCACAGTAATAGATTTGATTACTTTTACCTAATCTTCTTCTTCACAAATTATGACCAAGAAAAGTGACAAATGCTTCAATTTCTAAGCAATGCAAAACTATTCACAAATTTCAGCTAATAACTCTATCTGACCGCAATTCACAAATACTTAACTGCACAGAGAACTCTACATTTGCACCATATTTGTCAGCTGAATAAAAGACTTAGGTTCTGCCTGAGAATCAAATTATATGTGTAACTTACCAACAACCTTGTTATCTGAGGGTGTAATTCAGTTACTGTACCACATTTTCTCTAAGCAAATATCTGAACAGTTAGAATTAAAATTTATTTTTCACATCCACTTATATATTCATTTTCTCTGGATTGCTAATGGCTTCAGAATGAAAAAGAGTTACAAATACTAAGGAAACAGATTTGATACAAAATAACATGAAGAAAAGTGCGTTTGTAGATCCCTTAACTATGGTTATCAGTCTGACAGAAGAGGATTATCATCTATGTGCTCGGTGAATCCACAGAAGTGAAAGGCAACATTTTCAATAACATTTGTAACTGTAATTCATGCATCAAACTCAATTCATCAGAGAAATAACAAGTCCCTATTTTTAGATCTTCATCATTCATAACCAGCAGTGAGATGCAGGAGCATTTGTAAACTGCCAGTGGTGCTTGAGAAATCACTTTAAATGCATGTCTGTTTTAAGAGGGTGGGTGGCACTTGGAAAGTAAAACATTTCATTTATGCTTCTCAGAACTCTTTTGCCCACTAGCAGCACCCAGGTCATGCATCCCCAACGGGGCTTGGAAGGGAGATAGTTAGCAATAGATGTGGTGAAAACCTTCATATCCCAGAAAGCAGAAAGACCTCTCTTGAGAAGTTAGCACCAGCCAAAACACCTGAGGGGATCCATCTGGGCCTGCATCTTGCCCAGAGGAAGAAAAAGAAGTTGCTGACATTCCTAGAGTTTGATCTTTGTCTTGTTATTTCCCCTTGGCCCTGTGTTATAATACCTCTCTCCTAGTGAACTTTGTTTTTTGAATAGTCTTTTAGTACAGCTTTTGGGGGAATGTGTGTGGGTGTGCTGAAGGAAACTGCAAGATAACTGAAACAACATACCAAATCCTGGACTACAAGGCTCAGAAGGTCATAACTGTAGGACGAGGTGAGAGAAGACAGCATATGTATGAAACAAAAATGTCTTGCTGCTTCTCTGTCTGCCCGGTCCGCTCCTCATATCAGACTCTTTGGGGCTTTGGACCATCTAGCTTCCCACGCTGCACTGCTGCCATTAGCATTTTGCACCTAACACCCATTTTTGGTGGTCACTCCACAACAAAAAGACTTGAGCTACCAAATATGAGGGAAATACGGTTTCCTTATCCAACCAGACAGGGGCCAAGCTCCATAACTCTGATTTGCCTCAGAAAGTATAATTACACTATGAGTGCACCTCATCTAATGCTCTCCCCTCCCCTTAGCTGCCTTTTACATTAATTCAAAGGACATTTTGCCTTATTTGAAATAGCAAAACGCTATTTCGGCACAGTGTTCTGAAAAGGGAAAACTTTCTGGCCTTTCAGCTCAGTTATACTGAAGTGTCCTGAGGTCTACCTGGCAGGTGGCTGGAGAAGGCAAAGGGGAAACACCAGTGTCTCTCTGGTGGGTTTGAGACAGAAGGGGCACGTATTGAGTCTTCATTTCCTTTGGAGATGAGATTAGGTTAGCGGTAGTTTGGGGTCATTCTCCCTCTCTAATAGCTGGCATTGAGAGATAGTCTCTGACTTCTCCCACTGATTAATTCCTTCAGTGCTCATAGCGATATCATCTTGGAGCATGCAGGGCTGGAGCCTGAACTACACAGCTGGCACTTGTGTTTAAAGACAGTATTCAGCCTGCCTGCTGTCCCGGGGTGCCTGACCATGGCTTCCATCACAGATGCATTTCTGATGTCAAAGATCAGTACACGGAGCAGCCCATTTTGTTCCACTGACTGCATAGGCAGCCAGGATGTCACAGTCCTGAGTGGCAGGAGGTGTAGGAGCACTCATTCTTCTCTTGAATCGAGTTGCCAAAGGAAGGGCCTCAGTCAGCCTTAGGTATCTGAGCATGCAGAGTACAACCTCAGAGAGCAACGTCTAGGATCTGCAACAAGTCTACCTGAGCCAGAGAGAAAAGATCACATCTACTCCCAGCAGATCTCTGGGTTGGCAGAAGTTTCAAACGCCCTCCGTTGCCCTAAGTTACTGCTTAAAATGACTCACAGGCCTTCATGCTACAATTGTTACAACGCCTGCTGCTCTTGTCTAGTCCTGCAGCCCTTCAGAGCAACATATTTAGAATTTACAGGCTTTGAGTACAAAGCTCCCCATGAGGCAGAGGTGCCTGAAGCGGAAGAAATGCTGTAATCCCAACAGATCCCACAAGCTATATTCTCAACCTTGGCAAATGAAAAATATTCATGTTTTCCCAGAAGTTCAAAGTTTTCAGTGATGCGAGGGTACTAGTACAGAAAGAGCACAAATTCCAGATGAGGAACCTGCAAGAATTTGCTGACATCAAAAACATCCCCCAACCTGCTTCTCCTGATAATGTCTTCTCCCAGTGATAGTCCATACTCCCACCCTTTAGTGATCTACGACTGAGCAAATAACTGCCCACCTGGCCGTCCGCAGGGCAGTTAGAAAGGGTCTGCCTAAAGCATCACCTTTTCCCTATCTGGCAATTTATTCCCCCAGGAAAGCCCAGCTGAAAGGCAGCGTCTGGTCCACAGCCTACATAAGCTTTTATTTCATTTCCCAATGTGTTTAACTGGCAGAGATGAAGATCAAACTAATGTTATTGCTTTGAATACCCATACTTGAAGTACCTGTAACCCGTAAGTGGTATTATAGAGTCAGAGGACTTACGGATTTGTAGGACTTAGGATAAACATGGAACTGTAAGGCAAGATTGGTTTAGGTCCATTTTTCGTCAAGTCATCGACATCTTTCTTCTCCTCTGTTTTACTTTCAAATTCAACGTTGTTCACTGAAATGTGAATTTAAGAAAAAAAGAAATGAGAGAGTTAAAAATGTATCTGCAGTCTTCACACAGCAGGCTGCCTGCAACAGCTGGATATGCAAACAATGCAGCTGGGATAGCAAACAGCCTTTGAATATGTTGATTAAATGTGATGAACAATCATTTGATTATTATCACCGCTATTTACTACAGTATGATATACACTGCAATTATACTCCTTAACTGCTGCACTGATGAGCAACATATCAGAAGTGGCCAGGAAATGAAGATGCCCAGTGCAGACAAACAAAGAAACCTTACACTTATTTATACAAGAGCTACCAAACGGGGGATGGAAATTCCATTCCAAATACCATAAATTATTAGGGAGAGATGGTCAGCTAGGGATCCTTGGAAAGAAAAAAAAGACAGCAAGTCTAACCAACCAGGTAATTCTGTACGTTCTCCCATAGATCAGTAGCACAGGCTGATCCCATAGATCGGTAGCATCAGGCTTTGGAACATGTAAAAGAGCAAATTCATAGATGAGCTTTAATAATTTTGGGGCTAAGACTGCTGAACTTCCCAGCATGAGGGACAGAGACTTTGAAGGGCCTTCTTGGACCCCCTAGCTCTGTGCCTGCATAGAGCACTCCAGTTTTGGCAGAGCTTCCCATGTATAAAGGTGTCGAGCTCCATCTCACATCAGGTTTTTAACTTACATGATCCCCTTCTAGAAGATTGTTCTGAACCTCACTCCCAAAGGTTAGAAATACAGTCTCTAATTTCCATAAGTTTACTTGCAGTGGGTTTATAAGATAATTTACTTAAGATAATTTCCAATATATGAACTGGAAAACATTTTATCCTGCAAATTCTCTTCTTAGATATATACACTTGTCTATTAAATCACAGGACCTAGAATCCAAAAACCCCACCCACTTATAATGTTTAGGTGCAGGGGGTTTTTATTACTTTTTATTTTATTTTGCCACAAAATGACATTTCATTGTGTGTGAGTGACATGTTCAATAAATTGCTTATTGTATCTCAAGCCAGATACAGAGAAAATGGCCAGGAAAGAGAGAGGCTGATAAATTGTGATTGACAGGAACTCAGTATTGCAATATAGTAAAATTACCATTTAAGAAAAAAGAAGGGAAAAAAAAAAAAAGACAAGTCTTGTGTGGCTGACAACACAGTGAAAAAGCACATGTAGAAACGGCTAGCTTCTGGCTGTGCGTCTTGGAAAGCAGAGTCCTGACAGCCTGCAATCTAACGTGGACCTCTTAGATTTCATGCTGCAATTCTCCTTGGCACCCCCAGCTCTCAAGTCTTCTCTAGGCTGTGCCTACACTGCCAGGGGTGAGCCACAAGCTGGTCAGAACAGGCTGGTGGCTGGGTGGCTGCAGAGCAGACCACGGGCACAGGGATCTTGGGACTGTCTGCAAAGCAGTGTAAATCTACACTGACAGACCCAAGGCACAGAGCTCTGGAAAAGGACAAGCTAGGGTGGATCTGCTGACACTGAGATGCAGAGGACTGCAAGAAGCTCTAAAATTACACAGCCTGCAGGAACCCAAAGCAGCAGGGTCATACGATGGATGCTGTGATAGCTGTGCAGTCATGAAAGACCTGCTGCTCCACAGTGGGGTCAGCTAATAAGCCAAGAAGTGTGAATTCAGTCTGTGGGCTTGAATGCAATGCCACTGCCTTCCCTGTCCTTTGCTGAGGGGTCTGTGGCCAGTCAGGCCCCTGGGACACCAGAGGAACACCAGTAGCACAGCACTGATGGTGTAGCAGCTTGCAGCATGGCAGCAGAGGAAGGTGATAAAGCAGAGGACCTACTCCTGTGCTCACAACAAGGTCTTGACTGGTTTGCTGCAGAAGTTGCTTATTTTGCTGCACAGCTCTCAGTTCCTACATTTTGCTGGTTTTCTTGCTCCTTCATCTTTCTCTTACGCAAAGATACGTGGATGTGCTCCGAGTGAGCCATCTCCAGGGAACTTTACATGGTGTTTTCCAGAGCCACCAGGTGACCCAGGAACCCATTTCGGGTTCCTGCAGGCTGCATGAATTGTAGAGCCTATATCAACAACAAGGTCTCCTGTCCACCTATTGCAAGGATGCTGGTGGCTAGGAGAGCCCCCATCACCCAGTGTGTGCTGCTAGCTCCTTGGAAAGTTAGCTCTTTTCTGGCAATTTCATAGCGAAAAGCAGGGGGACAAAGGCACTCACTTGGTATGACAGTGGTTTCCCCCGGCGGGGCAGTGATAGTGACAGGGATGTTCACAGTGGTGGTTTTGTCCAGAGGTGGCTGAATCATCCGCGTCACGTTCTTCTGGTTATCAGCATCTTCCGGCTGCTCCGGCACTTTCTGCAGATAGGTGCTGGGAAGGGTGTGCACAGGGACACTCACACTTCCACTAGCCTCAATCTCACACTGATTCTCCCTAAGGCAGAAAAGCAGATTTTATTAAATATGGCCCAAGAAGAACATATGTACCCTGATGCTGCACCTCCTGCTAGGTTTCATAGACTGTTTTGTTCATGGAAGTCCTTTGCAGAAAAGTCACAGACTGCAGGACAACTTACTGATAGCACAGTATGTGACCTTTTCCTCCGAGACCTTCAGAACCAACATCCAAGTACAACATTAAAAGGAACTATTCCACTGAACGTAACTTTATTCAATTTAATGAGACTCGGAACTGAGGTTCATAAGCAAGGACCACATGGCACTTGCATGTAACAGTGACATTAGCTTTCCAGCATTAGCTGGTTTCTGAATGAAGTCTGACATTCTGCTTCTTAATGTTCTCCAGAGGCCTTATTTAAATTTGGTGATTCTCTTTTCCAGTCCTAAACCACTCTGTAATGTTGCTGTAAGTGGCTAAATAGTTTCTGCATTCCTCTGCAGCAGTGGCTATATTTCAGTGAGGAGGAAAGTGAGCCTGTGCACGTGATCAAACTAAACAGTATGCAAAGTGTTTTGAAATCCATCTGAAAGGAAGATAATATAGACAGGAAAATTATCTCAGTGCCACTCACAGCTCTCCACGGTGACATGAACTCTATTCTAAAGAATCCCAGTGAAATTTCTTTTCCATCAGACTAATAAAGCTGAAAAGGCAATCTATCCTTCTTTATTAACTACTCTAAATGCTTCACGAGTACTATTTTTCTCACTTGACTTACATGAGAATTAAACCAAATGGGGTACATCATTGTTCTTAATGGAAGAAGCCACGTGCTGTAACAACTGGTGATGGAGCTGACAGGCTCATCATAAAAAAAAAGAAAACCAAAGGGCTACAAGCAAGACTGGATGCCATTTAAAAATATGTCCCTCAGAAACAGAGGCTGTGAAATTCTCTGCTCCATTTTATGTCCTAGAGGGTCTGTTGGTATTTACATCAAGGATATTTCTTTCCTTAAAACTGAGCTATTCTATGGGCCATTGTGGACCAAAACAATCTTTGGTAGCCTCTGTCATTACTGATTTATGCAAAACGGAACTGCAGGTTATGGTGGTAGCTGGTGTGAGTGCAAGAAGAACAGTAGGGGATGCCATAAGGAGGGGAACAAGTAATTTCCTGAAACGTGTCCGGGGACTCGTGCCCCCCTGAGCTGTCCCAGGGACGAGTCCAGCCACGCAGCACTCACTCACTTGGGCTGATGATTCCGGTGCTCCTTCTCGCCAGCCTCCCCCTCCTTCTCCCCGTTCTCCTTCTCCACTGAATCGTACGTCGACAGTGCCCTGTTCCTGAACCTGTGCCGTCTGTGAGGCTCTTCTCCATTCTCACCCTTGGGCTCTCCTTCCCGGTTCCCAGACCTCGACCCTCCTCGGTGTCGGGAACGCCGCTCACTCCTGGCCCCGTTGATCGTCCCGTTGCCTTCCTTGCCTTGCCGTTCGGCAGAGTGCCGGTGAGTCCGATGCCTACGGTGCTCCTTCTCAGCACCTTCTTCCACCGACCCTCGGCGATGGTGCCTCTTTCCCCCTTCCTGACTCCTGTTGCGATCAGTTTTCCCTTCCTTACTCCCCCCTTCCACTTCCTTGCTGCGGCTCCTGTGCTGCCTGTGCCGCTCCTCCTTACTGTTGGCGCCAGATTCCCCGTTCTCATCCTTGGTCACATCGCCCTTCTCCTGCTCTCCCAGTTTGTCCTTATCCCGATGCCGGTGGTGCTTTCGTGGAGCTTCTGCCCCATCAGTAGAGCTGACTTTGGTCTGCTCCACCTCCTGCACATCCACGGGGCTCAGCTTGCTGATGTTGTTCCTCCCTTCGCCCCTCGGCTCTACCACCAGCGGCCGATCCAAATGAGTCTTCATGTCTGGCCTGATGTGAAGGGTGGTAGCGTAACGCACCCGCTCCTCTGGATCCAGCTCGTTGTACAACGCCTCGCAGCTGGCTCGGAAATTGTGCATCCGGATCTGGCTGGTCCTCTGCTCCCAAACGGACTTGGATTTGGAGGAGTTCTGCTGCTTGCTAAGGAGGGGAGGAAGGTGAAAAGTTAGTATCCAACTTTGCACCAATTCCCTAAAAAGCAACCAAAAAAAAAAGGAGGAGGGAAATTTTCAGCTGAGATGGGGGATTAGGGGGTTGAGCCAAAGAAATTATAGGAATGGAGAGAGAATGGCTGGCAGATAACATGAGCAGGGAAAGCCAGCAGGTTCATTAGTGTTAGTTTGCCCCCACACGCGTTAGGCACTATGAAACAAGCCCTCTGGAAAGTAGTTATCTTGATTTCTAAAGCATGGCCACCACCCTTGGAAGCCTCAGGTATAGCCTGAAGGGTTAAAATCTCTGCGCACAAAAATCGTATAGCACAGCTAGAGCTTTTAAACAGTCTACAAAGCTTCCCCGCAATTAAGAGCACCTTTCTCCCCACCTGGAAACATCTGGATGAGCAAATTAGCGGTGAGCAAGAGAAGTTAGATTGGCAGGAGGAGCGAGTGGAAATGAAATCTGCCCCTGAGGATCCTTTTGGAAATCTGCCCCTGAGGGCCCTGCCACCAGCCCCTTCCCCTTACAGCCAGCCAGAGGGGTCACTTTCCAGGCTGCACTGCCCTGTCGGCTAATGGGACAGGAGAGCTGTTGCTCTAAACCCGTGGCATCCTTCTGAGGTGAGGATGGACCATCCAGCCCAAGCAGCACCGGAGTCTGGAAAAGTACAAGGAAGAAAGGAAAACTGTTCTCTGTACCGTGAAAAGACCCCGGAGACGAGGAGAGTCACACGTAGATGCAGATGTGATGAAAGAGCCTTTATCCCCTGGAGAGACCTGCTCTTTTCTGTCTCTATCATCTATTATGATGAGGATACCTCCACTGCCTTAATGCTTTGATTTTTCAGCACAGTGCTTGGTTTCTGACCACCACATGCAATAGGTCACCTACCTAGCCAATGAAGGAAGGGACGGCTTTTTTTCTTTCCTCCTAAGGACTGCAAGTCAAGTTATGCTTTTGCATAAAATCAAAGTAAACCCACTGGCTTCCAGGGTGGAGTTCTGGATTTAGGCTGGTGGAGGATCAGCACCCATTGTCTTCCTTAATGAAACGTCTTCTAACAAAGAGAGGAAAATCATTTTCCTTCCACCAGCCTGCTCAGATGTCTCCATTTGCCACACATTAGGCTGACCTCTGCAGCTGGAGGGGCTGCGTGGGGCTCACCGACCTCCCGCACTTAACGCAGAGCCCACAAGAGAGGTAGACGCATTTTCCTTACGTACTTTCTGGGCTCCCCTGACAATAGAAGGAAGTGGCTTTTGCGTGTGTATGTGCTGATTGGGACGGTCAGGGTCTGTCTCTGTGCACAGACCCTGGGGGAGGCAGCATTCAGACAGGCTCATGTAGCACAGTGGGAGCTGTCAGAAAGGCTTTGCATCTCGGAGCTCTGCTGGGGGATCGGTTCTTTAAGGAGGGTGCTGCTGCCTGGTTCTGCTAAAGAGGCAAAAAACCTACTTAAATGCTCACTGCAGATGGGATGAGGGCACCCAGGCAGATGTGAAGGAATCCGATTTAATCCAGAAATCAGAGTGAGCAGAGCTAATCACCAAAACTAAAAATCTACATCCCCCGTTCTCAAGAGGCACATTCTGGACTAATTTTCCAGCAGCTGAGTGCCCCATTTGCACCGCAACAGAGGAACGGGTGACAAAAATCACAGTTCTAAACGTAAATGATACCAGAAGGTAGTGGGGACATAGCTTAGAGCCCCACTCACCAAAAATCCCACATCAAAGGGAGAGCAAGCTCCTCATTAGGGAGAGCACCCCCCAAGCTGTCCTAGCGATCCCTGGCACAAGCATGAACAGCCTCATCACAGCAGGCAATAACTTGCCATTTCTTTTTGGTTCAACATTACCAAAATTTGAAATGCTATCATAGAAGGAATTAATGAGTAACATGCAAAGCCTCTGACTGTGCAGACCTGCTGCCCCGTACAAGGATTTCCCATGAGAAGCCACATGCTCTGCATTTGCAGCTCTCCACAGTCAGCAGAGATAGGCACAGAGAGACGGAGCTGCCTGGGACGGGTGTCCCGGATGGATGGGGTGCCTTGCGCTGCAGGGCTCCAGATCTAGCTCTGCTAAACCAAACTGGCCTACAAAAATGAACCTCGTCTTTAGCACACAGGCTTAGGGAAACAAGACAGCTTGGGGATGTGTACGTGCATGTCTGAGCTCCCAGGGTGCTGCCTCGGTGCAGGGCACCAAATGCATTTGTTCTTAGGGGACATTTCTCACTTCATAATGAAAGTCCTCGGGGTGGGGACCAGCTTCTGTTTTGTGCCTTGAACAGCCAGAGCAACCTGTCAACACTGAAGTGATAACTAGTAATAACAAATTAGAGTTGGGAAACTGCTCTTACGCTGACTGAAGCCTTCAATTTATTTACAAACCAAGAGCACAGAGAAGAGCACAACTGCCTACTCCCCATGCACCATCCTGTGCTCCATTTCCATGGGACAGGCACCACGCAGGGGCGGGACGCAAAGCCCCAGCCTCCCTGCAGAGACTCTCCAAAGTAAAATACACAATAAATCATCAGACAACTTTCACGGATGCAGCATCTCCATCAGTGCTTATGCTGAGCCCATCAAAACCAACATATAAAGAAAATCTCCTAGATCAGACTGGATGTGGTGAGGAGAGAGGTTGAGGATGCAGAGCTGGTACTCATCACACAGTGCAGAGGAGACACTCAGAACCTGCTAGCTCTGACACAAGATGCTTCACTTCAGGAGGGGTTTTTTAGTTGTGTTTCAGTTACACCAAGAACATAAATCAGTCTTTAAATTATCTCTGAGGTGCTAAAGCTTCCCCTGTACTTCACTCATGGCTAACTGAAAGGTGCTGCCAGATACATACACCACTGAGAACCTGAAGAAACCAAGTAATGCACATATTAACTAAGCCTCTTTTGCTAAAATCACTTCCTTAAAACAGACACTGACATTACAGACTCGAATTTCTCAGCATCTAGAAATGAGATGCATCCTTAACGTTGACATAAGTAGCAGAGGTGATTGCCAAAAGACTACGACACACAGCCACCCACTGGCTTTGGTTACTGACAAGTCAAAGAGCAGGAGGCTCAGAAGTAATGACTGCATCCTTTCTTCTATCTACATGAAAAGACGCACCAAAAAAAAAAAAAAAATCCGAAAATATACGAAGCACAGTAAAAACACAATCAGGAAAACGTGACGCCTGCCTGCAAGCTCATTATCGTATTCAAACCAGTCAAGAACATCGGGAGCAAGTGACAGTGCCCGTGAAGTCTGTTGTAGGAAGTGGAAGTAAAGCAACTGAGCAGGCTGGTCCCTCTGGGGACAGTGTTTAGGGTTTTCAGAGCCTAAGCGGCAGCAACTGGAGGGAATGTGTCATCTGCTTGTCCAACTAAATCTATCTGACTCTCACTTTCTACAAGTTCCCACAGCAACTGAACACGGACATATGTGACAGCTTCTCCTCTCCTGTTGCTCTGCTGTACTTCTTTGCAGAGGAGAGCTTTTGAACTTACTTATGACACGACAGGAATGTCACCTTAAAGCAAAACACCGTTTCATTACAACTGCCTGCCTATGAGGATAAGGTGCGTATGCACACAACACAAAGAGATGCAGAAGAGATGGAAAAACATAGGGCAAAATAATTTCCTCTGCTTCCTCCAGCGTTTGGTCCAGTTAATTATTGAGGGCTGCATGAATTGGGGCAGACACAAACAATCTACAGTACAAGCATGATATGCTGCAGCATAGCATGACTTGTTCAAAGTCATAAAAAAAATGAACCTTTGTGATAACAAATATTTTTTCCACAAGAGAAAACTATCTATTTATGAAGCCAACTCCTTATCTGAAATCCTGTTCACTGTTTGCTTCTTAACATCCTTCTGAATCCATTAAGAACATTGCAATAATCACTTCTGATTTACAGACATAGTACAAAGATTAATGTTAATTCACTTCCTTTACAATTGCTTCCCATCCCTGTTTTCTGTCTACAGAATATTTTAAACTCTGAAGGGTACTGGCAATATACTCAGTTTTCAGGTCCTCTAGGCTTGAAATGTTGTAGTAGATAACTACTGCTAATATGCTTCTCTGAGTGGCTCCACTGGTTTTGCTTGGATTAAGAAGCCAGCAATCAAACAACTCCTGCCTGTGGCTAGGAAGAAAACCATGCAATTCACGTAGAATCAAATACAATTCATATTAATGAATCAGTGACTAATATTGGTATAAATAAAAAATGCAACCAGTCACTGTGTAGATTGTTCAAGAAAGGAAAGTGTATTTTTAGTCGTATTCTAATCTTAGGGTATTCCTTAATGATTAAAGATTTTGTTATCATAACCTTTTAAAACACTGCTTCAGTTAATGGCACTTTGCTTCCCAGAACTACTGGTTTAATCAGTTACATAAATGCAATCCTTAAAATTTTGCTTTAGTAAATAATGAATGAAAGCTGACTATGAACATAACAATTTGATGTTAAAAATACCTACATATTAGATTGTGGGTTTGAAAGAATATGTTCTGATTACAGATGAAAGGGAATTTCTTGTTAAAATACAGTTTCAACAAAAAATGCAATGCAAAAAACCTTTCCACTAAAATAATATTTTCTCTTCATAAACTTGGAGAAGCTCTCTCCACATTGCAATTTTCCACTTGGAAAATACAATGAAGCATTTTAGTTTGGGGTAGGCATGCACAAAGCAGAATGTTTTATCTCTGTTTGGTTTGATAAAACAATTTTCTTTCATATGAACTCACCACTAGTGTTTAAATTTGCTTTGCCAGTGACCCTGGGAGTTGCCACTTGGGTGCTTTAGCACTTTTTCTTCTTTATGAGCTACATCTCCCACCTGAGCTCTCCCAGGAGATGCACTGTGCTCTCCCACCGAGCTGGTGCAACAGTGTGCATCACAGAAATGCCATTACCAAGGACCCTTGCAGAAAATGCTGCCCAGTCTCTTCCAATATTATTCTTGAATTTGATTTTATTTTTATATATTAGAATTTTTGATATTGCAGTTTCTCAGAAAGAAAACATTTTCTTTCGTAGTATTTCTCCTAATGTCTATTAGCTAGAAACTTTAAATTTTGCATGTGGTCTAAACCTAATATAATACTGGCCATATATCAATCCTTACGTTCAGAAACTTGCTACTGAAATTTGAAATGCCTTTCAAACTATCATAGATGCCAACTTCTTAGATTGAGAAAGTTCACTAAATGCCACATTTTGCATTAAGTACGTATTGTCATCCTCACATTGAATTTCCACTCCCTTTACCTGCTCTTTTAGAGAATTCGGAGAACTGCGGATACAGGATACTCGGAGAACTGCGGACACAGGTAATTGGTCTCAGCAGGAGGAGGAAGCTGAGATGCCAGAGGGGGACAGAGCTGAGCACCACCGCAGGTCTTTTGGGAGTCGCTGAGCACATGGGCATGCATAGCTCACAGCTGCAAGCCCTTCAGCTGGTGCCTTTGGCCACTGTAGAGCCAGAAAGTTTCCAAGGCGTGTATCAGAACAAAAGTTAGGAAAGCTCTAGCGTTTAGTTACCACTCCCATGAGGTGTCCATGGCCACTTAAGAGCAGTAGAAATCATTATATGCTGCTGCTTGGAGTTTGAAGACAGCTGCGTCACTTGTTTTTGTACAGCTCTGAAGTGATGCAAAGTTCATCCAAGCCAAAGCTTCCTGGTGTTAACGTAGCAAAAGTTTTACTGCTTTCAGCTTGAGTTTTTTCACAAGAAGAACAGAATGATTTTGCTCAACCATAACTCACCATCCTGCGTGCTGCTCCCTATTGCTCTAATAAGAAGAATTTTCTAATTGTTTTCGGTAAAAGTACATCACATACTAATCCCAGAAGTATAAATATGAAGCTTAGCTTTATGCACATTCTGATCTTAAGAAAATGCCAGAAAATATTTATTCTGTCTCAAGTTATATTGCTATCATTAGGCACAAGATCCCTTTTCAGACCTCAAGATTTGTTTGGTATTTCAGGTGTGAATTGTGATCAACTAATTGCATACTCAGTAATAAATAACAGGGTGAGAGAGTTAAAAGTAAAATAAAAAAAAAGAAAGTTAAAAGCCACATAGCTATGGCCTGATTTAACAAAAAACTCTGAGGTTAAATATGTGCAACCATTAAGTTCTCCTAAAATCCAGGCAAATTACTTTTACTTTAAATTATATTTTTCCTCTGAAGTGTTCATGGCACACTCTCCAGAAGACATTCTGGCAGTTACACTGCAACGGCCCAGACCAGACTCTGTTACGGCCAAAGTCCCACCGTGAGCTCCAGGCTTTTGATAAAAACCAAGACAAAACACATCAGGGAATGAAGTCACAGCCCCCTTTTTTGCACTATGAGGATGGAAATAAAGCAGATGGCCCAGACAGTGAATATACAAAAGCAAACGATAAAGATCAAGAACAATTTGGGTTCTTGGATGGCAAATGACAAATTCATTCTGGTCAGAGATATTTAAGCTTTTTCATTTCCCTCTGCACGCTATCAGCTTGTCTACAGCTGGATGGGTGCAGCAGAGACATACTGTGATGGTTGGGGTGGGAAAGAGCAGCTCAAAGAAAACCAAGTTTTGTTCTGGGAAAAAAACCCAAAACAAAACACAAAAATATCTGTGGCAAATGCAGGTATTCAGCACTTATGGAAAAAAAATCCCCAGCTTGTGAAACACTGGCTTTTGCTTTATTTACCATTCTAGAAAATGCCTTAAGAACATGTCATTTTTCATGTCCAAGCAATGACTGACACCTCTGGATCCTATTAGAAATAAACAATAAACAATAGCTATACGAAGAAAACCTCAAGTTACCAAACGCATCGTTTGGGATTTCATCAGCCATGGCAATATAAGGATTCATGTGAAAATTCAACATCCCATAACTCTTAAATACATACTATTGGAAAAATACAACATCATTATTCACTTAGCTGTGTGTCATCACCTATGTACATATAAATTAGTTGGCAACTTCAGTATGTATTTTAGATAAATGTTGATCTGCTTAAAGAAATATCTTAAAGAAATATCTGTATTTAACTACCTCTCCTCAGTGAATTAAAAATGGATTTCATACTGCTTGCATTGCTTGTATCATAAATTTGTTATAGCATCAAAGCCTGGAATTAGCACAAGAAAATGACTCACCTTGATTTTTTTTTTATTACTTTTAAAATTTATTTTTAAGAAACTAGCTCCAGTATTTTGTCCTTATTTTCTTACCAATTTAGAAATTTTTTTAGAAAAATAATCAGAGATAGAATATGGGGAAAAAACCAACCCTCTGTATCTCAAAAGATTTTTGAATAAGTTTTGTTCTTTCAGAACAGATGACCATGGTTTTGCAGATCCTGGTTCTTACTGATATTAAAGGCACATGGTATTTTATGCTGTTTGAGCAACCTAAGGGAGAAAAAGGAACAGGGATTTTTTTGCATCTTTTAAAAGCTCTTTTAGATTAGTAGATTACTGTTCAACTTTCATCTGTGCACAAAAATTAGACCACTTATCTTTCAGTATAATTACAGCAATAGCACTCTCTGTGGGTAGAAACAGAGAGATATAAAGGCATCCTGAACCTATAGTAATATTCATGCAGGGAACAGGAGTCCATGGCACCTGCATGTTCCTGAGAGGAGTTGTTCCCGTTTATCTATTTGAATTTAAAATAAAAAACACATTTCTAATGGTGACATTTACACTGAGTAAATGAGACCTTCAGATGTCTGTACACTTCAGGGGGGCTTTACTGATGTTCTGTGATGGCTGCTACTTTTATATATTGCACCCTGTTATGAGGTCTAGTCATTTATTTAATCAAAACACAGGATTTTGCTGGGGAAATGCTCTTTAGATACCCACAGAGAAGAAAATGCACACTCAGCTCATCTGTCAAAACCAGGCTTGGTTTGCATAGGAAATTACAAATTATTGCCCAGACTGTGCATAGAAATGTTAAAGAGGATGAGAATCCTCAGTTACAGCTTTTTGCAGTAAAAATTTATTCTGTTCAGAGAACAGATGTGAGTCATATCAGCAAAAGAAGCCTCTATTATACGGTCTCTATTGCTGGTGGGGATTTAGCAGCACACCTCAACGGCAAATGCCTCCGAATGTGGGCAAATCCTTCTTCCAAAGGGGTTGTAGTACCTGCAATTTGATTTCATCTTTCTAAAAGGCAGTTCTGTCCCTGGAAGTTTGGAAAAGGGGCTAGATTCTTCTTTCTTTCAGGCTTTATTCCTAACCATGCAAACATTGCCTCAGACCGGTTTGGTGCAACTTCTACTGGAGTGAATTCAAGTATTGGGGAGAAGGCAGCTCGGCAGCACCTCTCCTCCATCACCACCTTTAACCATGCCCTCCCTCCTGCCAGGGGTACGGCAGGGTGGGAGACACCCAAAGGGCAGCAGACCTCTCTCCACACCTTTCCGCCTGTCAAGACTCCCGGCAGCCAGGAAATCCATTGGAAGAAATGAAGCAAAAGCTGCCTCAGTCTAGTCTGCTCCCCTAATTTTCACTGTCCCAACACCATGAGATCTCAGACCTTAGCACAGATATGTCACACCTACTTTTGCAGTCGCAAAAGTTCAGTCATGGTCACAGAAGCTAAAGTCACACATCGTATCAACATATTTTTAATACAAACATGCCTGAAATCCACCAGTGGACAAGGACCCCCAAAACACCCAGGGAAAAAGGAAGATGTCAGGAAGCTGGTGGAAAATCTCCTTTGCTTCACCGTGCCTTTGGTACCTGCTATGGTGCATGTAAGGACAAACCCACGTGTGTTTGAATTGCACTTACTTGTCTCTCCAAAAGCATTAAAGAAGAAAGTTAACGTCAAACGGTAAAAGTATAACCCAAAGCAACGACACTAAGATGGGTTGATGAGAAGCTGATGATGAGTTTTGTTGTATTAGTCGACAGGGAACAATGGTATTTTCTACAAACCTGCGTCGGTGTCAAAGCGCACCCGTGATTCACAGCAAAGCCAGCAAGATTTGTTTGTTAGGAAGTGCGTGGAGTGAATGGAAAGTCTACCACTGTGTTTGCTCAACCACGGGTACATAGGAGCTTGCCGAGTGCCTCATTTTTACAATATCTGTAGCTTTAAGCTCCAGCTCGAGAAGGTCAGAGCGCGCAGGCATAACCAGTGCTCTCATGAGTGTGAGTTTCTCATGGATGTTTATGCTGAGTTTTCCAATTTGGTCTCACTTGCGCCCCGTTTCCAGAAGTTTCTTGTAAAGTCCTCCTCCAGCTTTCATTTAAAGAGTGCACTCATGGTGGGCCCTTGTTCTCCTATTGAACCATAAGTGCAAACACTGGTGGAACATCAAAGCCATCAGCCCAGGACATAATAAACACAGAGAACAAAAATACAAGTAAGAACAAGACGAACCATCAAATGAGGGCAGAGGGGAGAAGAGGGAAAATAGTTAAGGAAGGAACAAAGGAAAATAATTAAGGGGATTGGAGAAAAATGAAGGAAGGAAGGGGGGGAAAAATCACAGTCATTGTGCAAAACACTACAGAGTTGCTCACGATCAAATCACAAGCGTTATATGGCAATGTCGCACACCTTCCAGTCCTTCCACCGTATGTTGGTCTGGAGGCTTTCCACAATGATGGGAATGATTTTTGGAAAAAAACAAGGGGGGAGCGAAGGCATCAGGAGAAGGGGAAAGAGCGAGGTTTATAAATATAGAGAGATATATCATAAATCCATTTACTGAATATTGTAACAGAGAGCAACTCACGGTGAATTTACGCTGGAGACTGACGAGCTGCGAGATACAGTACCTCGAGTTTGCTTTACAAAACTGCACATGCAAAAACAAAACAAACAAAGAAAACAAAAAGTGAGAAAAGAAAAAAAAAAACAAACAAACAAAAAACAAGAGAAGAGAAACCATAAAAGACATTGGGAGGAGACTCATACAGGCTGTGTCCTATTGAATGCAGACTGCAGCGTGCATCTTGGTAGGAGACCAGGCAAGCTTCAGAAAGTGTGGAAGCCACAGACACACCACCTTCTAGTTAACAGGGAAACAACCAAAGAATCAAAATGAACCAAAAGGGAAAAAAATTAAAAGGTGAATCAAAAGCCACATGATGATATTAGGACTTTATGCCTCCATATGCTATACTCACACAATGAAAGTCCTCTGCAGAAGTCATCTTTAGGACCTCAGGGCAGAGGTCTTTGTAGAAACAGGTGGTGATTGCTTTTACAGCTGTGCTGCAAATAATTATTTCCAAGTGGGAGCAGGATGCTAATTCCCACTCTGGCCCTGTGACATGAGGGAGAAGCCTTAGCACAGAGAAGAGCACGTGCTGGAGGGAGGACCCTAGGCCACATCCAGAGAACCAAAATCCACCTGAGCCCCAGCAGCTGGTGCCAGGCTGCTTGTGCTCAGTCCCTGCCTCAGATTTGCTCTTCAGAGGCACCTACCTCTCTCCTCTGACAGGCACAGGGATGTGCCTGAGCTCAGATCATCTGAATACGGCTCACCGTGTCTAAAAACCATAGGTCTGCTGCAGCTTAGGCAGGGGATTACAAGTTATTGAAAAGAGCTTGTTTCAGTTCACAAGTAATTTTGTAGATTCTCGTCCATCCAGTGTTTGTATAAACACCGTTATACATGGGGGTTCTAAATACGGAAATCGCTGAATTACACTGAAAAAGAGTTTATTCTTCCTTTGGCAGGGAATCTACAGAAAAACTGGATTCTAAATATCTTGACAGATCTTGGCTTGAGGCACTAATTTTTTCATAGTTATCAACAGTAATTTTTATAAGTCTACATCATCCAAAGAACCCTCCCCAAGACTGAAAATAAAATCCCTTCACCTCCTGAATTTGCCTTTTCAGTTGCAGCCTTTTTTCTCCTGCTTCCATAAGAGTTTTAATCTGTTAACAATCAGTACTAGCAAGCTAGAAGGTCCAGTTAAAATCTAATGTTCTTTGGATATTATATAAGTGGAGTTTTAAATATACATTTACGTAAAATTAATGGATTATTCTGAACAGAAATGTTGGCCCAGGTAAAGTATATAACACAATGATCCAGAGGTCAAGCAACCTGGAATGAATATAAGAGAAATTATGAAAGGCATCGTAAAAGTTTTGCTTGGAGCAAATAAGCTGCTGAACAGTCAGGTAAAGTATTTTGCCTAAACTTCAGTATTTCTACATTTGTACGGTGCCAAATGAAATGGGAGCAAGAGTCAAAGTGGGGTTGGCATGCCCTGCTTGTTTGCCAGGAAAATTATTGCTTCCAGGTTTCTCAAGCTTGGGATCCCTTTACTCTTTGGCTGGATGCTGAACCCCCAGGATGTCAACTAAAACCTGCAGAGAACAAACCCTTGACTGCACAAATGCCTCAAGTGTAGGTAAGAAATTTCTTGGGCAAAACAAGTTGTGATGGAGAAGAATATACTGGGCTGCCCTAATTTACCTGAGAGTCAGCATTCATTGTGCAATGAATCATTGTGCAATACCTGTGGAAATGTTGTTTTTAATTGCTGAAAGCAGATCTCAACATCCCTCGGCAGGAGGCTTGAACGAACCTTTGCGTTTATCCCTGCCTTCTTTGGTGCAGTGCAGGACAGAGGCCATGCTCTGATCCTGCCAAGTATCCTTGTAACTTGGCCAGCCAACGTTATGCAAGTCCTGCAGCACTCCAGGTTCACTTTTCTGCTCCCATTGCTGGAGTCTGCTTTTTTGAAACCATAAATTTGACTAAATTTGTGCTGGAGCTGCAGGATGTAAAGCCACGAAGCAAAGACAGCCTCCTTTTCCAAATCAAAATGACAGAAGTACTTGAGCTTTACTCACTGCTACTTACCATCCGCGAGGGACAGAGTACAAGAGAGTGTCTTTAGGTGCAGCTGAGTCACCGTTACACCAACAGCAAGGGCAAAAAGGTAAGCTAATGGGAGGAATCACAGTACCTCACACATCAACACACTTCAGGGGAAAAAAGAAAGGGAAGAAATCACAAGCCAGCAAGAGAAAAAGAACACCTCTTCTAGTCTACACATCACCAACACATGACGTTTCATGGGCTGGGTTTTCAGGCACACTTCTTGCTGGGTCCTGTTGGGTGCGGGCAGCCCAACAGGGATTTGGAAACAGACCACAGTATTCCCAAGACAAAAGGAAAATATGGAGCCTCTGAGATGGAAAATGTCCTGGAGAAACAGAGCAACTTCCCCTCTTCATCCCCAGACCTGTACAAAAGGGACAGACACCTCCGAGAAGTCACTGTGAAATAACGTGCCACCTGTATTTGCTCTTGGCACTTTTCTAATGAGTAGTCAACTTGCTCACATTAACAGGCAGTATCCACCTGTGGGTGTGCAATTAAAATGTAAACTGCTTTGAACAACCATGTGAGGGACCAGCAGAAACCAGTCAGAGCCTGGAGAGAGGAAGAGGTCTTTAGAGGTTGGAAGGTTGTCCTGGGAAAGCACATGTAACTTTGAAAAACAGTAGTAGGCAATTCTGTAGACTGTGTTTAGGTCTGGTGCCCACGTTGCATGAACTGTCTCTGCCATTTTCTACAAAGTTTCATCTACAACATCTGGGAAGTTCTTCTCCCATCCAGAACTCACACCCTATGCTTAAATACCTTTCTATGCTTAAACACCTATACCTTTGCGTAAATAATTTCCTTGCGTCTGGCTACAGCTGTAACCCATTACCACATGGGATTAAATAAAACCTATACGTAACAAAATGCAAAAAGTTTCACTCAGCATGACTTCAGCATAACTACTTAGCAGGTTCCTACAAATTTAGCATTTGCTTGCTGTTGCAATTGCTATTTTAAGACTTTTTCCCAAGAAAAGGTGAAGAGAGGCCATTGGAAAATACATGGGCTCTGGGTGCTGGGTGGGCTGCAGCTTGTGTCCTCTCCGGCTGGTCTGCTGGCCTGCGCTGGGCTGACTATGCTTATCACAGCCCCTTTTGTACGTGTCATTGGTGCATCTCTGGCTGGAATAGAAAAGGTGGAGGAGGCACCCACATGCAGGGAGTTCAGGCTTTGGGTTAGGCAAATGCAGAAAATAAAACTGTGTTTGCGCTGGGGTCTCCGTGTCACCCACAGGGATGAGCCTGACGGCCCTCCCTTCCACCGGTGCCTTCACAGTGGGATCACAAAGTGCTTTGCACATCCATCACCTGGGTAATATTCCTCTTTTCCCCCCTTCTCTATTCTTGCCGCCGAGGAAGCTGCACCAATGGTTTGCTCTAAAGACTCGTCGGTCTGTACAGTTGCTCAGTTCAAGAGGTTGAGTGGTTTAAATGTTGTACGAAACAGAGGGTCTTAAAGACAATGCTGGGCAAACTGAACAAACCCAGAAACTCACCTCCAGAAACAACAAAGCAAGGAAAATGCTAAACAGAAAATAATAAAAAAAAAATGACAAAAATAAGAATGAAACAATGGACTCAAATTAAAACGCAGTAACACAAGTTAAACAGATATTCTGTTTTAAACCAAACATTGCAACAATGACAAAAACAACATACCATCCTAGCTTTTAATCCTGAAAAACCACAAAACAAAAAGGCCCATTCAGGATAGAGTTCACCAGGTGAAAAAACAAACTGCGCTCAGACAAATCTGTTCACATTAAGTCCCTTTGGTGGAGCAGAAGACAAACCATAGAAATCCTGGGAGATCAAGGAGCTACAAACCGAATGCAGGTAGAATATTGTAATAAAGCACTTTGAGTCAGTTGCAAGACAGATGATATCTCGACGCCACTGTAATAGTGAGTATATTATTAAAACAGATCCCCATGACACCACAGCGCTTCACCATCTATCAACCACAAAACAATTTGTGGCTCATGCAGCAGCCTATTGCACATATAAAGGTGAAGGTACCTCTTCGGACCCTCCAAGCAGGCTGACGTGCTAAATAAGCGACCAGTTTCTTATGCCTAGGAAATGACATTTTGCAACTGATGCAATAAATTGAACAGTTCCTGGAGCTCAGTTTTGAAGAGAGGCTTGAATGGCAGAGGAGAGCAGAAGAACCAGTGCAGATAAACTGCAGGCACAGGAGCATACAAACCACGAGCGCACGCTGTATTCACACAGGAAAAATGCCAGAGATGGAGGAGCAGATACAACACTACGGAGTATGCAATGTCCTGGAGGGAGGCTTAGGGGAAGATACACGCTTTCAGTCCTTGATGTAGTACTTGCAAAGGAAAGAAGCAAAACAGCAAGCACAGCACCTTGCTGGTGAAACAGCTGAAGAACCGATATGACTTTTCACCAGAGTCAGCCCCAGGACGGCTTTATCACTTCTGTGGGTGGTGGACAAGCAGGCCGGGAACATGAACATCATGACTAAGGAAATGCAAGTCATGGTGCCCTCTGCTAACACCCGAGACACCTGTTTTGATTGATGCAGGTAGAGAAAATGTTGATGTTTTCAGAACATTGATCCATGCTATAGATGCCTGTTGTTATAGAAATTCATTTTCATACGTTATGAAAATAAAATCGAATTCTAAAACTAAAAAAATATTCCTTAGGAGAAAATAAAAATACTAACTGATAGGGTAGTCCCACCTTTGCAGCAGGCCTTTGGTAGCTCAGTCCCAGTTTTTCCCAGCCCCTGGTCACCACCCACTTAGGGGTACCCAAGCTCTACAGGCGTTTGCTTTTTGCAGTGATATTTCCATATGCCAAAAATCCCATTTCCAAGCATCCCGAGTACTTTTTCATTCTTGGCATGTCCAGCTCTGAATTGCCTCAGAGGCTGGATCTGACAGGTCTTGCCATCAGCACGGCATCTGCTCCATCTTCAGGACCACTGTGTAGCTTAAGACTGTAAGAAATGAAGTAATGGGGTATATCTGGCTGTCAACCATGGCTCCCTGTCATCAGCCCTACTGTACTGGGTAGAGATATCTAAGGGATAGGTGCTGCAAACCTGAAAGCTGTAGCTGCTAAGTCCCTTTGGAGTTCACTATGGACGTAGTTATGTATTAAACAAATTGCTTTGGCATGCATCCATTAATATCAGCAATACATCCATACACCTACTCCTCTCTCACAAAACATCTAACTTCTCCTTTGCCTTCTCCTCTATGTCATTATCCATTTGGTTGTCAACCTATTAACCTTAACGCATTCTTTTTCCAAACTAAAGTCCTGCGAGCTTTGTGAGTGGCCTTGTGAGCGCCTTGCTGGCACTAAGGCAGAGATAACAAGAAGTCACGCAATGTTGTTAGATGATGGCTCCCACACAGCATGCAGGATGTTGCCGCGGTTAGTAGATGTGGAAGCGATCGACTGCACTTTCAAATGTGTTCATTTGTAAGCCTAATTATCTGCCTGTACAAATGTGGCAGGTAGGGATCTGGGCAGATACAATTTGAGGCAAAATAAGCAGAAATCCACAATTTTGTACTCACTTTCAATTGTGGTCACAAAACTGGCCCTGTGATATTGAAAACCAGGTGAAAGCCTGGTGAAAAATCATGGAATAGGGTTATTTTAAGCAACCAACAATGTGGTGTGAAATCTTAGCTCCATTAAAGTGGTTTTTTTCTCATTTCTAAGAAATTTTCACATGCACTATACTTTTGATTAAAAAAGAAGAAAATAAGTATCATTATCTTGCATTTAAAAATAACAGTACCAGGAAATTCATCAAAGAACAAGAGCAAATATCCTCATTTGACTTCTTTTTGAGACTGGACAGGAAATCATTGTAAGAAAAGGATTATATTCAAAACCAACAAACAGACATGGCATAAATAGGAGCTGATTAAAGCAGTAATTGCAAAATAAAATGGTAAGAAGAATAAAATAGTCAAATTAATAAAGTTCTTTTCCTTCACATATAATGAACTGGCTCCATTTGACCTATTATCTTTGATGCAGTGATTAAACTCCCACTAACAAGGGTCTCAAGAGATTTACACTGAAGGAACAAACAGGGATCCTGCTGTATTTCAGATACTTTGGAATAAAACTGAACAGGAAATTTGTTTTCCTGTGCTTGAGCTTCTCCAGCCTTTGGAGGTCTCCCCTGCAAAAGCTCTCAGTAAAACACATGACCAAATTTTTTGATGCTGGAAGTCCTGATGCTAAAATTTCAGAAGAGGTAAATGAACCTTTAAGAAGAACATACTTTTAAGTAAATCCATTCAAGGTAGGCACGTCTCAAACACAGGCCCATAATCCCATGCAGGCAGAACTCTGCACTGACCTCAGCAACATCCAGACAAGTATTTCCACCTACATACCGATTTTTCACTTCAGTTTAGGTCAGTGTGTATGAAAAGGTGGGCCCCAAGGCAACGTTCTGCTATCACGGAATCTGTGCATATGTTCACATCCATGCAGAAAAGCCTGCATCTGAAAATGCAAATTGACGTTTCTAGCTACAAACCAGTGACTGTTCACATACGTGATTTTATTCAACCCAGCACACTTTCAAACAGCCAAGAAAGAGCATTCAAGAATATTTTTCAGTCTGATATTTAGGAGGATGCCTTTACACTTAAATTCTCAAAGCAGAGATCATTAAAGAATAATTAATACGTTATGTGCACACGTACCTCTCTTAATCAAAAATCCAAAGTGAAATGTTAACACTTCACCTGGTGAAATCTATCCTAGGACAGCTTAAAAAATTTGTTCCAAAATACAGTTATTTATAACAAGGCAAAGGATGAGGCATTACAAAGAAAAACAAACTAAAAGAAATACTTAATTAAATTCATGGTTAAGCGATCAGCACTGAAGTATTCAGTCAACCTAAAGCCCTGTCAGTAACAGAGATGGTATAAACGGCCTTACAGAGTACTATGGGATGCTCCACTTGAACGGACATATATCAACACTGAAAAACAGAAACCAAACGATAAAGTTCCCAAATAATAAAATAACGCTTACGCGGCTATGGAAATGTTAGCTGCAGACATGGGACTGACTTCTGCCACTTCCTTGGCCTTTTGCAGGGCGAGCTTTTGATTGGTGGCTTCCTCCATTTCCTCCTCGTCCTGGTGCAGAAAACCAAAAGAAATCAGAGCATGCATCATGTAATGACAATAACCAGAGCTCCCCAAGGCACAGATCATATGTGACTGTCGTGCTGTGCTGTGAGAACAGGGGAAACTCATTAAAATAAGGCAGAATTTCATAACTTCTTGCAAGGACCACTGGGTAGGGCCTTGGTGCCAGCAATAGCTGGTCAAGATGAGAAATGCAAGGTTTGGTCAAGGGCTTAGTGCATTTTTACCAAGAACACATCTCCCTCGCAAAGCTTTCTTACCCCTCTTGGGTCTGCTTTACCACTTTGCATTTGGGTAGGAGACTATGGCAGAGCAGGGAGAGACCTGACCACAAGTGTGACATTTCTGAGGTCAGGTGAGCCCCATTTATCTCAGTCTTGCATGTGTGAAAACACTCTAAAGCCTATGTCCTAGTGAAATGTATGAGACAGACTCCTAAATCCTTCATGACTTCCGGCCAATGTGACTTTTCTGAAACAATGCATTTCAGGATTTGACTGGTCCTGCTCACACCAGTTTTACCCCAGATATTTCCACTTATTTCAGTTGAACCACTGAGGACTTACAGGGTGAAAACAGAAAGGAGGAGCCATATTAAAGTGCAGTCTGTAGACTCAAGCATAGATCAGGAAGATGGTTATGTTCATGCTTTCTGTATATCTCCACATCATGTGGATTTTTAACCTCTATTGGCATTGCAAGTTCCTGCAGAGTGTAACTGTGATTTATTTCCTCCTACCTGGTGTAATGACAGGAGAAATACTGCTCAAATTCAAACTACAGGATCTTAAGCAATGAGATGAGGGCGAAAGGCAAAGAAACAGCCAGGTTCATCTTCAGTGGTCATCTAGGTTAAACCTCCTTTGAACTTTCTAGTCAGTCAAATTAGATAGTAAAATCACGGCAGGATAAGCACAGACCCTCTGATGGCAATATCAGCGCCACACATATTCAAGGAATAACCACACGTCAAGACGAGAGCAGTCACCGGCTCTCCTGTCAAACTTTACAAAATGCCATGGGTCTACCTCTGCTCTTCAAAGGTAATGCTGTGAAAGAGTTATGCTTAAAGTAATGAAAGCAGACAGGAAGACATCTAGCTTTGAAATAGGAAGTCATATAGATTTATCCATCTTGAATATCATGTGCATAAACAATTCCTTGCTCTGACTTTGGTTTTATTTGCTTAAACTGAACTCATTTTGAAACTTTTCCTTTTCTCCTTTCAAAGAAAAAAGAAATTATAGGAAATTAATTTAAAAAAATCTGCTACCAATAAAGTTTCCTCTTTTTTTTTCCCTTTCCAAATATTAGCAAATCTGTAACAAGTAAATTCCTACTGTAGTGAGTGGAGAACCAGAGACGCCATGGAAAAAAGCTCTGCTGAATAATTATACAAAGTCAATGTTTCTCAACTGCCAACTTCCAGTAAATTCATCAATGATTTGGAAGCTTATTGTAAATCAAGGGTATCTGCAGAATATGAACATTTTGAGGAATAAGGCCCCCAATAAGAAGGCTTTTAAGGTTTTCCTTTCATTCTGCAACTATCTTCAAGCTGTTTCTTCTCTTGAGGATGCTCTCTAGCAGTGTTAAAATCACATACATTCAAAGGCTCTTGATTTTTCTTTCTGTGCACCTAAAGCACCAGGTGCAGTTTTTACCATCTCTTTAAGATTTGTAGCTTCAACTCCATTCTCCCCAGTGCATCAGTAATTCTGCTGGATTTGATATCTCAAAGTAACAGCAGAAAAGATCCGTTGTCATTAAAAATGCAGCCGTCCCTAACTCAGAACAAGCACGCTCTTTAGCAAATGACTGCTTAATAAGATTTC
This sequence comes from Mycteria americana, assembly GCF_035582795.1. Taxonomy (NCBI): domain Eukaryota; kingdom Metazoa; phylum Chordata; class Aves; order Ciconiiformes; family Ciconiidae; genus Mycteria; species Mycteria americana. The sequence goes on along the minus strand of NC_134381.1, from coordinate 3,693,941 downwards.
TGTAGCTCCTTCCACCCAGAGACTGCAGATCACTACAAAAATTAATTAATTTTTTGCCTGATACTTACACTGCGGGGTCTCACTGGGGCACAGGCTCATCTTGTTCTGCTGGAGCACGCAGGGGTGTGATGGCGCACGACTGAAGCCAGCTCTGAGCTGCGACGGCAACATCCATCCGTCCCACCTCCCACCAACAGCCCAGCTCTGGCAGCTCGACTGTCACTGTCATTGTATAGGGGCAAGCGCAGATAAAGGCCCTGCCTATAAGGATATTTCTCTTCTATGTTTCCTTTCTGTTTTCTAGAGCTCTAAATCTTCATTTAAACCACACAGTTTATCACACGGTGAAACCCATCTTTGGTGCTACCCCTAACGATGTGCGTAGTTAACGCTGGCTGTTCTTTATTAAGTTCACCCAATTAAAGTCCTCTCCATCGGGAGGGAGGAGGAGGGGTCTCCATGGCTGCTAGATTCTTGGTTTTGCCACTCACTTCAGTCCATTATTTCTGGGGATGTCTCAACTTTTTAATATATTTTTATATAAAATTCACACACCCCTTCTATCCCACATTGCACGTTTTTATACTGCTTTCTCAGGGATTGCTGGCAGTGCACAGAGATCAGAGAACACACTTTGTGCTTTAGGATATTTAGCAAAATAAAGGGTCACTTGTGGTGGCTTTACATGCCCGTTTAACAACGATGAAGAACGAACTGCTGTATGTCACTGGAGACATTATGGGATGGTCAGGGGAGAGAAGATTTTAAAAGTAAATTTTGGGGACAATTTTAGATTCAAGTCTGAATAAGTGAACAGGAAGAAAAACCTGCCAATATATGGAAAAAACTAGAAGGTAGGCAACCAAAGAGGTTCAGGACAGTTCTGAGAAATCACTAGAAATTAAGTTGGCAGAGTTTAAGTCAGTGGTAAGGGAGAGCCAACACATGAAGAGGAGGAGAGAGACCTGGGGAGGGAGAGGCGGAGGCTGAGGAACAGATTCTTTATATATTCAAAGCAAAGAAGGTGATTCTTGCCCCCCCCCCATGAGTCATTCCAAAGTACTGGTGAGTTTTGTAACAGACATCGGATGATCAAGCCTAAGTTAAATATAGTTACAATTCTGATAACTTCTGTTACAGGTCACAAGGCCCAGCTAAGACTACAGCGAAATGTTCAAATACCATGATAAAAGAAGTCCAAATTAGCATCCAGAAGTGGAAATGTTGGTTGGAATGTTTCAGTCCCGAAGGTTAGCTGGAAAGCTTCCTGTCTTTCCAAAACAGAGGCAGTTGCAAACTGCTTATGGTTTTCCCACATTACATGCAGCACTGATCTTGATTAGTTTCACAGCGTAAATGTCAAGAAAGTCTCCTGAGATCAACTGACTCCTGAGTAACTTAATTATAACTCCGGGCCAGTTTTGGTTTTGCATGATCATATTTACTTAGCAATAAATCCCTCATTCTCCAGGTATGCTATATAATTGAATTACTTTTATCTTTTTCCTCTTCTTTTCAAAGCCCTAGTGATTTTTTGGGATCATAAATAAAATTAAAGCAAAAAAGAGTTTCTCAAGAAGCTTTATGATTTGGCAATGGTGCTGAATCCATCAATATTTAATTATACTTTATAAACATCAACAAAGTCAGGTTTCTAACCATCCCAGTCAGCTGCTGAAATATTCACAAGAAAGCACTAAAAGGATTAAGAAAGAAGTAGGATGAGCTTCATTATCCAAGAATTGTGCTGGGCCTGATCCTCTTTCTTAGCACGTGCACAGGATGCCCATAAATCTCCTGAACAGGCTGGGAGGATGCATGCCTCGGGGCTGGGGATTTCTGTGGGCTTTAGAAAGAACAGAAACAGCCGAGCTGCTGTAAGGGAACAACTTCCCAGAAAAATACACTGAGAGCCGTTAAACACAGCCCTGAGCTGCATTATAAGAGAGGAGGGATGCAGAACATGGTCTCAGAGACACAGGAACATTATGTTATCATACACCTGAGAGCCACCAGCCTTCTTGTACGGTCTGCACTGGGTATCAGCTGTCAGGAAACGAGGCTCTGGTCAAAGCTGGAAGCTGAAGCTGGTCACGCAGCTCCACAGCAGAAAAGGAGAGCTGGTAAAGACAAGCTCAGCTGCAACAGAGACGTGGATTTTAACTGGGAACAGTTGGCTGCTTTGGTCTTCAGCAGCTGGAGCGGGGTGAGAAACTCCTAGAAATCTCTGTGTCCCTGAACTGCAGACTTGCATCGTGTATCTATGAACTACTGCACCTTTCTACAACTCTAAAAAGAGAACATCCTTGCCTGCTGCTGCATAAGCATGTGGTTAGCGATCCTCTTACCCTATAAGGAGTATATAAGCTAAAGCTTGTAAAATACAACTGCTAAGGTGGATACAGTGCTTCTTTTGCCACTAGCAGGTCACTGTGACTTACGGCAATGGCAGCAGCACAGCAATGGGGTGCGCACGTTTTTATCCACTCAGTGAGAACAAGCTAGAAATGTGCAAACAAAATCTAATGCTGCCTCATAAATACAACTGAGTACGCTACAATGAGAAATCAAAAGTGTGTAATAATACAAATACAAACTGCAGCACTTGCAATCCTTCCTGCACAATACTGAGGCTATAAGTTTTGCTCCAATATAAATCTGCGCATACAGTAGAGTTACATCGGTGTCATTTCCATCTCTTGCCAGGACCTGGCTTTCTGCCCTCACTTGGGTTGATGCCTCAGATTTCTCTTGCACCTGGTGAGAGGCAGGAAGATTATAACATCTTCACTGAGTACTCACAACAGCCTCTGCAAGTTTTCCAGGGAGATGATTGGAGAATGTTAATTCTTTGATTCATCCCAAAACTCAACAAGGTATGAAATATCAGTGTGAGACAGCAAAAGCAGCAATACAACACCTGCGTTTCCCCATGCCTAAGCTTCAAGTGAGCCAAAACCTGTTAATTGCTTCGCCTCTGCTCTTGAAAACAGCAAATGCTACGAATGCCTGTGCACCTCCATGCAACAGTGAGATGAGCAATGTCCACTGCCCACTCTGTGATAAAGTGAAACTAAAGAACATGAAATAGCTCACTGAAACAAGCCTGAAATGAAACAAACCTGAACAAGAATAAATCTCCAGGTCCCTCTCTGCAATGTAAACTGGTAAACAGAGCATGAACAGGCTCTAGAAGAATCGCAGGGTGTCTGGAAGCGTCGCTAACATGTGCTTTAGATCCAGCAGCTGTGGTCTAAGTTTGAAGAAACAGAAATCTCATACATACCTTGGTCAGCTCTTGGGCATTTGCCAGATTGTCAACAGCGATGGCCAAGAAGACATTCAGGAGCGTATCTTTTGGGGAGCAGCTAAGGAAAAAATCTTCACACAGCAGATACAGTAAACTGTTCCCCTTCTGCTGCCACTACGTGTCTTTCCCCATTTACAATCATCATTTATTATGGATTGACCCCTTGCACCACTGCTTTGTCTTCATTTCTAACTCACCCACTTCTGCTGGGAGCCAGCTCTGCAGCACAGCAGGTGCTGGACACCCGTTTGTCTCTTCCCCAGCACACATCCGTGGTGAGGATACACACACGTGCTGAGCAGATGGGCTGTGCAGCACCGTAGGTGCGGCCGGCACGGGACTACAATGGTGGTCCTAGAGACACAACAGCCCCTGTTTTTTCATTCCAGAAAATCCACACCTACGCTCCTGCCCACTCACACACACACACAGAGGGTTTAATCTTCATTTTCCCCTCTTGTTTAAAAGGACAACTGGTAGAGCTCCTGGAAATTAGTAATTTTAAAGCCAACATTTGCATAATATAAACATATAGCTATATAAAGGCATTGGGTGCCATGAAAAAGTTAAGCTTAGGTCACTGCTACATTACATACTGGTAGGAGGAAGCTATCATGACTTATCACACTGAAGTCGATATGACAATTAGACCACCATAGACATCCTCCATCCTGAATGCTGCAGCATCACGCAGAGCACAGCTACAGAAGAGCCTGTTAGCAGGACACCCAGCCTGAGCTAATGAGCTCTGCCAGGAAACGGGCCATTAGTCCAGGCCAAATTGCATGTAGCCCAGCTAAAAAACCACCAGTGCCCACGTTAGCCTGGGTCTCTCTGCAAAGCACTGCATTATATCACTAAGACATAGCATTTCCCTATAATTATTTATTCATATTTTATTCTCATTTTTCCACTTAATGATTTCAGCTATTACGTGTCCCTTCATATATTTTATTGTTGTTATTCCAGCTACGTGTCTGCAAAACAACCCCAAAACAACTGTAAATCAGATACCTTTGCATATGAAAGGAGAGCAAGCAAAGCAAAACCAAGTCTAAACTACTCTCCAAGAAGAAAATGCGTTTTGCTTTTGCACATTACCTTGTGACAGAAGAGTCACTCACTCCATAGCTGTGTAAAGGTATGATTGCTCCTCTAAATATGAAAAGTTAACCTCATGAGTATTTACCCTCTGGAGATTCACAAAGGCTTTAACAGCAATGTGCCTCTACTGTGTTTGTATTGCACTGTCCTCACCAGAGCCAAATATAGGTCTGGGACCAGCTGCAGGTCCCCATAAGCTGAGTGAATGACTGCAGCAGCTTTAGGCAGCTAATTAACCCAACAGAAAATAACCGGACGTGTCCCCTGTTTTGGTCTGTGGGTTGGAAGCAACACTGAAAGCCGTGCCGCAGCGAAGGCAGGACTGAGGGACAAGGGCGGCGTGCTGGGGGCAGCCAGGCAATCGCTCCAGCGAGGGGAGGAGAGGTGAGGCGTGAGCTCCCAGGGTGCTGGCAAACCTGCAACGAGATTTTGGGAAACCTTGGCCTCAGTGCCCCTCTGACTGCTTTCCATTTCTCAGAAGGACGCCTGGAGGAGGCATCTGAGGTTTCTCTATAAATGGAGGAGCCAGGAGCGGTGCAAGGCTGATTCATCGGCTGCCGTCGTCTCTGCCGAACAGGAGCGTGCCCAGAAATCCTTGCTCCAGCAGCCTCCGGGCAGCACACTGGCTGTGGGTGCTGCTGGCTGGGGAGCCGTCACCCCACCTTGGCACGGCTTTAGGACAATTCCCAGGGCAGCCAGGGACCAAAGTTGGCCCAAACAACCAGCTCAAGGCCTCTTTGCTTTCCCTCTCAATAGCTTTCACCAAACATAATTCAGACAAGATTTCAGAACCAGATGCTCATGTCTCTAATTCCCATTGGGATGAGTGTCTCCAGAGCCTGAATGCCTATCAAAACCGCAGCCTCTGCTTGTGACAATGGAAAGCAGGAATTGTATTTAATCTCTTAGGATGCATCTGCATCCAGACTCCCAAACCCTGCAGGGGATGAGATGCAGAACCCTGGGGTTCCTCCAGGCAAAGGCCAGGCGATCCATCAGGTTTTCTCCATGTCATGTAACATGGGATGGAGGTTTTTATCATATGAAGATGATTCCTCTGGGACAGACAGATGTTTGAAATGTGATGCCCATCAATTGCTCCTTCCTCCGTTGCAACAGGACAGCAAGGAGTGAGGGGCAGGAACACCTCAATCCCACTGAACCCAACAGATAAAGAACAAGAAAAAGGGAAAGATGGTGCTGAAACGATCACCTCCCTGCCGTGCTGAAGTCAGAGCTCAATCAACTTTTCATCTGCAAAGATACTAAGTTCCCCATTTCCTTTTAACTGATGGTTGGCAAGAGGGGGCTGTCACTTGTGGGCAGGGAGGCTGAGGCACCACTGCCCTCAGCACCGCCGGGGTGCCGGCCGGTGCCGGCTGTTTGGGTTTCTTCCTCTGGGGTGCTTTCAACACATTGGTAATGCTTCCAAGCCTCCTGCTCTGGAAATAAATGTCTCAGTAATAAAACTGTCTTCCTACCCCTGCCTCCTACACACACATGCTGAAAATGTCTTGTGTAACATAATCAACCACTGGAAATATAATTAATTTTTTTTTTAACAGATCAGGCTGTTTTGATTCATCTCCAAGCAGACACAATCTGGCAGACTTGGGTGTTTCTGCCCCAAAAAAGGTCCCTCAGCCCTTTCTGCAGAGCTCCAGGATTCCCAAATATCACCCGAACTCCAGGCTCCGGTCCAGGCTGTGTAACCCGGGCAGACCCACGGACCTCGCTGACCAGCTGAGCCAGCGGCCGGTACCAAGTACGGCTCTCCTGCCTGGCAGCTAAGGGCAAGGGGAAAGGCAGCACGCTCCAGGCATTTGCTGCTTTTCATTTCAGGCTCCTCTGAAGTTTTTCATGGGTTTTTTTCTTTTTTTTTTTCCTCAACAGATGCATCAATTTATCAATTAACCAGATAACAATGAATACAGGCATGGTGTAATTTCCTAGAAAATGGGCCAAATCCTGCTGTTACTCTAATCATGCTACTTTCATTAAACCATTTCAGAGGCAGAGGTCTGGCTCCACACAGACTCTCTGGAACTGGAAACGTAACGTGAGAGACTTCTGACTTACAAAAACAAAGTTTCTGGATCTTCTCCTTGCAATAGTCCCTTGAAAAAGTAAGTGGATTCAAAGAAACAACTCAGCTGCAGTGAGAAGCAGGGGAAGCAGGCAACCACCCACCTTTCTTCTTCATGAAAAAGAACAGTCACAATGCCCCAAGCAACTCTGGGAGAAGAAAGGAGTCCCTCGTGTTTAAAAAGAGCAGGTTTTGCAAGCTGACCCAAAATCGCCAATGACAATTCTCTTAACAAGATTTGATCTAGTCTGCCTAAACTCCTAAAAACGGACTCACCAAATGCCAACATTCAAAAACTGAAAGTAAAACCCATCCCAGCAGAGGAGCCAAAGTGCCTTTTGCTGATCAGCATCCAGAAGGGCTTAGACTGATTTCAACGGTAGTGATATAAGAAAATAAAAACAAAAAATCCCACTTAAGAAATTCAGCTGCAGTGAACTGTGGGGAAGCCGAAGTGTGGAGACGGCTGGTGGCAAATCCACACTTGACAAATGAAAACAATCCAATGCATAAAAAGTACATTTTTAAAGCTTTTTGGAGGGATTTCTGTAAGGCAGAGGGGGGAGATCTTTGTGAAGTCCCAAGTTAGAGCAGAAAAGACAGTTCACATTAATCGGTAATTAACCTAATCAACAACTTGTACTGCTCGCCATAGGGTGTCCTTTGGGCATTTGCTGGGCTGTGGGACTCTCCTTGGGAAGCTGGGCCCGAGGCTCAGACATGTACCTCACCCTGTAAACCCACCTGTCCTCAGCATTCCTGGGGCACTGCAGCACCATTGACATTAACCACTATTTTACTTCCCGCAAAAGTGCAGGACTGTTTTTTTCTGGCAAACTAAACTTTATTTTCAGATGTGGCTGGTTATATTTTAACGGTTAATAACAACTTAAGTCCCTGGTAAGTCATACAGTTCAACTTTCCCTCAGAGATAAATGACTGCCTGCTGCTGCTTGCTCTCAGCATCAAAACTGTGGCTAGTGAAAAGCAGGGGTAGCACTGACCTTACTGAAATACTGTTTGAAATATCAGCGCAAGCATTAGTGGGCTTACTGCTGCAATTCCCACGGAAAAGATTTAACCCCTCATCATCCACCACACACTCCAGCTTCAGTTCTCCCCTCCCGCCCATGGTGTTGAAAGCAAACAGGTCCCTGTACGATGCAGAAGGGCTCTTACAAGCTCTCTGTGAAAGCAGCTGATGCTCTTAGACTAAGTTTCTACAGAGACAACCTGGGCCAGGTCTCTGATTCTCCAACAGGGGTGTATATCTCCATAGAAATCAATAGATTTCCTTCAGGTTTATAACTCTGATCACTAGAAGCTGGTGAAAGAATTCTTCTAGGGCATTGTAAAAGGGTTTCTGAGTATTGTTACTGTTTGTCAGCCAGCTCTGCCCTCTCTCTGTACTTTGTCCTCACAGAAACTCACCTGCAGTGAACTCATCCCCATCTGCAGGACTCATGGAGAATTAAAGACTCACACCTGACATATCCTCCTTGCTAAAGGCAGGGGTAGTGCCCTGAGGAGCGCTCTGGCTGTGCTAAAGCTGTGCCACCAGCACGCAACTGCGGGCAAAGGGGATGAGAGAGGCACTGGAGATGGTGCCGGTGAAGCAGCCAGGAAAGCTACCTCCTGGCTCCCCTCGGCAGCAGGACAGCAGAAGGGAAAGCAAGACAGCTGCTCTCTGCCAGGATGATGTTTGGGGAGAATGTGGTCAAGGTTTCGACTCGCCACTCTGCCAGGGCAAGCAGAGGCAAATACCAAATTCACGGCAGTGGCAGTAGGTGAACCAGGTCCTTATTCCCTCCCCTTGAACAACCCCTGCTCTTTTCCTTTTAATGAAAGCTAAAGGACGGGCCTTGTCCTTGAATTAAAGGTGCAAGAAGGGAATTTATATCCTGTTCCTCAAAAATGCTGGACCTTAGCTGCTCTAAGGTCAAAAGTCTCTCTCAGCCCTGCGGTCAAGCCTGATTATAGCTTAATCTCATTTTCAAATGCCAGGCCCTGAAGATTTAGAGATCTCCCTCCCTCCCAGCTTCCATTGACCCAGTTTTCCAAAGCCTCGTGTTTCTGGAAGGGGACATGTTCCCCGCCACGAGGCGGATGTCTGAGCATAGCTGCCGAGCCAGCTCGGGTGTCACGGCTGCTCTGGCTCTGACAGTGCATGTTAATGGGATAAATCCTGCAGAGACACACTTGTGTGACAAGCACATTTCGCACGCTGCCTGCTCCACTCTGCCCTGTCTCGGTTCCTCGTTCTAATGGGAAGATTTCAGGCAAAGCAAAGGGCCAGAGCACTGCCGCGCAGTCCACGGGCGTTGACGTCCCATCTCTTGTCATCTTGGCCCCCAGCTGAAGGGGGTCTATGTCTATAACGTTGTCATAGCACAAGTACTGCCCCACACATACCCTTCCCTTTCTCCTAGGTACCCAGCCAAAGCTGTCAGCCCAAACAGGACTCCTAGGAAAAGATGAATGCTGGGACTGTGACTAGGAAGAAGGTTCGCACTGCTGGGGAACCCTCCAGAGAGCTCTCAAGCAGAGCGGCAATGCTCAGCGTTATTATCCCTATTTTACAGAACAAACAAACCAGCTGGGCTGCTTCACGTATGGAACAGTTTCTAAGTTTCCATTTTTAAGGATGCTCTGTTTGACTCCACACAGCTTGTCGCTGCAGCCAGCAAGCATCTCACACCAACAATTTTGTCCCTAGTTAATGTGAGCAATGCTACACAACATCAGCCCATCAGCAGCCTCCGTCATGAAGCAGGGACAGAGCCATCACAGCTACGATGCTCTGCTGGCTCCCCTAATCGCACCCAGCTGTTAGATCAGAGAATCTCTTTGCTCATTTCTGTAAGAAATACAGTCTCCCTTTCCAAATCCCGGCTCCATGTGACTGCTACGTTCTTGCCTCCTCAGACCTCTCTGGGGACATAACACACGTCAGAGTGCTGTCCCAGCAGACACCCTGGGCCATTCCAGGGGGATACAGGCTTCCAGTTGCCTGTTGCCCTCAAGAGATTTTCATGACTAAGCAGAGTAAAACATCGCCAGAGACTTCATGCATCAGGTCTTGGAACATGATCGCATACTCCCAGAGCCCAAAACCCAAGATCTGGACTTAAGTTTTAAGCATTATGTGGATACAAGACAATTCCAAGCATTTGGAATCGCATAGCTGGTTAAGCTGTCATGTAGACAAAGGCACCAAGAAACTGGTGACTGATCTATGCACTGAACCAATTCCAGCTGTTTCTTCCCCTGGCCTAGTGCAAACTGCATGTAAAAATATTCAAGGTACAGAGGTCCTGCTCTGGCTTGACTTCAATAATTTTCCCCACAACAGAAATTAACTCATAACAGGACATTCTTAAGGTAAAACACAAAAATTAAAATGAACGAGGCCCATGTCCACATTGCCATCAGAAAAGCAACACCAACATGGACAGATTGCCCACGCCTCTCGCCCCAGGTACTGTAAGGAGCAAAGTTATAGTAACAATTTGGTTTTAAAAAGCATAAGTGAGGGTGTGAGAATTTAAACAAAACTAGATATTTCTAGCACCCCAGGAAGGGTGCGTGGCACACTGTGCCACCAACACAAGGCAACGTGTAAGGATACAGTTACCAAACAACGTCAGGACGATGAAGTAAATGGAGGAGAACATCCCCGAGCGGACACCACCCTGCGACTCTATCCCGTGGTACATCACCGCATTCCAGTCTTCCCCTGTCAGGATCTGCACAGTGAAATTCGAGAGAGAAGAAGAAAGGATGACTCAAAGGAAAGACAAAGTAGGTAAGGTCTGTGGGAGCTAGGCAGCTTGGTGCAATCTAGGGCTGGTCTCTGGGGTAAAATGGATGAGCACGTTAGTGTGGCAGACTGCAGCGTTGGACAACAACCCCCCCAGCCCTGGACCGTCTCACTCTGGGCTGGATGCAGCTTTCTCCTCTGGCATGGGCTGAGGAGGAGTGAGGACCACTGGTGAGGGAGGACCGTTGCCCCATTCCTGCCTTCTCTTGGTTACGTGCCTGCTGCCCACCTCCGGCTGTAGGCTCCCATGCGGAGGCAGTAAAAGCCATGTTCCAACACTTCACCCTCAGCAAAACTTCTCCCCCTTCTCCATTTTTAAGTCATGCAGAGATACCAGGTTTCAACAGCTCCATGCACAGCATTTCCCACAAACTCTGAATTCTAAGGCCAGTGCCCTGAGTGGGACGTCTGCCAGCTTCAGCTCCTTTCACTCACTTCATACAGAAAGGGTTTGCTCAGCTCTCCCCCAACCCACACACACTGTACAGACGGACTGACCGTGTAACAGGAGGAGCACTTGCAACCCCCTTCCACCCTTCCTCTATCCCTCAGGGCTGCAGACAGCTTTGCTGCTGGTGCGTGCGTGGATGTTACTCCAAACGCCAGGCACTGGGCAGCACAACCCCTGCAAAGTTTGCCAGGGGGCTGCACCACCATGGGTTCTTCGCCAGGTTTCCTGCTTGCCAAGGCCACAAGGACCCTCAGCCACCCAAATGGCCACAAACCACAACCCACCCCTCCCAGGCCCCCCCCCCCCCCCCCAAAAAAAAAAACCAACCCAAAAAACTGAGCAGAAGCAATAACCAAATGCGTATGAGTGAGGACAGATGTCCTTGTACAGAGGCGAGCACAACTGCAGCCTGGCTCTGCAGAGCTGTCCTGGCTGCAGGCTCTGGATACTGACCTGAGGCTAATTAGCAAACACATGAATAATAGAAAAACTAATCATAATAAGTAAAAACACCTAACACTCAAATAAGCCTTGTCATGCTAGATGCTAAATTTGCACCAGCCTGAATTACCTGCCATTCCTGTTCTTCACCAATGACTCACACAGCAACATTTTGGGCAGATCAGCACTTCATCTGCCTGCCATGGCAGAGTTGAACGATAGTTACTTTTAGTACATTAAAACATGCCCACTGGGATGTGGAGCTCAAATTCCTAAACAGGAAGTTATCTTTGTGTTTATCAGAAGGGGGGAAAAAAAAAAAAAAAAAAAAAGCAAGCCCAAAGCATGATGTATGTTGTAGTAATCAAGTCCCATGTGCATACAGTATGCTCAAAATGATCGCAAATTCCAGGCTAGTCATCAGCTCCTGATAGAAATTTTCTTGCTGCAGGGTTGGTGCTGATGACAGCAATAGGTTAAGAGCAAGTATAGACACAAGGACATACAGTGCATACACAAGCTTGTTTCCTAAATGCAGAATCTGGTCTCAAATAATTCAGAGACCAGGATTCAAAGCCCAAGCCTAACCCACACCATTGGAATTACTCTGGATTTACACCAGAGAATATGAACCAGGGCATTGGGCTTTCAACTCTGTGACTCAAGTACGCAAAACACTGTTCACAAGCTTGCATTCACATCACGTCCATGAATTCACAACTGTTCCTGCTTTCTGGGAATAACCATAAAGTGATTTCTGTTGACTCAATCATTTGTGGAAAGGGAAACTGGTGGGAACACTTCTATGCCCTGCAGAAGACCAGGAGTCACAGGTATCACAAATTACAGGCTGCACATAAACAAGTCCAGCAGGTTGGGGTCTGGGTTTGAAAATCCAACTGGATTATTTTTGGAAGTGGAACAAAAACTTAAAGGAAAAAGAAAATTGTTTATGGAACTTTTGCGGAGAGATAAATGCTCTAAACTCACCAGCCTGCCTGTGCAGAGCTGAGGATGCTCTCTGAGGCCCTGGCAAGAGAACAAACACTTTGACCTGGTGTCCTTCCCACTGTTTGTGCTATCACCCATCAGCTGGAGGAATTACTTAAGCAGTTGGGTAGCAGCCCTCAAGGAGCAGAGCACATGCAGTAAAAAAAAAAGTCTTTCTGCTCTATAAAGTCTCTGTGCATGGATGCTATAACAACTTCTTGCTACAGGAGACAAAAGGACAGCATTGCAGGGGGAGGGGAGCAAGCAAAGAGGATTTTGGAATAAGTTGAAGCCCAAATATTTTGGTTTTCCCCGGGCCCAAAACTGCTTTTGGCTGCCCCAAATGAACATTTTGTCCAGTGCAGCTCAGCATTTAATACTTAGGCTTGGCTGAGGAGCCATCAGGTGATAGAATAAAAACAGCTTTCAAGAGCTGTTGTGAAATCTTAATGGACTAATGAGCACGTTAACAGTGGGAGACGCTCAGGTGCTGGGGATCAGTACTGCAGAATTTCAAAGGGCTGTCCTGAAAGTGAGATGCTTTCCTGAAGAAGGGCGTGAGTAAATGCAAAATCACGTCAGCTCAGAGTCATATCTCGCAGGCAGGTCAGCGAGGGCAGCCAGCACACGGACATCAAACCGAAGCCATCTCTGCTTCCCAAGCCTCGCAGGCGCCCATCAGCAGAGCTGAGGCTCAGTCCCATCCTGCCACCGTGACTCCTCATCTCCTCCAGCTGTCACCAGTGCTCTGCGGCTTAGTAGCCGGCAGCGTGTAATTATTTACGGAGCAGCTCTCAGGGAGCAGAGCATGTAAGGTTAACAGAGATCTTTTTGCTTTATAGAGTCTCTGCACTTATGGATGTTGTAAATGCTTCCAGCTCAATGACTGCTGGAACAAGGAGATGCAGCTGTCTATTTTTCACATGTATATAGATATATATGAATATATCTAGTACGTGTTTGTATTTTGTATATACACAGCTTGGCATTCAGCTCACAAAGACTTTCTTGGGAGCTAGGAGCTGGAGAAAAGCACGTGATGCTCTTCAAAGGGAATTTAGGGACAGCGGGGCTCAGTTGCACCCAACGCTGAGTTCAGCCAGCTGCCAGGCAGACAAAATATATCCTGGGAGTTGCATGACAGAGGACCATGACCCAGCCAGGTCTGCTGAAAAGAAATGGGCTAAGGCAGGCTGCAGAAGACTTTGTTTAGGACTGCTTCTTAAACAAAGAATCTCCAAAGGGGTTAGGGACTAACAGGGTGTATCTGGCTTTATTATATTTGTTCAACACATCAAATGCATTCACTGAATGCTGCTCATTAGAGCAGCAACCAGATGAGCATGCTAGCTTGCCTGAGTTTATGGGAGACAAGGTTAGAAAAGGATCCAAAGCCCAGACTGAAGTAATATTAACATGATATTTGAAATTCAGGGGAGGAGGGGGGATGAACTGGGAGCAGAGGTTATCGAAATGCCTCTGCAAGGCTGCACTGAGTTAATTCAGTGCTGATGGTTTTTTTCTGGTTTTAATTCATAGCTCTGATGTTCTACACAAATGTCATAAAACCAACAGTGTTTTCCTTCATCCCGCAGCCACTATATTACAGGGGTATTTATCTCAGGAATAGAAAGGGAATATTTCAGCTAAGTATTCTCAAGAGATAGCTATAGTCCCAGAGCAAAATAACATCAAAATTTCCAGATGCTCATATCCGGAGCGTGACTTGGGTTCGGTTCCGGCTTCATGGCAATACCTTTACGTTTCTGTAAGCCCTTTCTTTGATGAGTACTAAAATACTATGCAAATATTAATCTACCATGATTTCCAATATCCTGCGAGGTAAGTACTACTGAACCTGCTTCACATCTGGAGAGAAGCAATACCTATATGAAGCTGCTTATGCAGAGGTCACAAGACACATTTTCTTTTAGGCTCTTTTTCTGTTTTAATCAAAAAATTGTCATCAACTCAATTTTTTATGTCCTTTTTGGGATGGGACACTGAAATACATAATCCAAGCCTCGTTGAGATCTAGTCAGATCTGGGGTCAAGTCTCAGCTCCAGCCCACATCAACAATCTGTGTAGGACAACGCTATAAATGCAGGGTGGTCTTCCACAGACCTCTGAGTGTTACCTGCACATGGAGCAGGGTGCAGCATCCCCAGCTCTCTACTGAAACACCTGAAATAACTGTTTAAAAAAGGCATGCAGAGAACAGCTGCAAAATGAGGCTCTTAAATCTGAGCATTGCATCTGCCAGAACCGCGACTTCTTCCTGCCATCACACGAACTTGCCCAAGGCTGATGCCTCTTTCTGTGCTCCCCCATTGACTGTAATTCTTATCCACCATTATCTTATCTTGAGCTATTACCATGCAAAATGCTACATTATTTCCTTACTGCCTGGAGCTAGCTCAGGCCTCTCTCATTAAATTATGGCAACCACAGGAGAAAGTGAAACAGGTCAACCACACACACTCGCTGTCTGGGATTTCTGACAGGACCATTTATGCAGCGGGCACATGCAAGTGCTGCCATTGCAGCGTGCAGCCCCAGGCAGGGGCCTCAGGAGAAGAGAGCCTGGGCACACACAACCTTTAAGCTCGGCACAGAAATGTCTATCTTATCAATATTTTCTTTCCCAGCAAAAAATCTTTTGTTCCAGTTTTCCTTAATTCCATAGCATTGATTTTTAATGATGCATTAATTGGTCAGTGTGGCAAAATACATGAGAAGGAAGGACTTCCCCTTTCCTAAATTCCACAGATTTTTCAGGACCTCTTTGCTCCCCATAAGCAGGAAGAGATGCCCAGGAATTTATCTTCTAATGCTCACTCAGGACAGGGGATAGCTTTACCTGGAATACTGTGAGGATGGCAGCAGGGAAGGTATCGAAATTTGTGGTTGGTGTTTCATCTTGGAAATTGAATCTAAAGAGAAGGAAGAAATAAAAACAAGAGCAGTAAGGGACAAGCAACTCTCCTGCATTCTCGTAATACCCTGTAACCCAAGTCAGAGAGCAACACTTGTTCCACCTGGCAATAACACCCCGAGCAACCACAGCGGGGAACACAGCATCTCTGAGAAGATGTTTAACAGAACTATCAGCAGAAACTCAATTTTATTCCTGGAGACAATTCTGATACTTTGAAATTCATTTTCATCCACAATTAAAACGAACCATCAAAATCTCAAATGCTTTTTGTGGAACAAACCATTCCAAGAAGTTGTTGTTCTCAAGTGTAAAAGTCAAAATTGAAATTGCTCTCTTAGTAGGTAATTTAATTTTAATTTTTTAAAGATAAAATAGTTGTTGATTAAAAACAAAGTTATTTCATTTCAAAAATTATACTGGAGTTTGAATGGTGATATCGTGATAGTTCTTTTCATCACAACTGGCATTTCTTAGTGAAAAAAAAAAAAAATCAGATTCAACAGAACTATGTTTCCCAGCAGAAAAATATTCCAAGTGAAAAAAAAAAAATCCTGTTGCTCTGGCTTCCAGGGGAAAAATTTGCCTTTCCCCTCACAGTAGAAAAAGTGCTGCCTCCCTCAGTCCTCTTTCAGAGGTCTGGGTGTACATGGGGACTATGGAATGACATAGGAGCTGTGAAAGTAACTAGTAACTAGAAAGAATTCTGGTAACTAGAGAGAATTCAGCTCCAGGAAAAACACCAGAACAGGAACTATTCTGCTATAAACCCGAGATCACAACTCAGAAGCCCAGAAAGACTGACATCTGCACCCACAATGTGAATATTTTGAGCCCTGTGGCCCCTCTCCCCCTTGGGTATTGCTTTCAGATTACCCCTGAAAAGACAATGATTAATTAGACTTACTGTCCTCCAAAGAGCTGCATCCCCAGCAAAGCAAACACCACAATGAACAGGAACAGCAGGAAGAGCAAACTGATGATGGACTTCATGGAGTTCAGCAAGGAGACCACCAGATTCCTCAGGGAATTCCAGTACCTGTGTTGGAGGTCAGAGCAGCCAAGAGATAACATTAGCAGGAGAAGAGCCTTTGGTGAGAAACTAATACAATCTATTTTCTTATGAAAAAAAAAAGGAAAGGAATGGCAGGGAATATCAGCATCTTTAAACTCCCCTCTATGACTGGAAAATACAGTTCACTGAGGGGCAAAACCTCTTGTAGCATCTCAAGGGCAGAGATGGTCACCTCAGTGCATGCATACCCATGCAGAGCAGTCATCTGCAGCAAAAGTGTTCGGTTTAATTTCTCAGTAACCCCTTTCCTGGTATAGATTTCGACCTTTCTGCACCTTCTCATCCAGCATGAGCAGGGGTGTCAAAAACAGGGAGGTATCAACATCATCAAACTGAGACTGAATGTGGGGATGGTGAACCCCTCCCTTCGTAAGACACGAATCGGGAATGAACAGCTCATTTCCACCAGGACGTCTTTGCAGTGTGTCCTTCCAACTTATCAAATGCCAGCATCCACAAGTGGACTTAAACTCCCGCATGTTTAAACAGTTCTGTAGACATTTAACACACTCATTCATGCACAGCGATGCCTTCAGTGTGGGGCAATTCAGCCACATGGTTTAAGCATCCAGGACTGAGCAACTGCCTCGGAGGATGAAAACGAACCTGGGACATTAACTCCAACACGGCAAGAGGGAATGGCTTAGCCCGAATGCTGACTGACACATCCAAGTCACAGCTCTCCAGACACTGAACTTAGTTGGCTTTTATCTCTCCCGTCCCCTGAGACAACTTCTGGCACACTTGCAGGTGCAGGCAGGCACATCGAGTGACGGCGTGCTGGGGAGGGTGCGCAGGAACAGCTCTTTCCTGGCTTTACTGCCCTGCTGAGAACAGGCAGGGAGCATTTATATTAGGAAAACTAATGAATCAGAAAATGCAGAAAGAGCTATTAAGCAGAGGAGCTCTTTGACAATCTCCTTTTGGACAGACAGGCATGCGGAACAATGGGACTGGAGTAGGCAGTAGGAAATGAGTGATGTAGAGCCATTTCACATGTCCTCTGTTAAAAGTTTTGAGTCTAGACCATGGAGGGAAATTTTTCTCTCTTTTTCTCCAGGGACTTCTCTCGTTCCCACTGCCTGGTGCTGGGAGCTGCCATCCAGAGGTCACTCTGCAGCAGCATGCTCCACCATCCTGCCCTGTGTGTCCTCCAGCTGCAGTTTTGGGGACGGATCCATGCGCTGAGCTCCTTCCTGCAGTGCAGCTGTGGGTATCCAGCAGAAGGAAGCCCATGGATTTGTCCGATCTCCCGTCAGCGAGAGAAGCTCAGAGCTTGAGTCACAAGAGCAGAAATGCCATCCTTTCTCTGTGTCTTCATTTTCCTCCTCTTCCTTCCTCCAGGTGTAGCTGGGAGGACTGAACCACCCCACGTTTCTCTGTGCTGAGGACGATACAGGCACATCCACCCCAGGAGAAGCAGGCTCTTGCACTCCCAGTGCACCCATTCCAAGGAAAGTTATGTCCATAATACAGTGACAGAGGTTTCAGGGGAAACTTTGGTCCCTTGGGAGAATATCTTCAATTGAAAAAGTTGCAACCAAACCTACTCAGGGTTAGCCCCTAAACAAAAGGGGCTGAGCTGCTCTCCTTGGAGAAGGAGGAAGGTTTGCTGATCACATGGCTCTCCTCTGCTTGACACAATGGCTTCAGGCAAAATCTGCCACAAGCAAGGGGTTCTCACCTCGCAGTTAACGCAACCAGACACAAAATATGTGTGGAGGCTCCATCTTGTCCTGGAATAGCTCAGCACCATACCCTGCCTGACTACAGAGTGGCAGGATATAATGAGCACTTGCATTTCTACAGATGCCAGCCCCCATTCAGTTCTGTCATGACAAAGAGGAAAGCATGCAAAGCCATTTTCTCCTTGTCCTCCTCACTGAGTTTTAGCCCCTGTTAGGCTGCGTCCCCTCATAGTGCATCCTGGTGTCACCTTTCAGGCCGGCTGTAATTTAACTTCTTAACTATCGTATCACCCTGCCATCTGCAGTCACACTGATTTGGGACATATGAATCAAAAGGTCTGATACCATCAATTTTTCAAAGCAGGTGGACTGCAAATGGCTTCTATTAAACACAGAGGCAAAAAAAAAACCAACCCAGGGCAAGGAGCTTCAGAGAAAAATTGCTATGAAAGAGATGGAAAAAGTGAAAAAAAAGAAAACTACTGAGGGTCAGGGTGTTTTCACAGTAAGACTGCAATGAGAGCGGGTGGGCAGCAATCTGTGCCTGGTGCCATCGCTTTGGTTGCTCTCCGTGAGTTATGCTAGGACTGAGCTGAGCAGCTCAGGCACTGGGATAATGTGGCTCAACGCAGCTGAGATCCCCCCATGTGAGCTGAGGGGGACCTGGCTTCTGGTAACACAATATCATATCAGGTGAAAAATCCACATAATTAGGTCAAGGGAACTTCAGCATCAGTGGGGTGAGAATTTCACTCGCTGTCCTGAGAAGGGGGAGAGTACTCAGCTTGCTCCATGATTTGCTTTGTCAAGTTAAATCTCAGGCTTCATCCCTTTATTATATATTGGCTAAAATCCTGACTAGTCAAAAACTCACAAAAAGATCATTTTAACTTGCAAAAATGTCCAGAATGCTTAAAAACTACAACAGGCAATCAAATACACTAAATCTCAGTAGCTCTGGATAAAATTAACTGCTGAAAATTAATGGCTATGAATTTGCTACAAAACCTGGAGTTTTCCATAAGTAACACTAGTGCAAATGTAGACTGAGAGACATTTTTGGGGCAGGTACCCACCTCTTTTGCTGGACATTTACAGAACTTAATGCTTCCAACCCCTTTGTCCCACAGTACAACAAACGACACAGTATCACACACGAGTCTTGGATCTGCATAATGATTAGCAGATATAAATTAGCAAACCCTGCAAAGCTAGCAGAACCCATGTGTTTGAATAGCTGCAAAACTAGCTGGTTACTTCAAATGACCGCTTTGTTCAAGTGTGACAACATATGCTTTATCTATTTAGGGTGGTTGGGTTTTTTTGGAGGGAGGTGCTCTTCCTCCTTTTGTTACTTCAGGCCAAAACAAGTAAGAGAGTGATGGAAAGAGGGGAGATCTGAGGAGGTAATGGTGTAAAATGGTGTAAAAAAAAAAAAAAAAAGGTGGAAAACAACAGCAGGAGCACCTAAACATATCATCAATTTCCACACTATAATTTTTAAATCCTGCAGAAATTGCTCAAGATGGATTTATAAACGACACAGTAGCTATTTGCTAATGCCAGCACACGTTAATGCAACGCTTGAACATGAAAACAACTGAAAAGCGGTGGCAACCCAACTCTAGTGAAAATTCAACTTCACAGGCTCAACACTGAAAACCTCAGACGTTCCCAGACCAGACACAGCGCAGGCAGCAGCACCACACTTCATATTTGTGTCAACACTGTGGTTCAGGCACCAGGATTTAGGATCCAGCAATAAGCAGGGTAGCTCAGTTTACCAGTTCCTAAATACTTAAGGAACTCTCACCAGATCAGCAGCAGATAAGGGCAGTGGGCAGTTGGTGGCGCTTAGAAAGTAAATAAGAAACTTTTTTCTCTTACCACAAGAAATAAGGGATCACCTCATGAGATTTTTGTTTTAAGCAAGCTTAAAAACAAAGAAAAGAAGGATGCTCTCATGCAGCCCATCACGACACTGTGGAGCCCTCTGCCCAAGGGTAGACAAACCTGTACAGGAGGCTGGGGAAAGGGCTGTTAAAAGTCCTTGTGGATGCAAATTCTGCCTCAGGAACTCCCTAAACTTTTGACTGCCAGAAACCCAGATTGCCAGAAACCCAAGGGAAGGGCAATTCTGCATCTGCAATTTTCTTCCATTCCCCAACCCACTAGAGCCAGTGCAGATATAGGATGTTAGGACAGACAAGACCTTTGTGCCAGCTAGTACAGGGGGTTTGGGGGATTTATTTTTGGGGTTTTGGTGGGTTTTTTGGGGGGTTGGGTTTTTTTGTTGTTGTTGTTTTGTTTTTGTTGGTGGGGTTTTTTTGGTTGGTTGGGGTTTTTTTACAGGTGTGGAAAGCCCTACTACTTGCTGTGGCGCTGGTGATACAGGTTTCATATGGTACTAAAGTCTCATGTGAGAGGAAAGGGAGCTGGACTTACTTTGTTACTTTGAAAATCCTCAGCAGTCGAAGAGCTCTCAATACGCTGATGCCGAATGAGGTACCCGGTTTCACTGCAGCCCAAATAACTTCAAATATACTTCCCACGATGACCTGCAAGAAGAGTCCATTTTACACAAGGCAAAACTTCTGCTTAGTTCTTTGTGGTGCTGCTAGAGACGCTGAGGAGAGAACAAGAATCAGAGCTTGGGTTGTGATGGTTCTCTTATGGAGGCTTCAGCAAAATCATGAATTAGCCAACAGCACTAAAAAACTTGTTCCAACTTTCTGCAGTCCAGTCTAAAAAAGGGCAATACCTAGAAGCAGGACAGATACATAGGGAATCACAGGTAGGAAGTTGTTGCTTTCTTCTCTAGCAAGCAAACTACCATAAAATAACCTCTATTGAAGGACACTGTAATTTTTTTTTTCCTCTATACTGGCTCAACTACAACTGCCAACACTTTATTTTCCCACCCCATGCAGCTGGTCAGTCCAGCCTGCAGAGATGCAAGGGGACACTGCCTCACCCTCCCCTTCCATCAGAAGCACCAAAAGGCTTCACCCACAGCACTGCACAACAACGAAGCATTAGCTCTGGGCAAGATGTACCAGAAACTTCTGGCAACTGAGAGTCTTTAGGAGACCGATTAAGATAATAGCTATTAAGAGATCCTGCAAAGCCTCTAGCATGCACATCCAATTGTCTGCCAGGCCCTCAGCTTCAGTTATTGAAAAAATTGTCCCCAGTCAAGGTGGGTTTTTAACTCTTGTTTTGTCTGTTTGTTTGTTTTAAGGCTGGCAGAGAATTAACTTCAAGTTATAAAGAAATCTTCTCTTCAATCCTTTATTACAAAAAGGAGAAAATAGTAATGGGTTAAGCACAACTGGAAAGGGCAATTATATCAACACAGATTCCTGCATGGTTAATAAGAGAAGATGGGCATTTTGCTGCCAATTACTGTTATTACTTGCATTAACCTAACATTTCAGAGCTCCCATGGACCGTGGTCCCCAGTTGCGTGAAGCACACCATAAACACATTATCACCGGACCCCAGCGAGCAGCTTGCTTGTGTTGTGAAAGGGAGTGTTAATGGGAAGTCAGGGCCAGCAGAGCTGTGTCTGAGTACCTGAGCGGTGCTGGGAGACTCAGCAGCTCAGAAACCGCTTTCACAAACAGAAACCTGGATGTCTTCTGAAAAACACAGCATTGCTTGCAGCTGCTTTGCAAGAAATGCTGTACCCTGAGCTTCAAGAAAATGCAGTGGGAAAGGGAGATATACAACAGTTGCTCATCCAGTTGCTCCCATCACAGAAAGAAGGAACTAAAATTTCTCTCCCACAGTCTATCACTCTTGGGAATCCCTCATGAATCAGCAAAAACCTTTCCTTAGACCCTCCACATGTTACAGTGATAATTGATTTTCCTGGCATCTCAACATGGCCTCTTGGGAGTTGTTTCACATGAGACCCCACTGGACTGTTTCTCCCAAGGCTGATGCTCTGATTTGTTGTTTCACTTTTTGCATTTGAGCAGTTTTATCTTGATGGTTTGTCAAACTAAACTGACTACAGATCTGTGTGATATTCCAGTGGGGGTGAAGTAGCTGAATTAATGCTGGGGGCTGGAAGGTGGGTGAGGAGGAAGAAACATAGCTAGAAGTAGGATCCCAGTGGATTCTCTAAAGGAGGAATAATTAGAAACAGATCAAGAGCTTTACCTCCTGGGAAACACTCAGCAAAGCTTATTGCCAGTGCCACACTCACCATAGCATGACACAAAGCAGAGAGACTCAGTAGGTTTCTCTCTTACTTAATGCAAGCTCCTAAATCACCTGTCCATGACTATCACAAGTACAAGCTCTTCTTATTGTGGAAGAAGCATCTTGGATACAAGAATCCATGGAAATTGGCAGCCAGCGTGGGGGCAAGCTGGCTGCAGTTCAGAGCCTACTTAATCCATTGGTGAAGGACACGGATGCAGTGTCTGTCACTAGACAATGCAAACAAGGCAATGATACCCTAAAAAGTCTAACTAGGCAATATTGCTTGGCTGCCAAATGTCTTTGACTCAGCTTACAGAAGCTGGGGTCTTTAGGCATGCACTGAATTTAATGAAAGCTGGGTGTCAGCCCCCTTGTATTCTGTGGCCATACTCTTCATTCCAGCCTTTGCAGAACATCTTGCGGTACAGTTAGACT
Organism: Mycteria americana; assembly: GCF_035582795.1. Lineage (NCBI taxonomy): Eukaryota > Metazoa > Chordata > Aves > Ciconiiformes > Ciconiidae > Mycteria > Mycteria americana. Next base: position 3,671,393 of record NC_134381.1, on the reverse strand, counting down.
TTTCCATGTGTTGGCTGCCTTCAGTTGAGGGGACCCTCTCTGCCCCTCGGATTAGGCACCAACTCTGAATGTGCAGAAATCGTTATCTTACATTATCTGTGTTATTTGTGCTCTGCTGTCCTCTCATGACAGCTAGAGTCTGTGCATTATCCTTTGGGCTATGCAGCCAGAAAGAGCGGCACAATGCATTTCACTGCTCTGAGCCACCGGCAGCTGCGATGGACACCCCAGAGAGGAGAGCCCCACACTTGGTGCAGCCTGATGCAACACCTCAGTCTGTTGGACACAGGTGATTCTTGGGCTGGCTGGTTTAATCTCAAAGTTTATTTAGCTCTGAGCTTTCCTTCTGACACTACCAAAAAGAGGAGAACTTGGCTTTAGCTGTACTCCTGGATTTAGGAGTGGTCACTTACCGAAGGTAAAAATACCTCCTCCTACCTTGTGGGAGCAGTGCTGAAGCAGGGATTTTAGCCCCATCAGGGAGAAGAATTACCCCCAGCATTTTGGCCGATAAAGACTACAAACAACAGACTAAATCTTGGAGACAAGGGCTAGACGACGGGTACAACGAACTGAATGTTTTCCCCTTGCCTGTGGCTGCATCATAAGCTTCATATCTGCTTTGTTAAAGAAACCTTACAGATTGATTCCCGCTCTGGGATGCAGTGCTCAGCCCATACTAAAGATAAGAGAAGCTGAGTTAACCTCTGTGAGGACAGATTAGAGCCTAGTAGCTTTTAATGAATAAATTAACATCTGCATGCAACATTCTTTGTTAGATGGCATCAAAACTGGCCCACTATTTGCACTTTAAAGCTATAGTTTTAGCATGAAGGGGAAAGCCTGTACAATAAAAGGATGTGAGTTATTGCCTTTCTGTCACCTAATCATGTGTTTAGACTTCTACTTCTGGGCACTCATGTCTGAAAAGAGCTGCCTATGTATCTTGAGGTAAAGGCCATTAAATGGATGGTAGGAGAGATAAGCAATAAGATGTGTGAGGTTTTTGTCTTTCAATCACCTCATTTAAATGGGAGAGAGAATCTCTTAGTAATCAGAGCATTTACTGTTGCTGATGCTGCGAACACCCTGTATCTCGCAGAGGAAATGAAATCCCCAGCTGTCACATTTCTTCACGAAGGATGATAACTAGGGGAAGCTTAATGTGTTTCACTGCAGCTAATTTATCCAATGACTACTCCCCGCAGAAGACACACTTACAGCACTATTTCCCATGGATTCCCATACTCACCCTTAAATGCCCAACCCCGTTCAATAACGGGAGAGCCACACACTTCATCCACACAGCTGAAGCCTACTCACCCCAAAGTCAAAGCAGTTGAATGAAGAGTGGAAGTAATTCCTTGGCCCCAGTCCATACATCTTCAAAGACATCTCAGTAAGGAACAGACCCAGAAAAACAAACTCTGCGAAATCTGGAAATAGGAAGAGAGATTAAATTAGTCCACAAGACCTTGGTAGGAAGATCTCTTCATGTGGGGAACAATGGCAATTTTTCACAACACAGACTGCCTCCTGCCAGAAGAAAATCCCTTTGCAATGGCAAACAAGACCCGGAGGACAGTTTCACATAATTATTTCTAGATGCACGAGTCGTATTCAGCCTTCAAGAACTGTGAAGGCAATGTTTCATGTGTACTGTGGGAAGGTTGGTATGAGCGTTAAGTAATATTCTCATTGCCTTTGTAAAGGAATTTCAAAAGAAAGCTCTGGATCTAATATTTCTAAAGGTCTAATTTTTAATTGCAAAGATAATGTTTTGCAAATGTGTGTTTGGGACTTTCATACCTACACAAGACGGGCACTTTTGGGAGCAGGGTGTAAGCTTTTGTAACATCCTCTCATGATAAAAATACCTTCAAGCCCAACAAAAGTGCTGCCTCTGAGAGCTCATATTCAGAGGTGTTGTGTCTACTGTTAGCACATAGCCACATTTATTTTTATTATGCCTGTATAACCATATAATTATGGAAGAGCAAGTTCTGTTTCCTTCTGCTCCACATATCACAGGCAAATAGGCTGTGAAGCTTTTGATGGGAAAATTTATCACCTATGATGAAACAAAGGACAGAACAAACATAGCTGGAGACAATTTCCAGATCAAGTTTTTAGGACTTGAAGCTACAGAAAACACTGCCTTTGGCATTTTGAGTCATGCAAGTTTAGATCTGGAGGCCAATGAGCAACAGAAACAATGGAATGTTAAAAACAAACACAAAAAAGGCAAAAACCCTCTACACTACCAAAACAAACCAAAGAACATAAGGCAAACCTCTCCCTCTAGAGAAAAGATGAGGAAAAGAATCAAACTTCAAAGGGTGGAGATTAATCACATTGCTTAGCACACTACAGAAGGTTCTCAGATGCTGTAGCAGAGCAGATGCTACAGGAAAGTCATCTTCTGTAATTTCAGTTTTACGATTCCAGGAATGATAAAGACAAGATGGTGCCAAACTTTTCTCAAAGGTGCACACGGACAGACAAGGGGCAACAGGTACAAGTTGCAACAGGGAATATTTCAGCTACATAATTCTGAATCCCAGGTGCTTTGTACACCTCCTTCAATATGTGTCTTCAGCTAACAAGTGTGGGGAAAGAGAGAGGAGGGAACAAGGGTCCTTTCAAACTGCATGGCTTTCACTCCATTCACTGCCTTGCACATTCATATTGAGGGAGCGCACTTGGCCCAGGTCCATCTCGCGTTGCTGCTTGTCTTTTGAAATTGCTTGAAAAATACAGCTTCAATTATCAAAAAATAAAAAGGAGTTTTAAATTTTAAATGAAAGACAGTCATGAAATATCATGGGCATAATGTTAACTGAAATCCAGGAAGCATTAACTAGATGAGAAAGGTTTTATTAACACTTCAACGAGGAGCCTACAAAGACACTTCTGCCAACATTTGCAATAGGGGAGGAAATACAGGAGGGTATTAATTACACCAAGTAACCTACTCTCCTTGAAAATAGGAGCAATATCATTAAGGGAGACTATCAAGGGCAAAGCGTTCACATTTGAGGAATAAGATGACAAAGTATGAGGTCTGCAGACTTCTCAGCCTTTTTCTTACCCAGAGGTAGGCTCCATCCACTGGATCTCAGTGCTTAGGGGAAGGCATGGTCACACGAAGGAGCAGCACACCTCCATCTCCCTTTGAGCTTGGAACTTGCTAGGAGAAGCATGTTCACACCTGCACCATGCTACAACTTTTCTCTCCTTTCTGACATCAGACGCAACAGCTCAGTGAGCAAACAGTTGTTTCCAACACAAGGGATCCCAGAGTAGGGAGTTATCCACAGTTACACTGGCAATCCACCTGACTATACAAGTGCAGAGGGTGTGAGGAAGGGACCACGTGAACTAATGTCAGGCACAAAATGAGATGGCTGACAAGTCCAATAATATAAAAATACAGAATTTTTAAAAAACATGTGTTCAGTGGTATTGAATTTCCTTGCACATAATTAAAAAAATTGCAATTGTGAAGTAGTAAGAATGCTAAAATCCTTAATCATTAACAGCTGGCCCTGTAAATCAGAAGCTTAAACTAGCTTCCAGGCCAGATCCTGAACTTCCATTCTGCACCCTACATACTTTGGAAATGGTAAGAAACAGAAGGCAAAACTCCCCCAATAAAGCAAATGCATCTTCTCTGGGCATGGAAGAATTTGTGCTGCTGCTGTCAGCTATTTCAGTCATTAGCCCAGAGGGAAAGCTTGCACCAGCGTTTGTGCTGACAAGAGTCTCTCCCTCGCTGGGAAGTTATCACTCCCATCTTCGGTTTCATGCTCAGCAAGCCCGACGGTGCTTATTGGAATGACTTCAGTGTAAAGTCTCCCTATCACAAGGATTGATATCAAACCAATGCTTTGAAACTGGTGGCCTTGCTTAGTTAGCAGACAAAACTTAAAATCGTAGGGAGGGGTTGTAGATCATACCTGTAGACAGCATTGCACAACCTCCACCTGCTTCATATCTCACTCTGGCAGGGAGATTCTTATCCTCTTATCTCTCCACCAGACTCACCTTTAAGAGTTACATTTCCCCATATTCTTTCACAGAATAACAAAAATACTAGGTAGGGGTTTTTTACTGTAATTTTCACCACCAGATCTCAGTGTGCTTTGCAGCAGCAATTACCATCATTTCAAAAGAAGAAAAAGGAGGATAGAAACAAGGATTAATGTCCATCACCCATCCAGCAGAAGCATGAACAAAAACCGGGTATCAGCCAATGCAATGTTCCATCATTGGACTGACACACCCTGCAAACACACATGCAAAACCAGAATATCATAGGAGAAAAAAAGCTAGCAAATGCCCTAAGTAAAACAGAATCAAGAAATATTTGATTAAAAAATAAATCAAACAAACAACAGGAAATGTTAGAAACTCAGAACATCCAAGAAACAACTTCCTTCTGCTGCTCTTGAAAGAACCACCCAACTTGTTCTTTCACAGCTGATGACTTCCATCAAGAGCAGAGTTCAAAACAGGCAGCGATAGCTGTATTTCAGCACATACCAGGTGCTACAAATCATAGCACTGTGAGGACAAAGGATGGAGGCAAGGAAAATATGAACATGGTGAACTCCTTGGGCAGAAGGAATTGACTCAAAATGAATCAGCTTCTCCAGCCGACAGATCAGAAACATGATTTCTTCTGACATGGCCCTGCCCATATAATCGAAAATGCAATTTCATTGTTTGAACCTTCTGGTATTCAGACCCCACATGTAATTTAATCTGCCTTAAGCAGAAGCATTTTGTGATGTGATTTAAGGGAAAAAAGTTTGATACAAATACTCTTATTTAATTTCAAATTTGTGCTATTGGCAAAGGCCGTGCTAGCATCTCTTTGCCCCATATGTTTGAATTAGATAGTTAGCGGCTCTTTTTTGTCAATCACCCATGGATTAATTCCATTTCTGCCCTGTCTCCAAGTCCGATGTCATTAGGAGCAGGTGCTGAGCCTGCCACTTTGGTTTCCTCTGCTCATCCTTCTCGTACTTTAAACCAACCAGGAGGAGAACCTTGGCAAAGTACAACTTCCTCCTCTTTGACAAAGCAGACCTGAAATGTTCAGCAGACATAAATACATACGCTTGCTTCAGAAAGCCTTTTCCTCACAATTGCTGCATATTTATATCCGGAGGGAGCTGGCTATCTACTTCAAAGGCAAACACAGCATCATCAAAAAAGGCCTAATTGCACCAAACACATGGTTCAGCATTGCGCAGCACAGGCGGAAGAGGTTCTCAGGCCATAATGCCTAAAATACTGTTTTCAGATATTGTATTTATCAGAAAGGAGACATTCTTGGTTTTAGAGAGATATAAATTTAGGAGCAAGTTAAGGATCACTGTAGTGCTAGCTGGAGAAACGTGGAGACAGCTGCTTCGTGAAGGGCAGCCACAGGGGAAGGGAAGCCTGATGAGAGGGCTCCCAAGTGAAACCTTGCTGATCCAGTCGTAAGACCTTCTCACCATGTCCCTAAAGCCTGCCCCAGTGAGGCCAGGGAGCTCTGGTTCCAGCCTTCTTCCACAGCTTTAGCCAGAGGAAGAGGAGACCACCACCATCTCTGCCGGCCTCCTGCACAGCACAGGGCATGGAAATGCATTCACTTGTTTCCACATCAGGCTTGCAACTTCTGCTCAAGCTACAGCATATATTTTTAAAAGGTACAGTCCTGACTGAAAAACCCTTAACACTGCACCTCTACTGTGTGCCCACATTACGGATTATGTTGGTTTGTTGCCCTCACAGTTGAAGATGCATCTTTGCTGCTACTAGATCTCAGTGATGCTTTTCTAGGCTAGATTACAGAGTTATCTTCTGACAGAAGTCTCTTTTTTCTGAGAATACCAGCAACGGTAGAAATCACCACAAACAGATGACAATCATGGGTGGCTGCATGAAATATAGACTTCTATGGGGAACTGAAACTTATTTAATCGGAGGTCCGTGCTTTGGTGAGCAGAACATGCCATGTGTCCATGTGCAGTATGAGAAAACTCCTGTTGCAATGTGGCACTGGAGTCCTTTCCATGCAGAGAAGGAAAATCTCTGATCTAATTTGGGGATAATTACGGGGGCATAAAGTATGTCCTGTTCTTCACCATACCCCAAGAATTCAAAGAATTTCTCATCAGCTCTTTCAATAAGACTAAAGAAATCCCAAGCCCTTTTCTAAAGCTCCTACGGTTCCTTTTTCAAAGCAGTTGCAGCAATATGGAATAGCAAGCAGAGAAAGCTAATCAGAACAATTCAACAGCAGAAAAGTTGAAAGAAAAGACCAAGGGAAAAATAAATCAATGCAGACCCGTAGGCTTTTACCAACCATTCTTTAAGTAAAATTAATTTGTAATGTAATTAAACTTTTCCCCAGAGGGACAGGTATAATTGAATTAGAGGTGTCTGGGTAGAGTTTCAGGGTTTAGCAGATGCTCCCAGACTTTACCACATTCCTCTCCCACTGCTACAGTTCACAAAACTCCTCATCAGTTCATTTCTAAGCACCTTCCATGAAACAACGTAATTAGAATTGGCTACTTCTTTCTTGCTCTGCATCAGACTAGCCAAGTCCTGCTCCTCTGTAGTGAAGTTCACTCATCATGGATTAACTTTAAAGCCATTTTTAAACTCTGTCACTCTTACTGTTAAAGGATTTTGCCAAGTATTTCCAGGAGCTGTTTAAAATCCCCTGGTTTTGTGAGATCTTGTTCTGCCTATATCTAATGGATTTGTGCACAAATCTTGGGCAGAACAGTGCTTTCAAGGAGCACTCCTGGAGGGCTAAAGCACAGCTGGGCTCGTTCACAAATGTGTTTGCTGCAGGGTTAATCAGGCTGGCTGCGGTTTAGCGCATGAAGAAGTGAGAAGGGCCAAGTCCAGTCTTACCATGATGGCAACAACAAAACAACCAGTTAGTCCATGCAAAGTACCATGTACCTTAGGACATAAAATATTCCCTGCATTCAATATTAAACTTTAGATTAGTAAGAAAGATTATGCTATGAAAACTATACCATCCCCCAGGAAAGCGGGCAGAAACCTTTAGGTCATTACCAATGCAAAGATAGACAGGAATACAACACTACTGCTCATAATCCTGAAAAGCTGGGAGGGTTTGGAGGTACGGGACTCTTGTAATTTAAGAGGTTGAACTTGTAAGCCTTTTCAGTGGACAATTCTCAGAAGCTCTTTGCTCTAAAATTACTTTAGAATGGTTTCTTCCCAGAGTTTCCATTACACTATGCCGTAAGACAGACCAGAGACAATCCTCCCCAGAATGAACCCATAGCACCTCTGCTTCTTGTCTTGGAGAAAACGATCTTTGAACAAAACAAAACAAAAAAACACCCCCCCCCAAAAAAAAACCACCAAGATAAAATTATCTGGAGTAGAGTATCTTAGAATTTCCATGACGACCATTCATTCTGTATCCCTGGCTTTTATTCTCTGTGTCACGGTGGCTAATCTTGTACCACCCCATTTAAAGACCCAATGTTTATACCTATACAAGAACACCCACAAAATCTATGATTCCTCAGATATTCTGGTTTTGTCTGTGACCCACCTCTGTGTTGCCCCTCACTAATTACAGTGCTGTTTCTAGTAGTGGTTAGCTGTAGCCACTAGTATTTCCTTTAGTGAATCTAAAGGATTGATTTGTGAAACACCTGTCCAGGTGTTTCCTTATTGACAAAGGGCACTCAACTCTTGCAAGTAAATGGCAGTGCAATGATGCAAAGACAGATGAAGGGCAGAGGAGACATAGGAAAGCACATATGGCTGGGAGGGTGCTGAGGATTTAACTCCTAAGACCACATGGTTCTTTGGTATTTTTCTGACTTTTCCACCAAAAAAAAGTCAATGGGATCACTTGTTCTTAGCTAGGTGGTACCCTAGCACCAAGAAATTAAAGTATGCTACCCAAGTGTTTCTGAAACTAATTCACAATACTGGGTGTTATGGACGCATGCAGAGCTCCTGAAAGAAGGATCCACCCCAATCCCTGATCCCAGGCACAACACAATTTCAACCTTCCCTACTTTTTGTCTTCAGTTAAGGTAGGTCGGGAGCCTAATTTGTGGCCTCTGTCCCACATACTTTTCCCACCTGGAGGTGTACCTTTAATTCTAATCAACAGAAACATCCCTTCCAGCTCTCATATGAACATTAAGTAGAGGTTGCTGGCTCACAGATTTCTTTATGTTCTCTTAGAAAAGTTACTGCATAAGGTGTTCCTGAAACTGAGTTTGTAAATCTGAAGCCTTCTTTTTTGAGTTGAAAGACTTAAAGTGGTTTTTTTTTCTAGACATTTAGTTCTAATTTAAGAGGAAATCCTAAGCCTCAAACTTCTAATTACTTTGCCAATCTAGCTTATTATTTCCTCTGTTAAATTTAGGAAATGAATAAGCAAGACTGACTTCTCTATGTAGTCTGCCTCTCTTTTCAGTCTAAATCTTGGGAAAAAAAAAATAAAACAAACCCAGAGTTAAAAGAAGTTTCTGTCCTTCTTATGCATCTCTCGTTATAGCTCCAGTTACCTGGTGGTATTAAATATTTCAGCAAACATTAACAGGGAGTTTTTTGAAGTCAGAGCAGCTAATATTCTTGACCTTTTAGGTCTATAAAAAAAAAAACTTCAAAAGTTTGCTTCCTTATAATAAGGTAAGACCTGAGGATCTGGGGCTAGAAATATTTAAGTATCTAATTTATATAGAAATCAAGGAAAATTAGGTAGATAAGTATCTTTAATGATCTAAGCCAAAATTATTAAGTTAGACTGTTTGAAATATTTCAGGGGTTTTTCCTAGTCTTCTGTTCTTTTGCTTCAGAAGTTTTACTTAAATTCTGAACTAGCCACATCTGAATATCAAGTGCTGAACAAAAGATTTGTTTCTGGCCATTTTATAGAGCCAGAAGTGGCCAATGCAATGGCTCTGTCTTCCAGAAACAAACTGTTCATCCCTTTCCTTCAGAAGGAAAAACTTGCAGTGTCCCACTTGCAGTGTCACCATATTCTTACCTTACCAACCACTACAAGTTTTCCAGCTCTAGGAGTCATAGCCTACAACCTTCATTAAAATAAACATAAAAGGTCTGTCCCTCACCTTCCACATTTTTTTAAAACAGGCTTTGTGAGGAAGTCTGCAACCTCAGTGTAACACTGTGATGTGTAAAGGCCCTGATTGCAGAAAGCTGCCTTCATTTATTATTCATCATAGGACAAAACAATATGCAATTTAAAAAAAAAAAATCATACTTCAAACGCATTTATAGACTATCTGAGGCCTAAACTGATAGGTGACCACAGGAACCAAGCTAAAATAAAAGCTTTTGCACAAATATAGTATAATCTTCTGTACAGTATTATTTCTATCTCTATTGCACACATTTTCACAGAAGGGCATCATGACATCTATCCCATCTAATCACACAGCACTAGTAAGGAAGGCACGATTATCAAAATAGACCTTCTGTAAAGTTGCAACCCTTTAAAGAGGATGACAATTGCTACAACTGTAGTGAATTAGTGTATGATTCTGTAAGCACAGATAGACGTTTTTGTTTCCCAGGTAGCACTGGCCATTGCACGTGCTGCTATCCCAGGGACATCAGAGCTGGCAGAGCTTTAAGTATGTCCACAACAGAAATCAGCCATGGATGCAGATCAGCTGCAAAGTGGCATGAATTCTGCAGTTCTCCAAGCAGACGCTGATTAGACAGAGAAACCTGCCTTCACCCAAGTCCAGAGCCATTCCCCCTCCTTTCATAAAGCCTGCTACAGAACAAATCCTCCTGCCATGTTACAAGATTTAAATGTGGTTGAATCTGAAGTTTCAGACAATGTTTAGGATAACATTCCCATCTCAAATCAGTATCATGTCCTGGTGGATTTTTTCTGAACTGTATGACTCAATTACTCTTGAGTTACTAGTAGCACTCGATGCATTTCTGACCCTCCTCTGAGGGAGGCATAGGAAGCTGAAAACCAGACCTCATGGGGATGTGACAGCAGTTGCTCAGAGTGATCAAAAATACAAGACCTAGTCAGTGGAAATGTGGAGTCCCCGGTACTCACACAGCGCAGTGGTGAGCTTCTCCGGCTGGTCGTAGTGCACCATCGCAACGCAGAGCGTGTTGAGGGCGACCACGCAGAGGACGATCCAGTAGAAGCTCTGAGCTTTCACCATGCGCCGAATGAAGAACCGGAACATCTTCTCTTTCCTCCTGAAGTAGGATGAGCTCTCGTTCTTCCCACTCTTCAAACTGGCACGGGCAAAAGGAGACCCTGGGACAGAAAGAAGAGTCACCACACCACATCCCAGCAGGTGAAAGGCTGGAGGACATTCCTGGGCACACAGACCCTCTCCCAAGCACCAGAAACACGGCTGAGCAGAAAGCTGGGCACATTGACTATGGGCTGAGCAAGGGCATCTCGCTTGTAATGACATCATGAGGGATGAAGGCTGGGATTTTAAAACTTCATGAATGAATGCCCAGCTCCACCATCTAAAGAAACCCTTTGAAGCAATCTTGATTGTCCCAGGTTAACTCATAACTGTTGGGTTCCCAGTTGACTGGAGGGACAGAAAGTACCAGGCACAGTGGTATTTCTCACCGTGGTGTGGAGCATATCCTCTTGGAGCTGGGCAGCTGGCAACAGGAAAGCTGGTCATTATTTCCCCTGCTCCAAGGACCAGGCAAAGACCCAGCCCTTACTACTGAATTGAGTGAAGTCTCCTTAATTTACGCTCCAACTTCATGTATTTCTACAGCAGAGGGCTCAATCTGCCTCCATGCCTCATATTTTGGGCGCAGCTACTCATTTGTATCAATTCTGTCTATATCAGCTACATTTCGACTCTGGTCTGAAATCCTGGAAAAGAGTCAAATGTTTTAACAATAGGAAGCTGACGGAAGAAATGATTTCTAATGTAAGCTCTCCCCCTGTGGTAGCAGGCACTGTTCAAATGAATGATGAAAAGGCAATCTCCGGCCAGTGCTGAGGCAGGAGAAATCAGCACACGTTAGTAATAAACACGTGCATCCGTTTGAGTTCCTCTGCAACAGCCGCAGACGCTGTTGCAAGCAGGGCAAATCGTGATTGCCGCAGGCTGTCCACTACCTGTTTCACGCTGTGCTGGCACCCCTCAGAAATTACTAGCGAACCTTGTTTCGAGATGGTTTGTGGCAAGGTAATACGCTATTGCCCTTCCCCATCACGGGACAGAGCTTCCCAGCAGGTAGGGCTGACCAGGACACGCACCATCCTTTCTTGGACCAAGCACCGCGAGAGCAGGTGACTTGCATGGGCTGTCGTTAGAGATGGCTGAGTTACACGAACAAAGTGTTCTGGCTGTGGCAGCCAAATTTTTGAGTGTGCTTGCTTACATTTCAACACTTGGAAGGGGTGGGAATCTCACCCTGTTCCAACCTGCATTAACATCAAACACAGCACCCGTAGAAAGGATGAAGCATCCAGGTGACAGCAATGCGTTCTCCAAGCCTCACAGCTACAGAAGAGCGTGCTGTGCCACCTCCCCAATAGCAAGCAAGCTCCCTGCTTCATCTCACATTTCTGGCCATCCACCAACAAGCCAAATGCAGAGCTTGCCCTGGCCAGGCTTTGAATAAACTCCTTGCAGAAAAGCTCAGTGTGCTGGTTCTGTTAATTTGATAATCCTCCCTTTGGCAGTTTAAAAAAGAAAAAAATAATAATAGTGCTCATCTATTGCTTTAAGACAACAAAATGACCTACAGGTTAAGATATAGGCTGCATCGTATCGTAGTACTACTTAGCAGGTTAAGACCTCTCAGATATTCGAGCCAGTCTATACTCTCAGATTCGCATGGGAATAGTCTGCTGCCCTTTCGTCCCCCACCTCTACTGGCTCTACTGATCTTCCAGAAAAGAAAAGCAGCAGTATTTAAACTGATCTGAATGTAGAAAACATCCACTTCTCCAGACTTCTCTGTCTGGCAATCAAGACAGTGTCTTGTGTCTGGTACAGCATGGAGGGTAGGAAGCCAGAAGGAGCCAGCATCTACTGCTGCACTTTTATTAGTGCAGAAAGAAAGGCTAAGAGTTAGAAGGAAAGAAAAGAATAAACATTAAGAACAATTCCAGAGAACACACTGGGAAGTGTTTACCACTATAGAGCTTTATAATGCAATTATAAGGCTCATTGAGGTACTTGTGTTTGAATTAAAGTGCAACGTATTCAGTCAATGGCCAGCAAGAGACCTGTCAAAGTCTCTACCACTCTGGTCTGCATCTTCACATTGCACTCAGTAATTGTTAGTTCTTCCACAGTCCTTATGCTCCCATCAGCAAGACATTATAGGAAACCATCCAAAAAAAACCTTCTCTCAAAAACATATTCTTTATGCATAATTGCCCATATGATCTGATTGTTTATGTTATGCAGAGTTTCAGCCTTTTCAGGAGCCTGCAGAAGTATCTGCTTTATCCATTTCTTCTTTTCTGCCTTGTTCCACGAATCAAAATCAAAACACTTTTCCCAAGTGGGTGAACCACTCACAGAAGGTGGAAAGCACTGCTGTTATTTTCCCTGCCATATGCTCCCGAGACAGTTCCCAGCTCTGCATCAGATTATCCATGAGTCCAGATGCTCCGTCATCCGTTGCCACCTGAAATGCTGAATTCAAAGATCTGTTTGTGTGGCATGGGTGCCCAGAGCCTGGAGGGACTTGGATGTGAATGCAAAGATCTCATAATTATTGCAAGCATGAACAAATGTTCCGAAAGTGACCATTCCTTGTTATCCATGCAAGGATCCGAGCTGCCCAGAATAAAACAAAACAAAAATGCACACTGTTGCTACATTTTTGCCCTCTTTCAGCAACAAACCTCTCATAGAAGTGTCAGCAGTTTAGCCACAAAACCTGCAGCCTGCTCAGCCTGGGGGATTGTGGCAGTTCAACAGTGGCTGACGGTGTCAGTAACATGCTGAGCAACATTCATTTCCTGCAACCAGGTCTTCATTTAAAGGGAAAAAACAAATCCAGCAGCAGCTGTAATCTCTTAAAATGTTAATGACAAATTTCCAAAGAGCATTTGAGGCACTCATGCTTGCAAGCGTATATGGACATGTACTCTCAATTGTACTGTTTGTGCTGCTACTCTTATGCATCCAGAATTTGCTGCTTTGTGGTAACTGGGATGCCAAGACGTTTCTTTGGAAGATAATGAGAACATCTGCTGCTTCAGCAGCAAAACAAAATACAGACTCAAACAACAGGGACGGGAATAAGCAAAATAGCTAACTCCAAAAGCAGTCAGGAAGATGTCTCCCCAGACAGCAAGTAAAAACCCACAACTGAAAGGTCTTGCTGCTGATGTCCAAAGAGCTGTGAGCTTAGACAGGGTGCTGTGTGCTCAGAGCCTGCCTCCCGTTGCAAACCCCAGACCTGCCTCCTGCCTCTCCACCTGGCACCGTCTCAGGAGGAACTAGCTCTCCGTTAACTGCAGAACAAGCAGTACCTCTGTAGCCTCACAGTGTCTTATTCTCCAGAGCTGTAGATACCAAATTCGTACTATCCGTGCTACATTATGCAAGATGCCACACTCTGCATTGGAGGTATGTGGGTAATTGCACGCACACAGGTGTGTATCTCCATATCTGGCTTTAAAAATGTAGAGAATTGCTTTAAGATCTTCTTCTAAAGCAAGAATGAGAGAATTAGGGCCACTGCCCAGCATTTTCCGTAACCATGCACACAGCAAAGGCTGAAAACCACAGGCTGTGCATTAGTGTCAGATGTGACTAAGTGTCCACTTCCTCTCTTCCCTTCAACAGATGAGGCTTAGCAGTATCGTTTGACATATTTGGGTTTCATTAGCATGAATGAGCATGTTCCAAGCAGAATCACAGTATGGCCAACACAGCACGGATTCTCCAAGCGTTTCAGCAGGGCTCTTTTAAAGGGTGCAGCATGCAATAGCTGAGCAGGGCAGCGTGGGGGAGAGAGTCAAGCCACGAAGCCATTTGCTTTGGGAAGTTGAGTGCTGCTGCAGGAGCAGTGATAATTCTCCTTCTTGAAACTGCAGCTTCTGGAGCAAAGGAGCTACTCGGAGGAAACATGACATGAACATGTTTAGGTGGAGATCTAAACCTCGGGGAATGCGAAGCCAGTACTCACCAACAGAGCAAATGTCTGTGAAATGGTCCTCACCTTCTTCAGCATGAATCAGGTCATTTTTGCTCTTCTTTATTGCAGCTCTTTTCAACACTGTGTGCAAATTAAAGAGAAAATGGCCCGTGAGCATTCAGAGTGGATTCTCTCTCCCCCTCCCTTCACTCTCCAGGGCCAGCATTTACTTCCCAATGCCAGCTTAAAGCTCTCACACAAGGGTAAGCTGGAGCACATCAGACAACCTACAGCCTCGCAGGGCCTCCGCATGCTTTAATGCCAGGGTCGTTTATTTATTTAACTTTCTAGATCTTGAAGGTTTGCCAGGCACGGGTCTGCACACTTACACTTCACCCCAGCAGATGCAGGAGGGTGGGGGAGTCACTGCAGCTGCTGGACCTTTTAACACAGCAGAAAGGCTGGGCAGGGTCACTGAATCTTTCTGAGCCCCAGTGGGTTATGAGATGAGTGCTTCTATCCATTAAAAACATTAGTGCTGTTTACAGTGTGCACCATTAAGAAGTTAGCATTTACAGTGCTCCGATACAGTTTACCACAGAGCAATGCCTTAAGCAGCAGAAATGCTACGTCGAAAGCAACTGCCACAAATCAGTGAACATACTCTTAATAGCACCCACTGTACAATTCCTTCCCTCTGGGGATGTCATAACTCTTTGAAAACACACTTTGTCCAACAGCGTCTTTTGTGGGGAGGGCAAACATCTCTACACCGTTTTACTCGACAGGGAAAGAGAACTGCACCCTAAGGCTCAGACAGGTCTGCACTGTTCACCCAGTGCACAAGGGGTAACGCAGGAACAGCGTGGACACTGGTCCCATGATCACCTACCTGCAAAACCTTGAGAACTAGCAGAAAAAAATACGTTGATACAGTTTGGTAACAGCTTCAAGACATACAGTAACTAAGCACCATTTGCTATCAGCAGTAAGACACCCCACGGTGTGGTGATACATACTGTTCAGTAGGCACACACAGCAAACCCACTCACTCTGCAGCGACTGCCCTGGGGGTAGGTTCGTATGAGAGGATCCCCTCACCCTACACAAATTTCCCTGCCTTGGCAGAGAAACGGATGCGCTTCTTCCTCCACAGCTAAGGCAAGCGTTAGTGCTTTTGTCACTTCAAGGAAACACCCAGAACATCACCCAGGTTCGGAGAGGCTCGAAGAGGAGAGGATGCTCTGAACCTGTGGTCTGGATCCAATTTTTTGCAAACAACCGCTTTTGCTCTTTTCTTCCCCACCCAGCAGTAGGCTTCCTCCTCAGTCCCAGTAATACCAGCTTTTGGGTCTTTCAGGCTGCATCTGTCCCAGTACACTCCAGCATGTCCAGGGCCATCCCCAGCACTGGAACATAACCAGCCCTGGGAGTAAAGTTTTACAACGCTCCCTGCCGTGAATTGAGCACCTTCTTCTTTATCTTCTCCCCCCAGAGACTCCTGCATGTGTTTAGCAATTAGGTCGTGCCATCTCTACAGGCACCTTGGATGCAATGTCCCCCTGTTTTGGAGACTAAGACAATTTACCAGCATAGGTGTGGGCTGCTCCATACCAGTTGGCTTCAAGGCTGGGAACACTGCCAGGCTCCTTTAGCTTACTAGTATAGAGGGAGCCTTAGTATACCTGAGTCTTTACTCCATGGCCTGCACCCACCTCTAGTTTGCTTACACCACTCAGCTTTTCGGACTACTCTTCCAGACACTCATTTCAGCTCGAGACTAACAGCCCTGGCTGCACCCACTTGCTGGACAAACTTCCCCAGTGCACGCACACCCACGCACCTGCACACACGCACGAAGATTTGCCAAGCACACCTCAGCCCTGACCTTCTTCAGCCCCAGCTCTTCCATCCCCGAGTCACCCCCGAGCACAGGTCACCAGGTTGGCCAAGGTGGGCTAGCAGTTGGGCGCCTGATGCCCCAAGGAGCCATGTGGCTCGGAGCAAGGTGCAAAACCACCCGGGAAGCATCGCCGGCGACCTGGGCACGTGGGGCTGCGGGGGAGAAGCACTGCCCCACTGTGCCGCCTAAGCCCCTGGTGATTTGCAATCCACTCACTGTTGTAGCTGCTGCCGCTGCTAGTCTCTGCCGGTGCCGTGCCTTGTTGAATCGGCCCTTCCGAGGCGGCCCTCCCTGACAGTGAATGGGAGGAGAAAAAAAAAGAGGAGGGAAAGGGAGGGGAGGGGAAAGGAGGAGACATGGGAGGACGAAAGATGGTCAGAAAAGGGAGAGGGAAGAATCTTTAACTGAACTTTGACTGGCTGTCGCATCCTAAGAGCTCATCGGTCTGGAGGCACAGGGAGAGCGGTCCCCATAGCCTTGCTGCACCTGTGTCCGAAGCTCGGTACCTCCAAGCCATCCTGCAATGCTAGGGTCACACGTCGGAAGATAGGATCACCACACCCTGTTATGTCTTACTGCTTACAAGTAACAGGGGTCTTAGTCTCTTTGTCAAATCCATTTGGAAACCTCGGTTTACAGCCCTGCCTTCTCTCGGTCAATGCATTTCTCTTCTGGCATCCGCTCTGCAGCCTACCCCCGCCACAACCTGCACGTAGACAGAGCCAGCCATGCTCAGCAGAGGCTGACGGGTGTCCCCGTCACGCTGCAGTCCCACAGGCAGCGTAGGGACCGACCGACCCCAAGGGCAGATCCCCATCCCAGTGTGGTGTGTCACATAACTGCTCATCATCCACCTGCAACCTCAAAAAGACCCGATACGGGAAAAGGGACTCTTTAGCCCAACTTATGCCAAGTGCATGCAAGAGTGTGTTCCTCACACCCTCCTGGTTACAATGGAAAGCGATGTCAGCGTACAGCAGGTGAATCTCTCATGTATCACAGGAGGAAAACTGCACAGCAAAATGACCTACCGTCCAGAGGAGATTTCTCTTCCGCATTCTTGTCTTCCTCTGCCAGCATGACCTCCTCTGTGAAAAGAAAAACACCAAGGTTCAACCTCTGATTTATCACATCCCTGCTCTAAAACCAGCTGAGCCTAGATGGAAGGCTAACAAAAAAACCAAACCAAAACAGAACAAAAAAACAACCAAAACCAAACCACAGGCCAAACATCAAAGTGTGTAGCTGAAAGCTGTCTGGAAGAATACTAGAGGGATCAGCACTACGACACAAGCCTTATATAATCTTTTTATTAATCATCTGGGAGAGAGAGAGAATGGTACATTAAAAAGACAACAAACTAAGAAGGCTGAAAAATAATATTCAGGACTGAGGAAGACTTGAAACCCAAGCAGAGGAGAAGAAAATAAGAAAATGCAAACTAGTGCACCAGAGACATGGAAGAAGGTAAGGAAAGCCATGGTGCTCGGAGAGGGTTAAAAAATGTCAGGTGAGCTAACAACTTTAAAACGCATGAAATCCTTCCAAAAACCCACAAGCCAATACAATTCAGGTGTTTTCCAAGGCTCCTTAAAACAGGTCAGAAAACTGAAATGGGCTTTTTTGATAGTTCAAGAGAGATCTCTCTCAAACAGACACCTCAGAAACCAAAAGGTTCTTCCAAAGTCCTGTCTTGGGAAAAGCTGTACTGGTGTTTTGGGGCTAAAAATATGGAAGGAGTTAAACAACAATTAATAATGAACATGACTGGCCTAAAAACGTAGAAGGGATGGTTTAGATATGGAGACCTCTTCCCAAAGGCAGCTGGACAAAGGGCCTGCAAATGTGAAACACAAAGCAAACCTGTGCTGGCAGGAGCATAAGCTCAAGATTCTAATACACTAGACATTTTCCTATAGATTTTTTCAAAGCCTACATTGCTCATGGAGTGTGATTTTAAAAGCTTTATGTCATATCTGAAGGCGATATACCCACATCACTGCGCAGGACTGTGCATAAAAACGAATCTACCTCCTAGTACCGGTAGAGTCAATAGTGCCACACAGATGTGCCTGCACTCTTTTGGATCCGAGGATTAGTTCAGTCGTCAGTACTTTAGGGTTCTCCATTTTGTGCTCGTCTGCACAACACAGATGTGTTTTTTTCCTATGCTACATACCAGCAAATTGTAGTGAAAATTCAAAACCATTTGGACTGGAGTGTACGTTTAGGTCTTGCGACAAAGAGCAAGCACAGGAAAGCGAGCACATCCCAGAGGAGCTCTTCTGCCACTCCCAGAAAGAGAAGCTGACTTTTAGATGGCATTTACTAGTTAAATGGACTAATACAAGCTACTGCAGGGAGCAGACACGCTGCCATGCAGGTGGTGAGCAACAAAAGTAATGAGCTAGCAAAGGTCAGGAGACAGGCAGCTGTTCTTCAGGGGCTACACACAGATGAGTGCAATGCAAGAGAGCTGTGTCTGCAGAAGGAAGATCTCAGCCAGACTCAGCACCCTTACTGGTCAATGCTCTGAGGGTTGTTGGTTTCAGTCATGTCTTGTTAAAAAAAATTAAAACACTCCAGGAAAGAAAGAGCCTATTTGCTTAGCTGGAAGCCCAATTCTGCACTTGTTCTGTATCAGCACAGCAAGAACATCATTGCAGTGGTTCCTTTCAAAGATCTCCAACTCTGAGAAGGAAAATAAATTCTTATTTTTCCCGGTTTCCAAGTGGCCTCTTGTTTTGCATGTTCCTGTAATAATTTGTCATGATTCTCCACTGCCCTTTAGGCAGCAAGGGAGAAACAATCCTGAGTCCCCAGATCACCTCTGGGGACTGTGAACTGTATGAATACATTATCATTGTGATTTGCAATAGTGTACTGCTGACATCTGATGTTCCAGTGTCACCCGTGTCCCTATGGCCAGACTGATGAGAGGATTGGCCATACTGAGGTTTTAGAAACCAGAGTGATAAATGCCAGTGGGACCTCAGAATTTGTCAGGTATGACAATTTGATATCAACGTATCTTCACCTACAAAGCACACACTCTTTGAAGACAACTCTGCAAACCAGCTGAGCCTTTGCCACAAATTCAGGGCCCTGAGTTGGCGCCCAAACATATCTCCATCCATAGACATACCTCAGTTTTACTGTTCCCTTAAAATAAACAAAACCCAGGTTTCACCTATGCAATTCCCTCAAGCCTGACTCCCCTCCACCATTGCTCCCCAGTTCTCTTCCTTGATAGTCACTCCTGTCTGTCTTGTATCCTCTGGAAAACCAAAGGACCACATCTACGCCAGTGAGGCTTTAGATGGTTTTTAAAGCCTGCTAAAAAGACAGCTCAGCAGCCTAGTCATCATTGCTAGGATATTTTTTTTTAACCATACAGCATCCTAAGCAGAGGATCAGAAGCTGCATTGCCTTTAGTCATCACTGTAACACAGAGACTGGAAGAAGATAATTAGGACACCTGAAAAACTTCTAAACAACAGTGCCTCTACATTAGAAGAAATATTCAACAAAGAGACAGTATCAGATCAGCAACTTCTAGCCTCCAAACAAAGGCACAGGGGCTTTGCTAGGATATCAGTGAGAGGTGTCTCAGCAGTAAGATTAATTGCTGGTCATTAAGTACTGACAACACACAGCATGCTACAGGACTGGAAATAAAGGCAAACCTTATACTGAGGAACCGGCATGCTGAACAATACAGGCAAAGCAGCAGAGAAACATGGTGCCCCTTCTCTTTCTCTTTGGCATGGGGAGATAGGACATTGTGGGCTCAAAAGAAGAGCAGATTACAGGAAATAACTCACGTTCAACAGGCAACAGAAGTTAGAAAAAAGGAAGAACAACTGAATTTAACTGCTGAAGCTTCAGACTTGTTAAATAGAAAAACTGAATGAAAATGCATCCCTTAGAAGAAGCCGTCACTCTCACAGGGATCTCAATTTATCTTTCTGGCAATTATCCTCCCTTGCCACCTCACACACATTGCTGCCCTTTTTCATTGATGTAGGTGTCTTTTCCCAGCTGTATCAAGGGGCTTGTTGCTCTGTTTCTTACAGAAAGCTGAAACCTGAGGTTCATAAAGCTTTGTCATGTCAAGGAATAGCATTCAAGTTACAGTGAGCTGGAAGAGACAGGTTAAACCCATTCCCAAAGCCTGCTTACTCCAGGAGAAAAGAAACACTCAGAATCAGTGCTGTGTGAAAGAGATGGACTTGGAAAGAATTAAAATGCAAAAGACATGCAACTTGATTAGCTCTGAACTGAAAGACTTCCAGTCTCTGAGCAAAGTGTTTTCAAAATGATGCATGTCCTTGTAAGATAAGAGAAACATCTTCAAAAGAATATTTGTGGGCTTATAAGCGCTTTACTCTGTACAGAGAACTTCTAGTTTTCCGCTCTCTGTTGGAAATGCAGCATGACAGCCTAATAGTTGCTACAGTTTTGAGGAGTTTAATGGAGAAAGCAGCGGTGGCAAAATCATTTGCATGGATTACATTGCTTGGCTTCACCACTTTTTAATTCCTCTGAAAGGCACCATTTCAAATTGACTTGCTACTGCCTTTGCACAGAGCCCAATGAAAATATGAAACGAAGTCGCAGCACGCAGTGGGTGGAACAGGTCAGGGTTTGCTTGTCACCAGCAAGACTTTATTTGATATTGGTTGAACTGAAGAAGAGGCATTTGGGGAACAGAACTGTTGTCTTGTGCCTAGAGGAGCAACACAGTGTGAAACATTGCTTTTTACACCTACATCAGCTGACTTCTAGTGGTAGGAAGAGTTGGTCCCTTCAAAGAATTTACTAAAAACCAGACAGTTGACTTTATTCTTCAAGATTAAATTTAAAATTACTAACTGATCCATACAGTTCGTTCACTTCTAAACGATACAGAGAGTCAGTGCTTATGAGCTTGACATGGCAATTACCATACAAAGTTTTGGCCTAAATTCTGTGAGATGCAAGAAATAATAGGATTTGATCATTGCTTCTGGCCTGTAACTCACACTAGTTTTATAAGACTGAAAATCTTACATATTTGAGGACACTTACAGATTTTTAAGTCATTGAAGGTGGCACGACATTTCTTCTTGACATCCTCAAAAAGACTCTACCGAGTTACAGTTTTCCTTGCTTAGTCTTGGCCTCATGACATGGGAATTTTACATTAAATCACCTGTTACCTCATTTGAAAATATTTAAACCCTCCTGACTACCCTATGTATTCATTCTTCAGCATGCACCTGAGAAATAAGTAAAGCTAGAAACTTCATACCTGGTCTCTATATAATCCTAAGTAAAGAAAGTCAATTCAAACTCTAAGGAAATTGGTCAGACCGTAGGTTGATTTTTTTCTTTCAAGTCATGCATGTCTAAATTCAGCACTTCAGCACATCATCTGTGTTATAATTTTCTTTTGTTCCCCAACCCTTTGTTAAGAACTTATTTGTTAAGCACTTCATCAATTAAGGCTTCCTGTATTAAGTATAACTCACACAAGTATTTACACATTAAGGTTGTCACTGTTTAAAACGCCTTGGTATAGACCCCTCAAGCAGATATGCTGCTGACTATACTAAACAATCCACATTTAAAACAGCCTGAGCTATGTTTGCTTCAGTTTCAATCATAGCTGCACTTCTGGTGATTTAACAATAGTGAGCTGGCACTAAAAAGTTTCAGCTGTGCCAAGGTACCTCATTGAAAATTAACAAGCACTTTTTATTAATATTTTCTTCCTTTTTATACTCTTATTTTACCACTGGAAAAATTTAGAAGTACCACCAGAAAAGAAGAAAAATGTAAAAGGCAGTCACTCAAGAGCCAGGCTATTAAAGAAGTTTCATTCTTACAACACAAATATAAGACAAGTCATTAGACCAGGTCTGGAAAACACTCGCGTCAGACAGCACTTAAGAGGTAGAAAACAAAGACCCATTGTTTTCTTCTGGAGGACTAAACAGTCTACAATTTCAGTATAAGAAAGGGTTGACAGAAAACAACCCCAAAATTTTATCTGAACCACCTTTTTAATGCAGTATGTACAGCAAGAGATAATATAACATCATTCAGATTACGGATAGAGAAGGCTATGAGAAACATTAAAGACACTCAAGAGTGGTCAATAAATGATGAGCACAACGTTAAATTAAAATCATTGTTGACAAATGGGAGGCAGTGTAGAGATGAAGGAGTAATTTTAGTCACTCAAATACTTTCCTTGGTCCTAAACCATTTACAACCCTTGAAGTAAAAACTTGAGCACTACTGAGAACAAGGATACCTCCTTTCCAACTCCTGTAACTACTCAGAATATGTAAAACATTACAGAGCAAAAACAACCAGCTTAAGTATTAAGATGCCACTCTGTGAATCACTGGAATGCAGCTTTCCACTCTTCCTACCTTGCATCAAAAATAAATGAGAAAAAATGAACAAACAAAATGCTCAGGGAGGATACTATAAATATTAGAAGCCTGGAGAGCCTTCCATGGGAAGAAAGGGGATTGAGCAGATTGGTTCTGCATGCTTTAGAGCAGTAAAAATAAGATGAAACAAGGTAGAGAGAGATCAGAGAAAGAAAAGTAACAAAAAGAAATACAAAGTGCACTCTTGAGCTCTTCCTCTCACTGCAGAAAGGCAACATATTTAAAATCGAGGACAGGACATACTGTTTGGTGGGTTGGTTTATTTTTTAAAATTAAACCAACTGTTAACATGTGGAACTCCTTGCTACAAGATTCAATTAGGTCAAGGATGCTAGAAGGATTTAAAAACAAATATTTGCATGGATGATAACAAAATCCTCCAGAGTTACTTTAGAGCAGAATACCAAGAGCTTTTGCTCTTTCTTTTATGCAAACAGCTTATTACATCTCACTGCCTGGGGCTGCTGCAAGAGATTTCTGTACAGGCTGGACTGTCTGTGGCCGTCCTCCCTGTCTGTTTTCCTCCCCCCACCCAAGCGGTTTGCTTTGGCCATTGTCCCACACATGGTCCTGGACAAGGAAGACTGATTATCTAGTTTGGAAATTCATGATCATTTCATAGCTGAAATCCTGGCCTCTATGAAGGCCAGGAATGGAAATCCCCATTGACTGCACAGTCCCAAATTTCAGCGCCTGAATTCTAAACACGAGATTCTCTGTTTTGGTTAGCCTTCATGCTACCTTTTGCATTCAAAGATTTACTAACACTGCTAAGCTGATTTTAATTATTGTTATTATTCAGCTGTACTAGGAAGCTTTTTTTACATTCCTATTGTATTTTCAACAATGCCTTTACATAATATTTTTATTATTCCCTGATTCAGCTATTTTGCATACACTTTCCTGTTCTAGAAAACCTTCTGGATCTCGTGTTATTAGACAAAATTAAAAGATGGGCATTTTACAGCAGTTTCACTCTATACGGATGTGGCAATTATTCAGCACTGGCGACACAGAAATACAATAGCCAGCCATTCCTACAGGGATGCAAATTTGGAGCAGAGACTGGCTGTATGTTTATAACTTCTCCACCTCAACTTTCAGTAAGTTCACCTAATGACCTCTGCATAGCTCTTCTTGGCAGAACGGTCA
Source organism: Mycteria americana (assembly GCF_035582795.1). Lineage (NCBI taxonomy): Eukaryota > Metazoa > Chordata > Aves > Ciconiiformes > Ciconiidae > Mycteria > Mycteria americana. The sequence goes on along the minus strand of NC_134381.1, from coordinate 3,647,747 downwards.
CCAAAATGAAATGAAGCAACCTACATCCCTGCAAGGGAATTCTCATCTTTATTTTACTGATGGGGAGACCAGGATTTAGAGACCAAGAAATCACAAGAGCCTTAAAAGCAAGATGGCACTAGAGCCAAGGGAGAACCACGGTGCACTCTGCTCCAGCCACTGGATAAACCATTAATTAATTTGAGGTAACACAAAAGCGGTAGACAAATGGGAAGACAAATTATAAATGGAAAGTGAATTATTCTTTTTTTTAATCCTACAGAACCACAGAATGAAGTGTGGTTACCTAATTGAGGACAGTTGCTGTTGAACAGTCACAGTGAATAAAAGTCCATCAATACGACTGGCACTCAATTGTCACTCTGTATAGCACTATGGGAAATAATGGATTCAAGCCACCATATAAACTGCTGCTACTTCTTCCTATTTTACATTTCAGTGCTCCAGTCTTTTCCCTCTCTGGCCAGGTTGCCAAAACTCATGCCCAGACCACTGCCCTCTGGGGAGGTACCGCAGCCACCTCCCAGGGCTGCCAGGGGACCTGCAGCAGCGCAGAGCCCCGCACCCCGGGCACACAGGGTGACAGAGAGCTTCAGAGGAGAGAGCAGAAGCAAAGCAGCAGGGGCCATGTAAAAATGCTCTTCCAAATACTGGCACCCGTGTTGCGCACATAAAACAGAAGCCGTAAATCCAGAAAAAGAGCTACCTATACCCAGAACAGCACCAGGATGCTCTGGCCCCTGGCGTGTACGCAGGTTATGCGTATGCAATGCTGTGATGAGTTGTTGTGACCATGCGATTACCTGCTTGCGCAAGCACATTTTAGTGCATCAGGCCTCTAGCATCAGCATGGATTTCAAAACAAGGAATGATGACAAGGCTTTTAGTATGGTGCCAGTCCACGGATTAGGAGCACCACAGAGTGCCAGTTCTGCCACTGGTCTATCAGCTGGCATCACGCGAGTCACTGTATAATGTTGGACCTCAGTTTCCTCATTTATAAAGGGCAAGGATGAAGTTGACCTGCCTAGAAAGGCACCTAAAAAACCTATTTGAGAAACCATCATTTCTTTTTCTCCCCATCATTGTTTTAAAAGGCATTTTCACTTTATTCAGATGTTTCAGCTTCTGAGAAAAGCAAGCAAGGAAGCAAATTAGCCCCAGAAGTTTTCTTGATGCTATGTGAATGGATTGCACTGTGGTTATGTCAATATATGTATCAGCTACCATATAACGCAGAAGGGTTATTGGTAATCTTTACTGTCCGATAAAAAGGAAAAAAAAATCATGCTATTTTTTGTTAAATTAGTGCATTTGGGTCCTTGTTAAAGTTGCTCACAACTTGCAATAAAGTGCAATGTTCAGTTATAATAGTTATAAAGCAATGTTAATATGTGCTGGGGTGAGTTTCATGAAAGTGATCTCTGTAGCTCATAAAAATGACACTCCAGTGTATTTTACCATCATAGCAAGAGAGGCTTATAAAAGAGCTGTGGTGGAAAGTAAATAAAATATAAATGACTCATGTAAGGGAACAGTTTCCCCACTGTGGAGACTTTGGGCACTGTATCACTTTTTATATTATACTGTATTAAGGCAATTGCTTTGATCTCAGCAATAAAGAAAGTTGGCCTTGCTCCTTTATTTTTGCTTAACCAAACTGAGATCTTTTGTAATAACTTTAGCGTGACCGCTCAGAAACAAGCCCAACAAAAATAACAAGTGCTGGCTGGGCCCTCTCCAGTCTTGGGTTACCTGGATGACCAGCAACACTGATGACTAGTTCTGGGGCCCTTGTCCTGTGTCCTCACCAGACTCTACTTGCCACAAAACATTGAACCAAGATCAGGAGTTCTCTTGCCTTACCTGCTTTGAAGATCCACTCCAAGTATCCATTTAGTTCCCGTTCAATTTGCTGCTGCCTACGGAGTTTCAGAAAAGCTCGACGATTTTCTACCCTCTCTCGTTCTTTGGCAAATTCACTACGGAGAGAGAAGAATGAGAAAGCACATGTCACCAGTGGTCAGGGAAAATGTCCTCCTTTCGTCTTTCAGATTCGTGAATACTCACGAAGCCTGTGAAGTCGATGACAGCAGCAGTGAGTGGAAACCAGAGCACGCTACATGTTGTTGTCTAACGAAATACTACTTTGATTGTAGCTCAGTTGTTTCTCTGCCTCTCTCATCCTGAAATAGGACTGCAAACCACCACGTGCACACACGCCTTTTGTTCTGGGGCCACACCATATCCACTACAACAAGATCCTGATGCACAACCACATACACCTGTCCAGTCATGCAATACAAATTATTATTCCCAGCACTAAGAGCTGTCCTCCATCCCTCCACACCACTCACCCCACAGCAGAATTTCCTCTAGAAGCACAGTATTATGTCACAGAGGCACCAGCAGTCTCTCTGTCTTGGAAGAGATCTACTCTTCCCTGTTAGCCTTTCTCCGAGTTGTCCCAGGCTTAAGTCGACTTTGTGACAAACACATGCCAAACGATAGCTACAAGTGAGGATGGGTACTCTGGGGTTAAGGTGAAATAGCCCAGTGCTCTGAGTTGAGGGTAACAATGTTTGCTGAAATCACATGGAAAGCAAGTATCTTGACATCAAATCATCAGAACAGGACTGTACAGGGTAGTCAGAAAGTAAGGTTCATCCAACCATTGCAAAAATCTTGTCCAAGTACATCCTACTGCCTAGTTTGAAATGATGCTGAGACAATAGTGCAGCCACCGCCCCCAAGACACCCACGCTGGGGCTTTCCCCAGGCTAATTCGTATCACCTCTGGGAAGCTTCTGATGCCCCATCTGGAATTTATGGAGCTCTGAACCAGGCTCTGCAACCTCTCGCTTTGAGCACGCACTGGAGTGACTCCCACAATAGCCTAACCTATACGCTTAAATGTGGGATCAGGCTTTTGTCCCTCACTCACTCGACATTTTGAAATCTTAACTTTGCTGTGTCCTTTAAATCTTCAGTTAACTGTTAATTGTTGCAAACCTTTAGTTAACCACTGTTCTTGACTAAAATCCCACCTAACCACCCGTTCATTACCCACACAAGTGCTTCAGAAGCCAGAAAGGAGCAGGAGATGGAAGGAAAGAGGAAGAATGGGGAAAAAGGAGCTGCAGGTGCCAGAGGCAGCTTTATAATCACAGTCTACACTTTACCCTTCAAAACTAACACTTTTGCTTCATTTGGCAGGACTGTCTGACCCGCGGAGAAGGGACTGCAGAGAGAACTTGGCTCAGCACTACGACGCACACCAGTACCAGCCACTGATGTGAGAGCTGCCATCAGCTGAGCCGTTATCTTGATTTTGGCAGCACATCCCAGTCTCCTGACTCCCCTCTCCTGTCCCCTACCTGACAGCACAGCCCATGACCCCATCCTTGAAACGGAGGAAGCCGAAACATCCCTCTGAACCAACAGCTCCTCCTTGGCATTCAGCACGTGTCTGCTGGGTGATTTGGGATCCTGCATGTGTCAGCTGGATCGCCGATTTTCTCCCTCTTCCTTTTTAATGTTCTGATTTCTGGTTCAGTGCCTGCTGGTCAGGGCCACGGACCTCCTCTCAGTTTTGATTTCTCTCTGGAGGGGGAGGAATGAGATCAGACAGCACAAGGTGACAACATGCATTTATAAACTGCCAGTCATGGAGGGGCCACGCTTCCTACGTTACAGGCTTGTGTCACCACAAATTTCCCAGAGCTGGGCTGTGCCGGGTGGGAGCAGGGGGCAACACTCAGTGGGGAGGTTCATAAAGGACTGCAGCAGGCAGGAAGGACAGCAGAGGAGCCGTGGCACTGCTCCCTCACCCCTCAGGAGCAGGCAAGGGAGAACTTTCCTTACAAAGCTTTTCATCCTCTGCCAGCTCCTATCTGGCCTAAGGAAAGTAAAAGCTACCTAGGACTTGTCCCTTTCATCTCAACTTTAAAAACGTAAGAAAATGAGGGAGAAACTGCTAAGTTGCAAACCTTCAGTAGTTTCTGTACAGCCAGGCATGCTTTTTGCAAGACACCAGTGAGGAATGTTGCTGAGGTTGAAGCCACCTGCGCCCTCCTGTTCCCTGGAGCTGGCAGGTTTGGGAAGCTGGGAAGGTAACTTCCAGGAGAAGACAGTACCTTGGGTCTCTGCTCATTGCCTATTTTCTGAGTGCGACAGAGCTGTGGCAAATTCATCCAGCTTGAAGATGGAATGTTTCGATGTATGGTCTTCCTGGCGAAGGAATGCATCACTTGCTCTTTCTCCTGTCTCCAGGAGATAGGATAGTTTTGATGAAGCTGGAACTTGTCAAAAGACTGTGCTTTTCTTTATGAAATGTATTAATAAAAGCATGCATGTGTGTCTCTTCCACTATGTTCATCACCATTCAGGAACTGAAATATTCCCCATTTGCAGCAACTGGAAAACTCCCAGAAATTCTGCTTGAGAGCTTTTCAACAACATTTCAGAGTATATTCAAAGAAAAAAGGAAAAATTTCTATCAAAATGCCACATTTAATCTAAAAATATTTCAGCTGAAGTTTTCCTGCCAGTTCTAAATGAAAACACAGAAAGTCCCATGGGAAGGTTTGGTAGCAGTAAATAAGTTTCCTCTTTTATTCAGCATAATTGCTATTTATGCCACTGACTTGCAAAAATCTCCCAAATCACCAGAAAGGAAACCTGAGCAGGAAATATGCTGCCTCCTGCCCAGCTTTACCTCCAGGACTTTCTTCATAGCTGGTCCTCCACAGTTTGGCCAATTCTGGAATGAGGAATATTGAGAGATGTTTGCTTATTCTCATCCTTGGCTCTCGTCAACCGCCATGTGCTCCAAAATCCCGCCAAAATATTCATCTTTCAGCACTGTCCAGGGAAGCATTAAGAGGAGGAAAGCTGGAAGGTCGGTACTCCTACACGCAGCCCAGCAACAGGAGACACTGCTTTGGAGGAAGCCGAGCTCTGCCTGGGTACAATGCATTTTAGCGACAACATGACAGTTGTGAATAACTGATTCTATAGGGACAGCAGGAACAAACAGAATTCAAAGGAAGGGCATTCATCATGGAAACCATATGCCGTACCAGTCAAGCTCAATGTTGTCACATTTTTCTTCTCAAGAGTGGTCGGTGCTTAAAGTCACGAGGAAAATGGATGATTGTTGCTTATCACCTTGGTGGGTGGAAGAGTAAAATAAATCTCAGTGTAAATATGCACTGCAATAGCCACTTCAGGGAAATTCAAGAGCCCCCCCCAGCCACAAAAGAGACAAGGTCAACTCGTGAGTAACCACCAGGGTCAGTAAAAGATTATAAACCCATGAAATTCTTACAAGTACTTTATCCATACTGGACTTAAATTAAAAATACTGTCACAGCAACCAAAAAGGGAAAAAAAAACCCCAAACACCAAACCACAATCTTCATCCCCTGAGTCTCTGATTAACTTTCCTATATGACAGCAGAGAGCTGAGATGGAGCATCATGTAATGCGCCTCCTGGTCTTGGGTTTCATGGCACACTCCCAGGGCCAGCAACAGCAGGCCTCCTGCAAGACTGGTCACACCATTAAACATCTGCAATTCAGGTTTTCTGCTTAGAAAGCAGACAGAAGTGCTTCCCACTCATAGGGAAAAGGCAGAGAGAGATGATATAGCATCACTGTCATTGCTACCACTAATAGTGCTCATGATAAAAACATAGGTAATTAGCTCCTCATTCAGAACAATACCACTGAGCTGCACACGATCTCATGAAATCTCAGATCTTAAAATGTGAGAACAGCCTTCACCTACTGAATCTAAAGCAGTGTTCAGAGTGAGCAGAAAGAAGCACAGAACTCAGAAGGACTCCACCAAGGACTCCCAGAAAGCAGCTGTAAAGGACTTTTAGAATTTTAAGTCTAAAACAACAACAAAAAAACCCCAATCAGTTTTAGGATTGACTTCATCTCCAATACAAGTACATCAAAGGAACGAGCAAAGTTGAGCCTGGATGGCATGTGACATCTAGGGACAGAGTCCTGCCTGGAGAAATGCAGCCCTTAAGAATGGAGAGGAGCCAGATAATTCAAGTGGGTGAGCTGCTGGCAAAGGAACCAGCCAGGACTGCAGATGTTTGACTGAGTTACTCAACAAGCCAAAACGAATTCTCCAGGTGGAGAAACAAAATTGGCCAAGACAGAAGGCTTAATTTGTAAGCTTTGTTGCTTGAAGATGGAGCAGTGCCCAAGAACACACTTGATACTTGTCAGCAGCCTGTTAAGCAGCCCACGTCACTCAGGAGCAGCAAGGGACAGGCTGGAGGTAGAAGATGAAAAACAGGAACTCCTCTGGCTGCCTCACATGCAAGTCAGAGGAGCATCACTGTGGGAAACGTGCCAGAAGAGTGGCAGTGGCACAAAATCATGCGTGTTGCGCTACTCGGGGGCTGCCTGGTTGAGGAGAGGTGAAGCGTCCTCTTGGTTTCAGTCCACCCCTTTTACAAACAACAAGGAAGGAACCTCAAAAGAAACTTGGTGCCCATTATCCACCTAACTCTCAGTAAGCCTTCACCAAGAGCAACGCTGAGGTAGGAATTTCCATAAGAGGCTGCAAAGAGAGAGCAGAGATAAGAACATGCACTTGCAGGACCCCAGACATATGAACATGCTGGATGATAAGAGAGGTAAAATTAATGTAATACTATCTATATTTTTCAGTAAAACCAAGTCTCTTGTGCTCTTGGCAGGCTGCAACCACTTGCCTGGGGGCTGTACATCACTTAAGAGACCCTCCAAGAGTGCCTTAGGATAACTTCCCAGCACAGGGACTGCACACATCTCCAAGCCTCCCAGCATCCTGAGAGCATCCACATGCAAGCAGAAACACTTAATTGCATTTTAAAGGTGGAAGTCCATTTCTTACCATTTATTTTGGTTAATCAGCTGTGAGAAGGAAATAGAGAAAGAGCCTTCAGTTAATTTTTCCTTTCTCTCTCAGGTCTCTGTTTCTGACGCTGAGGTTTGCCACCTTGTCCTAATCCAACCAAATCCCAACTGCTTGGGTGAAGCCAGTTACAATAATGTGGTAGGCAGATTCCTGCTGAGCCAACCCTCCTTGTGCTCCTGCCATTCTGTAGGTCCTGCAATACTTGCGTGATTGAGTTTGCTACCTCATACACACAGCCCTACAAAACCCCTCGCGGCTTGCTTCACCAGGGTTTTATCCAGTTAATACTCCTAACATTTCATTCACTAACCACATCAGCATCCACGTGTTTATAGAAAAGCAGATTCTTGCTCCAGGGAAAGAATTTGTTCTGCAGGTTCATATCTCTGTCTTCTGTCTTCCTGGAGAACAGTAAATCCTTTATAAGGGGAAGCCTCTGCTGGATGCAACAAAAAAAGCCCAACACCTTTACGACTGTAACCATTTATACAACTAAGGACACAAAGCCTTGGCTGTGCCAAACATTTTTTTTACCTTCTGCAAACCTGTTCTTTGAGAGACAGAGGCAGTGAGGGAGTCCTAGCAGAAAGAAAGAGAGCCCATGAAGAGTGAGCAGGAGCAGGACGGACAGTGGGGAGTGGAAAGAGAGAAGAGCAGATGCTTGGTGTCCTGGATGCAGACACAGGAAGAGCCTGGGGACCTGCTGAGCATCCTCACCCCTCCTGTGGGTGCTGTGGTGACTTAGGGCAGTGCAGAGGGAGGCAGGCAAGACATCAGGTAGAAAGGGGGGTATCTGAAGCACAGCAGCAAAGCTTGGGATCTGAGCAGGGACAGCGGACACCACCTTCCCTCGATTCCCGAAGCATTTTGCTTCAGCAGGGTGCACTGTCACTAGGGAACCATCAGCAACAGCAACACCAATGACTCTTTGAACTCTCTTAGAGATGAAAGGACCCACCTCAGCCCACAACACCTCTCCGAGAGCCTGAAAGTGGCTGCCAGGGAGGCAGAGGCAGGAGAACAGCAATCCTGCAGGGATGACGCCCTGCAGGCCAGCCACCTCAAAGGCACCAACCTTTGGTGTTTCTCACAAAAGCTCCTCTAGGAGAGGAGAAAAGGCAGCCACAGCAGGGGCTGAATTATTCACAGCAGCACACAGGAGGCAAGGGGCGAAGGGAAGGGACTGGGGAGAAGAGAGAGCATCATTCCCTTCAGTGCACTAACCTGGGTGGATGCTGGTGAGTTAGAAATGTAGGTGGAGGGTAGACTCAAATTTGGTTTAGGAAAGAAAAATACGAAATAAATCCAGGAGTACATAGACAAGCAGTGCAATTTCCAGCTGCCTGGAAATGAGGCGTCATAGCCTCTAGCCGGGAAGATGCAAACCCAAGAGGATCAGCTGTGTCCATAGCCAGCACCTTGCACCCAGAAGGGCTGCAAACAAAATGAGAGGAGATCAGCAGAGACATTGGTTTCTTCACCGTAGCATCAGATATCTTTACCACAGCAAGCCCCAGGAAGACTTCAGGATGAGCCAAGGTATGGTTTTTCTCATTCACAGACAAAATCCTCAAGTGCAGAGAAACCTGCAGGCAAAACTAAAAATAATTCCATGCCTCTGACTTACTGATTTGAAAACATGAATAGAAATGCATGTAGAGTATTGTTAAATCACTCGTTTTAAACACCTCCAATAATCAGGCAGAGGCCGCCACTGAACATAGGCAAAGCGTATTGATCAGAAAGCCCATCTGGTACAAGAAGAAAAGCATGGAAATGCACCTCATTTGGGCAAGAAGAAAATCTGAGGGAGGTGAAAGAAAGCACATCCCAGGGGCACAGAGAGATCACACTGGAAAGTGCTGGAATGAGATGAAACCAAGCAACTGATTCACCTGGAAAACCATCAGTAAGAATTTCTTTATTGCTGGTGACATTTGGTACCTCTAAGATGATGTTTTCCTTCCCATAAAGGTGGCTTGCTGAGAAGTCAGAGTTTTAAACCTTATTATTAAACAAGGAAAGTCCCGAGGAGGACTGAGATGTCTGAGTGCTGAAGATGACAAAGCTCTGCGGCTCATCATCCGGCCCCAGATTGTCCCATCAGCTGCACAAAATCCCAAAGACATGCGGTGTTATATGTTTCTATCTCACCTGGAGCTACAGCCAGCCAAGATCACACTGGGCATGGTCTGAGGGGGCATGTTCATCTCTCCCAGACTGAGCCCAAACATACAGACCCAGCTGGCTGAGCTGCTTAACCCATCCTAATATCCACTGCTTAGGAGTAAGGACTGGCTCCATGAATCCTGCACAGCTAGAGCTGCTTCTGCTTCCTCCTCATTGCTCTAAAGAGGTGGGGAAAAAATAGCTTTCCTCAACCAGCTGATAAAGGATGAAAGTATCACTGAGAGATTGATCTCTCAGCACCGAGCCAGGCTTCACAGTCACTTTTATCAGTGAACATAGCAGGAAGATGCTTCAAATGCAAGCCAGATACGGGATACATCTTGTAATTCTAGAAAGAGAAGAGGAACAGCACAGAGGTGAAGCCTTCAATGCATCTTTCTTCTTTTTGTCTTTACGTTTAGCTTGTGCCGATTTCACTTTGATTCCACCTAATCCAATTTGAAATGCTGTGAGTGCCACAGCTGGGCAAACCTGGCTCGAAGGAGGCAACAACAAAGAGAGAAAAAGGAGTTAAAAAGCACCATTTATCTCATAGTATCAGCCTACTGCAACTGCTGGATGAATCTCTGGCTCTGTTCATCAAGTCTCTACCCCAGAGTCAAAGCAGAGGCCCCAGGAAATTCAAATTTAGGTCTCCTTATGTATCATACCTATACTACAGGCTTTAATTTCATCGCGGCTTAACAGAAGGGCAAATAAAGGTAGTCCATCTCTCCTATACTAACCAGAAACACAAAAGGAGCAAAGTGTCCACATTCGATAGGACATTTAGCTTGGTGAGACGAAGCTCACATGGAAAGTCATTGCTCTCTGACCTCTTCTGCAAGAAACACACGTGCTTCTCCCACATTTCTTGTTTGCAATGATGGCTTTGTTAAAAAGGGTGACGAGCAAGGAACAACAGGAAAGAAAGTTGTTTGGTGGTTTTTTTGCCCTTTCTTTCCCCTCCTTTTTAAGCACAAGCTGGAGAAAGACTAAAAGCAACGAGAAAGCAAGCAGTATCTCATATCTTTTCATGATGCAGCTCTTCTGCTGCAAATAATTAACACCAGCCAAAGTCAGATCACAGCAGGTAACAGTGAACTTGGAACAAATTTGCAGGGAAAATGAATGATTGTCTCTGTAATGAGAGAGAAGGAGGACAGAAGAACACTTTGCCATTATGACAAATTAATCAGCCTGATTCTTCTCCAGCCTCTGCACGTCTTGCAGGCTGAAGTTTTATGATCTCAATCTGGCAAAAATCCTCAGGATGGGAAAACATGTCATGAAACTCAGCAGAGCAAGTCACTGAGACAGCCGGTTCAATGAGGTCTGGATGAGGCTGTGCTTGCTCCCAGGGAGCTGCTCTAACAGCACAAAAGCCTCATTGACCCAAAGTAAAACAGTCAGAAACAGAAACAGATTTCCCCTAGGGAGACTGGAGCACACAACAGGGAGACTGTTTAATAGGGCTCTGCCCAGAGAGCATCACCCCACACTGCAGACTGCTCGAAACAGGGTGCAGCAGCGAAGAATTAAAGCACCATTTACCCTGACCCTTGTTCGCCTGCAAGATGCCAGCACGGTCTGTAGCTGTATCCCTTGCCAGGCTCCTTGCTGTCACGAAGATGCTGCATCCGTTCAAAATGTCTCCCTGCAGTTCTTACACCAGGTGGTCTCATATAACAAGAGGCAGGTGTTGCACATCTCGGGACAGAGCAGGTCTGGACCACGTTATAGCAATACTTAAGCAGGGAAGATGCAAACTGGCCACTGCAGTGCCTCTCCACGCTTGGTTATTGCAGCCAGATGAGTAAACCTCAGGAAATATCATTACTCTTTACTGGCTAGTCTGGAAATACCTCAGGCTTCACAATAAATATTTGAGGACATGACAAGCAACGTTTTTCACACTCGAGACACACAGACGCTCAGTATTCAAATGCATCATTCACAGTGCGCTGCCCTCTCTGGCCAGCACTCCTGCAGTCTCACCACCCTCACCGCGCCCTGCCGCTGCGTGAAACAGTGCCAAAAAGCACTTAGCCTTGAAATAAGTTAAATCATCTTCCTCACAGCATCCCATGATAACGTTTATCCTCTTTGCATTGTGTAATCCAAAGCATCAAAACAGTCACAAATGTATTGTACAGAATCATCCAGCTCATTACCAGGCAAAATTAATACCCAACTCAACACCCAAGCAGTAGAAAACTCCATGAACCCACCAGCCCACGGAAGAAAGCTGCTAGCTGGGCTGAGAGGAGGCTGAGGGCTGGGAGAGGAACAGCAGCAGGATGAGAAAAACAACATTGGAAATCACTGCTAAGGGAGGGAACACCAGGAAGCTAAGGTGTATATGGAGATGGGTGCCCATCTCTTGGTGGCAACAGCTGCCAGAGCAGGGTGGCAGAGGGCTGCAGCCTGCTAGCAAGAAAACAGTACAAAGTCAGAAAAAGAATGAGCGTTGGTCAGGACTTCTCAATTCAATGGGGGTATTTTCTCCCTCCTCACTGTAAGCTGCAGAACCATGTGCAGAGTTCAATAAAAAAAATTATCAGGATCATCCTAGGGCATTTTCTGGTCAGAACTGAAGCCAAATCGCATGACATCCCAAGCGGCAAACAACCCTGTGTTTAGGGAAAACTGAAAGGCATCTGGGGTCAACCCTTCTTGGCATCACTTGGAGGCAGAACATTCCCATGGTGCCACCAGAGGCAGCCAATCTCCTTTTCTATGGAAAGGTTGTATTCCCTGTGATGGGTGCCTTTGTTGCTACCTAGGCCACAGAGAGTTTACAAATAATCTAATAAGTAAGAATAACCACCCACCGCACTCAATGCAAAAAGATATTTCAAGAGAAATATATTATGGATACAAATTCCTAAACTTTTTCACTACTGCTGTTGTTCCACTCTGCACTGGAAACCTTACAAAATGCTACCGCAATTTCGGGGAACCAAGGTGCCCCAGCTTTCTGGAACAAGGTCTGGATGGCTAGAATGGCTTCTCATGGTTAAAACAGAGAAATAAAGCCAAGGGCAGCTCTGTAGTATGAACAAAGCCTGGTTCATCCTTTGGGTGGATGGATGGTTCAGCAAAACTTCAACCAGGTATCTAATCTCGTTTTTTTTTTTCTTTTTTACATTTCTCTCTTCCTTTTTTTTGTGTCTGTGACTGGGGAGGTATCAGGCTTGGGCAGTCATCCCAATATGTTTCCCAGCACACGGATGGGCAGAACACACCCTGCATCTGCCCATCCTGATCCAGTGGGCAGACCGCTACAGTTCCTGTGCAGAAACACATCTCCTGACCCTATACAGTCCCGATCTTCTCTTGAATCAGCTATGGCACTCAATAAAAGCTCCTCCAGAAGAAAATAATCTGCGTTTTTCTGCTCTATTGGTTTCTGCAGGGCTATTGAGTTTTATCGGCTCACAGAGGGATCAAGCACCAGAGAGGGAAAACAGAAAGCAAGGGGAATACATAGTGAGGAGCAGAGGGGAAAATCCCCAACAAGGGACACAAGCCCACATTACCACTACTCCACAGCAAACAGGATGCTGAGTGTCTGCTGGAGAACCCCGTATCTTCTGTGAACAAGCAAAGGCAGTTCCTGGATTTTAGGAGCTGTTTCAGTTGCAGTTCACTTGTGTACCTATGACCACTGCAGTACTCCGGGAAAACTCGAAACCCTACCATATTCACAGCTAGAGAACTGCACAGCCTGTCTTTGCTTGTGATGTGCAACCTGGCAAGTGGGAGCTGCTACCGATTTCCCCAGAGACCCACCTTTAGCACGGTGGTAAGCAGGTACAGCACAGCATCCACTGCAACGTGCATCTTTTGTAAAGACATAGGAGAGCCCAACATCCCTATTGCACCATCAGAAATAAGATGTTTGTGATAACTCCACACCCCACGTCCTAGGATCATTGGGGAAATCGGGATATTTGGTGGCACAAGCAGAGCCGAGCTCTGCTGGCAGTCTGGCACCCTGTGCTTCCATCAGGGAGGGGAAAGGAACAGAAGGCAGAGTGTGCCATTTGGGGAGGGTATTTAAATATTAACCCATTACAGGAGCACTGGCAGTGCTTTGATCAGCATGCATGAGGAGGACACGCTGTACAGCAGGCAGAGTCTCATTTAATCTGAATTATGGGGTCAACATGCTTTTAATTACATCTTTAACCAAGTACTTAGAGGTTTTTGTCCTATCAGCTGTGGCCCAGGATTGTGGGTTATTTTTATACCAAGTTTTTACCAACACTTACAGATTTCCACATTTCCCTGTCACTTCCCTGCCTTTGTTTTTATTATAATTCCAGAAGAATCAGCAGAGGGGAAAGGTTGTTTGCTCTTTATTTTAAAACAGGTATCATCTCTTCTGTAGCATTTGCAATGCAAATGCTTCCACATTTTGCTGGCAGATGAGACTCGGGATCCTAACCGGGTCGATCTACTTATACTGCTCAAACGGATAAACCCAGGAGCTAAGACCACTCATATTAGGTATCTGCCCAGTGTTGACATGGGTTCACAAAAAAACACAGAAAGGCAGAAAATTCCATTAAGAGTTATGGCAAAACTCTGCATAATTCAGTGTCAGTAGGAAGCTCAATAACTTGTCATTTCAGATTATTTGTATTGCCATAATCTGCAATAGCGTCTGCATACCTACTTCAGAAATTTGTAGCTTCCTTATTGCCCACTGAGGAACACAAACATGTGAGAGGAAATAGCTCAAAACTAACAGCAATGAAAAATACTAAGGTAAAAGCTTTTTCTGTGGCTTTCCAAGGTACAGGCAGTGGCATGCTGAAGCTTAACCCCCTAATGCTGATGAGGTGTATGGCAAAATAAAATACAACCTGACCAACAGGATTTTTGTGAAAGAGAACAGTAATGAAGATCACACACAAGCCTAGGAAACCAGTGACCTAACCTCAGCTTTGCAATTGTTTCCCAGGGGCATTCCATCCCCTCTCTCTACCCCACTGTTCCCTCTCTGTAATGTGTGGAGAAGGAGAGCAGACCACTCCATCACCCCCAGGATACAGCAAGGATAATATTAAAGGCTATGAGGTGCACAGATCATGAAAATAAGAACCAGGTGAGTGATTGCTGAGTTAATCCTGTTCATGGGCTATTTGTAGAACCTCTAACCCTAAATCAACTTTGTTTTATTGAAACAGAAATGTGGGATATTGCCAAGAATCTCTGTTGCAGGAGCTGCTAGATGATGCTGTCACTGGGACATGGACGGCATAGTGTCTTTGAGTGAAACTGTACCCTATAGAAGTCAACATGCATTTGCCAACAACACTTTCTCCATGCAGAAACCCATGCAAAGAATAACCTCCAGCAGAAATTTTGGTTTTTTCTACAGTGCTGTCTGGGGCTTTTAGTTAGAGAATATAATGACAACAGTCTTTGCCTTCAGAGGGTCTTTCCACCTTTCTGGTGCCTTCTCATCACCAGTCCATTCAGATATACCCAGTTTCCTTCATTGCTCAATAGCTGCAAGCCCACCAGCAGCCTGCTGAGCAGTGTGGTCAACACTTGTGTTATGATGTTTCTTCTCTTCAGCCTCTCCCCAGGAATTATTCCAGCCAAGGACATCAAACCACTATGCAAAATAGAATTTAAAAGCTTCCCTCTGTGAAGATATTATCACCCTTACCGCTAACAAAAGGAAACCTGATACACAGAGCTGCATTTTCAGTAGAAGATACACATTTATATAATACTCACATTTTGCCCCAAGCAACGAGAGGCTTTCAGGAGAGCCAGACAGAGGTTTCCATTTTTTGGTCACCAAACATGTTTGAATCCAGTACAAAGGAGCAGGAGCCTGCAGGCTTCTGAGTTTTGTTTTAAATCACAAGTATCGTTTCAGCCAGCGTGGGCTGACCCCACTGTGGAACGAGGAAGATGAACTACCTAATGAACCGCACTCAGCCCTGGCTCTGGTGCTTGCTTTAAATCATAGGTCAGGCAAGTATGGTCACGAAGCTCTCCTCTACAAAGCCTCTGATACAACAGGATGTCTGATGAATGGCTTTGATCGGTTATTGATCATGACCATTATTCCTGGACTGAAGGAACAGCAAAGCACACAACATAGCCTTCCCCATGACCCTCTCTTGTAGCAGCACGTTTCCCAGTCCTCAAACCAAACTGCACTGCTGTCTCCCAGCTCCTGCCCCCAGCATGTGCTTTGAGGATGAGGATCCTCAACAAAATAATAAAATAGAGAAAACATTGGAAAACATTTTGGAAAACATTTTTCTTTCTCTAGTAACTTAAAGAGAAAGAGCAAAGGTGCAGCACTGAAGGGCTTTTACCACTCAGCAGCATTAACTCTTTTCTCCCTTCCCATGCTGCCAAGAGCCAGAAATAAATGTAGATCTTTATGGATCTATATAATCTAGATCACCTGGATGAGCTGAGAAGAAACTGTGTGCAAAATGAGGTCCCAAAGTCTAAGAGCTTGCAGACCATTAAGATGAGTGAGGTTGTTAATTCCATATCAAATTTCCACAGACACTGGGGACGTTCCAGCTAGGTTTCAAACTTGGCAGCCTCATCTTTATAATGGCCCAAACCCAAAACTCATATGCAACAAACACTAAATCCTTGGCTGACCCCTGAGGTTCGAACATCAAGAGACTAGCGTGTCCCCAAAATCTAGACATTGGCTTAAACAGCTAGAGATTTAAACAAACAAACAAACAACAACAACAACAACAAAAAACCCAAAAAAAAACCACCAAAAAAACCCACCAAAACACCCCCACCAAAAAAAAACCCAAACAACAAAACCCTGAGATTTTTTAATTGCCTTTTGTTTGAGCTTCCCCTTTCTCCATACTGCACAGCTACACCAAGTGCATTATGAACACTTTGATGTCCAGCTCCAGCACTGAAGTATTTATCCTGGCATCAGTGGGTTCCTGATGGGTTTTCAAGATGATGCAGGAGTAAGTGTTGGCTGCACAGGCCCAAGTCAGTATAATTACAGGGAGCTCGCTTAACTCTTGGGTCTGGATTTAGAATCATCTCAATTAACGATTTTTCACCAGCCTATCCCCCATCCTACGGCTCTATAGTCTTATAGAAATACCCCACTGCAAGGAAAGGACAGGGTAGGAAATGTGTGAAGGGGGACAATGCACAGTGTGATCTATCACCCCATCTTCTTTTTTTCAGTTACATCCTCCCACAGTCCTAAAACCAACACGTCTTCCCTTTTCATACCCAGGTGGAGACAAACAAGTCATTAGTGTCTTACCCTGATAAGACACCCAGCACCAAGTTGAGCATGAAGAAAGAGCCAATGATGATGAGAGGGATGAAGTAAAGCCAGTTCCAGGTATTTCCTGCAGCATCATTTGTCTGGAAACAAAGAAAAAGGGAGAGAGAAAACCAAGTGTTAATTGGTCTCAGAAACAAAGTGCCATACAGAAACTGCAGGGCAGAGGGCAGGGGAGATTCCCCTCAGATTTCCATAGGGCTGTCCACCACTGATGTAATGGTTAGTTCTGTTATGTTCACCAGCTGAAATGCCAGCAAAAGAACTGATGAACCAAGCTGATTGTCCCACCATCCACACCATGATTTGTCGTCAGCTCCAGTGAGAAGATTCATCTAATTTCACAGCTCCAGGCTGACCCCACTGCAGGGCCAAAACACACTTTTAAGTGACCTACCTCTGTGCAGGCTTTCTACACCAGCCTCCTCCCTCCCCACCTCAACTTTGACTTCCCATGTGCTCAGCATCAGTGTCGTATTTACATCTGAATTGAGACACACAACAACGGGAGGGAACCACAGCCTTCCGTTAATCTGTGCTGCAATTAAGGCAAAGCATGGCACCATGCCCAGAATCTGCACATACACACAGAGCACAAGAAGACAAGAAGTCTGCAAGAAAACGAGGCATCTTCAGAGTGACTGCAATTCCACATCTGCTTACTCAGCACTTTGGGCTTCTGTCATCAAAACCCGTCTGAGGCTCCTTGAGTAAGTAGCAGTCTAGATAAGGGGAGGGAACGGTGGTTTAGTTTATGACAAAGTTTCTGCATTCATCAACCACAAGGGAGCTCTTTAAGGAACTGCTGAAAAGTAAAATGCCACATGGCCATTTACTGAAGCCAAGTGCCAAGAAAAATGCAAATTCTTCTCTTGTGAGTGGAGAATGCAGCAATTTGAGAATTTGATGTTGGGTGTAAGGGAGGGGAAAAGGGAAGCAAAAAGAGAAGAAAAGACCCAAAGACATTCTCCTCCTCCTCCTCCTCCTCCTCCTCCCGCAGAGGGTGAAGAATAACACAAACACAGAGCTCACCTACCTGCCCAACTGCAGAGGCTGGCAGAGACCACAGAGAAGTGCTCTCAAACACCAACTTGCAAAAAAATGCATTAATTCTTACTGACATTGGCGCCTTTTACTTATTATCTGTGGTGCTTTTTGGTCACTATTCCAAATCATATTTGCAAGTGTAATTTTGCTTGCAGAAGGATTCACAGAAAGAAGTGCTTTATTTCAGCCATGTGTGAACTTGATGCCACCTTGAAATGTTTCTGCATAAGTAGAAGTCACCCAATAAACAAGCAAAACCAACGTGTGATGTGGGTGACCCATGTCATAATATTTCTTACAGGTAATAATATTTATAGCACTGGTGCTAGTAAATACCTTCTGAGGCATTTTTAATATGGTACATATCTGCACAAATTCTTGCTCAACGAACATGCTCCAGATCAAACACGTGACAAGCATTTCTCCAAATCGCAAACATCTTCGGAAATATCTATGTCACTTGATCAGTGACTCACCCGAGAGGAACAAGGACTAACTAACCTCACCACAAACCACCCCTGCTAAAGGCAAAACCAGTGTGTGACAGACACATGAATCTGAAGAGAAAACAGGCTGGGAAAATGAGAGCAGAAAGACGGCAAAAATTCTGTGCAGCCCAATCTCTCATTACAGTTTTTTAATGCCTTTTGCAGTACCTGTCATCCCACCCCAGCAGCACCACTTCTTTGTTCAGTTTTGTCTTTCCATTTCTCTCTGCTTTTAACTATTTCCTTTCCCTGTTCTCCTGCACCACGTCTCTACAGATGGGTTCAGAGGAAACAAGGACACTTGTTTTTAGGACACAATTTTTAGTCCTCAGTGCTTCTTCCCTAACGCATGGGGAAAGTACCTGGTTCAGCCCCAGCCTGTTCTCCTGGGATTACCAGAGCAAAACCTATGTTTTTATATTTAGAGGCTGTTCTTCAATTCTCATTTTGTTGACCAAGATGGCAGCCCTCATGTCTCCAGTTGGAGCAAGAGCATCCCATTCAGCAAGGCTGGGGCTGCCGTCAGCCAGGCAAGGGGGGCTGGAGAGCCAGCCCACAAGGAAGAGCTGGAGGAAGGGAACAGATGGGAGAAGGGAAACTACATAAACATGCAAAGAGAGTGCAGCAGGTTCATTGCTGCCAAATGATCATTTATCATTTATTTATTCATTTGAAGCCCAAACTTGGCGACAGATCCACAATTCCATGCCACGATCAAAGCCCTTAAAAATGAAATGTGCTGAAATGCGACTAATTAACCACCCTCCTCTGAGCATTTGCTAGACTACCGTATGCTCAGGGCCAGGCAGGGCAGGGACTCACTCTGTTTGCTCTGCCTCACACACAGGGATCCAGGACAAACTAGAGGGCAAAACACCAGGCAAAAGGGTCAACAGAAAACCTCTCCTGAGAAAGCAGAGTCTTCACGGATGTGCAGCATCTTTCCCAGTGCTCCCAAGCGTGCCCAAGCCCAATCACAGTTTATGGCACTGGCTCTGCCACGGTGAGATGCTTTAATGAATCAAACCTGTTTCCTGCCAGGAAAACCAAACTCCTCTCCTCCAGGGAAAGCCCCCCGAGTCCCGCAGACACCTCTGGCCATGCTGAGAAGAGGAGACAGCCCTCCATCTGCAGGGCCACTGGGGCTTGGGCTGTGGCCCAGCTCCAGGCTTGCTTATTAAGCAGGATGACCCAAGAGATCAGATCAATTTTTATGTTCCAGCTAAAACATTTCACTGGTGTAACGCCTGGCTGACTGTCAGTGCTCCTTGATCCTAACCACAGGTCTAACCCGACAGGGAAGAAGGAAAAATGACATACTTGTCATGATGTGCCAGAACTATATCCAAATACAGTAAGGGCTTACAGGAGAGCTCCCTCACTGCTCAGGAGCTGCAGAACCTGCTGGTTGGTAAGAGCCGCAGGGCTTTTCACAAGCACCCCCTGAGCAGTGCCCACAGCAAGCTGAAGCCTTGCTCCAGGAGTGCCCCGGGCACTGGCATCAAACAGCTCATGTCCCTTAAACTTGACAGCACAAGGCTCCCACAGGCAAGGAGCTGCACAGCAGGAAACTGAGGCACGGGAAGTCTAAGGGACACTGTGGGGGTCGCAGTGGAGACCCAGAGAGCTGTGCCTCAGGCATCTAAAGCCCATACGAACTGTCCAGCCCCTGGAGTGCTCCTCCCAACAAGCCCAGCTGCCGCAGCTCCCTCTGCCTAACCTCTGCTCAGCTCCAAGCTGCTTCCACCCCCTGACCTGGCACTTGTATCAAGATGCACCCACTATGCCTACTCACAGCTGGTGCCTCCTTTTCTTTCCCTGCCTCCCCCCACCCCCCAAAGTCCAACCTAAATCCCCAACAACATCCTTCTAGCCTCTTGCACGTGACTCTGCTTCGTCATCCACCCTGCAGCCTGATGTCACTGCTCAGCAGGAGCGCCCAGCTCACAGCTGGATGCAAAAGGACAACCTTTACATGTTGAATCTCTGCACAGTTGGCTTTAAGCACTTCGGGACTCTCTCCTCCCTTTCATGCAGCACCGAGCACATTGCCAGTGTCCCCAAGCAGTGACAGCAGGGCCACCTCTCTACAGAGATAGGTGGGTGAATACTGTCATCTCGAACAAATGCCGAAGCTGAAAGGCTTCTGTCATGCAGGGAGATTAATGCCCTGCGCTCCCAATACAGCCAAAGAGAACGGAGTGTACTCCAGCAAAGCACAAGACACTTCCCACAACCAAGCCTTTTGTGACCTGTCCAACACCAGAGAAAGGCCAGTATTAATACTCACTTTTGTCTCTCAGACACAGAGAGCTGTTAGGCCACTGCTTCATTATGTTAACAAGATGGCAGCTGTGTCTAATTATTAATTCATTTAAAGATATGTTTTGAAACAATTGACTTGAAAGCAGCCTACTGCTGCTTGCAAAGTGCTGCAGAGACCAGAAATGCTTTTATATTACCTTTCATCTTCCTTTCTGCAGCCCTGGCCATGGCCCATGTTCCCAGGGCGTGTGGGGAGGCAGAGCCCTTGTGCCTGGCTGTCCTGAAATGAGTTTCTCGTGTTTGCTGGAGCTTCTTGCTGCTGCAAGACCAGAAGCAACTCTGCTCCAGCCAGCCCCATCCTGTCACCATGAAATGGTCAGCGAAGCCCTACCTGCTCCGACATCCTTCTCCCAGCCCATCCCCATCCCGGCAGCACAACATCGGCTCTCTGGGGACCCTGCCTACTTTCAGCTCGGCGCTCCCCGCGGCTGGGGCATCACCAGGGGAGCCTCGCAGCCCGCCAGCCTCATGGCCGAATCCCACACGCTGCTGACTTCAAACAGGGCTGATCAAAGGGAGCAGGAGCTGGTTTGGTAGGGGAAGGAACATGTAAATACTCCGCAGCACTTCCTCGCCAGTGAGGTTTCCGTCAGCAGTGGGGAGTTACTGGGAAAACTGTGACAGCCCCTGCAGAAAAAAGACCCAGCAGCCCCCAAGGAAGGGAAGCTTGTGCAGTTTCTATCAAGGTTGCTTGATCACAGTTTGCATCAGTGATGAGATCCTGGTTCTGGAATCCCAAAATAACAAACACACAATTAAGTAAAATTTGGTTTACACACACAGCCTCGTGAACAGGCAAGTGACTGCCCCTGTTCAACGGGTGGCAACTCTTAGGTTTCAGGAGATTTACAGACTGCAAATTAGAGCAAGTCAAACACAGAATAATCCCCAAAATCCTGCCTCCCTCTTTCCTCTAAGCAGACAGCACAGCTGCCCTCAACCTCCCACTCTCCTCTGGCTTCTGCAACACAACCTAAATCTATATTTCATGTGGTGAGAGGGATAAGGGATTCCCACGTACCTAGGCCTGTGTGCCACTGACCAGCAGCCAGCAAACTGGCGTACTAAGGCCATGCCCCAAGGGTGAATCTGAGACCTGATGGATCTGCAATCCAAAGCTGACAGCTTCTCCTAGCTGGTGCAAACAGAAGACCTGCCACCACTGCCCACAACCCCATTCAGCGCATGCCAAGGACCAAGCAAGCCAGGCAGTGATAGCACATGTTGAAATGGCATATTCAAATAACCTACAAAACACTGCTGAACCTGATTAAATCCTCTTGGGCAACACAAAAGCAGCAGAACAACTAAGACCTTTGCTATAAGAAAATACCGGGTGGTGCATGGCAGGTACTGCATACCCCGATTGGAGACTATTGTGCTGCAATGAACCTAAGCAAAAACAATCTCACGTTTCAGCTCCTGATTTCCAAGTTTCTCATTAAAAAAACATCACTCTCTTTGTCCTTCTTCCAAAATCATCGCTGTCTCTGCTTGCAGTCCCTTTATTCCTGTATTGAGAGGAAGAGAGAGCTCAGGGATGTCCACACACAAGGCTACACCAGGTCAACTCTATCACCACAGACCCACATGTGAACACACCGACTTTATGGTAAGCCTATAATTAATATAATTTATACAGACTTCCTGATGACTTTGGCTTGCACTCAGGAAGCTGTGCACAGGGTAGGATGTCAGTGCAGGCCAGCTGCCAGGCACTGCCCATGCTGGGGGGACTAACCCTCCACAGCAGACCCCCTTCTGCACCTGCACCTCCATGGGTGCAGTCAGCATGATGCAAACTCACTCCAGCTCACAGCTGGAGCTAAGAAAACACACTCCAAGCTTCATGGCTCAGGGTCGAATTCCCTTCTGCTACTGCTATGGGTGGCAGGCACCTCTCAAAGAGAGTAGCTGCACAGCAGCCTTCACCAGAGCTCCTCTGCCAGCACCTAAAGGCAGCCAAAATGCCTTTATAGGTGTTCTTCTGTTGCCTTTGGAGCTTTAAATGAGACCTTAAGGGCAGCATCTACAGAAGTGTAAAGTCACAGACCATCCTACGACGTACCAGCAACAACCCAAGTAACAAATCCCAGAACAAGGTCTAGGCTGGTCCTGCCAGCAGATCTCCAAGCTAGGGTTCCCTGGTTGTGCAGACACGCTGCTTTGGGCTCTCAAGCTGTTAGAAACCCATTTAGACTTAGAGTTAACTCAAATTTTTTACCAGTAGAGCAACAAAACAACTCGCTTTGCCTCTGCACAAGGAGCCATTCTGCTGCTTACACAAGTTTCTTCTTTCAGCCACTTTTGACAGGAGCAGCAACCCTGAGGTGATTGTCCTGGATCTCCAAGGAAGAAATTCTGCCACCACTTCGCTCAGCACACTGTCCATCAATGTGAAAAACAAGCAATTAATGGGCTAACACATAATCCTTTGGAAATATTTCCAGAGTGGGGTTCAATAAAGAAGGGATCTAATTTGACAGATACAGCCAAAGCTGAAACACCCCAGACCATTAGCTCTTTACTATGTTTTTAATCAAAATGTGTAGTACACCTAGAGTTTACTCACTTTAATCTAATCAATGGCAGAGCCTGACTTATCTGGGGCAATTAAAGTGTAATCTTCTCTTAGATAAGTGCTTTTGCATTGAGGAAAACTCTCAGCTGTCTTCTAGAGATGAACTCTATTTACCCTTCATCTGATTTTTCATAATTCACTCCTCGCTACTTCTGTTAATTAGCGATGCTATTTATGGTTGATTTATTTCTATCTGTTCCTATTCTTAGGATTAGGTGAACACAGAAATTACTAAGAACAAAACCAAAAATATTAAAAGCATGTACAATGAGCACACGGAGCCCTGCTTTACTCAGCACATTTTCTCTAGGCACTAAGTAACTCCCGCTGAGCTCTTCATCAGAGACAGGCAGACCTTGCACAAGAAGGTATAAGGGCAGAAAACCAAAATTTGCTAAGAAAAGCCATTCCAAGTTCAATCTGTGGAATCAATGACGACCTACTCTGTTCACAAATAGTCACAGACTCAAATTACATTTAAATCGATCACTTCTCTGGGATGCTACATAGTCCACATTACCATAATATCCCAAAGTGTCGATCTTCACTTCTGGAAAGTGCAAAGTGCTTTCACAGATGGAGAATGAGGTATACAGGCTTCATATGAACTTAATAGGTTCAAGTCCAAACCTAACTCACATCTGAAGTCCCTGAATGTATAGCTGTGGTCAAGCATAAGCTTTGCCTATTCTAATTAAGAAATAGTCATTATCATTTGCACTGTAATTGTAAGCAAAATCCCTGGTGAAAAGTCTGGACCCCATTCTGCTGAAAGCCCTGGAGAAAATACTTCTGCCCCAAAATCCAACCTGGTGGAGTACAGGCCAATGTATTTATCAGATTAGGACATGAGACACTTGGCTTCCCCCTTAAAAAGATAAACTCAAGCCTAAAATCTAGCAGGACATTGAATAGCTTTATTGTATTTTAGGTTTTATTTTAAACAAAGATGACTACAAAAGGGGACTGGAGGGGTTTGCATAAACTTCTTAAAATATTGCAACCTTCAGAAATAAGTCTGGGGGTCTAGGAGTTAAAGAAGGGGCCTCAGTGTCTCATCAATGACATACTGGGAAGAGCTGAGGGGGAGTACTGCGTCTTCCTCGCCTCCCTGAGAAAGTCATACCTTAACATCTCATTCAGAAGAGCTGTGAAATATTTTTTCTCTATTCCATTTATTCAGTCACCCAAAAGGTATTAAAATTTATTACTTTTCAAAAATATTCATTTTCTCTTTTTTTTCCCCTACTTTTTTTTCCCTACATCTCTTTGGATCAACTGAAAACAGAAGAAGAAAAAAACCCCCCACAAATAATTTTTTTTAAAAGGCTTTCATCTTTTAAGTCTTATATAGCCTTTTTCACCCAGAAACACCACCAAGCCTTGCACTGAGGAGGTCTCTTTTGCTATCCCTAGCTTTACAGAAGGTGAAATTAGATCATAGGCGGGTGAAAGGAGAGCTACATTTCCCAGCAGACCAGCAAGAGAATTCCCATCTCTCAAGTCCTGACCCAATGTGCTGGCTTATACAAAATAGCAGAATCTGCAAAAAATCCTTCCCCCCCTCCCCCAGTTCTAGTTTAAATACAGTCTTGGCACAAAGTGAGTCCAATAACTTTGGTTACTGACTTTCAGATGTTACAGTCCATTTGCAGAGAGCATCTGGTGTTCAGCTCTGCAGGGACATGACAGCCGGGGATGGGGGAGCGCTGGCGATTGACCCTTCTGAGCAAAATTGAATTGGCAGAGAGGTGCATTTCCTATTGATGCTCAGGGGTTGTACCACCCACGGGAGGGAGAAGAAAGAGCACTTGCCTGGTGTGCTCATCTGTGTGAAGGATAAAACTAAAATGGGTTGGTTAATGAAATTAGTGGTCAGCCCAAATCATACTCCCACATGTGCTACGTACAGCAAGACAGGGTTGGATTGGGGTTCAGATACCCCTCTTGAGAATCCCTCCATCTGGGATCAGTGGCTTCCGGTCGTTCAGGGCAGGTGCCCTTGTATGTAGAAGGGGTGAATTAAAATGGAAGAGCCCCAGCCCAGCAAACTGCAGGGAAATTTGGAGTCAGGCTTAAACACTGCTTCTTGTGGTTTTATCTGCTTATGCATGCTTTGAAGAAAACTCCTTAGCTGGAGGTTTCCACGTGTGGCCATGGGATGGACAGGATCTCAGGAAGCCCTAAGGTCCATAAGAGGTCCAACTAACAACTTGGGATTGGAGGATCTCCTGATCTCCTCCTAGAGCATGTTATAATTGTGCCTCCTGTGCCTTTATGGTAGGTCCCAAGTGGGTTTTGGACACCAGGAATGGCAGAGGATGTGTTTTCTGGGGGCCCTTTGGGATAGGGTACCTGTTGTCTTGAGGGCCAGCAGTTGTAAGAAAAGTATTCAGAGAGCCCACTGGCCTCTGCACTCTTTTTCACATCGAACCTTGGCCAAAGGCAATCAAGTCCTGGGTTTATGCCTGCTCAAACTGAACTCTCTGGGAAGAGGCACTTTAAACTCCTGGCACATTACACTCCACACATCAAATCAGTGTTTCTGAGAAGATCCTCTCTCTTCACAGAAGGTCTCTGAGTTATTCCACGCCTCCTTTTTACCTTCAGGATGGAGGTCAGTCCACTTCACTGCTGTAATAACAATCCACCTTGTTCAAATCCCCCAGTTACTCCTCAGATCCATCCATAACTTCTGGTTCCCAAGTGGGCATCAGATGAAAAATACCTGAAAATCCTTTGAGTCTTACGACACTAAAATCAACAATGTTTTGAAACAAAGATAATGCTTCTGCCCCCAAAAGGGAAGTCACTTGCATCCAGCCCCACAGCCACTTGCTGTTTAGAGGAGCAGAACACAGAGCTGTTCACTACCAGGATCAAAATCAAATCCAGAGTATTTCACATCCTGCAAACAAAAAGCAAACTACCCCTGGCCTGAGACCACACACAGCCAGCCTCTACCGCAGACTCTAAAAGCCTTGGCAGCAGCAGGTATCAATAAGGGGTGAGACACCAGGCCTGGCATTAGCTCTTATCCAAGGGGATAAGAGCTTATCTTGGACCAAGAGCCCAGACGAATCTGTAACAAGCCTGGGGTGCTAAAGATAAAGCATCCCTTTGGTGGTGTTGGTGGAAGCTGCATAAGAGCCTGTCCAGGGCAGAGGAATGCAAAAGGCAGCAGCCACAGTGCAGCAGCATTCAGTGCAGTGGCAACTCGTACCTGAGCAGAAGGCAGGAGGGGTTAGTTTGATTTCAGAAAAATCACCCTGAAAGCATAACTTAGTTTGCATTCATTTATCATGTTATATTCCCAGAAGCCACTGTCTTACCATCACTGGCTTTAATATCACATCAGTCACAATAATTGGGAAAGGTGCTTTTTTCCCCTCCTCTGGGGGAACACTGGGAGTCCTGCCCGATGTTCTGCCAGAAAAACCGCTATTTTACAGACTGAGACAGTGCTCTGCAGAGGTGATAATGCAGATATTGCTGCTTCTCCATAGGGCCAGTTATCCTCTGCCCTGACACAGCCATGTTGCTTCCATCCAGTCCCAGAGCTATCCCTCTCTGCCTGCTCGTCCTCACACCCTGTGGGGCTGCCCTGACACCCAGAAGTCCCAAAACAACAGCCACAGCACATTTGAAAATCAAACACACGACACTCGGGCAACAAGTGTGGTACATGTGCCTTATGCTTCCGCGGTGGACATACAGGTACTCTAAACGTAAGGGTGAAGCGCATCTACCCCCACCACAAACCAGAACAATGTGCATCCTCTGTTCCAGGAAGAGAAATCCCTTTTACACAGTGGGCAGTAAAAACAGAGAGGGAAAGGCAGCTCAGGAGATATCTTCACAACATCAAACAAGAGGGCAAAGCTCCCATCATTTTCTATGGGGCAGAAAATCCAGGTGGAAGCCTCAAACAGAGGAGATCATTGTTTAAAAAAAGAAAAATACACCTAGATAATTAGCTCTTTGGTTTTTGATACTTTAGAATTCAAATTTTCTAGCTTTTTTTTCCAATGACAAGAGTTAGAAAGTCCCAAATAAGAGAGGAAGGGAGCTATAATTCTCTCAAGCACATAAATCCAGGAGCCGGGCTTTCAGAGGAAAGCATCCAAATGCATAAAATCAACCCAAATACCAGAAGACTCTCAGTAAAATCCTAGAAGTTGGCAGCGTTTTAATTTTGCTACAATAGTGCTAGCCGTGTATGAACATATTTTAACTATAGTCGTTGCATGCAGTAATAATGTTAATTCAGCCAAGTTTAAATAGAAGCAAATCCTTCCCTTTGTTTCTCCCCTTCTCCAGCCTTGCAGAGCTGGGGAAGACTGAAAAAGCAAAAACGCTGATGTTTTATGCCTTGATCCGAAGGCTTATGGCACCAATAAATCAATACATAAATATGTTAACAGGATTTCTTGATAAAAAATTCATTCTTTCCCCAGCTAGTGTGGACTCATTCAGCTGCTTTATTCATGAGCATGCCTGCCTGGCTGGCACCGTGAAAGCTCTTTCACTGTCAAAAATTACAGGCTGGCCAAAGGACTCTACCTACTTTTTAAATCTTTTTTTGTAATCTCTCCTCCTCTTTCTTTTATTTTTAAACAGCTGTGGATTTTAATTATAAATGTAAACTTGGTCTAGGCAATTCCTATTGGAAACTAGTAATGCACGTTCATGATAAGGAAGGTCAGACCTACGGTGGAGGTACTCAGGAGAAAGCATCACCCCAGCAAACACGCAATCGGCTGCCCTGTGAACCCCACCGGGCAGTTATGGCACAGAAGCTGTCTGGAACACCCATTTTACATATGTGAGCACCTTCTGCAAGGTCACACGGCAAGTTAATGGCATAATGATGAACAGAGCCCAGAAAGACCAAAGCTGTAACCAGAGGCACCCAACAGCAGCCATAGGCTACTTGCCACCCAAAGACCTTTTGTTTGGCTAATAGTCTTCAGCTGTGACAGTGGATCAAGGCACTGCCTCGCTGGTGACCACAGCACTCAGCCCATAGGCTACCCAGCAGTGCCATGCGGGCATCTGCACCAAGCCAGGCCCATTTATCTCAACACTCTCAAAAGCAATGTCTAACAAATAGCAAACCTACCTGAATTCAATATTCATCTTAAATCTAAAAGCCAAATAGCTAGTAAGACCAAGTAATTCAAATAGTTTCACCTAAATATGACTCAAACTGAGATGGTAAGGGGGCAGCCAATTCATCCAGCAAAGCTCCAAGATATCCCATGATTCAAACCAGCACCACAGGTGCCTCACATAGTTATCTCCAAGTTTCTTTTTGCTGAGCACGCAACTGAGTTCTGTTTTCTGTGAAGGGGGAGAAAGCACTGCCAGGTCCCCACACAAGGTTAGCACAGGGGCAGTTGGGGTTGGGTTGTTCAGAGTTTGAGGAAGGGTTGCTCCTAGAAAAACAGGCACCCCATTTGAGTTTGAAATTCTTGGAAAGCAAGAGTGCTTTACATGTCATTCATTGCTTGAGAAGACTCATGTGTAAGACAAGTTACACTTAGAATAAATTCAGTGCTCTCTTGATGTGGCTTTTTATATTGCAAAGCCAACCAGCAAGGCTTCAGGTATCTGCTATCTTTCACTGAAGAGCCAAAGCTGTCCCCAAATGTACTCCTAAAGTTGTAAGGAGAGAGGAACACACACACTTATATACACACAGAGACACACATATTTAGAACTCTGTTCAGTTTGGTTGCTCAGAGATACATGCAGTATTTATATAAGAATAAGGATGCATTCAGACCAAAATATAGGTTTTGTTGGTCTAGTGAGTAAGTGCAGAATAAACCTTTTCTCCCACTCAGCAGTTCCTGTGGCCTGCAGCCCCTAGCTCAGCAAGACAGAGCCAGTCGCATGGACCGATTCCCAGAACACTGAAACAATCCAATACTCAATCATTTTATGACTCTGAACATAGGAAATTGTGGATCAATGCCCAAAATCATCGTAGATAATGACAGCCCTAAGAATAATGTGCAGGCTTCCTCATAATCTTAAATGAAGATCTAGATTCTTCCTGAAAGAATAAAGCCTATACATCTCAAGCACTGATTTTTCACCTCCAAACATTGCAGGCAAAAGCTTCCCAAGAAATTTTCAATAGCAGAAAACTGTTTAAATGAATTAAAGTCTTGATTCCATTGTCTAAAATTATAACAATAGGCTATTACATGCATGCATGCGTTCTTCAGCAGAGGATTGGGACCGTGCAGAGTATTGATCTATTTAGATTAGGCCACCTTCTCATTCCGTCTTCTACCGAGACTACCTCCAGTGGTACAGCTTCTCTCCTAGACAATTATAAGCAGAAAATATCCTTGTAGATACATCCACCGCTCACATAACTAGCTGGAGCTGAGAGCTCAGTCACGCAAACTTCAGAGCGTGGCAAAGCCCCCAAGTCCAAGAGTCCTCTATCACTGCAAACCCTACCTCTCAGGACAGGAGTCCAAAGCCATTTTATCACTACCAATTTCATGTGTCAGACAAAATAAAACAAAAACCAGTTCGTCATGATCCTCTCAGCTCCATCTAAAGATGTTTCACAAGGTTTTATTAAGACATTTTAAATAGAAAAGGACTGTCTGCTAAAGGAAAAAAAAAAAGATTTTTCTTAACCACAAGTCTTGCCAAATTGTTCCAAATTTGAATGAAAACTGTCTGTGAAATTCCAAATTTTAAGCGTAAAATATTTACTATAGTGTAAATTCATTAAGTCTGCAGAAAATTATGAGACTGGCCCAGAACTGCTCTTCTCCATATTCCAAGAGTCTTCACTGGGAGGGACGCTACCAGACAACAAAAGGTTTTGCCACAGATCATACTAATAAACAAACTAACCCTAAAATAAGCAGATACACCCAGCTTTTTTGGTTGTGTTGATAAGCAGGTGATTTAACTGTTATTAAAACACAGTTTCAAATGCTTCAAGTTACACCTGCCCTGTCTAGGAAACATCTGGTAAAAAAAATGGGAACTATCCACTTTTTTCTCTTGGCTTCCTCCCATGCCATGTGGAGCAGCTGTGCAAACGCTGGTCTCCGCTACTGGAAGGTTTCACCACGCTGCAGTCCGGGTCTATAATTACTCCCTGGCCCTGCCAGGAGCTGACCTCTGGCCAGCAAGCTTCATGGCTGGTACCAGCATTGCCATGGCTGGTACCAGCATTGCTATGGCACTACAAGCTCTGCACAGGATAATTGCTCCAAATTTACCTGCTTCTCCGGTCAGAAACAAATGAGGAAATATTTTTAATCCAGCTAAATGACAACTGGTGTTTCCACCATAACAGCCAATGCAAGTTTTCCAGCTGCTTGGGCTGTATCCTGAGCTCTTACATGGCTACAAACCCATGCGGATAAACTCTCTCACTTTTGCATGACTTCTCAGTCTGGACACTAGGCAAGGTGACTTGATCTAGAGTTTCTATTGTTTCATGAGCAGTTATCCTGC
The DNA here is from genome assembly GCF_035582795.1 of Mycteria americana. Lineage (NCBI taxonomy): Eukaryota > Metazoa > Chordata > Aves > Ciconiiformes > Ciconiidae > Mycteria > Mycteria americana. Next base: position 3,617,397 of record NC_134381.1, on the reverse strand, counting down.
TTTCCACAGTTACTGGGCAATTTTCCTTCTGCAAGGGATTCACAAAGTATTTGATGGATTTTGGCACAAGGAACACAAGAATATGAAAATGTTGCTGGAAAAAAAATCTGAATTAAAAATTTCCTATTTGGAAGTCTCTATAGTGCTGGGAACTTTATCTGTTGGAGGAAAAACAACAGGTTTCCCAGAGAGATTGTAGATGCCTCATCCCTGGAAACATTCAAGATCAGGTTGGACGGGGATCTGAGTAACCTGATCTAGTTGAAGATGTCTGGGCTAATTGCAGAGGGTTGGACTAGATGATCTTTAAAGGTTCCTTCCAATCCAAACCATTCTATGATTCTATAAAAAGAAGGAAAGAGGCTTGAATGTCACCAGTGCTGGCCCTGAAGCCAGGCAAAGGAGAACCATGGCACCTTCTGCCAAAGAGCAGCTTCAACTTACACCTTGTTGTAGCACCCTCATGACATATGCCAACAGATTGACCACAGATGAGCTCTGCACCAGCAGACAGTTCCCTGTCTTCTCTGCTGCTGACACAGCACAGAAAACAGCCCTGATAGCACCCATCTGTGGAGTTCCCTAAGCCAGCACGCCCTGAGCTGCCCTGCACCCACACATTGAGCATCCCACCACCAAGTCGCCCAGACGCAACGCCACACCAATACACCAGTATTGTACCCATTACAGCAGCCTGCCTTTGCTCCTCTCCTGTACCCCAGGGCACATGGTCTGTAGATTAAAGAGCAAAGACTTTCTCCCAGAGCCCACCCAGAGCCAGCCTCTTCTGTCGGGGAACCTAGCCGCAGGTATTTTGGGTTGCCGTGGGAACTACAAGAGCAAATAAAGTCTTCACTTTTGGTTTTCTTAGAAGCGTTCCGTTATTCTCTTCCCCTCCAACCACAGATGTAGCAGTCATGGCATAAGCAGACTGGCATACTTCTGAAAGCATGCAGCTGCCTTTTTCATGCTGTGTAGGAAAGCAATTGTTGGGCATGGAAGAGAGCTGCTTGTACCCTCGATGCTATAACGTTGTCAAGCTGCAAGTGAATTTCTTCAGCTGGAGTTTTCAATTCTGGGCAAGCACTGATGATTAAGCTGTTGTTTGGAGAGATTTTCATTTCTTTTCAGAGAGCAGTTGCTCTGTTGAAGGAACTCTTTACCTTTGTATGATATATGTCACTCTCCTGCTGTATATCTTAAATGTCTCCTATTAAACCTGGAGGTGGCCACGCCACAGTCATTTTGAATATACCTTCACTGGGACATTAAATAAAATGCAGAAGATTCAGTGAGGCACTTAAACGCTTGCTCAGCTTTGCACATTTGCTCAAGTGCTTTTCTGAACAGGGTAATTTGCTGAATCAGGGCTGAAATGGCCCAATCCTTTTAGCCTTAGAGAGAATGTCCGTGTGGGCACAGGGTCAGACAGTCTGCGTTTCCAGACGGGTTGAGACCCAGGCATGGTCACAGACATGCATCGCACCCATCTTGGCATCTAAATATTTCAAAGCCATTTCAGCCTTAGACGTGTTCCATATTTTCTATTACAATACCTTCGGATTTCTGCAAAATCTTCCAGATGAGGAAGTATGCAAAGCCTGCCATGCAGTAACACTGCATCCCTAAAAGATCTGGGAGTTCGGCCCTTTGGCAAACAGGCCCTACGGCCCTCCAAAATCCAGGAGGAAAGCATGAATAAATGGATATCAGCCAAGGCAGAATTTAGACTGGTATGAGATCGTGGTACTGACAGCTCATCATTCCACTCAGTATTCATCAGTTGTACAGATTCCTTCATTTACCATGTGCTTTTCTCTCACAGGGGCCGGCAGAGCACTTCAGCTAGGCAGGGGAAACTTGTGCTTCTTGTTCAGTGATCTCCAAGGGATTTTTCAGCTGAACTACAAGTCTGTCGATGAACACACCAATTTATTATACTGCTATATTGTATATATCTGACAAGGTCTCATTAGTAGCAAATATGTTACTGCAAAGCCTGGTGTAAGGCTTCTCTTTGGGGAAATGGGAGATGAGAAATCCGGTCCACCTTCTGCTCAAGAGCAAGATGCTCAGGACAGTTTGGGCATGGAGCTCTAGGGAGGGTTTTGAGGCACGGAGAACTTTGATTATTTTTATGTCACTAGGTTTCTGCCTGGCAGCAGGGCACAGGTGGTAGGCGATTCTGTTTGTATAAGAATTTTTGAAATTTGGGAAAGATGCTGAGAACTAGACAATTGTCACACATAAGTGATAATAATCATCTAAATGAATGAACTTTGACCTAAAAGACTCCTTTTTCTACATAATAATAAAACTCCCTGCCACTCAAGCAAAACACATGTTGTAACAACATAATGGGATGGAGCAGGCTTAAAACCAGCATGAAACATGGGCGAAATCCACACCTCTATAACCGGCTGGCATCAACCCATTCAAGACCTCAGAAGAGGTATAAATGGGACATGGGCAACACACAGGCCACATGCAGGCTCTCTCTGTTGGGGTGAGTTTCACACATGGCGAGGCTCCAGCCAGAACTTGGTGGTTTTGTGCTCAAGTTAATAGTTTGGTGATCTGTTCTGTACTTTTCGTGCAAGGGCTTGGTCATCACTAAGTCGGTCCCTGCCTTCTGCAGGCTTCCAGTACTGGTTCTGCAAAAGCACCGATCCACAGTCTGGGCTCTTCCCTTCTTCTTCCCCAGCTATTCACTATGGCACTGATCTTGCACTCAAAGCTGCTGCCAGGCTCTTGACTGCCTGCTCCTAATCCTGCCATCACTGCCCAACTTTCCTGTAAGTGATTGGTGATACTGAAACACAAGAAATCAACATTAGCCCCACAGCAGCAGCAAAAGACTGGGAATTATCTACCAGCTTTGTGTGCACATATAAGATGGCTGATTCTTATTAGCAAATTGAAGTCATCCTAACTCAATAGTGAACGAAATTTAACACTAACAACATTAGGGGATTTTCTCTTCTTTATGAAACTGCAGGGAGAAAGAGAGCACAATTGCATCCATGCAGCACCTTAGCACAGCACAGGAGCTCAGCTCCCATCTCCGTCGTGAGTGCACGACACCAGCACGTTACACGTGCACTGCTGGCTCCGTAACGCAGCGCCTGGTCCCAGGCATCTCCCTCAGCACTCAGTGCATTTCCAACAGCAAACGCACAGTGACAAGAAAAGTTCAGCACTGGTGAGCATGAGGTCCCAAGGGTAATCTCTCCCCAAGACAGGGCTATGGGAAATTTTACACTATATATGTAACCCAGCTGTTAGGCAGATGCTGTGTGCCCTTGGCTCTGAGATGCTCTAAAAAGATGAGAAGTCAGCACAGGCTCTTTGCTACGGGCAAGACTGTGGTGGCACATTTCTTTACACATCTCTAAGCATTGCTTGCTTTATCATTGTTAATATTTTTCATCTGTTTGCTCCTTTCTTCCCACAGCGTGCTGTATTATTAGATCTCCAACAGGGCTATGTCCACCTCTTTGAAGACCCAGGTAAATCTTGAGGCCATATGCTGTGTTCCCAGAGAGCATTTCAGCTTGTGCAACACAATATCAGAAAGCCTAAGTGAAAGCAGAGCACCCTTGTTTTCATGCTGCTCTTGTGCAGCTGTTAATGCCATGAGGGGCATCAGTCCCGTGGTCTGTTTTGCTGGTACTACTTTCTTCCAGCCCTGTGGGTCTTGACACCCCACATTCAACTGGAGCAAAGCTTGCCCCTTGGACACGACAGAGAATGCAGTGTAAAAGAAAGAAACCATATCAGAAATGTGTTGTGTGATTCAGAGTAGCAAAACAAAACCTTTCCTTGTGCTTATTCTTCTTAACATAATGTAAGGAAAGCACTTCAGGCAATTTTTTTCCCCCTTTTCCTGTCTGCTTACGCTTTTGCTGGCTAAACAGTTTTGTTCGTCAATATGTTAATTCAGAACAAGGAGAGCTGATGCACACACACACGAACAAAGAGTAATCATAGGAGACTGAACCCATCATAAGCCTCCTCAGCCACTAACACCGCAGGCTGCCAGCCCCAGGACACACAAATATCACTGCAAACAAAACCTCATTTATTCTCATCCATCTCAGTATCTAGCAATTGTGGATTTGTGCTTTAGTGGACTGGCTTCAGGTCACTTCTAACAGACAGCAGACAACAGCACATTAAGTGTATTAGGAGAGAAGAGCAATTTCAAAGCCACCTTCACAGACTCCCACAGGCTTTGCTATTGCATTTACCGCTATACCAAAGTAGGCGTGACAGTCACACGTTAGGAAAGCCAAGTGCATAACCTCACAGGAAACCACAATCATGAGCAAAGGGCCGGCAAAAAGCCACTTAAGTCACCTTTAAGCCTTAACTGGCAGGTTTAAGAGGTGCTTGAGAGTGTGGGAGCTCTTGAGCCCGGGAGGAAACTCACAAGCAGGCAGCAAGCCAAGAGGAACCTTAATCCAAGTCTCTGAGATGCGGGGATGCTGCTTTATGTTATTTATATCCCTTCTGCTTTCTGTTGCACATTCACCTGCACCCTTCCTCTACCTTCTTGGAGGGTTTTGCACAGGAAACCATCTCATGGTCCAGGCAGCCAGTGCTAGTCACGTCCAAACTCCTCCTGAGGAACATCACCTTTGATTCCTCAACTCACAGTTGTGACTGATGAAGACCGAGTGTCAGTGGTTCGATCTTTGTAGATAAATGCCCCCAGAAAGGCATATGCGAGCTCTCCAAACAACCGGGTCAGACAGATTCTCTTCTGCCCCTACAAGCCCCAACTCATTCACCACCCCACCAGCAAAACCATCTCTGGCTTGGGCTGGAAATGGAACAACAATTATATCCCAGCCTTCTATTTCTGTATCTTTATAGGGATCAAGAAATTCAAAGACACAAAGGGGAATGAAAAATACCAAGTGAATCATAAGCTATTCTAGATTCAGTGAGGGTAACATTCTAGTTGGGATCCAATTTAGGATAGACTTACATTTTATTTGAACTGTTGATTCCTACTTACAAGCATATTAGGTTAGGCCCAGTCCACAGTCTTGAAATACCCACCGGACACTAATATTTGTCAGTAGAAAAACAGAAGAAACATGAAAAACTCTTGCCATTAAGATCAAAAGAGAGTGAGTGTACACTTTGACATTTCTCCTTTCCTGCAAGAAGTCCCTATTTTGCAAAGCAAATTCCACCATGTAGCTTTGAACTCCTGTAGAGAAAAGATAAAAGGTGAAAACCCAGCTCTTTGAAAGTCAACATCAAGACTTCTGCCAACTTCAGATGAATCAAGTTTGACCCGTGATTTTCTGTAGGAGAACTGGGACCACAAACCATGCTCCTCAGCACCTTGGAAGCTCATCATGCACCTCCACTGCAAAGGCATGACTACAATTCACGGAGGGGTATAGACCAGCTAGCTCAAACAGTGCTGACTGTGTAACGACCACAGCAAGGAGCTGAAAAACCTTCCTAATCCACTGAGTATACAATGGAAAGCATTGGGCTCCAAGCTAACCACAGCTACAGTGCTAGGTCTACCCTAGCTATCTCACTGAAGGCTCTTCTCTGGTTACAGACTTCGTAATGAATGCTTCTACTTAGCACAGTAAAAGAATTGGGGAATTCATGGGCAGGCACAAGACTTTTCAGGTTTTTCTCACTTTGCAAAACAAGGTGAGCTTCCCATGGCAATCAGGATCGAAGGCAGGAGAGTGTTTCACGATGGGAAAAACTGAGAATTACTGCTATAGAAGAGGAAAACAGCAGTTATACTATTGACTCTTTGAAAAGTTTTACACCTCCAAATAGCCTATATTAGCAATATGCAATAGATGAACCACTGTCATTCACAAACACTAAGCATGTAAACAAGATGATCTAAAATACCATTGTTTAATTTGAAAACTAGGTCTGGAGGAAGATCAGGACTCAGATCCCAGGGCACCACAGTTTCTCTTGTTGAGCACCTACATTATTTCCTCCCATCTCTGTATTTGTCCCCAATACTCAGCTTCAGTTTTCTTTACTCAGACTCTGCACCTTAGTTTGCCAAGAACTTGGAGGCCATCACCAGAAATGCTCTCCTCCCTCAGCAATGCTAATATCCTCAAGCTCCAGCAGCCACTGGTTATTGTCAGACAGCTATGCTTAAAGCATGATAACAAGTGCAGCATGGTAATACTTAGCATATTAAAATAATTTGTGGCAACTAATGAATAAATTTACATAATGGTCCCAAGAGATAATCTGATCGCCACTTACCACTTACCTCAGTAATGGCTCCCTCAGGCACAAGCAAAGTGGAGGCAGCAACCCTTGCTGTCTCGCATCACCCCCAACCCCAGTGAGATGCTCCAGGTGAACACTACTTACTGCAGAAGGTGCCTGCCCTGAGCCACAGCGCTCAGAGCAGAGCCTGTGTCAGCACCACCAAACTAGGACACGGAATGGCTGCATCAGCCCGGTGCAGGGGCTGGTCCACGTTGCTGAGAGGCTCAACTCCTGTCGCTAGACCAGCCTGGGACTAAACTAGTCCCAGCTCCAGAAAAAGAAGTTAGGTTTGTTACTCTAGGGCATGTTGTACTTGAGCAGCAGTGCTGCCCACAGTGAGCTGGTGCTCTAGGTAGGTTTTTCCCTAATCTCACGGTCCAGAAGATGCTCTGCCTGTACTTCAGGGATCTCTGATCTGTCTGCGCTGGATTAGACTGAAAAATTGTTCACAACAGACTGTGACACCGAGTCCTCCCACACGGAGGAAAACAGTTTAGTTACTCGATTTTAAAGCATTCCCAGATCACATTGAAGCCTTGAATTAGCAGGAGGTAAGTGAACTCCACTTGCTGGAGAAAAAGGTTCTTCCCTGTCCTCAGGACACAGCAATTTTCCTAAATCACCTGTTGCTCCTTGGAACTTTTTGAGTAGAAACAGGCCACAGCTGACAAATCTGCAACTCGCAGAAGTGCTTGTTTGGAGCAATTGTTCTGATGCTGCTGATTCAGGAAGGAGTTTTCCCCAGCTTATTCTTAAAGCATTTCACCCAACTGATGATTCAGTCTTTCTGCTTCAAGCATAAATCACCTTCCAGATAAAGTCTTGCTAGAAAGCTTTCATTGGCCCTAATTAAAATGAAACTCTGTGAAAGTATACACAGTTGATCAGCAAGGAAAAATTGGGCTGAGATTTGTGAACTTGCATTCTCCCCGCCCTCGTAATTCCTCAATTTATCACAGAAGAAAGAGTGAATATTTGCAAGGTAGATTACTTACTGCAAAGCCTACCCTTTGATGTTATTTTTCACTAAATCTGTAGGAAGGCTGCATCTGGACCACATATAAAGTCATCTCAGTCCTTTGGAAACAAGTGAATAACCCTTCACAACAAACTTCTCTGTTTGGAAAGACCTGAGCCAAACCATCAAACTCAAGCCCAAGCTCCCTCTTTCCTGAACATCATTTTACACCAAACTCTTCAGCTTGCCTGATGCCACCACAGACCAACTTTTCAGTATCAAAGCTGCTTTCAGGACAGAGCAAACTCTCTCCCTTGGTTAAATTAATGCTGAACTGGTAAAGCGTGTCTCACCCTGCAACAGACCCTGGCCATCACCACTGCAAACTAAGAAAACGAACTCTTCTGAACACCCCACAACAAATGTAGTAGCAGGAAAAGAGAAGCAATAACAAAGCCCTACGGATGCAGGGCAATCAATCAATCACTATTTTCCAGAAGGAAATGAATGGCCCATTAAGGAAGCAGTCTGTAACCTCAACTTCCCCGTAATGGGTCTCCGTCCTAGACTGCCTGGCATCAAAGGGATTTCAGCCCTAAGAATGGACCCCATGCGGGGCTCTCTGCTTTAACAGCAGGAAGGGAGAGGCTTTGCACAAGCAAGGCAACAAACCTACCCCAAGCAAACCCAACATGTGGGCACACAAAGGGAGGGGTGAAGGAAGGGCTCTGCTAAGCCTGAGGAACAGCAGCCTTCCCCACTTTCTAGTTAGGTAGTGGGAGAAAAAACACCAGCCTTTTTTCTTATTAATGCATAATCACAATTTACTTAGACTGCATCTTGCCTCTTGTGGTCCCACAGCCTTTTGCAAATCTTAATTAAGCAAAACATTGAAAGTAGGTTCACAGCTCAGCTCTGATGAGTATCCTGCATCAGGGGAATGCTGGTTTCCTTGAGGAGACCAGAGGCTGGGGCTGGCAGGGAAACTAGCTCCACCATTGCAAAATTTTCCTGGCCAAAAACATTCTCAGCAGTGGAGAGCCCAAATGGTGAATCAAAGCTCCCTGAACAAGTAATAACCTCTGACACTCACCTGTTGTCTGAGCCTAAATATGCTGGCTTACTTCCTCTCCTCCATAAACCAAGCAGAAGGACCCTGACACATGTTCGCTTACCACACCGTTCAAGTTCTGGATGCAAGAGGCAACATCTTCCAGTTTCTTCCCATATCAACCCAGCATGGGTTCAGCAGTCATCCAGCTGGTTCAGGCCATATTAATGTGCAGTTGCTGAACTGACTGGTGCTGGATGGACGGACTGGTTGCATTGCTGTTACCTCTGCACAGTCTGACAACTGCATCCACAAACAACCACCATGCTGGGTTTTCAGTCATTGCTGCAGCATGGTTTGGGCTTTTGTTTCATTTTTAAATTTGATGAACTTAGAGTAGGCACAGAAGAAACCAAGACAAAAGCCAAGCGGCCAGAAAACAGCAGATGACTGAAGCTGTGAAAAAGTTAAGGGCTGCACAGAGTGGATCTTCTCCACCCACATCTTTTCTCAGCTACTAACCTGCAAAAGCACAGCCAGCTCCTCAGCAAGCAGAGCAGCACAGGGAGGGGGTGATGCAGCATGCAGGGCAGAGCCAAGGGAGAGGGGGCAGAGATGGCTGCTGGCACTGGTTACATGAACACCGTCTGCCGAGTGGTCCTGTGGCACGACACACACCACTCGCCCTCCACCCGACAAGCAGACCGTCCAGACACCCTCATATCTGTCAGGGACATGAACCCAGCAAGCATTAAAACCTAAGCTGGAGTCTCAGATGAGGCTGGACATTATACAACAAATACTCAACTGCATCTCATCCAGACGTCTGTTTCCAATTAGATTAATGGGTATCTAGAACGATACTATAATAGTTTTCAAAGCAATCCCCAAAATCAATACCCCAATAGTAAGCTCTGGTTTTTGCATGTGGTACAAAAGGCAGTTTGGGAGAAGATGATCTAATACACCACGTATTGATTAATCAATTCCAGCCAGGATGCTAATGGGCTTTTCTTACAACAGTTGGCACTAGAAGGAAGGAGCGGGAATGCTGAATGAGAAAGGGAGAAACTGGTTGTGTGATGAAGTTTCAGGGCGAGGGGAGGGCATGCAGTGGGGAAATGGGCCCTTCCAGAGATCACTCTAAGTGGGCAGAGACTGGGAAGAAATGGAGGAACTGAACAATGAATGGAGAAGGTAATAAATCAGATATATTAGCTTCAAACACAGCAGAATTGTACCTTGCAATTTACTGTGGTTGATATTAATACTTTCCTGTTGCTACAGAAACCCTCACAGGAAGGTCTGCGAAAGAGCCCAGCATGGGTCTAGAGTCTATAATGAAGCAGACCAAACACGTCGTAGTCCTACTGGCCAGTGAAATGGTCTGGAGGCATTATTAATGCCTCCCTTAGTTATTTTTCCACATTGGCACTTCTGGCTAGGACAGCATGGGGTAATTCAGATCATCTATGCACAGCTGTCAGATTGTCCTTCCTTCTACAGTCAACAGAAAGAAGCAGCCAGTGTAGCCATACACTGCTAATCGTCACCACTCGCTCTCTCCTTCATGCCTCTATACTTGATAAAGTCCTTTAATACCATAGAAAATGGAAGTACAAAACAGCTGGACCATCCTCCAAACCCGAACCATAGCACTTTACACCCACTGTAGAAACACGTGAAGATCTAAGCAAATCACGAAGCTGGGGAGAACAGGTCTGCAGCAGATACACAGGTCCCTTACAGCTCCCAAAGAAGAGCTGTCATACTTCGCAAGGAAATATGATACAGATGCTGGAAACCAGCTGAAGGCTCTATTCCCAGCCTGTTAGCAAGGGTTAGGTGCTTGCCTCTCAAGACAGGACACCTCAAGAGGGTAGGTATAAATTCCAGACACAAACAAGAGCATTACACTGCCTGAAAGACAGCAGAGTCATTCAGTTGTTGCTAATTGGGTGAGGTTGCCCTACTCTTTGTAAAACTGGAAATAGTAAAACTGACCAAGAGGTTTTGGCCTTGAGTGGCTGTGACAGTCATGGTCCTGGCTGGCAGGAGGCACAGCCAGCAAAGACCCTAGCGAGGAAATTCAGCCTGGTCTACAGCCAACAGAGTCACGCCAGGTGTGAAGGTGACTCATAGGGCTTTGTAAAATTCTATGGGAGTTGCCCAAACTAGTACTGGATCTCGGTGCTAACATCTAGCTGACGCTGTTCATTGATGTAGATTACAAGTTTGATCACGAAGGCTAGACCTAGTCAAGAGAGGAAACAGGTACAAAATATTAACGAGTCACTGGTTTTACTACCCTATATTGTGCAGTTGGGTAACTGATTTTCTATGGGACATCATGAGAACATGCTCTTACTCGCACACCCATCCTACAGCAGAGCATGCCAGCATCTTGGAGCAACACACACTAATTCTTACACATGGCAACACCACATTGACACAAGACATCATGTTGCAGGTAAGCAACATGCAGGCTCAAACCACCACAGCTCACGATAGAGGTTCAAAGGCTCTTACAGGACCTGCAGAACAACCCCCAAAACATAGGAACAATCCTCCTAAAAAGCAGGGTAAGGTGCTAAACAATAAGGTAAAAATGCACAAACTAAATTACTTTTTTTCCAGAACGACCCTTTCCAAACTAACACAATGCATAACAACACGCCAGGAGTCCTACAGCCCCATCAGCGGACTCACATTGTAGAGGATGTCAGTCCATCCCTCCATGGTGATGCACTGGAAGACGGTGAGCACAGCAAAGAGGATATTGTCAAAGTTGGTGATGCCATAGTTGGGCCCTTGCCAGTACTCCCTGCAGGTGGTCCCACTCTCACACTGCCTGGCAGGAGGTTCCTCTCCGCAAGGAAAATCTCCCACCTCATCACCTGCAGAGAAGAACAGTGGGGAGAAAAGTTACCAACTGAAGCCAGTCAAGCAGCTGGTGCTGCTGCATCCTCCTTGCACCACCACATGAATGCAATTTACATTTCAGGCTTCCTTGTGCCACTATGGGCATGTAAAAGATACTATGCCCATGTAATCATTTATATACTGCCATGTTATAAGAGACAGTTTAGTGGCAGGGTGGAGCAGAGCCATCCCTGAAGTGCCTAGGAGTTATAGTTTGCCCCAGTGTTCAGCCATGTCATGTGTGAGAAATGCTACAAAAAAATCAGTGCAGTAAAAGCAAGGGCTTTGGGAATGGTGCACGCTTCAAATGCTGTGAGCCAACAATACACCCTCATACAGCACAGCTAAGTCCTAAATATTGGCACTATAACATTAAAGCAAAAGGGCAGGTTCTTCACCAGTGGCTTAAGCAAGAGGTGCTTGTGGATAGCCCCAAAATTGTCCAGATAGAGATGTTAGACCACAGCTGCATGAGGAGTCCCTGGCTTCATCGCAAGGCAGTACCAGCCTGCGAGGTGGACTAAGAGCTCTAGCCCCTCTGTAAGCTTCATATTTCTGCCCCAAAGGGCAATGCTGTGGAGCGTAGGTACACATGGCAGGGAAAGCATCCAGCTGTCAGCTTGTCTGCAGCAGGGATGGAGTTTCTCTGCTGAGTTTCATTTCAGACCCAGAGAAGGCAAAGGAGGATGAGTCTGTCATAGTTAAGGACCTCAAGGGATGGCCAGAAGGGTGGCCATCGTCTTCCAGAATCAGCTGTGAAGTCTGAAGCATTGCAGCCCTCCAGAGACGTTGCGAGCACCAACACAGAGCAGTTTGGAAAACTAAAGTGCTGGGTTTTCAAAGTAAGTAAATATACTAAGTAATACTCCTATTTACACAGAGATGCAATTCGGGAAATATTAAAGGGTTTTAAAAGTGACACGTTATGGTAATGGAGCAGCAAACTGCACAAAATCAAATTCACCAGGGGGAAAACAAGATCAGCACTAACAATAATTAGGAATAATCATTCCATAGAGCAAAGCCTGCAGGAGGAAAACAAGATTGTCACTGTGGCTCCAGGATATACGTGTGTGTGTGTGCGTGTGACGCACTTTCCTGTTGACTCAACACCTTAACGCAGGGCATCTCTCTCCAGCTCCCATATGGGTCACCACAGGCTTTCACAAGGGCTTAGTGAGAAAGCCTGCAGAAAGAAAATACCAAATCTGGCTCTTGCAGACCATTTGTGAGTGTGTCTTAAAAGACAATCCAGTTTTATCTCTGGTTGGCCTTTTGTTGCCAGGTAATGCTCTGAAAATGTAATGCACATCTACTACGAAGGGTTGGGGTTTTTTTTCCTTTTTAAAAAAGAGACCAGAACTGGTCCCTACTCCCATGGCTGGGGAAGACAGAGAAAAAGGGAGTCTCAAGGTAAAATGGGAAACAAATGTGATGCCCTCCTCTCCAGGAGCAGCTTCAGGGCACTTGAGCTGGGTCAGCTGCGGAGGGTGGCTGCTTAAAAATAATCCTGTGTCAGCAGAACAGGACAGCATGGAGGATGCAGGGAGTCAGGCATCCACTGGAACATGCGCTGCCATTAATTTTTACCCATTTTTCATTAAAATAGAGAAATGTTTCCACTAGCTCAGAACAGTCTCTCAGGCTGCGTGGCAAAGGCCTTGAGTAACCCTTTTGCCATATTTAGGTCCCCACCATCCCTCTTCGTTGCAGTTTATTACTGACCTACCCTGGGCTACTGGATTAGCAGGGCTATAGCAACATTTGCTGTTGACACCTCTACTTGGTTCCCTCCACGATGTGCTGAAGCCACAGCTGGTACCTCTCATGGGGCTCCTGATTCCAGGAAAAATCCCAGGAGTTTGCTCACTTTGGGGATATGGAACAGAAACATGCATGAGCAACTCCTACTCCTCCAATTTGCTAGCCTCCAACAGAGGCATCTCTTTAATGAGGTTCACATTTCCACACTCAAACCAGACTTTGGAGCCCGTGGTATCAGGCCTGGGCTTGTTAATGCACATCTTTGGAGATGATGAGCACTTAGGTTTTAAAAAGCTCAGCTGATGGCTTTGCGGGATGCTCTGCTGCTCCGCTCACAAGGGACCACAGCGCCAGGAAACCTCACCACTCTCTGCCTTTCCAGAAACACCATCGTGTCATTTCCCGCCGAGCAGGTGGAATCGATCCCCATAATTCATCTGACAACCAGCTCGTTAGCCCTTGAGAAAAGCAGGGGCCAGTGCCTGTAAACACAGGCACCTTCCCACACTGCCCGGCCAGCGGATTCGGGGGGAGGTGAGCCCGGCCACGCCGCGTCCTCCCACCGAGATGCCAGGTGCTGCGATGCAGAGATATGCAACACACACAACAGTTTTTCGGCTGCACTCCCAATTCCTAGCTGGGAGCCACCCAGCAAGCAAGAGTCACTTAAACACGACGTTACACATGACAAAAATCTGTTCTCAGTCCCCAAGCCTGGCACAGAGATCTCTCAGTCATCACTGATGTCAGAGAGTTGTCTGCAGAGAACACAAACAGCCTTGGGTTTTATTTTTCCCTTTTACATTAACTAGTTTCTGGGGGGAGGGGGAAAAAAAAAAAATCACTCTTCTCTTTAGTTGGCTAAAGACTGGCTAAAGTCAGCCCATTAGCAACAGAGCCTCAGAGCTCAGCCTGCAGCCGCTACCTGCGAATGAAGGATGCAAAAAATCACCCACCTTGCTTGCAATTTAACAGATCTGAAAATGCAAACCTTCTCATAATTGCTTTCTCCCTGCCATCTCACCAAGAACACTCCTGCTTCCGACACCCCTGTATTGTCACCGTGGTTATTATTCCTCTGTAATTGCTGCAGTAGCCCCAGAGACCTTGCAGTGAGCTGAGACCTGTTCTGCTTGGCATGAACACACACACCCCGCAAAAAGATTTTCCTCTCCTTCAAATCCAGTCCAAAAATTCATTTCTTCCAGGAATCGTCATGCTTCGCTCAAGTCACAATACCTGACTGTCCTTCACAAGTTGTGTTATGTTTTTCTAACATTACATAGGAACATAAGCAAGAAAACAATTTCACCCTGCTTTTGCAAAGCTCTGTGTAAACTGAATATATTAAACTGTTTCCATGTTGTTGTTAGAAAGCGCTGTGAAGGATGCCCAGAGATTTGGCAGGGATGTTGTTTTATTACCATTTGAATGCATACAAATAAATCAATATTAAGACCTATTAGTGATAATCACTGAAAATACAAGACTGTGTTTTAAAGACAGTCAATTGTACCTTAAATTGTAATCTTTTGGAGACAAGAACAATATTTTCATCCGTGGATAGCCCAGATAACCAACACATATTAGCACTACTATAAAGGAATATTAAAAAATTACATGGAAAAAATTGGCTTTTTATTTTTTTTCAATTGGAATGAATTCTGAACGAACCATGGACAAGCAGCTGGATTTGACATGGCAGCCAGTCCCAGCCGAGGGTCTCTGGGCATTACTCCTCTCCACCTCCATCTTCCTGGCTTTATTAGTCATTCACAGGCAGACACATCATTTACTCTGCAGTGCCCAATTTCCCTTGCCCTTCTCTGTTTGAAGGACATTTTTATCCCTTCTCCATCAAGGGGCTCCTTGCTTTCCATCTATTGTCCTTTTTTTTTTTTTTTTTTTTATTTTTTGGTTGCTCCCAGTCTTTCCAATCTTACTATTTCACACCAAAGTTTTCTCATACCCATGCAACTTGCCCCAGAAACCTTGCAAGGAAATTCAACATTCAGCAGCTGTTCATAGAGCTAAACCCAATGAAAATGTAAACAGAGACCAATGAATGAAAAAAAATAACAAAAAACCCCCACCCTTCAGCAAACTGGAACAACAGGAATTTGGTTTTCTCCCATGAGAGGAGGCCCTAAGCACCTTTGTCTCACTCTTGCATAGGCTGAGAGCAACCCACTAGCATCAGGGGTGCTGTGGTGGTGTAACAGAGAGAGGAGAATCTGCCCCAGTGCATGTAGGGTGAGCACAAAAGTCTGTTAACTCTTAGAGTAGGTGGGTAAAGAGGGAGAGAATGCAGCGAACGTGGAAGAGGAAAAAGGAAAAGCAACATAAGAGCAGGATAGAAAGCATCCCGATGAGATGAAGGAGACTAGAAGCATCGTGACGATACGCTGGGAGGGGAGCAAAGCTCAAAGCTCACCTGTCTCATTAGAGAAGCAGGTTTTATGAAACTTCCCCATGTAAAACTCCAGCCCGATGATGGCAAACATCACGATGGCGAAGAAGAGGAGCAGCCCGATCTGAAGCAAGGGCACCATCGCCTTCATGATGGACTTGAGGACAACCTGCAAGCCTGTGGGGACAAGGAAAAACATGTAATCAGTGAGGGAAAGAAAACAGGGGCTTCAGGGTGGGGGCGAGGTAGGAGAAGGGCTGTCTAAGGGAAAGTTTAGGCTTGGCAATACCAAGCAATGCTGCTTTTCCCAGAGTGCTATAAAAAAGATGCTACAGCAATAATGTACTCAAGATGCGAGAGAGACAATCAGGAGAGTTGTCTTTTTCTGACCCCTCTTCTTCAGATCACAGATTCAAAGGTCTCTTAAGCTTCAGACACACAAAAAGGACTTCTGCAGCCGATGGAGTCCCAAGACTCAGTCTGGAGCTGGACCAGGTCCCTAAGGCAGGTCCTGCAGCAGTATGGGTGCAGCAGCAGAGCTGGGCACTGCTGTGGTACCCTCCTGTCCCAGGCAGGGCAGGGAGCGCTGAGCTGCACAGGAGCTGCCTCTCCCTCCGTGACACACGGAATAGCCACGACGCTGCCGTGCCTATCACATCCCGCTTCTAGAGAAACAAAACCCCGTCTCCAGGGCTATGCATCCATAGCTTTGTCACTGGCACTAAAACTGATTTTCAATTAAAACCAGGGGAGATAAGGCGAGAGAGGTCGGAGAGATGGAGGTGTCAGATAATGTCATGCAGACGCACATAACAAAAAAACTTCAGCGATAAACAGCAGCTGAAAGCCACCTTGGTGGCCTTTCCTAAGCTATGGAGAATGAAGGATCGTCATTGTGTTGCCACCTTGTACAGCACTACTGAGGTCAATATGGGTGCATGCAGAAAAAAAGCATGAAGATCTGTTGGACAGGAAAAATACTGAGACTGTAGAAGAAAAGCATATACCATGCTTGTGTATGAATGCACCTGGAGGTTGTATGTTTACTACAGGGTCAAAACACAGCACACAGCCTTCACAGCATCACTAAAAACATGAGAGCAAATAATGCTCTGTGGGAAAATACTGTGCTGGTCCAGGACACATCACCAGGTGGGAGAGAACGTCCTCCTGGGGGGAACATGCAACCCACACCAGGACAGGGACACCCCTGAGGGGCCGCCTTAGTTCTCTGATGTCCTTAGACTGTCACTACCACAACACCATATTGCCTTGCACAGGCAAGAAGCCCATGAAAAAACAGCCAGCAGCACCTCCTTATTAGAGATCCTCTTAATAAATGACACCTTTCCCAAGCCCAGCCAAGGACCTCTACTGAGTGGGAATTCAGATTCAAGCCCTGCCCATGAAATGATGCTGATTTCAGGAAATTTGGGTGCTGTTATTGCAAAGCATAACCCCTTGCTGGACTTCTACAGCACCAACATTTCAGTCCTGAAGCAGCCAGGGAGGTGGCAGAGCTGATGCCCCAACCTACTGCCTAGGAGAAGAGAGGGCTGCCTGGCTGTCAAGGGGTTAATGCAGAGAAGAGCAGAGCATCCCACAGAGCAGCAGTTCCCTTTCACTAGCTCTTGCTGGAGGGAAAAATCTCTCTGTTCCACATTCAGAAATGAAATACACTCCTGACAGCAATCCCCTGCTAGCAGGCAGAGCAGCTGCTGAACAGCAACAAATAAAAAGGCAGTAAGCAACGGTGTGGGGACTTTGATGGTTTCAGGGCATCAGCAAGGCATGATGCAGCTCCTCACTGGAGCATTCAGACCCTTCACGTTAGCATGTAAAATATAGCAAGTTGCCCATTGAGTAGGCAAGACCAAGTCCTATCTGTTCTTTCCCTTTTTTTTTTCCACTTATCAAAGGGGTAAAATCCCCAGTGCAAGATGCTCAGCTGGTAAAAACTGTCAGAAGATCCAAGCTCAGGGCTGGGGGCCTGAAAGCTGCAAAATTTGGGTCTCCGGTCTTAACGCCCCAGAGAATTAATTCAACCCCAAAAGGCAAAGGAGTCCTAGGACAAATCCCTGCCACTCACTTGCAAATTTGGGAGTGCAGTGCTGAGGTCAGCTGGCTGTACACAACACGGGATGACAGAAAATCAGAACCTAGCAAGGGCAGGAGCCCCAGACCACGAAGAAGCAGAGGAAGCATGTAACATCCCAAAAGCTATAGAGCACCTTTGCCTGTGAAGATGACATGATCATGACACTCACTTGGGATTCCTGATACAAGCTTCAGGGGTCGTAACACTCGGACGGCTCGCAGAGTCCGCAGGTCAAAATCAGTCCCAGCAGTTGCTAGAATCCTAATTGTAAAAGGGGAGAGAGGGGGAAAATTGAGATTAAATGCAAATTCCTCTTTCCAAAGCATGGATAAAAGTTGTGTAAAACCAGCAAATATTCAAGCTGCTTTAAACTTTTTACCTGTGATCACATTGCAAATTGTGTCCACTGAAAACCATCAATTCACACACTCCTCCAGAGCTGCTGAGCTTTGCTCACACTATAAGTAAATCTGCAATATCTGCCTGCTCACAAGGCCATTTACACATAGTGAGCAGGCCTGGCTCTGGCTGTTGAAGAGCAGCACCCTGTGCTTATAGGAAAGCATACACCATTTTTCAGAAGGAGGCAGTGAGGGAAATAAACCCCCCAGTTATGTTAGAAATTCCCTGCCGGAGCTTTTCCCTATAATAAATACAGAAATCCCTCAAGTACTGATGTTTCCTAATAGGTGTTTCCTATTAGGTGTTTCCTAATACCTGAAGCAGTTTCCAGTTACACAGTTTACTCTGTGTGTGCAAAATTAATTTTTGTTCAGAGCACCTTATTTGAGGAGAATATCCAGAGAGGAGGGTGCAAGTATTTCCTCTGATATGCTGCAGTAACTCTGATAAGAAATACAGCCCCCAAACCAGAATGGTTCTTAAAATTTTAAGTGCTCTGCACAGAAAATGACACGGCTTCACTGTTTTAGGGCACAGCAAAGGAAGAAATATTGTCACAGCATCCGCAAGCCGCAATGATGCAAACTCCTTAAACGAAGACGCTGCAAGGCACACTACCCCACAGAGAGCATGGCAAAACTGCGTTCATTAGTTACTGCAACACTTCCTATTGTGCTTCAACAAAAACATTCTTGATTTGAGACAGGGCTCCCCTAACACAAGCCAACCACGCAGTTGGTTCAGAGCAAAAACCCTCTCACCAGCTCCCCATCGACTTCACCAGGTAAAGTGATTATAAGCAATTGCCATTAGTTTTTGCTAGGTTTGTCCCCAGGCTGTTCTACCAAGGTGGAAGTGGCTGAGCAACCCAGCCCACCAGTGGGGTCTGCAAGCCCCCAACCGTCTGGTACCAAATGCACAAGATGCCACCACTTTGTTAACCACAACTGCTGAAAGCGCTGCCCATGGGGACCCAACCTTGACCATAATCTGACACTTTGCCAACCTTTCCCCAAGAGCTACGGCAGCAAAAGGGACTTGCAAATCGGGCTGAAAAGCGGGATTCCAGAGCTGCCATAGGCCACGGGCAGAGCTGGAAGGAGACTGCCAGACTTGGGCAGTGAATCCCAGGCAGTTCCCTGGGGACTAAGCACCCAGACACAGCAAGCGTCCCATGCCGGGGCACAGAGATGCTCTGAGAGGTGCAGGGCACCCACAGCGTGCACCCGTGATTTATCTGTACCTGCCCAGGAGCCCTTTTTCTCAGTTCCTGATAGCAGGCTGCTGAGCATTCAGCGAAGTGGCCAGCTACCATAAAAAATATACAAGAAAAAGCAGAGTTTTTCAAAACAAGACGTATAGTTTTACTATGTAGTATGTATTACGCAGGACGTCTGGCAAACTCAGCAGCGGAGGACGTGGCTGTGTAGGGAGCACTCACAGCACAGCTACACTCAGATAAAAACCCTGTCCTTGACTTACTGACTGACTTAGCACTGCTGCCAAGCACGGGCCAGGGAAGCGCAGGATCAGCATTGCTGTGCGGAAAGGGCCAGACTCCATCAGCAGGAGGTGCTGGAGATCAGGAAAAAAGCATGCTGAGATGTTGGATGGCAAGAGAGGCAGCAGCAAGCCAGGACCTGAGGAGCAGAGTATCTATTCTATAGGACACCTGTTCCTACATTTTCACGACCAGAAAATTCACATTACATCAGCTCTATCGATGCAGTTTGAGCATAAGCAACAGGAGACAATTTAAACCAAGAACCATCACATGCAGAGACTTCTAATTTAATCTTCTGCACCCATGCCAATGATTTCATTCCTCTTCTCCTTTCCCTCCATCCTCACAACTTAATTGCTCACTTATAAACCTCTGCAGTCTGGGAATAGACACACTTCAAGTCAAAAGATAATCTTAAACATCCACCTTAGATGTTGCTACTAACGGCACAATTAGTCTCCAGTGAGCTAAGATGGATTTGTGCTGTCACGAGGCAAATGGTACAGGTTTGTACCTGTTTCCTGGAACAAACTGAGAGGAGGGGTGCTTGATACGCTCATCGTTTTGTTTCTAAATTCAAAGAGAAAATGGGAGTGAATGGGGGACACCATCAATTAGTCCCTTGGAGCCAGTAAATGTTCCAGTGGCTGGAGGTCTTCATTCCAGTCTTGTCTTCCTAATCGGCTTGATGCTAAAAAGAGCCTGCTCAAACTATGGCAACACCCCCCCCCCCGTCAAGTCAAAACCCCTAATCATTCATTAATTCCCACATCACTAGCACTGTGATCCCCTAGCTGACCTACACAGGGCACCCTACAGCCCACCATCTCCCATGGCTGGAGAGCTGGTCCATGGATCGCATTAAATCACAGTCGAATCATGCAAACCATCCATGCCTGTACAGCTGAGCTGTCGCTGCTACATCTGCCCATGAATCAGCCACTCTTGAAAAACAATACAACCCCGGCCAGATTTTGCCTAGAGAGGAAAACAAAAAAATACAGCTGCATCCTAAACAAAGTCACTTTTGGTGGAAGAAACAGAAGACCGAGGGGATGAGGTGGTAGCTCTAGGTCTAAAAATCCACATTTGAGCCTTGCAGGTAAATGAGGCAGGTGGTGAGAAAACCCAGGTGGGCATCCAGCATGATTCCTGCGCTAGCCGAAGCGGGGAGGGCTGGATGCTGCAGCCTTCTCACGCCGTGTGCTCACAACCGCGGCTCTGCGGCCCCAGGCAGGGGCCAAACAGTGGAACCAGGAAAAAGAGGGCCCCAGGGCTTTTAGAAGTGTTGTGGGGTCAGCGTCCGTCCCAGTAGCCCTGGCGCATGGGGTCTTACTGCTCCAAAGGACCCACTGGCAGAAAGCTGGCGCGCAGTAATTGCGAGGGAAGAGCCAAACTGCGGCTTTCAACAGCTGGATCCCAGCAAAGCAGCTCGGCGGGGGGAAGCTCTGCCAGGGTGGAGATGGTGCCTTTTCTCCCTACAAAACCAAAGCTAATTTACAGCTGCTCAGAGGTCCGTTCCCCTAAACTGTTCACAGACGTGCGTAGAAAAATGCCCCAGTGAGGGAAAGGCCCTAATTAACTTCATGGCATTGGCCTAAGTGCCATCTTTCTGGTTTACTTTTTCCCCCGCTCCAGCTGAAAGGTTGCAGA
Organism: Mycteria americana; assembly: GCF_035582795.1. Classification (NCBI taxonomy): domain Eukaryota; kingdom Metazoa; phylum Chordata; class Aves; order Ciconiiformes; family Ciconiidae; genus Mycteria; species Mycteria americana. Next base: position 3,596,353 of record NC_134381.1, on the reverse strand, counting down.
AGCCACAGTGAGCCAGGCCAGAACAAGTCAGAAATTATCATTAAAAATAAGAGAAATGGAGACATCAAAGGAGCCAGCTGACAAGCACGTCCTGACAATCCTGCCAAAGCATCCCTGGCTGCACAGCGAACAGCTGAGAACAAAGCAAAGGTGATGGGCAAGCCAGTGCCGGAAGAGGAAATCAGCTGTGAAAGGTAAAAAAAATAGCAAAAAGAAGACTTTAGGAGATAACCTCATGAAGAAGAATACATGGCTTGATCTGCAGCCCTTTTTGTATCTTAACAGGTTGTACAGAAACACTAAGATCTGATAGGCTTAGGATGTTGTCTTTGATAGCACTTCAAGTGTTTAAGTGCAACAAAATCTCATTAAATAAGTTCCTCCATGTAATTTGCCTTTCTTACGAGCAGGATAGCTGACCATCAAACCTTTCTGGCTCATATGCTGCTGTGGAGGATCTGGGCATGCATCCTGCCAGCCCAGCAGTGCTCAGGACCGCTGCACTTGTTCCTCACTTTCATGATAACTTGGTTAAATGCTGCTTTCTGTATCACCGCCTCCACTAACAAGCTCTGACTGACATCTGTTCCCAGAGACAGAGGCCAAATTTGTGATAAACACCTGATAACTATTGTTCTAGCAAAGCCTGGAATAAATTATAAAAGCAGCTTATCCCTTTGGGTATAAAAGAAAGCAAAGAATGAAGGGAAAGTTCCTCTCCTAAACATTATGCTAACATAAATAATTAGCAATCCGTTTCTTAAAGTACCTCAGAGCTCAGGATTTCTGTGTACTGGTTCAGCAAGACACCCGTTGTCGTACAATGCTGCACTTTTCAGAGCTACCTGATAACAAATCTCCTTACTGAAGCCCTGACCAAAGAAAATGCTTCGAAAGTCCTTCAAGCTTAACCCCAGATCTCCAAATCCTGAGGACTGGTGTGGGGAAAAGCTAACCCTGCTCCTCAGGATCATCCCCACCTTGTCCTCCTCCTACCTTAATGGCCTTTTAGTGGATTTATTTCAGCTTTTCCAGATGATCTCTTGAGGAGCAGGTGACAGAGGTGCTTTGCATCTCCCCCAAGGCGGGAAGAGGAGGAGGAACAGAAACGCAGAAGATGACCCAAGTGAGAGCCAAAAATAGATTATCAAAAATACAGGGTTTTCTATACATGTCTCTGCTTACAGGAGCAACCACACCTTGGGTCCAGCCTCAGCAAAGAGCAGCCGGTGAGGCCACGCTCAACACACACATATCTGCAGGTGATGAGGCACGTTTTCTGCCCGGTCTCCTGGACTCACTGTCTATAAATCACAAAAGAGGCGGCATGAGACGTGCAGGAGAGAACTGGAACTGGCTGCAAGTCCAGCAGCTTCAGCGTGTCTGCTCGCGAGCAGATAACATACAGCTACAGCAACAAGCAGCAAGATTAATAACTGAGAACGATTAACACTTCCAAGGGGATCTCGCCACTGGACAACACTGGTGCCAGGGCAGGTTCTGCTAGACGAGAAATCGCTGGCATAAATTGTAGGCATTTTTAATGTAACTTTGCCATTTGTTATAAACTCGAGTCCTAGAAAGTAAGTGGAAACAGCGATTTTTTCAGAGGCCTTATCCCAACCACCCGTTCCTAAGAACCGAATCAATCTCTTCAGCAGGATTAGGAGAAAGACTAAATACCCACCAGACAGCTTTCCTCAAAAAAAGATAAAACTAGCCAGCAGTACAGCAGCTGTCTTAGGAAAAGAAATAACAACCATCACTTCTTACCCACAGATTCAACCCCACCTAATGCAGACCCGCTGGCAGCACTGACCCCAAAATCTGACAGAAGCAGGAGCACAGAAAACTCGAGTAAATCGCCCTCATTACCAGAGCCCAACTTTGGGCACAGGCTGCTGACATTTAACAAGCCCCAGTGACCCCCAGGAAACAGAAACCAATGGGAAAAATACATAAAATAAATATCTACATAAATATTGGCTGACTAGTTTAAAGTTGTTTCCCCCATCCATGGGCTGACCATCTCCTCTGTCTATGCTACACCTGCTACAGGTGACCCTCGCCATCCCCTCCTTCCCAATTCCTCCTCTGCTGCCCAGGGGATGGAGAAGGTCCCTAACCTCATGGGAGTTGTCACCACCACGAGGATTGCTGTCACGGTGCTCATGGCAGCTAGCGACCCGAGGGGAGAACCTGCAAGGCCCTTCCAGTCCCACATCAGTGTAGGATCACTTGGGAATTTTACAGTAAAAATTAAGTAGAAAGAAATAATTCTTTTGAAATGAGAGATTCTATGGAAAATATTCATTTCCCTCAAAAAAACGCCCATAAAATTCATCTTAAGTAGCTGGGCTTTTTAACTGGTGTTTTGCCTTCAAAAGCATATGCAGAGCATTAAAAATTTACAAAAATATGTATTCTCCATTTCTTTTTTTTCCCCTGAAACCATTTGCCATGGGACGCTGCTCTGCCTGCTGCTTTCCTGAATGACTGAAGCATTTTAATGCCAAACTGGCACGCAGCATGCTTCTGGCTGGAGCTGGCAAGACTTTCCAGGATCAGGAATACCAGCAGCGCACCAACCAGCGCAGGACAGCCTTTAACTTAATGGTCTTTATTTGGAAACACCAACTTCTCCAGTATCTGCCCTGCACAACAGCCAGGAACCATCTACCTAGCCAGGAGAGCCTGGGACAAATGGAGGTGGCCACCAAGACAGAGTTTCCTATCAGGGAAGCTGCTGCCCAAGTGAAGGTCTGTGAGGGCTGTACCCCACACTCCTGGGTGGAGGAGGGTGCAAGCTCCACCTGCGCAAGGTGAGCACCAGTGGAGTCACTCAAGCAGCGAGTGGAGGAGCTGCAGGAGGAAAGCAGCAAGTCATGATGGATTAGGGAGGGGCAACAAGAAATAGAGTATTATTTGGAGGTATTGCAAGAAGAAATATTACATCCCCATGGCACTGACCTCCAGATGGAGGAGGTCCAGATTTCCCTCCTATGATCCAAGGACTACCAGAGTATCAACAGCAAACAGACAGCACTGTGGAGAAGGAGGTACCATGATCTCTGGCATCTTGTGGCAACAAGGCATCACTTGCCCTCACTTCCTTGTACGTACCAACCAGCAACAGATAACGAAGTCTTGGCAGCAAATGAAGCCAATGAGCAAGACTCACAGGGAGGAACCACACCAGTTACACACGCTAAAAGCTGCAAAAGGGTGCGGCAAGTGTTAGTAGTGGGTGTCTGTCTGCTGACAGGCACCTCAGCTGCAGTGCAAATCAAAATGAGTATTTTTCACCTTCTTAGCTCCAGAGTGCACACTGAAGACATTGTTCAGTCTTACGCTGGTGACATGGTCTGGCTGATTTCCTCCTCCGGGATTTGAGGGCAGGTCAGCGGAGGCAACCAGCCAAGGGGTGCCCACGAGCCAGCCCCTCAGATGCGGGCAGCCGTTTTGTTCAGCGCAGCAAGCCTGGCTTGTGTTTGGACTGCAGCGACATGGCTGTCAGTCCCGCTGTTCCCTTGTTCTCCCAGCCGCAGCACGAGTCTGCATGCAAGCGGTGACTGGAGCAGTTGGAAAGATGCCCCTTTTCACTCAGTTTGATTTCATGGTGTGCAAGCTTTATCTTGACTACCAAAGGCACAGAGTCGTCACCAGGTCTGAGCTGATAAGTGGATCTGGCATGCTAATTGCAGCATTTAATTTATGGCATTACCAGGTTCATCTGTTAGCTCAATCTCTCCACGTTGGTGACTTCCCCACCAGCTGTCCCTAGTCCCTCCCACATGAAAGAGCCCAGCTTGCCAGCTCTCTGCCTCTCCTTTGGATGACCAACACCAAGTCTAAGCATCCAAGTAGATACCTGCATATTGCATCTAAGCCTACTCCTTCCCTTCAAAGCACATCTACAATGCAATGTTCCAGGTCCCAACCCTTTCCTTAACACCAGCCCTTTCGGAGCAATTCAGGCTGATCCCCTTGCTCAGATAAACATGTTTGTCCCAAAACTGACTATATCCATCAAAATGGCCTCACTATGGTGAAGGATAAACCTCTCTTTTGCTATAGCATGAAGGGAACAGAGGGCAAAATAAAATAAATCGAGGAAATAACAATATTCAACAGTACGGGGTTGCTCTGCTTGAGAGGCACAAACAGGCGATTCGTTCCTTGGTCTCACACCAAACAGGTGCATTTCTGAGCCTTTTGTAGCCAGCATTTAATTTGCCACCAGCCTTCAGCATACAGAGCTGCCCAGTTATGAACGCAAAATCTCTCCTATTTGCATGGCAAAAATGCCCCAGAGTCCTGGGAGGAGACACAGCAAAATGAGAGCAGAATCCCCCCTCAAAACCACCTGCAACCTACTTTCCTGACTGTAATTCCTGAGCCAGGCTCCAGGGAGAAGACAGGGAGGGGAGCATCTGTAGGCACACACTCCTCCACTACAGCGAGACACACAGCAGCCAAGCAGTGTGCGATAAAGAAAACGACTGAGGTTTTGCAGAGTGCAGAGAGCTGAGGGCTTGGCTTCTGCCCAAGATGAAGGAAGATATTCTGGTTATGAGGCAATTGCTCAAATAAGTCCTTGTTGCTTCTAAGTAGGAAAGACAGGAACATACCACACCACAGAGTAGAAAAGGAGCGTCATTCGCAATAAGCAATGACAGCTGGCAGAAAAATGCACGTCCAAAACATTTTAGTGAGCTCACGCTGGGAAAACTGAGCACAGAGGAGTTAAAACCATCCTGCACTTCATTGTGGCTGGAAAGTAGGTCATACCTTGAGTCTCACTACATTAACATTACAAAGGCAAGACAGCTGCTTTCTGTCCTTGGAAATGGGCATCCCAGAATGTTGTTCCTGGTATCAGAGGATGCGGAGAGCAGGAGCTGGGAGCCCAAAGCACTTTCCTGGAGACCTCTGGTGTCACGCACCCCACCCCATGGTCTCCTGTGTATGGGCAAGCTATGGAGGGTTTTAGCTCAGTAGCAAACAAGATTCTTAAAGAGGAGAGGGGAATTTCAGGGTCAGCAAAATGTTTCAAGTATTTTTACTTTATGGGGGAAAAAAAAAATGAGAGCACAACGAAACATCATTTGGGATTGCTTGTTTCATTTGTCAAGCTCTAAAATGAACTATTCTGACTTTTAATGTGTTTTCCTTTTTAGTGAAAGCAATTTATGTCAAGTCTGCAAATATTTTTTACTTGATTTAAAGCTGCCATTTTCCTGAAAAATACAAACCCCCAAATCCTGTGTGCGTGAAAAATGTCACCCAAACTAGCCATTATATTTCATTGCTTTGCCAGAAAGTCCGGAGGAGCATGACTCTGCTCTCTGCTAGCTGGCAGTTCGAAACTGGGCAAAGGGCACAAGACAGCTGGTAGGTGCATGGGTGAGGTATTTTTCTGCCGGGGGGGCTAGCAGGGCAGCACAGACACTGCAGGAGGTAAGAGGTCTGAGTCACTAAAAGCACACCTCAACCCTCCTTCCTTATAGTACCCACCAAATGAGAGCCTCCTTGCCAGACTGCCCTGGGAGTGATGACGAAGTCTGTGTTATTTGGAACCAGAACCACATCACCCTCTGCATTTGGCCAGTCCCCAGAAGTAGTTGTTCATGAGTTGAGCAGAAAATGTCATCACTATCAAATTACACTAGTGTTGAAAAAGCAAAACAAAATGGTTCAGAATAAGAGCTCAGCCTTCCCTCCTGGGGTGCTGAACTGGTGCTGCCGGAGCTGGCAGGAGAGGGACGGGGAAGAGCAGCCAATGAAGGACTGGTGCAAAGGAGAAGGAAAAATATCTGTCAATGCTGGGCACATTGGTCAGGATGGAAAGGAGACCTCTTTTAGGTTATTGTCTTCGGGGCCTTTCTGCACTGCAGGCTTTTCTTTTCCACCAAGCCACCAGCTGAACCATGCACTAGCTTCTAGAGGGAGTGCTTGGAGGGACGGCCTTCCTCTGAATCCATCCACTCCACCTTGCCACTGCATCACTGAGTGCTGTAACAATCCAGAGATGGGCAGATAATGAGCAAGGATAAACACATCAGGCAAAATAATAGCCAAGAACATTCATATAATAAATAGGAAGGTAGAGAGTGGAGAGTTAGTTAATTCATGCTGCCACATTTGCACACTTTTTGTGTTCACTCTCCAGCACTCAGCCAGCTAAGCCTCACTGGCACAGCCAGATGGATGAGAACTGGCAAAAATGGATCATCAGCATCATCCATGCCTGGATGTATTTGTGCCCTTGACCAATTAGAGACCCAAAAACACCCACGAACTGAACCAAGCCATCCTAACTAGAGAGTTTCGTCAGAGTTTCAAGTGTTCCTGTTCTTTTTTTCCCCATGATATAGCAAAATATTGACAAACAACGGGTCCCTGCTGCCATCACCATGTCATTGCACCTCTCCTCCTGCCTCCACTCTCATTTGTGTTCATCCTCCCAGCACAAGCACGTGGGGAGTCATGCTGCACCCAAGGAGTGACACTCAGGTCATGCTGCCACTTGCATACTGTGGAGGAATACCATCCAGGTGGTATAACCCAATAGACCAAAGAAGCATCAAATGTGGTTACTGGGGGTACAAGCACCCACCACTCCTTTGGTACTTCCTTACAGTGACCAGGGGGAAGAGCCACAGTCCCTCCGTGCAGGGGAAGACCCTCACTCCTCAGCCTGCTCTATTAGGTGGGAAAGTCTTCTGCCAGGGAAACGCAGCCTCCTTCAATCTGCATGCCTGGGGCTCGCTAATTTAATGACCTGGGTTTGGCACTGTGCTCATGACTTCCAGTTTAAGACCATCACGAGCAGATGATACATTGAGCATTTAGTTCACGGCTAACTGCTTAAGCCATGGATGAGAGCTAGTACTGAACTCCCAGAGAGGCTGGGTCAGAAACTGGATTTGTTGTTATTCCCCAGGTGCACGTTGAATGGCTCTGACTGCTTCTCAGGGCCCTGGGCTCCAAGCAACTACCGCATTACACCACCTCATTACACCCTTAGGGGCAGTGCTGACTCCCTCACCTACACCTGCCACCCTGTGTCTTCCCAGATAACAGCTTGAATCAAGCAAGATGATGTTGGAGTTGAGTTCAACAAAACAAGAAAAGTTCACCCCATCCATCTCTGGCAAATGTCCCTACAGGAAATTTCTCTGACAGCCCAATTTTTGGAGAAGGACAAAGACTGGAAAGCTATCAGGTACCTCTGCAAGCGGGCACAGGACTGGGTTTCTTCCCTTTGGAGGGAGGCTGGCCAGGGCGTTGGTTCCTAGCCGCATCACAGATTGTCACGGGACCCTTTGTCACTGAGGTCAGTGGTCTCTGAGGGAGGTTTTGCCTATGAATGCTCTGAGCAAGCAGAGAGATGCATATGTTCCTCGTACACCTCCTGTCAAAATCTGCTGCCTCCAAGGACCCAAAACCCAAGCATTTTCCCACCTGCAGCAGGTGGCCCTTGCTCAGAGATGCAGCATTGCCAGTGGTCACGCAAGTAGGCAGCCCCAAAATCGACAAAGCTGGATTAAAACTCATGGGACCATTTTAAAAGAAATAATATTAGGGCTCTCTATTTGTCTTGTGATTCCTCAGCTTTTGTAGGCAGCTGGGGTCATGTTTTCAGGCTTTGGTCTATGAGCCACAAAAAAATACACACTTTCAAATAAAAGCTGAAACTCTCTTCTTGTCACAGGGATTAATATAAGGCATCAGATATTATAAGACTTGCAATATAATATCTCTTCTTTAATGCACACCTCATTGTCACTCCCAAAAGATATCATTCTCCCTCTTTCTTAGAATTTTTTTTTTTTTTTGGCCAGAACTATCACAGCAAACATGCAATGTTGTTCTAAGGAAAACACAGTTTGCCAAGAGATCTAAAATATTGTGTATTCCCTCCATCTGCTTCTGCTAAATAAACCCAGGGCCTTATCTAATATAATGAGTAGATGTTGGCAATAATTGCATAGCCATCTGTACTGTGCTTTAAACCTGTTGCAAGCTGGGCTGTGGACACAAGAAAGAATTTATTCCTTCCATACTGAAAAAATAAATTGTAACTTCCCGCCTTCTGTTTTTTAGGATAATTTAGCCATATCAGCTCCTATGCTTGGTGCTTGGGGAACAGTATTTCATGAATGTGACAGATAAACCCCCTCTTTTCCCTATTTTGTATAGATAAAGCTCAGGTTCTGCAGCTGACAAGGTTCAGAGCAGTCCCAGGTGAGCGCAGTTTGCAGCACTGCAGCCTTGAAGAGCTGTTTCTGCCCAGCATGGTGCAACCACGACACAACATGTTTCGGCAATGACTACACTACACCTCACCCTGTTGAGGATGACCATCCCAGAGAAGACTTCCAAGAAACTTTAAGGCTTAACTAGAAAGTCTCTTCTGGTTGCACTCAGCTGCTAGAACCACAGCATGCAAGTTATCACCGCCTAAATTTGCTGGGGAGTTACTCACCTGATCATCCCCACTCAAACTGAGCCCATACCAATTCAACAGTTCAAACAAGTCTCTTTTTTTTTTTTTTAAATTTGTTCTTGCTCTGCTTGAGTCAAATGGAGCTATCACACCAGCTCCTCGCTGGCAAAGCTGGGGAAATAAGGATCCAGCTGCAGAGTACTGGACCATGCAGCATCAGGCTGGAAGATACGCAGCAAGAGGAGGATGTTTGACTGAATTTACCCTCTGTAGGACATGACTGAAAGTGTCTGTAAGACAGCAGTAGTGCTCAGCTACTTTGCACAGAAGTCAAAAAACACCAAGGTCCTTGGATAAAAAGAATTAGAGAAACAACAACTTGTTGCCTATGAAATCTAATTTACTAGATGCACCCAGGTACACATTGGCCTTGAATCAAGACGTTCAGAGAACACCGCATAGCTTCCGCATGCTCAGGAGACAACGTTTAATGTCTGCAAGGATCACCTCAACGCCAATACGAAACATGCCCATGATCACGCTCTCTCTGAGCATTGGTTTGCCGGTCCTGCTTTCCTCCTCCTCCACCCCACGCTGCAGTTACCCACTCTTTTTTCACTTTGCCCATCCCTTTCCACCCACCACAGCATGATAATCCCCTTCCCAAAACGAACATGAGCGCACAGACACCTGCTAGTCAGCAATACAAGTGGGCAGTGCAGCCAGGCCCCACTGAGCAGAGCTTGCGGGACCTCAGAGGCCAGAGCAATGTCACTGGTGCAGGGAAGTGACATCTTTATAACAGGGTAGGGGAAAGTGCTTAAATTAATTGGCAGTTCAGATAACGGAGGCTTTTGCTCTCCACTGGGCTGTTAAGAACGCTGGAATTGCTGCAGATAAAAGTCTGGCAGCATTTTCATCATAAGCTCAACATTTCTGAGCTGTATAATCCAGCCATTAAAAAATATATGCTCTGGGCTGAAACCTGACATACCAGGTCCCAGCACAGCAGCAAATGTTTGTGTTTTCCAAATTTCCAGAGCAGTCCCTTTGGGCCCATTGGGCAGTTACAAGCCAGCAGAGCAGAGATGGAAGTTGCAGTTTTCCAGGGGAGGCTGCACTTGCAGCAGTCGTGGGTTTCGGAGCTTCATTTCACTCCGCTAACCAGGCAGGCAAGTTTGTCCGCATTCTGCAGCCATCTGAAATACAAGCAGATAGCAGCATCCAGCAGTGAAGACTACATGTTCATTGGCGTCGCTGATTTTGCTGCAGCAAGTTTTCCCCGTGATATGAAGACCGACCTGTATTTTGGGCAGGAGAGAGAGATCTGTGGGGACTTTCTTAGACAGCTGCAGGAGAGGCGAGAAGTATTCTGCGGTCCACAGCAGCTTTCTGACGAGGCAGCACATGAGAATATAGCACCGAGGACTTTGGGATGTAGGCCAACAGCATCAGATGCTTTTTGTTGATGCAGCCTATTGCTGTGAAATGGTCCAGAAATCCCTCCTAGCTTTTCGGCATGAGAGTTAAGTGTTTCGTTCGGAGCTACATCACCTCAGGCTTACCTCTACAGCCAATGGAGAAAAGCACAAGCAGAGAAAAAGAAACCAATAGCAACACTGGCAATTTCTGGTGTCCAAAACATGAGTCAGGTTCACCAAGGAGTAGCAAGAGTGGCTTTAAGATCTGACTTGAGTTTAATGATCGAGTGAGCAAGACAAGTCATTGTTTCACTCCATACTGCTGTTTTCTCTTTATAATATACCTCTCTTGCTTGACCTATGATTTTTAGGAAGGAGATGCTTCACATTTGACTGGGTTTAAATCTCAGGGTGTTCATAGTACCCAGCTCTAGTCTCTACCCATTCAGTTCCTCTCCTGGCCATGACAAGTCTCTCCATTAAATCACCTGCCTCGCTGCTCTCCAAGGAGAAAAAAGCCCCAGAAAGGCAGCTCTGGGGCTGCACCCACCAGTGCCAAGGCAGGGAAGGACCTCTGAGCACTTTTCCAGTCTCTATCAGCATACATTAATTCAGAGTTTGCACAGAGCAGACCATCGTCTAGACAGCGTTAAGCTCTGACCAGGGAAGGTGCAGCATGGTTTCCAGAGTAAGCGTTTCTGACATTTGCTTAGTGATCGCCTTCCCTCCAGTTTGGGTTTGGTATCATGAGCGGTTCCTTCCTCCGGTAGCCCTGGAAACAGCGGGAGGAGGCAGCTCCAGATGTGTACGTGGCGGCTCCAGGCGTGGGCTACTGCTGCGAGGTGGCACGGGGGGGGATCTGGGCTCCCACTTTGTCCCCCTCCCCGCCATCCTCACCACCACCGAGTCCATCTTCTGGCAGCAGAGGTAACAACTTTGGTAATTCCTGCATCGAACCTCAAGGCGGGATAGTGGGATGCTGATACAGGGCTGGGGATAAATGCACCCATGGCACTGGGGTTTGGGGAGACACCAGCAGTGAGAAGCACCTGAAAAAAAAATTTAAGTCCTTCTTCCATCAGTGCCCCAGCTTGTTTTGGGGTCTTCAGCAGCTTGGTCTGCTTTCTTCCAGCTCCTTTTCCGCTTTCCCAGCTTCAATGGACCAGTCCGTAGCTCAGACCAGACACTGCCAACCGCTCTGCAGCACTCCAGCACCTGGCACAGTGGCATTACCATCCTGTTTCAGGGCTCTAAGCACTACCTCAATTAAGAGAAACAGTAGAAAAAAGCACAAAACACTGCATTGTGTAACTCCTACATTAAGAGCAGCCCCAGGAAAATGCAAATAGGTGGCATCTTAATGGCAATAACTCAAGCAAATAAAGAAGTATTGCTAGTTCTTAGAAAAAGCACTCAGCAAAAAAAGGTCTTTGTGCTGAAGAATGCCTTTTATCCACCAAAAATGTTTGTTTTCAGGGAAACATCAATTTCAGTTTTCCAGTGGGAAATAACAAAACATTTTGGTTTCATTTTGACTTCAGATTTTATTTTTATTTGGTTGCTTTTAACTGCAATGATATTGTAAAGCTGGCTGAAAGCAGGCATTTTCACTTAAAATCAGGTTGAAACCTCCCAGGGGAAACTCTACCTTTTGAAACAAAAACTTTTGGAACGAGGATTTTTCCTCCACTATTTCTCGTTGGGGAAAAAGTCTGGATTTCTGGGCAGCCATCCTTCAAACCCTGGAGGGATGCTCTCGCCCAAGTCAGTTCATACCTCCTGCCCGTCGGGATACAGTTGTGGGGTCTGAGCATTTGAGATGAAGGCCGTTGTTTGCCTGCATCTCCCCCACGTTCATTTCACCTGCAGAGCCACGTGGGCCCCAGGAGAGCTGGGGGCAGCAGGTCTCCCCACAAGCCACAAGTGCTCGTGCACAGCCACCATTCCCAGCTCCATTTCTCAGGGCTCAGGGAAACCCACTCACCTCTTCAGCTGCTGATGGCTCAGATGACTGATTGCACTTTGATATTTACATGAGCGTGCTGCTTGTCACAGCAATCTTCAGTAGACCACATTCTTGGCAGGCAAGGAAACTCCTTTGGTTTGTTGCAACTTGTGGAGAAGCAATGGATTTATGTTGGCTCTTTCCTTTTGTTATCATATTCCCCAGTAGCCTGACATGGTATGAAGGCGAGGGCAAGAAAGCTCAAACACAAACACAGGTTGCAGAGGTTCAAAGTGAGTTTTGCACCATCGGATCAAAGAGGAGGTGGGTAGTGAATGCAACGTTGGGGGCAAGCAAGAACCACTTCAGAAAAAGTGAGAAAAGCAGGGGAGCAGAGAAGGAGGCTGGAGGATGCCAAGCAACATCAATTGTATGGCTTTGCCAAGAGCACAGGATGGAGCTGGAGTGATAAAGTTTGCATCTGGGTTTTGCAGACGACAAAATTTACAGGCTGGGGTATAGTCAGGATTTGGCATTTATCTCAGGCCCTGCTCTTCTTCAAAAGAAAGGAGCATTTTAGCCTGGAAATTCCCAAAATCAGCAATGGAGATGCTTGGATGAAATCAGCAGGCAACTCTGAGGGACATAGCTATAGCCTTTCCATTTATGTATCTTGCTTTAGAAAGGAGACCAGGGCTCTGCTTGGGTAGATCTGCTCGCTACTGGTGATAACTTTTTCACTGTGATTTGAGTGTGGAGGTAAAGACATACAAGTTTGATCACATCTTCTGCAGCTCTTGTAAAACCCAAGTCAAACATGGTTTGGTGACCCCTTCCATTGCGGTTGTTTCATGGCAGCAGGTCACCCTAACGAACGTCGTGCTGTCCCACCGTGCTTCACGCAGCGTATCGCCCCTTTTAGAAGCAACACTGCTGCACGTGTATCCTGGCCATTGCTCTCCCAGTCCTCAGCACCTCTGCCTGAGCCAGCAGCTCACCCTCACATCATGTTATTCCAGCTTAAATCATGTCAAACTGACCTGCCAGGATTGATCTCTCCCCATCCCCAACACCTCCTGGATTCTGAGCACAAGCTCTGCCAAAGACCAAGGTGGTGAACTCAAAATGAGAAAGCCCAGGCCACCAAATTCATTACACTAGTGACTGTCCCTGGAGAAAGATTTTAACTCCTCTACACAGAAGTTGGAGGCTGGACCTTCACACACAGCTGCATCCAGCCCCTGGAAGTCACAGCTAAGTACAAGAGTTAAACTTGAACCATTTCCATTTCCCTGACCTGATTGCAGGAGGGAAGACTTTTTTCCCCTTTTAATTTTCCTCTTGTGTTACAATTTTCTCCCTTGTTACACGAATGAGACAGCAGAATTTTAATGCCTCTTATGTTCTGTGAAAGATAACAGCAAACGGTACCACTCTGACCTTTTCAGTGTTTTATAATTTGATCAGCTGTCCAGACCCACTCTTCCCTTCTCCGTGTTCAACCAGGGAGAGCAGGGTAGAGAGAATGGCTGGTAAGAGCACCCCTGTTGCTCAGAGTAAAACAGCAACGGGGCTTTCCTAGGAGCTGTCTTCTATAGATCAGCCTTTTCTATAGAATCAGCCAAGGGGCAGAGGGTGGGAAGCAGGAGGCTGACACCAGTCCCTGCCACACATCCCATAGCAGGTGGCACCAGGGTGGGGAGAAAAGCACAGTGCCCCAGGGAGGTCCCAGGGATACAGTTTTGTCTTTCAAAAGCCTGAGGAAGACAGTGATGGAAAAGCACTTCTGTTCTGCTAACGGGGAGAGGGCGGTTAGCTCTTCCCACAGCGCAGAAGACAGATTCCCTTGGTCTCACCGGCTGGGAAATGAAGATGCAGTGAAGCCCTGTGCCTTACACAGCACCACAAAGACCATCTAAGACCGAAACTCATAACACCGGGCTATTTCCCAAACACGAAAGCGGGTGCTGTCACCTGGCTGAGGAGGGCGACAGGGAACCCTGCCTTCTGCTTTGCTGCTCTAACGCAGGGCCTTGCCTCTTCCCCAGGCTCCTCTCCCCGTCCCAGCAGGGACCTGCCATTCCCATCCCTGCAGCTCCGGTAGTGGCAGAAAGGACTGTTCAAAGTGCAGCACCGACAGGCAGGGACACACAACAGCCTCAACAGGGAATTTGCTTACGGCACACATCAATCAGACTGGACCACCTCTGTGCTCCAGATCCAGAGCCCGATTCACATCAGTCTGTGGCACCTTGGCCGTGGACGGGACCATCTCCAAACACAAGCTCACACACAGGATGGTCCATCTCCCTCCCAGCTGCTTAAACAGCTCAGAGGGTTTCTCCCCCTCTCCTTCCTCTTTCAAAGTCATCCTCTTCCCCAAACGTTTAACCTGAAAACTCCTCTAACAAACTCCTCCCCACTGTGGGGAGAAAACAGCTCTGGCTGCCATAGGCAAGTGATAACCTAGTAAATTTTAATCCTTGCCTGTTATTGTATTACCACCAGAAGTACACGGATTGAGATAAAAGGCTCACCAGCCCAGCCATAATTATATTAGAAAGGTAATTATCTCCTCTTCCATCCGACTTTGTGCTTTCTTTCTGTAACGAAGTTTCCAGCCATGGGGCCAGCCGCCACAAAATCACTGGGAAATGTAAAAGCTAATTGTCTGTTCAGAGTGTGAGAACCAGCAGATAAGGCTGTGGAGAAGAAGAAAGGAGCAGGGGAGCCCCAAGCTGGGAGCAAGTCGGAGCTCCTGGCTGCCGACGATGTCCATGCCCCACCGCAGAGCTGGTCCCAGAGGGACCCTCAGGCCTTCAGCTATAGATGTGAGCACCCCAAATCACATTTGCTTCAAGGCACCTGCTCCATGGATCCTGCTCATTTGGGCTGTTTCTGAACCATCAGGAGGGCTAAGGGGATGTTAAAATAAAAAGACATTTTCACTTTTTGAGCCCACTGATTAATGCAGTAGGGAGAGTGCCATCCCATCATCACCAAACCAGCTCACTGTGTTGCTGGCTGTAGATGGCAGGTTACAAATGAAAAGGGAAACTGAGGCATAGAGCAGGAGAAGGACTTCAGTGCAAGACCATGGCTGCCCCCAGCCCTCACTCACATTCAACTCCACCCAAACCATCTCTCTGCGTGAATGTGGACCAAAGCTGGTTTTGGCCTGTGAGCCATCCTCACTCATGTTTCTAAGCACAGAAGCAACATGAGGGCTCTTCTCCAGCAGACAATAAATTATCCAGAATTGAATGAGCTAAATATAATTTTAAACAAGCACACATTGTACAGATCACAACACGAAGATGTTGGCTTACATATGTTGGGTGCATTGTTTCATAGAGGGATTTTTTGTGCTTTGTACTATTACTGAGTAGAATAAAATTACCATTTGAGACACCTAATTGTACTAATTATAATCTTTTTGGGAACATTTTGAAAAATTACTGTCTTTTACCAATGCATAACTGACCATATGATGTCCTCTATAGTATAGAGTTTCTTCTATCTTTCCAAATTAAGAGGTAGGACAGTACTTTGCAAAAGCTCCCAGAAGGATCAGTTCTCACCCAGCACGGCAGCTTGCTCTGTTTGTCTCATGCTACTGCAGAAGAGGATGTTTTTTCCCTTAATGGTAAATGATGCTGTTATGATTTGGAAAGGTATTGTAAAAAGCCAAAAGTGAAAAAACGTTTCAGCTGAGTTTCCTCGACATTGAAATTTGCACTAATTTTGCTAGGACTGAAAGTTTGGTGTCTGTGGGCCACTGCTCCTCACTTCCAGTGCTTTCCATTTTAAGATGGACCTAAAATATCCCAGGACTTTGGTCCCAGCCCTCAGAAACCATCCAGCACCCAGCATCTCTAGACACCACAGGAGAACCAGCACGGACATTGGCTACACCTCCAGCAGTGCTCTGCTGGGCACCAGCAGATGACCTTTCCTTGTCTCTTCCCACTCAATAGCACTCATGACCTACCCAGCAACACGGGGTTTAATTTTTCCCTTGTGCTATTATACATCTCAGCACCTCAGACTGCTGTGTCCGTGCATCTTCACAGGGATACGCAGAGTCCTCACACAGCATCAGAGCTTTTCTGTGCTTGGCACCAACCCCCCCACTCCTTCAAGGACGTAGCGCCCATCCCAAACAGTTTATAACATCCTCCCTGTGCACCGATGACCCTCCTGAGGACACCTGAGGCAGTGAGGGGACGTTTGGGGGAGTCTCTGCTCCCTGATGAATGATTGTGTGAAAGCTGCAGGTTTCAAGCAGCATCACCAGGGCAGGGCAGAGGGACAGAGGATGATTGCATTGCGGGAGGACACAGCAGGAAGCAGGAGCCTGCTGCATCTCACACCTGCCCTTCCAGCAGCATCTCCTGACAGCGCATGACTCCAGCAACAGTGTTTTACAGCTTTGCAGGATGCACTTCCCGAAACCCAGCCAGCTCATTCTAGAAACTGGCTGGGAAGGAGCCTGCCACCAGCTACGCATCGAGATGGGGCAACTGGGAGAGGGGATTTGGCTGGAGGTAGTGCTTTATTAGGTTTAAAACTTTCAGTCTGTAAACAACTCTCCCCAGGTAGTTGCTGGGTGCAGCTGGATAAATCTGGATGAAGCAGAGGGGAAGAAGTAAACGCAGATAAAATCAATTGTGCAATCCAATGCGCGATGTTCCTTCCACCTGCCCTCACTGTTCCCCTCTGCCTTCAAATGCATCGGTTTAGAGAGCCCCATGTGCTTACAGAAATACCTCTCTAATCCTTCATTTATCTGAGAGATCTGTCCCACTCATCGTTTCCAGGGGGGCACTGGCAGTAGCACAGGAATCGCAGAACAGCAGAATTTATCTATTTCTCATCTGGGCAACGCAGAGCCCCCGGGCTCGCCCAGAGCTGCGCACGGGGCGGCATGACCCTGCCAGCTCCAGCCTCCCCACTGGCACTGCCGTCTCAATCTCATCGACTTCTGCACTGACACCAGAGCCAAACACTTGAAAGGGCCAGGGCTACGGAGTTGATGAGATTTCATCAAGTTAAAAATGCATATATTAAATTACTTCTATGAGAATCCTTATCCCCCGACTCGATACCCAGACAAAAGCCATGAGGAAGTCAGTGCCTCCCTGCAGCACAGCCAGTTTCAGTACCTCCACCGCAACCACACAACAAGCAATTTTGGAAGAGCAAACAAGTAGCAACCACTCGCTGCACCATCTCTCCTGGGACAGGCTCTCCTCTCCCTCGCTGGCCCTGCAAGACGCTCCCCTCCAGCCAGGTCGAGCCACGGCAGCGCTTTTCCATGCTCCCCACCTCAATGACGGATCGTCTTCCGTCGCAATATCCAGCCTCTCGGTAGGGTGCAAGGTCAGCAAATCCTCCTCCGCGGCTTAGCCTGTGTTCGCCTGCAGCCCAGATAATTGACTCATCTGTAGGCTTTCATCTCCTCCCTGGGCTGGGAAGATGAAGTCACATTGCACCTTCAAAATTCGAGCTGCCTCCTGCCACCCTTGCCAGTCAATAAATCCCTACCACTCTCACCCCGTGGTTTTCAGTGCAGCTATGAAAAGATCAGGCCAAAGCACTTGTGGAATTCTCCCCTCTCATCTGTCACACAGCTTGATCTGAAACTTGAGCATCCTTTAACCTGCTTTTACTTATTTATTTAAGCAGGAAAGGAGGGAGAAAAACATCTCAGACTAGGCTGTGTCAGCAATTAGGAGCATGAAATATCTAGCAAGGCAGCTTTATAATTAGAGCTTTACCCTGTCCTTCTCCCCCTGCCAAAAAGAAATCACTGAAGACCAGCCACATCTGCAAGGTTGTGCTGCTCCTGGGGAGCCTCGGAGGATGAACGGGCTGAGGCACCAAACCTGCCAGCTTCACACTCCCAGCGGGCAGGAGAGCTGTGTGCACAGGGAGCGCCAGGACTGCAGGCAGGACACAGACCAAGAGATCTGTCCCAAGGGATTTCTCTTCTGGCTGACCTGAAGCCTTTTACCCCTCCAACACGGGACAACCTGCTGCCTCATTCCTTCAACTTACAAGCACGCCCTTCCAATGCACCAGTACCCGTACTCAAGTTTTTCACACCTTCCCCGCTCCCTTCAGACTACGCACACACGTGCATCGCTTATCTCCAGCCTGACACTATGTACCATATTGCCCTCCAGCCCCGCTGAAAAGTCATCCAAAAGCACACGCACCCCTGCATCAGCAGCCTGCCTGCGCTCCACATCTGCAATCACTGCCCATGTAACTATAAGCCTTTCTTTCCACACACCCAGCTATTTCTAGCTTGCTCCACATCAGGTATCTCTGATCTGACTTTTAATTCTGAAATCATAAACTGCAATCTCTACACTACTCTGACATCATATGCGCTCAGGCTGGAATAAATAAGCCGGCCCTAACATCTATTTATTAGTGAGATTGGCCCCTTATAACCAGAGTCCAGTTGGTGACTAGCAGTGACAATAAAAAATTAATAACTAAATACAGTATAAAGCTCCAAATGTCCTGAAGGCAATAAAAGACAGCTGTATAGCAGAGCTGTGCCATTCCTGGGCAACAGCTATTGATGTCTACCAGGCCAGACCAGCATCTGCAGACTGTCCTAGCTCCCACGTCCCAGGGCCACCCCCTCCCAGCAGGGCTGCTCTTCTCCTCCAGCAAGTCTGGTGAATTCGAGAGACCAGCTCTGCAATGACCCACCCTGGCCCCAAGGAATCTCCTTTGCCCTCTAGGATGGATCCAGAAAGACAACAATATTTGTGCTACCAGAGGTGTTAAAAGCCCCCAACATACAATGGCTGTAAGAGCCTGAAAGGGTCCCTGCCCATAGCCTGTGATGTGAGATGGGATTTTGCTCAATGAAACAGTGGCAGTGGTGCAGAGGGACACCACAAACCACCCTGGGAGCTGGTGACCTGGTAAATGTGGGCTACTGAACTGCACAGCTCCTTCCTTTCAGGCCTGAAGGAGCACCCCGGCGGGGAGGTGGTGCAGAGCAGGGCGATGGTGCTGTGCAGCCAACGCAGCGCATCCCTGGCACAAGAAACAACGCGAGCCCTGGTGCAGAGCATCACTCTGCACCAGGGCTCCTCGGGGCAGGCACTGTCACTCCCTGTACACGGGATTCACTTCAGCCAGCCTTAAAAGATCCTCAAAGCTCACAAAATGCAAGCTAATCCTTTAGGTTCCCAGACATCCCCTGAAGGCCACTCACTGAGAAGAGGAGCACCCAGGACGGGTGGGGTGAAGCATCGTGGAAAGCAGCTCCTCGTCCTTGGCAAGCCAAGCTGGACACCTCGCCCAGACTCGGGCAATGGACTTGCAAAGTCTGAAATGCATCTCACATAGGTGGCCTCCCATCGCTAACGTAACATCAATAGTAAGAAACAGCAATAATTTACACAGCAGAAGAGCAGTACTAGCTGTTTACTCAGCAGACGAAGAGGAGCAATGCAGAGGGTCTTACATTGTTACCTCCAGGTTACCTCTGTGGCCCATGCCAGGCATTTCCATTAGGAGCCATGTGCTGGTCTCCCCCCTCCAGGCTGTGAGTGCCAGTGCCCTTTATAAATTATATTAACCAGGTTTGAGCAGTTTCCTTTGCTTCAAAGCTTCCAGCTCCAGATATTAATGGCATTTAATGAGGAGCAGCTGATGCCTGTTCATATTTCACGTCCAAGCAATACATAGCAAAAGGGCTCTGGGCTTGGCAGGGACCTGCTCACCACGAAGAGCCAAGCCTCCTCCCTCCCCTGCCTGCCTCCCAACAGAGGCTCTCTCCTGACCACCACGGTTGAGGTTTCTCCTGACCCCGCATTTTAGGGGGGTCCCTGACCCCGCTTAGGGGGAAGGATGTCCCTTCCCCCTAAGCACAGAAAGGTGATCCCCAAGGCCCATTCGTCAGACACTGGAGGTTAGGAAGAGGCATGAAGCAATCTGAGGAGAGGTAGACTGGTATTGCCTTCTCCTCTAGTAGACCACAAGCATTTCTAAGAAGATTGCCCCATAGATGCCATTTCCCTGCTTTGTCGGGGACAAGCCCTTAAACATACAACTCACTTTTGTCCCCTCTAATCTACAGGACATGTTGTCCTTCCCACTGCGTATCTGATGCCTGCACCTGCAAGAGAGCTGCACCATCCCCAGACACAGCCCAGCTTCACACGGATCCCATCGCTGCCCTGAGCCCCTCCAAATTCTCTTGCAAAAGCAATGTATAACCCAGTGGGATAAAGGCTTTCAAGACGTTCCCTCAAACCCCACATGTCATGTCAGCGACATGGCACATTTCCCCTTGCCAAACCCCTTGCTTCCCTGAATAGCAGGTTGGCACATGGCTGCGGTGATCTGAGAGAGCTTTTTCATCTTTAAAAGGCGTAAAGGAGAACAAAAGGCAGATATACATACATAACACACACACATATAACACGGCTAATAAGAATTCCATCTCCCAGCCTTACAAGCAGCACAACTTTACTGAAATCGCTCTGTAATTTGTTACCCCTAAGCAAGCCAATATGTTTCAGGAGCAGCTGGATTCACATGCAGCATCGGGGGAGTGTGGCTGGCCTGCAAAGAAACCCCAGAGACTGAGAAAGGGACTCGCGGAATTACAGAGCGTGAGGGGAAAGGGCTGCCGCACACCCCACGGCACGGCTGGCGGGACGCTGCCTGCGCTGGGGGAGCCCTGGGCACCGCGGGGAGGCAGATGCACGACCACCCTCCCTCCCCAGCACTTCTCCCTGCTGGCAGAAACGTCCGCAGCGAGGGCTGGGCGATGCGACGGGGACCCGCGGGGACGCACGGTCGGGGTGGTCGCATGCCGCAGGCTGCAATGAATGAGGTTGCACTGAGAGGAAGAGGGAAGGTGCCAAAACGGTCTACACCTGCCTCAGCTGTGTGTGAGCACTGATAAGTGCAAATCAATTCTTTAGCAGGGCTAATCGAGGCGACCCAAGAATATTTCTGCTGAATATTCAGACAGGAGAGTGGGTCTGGCTGCCTGAAGTGCAGAGATATCCCTGCCAAGGCCAAAACCCCTGCCCAGCCCTGCCCACCCCAGAGACAGGTAACAGCTTAACGCAGTTTTCTACCTTGCACAAAAAAAAAAAATACAAACCAAAAAAACTCCACATATATAAAATCTGCACAGAGGCTAGTAACTGCTAGCGTCTTTGGAGATTTGTAGCATTTGTGTGGTAAGTGGATTCCAGTTAAAGCCATCCATAAAGAAAGAGGGCCTCTCTTTCCGTCTAAATCACAGCAGCACATCAGAAGGAGCGGAAAATGTATTTTTAACCTATATACCTCAGATGGTGGAGAGCACCATCCTCTTACACTGAGGGGAAAAACAAATTAATTGATACAGGTCAAACCAGAGAAAGACTCTCAATTATTCTACAGTAATTTCCCTAATAAAATTTTAAACACACATAAGCCAACTTGGTAAAGTTTAGCCTCAATATTAGCAACACAAGAAACTCATCTTCTACAGCTGCCCAAGGGAAAATTGAGAGTCAGCTACTGATATCCAGCCCCCCAGACAGGTCTCCTTCATACAAACAGCCATTCGGGGGACACATGAAAATACATTGCCAGCACACGCACATGTAAATTCCTAGCTTGTCTGCGAACACAGCTATCACTTGAGGAAAACAAAATCTATGTACAATATATTACAGCATCTTCAATACACACACAGTTTCCCTTACCAAAGCACTGGTGTGCATCCTAAATAACGTGAGTTTCCCATTCAACACCCTCTGAGGATGAGAAATATTATTTTCATTCTCCTTTTAAACACTGGGAATGGAAGAGAGCTGAGCAAACTCCTTCTGGAAAATACTTTATCAAAGGAAAACGCATGTGGAGTGAAACCAAAAGTGTTGGCTAATTTGGGCTGAATACAGTAAATAGCCTCAGCCAGGAAAAATGAAGAGCCGAAGGAGTAATCAAACATTTCCTTTCAGTGTTTGCTAAATTAGGTGGTTCAAAATGGTGTTTTAACTTCAGTAATTCTCCATATGTCAGCGTAAACGAGCTTTAAAATATATATATATATATTAAAAAAAACAGTAAAATGGAGCAACACATCTTATTTTCACACTGCGTGAGAAAAAAAATAAGAAAAATACCTAGGGTTCACCAAGCATGCTCATACTTATTTTTCTCAGATTGTTCAACAGAAATGGAAAATAATCGACCAAGCTCTACAAAGCAGGCTCGGAGGGATGCCTTGAAGCCCCTGGACCACTCAGTCCACCCCCATGCCAGCCCATGCCTGGACCTTCACGGCCAGGTGAGCTGTACTGCAGCGTCGGGGGCTCCGAGGTGATGGGCACCCTGAAGAAGGTGCCCTCGCTGCCACCTGAATTAGGAGTTGGTCTTACCTAAGGTGGCAGAGTTTCCCCACGGCCAAAGCGATGGGACCAGTCTGCAAAGTCGCCCCCTGCTCCACCGGGTGCTCGTAACCAGAGCTGCCAGCCTGTCTCTCCCTCTCTCCCGAAACCCATGGCTTTCACCACACAGGCAGTAAGTTTGTCCTGGTGGTTCTGCTCTTCCCAGGCACCAGCAGAGCTGCAAAGGCTCAGAGAAGAGGAAAGGGTGTTTTAGGAGTTACTAGCCACACCTCCTCCTTCCCTTTTCACTTGTTCTTCATGGACCTAGTTCGCCTCATCTATTGTGTGGCCGCAGTTCACCAGGAGCTGATGTTTTAATAGGGAAAACACGTGTGTAAAACAAGTCTTTGGCAGATTTGGGTGATGGGTTTTGGAGTACCTTTACATAGAGGAATGTGTCCCTAACAATCTCCCAGTTAGGTTCAGGTTGTGTTTGCTGACTCTCAGGTCAGATATTTTGGTGCTAGGGGAAAAGATGGGATTGGGAAGAGGGGGGCTAAATTCAGAACCACACCAGAGAAGGACAAAGCACTGATGCCACCCTTCCCCCAAGACCTCAGGGTTGGCATGCTTGCTCAGGGCACGGGATGCCACATCCCCCCAGTCCCACACAAGCAGATCTGGGCTCATTTCTGCCAAAACGGGGTCCTTGTTCCTAGGACATGAGAGCAGGGATGAGAGGTTCTCAATGCCTCCTCTTGAAGCTGCTTCACACGGTGCAGATGAACCTGTGCTGGGCAGGAAGCGGAAGGCAGATGGCCAACGTCGGCGTGGGTGCCCAAAGCACCCGCTGAGGGATCCTCCCCACTCCCTGCCTGAACAGCTACTTACGTTGTTTCTGTAGAGTAGAAGAGCTACTCCACCAGAAGGGATTCAAAATGCCTGGCAGCCTGATGATTAGAGTACTCATTAAAAATGCAACACTGCTTTTGATTCCTGTCCTAAAATCAAGCAGAGCTTAGATCTTAAGTGTGCTCTCCTGAATCCAAAAGCTCTGAGCACGATGCTGCAAGGAGCTCTTGGGCAAGTTGTGCCTCTTCACTTGGAGCTGTTCCACCTGATGCAAAAACCATCAGGGAGGCTATCAAAGTGAGCAGTTATGGTTTCACCCCTACAGCAGGACACCTATATTCCTGTTTATCAGACATACCATTTGATTAAACACCAAGCCAGATCAGGTCAAAGAGAGTCTTAAAACAGGACAAGATGTTCTTACGTTGTTGCTCCAAGACACAAAACCTTCAGCTGTCCACTCTGGTTGCCCAAAGCAGAAACTACTCCTAATCTCCCAGCTGGTCCCAGACTGGAGAAAAGTCATTCTGCTCCATCGTTCCTCCCACCGGCAACAACCCTGGAGAGAGTTAGAAGGTGCATCCTGCAGAGGCACGCTGCGGCATAGAAGTGTATCACTCCAATAGCTACCCAGTTGCATACTGGTGCCTACACAGCTGCACTGGGATCACTCCTATCAAAGGGAAATGAGATGAGCATTAGCACAGCGCTGATGCATCTTTCCACCTTAGCTGGTGGCGGGTGAGTATGTGCAGACTGGGAGCGCTGCTTTTGGACTGATGAGTCCCGTGAAAGCCACAGCCCAGAGATTTCGTGCCTGTTGGAAGCTCTGCCTGTGTGAGGTGAAGACTGTGCCGTCACACAACCGGCAGCGTGCACCGCTGCACAGGCGAGCAGCCTTTGCTGCTCTCGGTAAAGACTCTGCTGCCCTCAGGCAGTTCAGTTCCCTCCAGTACACGCGTAACTCCCTGGTGTGTGTTTTATACCTCCCCTCAGTGCCTGAACCAGGGTCCAGGCGTCTGTTAAGGCCACAATTAAAATGGCAAACTCCGGTATTTTTCATGTTATAGAAGAACTCTTGAATTCCTGACTGATGACAGGTAGGAGCAGCAGGGCTGGTGGGAGAGCTAATGTTTCCTATTAGGCCCTGTGGGAAAACAGAGCAGCTTTCAGGAATTAATTTGCCATTAGATGATTGCTAAAAAAAAAAAAAAAAAAAAAAAATCATGTGTGTTTTCTTGCAGCTGTATCATTTGTTCTAACAGGAGATTACACCTCCCAAAACACCTGCCTCCCCCCACACTGCCTGAACAGCCTCCACTACTCAGCAGCTCCAGCCCTGGAAATTTGTGCTTTTAGCCCGGGAGGTAGCCAGGCTCAGGCTTTGTATTTCAGGCAAAACAATAGATGTCAAATAAGAATTACTCAAACCTCATCCCCTGTCCAGGTCACTCTGCACCCCATCACCACCCCACAGAGATTCTCCCCCCGGCCCCAGCAGCCCCACCGCACGGTGGCAGAGATCATTTGGGGCTTATTTCACACCAGCCCTTTGAGATCTCGCGTGTCGCTCGACATTCTGACGTGCACAGGCGAGTTTGTTCCCTGCAGAAGGAGCTGGGGACTGAAATGGCTTTAAGGTCTGCTGCTAGCAGAGATGCACAGCCTGCCTGTCCCTGCCTACGTGCCTCGGGGCTTGCACCAGCCACTCTCCCAGCACTGTCAGCTGAGGACGGAGGCAGGCAGGCAGCCAGCATAACCCCTCTCGCTGTGCATCGCCTCCTGGGATTTCCCAGCTTGGTTTCCAGCAGCACGGGGCAGAGGCAGAGCTGGACTCCAGATGCCTGTAACTGAGCCAGGGTCTTCGTGCTGCCAGACCAGCATCAAAAACCCTCACTGGAATTAAGGATCAAAGACAGGAAGGGAATTTAGCGAGCACAAAAGCTCCCATTGACTCCTGCAACTGCTTCCACATGCAAAGACCCAAGCCCGACTCCCACCTGAATCCTCTCCTCTTTAGCAAAGCTACAGCTCTTCAGTGACTTCCCCTTGCAGAGAGACGCTGGCACAAGCCTTGCTGGCCCACACAAACCTTTTGCTCCCCTTTCCTCGCATTGCCAGGCACTGCCATCACCAGGACAGGCAGCACCCAGCCTGCAAACCTGCCAACCACATGCAGCACGATTGCTCCAAGCTGCTATAGGGACTTCGCATAGGATACCAGGAGGGATGCATGAAAAGATCTGAGTCCAGGCAGGGAGCAGCAGCAGGGAGCAGATGAGGGCTGGGGAGCAGCAGCTCTCCTCTGGCGGCTTCATGCAAGAGAGACAAATTCTACTGAGCTGGACAGGCTGCGGAGGAGGTGGCTTGGAGGCAGGAAGGGGGTTATAAAGCTTCCTCTGTCTCCAGGTGCAGTT
This sequence comes from Mycteria americana, assembly GCF_035582795.1. NCBI lineage: Eukaryota > Metazoa > Chordata > Aves > Ciconiiformes > Ciconiidae > Mycteria > Mycteria americana. The sequence continues at coordinate 3,570,899 of NC_134381.1, read as the reverse complement.
TAGTTAAATTATGTCACAAAGAGTAGGAAAAACATTACAATGAACTGCGCCAGGACGTTCATTTCCAAGGATGCCCAGGGCACAAGAAAGGAAAATATTGATTAGAACTGGCTGCAAATTTTCTGGAAGAACAGTTTTCTGACAGAAAATGACAATTTGATCATATCAAAATTTCCTGCTAGAATAGGTCAAACTTGTAAAAACTTCATTTAGGAAAACAGTCACAATCTGTCTTATCACTGGGTTGAACATGTTTATTCTTATTTTGAAACCACATGTACTTTCATTTTATTAAGACTCATGCCAAGAATAAATTCTAAAAACAAAATAAAAATATTTTGATTTACCCTAAATAGACTATTTTCATTGTACTGGAAGATTCACATTTCAGCTTTCCAAACGTGGATTTTGACATCGCAAAATACTTTTGTATGGTGAAAACTCCAAGTTCTGCACTGACTTTGACCTGATACAAACACTTTTTGCCTAAGAGGGTTAATAGGATGAACTATTTCTATAGAATATTTGTAATACTCGTTTTAATTCTTAAACTGATATCAACTGTGATTGTACCTCTCAATGAGAATGGGTGACGCTGAGGCTAGTTTGGGCGTGCTTTTATGGAAATACTTTCTCATTTGGTAGTTCTGGCATTTGGTGGGGTTTTTGGCTGGTTAGTTGTTGGCTTGGGGTTTTTTTTAAGTTATTGGCTACAAATCATGGGTAGCTCCTGTTCCAAGAAGACTGGAAATCCACTGGCAAAATCCCTCCGTCTCCAGCAGACCCAGCTGGGGATGCAGAGTGTGACCTGTCCCCATGGATGGGTGGCAGCGAGTCCCCTGACTTCTCTGAGCAGGGACATGCCATGGGAGCACTGGGGGTCTTGGTCTTCCAGATGGTGCCAAAAGTAGAGAAAAAAACTGCAGCGTTAATAGTAACAAAAATGAAGCAAAATACCCGAGGACCAGACTCACAACAGCATTTATGCATCTAACTCCTACTGATTTCAAAGCAAGCCATGAACCAAATCCTTTGTGGATCCAGGCCGGGGATATTATTTCTCACACCTGCTATGTCCTCTCTGTTCTTTTCCCTGTTTTTCGTTTTTTCCCCTCACTCCTGTCATCACACAGTTTATTTCATTCACCATCACCTTTGCCTTGTTCCCTTGGTACTCTGAAGGCATTCATTTAATTTCCATTTTTCAGACAGTAAAAGCATTTATTTTGAATTCTGATGCCTTCAGCACATGAAATCAGCCTCAGCTGCACTCAGAAAACACCAGCCTGATCTCATTATACGCCTGTTCTTCATATAGTATTAAGACAGAGGGGGAAACCTAGCTGCCTTTCAAATAACCCTGTTCATTAACCACGCTCCAAGTTCAAAAGCTGAATGCAGAGGACACACCACCAGGTCCAAACCCCCCTGGTCGCACTGCATCCCTTCTGCTCTCTGGGTTTTGGAGGTAGACAGGAGCGGTGAAGTCTGCACTGAATTTTTTCTAGGGCTATATTTTAAAAGTGGCCGTGGAGTGACCGACAAGAAGGATGGAGCCAGGGGCTTCCAGAGCAGAGGAGACGGTGCATCCATATCTCGACCAGGTGCCGCAGAGCCCCCACCTCGTCTCCCTGGAAGAGACGTGTTCTTGTGGATCTCACTGGGACAAGGTAGGAAACTCCTGCCCTGGTTGGAGGCAATCATCCCACCTCGGGGATGCAGCTTTTAATGCAGCGCAGCTCAAACTGCTGTTGAGACAGAACCAAGCCAGCCTGCTCTGCTTTGCCTGCAGCAAGCCAGCAGCAAGCTTTGGATCTGGGTTTGAGTGACCTTGTTTCACCCCGCTCCGTTCCCCCTTAAAGACGTGGTGCATTTTCCTATGATTTTCCCTAATGTTACCTCCTAAGGGGGAATGGGAACCTGCAGTTGAGGGCACTAATTTCTCATGCCAGCCTGCCCCAATCAGCAAAAGCATGTCTGCAACACTTTGCACAAAGCAGTATGCCGTACGCATGCAGCCTCAGCAGTTTGCCCTGTCTTGCAGAATAAACATATCCACCACCATCTGAGGAAGCTCATGCCATACAGCCAGGCTCTGCAGCGAGTAGGTCCCATGGAGCCATGCCCCAGGCAGAGCCAGGGATGGATCTCACCCTGCTCCTCGTGGCTCACCACTGCAGGGACTCGCACGCCGAGCATCATAAGCAGTTTATAATCTGGGCAATGTAAGCGCCACCATGCTAAACCCACTCCCTGCTTTGTTCACCAGTGCTGAATGTGAATTCCATGGTAATGCAAGCAGTGGCGTGAGTAAGACCCGACTTAGCATGGCTCCAGGGAAGCAGACGGCACCTATGTTATACATACAATAAACCCAGCCAGCTTTTGCAGGCTTTGCCATTCAGATTGCTCAGCACTGGTATTTCCCTTGTGCATGCACTAACACAGACAAGCGGCACAGCCCTTTGGTCCTTGCTTATCCCAGCAGCTTTACAGGTCGATTAGGATTTGGGGTATTTTTTAGCCTTTATCCTAAAGTGAAAAAGCACCCAAACAAAAGAAACAAAACCCAAAATCATTAGACTGAGAACTATCAGTAGTGATTAACAAAGAGAAAAACAACAAATGAACTCCCAAAACACACGAGCCGGGAACAATATAGGGTAGCTCTTTGAAAAGAAAGCTTTTCATGAGCCTCAGCATGGCATTGAGCCATTCCTCTGATACACCATTTCCCTTGTCTGACACAGAAAACACCCTGATGTAAGGTCTGTTTCCACTAACAACCAACAAACTTTTATCATTAAAAATAAAGCAGGATAATCTACTGTTAATATGGTCTGGATGGGGATCGGCAAGTAGATGCTGCCAGGGCCTCGGGGTCATACCCGTGTCCCCCCCAGCGCCAATCCGAGCACACGGTTGTGGTTTCACCAACAGCTCCCACAGCACTCGGCATCGCTGCCGGTGGATTGGTGTTAGCTCCTCTCTCCCAACCAGGCAGATGACCTGGAGAGACATTAATTGCCTTGCCCGGCATCACATAGCAAAGCCACTGGAAAGCTGGGAGCAGGAGCCCAGGGACACTTGACTCCTTTCCCTATATTTTTCCTAGTAGATCGGAGTGCCTCATCACTCCCAGCCCACGCCGCATCCACTCGTGTCCCCCTGGGCTCGCTCTCCTCCCCCGGAGGAACTTGGGAGAGGAGCCCTGCTCTGCAAAGTGCTTAAGCAGATGCTCAGAGTTGAGCTTGTGCTCAAGGGCTTAAAAGGGAGGTACTGAAGGAGTTGTTCAAGTGCAAAGGCTTCCCAGAATAACAAGGAGATAAAGCCTAATGCAGTATATAACCACTGGAGAGGCTGTGAGGTCTCACACACCCTAAGACCAATAAGACTCTGCTCAGCTCCCGTGTCCCTTCCCTCCCCGGGCACATGGGTGAAGCTGTCCGGGCATAGGAGAGCTCATTGGCTCCAGCTGGAGCCTTCAAACCAGACAAAGATCAAAATCCCCCAGCCTGGGTCCTGCACCCATCTCCAAGCTCCCTCTGCTGTTCCCAAGTGCATGTTACAGTCCCCGATTCCTCTGTTAGTCACAAGCAAGACCTCAGCAGAAATGATGTCCTACTGCCACCAAAAGATACTTCCACCTAGGTGGGTCTATCAGCAAGATCAGTGGCAGCTGCACCAGAAGCAGGAAACAGAGCAGCAAGTGCCTTTGGAGGCTTTATCTGGGATGAAGGTGATGAAATGAGAAAAAGCAGAAACACTTGGGATGAAATAAAGGGGGAAGGAGGAAATCACCCTGCTGCAAAGGGGTCAGACGTTCTGCTGAAAAGCAGGGAAAGCAACCACATTAAATAAGTGTCTGAGCTGCAGATAACTGTCCCACTCAGGGTTCCTCTGTCTCTCTGCTTCCCCCAAGGCGCTGCCCAATTCTTGTCTTACTCTTACAGTAATATTGCCATCCACGAAACCCTCCAGCAGATGCCCAGGGCATCTCTCAGGGTTAGCATGAACTTTAGTTCTCCTCCTGCAGGTCCTTGACCTCAAACCCGTCTCAGTGACTTGCAGTGACCAGCCTGTGCCTCATTCAGAGACACAGCAGAGGAGGGTCACCAACACTGCTGTCGGTATCCCATCTGATGAGCAGTGCTCCCAGCTTGCCTCTGCCCTGGCCACCTCAAAGCATGGCCCCATTTGGCTTTCTCCTGGCCATGGGGGAAGACACCACACACGCCAGAAGATCAGCAAAGTCTGGCCTGACTAATAGCAGGAGCAACAATAACCCTCCAAGGTCCACTGCAGCCTTCAGCAAAGACTCTTAGAAAATGAGTTATATCAGAATATCCTGAATTCCTGTGGTTTTCTAGACTCTTTAGAGCTGATTTCATGCAAACTCAGCCCAAATGACACTCATTGTCCCTAAGCAGTTTACAATCCACCATGCACTTGGACCAGCCTCATAAATTTCAATCTGTTTTTCAGAGGAAATGAGAGAATGCAGCTAGTATAGCTGAAAGACGAATAGATGTTTACTTGGATCATTTGTCTCCTGAGTGGTTTGCAACTGCATCTTCATATGTGGAGTGGCACAGAAGGAAGCCACAGGTTCTTATTATTGAGGAGACTAAAGACAGCACACCCCTGCTGCACGGCATCCCCCGGCTACGCAGGCTTCTACCAGCACCTGCCTGAACTGGTAAATGATTCATCTCAGTCTCCGGAGGATTTTTCTGGTAACTGCTGCAGATCCACTTTGGGATGACAGAGCAAAACTAGCAGAAAACTAATCTCGTCACTTCTTTTTTTTCCCCACCAAAAAGACATAATTTCAGGATTGGGATATCAGAATCAAAGCTAAGGACGATCTGGCTCCTTACACAGAGATTTTTTTAAACCTGTTTTCAGCTGACAACATTAAAGCTGCTGCCCATAGATTTATTGGCAGCCAGTGAGGAAAGCCACCAAAAGAGGAGGAAGCAGAATCAATTCCAAATCTCAGGACAAGAAACATGTTGCAGTGGGATTCAAAGGTGTTCAAGTCAGTAAGCCAGAGAGAAAGAAGGACAAAATAAATACATGTACCCTCTAATCCCTAAGAGACTTTGTCTGGAGGACACCAAGCATTGTGCTGCAAAGTAAAAGCAATAACTCCTAAAGAACAACCAGGCCCTGTTGTCAGACAGACAAGAAATGAGGATGAAAGCAAGAAAAAAGCATGACAAGTTAAACAAATACAAAAACACGAGCCATAGCATTTATAAGGGGAAAAAATAGGAAGAACGGTTTTCCTTGACTGGAACTTTATTTACGATAGACCCAAATGAAGGAGGCTGTTCCCCAGGTCCCCCTGGGTGATGGCTATGCTGCCCACAGGAGTGAGGCCAGGGACCGCAGCCATCACACCCCCCCACCGCCTCCCCAGCACACCTATTTGGTGCCCAGCACGTCCCTGAAAGGAGCTTGCTGGCTTTTCAGCTTGACCTTCTCTCATGTGCTACTGGGAGAGTTTAAGGCACCTGGAGGAGGACTCAGCTGGGCATGCACAGCCACCACTGGCCTGCCCTGTCGCCACTGGTGCTGTTCATCCCCTCTACCATGTCCCAGTGTTCAGCCACCCACCCACACCTAGCAAGGTTTCATGCCCTAACATGGACCGCACAAGCTTTTCTGGTTTGGACGTGGCACCAAAGGGGCCTTCCTCAAAGCCCACCTCCAAAGCAGGAATGACAAACGAACGAAGCATCCTATGTCCACATGCGAAGGAAAGGGCAGTGGTTGCCATCGCCTTTGTCTAAACCTGCCTCCCTTTTGTCCAGCAGCTGACTCGGGACACAATGTCCTCCTGCAGCTGTAAGGAGGAATACACTCACCCCTGGCCTCCCACAGCCATCTGAGAGGCAAACCTCCGCCGCCAAACTCGCCTTGGCAGGGCCACAGACCAACGACAAAGAGAAAAGAGAGGAACAAGACTCCAAAATTGTTTCTAAGTCCAAGAGGCATATTTCCAGTTTCTCAAATTTTATATGTGCGTGTGTATGTACATATATATCTCTCTCTCTCACACACACATCATTTTTCACATCATCCCCTTGTCATTCAGCACCTGGGGAAAACAGGAGGTTTATTCTTTATTCTGAGTCATTTCTCTCTTCAGCATGAGCACAGAGCTCAGCGAGACCAGGTCTGCTGGATATACTGAGCTACAGACAGACAGCGCTTCTTCTGCAAAGGCCGCCTCCTCCTGAAAATCCATTTAGAAATTCCTAAAAAGAATCATTTGCTAAAGAAAAAGGAAATTTGAGGTCACAGCGAGAGAGCGATGATTATCAGAAAGGCAGTGAAGGGCCAGGGCAGACGTGCTGCTCCGGGTGGAGAACACAAGGACTAACCAAACATTACTTGAGCCACCAAGTGCATATTATCAAGGAAACCACACCAGTATTGCTTTGATAATCCAAACCATTTACCCTAGTCCATGAGAACAGAGCACTGGTGGGAGAAGCTGGCAGGAGGCAGAGTTGGGGCCAAGCAAGAAATAAGAACCAGAACACCTGGCTGCAGAAATGGTCCAAAACATCCCAAAATAATTAGCTCCTCAGCATACTTCGTTTATCCCTTGCAGCAGCAATTAATGAAAATGAATCTGTATTTAACCAGCAACTTGGGGCCTTTAATACAGAAATATTTTCAAGCTGGTAAGGGGGGGGCATAGCTCCAAATTTCCGCCAAGTTCTCAGGGGCTGGATTAACAGAGCAGTAAAAAAAAAGGGGGGGGGGGGGGGGGAGGATTGAACTCGGAACATGAAATCAAGAGAATTTATGGGAACTCTTTTAAGGTTCAGCTCAGTTTTGGTTTCAGCAATGGGCAATGCAGAGAGGTTATTGTTTCTGGCCCGACCCTCAGATGAAAAATAGCCCACGAGGTCGCAGCCTGGCAGGGTGGCTGAGAGCAGGGGCGGACGGTGGCTGAGCAGGGCTGGAGACAAGGAGGGATGGCCAGCGCTGAGCAGAGACTGTGCCAGAGGCTGTACCGGACCCACTCAGCTCTGCTCATTGGGGCCAGATGCACCAAACCTCATACACAAAGAGATCACGACAGTGAGGGACATCGCAGACAGACAAGCGGAGCACGGCTTTCTCTTGCAGCACTGTGCTGGTCCTGTGGGATTTGCACCTGGCAGCATGTAAAGCTCAAATTCATTTTGGAAACGCTTCCAGCAGTTCTGCAAACCAGTCTGAGTCCTTCAACCGCTTGCCCTTCACACTGTCTGCCTTTATCAGAAGGAAATTGCCCTCAGCTACCTCTGCAAAAGCATTCTTCAAGTGAACCCTCAAACTTTCACCTATCCTAGGAAACCATCTGTGGCAGATCCTCCAATATCCACCACCAAGGCATCCCTCACCAGAGCATCACCATCCTCACCTGGAGAGAGCTGGCTGGGACAGGAACACTCAAACTACAGTTGAGGTCAAAAACCCCAACATGGGGAAAGGAAAGACTGGGGGCAATTAATAGGGAGGAATTAGTTTCTTTAGTGGTTCCAACTCCATCAGGCATGAAAGTTTAGGATGCTCTCGGGGGAGGGAAGATTCTTGTCTCAAGGCGAACTGGCCTACTCACTCTATTTATAGACAAGAGGCAGCATTTTAGCCCTGCTGCAGCTCAGCAGAGCCCACTTAGATGCTGTGCATGTTATGCAAGTGCTCCAGAGCCAGGCTGATCCCCTGGCCCAGCTCCACGTGTGGGTGGCTACCGGGAGCAGGAGAAGATGTCCCATCCGGGGCAGGAGCGCCCATCCGGCATGGGGGTGGCAGAGCTGATCCCCCACTGCAGGCATCATGCTGCAATGTGGGGACAACGGTGAGAAAGACTGAAGCGCAAGGCATCCCTCTTCTCCACTGGCATAAATTGGGCTCGGAAAAGCAATATAATGCAGAGAACTGGGAGCCCCAGCTTTCCTTAAACCCCTTAGCTGGGAAGCATGGGGAACTGCAAGCAAAAGAAGACAGAAAATGGGATTATTTGAAACCTCCTATATTGAAGGGAATGGCAACAAATCCTGCTCTCTGGCCTAAATACCACTGGCTGGCTGTTCACCGTGGGCTGCTCGGGGGCAGGATGGGGCTGTCTCCTCCTCCCCAGTCAGCTGATGTCCAGCGAGCCGCGCAGGGGCTGCCGCAAGCAGGGCTTTGGCCTTCAAGGTGGTGTCTGTGCTTTTGGGTCCAAAACAGCCACTTTATTCATGGGACATGACGTTCCACATGAGTCAGATGTCAAGTAGTCCCCATGACACAGCCAAGTTAACTAGTTCTCATCTTCCTTCTCCTTATTTTTCCAGAGCAAATTTAAGCATCTCTTTTCAAGTCACCTATCTCAGCTATTAACAATAAGGGCAACTAAGGGAGCCATCAATGGGAATTTAATGCTGGTCTTTTAGGGCAAGGTTGCAGGCATTTGTAGGGATAAGTCTCAGGAATCCATTCATAGTCACCAGAACGAGAAGGTCACATTTAACAAAAATATCTTATAAATCTCATGCTAGTGGAAGCCCTCAAGACTGAAAAACTGTGTTCTTATAAGCAAACCCCAAATCTAGGTACAGTATACATAAATAAACACTGAATACATAAAAAAACCCTTCCTTACATCCATCAGCCCTGCCCTCAGGAGCTTGCCGTGGGAGCAATCGGGGATGGGAACAAACTGAAGGGCCATGAGGGTGAGCTGGTGCCCAGCAGCAAAACGGGAATGGTTTGTCTTTCCACAGCATCTGCCACCTCGTCCAGCACAAGGGACTGAAATAAAGTCGCCAGAGAAAAACATATAAATCTCAACGGGATAAATTACCAGCTAGAGTCAACTCCTGCAGAGACAGGGGCACTTAGTACACCGAGCAATGGTTAGGGCTGGGCTTTCTAAACACAACACGGTATAATGCTTTCTAGGGATAATTTACCAAGACCCAGGCATTTCCTGGACCTCTCTCATCACCCCACCAGTGTGCCTCGTTACTTATTTATCATCCTTGCTTAATATTAACCTTTGAGAAACTGGTTAATACTCCAAATTCAAATGCCACAAGAGTTCATCCTGCGATAATCATAATCTTTGGGCCAGAGGGGACAATCAAGGCACATCACTCAGGAGCTTGTTGTTGACCTTGGCCTTCAGCACAAACGGAGCAAGATTCGTAGTTGCATCAAGCAGCTACTGGGTGGATCTGCAAGGAGTCAGCCTTCTCCAGCATGGCTCATAACATCTGCAGAGACACCTTAAAATTTACCTTCTAGACATGGCCCCAGATAAATTTCTCCAACATCACCACAGTGCATCCTGTGGCATGGGATGCCAAGAAGCAAGAGGGCAGCCATGCTTGCTGGGGCCGACCGATCCTTCCCCATGCAACACCACACCAAGCCACAATATCCAGCATAGCTCCAGGGCACAAACACCATCAGCACATGAGCACAGCCCTTCACCTGAACCAGTCACCTTTGCTGGGAGCAGGGGCATCTCAGCCAGGGCAGAATGGTCCCCGCTGGTGACACCCAGGCTATTGCCCCTGGAGGGTGTCACACTGGTGACACCCCTGGAAGTATTTAAAAGACGTTTGGATGAGGTGCTTAGGGACATGGTGTAGTGGTGGTCTTGGTAGTGTAGGTTTACGGTTGGACTCGATGATCTTAAAGGTCTTTTCCAACCTATACGATTCTGTGATTCTGTGTGCAGTCATACACGGCTCACACCATGCCGGCTTGGGTCCCTCTGGCACAGCATTGCATCCCGCAACGTCAAAACATCCCCTCTCTGGCACCTCGGGCTGTGCTTCCGGACCCTCCAGCTGAACAAACAGCCCGGTGCCTCCTACACATAGTTAGCCTAATTAAAGGGGAAAATGTGCTGGGCTGCTGCTCACTACAGGCACACGGAGAGAGAAACATCAGACGGCTCCGTGGGAGACCCCCTGCCGTCAGCTGGTCTGATGCAGCAGGAGAGAAGGAGAGGCTGCAGCAAAGGGAATGGCTGGATCAAACAAATAACCCCAGGCACCGAAGGACTGACCTAGACTGCAACGGAACCAGCAATTAACACATGCTCTTCATTATTCTTCATTAAACTCATCTTCCAACGGTTACTAGAGACAGTGAAACTAGTTTTTAGTCCTTGCTGAAGGCCAAGAAATGGTTGAAGTAGGTGTCAGGCTGGCATTTTGGGCTGCCCCAGAGGGAAGCAGTGGTCTGGGGTTTGCCAAGCTGCCCGCGTTGCATGTCCTCACAGCAAGCCCACAGCCAGGCTGGTGCACGCGATACGTTGCAGGAAGAAGCCCGGGAATTGTCCATGCACAAAAGCATAGGTACGCTGCAGGAGCCCGGCTGGAGCCCTGCTGGTTTTGCTCTGGCCTTGGGGTGGGAGATTCAAAGAAAGCAAAAGCACAAGCATCAGCTCTGGGTGTGGGAAGGGGTACAGATGGCTGAGACTGACACTTCAGGGAGGAACGTGGGATCTTAGCAGGTTCCTGAAATATTACCTTTGTCTGTCTAACAAGAACTGGGTGAGAGCTGAGCGTGTCCCAAAACAAAAGCTCTTAATGAGAGTGCTAGCAGAGTCAGGGAAAGCCGTAAAGTACCAGGTAAAGACTGGAAAGAAAATGAGGACCCTAGTCTGCAAACACATCTGCACACTAAGAGAAGAGTCACAGGTCAAATTTTAACATTTGACAGTTCATTGCCTCTGTTTGTGTCAGGCTGCATCACAGCAACACAATGAATATGGCATCAGTCCTCACATGGGGATGACACCAAGTGACAGCCAGCCGTTATTTACCATCCCCCAGAGTGCAAAATCCACTATTGACTTCAGGGCGGAGAGGAGGAAGGAAGGAAATCTGATAGCAGTTCAGTGATTTAGAGCAAGGGGCTCCAAGCACACCAAGAGCTGCTAAGAGCAGCTATTCTGTAGGAAACAAAGCTGTCCTTCTCCATGTCTAGAGAGAAATGACCCTCTGTTGGAAGGTGAGATGTAGCAAAGCAGCACTGTCAGTGTCTGTCCTTACTCCTCCTCCTTCCTACACAAGGGCAATAGCTTTTAATGTGAAAAATTAATAGAACAATGCTGAATATCAAGGATAATGCCAAGTACATTGACTATAAGATACTGGCAATGCAGCTGCCTTCTCAGCAGCGCCCTGAGTTGCTCTGACAAGAAACGTCCAGATTGCCACTGCACCACTGTTATCCTCCCATGGATTAAACACACCTTGGGTAGAAGGCAACATAACTGCCACTTCCATCTGGGACAGCTGAGTGCAGGTCAGCTGGCACAGCCCGGGAAAGGCTTCCCCCATCTATCCCCTTGCCCCCTTCTCCCTAGGCTTGCTCAAGTGTTTCTCAGCTGGGAAGGCAGCAAATGTCCACACACAAACATGGGCTGCACTGGCTGGTCGAAGCTATGGTGAGAGAGTCCAGCTATCTCAGGGTTACAGGGGGAACAGACTGCCAAGAAAGCAAGTGAAAAAGCAAAACAAACCATTTCTTTTTTATTCTCTTAAAGATCAACTGCTTTGGATGAGGACATGACAGTTTCCCCAGAGCTCTAAATGCACTTGATTTCTTTTAGATGTTAAAAGAGAGGATCCCTCAGAGACCCATCAAACCCAGTTTTTCCAGGCCAGTCAAGAGGTATCTGCACACCAGCTCTGTCCTAGCGTGTCCACCGGCAGCACGTGCCTGGTGAGGCTGGGGGAGAGCATTTTCCAGTAAGACTGTGCCAATAATTAGGCTGTTTCTCACAGTCTCCCCTGTCTGGGAGTTACCATACGAACCGGCTTCTGGCCAAGACAACTCAATTTGGGATTCTTCCCTCCTCATTTCAGGGGCTCTAAACTACCTTAAATCACTTCCAGCCCGCTCTCAGGGACTTTATTCACGATCATTTGCTAGGTGGTGCTAACGAGCTCAGCATCATACACAATATCCTCCCGTGTTCCTGTATCCATAACACCCCCACAAACCTCAGGGCTCCACCAGCCAGGAGCTCAGAAAAGCTTCAACTCCAAAAGCAAAGCTTTCCTTGGTCTCCATGCCCCATCTAACGTTGCCCAGTAGAGAAAGAAACATATTTTAGTGCCTTTTCTGCAATGGGTTGCATATGCACAGAGGGTACCATGCTTATCCAGCATCCAGGAGAGCCAGGAGGACTCTATGGTTCCCCAAAGGCCATCAGCTCCAGGACCAACATCTAAGGTTACTAAGCAGTGTCTCTTGGGAACACAGGTTAGCTAGAGGTCCTGTTCCCTTCCAGAAAACCCAATTATTCACCTAATGGGCAATTTGCTGCCATCTGGACATTCAGAGCTTGACCTGCGATATGCCAGACGTCCCAGTGAAGTCAGTATTTGGCACCAACAGGGTGCTACCACTGCCTGGCACTACTGGAGAAGTGGATGCTGACAAGCACGACAGTGCAAATCAAATCAGCGTCAGAGCTTTTGGATGGATATTCTCAGTCTGCTTAGCAAGCGCTCATCCTCTTCCCTTCGAGATGAATGTAGTTTGAGATACAGGTGTCGGGCCGAGCAGAGTGTGGGAGGGCAGCCTATATTCTGCTCCTTTCTCTCCAGAGTTAGCATCAGCTCCTAACTTTCACAGACAACCAATTTACGCTGCTAAATGTCATTTTGCAATCCTGCAGGCTGAACAGAGCCCAAAGCTTTTGGCCCTGAGCAATTTTCTGGGAGAGTCAGTCCTTGGCACTCGCGCAGGATTTTCACCAGCAATAGAGCACCTCAAGGTTGTTCCAGCAAAGATCAAGTCTACTTCAGCATTACGTGTTAATCACTGAGAATATCAAGGAAAGGAGACGGCTGTCAAAGCACCATTGTCAACAAATCATTCCCTCCTTTGGCTGCTTGAGTTACACCTGTAAGATCTTAATCAGGATTCACTGCAAAGAATCAGGACTCTGAATCAAAACTCCCTGCCCAGGCCCAGCAACCAAAGACAGAAGCACTGCTCTAATAAAGGAGCACAACACATGCTGCTGATTTGATTTTAGCTCTCGGAGAAGCATAGAGTCCCACTAACCTCTTTCTCTTTCAGTAGCTGACCAGTGACAACGTGCATCCATACAAAGGTGCGCTAATATAAAAACCATAGAGAGGCACAAAAGTTATGGGGATTTAATTATCCTGCTTTTTGACACCAAGGTGGAGCTGAGGACTTGGCAAAGGACATGAATGAGCGTGTGCACGCAAGCTGGGATGACTGAGCCTGGTGCCAGTAACCATGTGGATGAACGAGTACGTCTGAGCGAACAAGTGGGCTAGAGACGTGCGTGCTACGACAGCAGCGCTATGCATACCTAACTGCTCCCTGCTAATCTTTCATCCCAAATTCAACACAGGCTCATTTTCAAGTTATGAATTGCAAAGGACCCACAATCACACTCAAGCAGGGGGGAAAAAAAAAAAAAATAGAAATCAGACATTGGAAAGGAGGACCAGGGAACAGGAAGCCAAACACAGAACTATTTCCAGGAGGAATAACAGCCATATGGAAAAAGTTACCAAGATGATGAATTCTGCCTTCAATATGTTCAAGAAAGAAACTACATCAGACCCAGTCTGGGGGTGGCCAGATCCTTCAAGAGGGGAAAAAAAAAAAAGCTGCCACCCCAGCTTGAACTTGAACATTTGGTGTTTCATTTGCATCTTGGAATGAGGCAACTGTTATCATTCAAACTTTGCATTCTCCTCTTGGATCTCTGCCTTCCCAGGTCACATTTGTGGCTCTCACATAACCAGGAATCCCCCCGCTACAATATGCTTCTCCTGGCTCGGTCCTGAAACCAAATTCCAGAGCAGCTGACATGGAAATTTACCATCAAACAACTATTAAAGTTTTACCTCAGGCTGTAAAAACTGGTTTATGTGCTCTGCATAAAAAATGTAAATATGCACTCATCTCACGTGCTCTGTGGCATGCTGCCACAGAGCTTCACACTGCAGTCTCCTCAGATTTCGGAAACCAGGCTGGAGAAGCGTAGGGATGGTAATTGAAGCCCCAGCCCTACAAGTCTGCAACTCCCTGCATATATCCGGAGACTTGCTGGCTGCATTGCAAATTGCAAAATCCACCTGAACAAGCCAAGGCTATTTTCAACCATTAATTAAGTGAGCTTCATTATTTCCATCTCACCCAGGTCTCTGCCTTTACTGCCACATCCAGTTTCATTACCCCACTTGAAGGACTGGGGGAAGGCAAAGCACAACAGAGCCATGGAGTGTTTGCACAAAGACAAATCACTGCAGAGTAACCCAGTAGCACACCAGCTGCCCGTGCACAATCTTATTTCTCTCTCCCCAGTGCACAGAGATGCCCTGTGAGGCAACTCCACTACGTGGAACTGCCCTGTGGAGACGTTTCTCTCTGATGCCTAATCTTCTAATTCAAGTACATCATTCAAGTACTTAAAGTTAACTGGGATTAATCCAGGCTTTTCTCCAATTAATGGCAATTTCTTTTTCTACTTTGCTTCCCAACTTCATCTTCTTTCTTCCTTTCCATGCAAATCACCACCCACCTGCCTCTAAGGGTGGACAGCCTTTGCCAATACAAGTACCCAGCAGAGAATTAAAGCTAGAAACTATTAACCATCATTGGGTTTTTTCCATCACCATCAAGCTCAAAATCCTCTTCTATTCAAGCTACAAGTGGGCTGATGTATATCTTCTGCAGATGTCTGTGTTCAAGGGAAAAAAAACAACAGCAATGAAATCCTCTTTTGGCTAATAAACAGAAAGTAATTGCAGTTTGTTTCTTTGCTGCAAAAGGAATGGTGCTATTGATGGCATTGGCTGAGAGTGCCTAATTTGTATCAGCAATGTGTATCATTAGCTTTACATTCTCCTGTTAAACCCTACACACAGCATAACCACATCTCCCTTCGTCATCTGTTTTGTCCACCTGACACCTAGACAATGATGGCAGAGATTGTTATTCTTTCCCATTCCTTAGTATATCACACAACATAATGAGATCAAGCTTCTTTTTTCTAATTCCTCCTCGCTACGTAACACAAAAAATAAGCATAATTAGACATTCTCCAGTGTAGCAATAGACACAACTGTGTGCTAGACTATGAGCCCCATGTATGAAATGTAAGTGAAGTTATTTTGCCCAAGATGCAGAAATGATTCTGCAGTAATGAGGAATCCAAAGAGATTTTGCCGTAAGCAAGGTTAAACAACTTCTTCTTCCTTTCTCCTCTATAAAGCAACTTGCTGATTAATTCAGAAGCAAGGTAAACAATAAACAGTGATTATGTGCATAAGGGTGATGATTCAGCCAAAGAAGCAGATCAGCATTTGAGTAACAGGTTACAAACATGTGCTTTATTTTCTCAATGATGATTCTCCAGTGAGCAATGGAACAAGATGTCTTATACAGCCACCAGGCAACAGCATGGTCCCAGTGTCAAGAGCTAATCACATGACCGTCAACCCAAAAGACCGACACGAAAGCTTAAAACAAATCAGCCCCACAGGGGATCACACACTCTAGGACCAATTTTTTACATCCAGGCAGCAGTAAACACAGACCATCTGGGACATTTCAACTAGCAACAGCATGGCAGTGCCTAGGAGAACGTGCTGTGTCAAAAAGATCTTCTGGAAAAGTGAAAATGTATCAGGACACCTGCAAAACAGCTACTTTTTGCCTGCATAACCAAGCTCTGCAAAATGTAAATGGGTAATGCAAGAAAAACCTGCTGGGGGAAGTTCTCTTATAAAGCCATAAAACCCTGAGCCACAGGGGGAAAGAAGGAAATCATGAACGAAAGCATTTGTGCTTCTGTTTTATGCCTCATATTTTCATTTTGCCTCATCACAACCCTGATTTGATCATGTCTGTTACTTGGATAAAGAGAAGATGGAAATGCTTTCTGTTGCATCAACAAAAAACAGCATGAAAGATAACTGCAAAGGTAGCGAGCCAGCTCCGAGGTAGCTGTAGGTCAATGTTGCTCTGCAGCAGTCAACAAAACTGCATGGACTTGCAAAGAGTGAGATTTTGACCTCCTCAGAGCTGTGACTGGAGTGATCTGTACTTAAAGCAGTTAGCTTGTGAGCCCATAATATTCCTCTCAAATGCAATTACCTGTGTGTGGATGGGGAAAGAGACAACTGCCACATCTGCGGCTGGTCCTTTGAGACTGTTGTTGGGCAGCTGCAAGTTGTATGAGGACATCACTAGAATCAAAGGCACGTGGGGATGAGTCTGGTAAATTCATGTCTACGTCCACGGCTTGTTCCCTACCTGAGCGTACCTGGCACACCCAGCAGCACAGCCTGGCAGACCCACTTTGCCTGCTTAAAACTCACCTGCCACCAACACAGCAGGTGTCTTCTAATAACACCTGCAAGGTTTATTATATTAGCAGCAACCAAGTGGTTAACTAATCTAAGAAATATATCCACTCTACTGGAAAGCAGCAAGGGGGCTCCATGGTGTTGACAACTCTAACAGCAAATTAAGAAGCTGAAATAAAATGCACCATCAAGCAAGCAGCTGGAGTGAGGCCAGAAATCAGAAATAGATGTAAAGAAAACTGTATCAAGAAATCAGCTCCAAGCAGGCTCATTGAGCTCAATTACTAGAAATTAGAAAAGGAAATGGAAAAATTTATATTGTAAGGACACAATGCATTATGTGGCATCAATGATGGCTGCTCTGTTTATTGTCTCTCTTCTAATCATGTTTTTATAGCATAGGATTTGCAATACCAGATCGGAATGATATTGATACAGGAGGACAGCCTGCCACTTCCAGGCAGAAATTCACAGCTTACATTTAAGATATCAAACTAGAAGTGAAATTCAGCGGCCGGGGTCTGTGTCCATAACCCTGCTGACATTGCCATGTGCTCGCATCTCAGCACTCAGCCCCACTCACAAGGCTGGAGAAAGGCTGAGGAAGCCAGAGAGTTTGCCAAAGGAGTTCCAAAAAGGATTCTTCTTCTAGACTTTGAGCCAGTACAGTCCTGCTTTGAAACTCTACTCTGCAGTCAAGAGCACTAAGAGAGAAGAGACCTTTTCTATTTAAAAAGAAAACCAAACAACTCACGGGCAGCCATGCAAGTTCAAACAAAACAATGGGAAGGGAAAACTACAGAAAGTTTGAGCAGCCACAGTTACAAGAGCTGGCAATGCTGCAAACAGTGAGCAGACAGATGCTGAGTACCAATGCCCACATTGAAGAGATTTGGGGTCATATTAGGATGAGAGGAAATGGCCTCAAGTTGCTCCAGGGGAGGTTTAGACTGGATATTAGGAAATGTTACTTCCCTGAAAGGGTTGTCAAGCATTGGAACAGGCTGCCCAGGGCAGTGGTGGAGTCCCCATCCCTGGAGGTATTTAAAAGCCGTTTGGATGAGGTGCTCAGGGACATGGTGTAGTGGTGGTCTGGTAGTGCTAGGTTTACGGTTGGACTTGATGATCTTAAAGGTCTTTTCCAACCTATACGATTCTGTGATATTATCCAGAAGCATTCAGACCTCCAAAGCACAGCTCACAGCAGCTTCACCCCCCCTGCCTGTGGTGCTAGGTCAGGGCTCTCCTTTCTCAGGACCTCTCCTGAGCCTGACCATCTCCTCCCTCCTCCTCTGAACCTCCAGACCAGGGAAAATCACTTGCTCTCTCAGCTGTGTCATAGGAGTGACCCATAATGATGATTACCCTCATGAGCTCTGGAGGAGGGGAACAGGGCAGGCACAGATTTATTTTTCCATCCTTACCTTCCCCTTGTAACCAGACCGAGTTACAGCACCCGGCCAGCCGGACCTCACAGCCTCCCGCTCGGGCAGGGTCAAGACTGGGAACAAGTCCACATCTCACTCCAAGCTGTCACTTACAGCAGCACAATATGGCAAACCAAATAAGTGCTAGGCTGAAAACCAGCCAGGATCGTGTGGCAGCAAGTGCCAGATCAAACACAACCCGTGGCTAGCGCAATCCGTCACTGCCCCGGTGCAAAGCGATACCCATCTAACGCTGTAACATTTTCCTTTCCTTTGAACTACAGTAAATGACTCTTCAAGTCACATTAATAGGCACAAACTATAAGCTTAGGCTGCTGGGCATAACCTGAAAATATTTTAAGAGAACAAATCTTATTTGGTTGCAGTCAGTGGGACCGAGAAAGATGCCACTACTCAGACAGAAAACCCACGATCTCTTGCAGAAAGCTGCTGGCAGCACTTTGAGATTGGTTGATGAGATGCAGAAACATGTGGACAAAGAAAGAAAAAGCCCATGTTGTCCATATATCACCAGACTCACTCATCTGGCTCCACAGAGCACTGGAGCAGCCAAATCTTGCTCAATCTGCTTTCGTGACACACAGACCTTTCTCTCCAGATGTCCCAGAGACAGGGAGGTCGGGAACATCACTGAAGTCTGAAGGGCTTTGTTTCCAGCACAACGCAGCACTGCCAGCAGTGTCCCACCCTTCCCATGCACTGTCCCCTCACCTGCCATAGACCTCCCAGGAAGAAGGTCTCCGGTTTATTTCTAAAGGGGGCTACAAGAGGTGTAAAAAGAAAGTTTACCATGTCAGAAATTCAGAAGCCTGTATCTCCCGTCCGGGGAGCAAGGAACTAAAAGAGGTTGAGAGCAGCTGCCCTGACCTGGTAAGTGTCATGAGTCCACAGAAAACCACTTGCTATAGGCTTAAGCTCATCTTAGTGTTTGGGAGAATTTGTCCTCGATTCCTGAAATCCTTTGCCCCAAAACAAACCTCTTCCAGCAGGGCCTTGGCTTTGTAACTGCTCCTTTGCAGTTTCCCTTCAACCCTCCTGCTGCAGTTCTACCTCTGTCTGTTGTTTCCATTCATCACTCTTATTCCTTGTGCTCAGAAGCTGCAGGTAAAGAAATTCATCCACACAAGAGAAAGTGCTCCTCCTGAAACAGGAGCAAGGCCACAGAGGGTCCCCAGAAGGAGGACAGCTCAGACTTGTCACCAGGTCTGAGCAATCCCCATCCCATATCACAGTAAACAACAGTGCTCAAAACCAGGTACCACCTGCGCCCCGACTTGGGGAGCAGCTCTAGAGGCCGTCTTGAGCAGGACACCAGCCTTGTTCTCACTTCGTCTCACTATAATTTTCATTCAGCTTTCTCCTGGCAGAGATGGAGATGGACTGGGGAGCTGTAGGAAGAGCTCTCTCTCCAACACACTGTTTAAATTGACTTAATTTCTTCAAAATGTTTTCTTTTATTAGATTCTGGGGCGGGGGGGGAGAGATCATATGTGCAGTCACACAAGCAAAAGTAAAGAGGCTGATGCCTGGGTTTGCCTATTTAGAGGGTTTGTTGGTACATGCATCTAGAAGTTTACTCCTGCAAAGCAGTCTGTTCATTGGGGTCATATTCCTCCAACAAATTTCATCCATTCCTCCGAACTACACTTGGAGCCCTCCAGTGCACTCAGCAGCTGTCTAAAAAGCCTGCAAAATAACTCTGTCCTCCAAGGATGTTTAGCCTCACATCAGACGTTTAAGTGAGTTTTATTGTACTGACATTCCCTATCTCTAAGGAAGGGCAAGGCCAAAAATATCACCTTGATGCTTTCAGCAGTCCAGCACGCATCTACCTGCAAGTCCCCAGCATACCAGGTAGTTCAGGGGCAACCGCAGCCTGGCAGGCATTTGCCCACCCCACAAGCTGCTGGTGCGAGTCCAGCCCAGAGCAGCAGGGAGGCAGAAGCACCATCTGATGGCTGGTTGGTGGCTTGCGTGAAGCAAGTGCGTTTGGTCCAGGTCCTGGCGGGCAGGTATCCATGAGTCTCAGACCAACTACCTGCGAGGAGAAGCCTGGGTGGATGCCAGGCACCAGCAGAACGAGGTCCTCTGAGGTCTGCTGGCAGGGAGGTGCACAGGCACCTGCTCCGTGGTCAAACACCGTGCTCCAAGTCTGGCACCTTGCGCTGAGAAAGCCACAGCTTTGCATTCCCTTTGGGTGATGCAGTCTCTCCATTGCATCCCTTTTCCATGCTCACCAGGCCCATAAGACACCCAAGCTGCACAGCAAAGAGCCACAAAGCCACAGCTATCCCAGCTCCCTTCCCACGCGAGATTCAGGAAGGTGGTGGAGGGCTCTTAAGCAAAGCAAGCAGCTGGGGCTTACACGATTATTTTTCTTAAGCAAAGGGAAGGGTTTTTTCCCAGGAAGACCATAGCATGGAAGAGAAAGCAAGAAGGTAGTGTAAGCCTGAAGCACCAAGGAAGGCATCAGGGTCCATCAGGAACAGGAGAGAAGCTGTCAAGGAGAAGGGAGTGATGAACACGTGAGTGAGGGACATTGCAGGCGAGCAGGCGTGGGTGCTGGAGATGCTGGGGAAGCTGCTGAAGGGGTGGAGTAACGTAAAAAAATTTAAGCAAGAAAGGATTCTGGGTGTACAACTTGGGACTTGGTAAAGCAGCCCTGATTTTCAGAAGGGAAAGGGGGGTAAATGCCTTTGGACAATCAACTTGAGGCACAAAAATCCCAGTCTGCCCAGGCCAGATTTATCTGACAACGCCAGGGGATAAGGGTAGCTTCAAAGGGAGAGAGAAGAGAGTGTTAAGCAGAGAAGAGAGGCAGTCGGGCCTGTCCAACAAAGCCAAAAGCAGCTCTGCACTCAGCCTGTATGAGAACCACAGTCCCAAGAGGCACTTAGGTGACGTGAGGCGGGGGGATTTTATCCATGCCCAGCAAAAGCCTTATCTGCTTGACCCGCTCCCTGCGGAGAGCGGGCACCTCTGTGCAGGAACCTGAGCTCTGATGCTTGCAGCAGCGCAGGATGACAGCATCGCTCCTGAGTGGGCGGTGCAGCCTCATCCTTCATGAATGAAAATTTAAAAAAAAAAAAAAAATACAAGAAAGAATCACACCACCCACTAGCAGGTATGCTATAAATACCATGGCAGGGGGTGTCTGCAGAGGAACTAGAGGTATTGACTTCATGGCGTACTTACAGAGCCCGCATATGCAACTTAATTACCATGTAGAGCACTTTGCTGAAGACGTTACGCCGTGCTGCGTAGGTCTGAGCTAACAGCATCAGTCTGGCTGTTCTGCTATGGCCATGCAGCCCCACAGGAGAGCAGAAAAACTATGAACAAGCCCAATTCCTTTTCCTAGAGAACAGGCAAATAGTTGCATTTATACTACAGTGGCACCTACAGGCATCCCAACCCTGGAGAGACTTTGCAGCACTATAAACTCTGCTTGTAAGATCCTGGACAAAAACACAACACCCCAAATCCTTCCTCAAGCATTTGAGATCTAAGTTAAGCTGAAGAAAGTTGGTGCAGCGAGATGCTGACCTTCACTTCAGTATGGAATGTGCTGAGCTTTGCAACAGCTAGAGTAGGGCAAAATTAAAATATTTGGCAAGCTTCAGCTGAGATCACCTACCTGATGTGCTCACTAGGCAAAGAGAAAAGAGGAATCCCAGCAGAACCCTTCATAGGAATCAGTTTAGGGTAGAAAGTCATTGCTCTGTGGCTGAATCAATGCCGGTCAGGGTCCAAATCTAGTCTGAGCTGCACATAAATCACCAGACTGGCTCATTTCTGGATCAACATACCCTATATAACAGTGATCAGACCCCAATCCTTTAATTCTCAAAAGTCCCCCCCAAAACCTTCTAGAATGCAAATTGCAGCAATGTTCATTTACAAAGCCAAAAAAAAAAAAAAAAAAAAAAATTACATAACAGCACAGAGAGGCCTGTCTGTTAAGAAAAATATTTGGTTTTACTGTTGCAGAGAAAGAACATTGTTACCTGGAGAATGAGCCTAGAGGAAGAGCTGAAATAATGGCAGCTTCTGGCAGAGGGACGGGAAGGGCACGCTGGATGGCTCACAGAAGGCAAAACAGTCTCAGGCAGAGGCACAGCCTGCTTGCAAGGGGCCCTGGAGTCGCTTTTACCAATATCCTTGAATAATGAGAGAGCGCCCTGTGGACTCCGCCGTGGCGGTGGCTGTGTGCCGCAAGTCTCAGCTTTGCCCTACAGCAGCAAAGCAAAGGGAGCAAGGAAACGTGGTCCATCTCCCAGGAGGATGCGTGGATACTCATCGGCCTCGCATTTAGCCCGCGGATGCCCCAGAAGTACACAAGAGCGCTGCTTCTCCAGCACATAAGGTAAAACAACTTCAAGTTACCAGGCAGAATAACAAGCTGGCTCACAGCGAGCGACTGTGGCACAACCAGAAGCAGAGGCTGACCAGGGAGCAGGGGAGCACAGGGGACCAGGACTAGCTGAGCTCAGACCAATGCCTGGAGCCACCAGCGAGTTTTTCTCACCATCTGGCTCGATGGTAAGAGCTGGCGCTGGGAGCCCCGTGGATGTTACCTCAGTGCTCTGCAAACACGGTTATTTCATGGTATTACATGACTGACAAGAAACTTACTTATGGGCTTATATGCTCAGCACAGCCAAAGCTTTAGCAAGTCCCCAGACTGCTTTAAGGGAAACAATTAAACAGCTCTAAAGCTACCTGTGGAAACGTATCCCTTCTGCATTACCTTCAAGTTTTAACTTGCAGTATTAAGATGTTCCTATACTTTACTTCAGCTTACTGTTGAGCGCTAATGGGATGTAACTTGTGATTTAGTCCTTTCTGAACACAACGCACCTCGCAATCACAGCTGCTCAATCCTCCAACCGCCTACAAAGGAAGGCTCATGTTCCCCTTTTCTCAGTGGATGTGTTTGAAAAAAGAAAGCAAGCACTTTACCGTGGCAACAGTGGTGCCAAGCGCCAAAACACAGGTTGTTGCTGCTCCCACCCAGCCCGCAGAAGAGTGGAACCGAATATGCCGCTCCTTCAAACACACCCTTCCAAGAGAGAGTTGAATACGGCAAAACTTATTAAAAAGAGATATATACAAAATTTCCCAGCATTAAGCAGGCCAGTGCTTATACTCTCACTGGAGTTGTATGACTGGAGATCTTTATTCCTGTCACTCAACCTCTTTTATCAAGAATGCTATTTCAGCAAGAACCTTTGCATATAGATAAAATAATAATACCCCAAAATATTTTTTCCACATCTTTTTGGAAGAATGTATGTTCCCCCAAAATATTTTTTCCACATCTTTTTGGAAGAACGTATGTTCCAGAAGGAGGCAGAGGTTGACCATGAAGGCTGGGTGGTTCACACAGGAATGGCCAAGTCCTCGGTGTCAGCCCACAGAGCCAAGCT
Source organism: Mycteria americana (assembly GCF_035582795.1). Taxonomy (NCBI): domain Eukaryota; kingdom Metazoa; phylum Chordata; class Aves; order Ciconiiformes; family Ciconiidae; genus Mycteria; species Mycteria americana. The sequence goes on along the minus strand of NC_134381.1, from coordinate 3,547,649 downwards.
CTGAGGCCAGCTCTCAAGACAATCACATACTTTATGTACGAAAAATAAGCCAGAGCTAGAGCTGTCTAGAAGCTAAGACCCAGCGCTAAGAGTTTTGATTTCTCTCACCTCTGCTCTGTCTCATGGAGATATTGGACTCAAATATCACACTACTGGCTGTAGAAAACAGGATGATAATAATAATTACCAGACTCTGACCCAGGGTCTGAGCACCATTAAATTCATTATCCCCCAGTGAGACAGCACCCACAACACTTCCCCTCTTAGTGCTTTTTGTCAGGGCCGGGCGCACCGATGCATGGAAATGTGGGACAAGAGCAAAGCCCTCCCAGGGGGCATCGCTGCCTGACATCGATGGTCTGACAGCAGGCAGGACCTGCCCTCCCCTAAATTCCTCCTCTTTGCTTTTACCACCTCTGGCAAGTGCCAGGACCTGGCACCCTCTCCCTGTACAGGGACGCCTGTGCCGTCCCCAGACCTGCCAGAGCAGTTGTGGAGGAAGGAACTTCCCTTGCAGACCTCCATGGGTTTGTCTTCATAAGGACATAAGAGGTGGGGCCTGTGGTTATTGCCCTGGGGCAGCGGGGAGAAGCCACCCGAGAGGTTTCCCATCTCCTTGGGGAGCACAGCCCTGCACACGCAGCCGCCGTGCAGCCTCGCTCTGCCCTGGGCTCTCAGTCCCACAGCCCTGCCCGTCCCCCCCCCCTTTCCTCTGACCAACATTTCAAGCATGTTTATCTCATACAAAATCTAAGCAATAAAAGCACTTTTAAACACTTTCTTACCATTTAATCATTTAGCACGGTGGATGTTTAGGACCACAACATCAGGAGATCCATGGCATAACCATGGCTGGGGCCAGCCTCAGCTGCTTTTGGTGCTTGTGGAGGTTGTCTTTTTGCACAGTTATCTGTTGGATTAATTCCCACACTAGCTCTCTGTGTGGCTCATGTCACAGGAAAGGTCACAGCTCCATCATCCCTATGGAAAGCTTATGATTTAATCCAGCACTGGCTGCATGAGGCAGGGATGCACGGCTAAAATGCCAGTGACCAGCACACCTGGGTCCGAACTAGAGACTTTCAGAGCAAAACACAAGAGCTCTGTAATTGCTCTGTAATTCACATCCTCTGTGGACTGTGCATAGAAAGGGACAAACATAAGTAACCAGTTATCAAGAGCAATGTTTTGATGATGCCAGATCCAAAGGATAGCATCTCAGTCTCGCTTTTCCAGCATAAATTGTTGCCTGAAGAGCAACAAGGTAGAGAATGAGGTTCCTCTTGGAGACCAAAACAAACCTTCCCCTATACTTGCAGTCTGGCCCAGCTTGAACTGCCTTTCTAGATCCTCTTTCTCTAACTGAAAAAGAAAGGAAGGGAAAAAAATTGCTTACCAAGATGATTAAATAAAATGTTAGCTATTCCAGCTACCCACTGGCTCTGGGTTTGACGTCAGTGCTGAATGCATTAACTATATTTGTCGCTCAAGATCTAAAAATATCTAAGGCATTAAAAAAAAAAATAGGGCAGTGCTGGGAGAACTGTAGGTCCTTAAGAGGCACAAAGCCCCTCCAAGCCTTCGTGGGGTTCACTGTGCCCCAGTAGCTGCTCACGTTGTTGAACAGCCCACAGGATTGGGATCTTACAGAAAAGCTACTGCTGATGAACAGCCAAAGGGAAGGAAATGGGATGCTGCTACACGTCTGCCATTAGGACTGTTGAATTGCCAAGAATGCCCAAGGTGTTTGAAGCATTTGCCGTCTTACCCAGCTTCCCAAACTGATGAACAATGTAGCTGTATGTTGAACTAATAATCTGTATTTTTAGGGGTAACTAGAGGAAAGAAAATTCTCTTTAAAAGATGTAACAGAACTGTGTGTTGAGTCTGGGAGCCAGCCTTGTTCTTTTCCAGTCCCTTCCATCATTTTTCTTCTTTCAGCAAGCTCAGTCTGCTCTCAAAGGATACTATAGACACTATAGGTGCCATTTCAAAAAGAAAGCAGTCAAAGCAGAACAAACACTAGAGTAAAGCCTAAAGAAGCTATTTACTTTTTTTTCTTGTCAGAGAGGGCACCTGGCAAGTTAAATATCCTTCACCCCCTCTTCACAGTTTGCTAAGAGTCAGGCTGCTACTTAAACAAAGAATTCCTATAGGGGTTGTTGCAGTGTAGTAAATATCTAAGCAGGGAAATCAGCTGCAGAGAGCCTGGGCTGTGGCGAGTTGCTCCAGGGTAGATGCAATAGAACAAAGAAAAAGGGCCAGAAAACTTTGGCTACAAGACAAAACCGAGAGGAAATAAGTCTGGGTTTTGTTTAAAGTTATGGAAAGCAATCTACATCGACAACTTTCATTTTTACTATTACTATTTGTGCAGGCCCTGATCCAATGAAGCCTGTAAGCATGCATTTAACCACAGGAATAAATCCCACTGGCTTAAGTTACTAATGTTTCACTGATTAGGGACGGAGTCAGCATGTGCTTTGGACTTGCTACAGAGACCTTGCTCGATGCATAGTGAATTATGATAAAGAGGAGCTCGGGTTACCTGAAGTCCCTTCCTGGTGCTGTTTCTGTGGCACCTGAGGAGGGTTTGCTTCACTAGTATTTTGCAACAGGTTTACTTCTTACTCTGAATTTGCATGGGAAAAATAGTGGCAGAAAACAAAAAACAGAGCATTTGACACTTGCACTTGGAGGGACCATTATTATAGTGTTGCTGGATGCTAAAAGAACACACAAACACAGTGATTCTGCAAACTCTCATAGCCAAAGTCCTGGTAATACAGCAAGGGATGGTGAGGAGCGGCTGACCCGTACACGTGGACACCATGGGGAAATTTTTTCCCCCATGAGGCTGGAAAAGGCACAGAGACTTGGGAGATTTTCCCCTCCACGAACCGTTGCTGGCTCTGCAGCCTGAGTCACAGGGGTTTGTGCATCTACAGCCAGAGGTTCTAGATACAGGCTCCAGGGAGAAGTAAATCAGATGTGTTATTAAGCACACATACCTGATGAATGACATGAAGCAGAGACCAGGAAGTCAAAATCAATTTCCTGGCTCTGTAAGCTAGCACGCAGTTTGGCAATGAGAAACACACCACCCATCTCCGGCCCTTGTATTACAACCCTTCAAATTTTGCCCAGGGGAATACAAGCCCCTGTTGCTTCAAATGTGGCGTGGCGCACGCACAGGCAAAACCCTACCCAGGTTATCCCTGGGAGACAAGGTGCCCTCCCACAATACAGTTTCTCCAGCATATCCGACAGAAGGCAATCAAGGAGCAGAAACAGCACCACAGGTCTTAAGTGACTTATTAGTCTGCAGTAATAGAGAACAAACATAATTGGGTTGAAATGCCAACAGCGACAAGATGGAGAGCAAAATCTATTTCCACAAAAACATGGATGATTCAAGGTTGCAAATCGCCTAACGTGGAAAGCTTTAATGGAAGGATAGATGGATAAAAGATATTTATATTACCATCTGGAATATTTTATTTTGTAACAGCAGCTGTGAGCCTGCAAACTGCCGAATCCCCTAACCTGAGCCCTAGTAGAGCCGTGGTTACCTCCTCCAGCAGAACTGCAGCTCGTTCACCTCCTTCTGACACTTTCTCTTCTCTATTGTGCAAGATTAACATATGTCCAATCTGTTGAGGGTTATGGAAGGAATTTCTCACTAAGAAAGGTTAATAAACAAAGAAGTCCTGCAGTAACAATACAACCACTGTGTGAAAACTTAATTGGATCGGCAGTACATCACATATGCCAACACAGGGACAAACCTGCAAAATGATTGTTTAATCTCGGCCCTCAGTCGTGGTTTCAATGAGTGCCTTGCAACAGAAACTGCTTTTAACTGCGCTGAGAAGTAGGTTACAATATGTTGGAAATAAAAGCTGTTAGTAGCTGTCTCTTTTTTTTTTAAAGCAAAAAGTTATTTCTTTAGAGATTTAAATGACCCAGACAAATATCAACTGTAACCTTCTTTAAAAGAATGCATTTCAGGGAAGGAAGGCTTTTTTTAAAAACAAAAACAATACCTATTCAGTGTCAGTCTGTTTGTAATCAGATTAGACTGATGAGTACAGGAATGAACTCACCAAACCAGGGACAGCAGAGAGAAACTCTTAAGATCACACACCTAAATCTCCATCATCCTCCCACGAGATAATGGGCGACATTCAACCCACAAAGTCCAACATTAAAAATTCTACATTTTCAAAACAATTGTGAATTAGCTGATTTTTCTTGGAAATGTCACAGTGAACCAAGGTACTGCAGGAAAGCTGTGAGTATTGTCCAGTGAAGCTGCACTAGTGTTTAACTTAAGAGTAAAATTTCTATCCTCAGCACTCATTCGACGTGAGCCGCCCCTGTGGCACTCAATTTACAGCATTACTTACAAGAACCCAACCTCACTTTGAGGCATAATAGATTATCCTCATCAAAGCAACTAATTTCAACAAAGGGGAGCAAGCTGCTAAAAAATGTTTCTGGGTGTCTCGACTTGTAATTAGGAAAGTTTTAAAAATAAAGAGGAGCTGACACTGACATCCCAATGACGTACCATGGCCACACCTGCTTTAGTTAAATAGATACTACACTGTATTTACTAAAAGGGCCAAAGTTATACAGCCATCTCAAGCAAAGGACATTTTCAAAGTGACCACAGGAGAAAAACACCACAGAAAATGTTGTTCCCCTCCTGAATATATGGAGAAGTATAAATTTCATAGTGACTAGGAGGGAATCTTTTTTTTTTTTTTTTTTCCTCTTTCTGTGGTTTACTCCGTATCTGGGAAGGAAATCCATTTTGATGTGGTATTAGCAAAATGGCAGCTTCCCCTGGGAGAAACCATTCACAGTTACAAATACCAGAGTGGTGGCATTTCTCATCAAATCACTCCTCTGAGAGTTAAGAATAGGAATAATGAGCTGCAGTAGGAAGAAGCCGGTGAAATCTTGTGCATCGAGTGTGCTCAGCGGGCCAGACGCTGTTCCCAGGTACGCCCGTGCAGAACGGGCACGGCTCCCTGAAGACCACGGCACATCTTTAATCACCAGGACAGATACTCAAGGGCCAGAAGCACAGTGTAAGCGTGACCTCTGCATGGGTATATACCCATGCACAGCATGGCTTAAATATTTCCATTGTCCCAAGGCATCATGAAATGCCAACGGGAACCCAGTCCACAACCTCACACACCAGAAGGCCACCCCACAGCCACCAGAGCCTCTGTCTGTCCACATCTCAGGCCCTGTAGCAACATCAGTTTGGCTCTCCCTCCTACCAGCCTTGCCCCGTTCAGAAATACCAGATTGTTTTCCCCATGCTGGAGGGATGTCAGCAAGACCCCAGTGCACAAGACTCAAGATCCAGGTTTGTTAAAGCTGGAAAAGGTCAGGATTTTGGAAGCCTGAAGGTGCACCTACTTCGGGGCAGGGCTGGATATGTACTACTGAGACTGCAGTGCTACAAGCATCCGATGCTGCTGTGAGCAGACAGATCCCACCATCCCTGATGCTTTCTGCCTGGCACACACGTACTCTGTCCCAAAGGGGATGATGCCATTGTCCCACAGATTCCCTCTGTTGTGTGGCTCTTCATTATTTAACCCTCTGAAAAGGCTTGCCCAGACTCATTCCTAAGCTCACCCTCATTTGTTCGCTCTGGTTCAGAGCAACCCCACGCTCCTCGTAGGGGACAGACCTTTAAGACATTCAGGGCACAAATTCCCGAATGTCCAGCTGCCTATTAAACAACATGGTCCAAACACAACCAATATTGGAAAGAAAAGACAGAGCAGGAGCCACGAGTCGGGTGCAGAAGGGAAAGTGATGTGGGAAATGCCTGGTCCTGGCTGTGATTGAAGGCCAAGCCAGGGAGAACCAGAGTCAATGAGCATTTTCTCCCATGTGGGGCATTGCATGCCCAAACCCACTGAGCACAAACAGCCCCTCTCTGCACCACCCACCCCTTCCCCTATAGCGCGTTCCCTGCATCCTCAGGCTGAGGTGATCCAGTTCCCTCTAGGGACAGCACCGCCCTTTCTTTTGTCTCTGCACCAGAGGATATGCCCCCACCAACACGCACACTGCTGCCTGACCCCTCCCTTCCCAGGTCCATGGCCATTGCAGGATTGTTATCGCTCCCCTCTCCCACCACCTCCCTTCTCCCAGCCACGTGAGCACTCATTCTCCCTCTTCCATCTTTCAGCCTGAATTACTCATCGATGTCAGCAGTGGTGCAGAAGTACAGACAGAGAAGAAACCCGGTGCAGAGACACTTTGGGAAGCTGTCGCCCCGCTCCCGGCTGCGGAGCCGCTGCCAGTCCCCCAGGGCTGGGCTCTATGTGCTGTAATGAGCTCCGGAGGCCACCACAGCATTCAGCTCCCAGCCCCAGGAGGAAAGGAAACAGCACGAAAGCAGCTCTCTAATAGTGCAGCACACAGGCAGTGATCAAAAACTCCTGCTGAATATGGAGGAGAGGAGATACACGGTCACACATAAAACATAAATGCTGTCACACATCAATATTGATGTTTCCTTGCTCCCAAAGACCCAGACCAAGGATAATTACATGCAATTTTTATGCTGCCTCCGACATACTTCAGTCCCCGAACATCAAAGCGCTGGCAGGTAATGCTACAAGTTGCCAGGAGTAGCATGGATCAAAATGGAGCTTGCGGAGAGAAGCAACGGGTGGCAAGGTGGGTAATTGCAGCAGCCTTTCAATGCTGCAGATGCTGCCTGTGGTTACAAAGGGAATAAAGTAGGTGATCACAGGCTGGGCCCAATTATTTGCCATGTACAACCCCAGCGCCCTTCTTGAAGCCTGGAAAGGCAGGGCAAGATGGCTGAGCGCCTGGTGGGATATCAGCAAAGCTGCGCGTGGCTCCGGAGCTAAGCAGAGGGAAACGCCTTCAGAAAACACCGAAGCACCAGGGAGAAGGAGCAGAACGCCTGACCTGGCACGGAGGGGTTAACAGCGGGATGAGCTGGAGGCCAGATCCCTTCTCAGCCTCTCATCCCCGGGCGGGGGGGGCCGAGTTGCTGCAGTGCCTCCAGGGAGCCCTGCTGAAAGCTTTTACTGGGCTGGCATGTTTCCACACCACCTCCATCCTGGAGAGGGGCACACCCCCATCTTCAGACCGTAAATGCCTCTAAATCAGACACTGGGAAGCATTTTCTGCAGCCTTGGGAGGCAAAAGTAGACTCTTCTTGTCAACACTGCTGATAAACAAGCCCTTGCTTTCTTCAGGCCGTGAGAGTATCTTCACCTGTGGCTGCATAAAAGCAGGGATCACGCACAACACCGCTCTGACACACCACGTCCTGCTCCGTGCAGCTCACTCTACCACATGACAGCTTTTCGGGGAGCACTGAGGGATGTAATCACGCACAGCTTGGACCGACTGCCCTCTCCAGTTGCTTCTGCTGGCCCCTCTCTTCCTTTCAAGGCAAGGCGAATTTGCAACCAGCAGCATCCAAATGTCTCCATCCTGGAGCCATGGATATAAGCTGCATCCGTAGTTGTAGCACGCGGTGAAACTGAACGCACAATTTAACATTTTTTCTTGAATGACAGTTTTAATGAAAGACATTTCAGCGCTTAGAAAATCAGCATAAATGATCAGTTGCTAATCTTGTTCTCCCAGTAACTCTGGAAAGTCAAAAATAGACTAGGCAGAATAAACTGGGGGCTGAAACGGAGGTGGGGATGGAAGTGGGGGTATGTTTTGCTCCTCTTTCTGAGAAATCACATAGCAATTGCCACTGATTAAAAAACCCACTTTTTTTACAAAAGGCACAATTTGCTGTGCCACCAGTGTTGTGCAATAGTCAAGGCTGTCTCTGGGCTCAGCAGAGGGAACTGGATAAGCCACTTTTTGTGCATCTCCTCAGTCTCTAACCTTTTATAGCCCTAGCACAGCTTGCAGACCCTGTACATCCCTGCCGTCACACATAACTGAACGCACAGCGAGGACAACACAGCCTTTACCACAACTTGGGAGACCACCAGCACTCAGGAGCCATAGCTCTGGAAATCCTTGGACCAGAAACTTTGCAGGATAGGAAGGGTTAGGAACAGGGACAGACGAGTGGATGACACAGATTTTCTACCTCTAAATTAGTGCAAAGCCATGAGATCCCCAGTTCAAGACAAATACCAAGAGGACACCTTTGCGTTCACTGGACAGAGCTTTTGTGTGCACACATAACCACAGGGGTTACAGCACTGTACTCTGTATATTAATGCTTCAGGCTAGAGACCAGTTATTGTGCTCACTTCTTTGGCCCCAGACAGCACAGGGGAGGATGGCAGGTACGAAACGAAGAGCTGTGCTGAGCCCCGGTGGGAACCAATTCACTTCAGGGGCCCGGGGCACTGCTCTGGTCAAGGCTGATACAGCAGGTGACATTCCTCACTTTACAAGGTCGACAAGGCATCCTTTGCTTTGATTTCACTCTTTCCGTCTGTCCTGTTCTACTCAAAATCTTACCCTGGTCCTGTCACCATGGTATCTGAGCTCCCAGTGGCAAAGTATTAATCTTTACAGCATAAGAAGGGACAATTTTGACATCAATATATGACTTGTAACAGCTGCTATCTTCATGATAGTGCCTTTTTAGTTCTTCTTTTCGTTTCTATACTTTTTTATGAGGCTATTTTCTTTATTAGTGCATTTTTATTGCTTGTGCAACTGCTTAAGCGCCTCCAAGAAGGTACTTTATAAATAAAATTGTTAATAAGATTAAGGATTTAACTTCAAGAAAAACACAGTTTGCAAAGTTATGAATCCCATGGCCACTGTTACATGCCCTTCTTGTTTGTGCAGGTCCTCGTATAGCCAGCAGGTTATTAGGTTTGGTGCCTATACTTCTGGCAAAGCAGTTGGAGTCTCAGCATCTCTCTGCATTTCAGATATGTAACTAACAGGGCTTTTGGAGATACTATATTTCTTGTTTTCTGTGTAATTCGGATATCAGTTCCGGAACTATAACGGGCTTTTTTTTTTTTCTTTTTATATCACTTAGAGGCTTTTTTAAATTTTAATGATACCTGAGCCACCAATTATCTGCAGCCAACAGGAGAAAGAAGAAATACAGCCCATCATGCCAGAAGGTCCTGGGATATATAAATGTACTTCTCCTATGGCTACTTTATTTTCATGTGCAGCAGACAAACAGAAAAATTGGGAAAACTAGGGCTGAATGACCCTAGATCACTAATTTATCATTACACATGCAGCTATAGTGTAAATCAAGAAGTACCAGACACAGATCTGAGCCTGCTCCCCCTTCTCCAGCATGCACTCCCAAATCACAGGGGACTTGAGGCCTGGCTCAAGCGAAACTCTGGTTCTATGAGGAAATACAGCTCTTGTTTGGTTTAACCCAGGAGACAAGGTCTTTAACAGTGAAGTCTCAGACTCAGTCACTTTCATCAGGCAGGCCTGGAACTTCTGCTGTCTTCCCTGTATCATGTAGCACGCAGCTTTCATAGCCCACCATTAAGGACAACAGTAGAGCCTTTGTTCTCTTTCCAAAGGGGCTTCATAAGCTTTACCTATCAACTGAATAGTCATATCTGTGTCTCTATGGGAAAATAACAGGCAGTTTCAATCAAAGTGATGCTACAGCATGGGAACAGCAGCCTGAGGTTCAGAAACCAGCCACCTTCCGACAGTGCATCATGCAACACCACAACAGCCCTGGAAAACTCAACTTGGCCAACACCCCACCACACCTCATACAAACACTGCGTTTTACATACAAAAGACATGTGCCTAGCCCCAAGAAACCTGCATTCTCAAGAGACACAACAGTCAAAGACCTAGATCAGACCTCTTTTTGCAAAGAGGAGGAATTCAGGAGTAAGCACGTCTTCAGCCCCAAAGGTGATTCCAGAGCCCAGATCTCAGCTCAGCTTCCTTCTGCACCCAGGCCTCAGCCAGCATCAACCTCTCTTTGGCACCAGGGGGGAGGCTGGTCATCCTCTGCTTTTTTAAACCTTCCCCTCACTCACCTGGTCCCACGGCTACAATTAGGGTTTGAGCCACCTGGCAAAGATGGGCTCCAGGCTATTACCCACCTGGTAGCTGGGCTGAAGGTGGCTCAAGGCCTTCAGACAAAACCTCTCCTGCTAAACCCAGTGATGTTTCATTTTTCCCATCAGTGCCTTCAATATTCTCAAGCATTTACCTAATGACAGGATCTTTCACCAGGATCCCTGAGGAAACAGGGCAGGTGCTGCACTGACAAAATAAGTTCTTCTCTGAAACCATTTCTGCATTTGGAATCTGCTTGTTGAGCTGACAGAAAGCATGTTACAGCACCACAGGGGCCAAGTTTTCAGGACAAAAATATCACTGGGGTTTCACAGAAGGCCAAACGGAAAGTGTGGCCAGGGCCGCAGCATCCCATGGGTGGTGGCACCCTGGGAACGGCTCAGTGCCTGAACAGAGGCAGCACGTTCCTTCTCCGCAAACACTTTTCACTCCTGTGTACTTCTCTACTGTGAAGTCGTACTTCAGCTCTGAATGCAAAAGTCTCCTAGAGTCTGAAGATAAAGTTTCTTTGCTTCTCAGAATCCACCTTCCAAGCCCCATGAAACAAGCCATCAGCGTATCACAAGCAAAGACCTTTGGCCCATGGAGTCCTTTTCCAGTGGTAGCCCATAACTGCTTGTTGGAAAAAACCACTGTCAACCCACATTGCATTAACCAGTGCTATTCACAAAACAATTTCTTCCTGATCCCTTCAGGTATTTATATTTTGCCCTGAAGCATGATATTTTATTATGTTTATTCCCATTTTACTTAGAGCCTGAAGAGAGACGACGAAGTCTCAGACAGGAGTGATAAAAGGAGAAGATGTTCAAGCCCAGCCTTTTGCAAGTCAGCATCTGACCTAAGTTAAAATCTTTCAAGCACGATGGGGGGGGGGGGGGGGGGGGGGGGGAAGTCCTTCAGATTTTAATCTATTTGAAGAGGGCAGAAATGCTGGCTGAATCATTAACTCTGGGGAATATGAATGCCTCCCGAAGGAAAGAGGGCTTTCTTGTCAATGTTCTTTAAAAAGAAAAGAATGTTTCATGTGGGTGTGTGCTGTTGTTTTTTTCCACTGTAGAGCAAGTGTCCCATCTTATTTCTCAAATGGTCTTTTCTTTGTTGATGCCTCATCTATTAATAATCCTTCACTGGAAGGGGAAAAGAAAAAGCAAGCTTCTGTCAGACATACAAGCTGTTAGTCTGAGATGGACAAAAATAAACCAAAGCAGCACAATTAGCTGCAACACAGGTCAGTTGTCTGTAGTTGCTTAGTGGCTATAACTATAACCTTACTAAACTTTCCTTATAAAACATGGAATTGGACAGTGCTCTGGATCTGTAAGTGTCCTGGAGAATTGGAGTAAATTTAGAAGGTTTCCTGAACTCTCCAACCCCACCCGCTACATCAATATCCTCTATTTGGGTCCAAGAAAACATTTCGTTCTTAAAAACATAGAGGAACAAGATCATGCCTGTATTCCCTACAGTCAGGATATTCAGGGAGCTGCCCAGGGTCCAAGTGCTTCTTAGAGGTATGCTGTGATTTTACCCACTGCAAGTGGGATCTGAGCCCTTCAGAAACAGTGATGATTTTCCCCAAATCCCTTCTCCAACCTGGGGCAGGATTACCTCCTCACTTCCACAGACAGGGTCCCTGGCTGCCAAAGTTGGCCTAGGAGCCGTGGGTTGATCACAGGTGGTGGGAGCTGAGCCCATGGTTTGATGATGCTCCACCCTCAGTCACCTCAGCTGTGGGAGGTGGGCAGCATCTTCAGGGGGAGCCTGGGAAGAGCTTAAATTTGCAACTTACTAAGTGAAATCTTCATTTGTTTTCACAGGTCTTCTCTAAACTGTGGCCCTTTGAAAAGGAACAGAATTTGCTGGAAACGTCAGCCCAGAGCTTTGGTGGTGGGTATGTTAAAATGCCACTGGTGAGATCAGTCATACTTCTGAGAGGTGTGAAGTGTATCAGGGAAGCAGCCAACTACCTGCGTCACATTGCAGGAGACTTGATGGTGCCACCACATTTCCTGCGAAGGCACAGATGCCGTCTGAGCCCACAACAGACCTGCTTTCTTGCCTGCTCACACAGCAACTGCGGGAAGAGTCAGCATTACTGAGACTTCAAGACACTTCTCAAGATGGCAGCCCTCAAAGCAGGCTTTAGCCTGGGGACACAGAGGTGAAGAAGTGAGAACGAGAAAGATGTGAGCTGAGAGTCCAACGATCACCAGGGCAAAGTGAGGTGGTTCTCAAGATGTTATCACTTTACAAGGTCTCAGTTGCATTGCCAGCTCCATGATGCACTGCAGGGTTCCTGGTCCCCAAGGCACAGCCCCAGCATTTGGGACAGCCTGTCCTCTTTTTCCTGCTGGACAGGAGTATTCCTGCTCAGAGCAAAACCATGATCATGAGCATCACTCTTTGCCATGAGCTCTGCTGCAATATTCCCAGTCCTCCTCTTCCCCCCAGGTTACCCACCTGCAGGAAATTATATTAAATCATTAAGATAATTGTCTGTACTCTTCAGGTCCTTTCAAAGGTCACAGACTGGCTTGCTGGATTGGGGATTTCCATTTTCTCCCCAAGTCTTTTTGCCTGCCTTCTGCAGCAAACATGTGGGCATGACTCGGGTAGGTGAGCCTCAGTAAACATGTCATGTTGTCTGGCAGGAACAAACGACTGCACACAGAGAAAGGGAGAGACTACTCCTGTCACAGCAACAGTGCTGGGGCAAAGGCAAGTTTGGAACCGTATTTTCTTTGGAGAAGGCTAAAGAGAACATCTCCATTCCCAAATAGCACCACAGTCAAAGCTAAGCTGCTGCACAATCCTCTGCAGCACTTGGTGCACCAAGAAGTGGGACCTAGCCTTCTTCTCCGGGGTACGAGTGAAGGACAGGGTCCTTGGGGATCTCCATGGCTGACAGTTTCTATGGGGATGGATGAGCTGTAGCCCTGTGAGCCAACATAAGGGAAGGTGTCCAGCAAGCAGCCTAGACTGGGACTGCAGCAGCCCCAAAAGCAGCAAGAAAGTGATCTCCATCATCCCCCTTGCACATACGGAGACATTCATCACCTTCCCTTGCCAGCACCCAAAGCTTTCAGGCCATGTTGGAAAAAAATGCAGGTGGGCCTACTCCCAAAGACCTTCTAGGTGGAACAGGGATGGGAACTGCAGCAGTTCCTTCATGGAGGGAAAGGGTGTGAATTACTCACCTGGAGTCAACACAGATCTAACCAGCCTGAACATCCCTAGCACAGCCCCTTTCCCACGGCTTCCGACACCCTTCTCTCACACATTTTTCCTCCCACATCATGCACTGTATTTCAATCTTCACCAAGGCAGAGCTGGCGGTCTCTGAGCTTTCTGCAACAGGGAGCACAGAGGAAGAACATGAGAATGCACGTTTCCACGTGCTTCCTGGCCTTCCAGCTTAGGGTGTCAAACAGCAGCAGTAAACAATCAAAATATTATTTTACGAGATAATGCCAGCTATTGCCAAAGCCAGCGTGAAATGCGTTCTACCTAGACCCATTTAATTTCAGTGGTACGAACCCTCGGCTTGTTGCCAAGATATAGAGCCCAGGCTGCGGTATATTAGCATAGGCTGCCTTATCTGCAGGGAAATAAACTCAGACCTGCTGAAAACAGTTGAGTGGAATATCACCATAGAAACTAGGCGAGGAAATGGGTGAAGTGTCTCTCCCCAGCTAATTTCAACATGACAGCAACCAGAGAGACCAACCACTTTGGACCGAGGTGGGGTAGGCGAGAAGGATGCCTGGAGCAGCGCCAGCCTGAGAGCAGATGTGTGCTGGTGGGGAGATCCCCCACCCGCCCCCCGGGCTTTATTTTTAGCCGCAGGCAGGCTTCCTCCCCAGCCGCCCACCACCCCTCTGCGACGCAGCATCCCCCATGATGCTGCCATTGTGCCGCGCTGCCTGGTCCCGCACACCTCCGCCACGCACGCGCACACCCACCGCAGTTGCAGAGCACGCAGCAGGGATGAAGCACCCTTTTCCTTTTCATCTGCACATTTCAATAGTGGAGGAAGGGAACGATCTGGGAACAGATCACAGAGCCCCTGAACCTTCAACCTACAGCACAAATTTAAATCCTCCCCCAGCCTGGAGTCAATCTTGTACGCAACAAGGCCTTTTCTGGAGAGAGAGATGCCTCAGAGAACCCATCTTTGACTGCAGCCTGGACCAAATGCTTTGGAGAACAGGCAGAAAACCCCAGAGTGTTTCCCACTCACCTCCTTCCCTCCCTTCCGGGCTTGCAGGTGCCATGAAACACAACCATGACACCATGTCTTTAATGCAGCACCAGCAACACTGAACTGTCTTGAGATGTCATGTGCACAGGTCCTCAGCCTTGGTAATATCTAGAGACTAAGCTCACCAGCTTGTGTCCGCTGCAAAAAGTACAAACATCATGCTTCCTTGCATGCATTTTTTTATTATTACTATTTTCAATAGTTACATGCAATTTCTACTTGTGCTTCATAAGAAAAAGAGCCGCTGATTCACTGGCCTATCATGTCTTATTTTTTACATCTCTCACGTCCCCATTTAGTCATCTCTTTACATTAAATGACCCTAGACTTTTCATTAATATTGCTTTAGTTCTACTGTTTTTCATCTTGACAACTTCTATTTCTACTCCATATACTCCATTAGATGCAAGGATCAGAAAGTAGCTCAGGAAAGGGTCTTTTGCTGATATTATGACACACTTACTCTTTTTATCCCACTGTAATCCTAACGTGTTTATTACTGTTTTCACTATTGCCCTGCATAGAGTAGATTTTCCACTCGCTCTCCACAGCATCACCCAGATCTACCTCACCCCCTCTTCCCCAAGGTTACCACTCACTTAGGGTGCAGTTATCATACCAGAAGCTCAAATTATCCCTTGCATGGCGTAAGCTGTCTTTCTGCGGCTGTCAGCACTGACTTCCACCTGCAATCATCCTGCCCATCCTGCTAGCTTGGTCCCCGCCTCCTGAAATCCTTCAGTCTTGGCTAATCTCACTAATTACATGAGAGTTTGACCCTTGCATCTTCAGAACCTACTTTTCTGGACCATTAACAAATACATTATACATCAGTGCTAAAACAGATGCTGCTAGTGTTTCCTGCTAGCGGAGATGCAACAATTACAGTCTTACATGCAAGCTTAATTTCTTCTGAATCCCATTCCCAAAATATAGATGTGTAGCTATTGTACTGGAGAAACTAGCTATATTGTCTGGCAAACCAGAGATTAATGACTGACCTACATGTTGAAAATGAGCCCCTAATTGGTTTCAGATCCAATTCATAATTGTATAGGACCTAGTATAATGCAGTCCTGGATCATCTATGGGCTCTTTGCAAATGTAGATAAATAGGTTAATAAAATGAAACGGTATGTAATAATTTCTTAAATTAAAATATTTTTGACATGATGATTGGAAGCTAAGATTATGCATGATTGAGCCCCACTTCTGTTGAAAAACTGTAACAAGAAATTCACTTAAATTAAAAGCACTTCTTTTCAGATACTTTGAATTTAGGAACACTGGAAGAAAGCACTTCAGTTCAAAGATACCTGTATGTGTGGGGGGGTGGCAGGGGGAGGGGTATTGTATGTATACATATATATAAAAACATACTTTTCCACCTTAACGGCTCCAGAAATTGCTCCTCTTTGGAAGATCCAATGTGAAATGAAAGAAGTACTTGGTCCCAAATGGGGTATACGACTGACTAAACCCTGAAAAAAGAACCACTGAAAAAAATTATCAACTAGATTTTAGATTCCTCCTCCTAAGTTAGATGAAACCTCCCCTGGTCTTTCCTGAGCTGAGGGGTGAAACTAGTTGGACAAGCACCAGGAGATAAGAGACCCTGAGAAATAAGGTTATGAATGTATCAAACCTCCCAGCTCAAAATAAAACAAAACAAAAATATTTATGTAAATATATATATGAACACACACTTGAGGGCAGAAGAAACCCCAGGTAGAGAAGTGTTTGGAAAAGGATGGACAGCCCAGCTGCTCCTCTCCTGCCTGAGGGCTTCCAGGACTGGCCTACAACTGGACCAGGGCCATCTCGGGCAAATTGTTTTATAGACGAGTGTACAAACAGGCTGTAAGACAATCCCATCGCTGCACAGCTCAGATCCTAAAAAAGACCAGACAAAAGGAGACAAGCATACGGCGCGTTCAGGGCGGTGATTGGCAGGCGACACACTCGATCCAGGAATTTGTTTTGAAAACTGTGTAATCATTTTTCACTCAGCTTCAGCTCCTTTTCCCTCTTGTGGAGAGGCAGAGGGGACACGTGAATCCTTGGTTTGAGGGAGGGGGTGGTTATTGAGCGGTTTTTTGCCTCAAAGCTTGTTCCTCCCCTTCCTCACCGGAGCCCCATCTTATAAGGACGTAGCTTGTCACAAAGAGCATTAAACCTTCAAAGCATTTTGTGAAAAATAAAATGAAGAGAAGGCTGCTTTCTTACGACTTCATTGAAATCCAGAGAAAACTGGGGACCCCTCCATGCCCCCCCATCAATGCAAAGGCTGAAGACGATGAGAGAAAAACAAAATGGAATGAAATCTTCAAATGCCTCTTCAGCAATTCAGCTATCTTGGGAGGAACAGGGAGGTCTAGCAATATAAACTGTCCTTCTTCTAAATCTCTCAGACTTGCAATAATCAGTGCAGGGGTTTTTTTAAACACTTCCGCAATGAAAACAGAGAACATAAAAGGCTTTGGTCTCTATGGGGCAAGAGCCACCTACACTTTCATCTCCAGGAAACTTTGCTTAGAGATGCATCTTTCTGACTCTTGCCTGGATCGAGTATGTCTTCTACTTGACTGCAGCCCTTTCTGATTGCCAGTGTTTGAAGACTGTCCAACTTTCTCTTTGTTATACAAAAGTGCCTGTAATACTCCATGTTTTCCAGGAAAATGCTGGTAGGAGATTCGTAACAATTCAGCATTTCTTTTTTATTTCCTTCTAAGGTCTGAACCATTTCAGCAGACCCTTCAGACACTTTTAAACTGAATTTAACAGCCAAGACCTGCCACGAGCAATACCTAAATGCCACATGGAGGAATCTTTTTTTTCCCCCATGTGTTTCTTCTGGTATTACAGACTACAGAAAACCAGAGACATGCTGCTTCTTTGTGTACCAGAATATTCTTCCTATCAACCTGCTTCCTCAACAGAGGTTTCAAATCAGTCCAGATAAACAGAATAAAAGCTGCTTCTTTTTCACATCATGCTAGACCATTTCTTTCTCTAGAACATCCTGTCAGAGCTTGGCACAAGGCAGCAATCAGAAACATCCTAGTTTCCTCGTTCTCCTATATCTACTTTGTTCTGTTGCCCTCTCAGGTTTAACAACTTCCCATGCCGGCAGGCAGGTCCCTTCTAATTCAAGAGGAATGCATTTCACAGGAGCCTAGCAATGGAAAATCCTGATTGCAGACATTTCCCTGGGGAGAAATCAGATTTCTGAGTGTAGAAACCACAGAAAAAATAATTATTGCCACCTGGAGATGGCCAAGGGAACTTTTCAGTTTGATGATCCAAATGAAGAACTTGAGAAAAAAGTTTGCAAGACAACATTTCAAGTGCTTTCCTAGGGAAAAGCATCTGAGAGAAGCCATTTTAGGTCAACCAAATATTTGGTTTGACCAGAAGGTAATGGATTTATGATGTCTGAGTCATTTAATTAATTTCAATTTACAGTTTAGATCAGTACTATTTCAAAGCATAAAGTCAAAGAGTACCATTTCAAATATGTAAAAGCCAGATATTTAGGGGCATCCAAAATGAATCACTTCAAATTTTCTTCCTTCCCCATTTTTGGGTTGAAACTCCCGTCTTTCAACAAATATATTAACAGAAAAAAAGAAATCTCATGTCTTCCTCCCTTATGGTATTGCTTCTTTCCCTATGTATGCTTTTAACCGTCTCTTTGGTCTTCTGGAGAGCCTTTTGTTCAGCACAACAGGTGAACGTTGCTTGTGCTGGAACAAATTTTAAACAGCTCTTACAAACATGTCAGAACCAGAGTTTAGAAAATGAGGATGAAGCAGACCTTGTGTGCCCCAGCCCCTGAAGCATGGTTAAACCACAGCTAAGAGACTTCATGCTGCCTTGTCTAGGTAAGAGTCCAGGTGGCCAACAACCTCTTGTCAAACTCACCAAGCATCCAAACCTATAAAACATCACTGCTTGCAAAAACAGCTCTTTCCCTACCAAATTTTCCAGAAGCTGTCAAAGACAATATCTTCTCTCTCCTTGCAGCCCCTGTTTTTACAGGATACTTTAGCTGAGAAAGCTCAGCAGACAGCCTTGCCCACCCACTTTTATCCAGCACTATGAACACATGAAAGGACGGTAACATTACCCATAAGCAGAGGTCCTGTTATTTTTCAGTTGTGCCATCTCCAGCCACCAAGACCATCTGAATAATCTATCTGACATCAAAAGCGATTCTGATAACCAGTTTCCATCCTTTCCCTTCCAGCCTGTCTAGATGAACCAGAATGCAGAGCTTTCCACCAGGCTCCACGGCATCAAGGAAAACATGTTGGTTCCAACCATCTCGAGTCCTTCAGAGCAAGCCCTGAGCATATCTATATGCCTTTCCCTGTCCCACACACCAGGTTGCCATGCCCTTTTGTTACTTCAGGTCAACATTTTCCCCTTTGACTCACGAAGATTTTTCTGAAGGTTTGTTGGACATCTTGTCTGTGCGAAGAGGCAGAAAGTACCACCTAGGCTGTGAGGAAAACTGCTCACAGCCTAAAATCTGGAAGACTTGTAGAGCTTGTTTAGAACAATCTCGGGAAGATCTCTGACTTCCTTTGAAGAAAAGGATCATTAAATATTTGGTCCAAACTAAGAGAACTAAATTGGAATACAGGAAAACAAGGCTCTCGGTGACTCTACCCTCATCCAGGTGGGTGACAAGATTCTCTTGATGGCAATGACTTACACCAGGGAACAAGACCAGAATCACATCTGATACTTCTGCCTGACTAGGAGTGCATTCAAGGCTCAAGAAAATAGCATAATCCAGGAGGAATAAGTGAATTGACTGATTGTGGAAAAAACGGTCACTTCCAGGAAGGCAAACATAAATCTCCCAACACTGATACAAAAGAATACCATTGGTATTTGCCATTGTCATCTAACCATTTTAAGCGTGCTTTTTTTTGCCCTTTTTTTTTTTTCATTGTACAAACTGGGGTCAGCAAGCTCATTCAGGAAATATCAGAGATCCTTCCTGCTGTGTTTGAGACCCCCAGATAAAACTATTGTTCAAACACACAATGACCATAAAGAAATAAAGTAGTTTTTCATCAGAAACCACATTTCTACTTTTTTACTTCATCTGTCAGATGTCCAGATTTACATAACAAGTAGCTCCCAGTGACAGTGCTGAGCTTTTATAAGAGCCAGGGATTCTTCATCCAGCCTGCAATGGGTCATTTTTCTCATCATTCAGATAAGTAATTGGTTTTATGTAAAACCAAACTGTGCAGGTAAGACACCCTGGGCTTAATAATCATGATCCTAAATGTGTACAGCCTCTCTTAGCAAATGATCCCGGCATGTTTTACAAGCTGTAACAGTCACTTCACATAGCACACGGATGCAACCACTGGGATGGATGGCAGGGAGCTATTTCACAATGTACAATAGTGCTCTGAAGATCCGGCCAGGAAGCTAAGAAGAAACCGTATGCAATTAAAGGTGCAAGGAAGGCTTACGGAGGCAGATGCTAAGATGTGTCATTGCCAGGATGCTGCGACTAAAAGAAAAAACCAGTTCAGCTAGAAGTGCCATGTGGGCTCAGTGACCTTGCTGGGTTGAGCCCTCACTTTTATATCTGTACTAGGAAGATCTGCAATGAACTTCACACCGCGATCTAGAGGAGGAGGAATTTAGCATGCTCTGTACCAGCTCCCCTTCCTGGTCTTAAAAAAGCAGGCAGCTGCCTAAATCAAACATCAAGACGACTGCATTTTTGTTCTCTGTTGCTTTATTACTATTCTACTACGTCCCTCCTTCATTTCCTCTCCTAGAAGATGGGTAATAGTTATGTTTCTCATCTTTCATGAGATATTCGATAATTGTCTGATTGCCAGCTGCTGCAAGCTCCTCGATGAAAGATGCACAGACGCTGGAAGCATGACCATTGCAATCAGGCCTCATGAAGACTTGCTCAGGGGACATCTTTGTGGAGCCATTTTGACTTGGTGCATGCCTCACACAAAGGATTTCAGTCTAGGGAAAAACCTGCTTCCGTTCTTAGTCCATTATATGGAAGTTTCTACTAAAGATCATTAGTAGTGCAGAAATATTGGGGTAGGTGCTGTGAACAAAAAGGTGATCTCTGCCCTCCAGAGCAAGCTGGTTTATAAGGCACTAACTTCAACCTTAACTCATGACGCAATAGATTTCCATTTTTACAGATGGGGAAACAGAGGAAATTTGGCCTGAGGTCAGCTGTTATAATGGAGGAGTTCTTGCCTTGCAGCACCTCATTCATCCCATTTCATCAGCCACTTCATCATCATTTAATCCAAGGATACTCATTCATTCTGGATTCTCACAGCCCTGCGGGGAGTCTTTCACAGTGTCATGTGAGATATTTAAAGCTGGGCGGCTGGCAAGGACAGCTTGGAGGATGGCATCAATTGTCTGCATCAAGTTCCTTGACCCTAACTTTGAAGGGCTCCCTTGCACCAGCAGAAAAAATAGGAAAGTGCTAAATGGCCCTTATGAAGATGAAATGGCCCAACAGCAGCACATTCATTTACTTAGATCATCAGGGCCATCTCACTTATGATCCTAAGCATGAGAGAGAGAAGTTAAATCTTTTTTGAAAACTTCTCTTAGAAGACCCAATGCAGATCTGCAGCCTCCAGAGATTCATGCAAAGACAGACGCCCAAGAGATTAAATTTTTAAATAGCTCTGGTTGATTGGGTCAGTCCCTGCTTAATGACACAGACTGATGGTCATTCAGGTTGGGGTTGATTTTTCCTGAAGCTTCTGGCACCAACTAGTTATTATAAAATGAGGTAATTATGGAACAGATTCATTAGCCCACAAACAGGCTTGGGTCTCTCCAATACATTGCCCAGCCTTTCACATCCTTAGAGGCTCTGGGGTGGGATAGAGAGAACTTGCCTGCATGGCTTTCTGCTCACGATCTTTGTTTCAAATGATAAGAAGGTGCAAAAAGACTAATCACAGGGTTCAGATTTATACAGAATAGACTGAATAATACTATAAAAATTGACAAATTTGGAACATAACAGTGCAAACCACAAAAGAAGAAACGGGAAAATCTTATTGTTAGCCTGTAAGACAGAGTAATCATCCTAAAAATCGTGGAGATACATTCATGTTGCTAAGGCTCCTTTCAGACACCAGAGTCAGTCCCTCATCTATAACCAAGAGAGCAATTTTAGAATTCAGCAAGATCAATCACAAAGCACTGGTGAAGTGTGAGAAAAGACTTTCCTGGAAGAGAGCGGATTGAAATTTCCAGACGCTCAGTGACACCGGTTGTTTCTTTCAGTTGCACATAAAATAACTGGGGCTAGATTCTCCTTCATTGTGCCACAGGCACTGAGAAACAGAAGCAAACCTGACACACAGGACATGAGACATGTTAGCCTATACCTAGGGTTGGAGTTTTTCCTCTCCTTTCATCAGCAAAAATCCTGTCATGAGATGTTCCTAGAAGCATCTATTCACAGCCATAAGAATAGGGTAAAACATAGTTGCAACAAAAGATGACTCCAACAATTTGTTATTTGCTCCAAAAGGGTCAAGAATGAGCTGCAAAATTGGCATGCTGTTCAGAAGACCTAAAAAGCAACAGGGCTATTGCAAATCACGCTAGTGTCCAGGACAAAGTCAGCCAGAGTTGTGCTCCAGCCACACTCCTGGCCTCAAATAGTTCTACAAAACCAATTAAAAGAGCTGAAAAATTATCAGGACCTGGAGTCTATGCATATTTTTGGTTCAGACCAGCTTGAAAGGAACAGTTTGAAGGACTTTGTGGCATGAGGGCCTGGAAAGCCTTATTCAGAGGTACAAAGGATTAGTTTATGGGACCGTAATTACTCTGCAGTAAAGGACATTAATTTGAAGTTACTAGGGTTCAAGATATTTCATTATTCATCCTGCACCCCATTTGCAATGATATCATTTCAAAGTGATGGATTCAAATTTACGCAAGTGATGCTGGAATAGGACAGGGAATATACTTTCTATGTTTTATGAGCATAAAGAGATCCATAAATTTTGAGTGAAAAAAGTCATTACAAAGAGAAAAAATATTTTAGCTGTCAATCTGACTCTCTTTATTGTTGAGGGAATAATTCGGCAGGATACAGGAGCCCTGTAGGCCTAGCCATCCTTGCTGGCTGCCCTGCTGGCAGGTTCCCACCGGCAACGTTGTGCCTTCCCACCTCCTGCCCACAGGGTGTACAAATGGCACAGCCGTGCCCCAACCTGTGCGTATCAGTCTCCAACAATGGGGAAGGACAAGGTGAGCACAATGAGCCCTGGGCCAGGAGGGCCCATCTCTTTGCACTGTACAAATGTGACACCCTTCTACCTTCACTCCCTTGAACCACCTGTGGGCCCATGAGAAGCCAGTGGGACCTCTGCCAGCAGCTGCACCAACCAAGCCATTCCCAACCTGGGAATTCAGTATTGCAACATGGTGAAAAGATTTTGGGACTGATCCACTGAAACCCACTGAAGCTGTCAACAAGAGTGTTAAGGACCTACCACCTACAGCAAACTGCTAAATCCTAAACACGAAGCCTCTGCCTTTCCCACTGGCAAAAGGAAAAGCCCTTTCCGAAGACGCGTACGACTCACCTGAAAAAACAGCTATGCAGTGGATTAGAAGGGGTCTCAGCCAGAGTACCATCACAAGAGACTGCAGTAAGGATGGACATGTTG
The DNA here is from genome assembly GCF_035582795.1 of Mycteria americana. Taxonomy (NCBI): domain Eukaryota; kingdom Metazoa; phylum Chordata; class Aves; order Ciconiiformes; family Ciconiidae; genus Mycteria; species Mycteria americana. The sequence goes on along the minus strand of NC_134381.1, from coordinate 3,524,588 downwards.
AAAAGCCTCTTGTGTACACAAGAGGAACGTTGCTGAGCTGGAAAAGAGGAGGACCCCTGGGAGCTCCCTCACCTTCCCATCACACTCTCGTCTTTGTGCAGAACCCGACACACCAAAATCCTCAGAGCTATAGGTCCCAGCAACGCATGCGCAGAACCCATGCTACAGGAACAGCAGCACCACACAACTATAGGACCCAAACCATTATAACGCCTTTAGAAAGGCAGAGTACAGGGAAGAAAGAATAAAACCTCTTCTTGGATTTGCACCAGAATTTAATTCATCTGTCAATCACACAAATCAGCCCAAGTCAGCTGGGGTTTGCATCTCTCCTTTGGAGCAAGAAGCATCCAAGCATTAACATAAAACCACCACAGTTTGCAAGATCACATGGCTAAGAATGTGTTGCCTCTCCAAAAAAGGTCTCAAAACCAGCATTAGACTTGCTATTAAAACAACACGGAGAACACGATCCCACCTCAGCAAGAAAAGAAAAGAGCGGCTATTTACTCCTAATGATTTCATTCCAAGAAAACTAGTTTGAATATACGCTTAATGTTTCAGACAGCTTTTCCTATGCCTGCTGAGCACTTCTGCTTGAAACAAATATAATCGTAATTTAATTTTATATACACCAACAAAATGCAAATTACAAGAGCAATAGTCTGGAGTCTTCATCCTTTATTTCATCTGTATCCCAGTCTCCCCACTTGCAAACTATGAATGTCTGCTCATGGATTTTCTTTTTTTTTTCAAGCATGCAGCCAAATAACTTATGCCACATTGTGTTTCTTTCCTCCAATATAAATAATGTTCACTTAACAGTGAATGCATTAGAGAACTACGTTTCCATTGAGTTGTCATTTCCAGAAATATTCTTCTTTTGGGTAGAAATTTTCCATTCTCAGTCTCAGCTGAAAGGCAATTTTTCTCCCCACTTATTTCCATCCTTTCAGTATATCTCGCTCTTATTTTTAATTTTAAAGTAACAGCAATATCTCCCAGTAAGAAATGCAGCGAAAGCACAGATTTCTTCCCAACCTGTAACTATGGGTTAATTCGGAGACTATTTATAACCCCTCCGACAAACAATTGAATTTTTGTGAACAGGTCAGTAGCATTAAGGTGCCTCTTTCACTGTAACCAGTGCAAAGCTCCAGGAATGGCACAGGGGACAGGAGGGGAGGGGAAAGTGCTCACAAAACTCCCAAGACATTCACATTGTGGCAGCTGGGAAAGCAAGGAAGAGAATACTGCCCAGGGAAACAGGTATCACATATTTTATCTTTGAACAGTTTAGCCTTGTTTCCCCAGATGAATCTGGGGCAGAGGGTGGTGGCAGACTGGGTTAATTTTCAGAGCCACTCTATTCACAGATGAATCTCCCCCCCTTCTTGTTGCCAGCTGGTCAAAAGGCTAAACTTTTAAGGTAGCAACTATAACCACTAATGCGCTTAACCAGTTAGGGGTTACAACCAACCTTGCAGAACTGTTGTCTCAAACTTGCATTGGACCATCTGGTCTGTATAGCACCTGGCACCAATGGGGCTGTGGACCCCAAAACACTGCAATAACACTGATGAAGATCAGCATCTCTCGGTGCAGGTTTGCAGACGGCAGCGAGCGTCAGCAGGGATGTGGCAATGCCAGCTCACCACATCCCCTCTGGCAGGTGGGCACCAGCCAGCTCCCCTGTGTTATGCCATACAACGCACCCGTTTTTGTCCTGTTGAAACAAAAAGGCCCACAGTGGCCTTCAAGTCCCAGTGCACAATCCCATCTGCAACAGCTCTGGCCCAAATGGGACTCTGGGAGGCTCTTTCACCAGGCAGCTCACAGCTCCTGATCAGGGGTATAACCCAAGGGTTGAAGGGGGGAAGAGGTGAAGAGAGAGAAAAGGTCTTCCTTTACTTTATTTACTTTTTTTTTGTTTTTAAGTATCTGTACTTCACACAATTTTCAATTTGGACAACTGAAATGAAACCAGTTTCAAAAAGAAGGAAGAGATTTTATTCAAAGTTTCCATGAGTCCTTTCTTACCCCCCCCCCCCCAACTAAAACAATTCAACATGAACACAAACTGGTTTTGTCAGCTTAAACAAACATGTGAAATCCTCCCCTCCACACAAAGATACACTCTGCTTATGATTGTTTTCTCCCTTGCTCCTCCTGGAAGGAGTACACGATCTAGGCCAGCAGCTTCATCCACTTTCCAGTCCTAAAAATAAACAGTGTTTGTTCCTTGCCCCTTTTGCTTTGCAAGATCTCAGATGTTAAATATTCAAACAATCCACATATAGAAAACTGATTCATCTCAATTATTCTTGGACATTTTCCTCCTAAAGTACATATATACCAAGCAAAGAAATAATACCACTAAGTTTTTTCCTCCACAGTACAGCTATATCACCAGCAACTTCAAAAATCACTTTTCACTAACAGATGGCAAACAGGGCTAAATGATGGGATGAGTGGTAGAAGGTTTTCAGATGAGCATTCAGTACAAGTTGCATAAACTGTCATCTTTAAGCTAAAACGTCCACTAAGACGTTCTTTACCACCATCACCTACGTGATTTTTTTCTTCCTGTATGCGTCTACGCATCATGAGACAAGAAGTACATGAAGTTACCAACAGACTTGAAGCCAAACACTCCCACCTCTTTTTATTGTTTATAGTTTTCTACTTTTAGGTGAGGTTTTCTAGGTGTCTGAGTGTTCTTCAGTAAATGATGAAGTGACGGACCCCCTTCCTAAATCAAGGAGGACTGTAAGAAAACTCCAGTGACTTTATGAGAAGCCCTAGAAATCTTTCATTTTGGATTGGTGCCCTGAAACTTGACAGGGAATGAGCCCATACAGGAGAAACGAGCCTATCGTTGTTCCCAAAAACATGCTTTGAAAGTATTAAGTGAAAATTAATGGTTACTTTTGTCTTTCATATTCTTATACCTCCCTTTCCACTGTAAAATAAGAAACATCAAAGTCTGTCTCACAGGGGTGTTGTGAAAGTGAATTAATGTTTGTGTGAAGCACTCATACTATAGCAATGAGGTCCATAAAAAAAGGCCTAGAAGGAAATTAATATTCCCATCTTCAGCCCACGGTTTGAATGGTGAGCTGTAAATAAGACCCAGGGCTGTGCACTGAACAATAAAGATGGCAAATGAGATTAGCTCAGTCCCTTCTGCAGCCTCAAAGCTGGAGCCCAGCAGAGAAGCATGGGGGTGATCAAAGACCAGCTCAGTACAGACATGCTGCCAGACAGGGTTAATTCCAGCATTTCCCCATTTCTGACCAATTGCTCACCGAGCAGAAAATGGTTTTGGGGCATCGAGTCCGCGACAGGACAAGTCAGCCTGGAGATCGGCCAGGTGCATAGCAGGGTGTCCCTGCTCCTAGGAGCATCCCCACCAAGCATTTCTGTGCTCCCAGGAAGGTCATCTCCTCTGCGGCCATGAAATGGGTGCAGCTGGGACAAGGCAGACCGGAAGCCTTCCTCCCTACCATGCTGCACCCCACAGGAGCAAAGCACTGAGAGCAAACAGAGCTGCGACGCCACCCATCATGTGCGTGCTACTCGCACGGGTTGTTAAAGGCTCCAGGGGCAGGTGTGCTATAGAGATGCAAGTTAATATTCAACAGAGCGAGGAGACCATCTGCGCCCTGGCAGCACAGCAGGTACCATCCCACCAGGCACCCAGGCTGATGCTCACCCGTTCCGTGCACTCCATTGCAGGCATCTCATGCCCCTCCGCTGATGAGCACAAGAATGTCTTTCCATCAGGGATGGGCAGAGCAGGGTGGCTCCTCAGGAGATGGAGACCCGTACATCAGAACAACTCCAAGGACCACAGCACTGGTGTGCAACCCTAAACATAGCCCAAGGAGGTTGAACTTCAGCTTCTGCGGGCTGGGCCATCACTCCACGCCAGCAAGCACAGAGCAATCAGGAAGACTCATTAACAGAGAAGACATTTCAGCAAAAGGCTGCGTCTTTAAGGATGCTCTGTCTGCTGGACTCATCTGCCCAGGAACCGAGTACTGCAGCAGCATAGAAGAAATTTTTTGCCGGATAATTTTTGTTAGATTCCTCCCCCCCATAGATTTAGGTCAACACAACACTTCAGTAACTCATGCTAAGTTTGCCAAAAGATTTCCTTGAAGGAAGGGAACATGGAGAACATTTTGTATGTCAACATTGTTAAATTGAAACCTTTAGAGTTTGGTCTTTTCTACTTGGAAGGATGTTACATTTTAATTTCACAGATAAAACTGAAGTTATTGAGAACATTAAAAGCTCAAAAAATTTTCTTAATCCAGATTAGACAAAAATGTTACTCCTCATTTTACCCAATTGTCTTGCTTTTTTAATCTGCTTTTCATCTGAAACTCGGTTCTTTCAGTGCTTGTGCATGGCATGAAACAATTTCCTTGATTTTTCAGAGCTACAAGCAAGCCAAAATAACAGTTATTTGCACAACCAAAGTGGTTGCACCACATACATTTCCATACCTATCAGACATCTAAATTTAACTGCTTAATTGGGGGGGGGAGTGGGGAACAGTAAGAAAGGCTGCACCTGGCAGCAACCAACCATCTCTCCTTGCTTTGGGAGCAGCACTGGAACCCTCTGAATAGTCTCTTCATCCTTTCATTCCCCTGCTTGATGCTGGAACAGGATGTCAGATCTCAGCTTGTACATTTTGTCCCCATCTTAATCTACGTTTGAAGAACTACAATGAGTCTAAAAAGGAGAAAGCTGAGAGGTTTAATTACTTTTATCCATGTTTGAGAGGCACTCTCAAGTATATCCAGGGTTCCTGGAACTGCAGCCCTAGTGCCAGGGAGAAAATGAACAGCAAGAGACAGGCTAAAAAAATCCCCGGCTCCCGGATATTTGCCTGAAACACAGCTTGGTTCCAAGAACGCTGCACTGTTAGTCTGGCTGGGGCTAGTCTCAAGCAACGCCCTTTCCATCTCTCTGCTGCAAGGTTACACTCATATTAAGCTCATGGATTTAGCGATCCTCCTCGCACACAAACCAGACTTCGGGCTGGCTGAGGTGGGAAGTGGCAAGAGGTGGGTTTTGCACTGCTGAATTTGCTTTAATCAAAGCACAAGGGAAGAGGATCTGCATCCAGCAGACTGCAGCTTAGCTCCACGTGCTGCAGGAGCCGGCTACCTAACACTTGAGCTTCTACAACACTCATTTGTGTCTCACGAAAGGCACGCCGCAGTTACGCAGCCTCAGTTTGCAAAAGCAAAGCCCAAATATTTTGGTAGTCGTTTCCACCAAGTCACCTTCCCAGGGTCTGCAGCATTTTAAGTACGCTGAGCCCCAGCTGATCTGCAGGCTGCACGAGGTGGCAGGCAGCAGTGCCAAGGGAGGGGAAGGAGCCCAAGGAGCTCACATGCCATCTTAGATTTCAGCCCTGAGATATTACGAGTGATAACACACTGACTGAAGCCCTTACATAGGATGCAGCTCTGTTGAAGGGTACCAGATCAGCAGTTTTCTACCTGTCACCCTACATCAATGCTTTAACTAAGGCAATAGACGGTTCTTTTTAGCTGCACTACAAGCTACACTTGTAAGTCCTTCAATCAAGGCACACAGAGCAACCATGTGGGTCCTCACCCCATTTCTGCCAGTGTTTTAAATATTTTATTGGTTGTTTCGGTTTTGTTCAAGTCCCTCATTCATAAAGAGGAAAGCAGATGTAAGTGTGACCCATGGTTCCTGGTGAAGATGAGCACTCAGTAGCAGCCACAAATTTCTTACAGACAAGAGGCATTACTCAAGACTTGTAGGCTTTCCCTGCACCTCACACAGACACCCATACACTGCTCGACACTTGGCTGCAAACACTCTGCCTCGTGGCTGAGTCCCTCAGACCACTTGCCTGCAGCTGAGCTGCCCACACACCATTTGGAAACGCTGGCACGAGGCAGCTGGATTTCACAGATCTCCTCCCTTCCTACAAACATTCCTGCAAAAGGACCCAGGAGTCTCAAAGTATGATGGAAAGTGCCCAGCAGGGACGTACACAAAGGCCTTGTCTCTGTCCTGGTGAAGATGCTCTGTCCCTCTCCTGTGCTTTCTTCACCCCAAGTCACTGTGGCTACTGGACTCCTTCCCAGCCCTGCCTGAATCCATCCATCCTAGTGCCACGAGGCTCCAGGTAAAGAGCTCTCGCCAGCATATTCACTGCAATCCCAGCTTCAGTTGTGCTTCCTACACCAGCAGCAGGGCCAAAAGCAATGCCACACCACTGCCAGAAACGAGCTACGTGGGGAGGCAAATGGCTCTCTGCCCCCTCCAGCACAGCCCTGAGCACAGTGTGAGCACCCATTAAATCACACCCCTTGGAAGTGGCAGTGAAGGTTGTCCTCCCAGTCCCTCTGTTATACAAGGTCCTGATCAGCCTCACAACAAGGTGCCCATGTGGTTCACCTTTCCATGCCATATGCACTGCCTGCATCACCCCTGCAAGGACATCAAGCTTGGTCTATCGCAATCTTCTTTTCATGGATAAGGATCCTCTTTCACAAACTGCGTTACAGTGATTTTAACAACCTAGCCCTGGACAGAAGGTTGTTTCTCATGATCCTCTCATACCTCTGGGGTAGCAGGCTAGGGAGATACCATCTCCTGATCTCTGAAAGAGCTTGTTCACAAACCTCAGAGTTCTCGGAGGTTGTTTTCAGTTTTTAAACAAAGAGATCCACTGGCCAGTAAGAAAACAGGCTTTTTAAAAGGAGGAATAGGCATGTAACCTATGTTTCACATGTTTTTCATGTGAAAAATAGTAGCTCACAGTTGTGCATAAAATGAGATTTGAGAGGATGGTGAATTGCAAACTAGGAATTAGAGGTGGAGACATAGTTCAGTGCAGGCAGGATGGGGACAGCATTACTTATCTGGCCATTTCAGAAAGCCACACAGCCTCCCTTACTAGAGGATGCGATTATTAAACATGCTCCAACACATTCATCCTCCCAACACCCTTATGCACTTGGGCAGTGCTGTTATTTCCCACATGGGGCCAAGTGACCCAGCCTGTCCTGCCCATCATACAGTAAAGCTGATCCCCATTCACCCAGGCTGGTGCCCAGCCAATGGATGGTCCTTCTGTTTGGGACCAGAGCAAGAACATGGATGATTTGCCACATGATGACATGGTAAGCTCGTGGATGTGCTGCAACACCAGCAGCCAGGAGTACCAGACATCTGCTATACAGCTAGAGTTGGATGATTGAGGCCTGAAGGAGCTCCTACAGCTGACAGTGATGCTGGGGTAATTTTAGGCAAGCAACCCAACTGTATTGTTGGGGCATCATCTATAAGAGCGCAAGATAATTACTCCCTCCTAACCCCACTGGCGACGGGTTTACACGGTGGTACGTGACATTTACCACTTGCTCCTGAACAGCTAGGTTGGCTTCTGCAGAGCTGAAAAAGATCAGGTATGGTCCATGCGTATGACTGGGAAGATCAAGCAGAGCAAGTGTCTGCAGTACCAAAGGCCCTGTTTTGCAAAGTCACTTTTCTTGATCCTATCCATATTTCAGAACATCTCCAACTGAGCCCCATTAATGTAATTGATTTTTAATGGCATTCTCAAAGAAACGATGTGAAGATTTTAACAGGCTATTAGACTGAAATTAAGCCTCACCCAAACCTTCCTCCCTAGGAACAGAGGTTTCCAAACATGCAGGGGGGCTGTTCCATTCCTGCTAATGGGCAAGGAGGTACTCCAGTGACCTGGGGAAAGGGGACACTAATTCCCCATATTCCACTCCACAGAGCATTGATCCCACCACTGCTAGAGACCAAAGGTTTGTAAATTACAAGGGAAGGTTTTCTCATCCTTCCCACACAAGCAAGACCAGAGGGCAACCCTAGAGGGATCAGAAGCAGAAATACCATTTGATGAGCTGGAGGTCTTCCAGGTTTCAAAAAGAAAAATAAAATACATGTCTTGCTTGCTTTTCTTCTCTGGGCTCCTTCATGCCAAGCAGGCATTGGCTGATTTCTCAGATCAGGCCTTTGAAACCCAAACAGCTGAACCTGGCAAGCGGTTATAGTCGATGGCTTCAGCAGTGCTGCTTTCCCAGTGAGGCTTGTGCTGCAGTAAACGGTTACAGCCTCTGTCCTTCTCCTGTGGAAGGAGGCACCAGGCAAGGACTTCCAACTTCTCCCTTTTATTCATTTCCTGTATGCACCATGAGCCATATCTTTTCAAAATCTACTCAGGGTTCAAGCAATTTAAAGCCAGGACATTATCCTGAAGACTGACTTTGCCATGGATGACATTCCTCTTACTCTATTCAGTCACTTCTGCTCCAGCAAAAGTGGAGCCACTCCTTTTTTTTATTCTCTAGCAAATCAGTGACAATACTTCTGGACATTTTGACTCAAAGCATGTCACCTCCCCCAAAGGTCCAATCTTTCCTCAGGTTAAAATCTGACAGACACCCACATTTGCAATTTCCCCTGTGTGGCACGCCATCGTTTTAACACATTCCCCGTGGTACACGAACACTGAGCTCCATGCAAGATTCTCCCACTCACTGTGAGTGAGCATCTGCATTTCTAGAAGATTATGCTGTTACCATCTATTTTACTTCTGATTCAAATTCTCCTCACTTGATTTCAACATTTTTAAAGATTTATTTTTACTTCTTTTGAGACATTTTAAACTCACTTCTTTTCAATACTGTCAACCAGCCTTTTTCACTAGTACTTTACGAATTCGGGTACCATTATTATCTTTATTTCTAAAGAGGTAGAAATGTGGATACAAAAGAGGAAATCAATGGCCTAAAATCCTTTATTAGCCAATGGCATGGGCAGCAAAGAAAAACAGGGTGCCCAAAATCCCACTCCACTGCTCAATCTGCTAGGCAAGAGAACTGAAACTGTATTATTCTGGATCTGTTTCAGACACAGCATTATCTGCTGCTATAGTCTTATGTTCTTTCATGCCTTCCAATTAAAGCAAGGAAATTGGATCATGCTGAGCTTCCTTTGTCCTTTTCACCTCTTGTGAAAGTCAGGGGTTACCATAATTTTATACCTGTTATAATTAGCTTTAATGTTGTAACCTGGGAGGGAAAAAAAAATAGTGTTCTTTTAATAATAGACTGAGTGAATCATGGAGTGGTCTTATCTTTTCCACAACTGGTAGCCAAGTTTAGTATTTTCAAATCCTCTTACGTTGTACCTAACCAATTGAAGTACTTTATTCATTACTACAGAGAAAAGAAATTTAAACTGCGCAACAAGTTCAGCATTCACCTGGCCAGTCCAGGCTAGGAGCTAAGTTTGGTCACAGAACTTCACAAATTTATAGTGAAGTTCTATATGCCCAGGATGTGGGTAAACAAGGCTGGGATTTGGCATCAGAAGACAAGAAAGGTAAAATTTTTCATTTCAGCACATGTTTCTCAGGGTAGAGATAGTCTGCAGAGATCAGTGATGAGGATATACACATCATCAGCTAAATGTTTTGGACTGATACAGCATCACTTACTTGGAGCACATGGTTATGAACTTTTGAAAAGAATGGGATTAAAAAGACATTTAAGGAGTTTGCTGGACTTCGATCTTTGTCCTGTAACCATAGCAGCCAGGATACAGTGGCTCATATCTTTATCAAGCCAAGACTTGAGGCTTTCATCTCGTCTTTTCGCCAGACCTACTTCTGATGACTATCAAGAGAGGTGCTACCCATCTACCACCAAATGCACCAGCCAAAACTGCGTATTTCTTCACAGCGCAGGAATAGCTCACTGCCACTTTACACAGCTTTTGGCTGCTACCCTTCACCCAACACTGGAGGCCAGAAAAGCAGCAGAGATTTGTCTTTGGCATTGTGAGGGAGGTTTGTTAACGCACCTACCCAGCATGAGAGCTTTGGTGCCCAACTTCTGGCAGCTGGATGTGTTTTCAGGTCTGACTGAAGCCTCATTCAGGACAGGACCACCCTCTGACAGGATAATTTCACCTGCCAGAATCTTCTTCCATGTTCCAAATCCTGCAAAGGTTGGAGGCCGCAGCTGAGGAGAGCCCTCGCCTCCCAAAGCAAGGTCAAGGCAGTGTTCCACCATGGAAAGAGAGCAGTAACACTTGGGCAGCACCTGGCCTGAAGGTGCCAGACCTCACTCCTCTACAAAACCAGAACACCTTTATCAAACTGGCATCTACATTATTAGAAACCACCTTGGATTCATTCTAAATGAGTGGCAATTTTCAAACCCAGATCTTTCCCTGAAGCTTAGGCTTGGAGGTTTTGAGGGCACACTTAACACAGCACTGGAGTATTGAAGATTCTCTCTAAGCTGTAGCACAGCTTGCAAAAAGATTTTTGATCTTTAAATCAAACATTAAATGATGGAATACCACTACTCCTATTGATATTGTTTCATGTATAAAAAGACAAAGTTTAGCCTTGACATAAACTGCTGTATTTCACAGGTCATGCTGTAACAGACGGGATTGCTGCTCTGGAGTCATGTCTCCAGCATGATTCAGAAGAAATTACAAGATAAAGAAAAGGACAATTATGAAACAGCCTGTTCACATTTCCACCTAACTTATTTCAGGGAGCACTAGGAAAAGGGCCTAATCATCCTCCTTCAAAAATCCATTTCCTCTCTGGTGAATCTGTAGATGATCTCTAGGCTCCTTTGGTCTCAAGACCCAAAACAGACCATTTCAGCTGAAGCAAATTCTTGTGATGAGTTCCATGAGTTAATTACATTTCCATTAGTAGAGAAGTTCTAAAACTTCAATTTCTTTACTGATGCTTTTTGAATCCTGCCAAAACAGATAGGGAAACATGATTTCCTCTTTTTTCCGTTATCTATCTCACCCTTATGAGACTTTCCTCTTAATTTTAACTCTCTCAGCCTTTTCATTTCTCCTTAAATGGACATTTCTTCAACCCTTTAATCATTTTCACAGCCTTCCTCCTAAGCTCCCATGCCCAAACTTTATTTGAGGATGCTGGTTCAGGATGTTTGAGATGGGGAACTAAGCCAAAAGACAGTTCAATCTTTTAGTCTTCCTTTTTTCTTCTTTTTTTTTTTTTTAAGTGGAAAATAAGCTGAGAGCTCCAATTTAAGTTCTTTTAAGTCCTCTTTGAACCAGAACCAAGCTACATCCAACTATATTTCTGATTATCAGTTTAGTTTGAGAGTTCTTCAGCACAGGACATTTTGTAGCCGAAAAAGTGTTAGTCTCTGCCAAGCAGATCATTTCTGTCCTTCACTCCTTTGCTTCTACATCACCCCATGGACCATCAACATGCTCCTAAACCCTTAGTCTGACACTGGGTGCTTCCTGTTTTGCAGATCCTTACAGGGAATTTTTACATGTTTAATGAGGTGAAGGGGGGAAGTGAACTTCAGCCTCTCTTCAGAAACATCCATAAGGAACAACCTTCACAGCATCTGCAGAGATTTATGGCACAGGTGTGACATGCTGAGAGAAGCCCTCTCCTCTTTTGAGAGCCTCAAGTACAATTTCTATTCTCAGTGAAGCACAGCACTGCTCCGGTCTCCCCTTCTGATCTTTTCCTTGCTTAGATCTTACACAGCCAAACATGAGCTGACTTGAACTGAGCCAACAGCTAAACCCATTATTGGCTAAAACCTGGGGTTTAACTCAGGAGTGACCTGAACTTCTTGCTCCAGAGGGATGCTTTTAAAAGTCTACAGCTGATCACGAGAACCACCTACACATACACACCCACCCCTGTAGCCAGCTCTTGAAACCAAGACATCTTCTCCAGCACTGACAGGATAAGAATATCCACTGGAAAAACCTGACCTGTTTCCTCAATATTCCACCCTGAGATCACTGAGACAAATAAGTTCATTTATTAGTCAAAAAACAATGAAAGGAGATTTTTCTTGACCACCAGTGTACAGGAAAATGAAGGAGGGAGGAAGCAAAGCCTTATATTTATTGTCAGCCATTGATTTAGCTAATGCTGACCATGCCAGGAAGAAAACATTTCTCATATGTATCTGAAGAGCACTGTTTAGGTGGCCATGCTCCTTTGTGAGGATCAGGCAACTTTCCAAACCCTCTAGCTCACACTACAGGTTTGACATGTGCCACATGTAGGAAGCAGGACTTCTTTCTCAGCTTAAGCTGCCAGGCTTCCCCATCGCACAAAAGTGGCCTTTCCACGCAGCCAGTTCATGCAATGTGCCCTCTGTGCCATTCATCCTGCAGCCACTGGTATTACTGAACTCATTCACAGAGGATCCCTTCCCTCCATCCCAATTCAGACAGATCCTTCAGCACAGAGAAGATCCAAGACAGCTGAAGTTAAGCAAAGAGCCTAACCTTGGTGTCGAAAAGCATCTCCAGGTACCCAAATGCCAGGTCCTGACCCTAGAGCTTGGGTTACCTATACAGAGACCTGGAATCACTCATCCTCCTGGCTCCAGCTTCCAGCATGGAAGCCTTGCCCTGGCCAGAATGTCCCACACACCTTGTAAGTGGTTCAGTAACAGCAAAATGGAAGATCAATTTTCCACCTCCACTAAGTTTCCCTGATGTTTTCAGAGACTCCTGAGGAAGGCAATGCTCCCAAAGCACCCAAAACCTTTGGGGTGAGTTGTGGATCCAAGATGCGTGCACAAATGTGATGCTGTTGCTCCTGGCGCTCAGGATTAGATTACAATTAAAACTAGGCTGATTTTCTAAATCCTCATTCTTTTCAACAATCACAGCCAGGTTCTTATCATCTCAGATGAGCAGGCACTTTGCCGTCAAAAGCTGGCCACTTGGGAACTGGGACACAGCAGCAGAAGCAACATTTGAGAAGCAGGAGCCTGAGAAATCCTGCACACTCCTCCTCATCTAATCATGAGACAGCACTCAACACCACACAGAGGACTTGGGTGTTGGGGTGGGGGGGTTAAACTGGGAAGCATTAAGAAAATGAACATTAGAGCACTTCATAGCTGCAATTTTATTTGTTGTTTTGGTTTTGAATTCCTAGTATTTGTACTCAGCTATAATAGCAACTGGGTATGCAATGCTTTCCACCTATAGAGAAGAGCAAGCAGTCAAGCAGATGCCCTCACTACATGATTGCTAGGGCAGGGTCAGACCTTAGGAGCAGATCACAAGGTCCAGTGTCCTCCTCCCACCTGCAGTTTCCCTGAGTGCCTTTGCATGGTACAGCTGGTAGCCTCACAAGAGACAATATTTCCCTGCCACCAGCCTCCCTTCGAAACCATAAAAAGCTAAAAACACTGTCTGGACTCTGGACTAATGATCCTGCCTGGCTTTGATAAAGCCCTGGTTGTGATGAGAAAGCATACCTCCCTTTTACTTGGGATAGCCACTTTTACTTTAGAGCTGCCCAACTTCAGGGCCTGTGGGCCAAGGAGATGTAAGCACCCTCAGATGGTGTCCAACACTCCCCTCTTTGTGAACAAAAAGCTTCAAAGAAGCATAAACAGGCATAAAACATGGAAAGCAGCACAAGATGTAAATCTGAAGAAATGCTTTTCTTTCCTCTCTCTTTGGAGAAAAGCTGTTTTTCTGTGCCTCAGCTTTCTGGCTTCTTGTTGTGTGGTACCAACATTTATCAGTTCACATACCAGGTATTCAATACCTTGCAGTCACTTCTAATAAAGTAAGAGAAGCACGTCAATCTCATTATCTATTTGCCCTTGAGAGGTACTCTGACCTGAAATGTTCGGTTTGCCACAACCAGAGCAGAGCCATGCTTCAAGGACAACTTCTGCCAGGGAAGGGCTGTCCCCACCTGCCAGTCCTGAGGGTCTGTGACCATCTGCAGCCTTCCTCTAAGCACAGCCCCGAGACCTCCTCTGCTCAGGAAAGTGTCCTTCTAATTTAGCAGCCAGCCACACAATTACACACCCACCTGCTTAACTCAACCTGCCTCTACCCACCCCCACCAAAATCAATGCACAAAAGCCACTATAAGTAATAAAAAAGACACGAGCCCTAATTAACACTCCAAGAGGCTCAGAATGGTCTGGGACCCCCTTTGCTAGGTGAAACAAACCCAGAGGGAAAGCAAGCTCCAGTCTCAAGGAACCTGCTGCCCCACTGGGCAAAACTGGCTGTAATAGTGCATAAAAGGAAACAGGGACATTTGCCAAGGTGCGTTTAGAGCCCACCAATCCTTCCTCTCTGTCCAGCATCTTCTCCTTCTCCTTTCTGCTTCTTCAGCTCCCCAAGAGCCCAGATGGCCAAGGGACAGAAAATAGAAGAACTTCAAACTATTTTAGACTGTTCAAACTGAGATCTCACACGCCCTCTTCCCTTCCAGTTACCAACCACTCATTTTCTCTGCCTCAAAAAAAATTTAGTTACTTGCCTTCCTCCATTACTGCTCCCATACATCAGCCAGATCACTAGTTAACACCTCGCATTGAGGAAAACAGGTAAACTCCCTTTGCCTTGTCCAACTTTTTTTTTAAATCCGATTTAATTTCAGAAGGTACCCTTAACTTTTCTGAGCCAGCAAGTATCCATCCGTCACTGGAGCATAAAATAAATCGCAAACAAGGATCAGCTCCATTAAAATCTACAGAGCCTTTGCTCTTAGCATGACTCATGAACAATGCTAATAGCAATCAGCCTTAGTCCATCACCACCCATGCTGTATAACCATGCACAGAGGCTTACTTGTTTTCCTGGTGACAACTAATCAAGATGAAGCTTGTCCCTCTTAAAGTATCCATTTTCCCAACTCCTGTTGCTGTTCAGCTTTGCTTTCTAGCACAGAAATGCCAAAAGTTCCATGTTGGAAAAGCAGAGAGAAATCTGCATTTCCCTGCTCCTAGCCCCTTTATTCCCTAGGTGTCTAGATCTAAAGCTTATAAACAAAGCACTGAGCATGCTGTCTAAAGTGATGCTGGCAGGGCATCCAAGGGTTTTTATTTCATTTTAATTTTGCTTTTCAAATTATTACATTCTATGGTTATTAGCAGGTGGGAAGATTGAGGTGTTTTGGGGAGTACACAAGAGCCAGTTACATAGGACCCCATAATTCAGACATCCTAGTCTAAGGGCTTTTGAACGCACAGGAACATGCACGTGGAGAAAAAAAAAAATCCTAGAGACTACAGGCATCTATGTATATTTGACAGCTTTAAGAATCCCAGCCCTCAACCAGACATCCACTTCTCAAATACTTTCATGGTCACATCTCACACCACACCCTGTCTAGGAGGTACGTCCACCTCAAATTAAAAGATCAGAAGTCCGTAGCCTGCTGCGCAGACCAGGCTGGATGGTTCCTATGCCTCCCCCTTTGACAGTCATCACTGCAACCAAGGCTGCTGCTGCTCCTCATACACTGCACCAGGAATAGCATCTCAGACTGCCCACATACTAAGATGATCCTGGTAACTAGCGAAGCTAACATCAAGGATGAACAGGTCTTTATTATGCTATTAAATGAGTTACCTTCCAAATTATTAGCATCACAGGAGCTAGGAGCACATTTCTCAGTCATCCAGACAATCAAGATAATTCTAGCTTTTGTAATTTGTTCCCGACAGCCTGAGACATCAGTAACAGCACAGAGACTTTGTGCACATCATTTGGCAGCTCCAGGCCTGGCACACACTGTCTCTGCCAGTCCCACCCAGAGATCCAGGCAGCTGATCCAACTGGCTCAAGAAGCTACCAGGACTCTTTGAGAGTGTTTAATCCAGGCTTATTGAAAGCCAAAAAAATTAACTCTGCTCATAAAGGTCAGAGCATGATCCTTTCAAGTGCTCCATTTATTTATACCAGTCTTCAGCAACTCTTGGTGTCGGACAAACACTGCAAACGGTTGTGGTCACTGCGTCCAAGAGGATATGATAGAACTAAGAAAGGACCAGAGCAACAGCACAGGTCAGTGGTGCACAGAAAAGCTCTCAGGCCAAGGCGGGTTGGGCAGCATAAATCTCTGACCGGGGAAACGCTGGAGATTCATAAAACCATAAGCATGCAGAAGAAGGAATGGTTATTCTCCAGATCTTACTATACAAAATCTAGAAGGCACCAATGGAAATCTCAGGTAGCTAGTGATGAAAGAAGGGATAAACAGCACTTTTTCTTGTGGTACGTAATTAAACCATGAGACCCATTACCCAGGATATGATGAAGCCAAAACTATAAACAGGCTCCAAAACACAACGAAGGAGAACTATCCCCTTGGACCACACAGTTTAAAAGCTATCAGACCCATATTTTTCTCAAAAATCCCTAGATATCTGAATTTTGGGGATCAGGAATATGAGGATCATTTTATCCATGCCTTGTTCTCCATTCTTCTCCTTAGCAGCCACCCTATTACACCAGCTGCAGCTAGAGAAGATGTTTGTAGTTTAACCCAGTACAGAAGTTCTTTGGACTATTGCATCCAAAGTCCAGGACACCAGGAGAAATCTTCCCATGAGCTCCAACAGGAACAGGTCTGAACCCTCAAGGCCCTGAATCCAGGCTCATAGCTCCATCCACTGCCATCTGAGGGTTTGAATGTAGGGAGGACTTTGTTCCCAAGACAACTGTGGATATCTGAGGATTCCACCCCAAGAGAGGTTGCAGCAATAGGGTAAAAAATCCCTTTGCTCTTCCCTTGGGAAAAGTGCATTAAGATCATGTGGTCCCAGGCTAGCTGAGAAATTGCATTTCTGTGTGATTTAGAGCTGCTAATGGGTGATGTCATCACTGGAGCAAATGCAGTCCCATGAAAATGTGAAAATAAAATGAGCAGGAGCTATAAAATATACATGTATCTCCACAATAGCAACAGGCACATCACAGCAGGGCAGCTTTCCTTGATACTCATCTACAACTGGAGGAGTTTACAAGAAATAACTAAAAAATTACAGAGGAAACAAAATCTTTCAAGAAGCAGCAATCTATTATTTTCCCAGGCCTTTATTAACAGCAAATCAGCATGCTTCCTTGAAAATAAATGAGAAAGACACCACAGCATTGCTGTAGAAAGAAACTGAGGGAGTGTTTTCTGGAACAACAAGCCAAGCCATTTTGGGCCACTATCTGTTAGACTCCAGTTTAGCTCAATAGGATATTGATCCTGGCTGCATATAACACAGCCCTGATTTATTTTCAGATTAACAAGTTCTACTGTCTGATTTTGACAAACAAGATGTCCATCATTGCAGGCAAATAAAAATACATATTTATCAATAATCCCAGTGTGCAGGCATTGAGTAGCAAAAAAGGGGGGTGGAAAAAACAAGTGGAAAAGGTTACTGCGTGGTCACTGTAGTATTTACATAAGGGTAAGTTCAATAAATGCAGAGCCTTCCCCCACAGCCTCCTCCAAAACACACCCAGATACAGGCTGGCCTTCTTCCTATGGAAACGGCTAACGAGAGCAAAGCTGCTCTTTGCTTTTATCGGTTTTAGCTAAAAGCTGAAAATGAGATCAGATTTTCTGACATTAACCGTTTACCTTAACAAAAATGTGCACTCAAGGGGATTAGCAGGTATACAACTCTGTGTGTGGTATCATGAAATGCATTTTTGTGATCTTTGATGCTTACACAGAAAAGAGAAATTAAAATCCCTCTATAATATTAGGAACTGAACACTGATCACTGCCTGCGAAACATGAAGGAACATTTTCAAGTAGAAAACTTGCACATATGGAAAGGAAAGCTTTTGATAGAGTAGTAAAGTGATATTTCAAAAACTGATGTCCTACCTATCTATATTTATAGGAACACATTAAGTACAAGTTTAGCACTGTCCTGTAATTTATTAGAGAATAATAAAAAAGAACCTGCTTGATCATCTTGTGAAACACAGATCTGAGACCACCTTCCACAGAAACAAAAATTAAGCTCCCATTCGTGTCACCACCTCGCAGCCCCTCCCTGGAGAAACAGCCACGTTTGTCAGTAGTAAATGTTCTTCGTCAGCAACCTGCCTTTATAGTCTCGATACAGAAGTGTCAGGATGATGTCTGCGTCCAACAAAAGGCCTTGCTCAGACTTCCCCTTGTCAGCCAAGCTAGGGCAGGCAATGGGCAGATGAAAGGGTTTCTGGCCAGTGAAGGAAGCCCAAGGAAGAGGAGCTCCTGCTTTCTAGCACAGACCCATGGCAACACAGAGCGAGCAAAGAACATAAGGATCTAGGAAAATCAGAGCAAAACACAACAGGCTACAGAGAAAACACTAATTCAATTCCCTGTGTGAAGCTGCAGATCTTTCAACATTATTTCTCTACTATAGGTCCCTCCACCTCATTACTGGGTTTGGAAATACAGCCCCAGATTCAGGAAAGCATTTATCTAACCAAGTACACGAGTAACCCTCTTACTTTCAGTAGGGTCCCCCAGACACTAAAAATTGGGCACAAGCTCAAGCGCCTTGCTGAATCCAGCCCTCGAATTACAGGATTAGAGGTCTGTGGATTTCCTCAGTGGAGATGACTCTTGGACTTCATGTCGATCAGTTTACACTTTGCCTTCCCTGCATTGCCTGCCTGGTGGGAAGTCCGTGTACAAGACAATTTCAATACAGCCCAGCTAGTATCACCATTGGAAACCAGCAGCTTTGACGTTAACAGGGTTGTACTTCAAAAGGATACGCATGTTTGCAGATGGCAACAGGGTTCCTTATTACAGCTGTCTAATCAGGCCAATATTCTGCAATTACGCTCAGAGATCAAACGGCACTGCAAACAGCACTCACAATAAAACTGGCACCAGTAAGATGCCGGTGTCACGCCCGTAGCACCGCACATTTAGTTGTGATTCCACAAGCACGGCACACACACACGATGTTTCAGATACTGTCACAAAACTTCGAATGTCTCAGTCACAGCTAGGCAGTTTAAAAAAAAAAAAAAATCTATTTTGATTCTTAGCCTGTGTTTATGGAAAAAACAAATCTAAACCACGCCTAAACAAATAGCAATATGGCTGTAATTCAGGAAAGCTTTTACGTATAACCTTAACTATAAGTACAGAACCACTGGAGTCAGCTGAATTCAAACATGTACTTGAGTGCTTTGCTGAATGATAAGTTAAACCACATGCCAAAGTCCTTTCCAGAATCAGGGCCTTGAGTTTATATATTTATTTTTTTTCTTAAACACACAAAAGGGCATAGTGCTAACTAGGAATCAGAACATACCATCGGTGCGAATAATTGTAGCATCTGTGCTAATTCTCTTTTCATCCTGGTACCCCCTATGCTTCCAAGTATGTAAATCTGATTCTCCTTGTGGCTCCACTAAAGTTTCTATTGATTAAATACCCAGCCCCAGCAGCAGGAGAATCAAGCTCTGCATATTTATTTTCTTCCTCTCAATACATAAAGAATTCCCTTTGGCCTCTCAACTGCTGTATCACATGGTACACTGAATGCAAATAGAATTACAGTGATAATGTATCTAATGAATACATTTGTATATGTATGCAAGCATTTTCCTAACAGCATCCTACTCTACACCACTAACCAGACCAAAGAATGCATATGTTCGTCACACACAGTAGTAGAGAAGGTGTGTGGAATGAGTGCATATTAATAACAAGAGCCAGACTGCAGTCTTCTGGGGGAAAAACTAACTGAAATCCTTCCAAGATGAAGGCTGCAAGATCAGGACCTCATGCAGACCTTTGGAACATTTCCTTCGGAGCTTTAAAGCACAATTTGTAGACGATAAGTGTTACTTAATGTTTATGTTTTCATTATTCACTAGTATTACACTACATTTATATAAATAGATACAGAAACTGTTGCAACGTATAAGATAAAAATATTGTAAGCATTTCCAAGAAAGAAATTAGTGATATCATTTCAAACCAGAGTACAAAATGCACAGGTAACATTTTCAGCTCTGTCCTTTATAAGACAAGCATACTCTTTGAATTATTTTTGGAAAAGCTATTTTATAGAGGACCAAATTCATTCCTGCAGAAACTTCACTGATTCCAGAGTTGCAATAGCTTAAAAATGGGATGCATTTAATTTGTTAGTTCACTCCATGTTGATTTTTAAAGTCATCTTGTAACATCAGAAGATTGATTTAAATCAGGTTCAAGTACCTAGTGGCAATTAGAACCTGCAAAGTCTGAGAAACATCAGTAAGCATCTGGATAAGATACATGCCAGCATATATACAAATAAATATCCTCAAAACCTCTTTTTAGTTGGTTCAAACAATGCTTTGAAAGTGATTCACTCAGTGCAATAGCCATTATTTAAAGACAGTAAGGTCAGAAATGCAGTTTTTTAGTACTATTTCACTAAAATCATGCCCACCCCAACCCACAGTTAAAAAACCAACACAAATCAAAGCAAAGGTCCCCCTTAAACTTCGGGCAAGAGGAGGTCACTTACCCTGTGAGGACAACAACAAAATCCATCACGTTCCAACCATTTCGGAGGTAAGAGCCTTTATGAAAAACAAACCCCAGAGCGATGATTTTTATACCAGCTTCAAAACAAAATATTCCAATAAAGTACGGCTCAGTGTCATCCTGAAAAAGAATAAAAATCAAAGGTGTCAAGGAGATATCTATGCTTCTGCACTGATAGCAAGAGTCGTATAAACAACTAGGTAGACAAACTTCATGTCCTTTTCAGCTCTCTGAACAGAGTTGAAACCAAAAGGTTTGAGTTTACTGGAACTAAGCACAGAGAAGAATTTCATTATTATTTCTGTGAAGGTAAATTTGTTTTTTCAGATTGGCAATTCTATTTGCTTTTATTTTGCCTGTTTCACCCCACACTTTCCACCTTTACTCAATATTCTGGAGGGAATTTTAATACTGAAATTTTGCTCTAAGGGTATATTTAAACTGGAGATCACATATTTCTGTAGTTATTGACATGGAAGAAAACATATGTTTTACAATTCATCCAGGAAACTGAACCAAGAAGATATCTTGGGGAGTAACAGCACAGCAAGCTTGCAAACACTGGCAGGAAATTATTTATTTATCATCTATTCCATCAGTTCTTCCTCCATTCTTTCTCCTCCATTTTCTCAGTTTCCACAGCTGCAGTCTCATTTATTTTCTTTTGACCATGTATCTGATTCAGGAAGAAATCCCCATTCCCTTCCAGTAACAGCAGCAGCAGTAAGGCTTGTGTCCCAGGCCCATGGTGCAGACTAAAGCATACCATGGGATCACAGCTTCATGTCTTAGCTCACTAGAGAGAAAAATCAAGCTTAGTCTCCACAGTTTCACTAAACCATCTTTTTCATCTATGGCACCAGATCCTTCAGTATTATACTTTATTAATAAGACTTTCAACACAAACTCAATGCCAAATGGAAGCATTCACATTTGGAATGAAGATGTGGGCAAGAAATGGGAACAAAGCAAGAGGTGAAAGCAATGGACATCAATTTCAAGAACATGTTAATTAGCTTTGGCACCTGTAACCAATTTCCAAATGTGCCTTAGATCCCTGATTTCAGCTGAAGTCAATGGAAATAAAGCAGCCCTACCCAAAGGAAACTAACTCCCAAATTAAGAGATTAGAAATCTTTGTTCCAGTGGCTTCGGCATTGCTGGACATCAGAGCCAAAGAGTTGAGCTGCTGTTTGATACACAGTTGTTTACATTTTGCAGTTCTGTTAGTGACAAAAGGTGATTTCAGTTCTCTTACACAGAAAGAATATGAATGTCAAGTCTTGTGGCCACAGAACAAAGAAAGAAGTAGCTTTGATACAAGAATTTCTTTTACAAGCATGGCAACTCTTGCTCAACTCTGACCCAGCACTGGCACACAGACCCGTGCTTTAGGCACAGTACCTGTTACAGAAAGCCAGCTTTTTCACACCTAGAAGACCAATATAATAGCATACCCCTCCCAAAGAGGCTTACGCGCTTAGCACATCGATGTATACCCAAATCAACAAGTCAACCACAAAGCACTAATCACTGAAGATGCCTCCAAGCTGTTGGAAATTACTACTTCTGGACAGGCTTTTTCATCAGTGGCTGAATTAAAGTTTTGTTTCCTACAAAGCAGCACCCTATATCCCTACACACCTCAGTGACCCCAGCTCCCCCATATACTTCTTCTTTCACCCTATATCATCTCTACTCCCCTCCACCTTTCCTAACCTCACAGCTCCAGCAACTCCACCTCCCACTCCCCTGTGGCCAGGCAAGATGACCAGCCACCTGCAGATCACACACACACATACTGACTGGCTGGGCAGTAAAACAGAGCAGGTGACTGTTGAGCTCACACTGTAGGCCTTTTGCTGAAATGGAGGGGGGGGGGAGGAAACAAACTCAAAACTGACTTCTCCTCTAGCCAAGGAGCTGTTTCCACAAATGGCAGCACCTCCAAGCCACCTGCCCCTCCACAGAGCCTTACTGACACTGCTCAGAGAATACAGAAGCTATCACTGACAGACTGAGAAAATCCAGCTACCTATCTTAGTGCTATTTACCCCCAGGGAAACAGGAACAAGGCAAGGACATCAGACCTTTTATGACCTTCAACAGAAATCCTATAATAAGAGTTTTCTTCCAGCAGTTTCTCCACAGCAAGAGCTAGCAGCATCCCAGGACTCCAACCCAGTACAGAAAATAGGGAAGGAAGAAGGGGGTCAGAAATCATCATATGTGATTTCAGGAGAAGTTACCTCACTGCTCCTCTGCTTTCCTTTATGCACACAGGAGCACTCTAACAGCCTAGTCTGCCTGCTCTTCAACCCCTTCTAGTTCAACAAGTATACAAAGTCATTGCAAACAAAGGCCTCCTAGCCCATCCTATATTTCCCTCCAGAAACTACTAGCATGCCTCTAAAAATAGCTCTTCTAACATACACACATACACATACACACACAAAAACAACAACAAAAAAAAAAACCACCCAAACCCATTACCCACATACATTCCCCCTTATTACTCCCTCACTACCTGGAAGCCTTGTATCTACTCTGCTACCAGTCGTTTGCTCAATCTAGGTCAGGTGCCTTGCGATTACAGCTCCCAGCTTTAAAGAGCCAGGCTTCAGGTACTCAAGGGTTTGATAGAATATGCTCTTGCCAAAGCTAGGACTACACAGAGCTCTTAGGAAGTGGGTCAAAGAAGTTCTTGTCAGCTTCTAGGGAAGCAGAAAAGCTCACAGATGGGCTTGGGTATTTATTACAAAGAAAAACTGTCATCTATAGGGTTGGCAGTGAGTAGCTGGGGAAATAAGAGGGGATAGAAAGAGGGTCTTTTCTAAAGCCTGTCTAAATTTACACTAATTTAGCCTAAGAATCAGGGCAGTAACAACAGGATGAAAAATAAAATTTATGCACCATTAGGTAGGGGGGCCTGCTGCTGAAAAAAAGGATTTGTATGTCTGTGTGGAATGGAAAGAGCTCGAGGGCAAGGACATGGGTGACATGCCCTGTGCAGCACTGAAATGGCACTGCCCTAAGCTCAGAAATCCGGCTGCCAGGACATCCTGCAGCCCCCTTCAGACAGGAGGCTGTGTTGCTGCTTGGGTTCAAGAGTGGGAAAGCAGGTGATAATGAGTATCAGTGTGCATGCCTGGAAGGAGGGTGGAGAATTTGGGCAGCAGCCAGAGCTGTGCCAGCAGGTTGTTTGCTGTGGACACAGCAAAGCTTGAGACTGGGCCAAACACACATTTAATCAATATGTTTCAGATCAGAAACAACTTCTGAGTCTGGAAATTCATTACTATTCCTAGTCCATGCCCTAGTGTCTTTCCTTGGCCTTTGGATCTGACAGCCTTCATAGGTTTGGGTGTGTAAGGCTTCGTTCATGCAAAGGTTAATATGAACAGCTCACATATGATTGCATGAAGTGCCTGTGGATAGGATAAAGAATTAAATCCATTAGTAAAGTACAAGAGCTGTCATGCTGAGTATCTGAGAAAACAGTTATATTCTGCCCTCACATCAAAACCACCCAGGGGAGCCGAACACTCAGTGCCCCACAGTGACATGCAGATGATCATCCTACAGACCCCCTGGGGTTTTCAAACAGGGTGTGCCCCAGAGCAGGGCAGAAAATAGATTTCCTGCCCTGCATGTTCTGATATCATCTCTCTGTCAGGCTGGGACAAATCCATGGTCTACTGAAGCTTCTCATGAAAAACTGAGAAATTAGGAAGGAGACAGGGAGACAATGAGCATGCCTCAGCCTGGACAGCCAAGAGCATCATGAGCAAGGCATCCACCCGCAAGGCCCTTCAGGGCTCAGATGTGAAGCTCACATTCCCACGTTTGGAGCTCTCGCCACCAGGCTCTGGGCCACTCAGTACAACTCCCTCAGCATCTTTTCAGTTGGCATCACTCCAGTGTGTACAAACAATGCAATATTTATTGGAACAGAGAGAGGCTGACTCTACAACCTATTGGCTAAGACACTCAGCTGAGATGGACAGTAGCAAGTTTATAGCATCTTTGTTCCAGTGGATAATTACTGACGTGAAGTAAACACTTCCAGAGCCAAAGCATGCGAGACCCCCAGCTCAGAGCAGGCAAGAGCCTAGGGGGTAGGTCATTCTCCTGCTAGTGGAAGCTTGTTTCTCTTGCCTGAAGAGCAAGGACTTGAAGCCAATGCTCCACTTCACCACTAAATGCTTTTCCCACCAGACTGGTGTGTTTTCAGAGCCCTGGTTTTGACCAGAATTTCCATCCTAGAGCCAACTAATGCTTTTCTGTGCTACAAACTACATACAGAAAATGGACAGAGAAAGCTTACTTATAAAATTCAGCCATTCCAGTTCTTGAAATATTGCATATACTGAGGCATCACTTGCTCTTCCCATGTGCTTAATTAACCCTGCTTGACAAGTAACATGAGTGCAGAAAACAGCCAAGTGAGATTGCACTACCGGTTTGTATCTTGGGTCTCTGGGGAGATACATAGAGGAAAATCTTGACCAGAAGAGAAAAATCATGAAAATGTTCATATGGACTCCTCCCTCTTTTTCTCAGCTTTAACAAACAGACAATCTTAAGATTTTTTGTCTTTGTATCTGTGGCACAAACGATCCAGGCAGCTTTGTTTTTCCTTCAACAACTCTGCCTACATCTCCCAGTCATAAAAGGCTTGTGGTGTGCGTCTCATATCCTTAAGATCTGGTTAACTCTTCAGTGATGAGCCCTCACTCCAATTTGGAGATATTAATGAACTCAGGAGAAGGAAAGGTATAGCCATAAATCATTAACCAAAAAAGGCCAATTCCATTCCTGCCAAAGACAGTAACAAAACACCTGCTGTTCTGCATGGACTCACAATTTGGCTCAACAAACCCATAAATGTATGGGAATGTTCCCCCACTCTGGTTTAGCATGGATTCATAACGTTTTCAGTGAAACAACTTACAGTTTGTGGAAGCAGCAGGAGCATTCTAAGGAGGTTTCACTTTGAAAACCAGAAGACAACTTTTCTTATTCACAATGCTTAATTTTTCAAGCATATGTTGAAAACAGAAAATATTTTATGACTTGTAAAGATTCTCAGTGTTATTCTATGATAAACCCCTTTATACTTCAGAGTTACAAATGTGCTCTAGCCAAAATGGCTTCAGAATATCCGCATCAAAGACAACGCTGCACAACGGTGTTTGGGACAAAAAACAGGGGTTAATTGTTCCTTCATCACCAAAGCAGAGCCAACAAGGTGGAGACTGTGCATTTAACTCATTCAGTTATCTTACACTATTCGGTGGTAATGCCAGTGCCCCCCTTTGGAATGATTTGGGCAGGAGGTGAAGGTCTGTGTGCAGTAGTGGGTGCTATAAAAAGGAATTAATACACTGGGGAAAAGGACCAATGAAAAGCCTCTAGGATCCCCTTACAAATCTAGGGATATAGAGGAACATAGAAACAATGTACTAACCATACCTACTGCTTCTTAAAATAACATCGCCAAATGGTTACTAAGCCAATACATCCACAAAACTACTTTTCCCCTTCGATAGTCAGTATGTTCATAACTATGGAAGGCATTTCCCCAGCTCGATCATTACCCTGGGTCTCAACCTGTGCTTTGCTCACAAATCCAGGCTTGCCTTGCTAGCCGATCCCAAATCATACAAAGATGTTTAATGACAGAAAGATCAACATACATGCATGTTCTTAAATTTTTTCCTCATCTCTTCTTAAGTAGAAATAATTCAAAGAGAAAGAGACTAAGAAAACACAATGTAAGTGGGCAGCCAGCATCAGCGGATGCATTTCCAAACAGGCAGTATCGACTAGCTGACCCTGAAGCTCTTTCTAGATCTATCACTTACACACTTTTTCCTGTTTCTGAAGAATGAGATTGTGAGAGTTGCCCACTGGTTTGGACCAACCTTGGAAACTGTAGCAACTAGCGTTCAGAGGCTCTAGCTTTTGGCAGCAAGCCTAATATTATCTTTGTTTGCATAACTTAATATCTACATGTAAAACACACACGGATCCATATTTATTCATCCTTTGAACATGCACCAGGATTAATGCATTTAGGCACGAAAGATGTTCCAAATCATTAACAGCAGGAGAAAAATCAAACCAAATATTACCCATTTTTCCTACAGCGATGATAAATGGAAGAATGATTTTGAAGCTATTCTTATATTTTCTTTTGAAATAAGGTAATTGGGCTCATTACCATAAAGCCTGCGGGTAAATTATTTTCCTCTGTAACTTGGTTTCTTTTTTTGGAAGGAAAGTGTAATCATCTAAACCCAAAGTTTGCTTTGTAGGGTCCTTGATATATGCTGTAGCAGGAAGATAGTTGAAAGACATACAAACCTAAAAGGTTACTCTGTTCTACCACTTCCTGGGAAAATATCACAGAAGTTCATTTGATTCTACAGATAATTCTGAGCATTTGGCAGTCCCTTCCTGTCTTGGTTTATAGACAACCTAAGTTTTCTGCTCTTCTGATCATATTGTAAGGTCCATCTCTTCTCCTGCAATTGGCCAGGGCTGGCTAGAGTGATGAAGCATTCTTGTGAAGATGGGATCAGGAGGTTAGAGTTATACTTGTTGTCACTGACTTATTTTTTCTGATTGTCAGATCAATGCCCCTTTGTTTACATGTGGATCTTCACAAGCACCTGCACTGGGTGACTGACTGCTTTTTGTATTAGACCAGAAACAAAAAATGTAAATAAATGAATACAACTCACCAATCTCTCTGACATAGGTGTCTTGTCTCCATCCGGCAAATGTTGTTCCAGAGCCAGCACAATACAATTGGCTATGATTGTAGCTAAAATCATGTATTCAAAGGGAGTGGGGACCAGAAGTTAAAGAAGACACTAGACAACACAAGGAGAACCTCATCCAAATCCCATTTCTACCTAAACAGCTACGTTAGTTGAGCATTCTAAGATCTCTCATCTTTTTTGAAGACATTTAGTCTCCTTGACTTCCTCAGTTTTTTCTGGGGTGCCTTTGGAAGAAAAGTAGGAAATTGGCTCTCTTCTTTGAGAGAGTTGGTGACTTACACGGAATCTGAGCTGCTCAAGGAATTTGGGAGCAAGAAAGCAAAAGGTTCAAAGGAAACAAAAAGCTATTAATAATTATTATTTTTAAATTAGATTGATAAGCTAAACTGCCCCCAAATAGATTATACAGCTGAATGGCATCTGCTGAATTGTTCTTCAGAAATTCCCTGTCATTTAGCGCATAGTGTAAATAAGTGATGGGCTAGAGAAGTTTGATTTAGAGTGTCTACACAAAACACGAATTACTGCTAGATTGCAATGCCCGCTCCTGGCGAGCATAAAATCGTCAGCGCCCTATCGGGATGTACGAGGGAAGAGATCTCACGGGAAAGAAGGCAAACCCGACTCTAGGTGCCCCCTTGCCTTTCGCCGTCGTCTCTAGCCCTGAGCCGTGCCGAGCCCCTGCTCTCCCAGGGCGGAGCCGCGCCGCGGGCGGCATCGGGGCCCCAGGGCAGGCGACAGCTCCGCTCAGCACCGCGGACAGCTCCGCTCAGCACCGCGGACGGGTCCGCTCAGCACCGCGGACAGCTCCGCTCAGCACCGCGGACAGCTCCGCTCAGCACCGCGGACAGCGTCCTGCCCCGCCCGCCCGGGCGGCACCGCCGGCTCCGCGCCGGGGCCTCGCCCGCACCTCGCCCGCACCTCACCCCGCAGCTCCGGCGTGGGGGAAAGGCGGGTGGCTCTGCTGAACCCGCGGACACCGCAGCGCTGTGGGTCCCCTCCCCACACGTCCCCACACGATGAAGGTGCAGACGAGTCGCCCAAGAGACAGGAGAGGGCTAGACTGCGTCTAGCCTTGCGGGAAATGTGATGCTCTGACTGCCGCCGGAGCTTTGGAGCTTGTTTATTCCGACTTGAATGCAGGAAGGAGAAATGGATGAGGAAGTACAGCAATCCCTGTGATTTTATAATACGGGCAGAAAGATCGATACGTGTGTGTGTTCAGGGGGAAGGGAAGTGCATTCACTCTACTGGTATGTTTTTTTCCTGTTAGCCCTTCAGGAAGTGAAAAACTGGGCAAGCCTGAAGGGGAGCTGGCCTCTGTGGCAACTGAAAGTGTTGCTAGGAAGCTGGCAGGAGGCCTTGCTGCTGTTAGCTGAGGATTAATAGGCATGTGATATCAAATGAAAAGAAAACAACCAGCTCCCTTGAGATCACCAGTGTAATGCACTCCTGTACACACACGCGCGCACACACATACACACTATATCTACTCCCTGGTAACCTCAAATAGTCTGCTTCCCTTTTCTCATGGCTTACAACCCCACTGTGTGCATCATTACCAGCAAAGCCCCCTTCTGAGGAAGATCTCTGCAGCTCACTTGGCCTGGGAGCTGGTACTGAGACAGAAAGCATCTGCCCTTTCACAATACAGCAGATGATCCTTCCACTTACTACCTCCTTCTGCCACAAAGCTTTTCGGTTTTATTTTTCTTTTTTTTTTTTAATACAGCCTAAGCTTAGGCTATGCACCTAATCAAAGTGACAAGATTCATGTTGATTCTAATAGATTCAGGAGGTGATGTACTAAAAACATAGCTGTAATGATTGTATTAATGGGATTCGCAAGGTACCCTGGCTATCAGCGTCCCTACTATCAATGCAGCTTTAATGCTAAGGTGTCACCATTTTTATCCCACGTTCCTTCTTCTATTCAGAGTGAGAAAGAAGAGTTGAAAGGCTCTGAGATGAAAATAAGAATCAGGGTTCATTAGCATGAATCTCAAAGAATCCTTTGAATTTGGCTTAAATGGTAGGAAACGTAAATCAACGGTCTATCTCACACCTAAACACACACCAAAATGCACGTACGTCTTACACACACACACACACACACACACCGGCATAGTCAAAAGCACACTCCGCCGTTCTCACAGAAGCAATTTTCTATGATAACCAGCTACCCAGCCATACATTATGTCGGACACACAGATCCAAGTCACACACTCCCATTACCCACACTGGATCACACATGCACGTTTACATTAGCACCAGACACTCATCCTTAGCCGACCGGGGGGTCTCTTTTCCCCCAGTCTCCCTCTCCCCCTCCCCACCTTCCCCACACACCCTCCCTGAAAGGATATGGCCATTCTGTTATTCTCTTGGCGTATTTCCGTATAACATTATCTTCACTGAAGATGAAGAGGGATCTGTTGACTGTGAAGCAGTTCTGTTTGACAGGGATGGGGTTGTAGAGAGCCATAGTCCTGGCCCTCTGAGCCATCGACTGCTTATACATCCTTTGGCCGGCCTGGGGGCCACCTTGCCGGCTGCTCCCTCTTCCAGCCCCGGCCGGCCCTCCACCTCCATAGCGGGTTGGCAGATCATCCCCAAACCGAGCCATTCTCTCAGTGCACGGAGCCGGGCGCTACAATCCAAACTGGCAGCCGAGGCGAGAGGAAGACGCATCACAGCGCGCAGCACTTCTCCCTCCGGGGGCTTCAGTTGCGGGAGCGGGATTGATCGCAGCAAAATATATAGATATATTTTAAAAAATATATATATATCTCCCTTTCCCTGCCTCCACCCCCTCCTCTTCCCCGCCGCTGTGGCTGCCCGGGGGTAGGAGGAAGGCGCCGGGGCTCCGCTCACCTCCCCGCACAGGTGCTGTCTCTCCGGCCCGCCCTCATGGCCGGGGCGGGGGGCGGCCGGGGCGGGCGCGGTCCCTTCCGCGGTGGCCGGCGGGGCGCTGGGCTGGGAAGGGGCTGCGCTGCTGCCGTGCCCGCCGCGGGAGCTCTCCGCCGTGCCCAGCCCAGCCCGGCCCCGGCTCCGGCTCCGGCCCGGCCCCGCCGCATGTGATGCCCGGAGCCAATCGGCCGCCGCGGCTCCGCCCGCTCCAGTCACCGGCACCGGGAGGCGGGCGGGGATGGAGGCAGGGAGGGAGGGAAGGATGGAGCCGGCCCGGCCCGGCCCGGCCGCCGCCGCCCAGCCCGATAAATACGGCGGAGCCGCGGCCACTCCCCGGGGCCGCAGGGAAGGAGGGACCGAGCCTCCCCCCGCCGGGCTCCGCGGGCGCGCAAAGCCCCGGCCGGGGGGTGCCGCCGGCTGAGGGGGGGTCGGGGACATGGGGGGGAACAGGCGAGGCGGCTCCCGCGCCTGCGCACCGCTGCCCAGATGTGCGCTGCCCAGATGTGCATTGCCCAGCTGGTGCGCCCATGGGTGCCCCCAGCCGCGGCGGGGGGCTCCGGGGGCGCGGGCAGCGCTGGGCATCGGAGCTCCCGTCACCCCTGGCTGTGCCATCGGGAGCCCCGGGAAGGGGGAGGGGGGCAGTGGGGGGGCGCAGTGTGAAATGGGGAGCAAGGAGGGGACGGGGGGTGCGGGGCAAGGGGGGTGCTCATTTCAGACCCAGCCCCTGGGACCATGGGGCCCGTGGGCACCGCCGTGGCAGGGACAGATGCGGGTGGAAGGGGGGGACGCAACAGCAGCACACACGGACAAGGTGGTGCAGGGCTGTGTGTGCACAGGCTGGTTTGAAAGAGAGAGCTGCGCCCTTCTGGGCAACTTACTTTGTTTCTCCTTGGTTTGAATGACTCCTGCAGAGCACTGGATACCTTTAATCCCGTATTTATGGATGAAATCCTTTAATCCTGTTTATTCCAATACCCTCTGTTGCTCCCATCCACCACAAGTCAGAAAGCTAACTCCTCCTTGTTCCTGGAGCACCTCACGTCAACAGTCACTGCAGTAGCTGGTGAGGATATGCTTTTGCGTTTATGCTAAGTCTGGGGTACAAACTATTAACTTTTAGAAGAGGCCCTCCAGAGAAGTCAGGGCTGTCAACAGGGGAACATTTTCACTTCCCCCACAGTAAGAAAACCCCGGACTCTGCTGCTAGTGTGTTTTTTGCCTTAGTCATCCAAGCTGTCTCAGTTCAAAACCAACCCACCAACTAGGCAAATCTGTAGCAATAACATCTGCTGGCTTCAGGAGACAGCAAGAGGGCTGGCAACGTCCGGAAATGGCACAAATAAGGGCTGGCAATATCCAAAGGGTGACTCTCCAGAAAAAAACAGCTTCTTACCCAGGGCTTTGGTATCTGAAGGGCTTTCTCACGCTGCAGCACAGCCAGAAGATACCCTTGAAGGCAGCACTGGCTACCAAGGTAAGCCAGGAGCAGCACTAACTCAAGTAGCCATAGAGGGAAGCAGCAAGGGAAGAACTTGCATCACATCCTGCTGCCTTGAGGGTCAGACACAGCAACAGCCACCAGCCACCCTGACATGGCCACAGCCACCTGGTTTCTGCAAGCCCTGGGGACCAGGTCAGCAAGAAGAAGCTCCAATCTGTAGGTTGCCTTCCCATGCAAGGGCTGGGAATGCGATAAAAGAGGACTTTCCCCCAACCCTAGTTATGGATAATTTGCAGATTAAACTGAATGCTGGAGTCTTTGGGAAAAACTTTGCCTGGAGAAGGAAGCTGAAGTCTTTGGGAAATGAGACCTCACGCTTTGGCTGCCACCAGATTGCTCCAGCTCCCACTGGCTCAGGATCCCTGTTACACTCAAACAGACCCTGGGCAGAGATTAAAATAAGAGTGTTTCCTCCTATGAGTCTTCACCCCCGAGCACTGCCGAGCTGACCCACACAACTGGGTCATCAGGGAAAGTTTCCGTATCTTATGGAGGGAGAAGGAGGGTGCAGGGAGCTCACAGCTCACGGGCTGAACAGGGCAGGAGAATGCTCTTTTGTCTTTAAAGTTTCCCCTAAAAACATTTTCATTTTAATCCTCACTGCATTTTTTCTATAATGAATTTATCTTTTCATCTGAAAATCAAGTTTCCCCCGGTTGATTTATTTAGTTGTCTAAATTTTTCACTTCTCTGCTTCTGGTCACTAAATCTAATATATTCTGTGGTCTTATGTTTTTCAGTGGAAAAATCTGACTCTTTTCATCAGTAGCCACTAGAAGGGGAAATGCCATTTTCAATAACCCCCACCTCTCCTGATGGATATCAGCACCTGGAAGAAAGAAATACATTGGTTTCCACAAATCTTCATGTCTGCATCCTCCCATGCTTACAAGATGGGGGGGATGGATGAACAACATGACAGCTCTGAAAAGTCAAAAAAAAGTGCTGCCTTTTGCAGGTGGTGTTCAGAATCAGGTAAAACTCTGACCCCCACCTCCCCTTCTCTCCTCCCAGAGCCACCAAACCACCCTGCCTCTCCCAGGAATGAACTCCCTACCACGGCACTGCAGTAAAGTCAGCAGACGGGGTGGTGGGGGTGTTTGTGACGGCGAGAAAACGATGCGAGCATGTTGTGGGGATGTTCTATTAAACCACAGTTTGCCCTTTTCTCAATCTGCATGCTCAGAGCTTTTTTTTTTTCCCACACACACCATAGGGAAGATCACACAGATCTTAAGCACTGAAAGCCTTAAAGACGAGAAAGAGGTTGCAATTGCAAGGATTATTTAGCTTTGAGAGGGGAAGCATCAGGATTTAGTTGGGCTTTTTAAGATTATGAAAAAAGCAGGGGAGTTAAGAGAAGGCAAAAAATTTAGAGCACTGAAGCAGGTCAGACATCTATAATCTACCACTACAGGAGGGCAAAGAGCATTTCATGGCAAATTCTAAAAATGGATTTGGTCATGAGTAACTCCTCCTCATAAGCCCCGAAGACAGAGGTGAGCAAATCACACTACTCTCCAACACTGGCGGTCTTGGCTTCAGCAAGGAGCCTTCCTCCTCCCCGAGCAGCTTTGCCAGGCAACCAAGCATTTCCCTGGACTTTCAGCTCCATCCCAAGCACCAAGCCTGAGGCAGGTGACTGGGCTTAATGGAGCAGCACTTCCATCTGGAAAGGCAAAGCCTGCCTTGCTGAGACAGGGCAGAGGAAACGGTACAACATCGCAGGTCTTTGCATGTCAGATGACTGGGACACTTGGATCACAGCAAGCACCAGTGGCACTGTTTATTTGCCGTGGCAAAGCAGCTCACGGGGACTCCTGGGACAGCCTGGATCCATCTCAGGGCGGGGGGGGGGTCTGGACGAACCACAAAGAAGTGGACTTCCAGCTTGCTGTGCTCCAGAGACATGAGCACAGGTGTCCTATATAAGGGACAATGCCACAATTTAGGGATATGATCCCAGCATCCCCTCAGCTGTCATCCCCCACTGAGCAGATTAGGAGGGACACATTTGCAGAAGCAGCAGCAGCAAAGTAAAAGATTTCTTCCTTTAAGAGAGGAAGAGACTCCCACCATGCTCCGACTCCCCTGGGTCCTGGCCTACACCTTGAGCGGTTCAGAGAGAAGGTCAAGGCTTCCTGGAACACCTTGTGTCCAGGTGAGCTCAGGGGTCGGAGAACTGCAGGTAGGCTGTTATTTGCTCTCCAAATTTGCAAGATTGAGGAACAAAGCAGCCACTTCAATCCCATATGTCTTGAAGCTATGGACCCAGGCTATGGCCAAACAGAGCAGCTCCCAACAGCATATTTCTTTTAAAAAATAAATAAACAACACAAACTGCACATCCCCTTCCAGCCCACAGGAAGGTCCACAGCTCCAGGCCAAGAAAAGCAGCTTACCGAGGCATTCCTGGCCAGCAATTTCTGCTCTCCTCACTCGCATGCACGCACTTTGCACCAGCTGTGCTAGAGGAAAATCCTGCTGTGATGCAGGTAGAGAAAATTGTTAAAGATTGTGCTCGAGTCTGCCAGACGATGCAGAATGGCATTATGCAAAAGACAGCGAGGGGAAGGCAGTGAGAAAGGTGCTCTGTTACTTTTTATCAAGAATAAAAGAATAAAAGAGTGAACAAAGGGAAAGAGAGGCCTCACGAAGATACAGCTCCTCTTATGCATGTGTCATGATTGTGGTATCATCTGTAATACAAACGGTGTCCTAAACCACGGGGGCCAGTTACCCTTAGCTGCTGTACAAATGCAAAGCAAGAGAGACCCTGTCCCGGAGAGCTGGGCCCAACCCTCATCGGTTGGGCTGGGAGTATTGACGGCAAAGCCCCTGGGTTGTACCTGGCTGGCACAGCAATTTCGTCTCTGCACAAAGGGGTGCACAAACCTCCAAGCTAGCACCATCCCAAGTCCACAGCACCACACAGCTCTTCCAGCCCAGGAGATCAGATCAAGCTTACTATTTACAAGAGCTTAGTCTAAACAGTCAAAATGGAGGAAAGGGAAACTGAGGCACAGTGCTTATGGCCACACAGCAGGTCAGGGAGGGAAATCAGGTACTGTGAGTCCCAGTTCAGCACCTTCTCCACATCACCTCTTCACCTTGAGTGAACCCCAGGAGACCAAGAGCGGTTGCACTCATTCTGTTTCTCTTGAACTTAATTCCTTTGTAGATGGACCATGACATGAAACCCAGCAGCCGTTCCTTGACTGTGAAAGAAGTTAGCTGAATTAAGGCTGCTGGCGTCTTTGCTTCATGTCCCAGGTATCTAAATAACCAGGCAGTCAGCTCAGAAAGTACTTCAACAAGCACGACCAGAGTCTGAATAACAACACATTAGAAAATTCACAGCAATGGGTAACTGAAATCACGGGACACAGTGAAGCAAGGCTGTCCACGTGTTGAAGACAGACAAGAAACCTTCTGTTTGGTGTCCAGTGTCCCACTTACAGTGTTACTGCACCACATCCGAGCCCCAGCAACACCGTAACAGTGTTTGCTCTGTGGAAAAGCAACCTGCTTGCACACACCCAGTGCTCATGGCAGGGGAACTGTGATAAGATAATGGATAAAAAGTACTAACTATTTTTATATCAGGCTTCATATTTTTATTCTCCTTGACATTTCTAAGGTTGTTCCTACATCATTGGTCTCCAAGACTGACTAGCCAGCAGGGAAAGGCAACAAGTTCACACTTTCTCTTCCATTGCTTTGGACCTCAATTCAGCTGAGGACTTGATCACCAGAGAGGGAGATTTGGTGAGCCTTATCCTGTCTTTCAGTACATATCTGTCTGTGGTACAAAAATTATTAGACATCTAATCCTCCTTAAGATTCAGGTCTGTCCTTTGCTTAAGCTCTTCTGAAAAATCTGCCTAGATGCTTCTCAACATGTAAATGTCAAAGCTCATTTTCAAATCTGACTTTAGACAAACTAGAGTAATGTATGGGCTCAGCTCTGCATGAGCATCACTCTTGAAATCCAAGAGCGAGAAGCGTGAGAAGCATCATAAGAACTGATAGAGCACCAGGACTCTACTGGTCCAGATCAGGAGCTAGACGGGTTGGCAAAGGAAAGTCAGAGAAGTTTGGGAATTTCACCAGTCACTTGCTCAAAGGTCAATACAAGTTGAAGACAGCCTGCTCCCAGGTTCCTTTCCACACAAACCCAGCAGTGTCTGTACTTGTCCCCTGCAGACGTCTGCTGTATATTATGCAAAGCTCCCAGCACGTCAGGTGCATGTCAAATCACACTGCAAAAGGAATCACACTTTGCTGGGATTATTTTCAGCATTATTATTGAATACAGATTGATCAAGGACCAAGAGCTTGTCATCTTCTCAGTGATGGGCAAGAGAAACTATTCAGGCATAAGGAGAGAAAATACAGAGAAATGAACAAACAGGGAAATGGCTCCATGTTTACAGCTGCCAAGTTTTGGGTTGAAGACCCCAATGACCAGGTGTAGGAGGGCCCAGATTCCCAAGGTCCTCTAAGGTTTTGAAGAACTTGGGGACTGAAGAACAATATTACGCAAGGAGAGTAACACACTGCAAAGCCTTCTTCTTCCTCAGTTGTAGGATGGCTGTTGCCGTGAAAGTTCGTATTCTAAAACTAAGGAAGATGGTTTGCTTTCTGGACACCTGCAGCTTCCATGGGTGTTTCTGCACCTAACATCTGCAAAAATTTGGCAGGGAGGGAGTGTCTGAGGGAGGACATGTAGGGGGAACAAATAACCTCTACAGTATTTTCATGTACTAAAAAGATCCTTTGCTCTGGAATAGCTGGAAACAGCTGTCTGTGCAAGCTTATCTCCCGGAATGCATCACTATGGAGCAAAGAAGCAATATGAAGTAATGACAGTATCTAAAGTGCTGCAGTTGCAATAAGTGAGAGTTCACCTTCGTCCTTCGATACAGACCTAGGAAACCCTGGCAAAGCTAGAACCACGTTAGTGGCACTCACCTTACACATCACGTCCTCTTGCAGAACACTCTTGCAGGGAAATGTTCCTCGAAGCATCTTTGAATCCTTTCACCAGCACATCCCAAGTCTTCCCAGTTTCAAGATGGTTTTGGTCCTTTTAACCTAGGAAAAGGAATAGGGTTTAGTGACATGTGGTCAGATGACAGAAAACAAGGATCAGTTTCCTATATGAGGTCTTCAGTTCATATGGCACAAAATAAAAGAGATAATGCATATGAAAAGGTGGACAGAGTTGTCTTAAAAGTTGGACGTTTAACTCATTTTAACTGAATGAGATTGCAGATACATTCAGCCACACATCAAATACGCAGGCAGAAGCAAAGCCAGTGCAGTGGTAACTTGCCTCCCTTCCCAAAACCCTG
Organism: Mycteria americana; assembly: GCF_035582795.1. Lineage (NCBI taxonomy): Eukaryota > Metazoa > Chordata > Aves > Ciconiiformes > Ciconiidae > Mycteria > Mycteria americana. The sequence continues at coordinate 3,487,634 of NC_134381.1, read as the reverse complement.
CAGTTGCAGGAGGTATTTCGGCCAACGTGCACCGAGTGCTGTCGTCTGCTGGCAAAGTGCTGAACCAGAGCCAGGAGACATGGGGTCCACCAAGGCTTTGCTACAAGCACTCTCGATGATCCTGGGCACATGGACACACCTAAGGCCTTTAAATCACTATATTTCCCCCATCTTGAGACAGGCATCAAGACATCCTTTGCTTACCTTTTCCCTGTTTCAGTTATTACCTCCATGATCCTGGGATGCTCTTTCCTCTGCAGAGTGCTCAGCTCAGCGAAGCTTCAAACCCACTCGGGACCTCCAATCCACCTAATACATAAATTTAAGAGATAGACTGAAGGTCTGATGAAGTGCTCAATGAGCTACAGTTAATGGGTGGATGTGCTGTTACTCTGTCTAGGACCAGATCAGGAACCATGCAGCAAGCAAGAATAATAGGAATTAAAAAAAGCAATGCACACTCCACAGCCTTCTAAGATCTGAAAGGTTAATGCACACAGAAAGGGAGAAATACAATAAAAAGCTCTGGAGCTACAGATTAACTTTCACTTCTCAGAATCTATTATTGTTATTAAGGAAGATATTGGAAGGCAGAAATAGGAGCTAGATGCCCTACTTCCACCACCTTGCACTGGGAGTTGGGGTTTTGTTTTCTTTTACACCTTTCAATATCTTCCACATTTTTCTCCAACCTGCAGTGAAATGCAAATGACAACGACTTTGATAAGCAGCCTGAAAGCTGAATAATATTGACAGGCAGGGAATCCCCCAGGCTTAAGGCAGGTTGGTGCATTGCAAAGCAGCTCCCCTGTACAAAAAATGCTCTTTTGCATCTGTTGGCCAGCCTGAGCAAGGCAGAGGGCGGCCAAACGCCTGCACCAGGAGATAGCTCCATTTATAATGGTACATCTATTAGGCAACCAATCTGTTTAGCTTGGGTGCTCGTTGTTTATTCAGCTAATGGTGAAAGTTATGTCCACATTCTAGTGTAAATTAAGTATTCAGCTATTTTACAAGGCACAGTAAGTCGGTCAGCCTTAGCCTCAGTAATTAGGGCTTACTGTTTAATTAATCTCTTGTGGTCACACACATGATACAGCAATCTCTATTGCACTGTCTCTGTTGGCTTACACGGTAAAGTGAGGAGAGGCTAAGGAAAAGGAGGAGTTAATCCTTTAAGCATATCACTTATCCCCATTGCACAAACATTACATGAAGGGGGAAGAGCAGGGGGCCTGCTCTCTCTCACTGGTGGGAGAACATTTGGGTTACAAGCCAGCAAAACCGCTCGGGACATTAGCTCATTGCCCAGGAGACCCGTCACACCTACGGATGGGGGACAAAGCAAAACCCATGGGGACTTGCTCCTCATAAATGGGAAGGAGAAAGCTGCTACACCTTTGGCTTGAGAAATGCTGAGCTAAACAGGGCTATGATTCTTCCTTGTCACAAGCCTACAGCCTCCGAGCCCCTGTCACCGGCACCTGCAGCCCCAGGGTCGATGCCCACAGACCACGATAGTGGGGGGACACCTGGGAAGACCCACCCCTGGCAGTGCCATGTCCTTGCCAGGAGCAGCAGCAGCCCAGGGCACACCAGGGGCCATGTTTCTGCTCGCTGCAGATGGGGGAGCAAAGGAGTCAGAGCCCCCATAAAGATGGCAGGGGGGGAGGGGTGGATGACAGTGTGCAGCCAAACAGAAATGTGGTAAAGCCTGAAAATGAACCCCCAGGGTCACAGGACAGGGGGGGAAAAAGTCATTGGACCAAGATTACTGCACTAAAGAGGTAAATAAGCAAGCTGAAGATTTTATAGAATCATTAAGGTTGGAAAAGACGTCTAAGATCATCTAGTCCAACCATCAACCCGACACTTTCTTCAGGTAATAGAGCCAGCACAGGGGGGTTAAGAAGTTACAAACTAGCATCCATCCCAAATACAAAAGCAAGAGATCATCAGCATTTTACGATGCTTCTCCCTTTGGCAAGAAGTACCAGGTGCTCAGAGCTAATTCAGGATGCCAAGGAAGGGAGGCTGGAAACCCTATGGAGCAAGGGTTTCCACGGAGGGACGGGAGCACACGCTGCACCTGAGCTGGTGGCCAAGGGACAGAAACCCCAGCGAGGGTCTGGGCTCCTCAGACCGCACAGAGCTGCTGGGAAGAAAGTGGGAAGCTGCCTCAGAGGAAAACCATTCACCTACAGCCTCAGCTCCTTCCCCTGCCCGGCCCCACACTGCCGAGACAGATATCACCCATGACAGCCAGCCTTTGCGAGGGGGAAAATTGCCCATTGCAGTCACAAATCCCAACGAGCAGATTAATCCTGCAGAAGCCACCCTGCAGCCGTGGGACAGCGGCCACTAAACCAGCACCGCGTGGGTTCCCCATCCCACGGGGTCGCTCGGCCCTCGCGCAGGTGGCAGCGGGAGCTGGGGGATCTGGCAGCCGCTCGCTGCAGCCTCGGGATTTTTGTCGGGCTCCAGCGCCCTCTGTTCCAGCACGGACAGAACTGAAACTCCTCTCACCCCGCACCACGTCCCAGGCGGGGCTGTGGGTACCACCGACCCACACCCACGGGCAGGAGAGGGCTTCCCACGCCTCTGCGGTCGGATACCGCCCTGTTTGTCACCTCTGCCTTTGGCTGTCCCTGCGCTCATCAGCCGGCACACCCTCTGTCACTCAGCAGGGTGGCCTTATAAATTAAGCAGGTTTCTGGCTTATACAATACTTTTGAAATACTAATGGTTTGCAAGGGAAATTGCTGGGGGAGGTTTACAACCACCTGCCCAGCCTGAGGACATCAGCTCTTCTGGGCATCAGGAGCATCTCTACAGACAGCTCTGCTTATGGCTCCCTGGGGAGCACAAGACACGGCCTCAGGGCTGGTGCTGGATTTTAGGCAGCTGCCAGTGCCATGCTACACAGCCCCTCTGTCCTCAGCACAGGCACATGCAGCCTCTTCAGATATTTATACAGATACTTGACCACTCCTTGATGATTCCCACAAGCTCTGGGAGCAGGCAGGACCAGAGCACCCACTGCCCACCATGAGCTCTTCCTCCTGTGATGCTGATCTCAGGGAAGCCAGAGCCCTACCAGGGCTCTCATCCCTGCAGAGGGGTCCAGCTTCCCCACCACCACCCGGGACATCCTTCTCCTCCTTCCCTGGGGACAGGCAATGTGAGAAGCTGGTCTGCACAACAGGTAGATGCTCCCAAAGCACAGAGCCACTCCTGCAGCTCCTTTCCATGCTCATATGCCAGACTCCATAAACAGGCCAGACTAAACAAGCCTGTCTGTCTCAGTGGAGGGAAGCTGCTAGCATTCATTCAGAAAAGCTTACAGCCGAGCCTCCCAAAGCAACAAGTTACCCCTGCTCTACACGAGAGAGGTTTCCTCTTGAAAGAGGAGACTAGCAGCTTTGCCCCATGGTGGGTCCATTCAGTCACTCACAGGGATGATGGGAGGATTTTCGTCCATGTACAAAATGAGACATTTCTAAAATTTTCAATGAATGAGTCTAGCTCTCGGAAATGCACATGGGTGAAGCCACTTGCTCAGGGATACCTGCTCTGACCCTTGCTGGTGAGGTGAGGTGAGCATCTCCACCCAAAGCTGCAAACCCCCTGCCAGCTGCTCCCTAACCTTGGGGGCACCTCAAGTCTTTAAGGCTCCAAATTTCCACCGGAAAATTTTCCTATGTCTCTAAACACCCACCTCTGGTCATGCCTGAAACTATCCAAGCCTTTGCCATAGCAAGTCAACAAGCCACATGCTCACACTTACAACCAGCAAGTGTCATGGACCAGGCACTTCCTTTCCAATGTGATGCACCCTGATAAGAGCTCCTGATGCTCTCATCACTGGGGTACTGTGTAACAGAGGCACCACTACCTCTGCTACAGAAAGGCTGACCCAGAAAGTCTTCTAAGAAGACCAGCCTCGAGGAGAGAGCATGCAGGCTACAACTCAAGGAATAAGTATGATAGAAACCATTCAGAACCCAACAGCTATGTCCTGTTGGATAGTTAGTGGAAAAGTTGCACCTTTCTCCACAGTATTTCCTCCAGTTGCCCTTTGGGAATCCCTTCCTTAGGCACTTGTCTCTTCCCTTATACCTGGTACGTGCCCAGATGTTCGGTATGGGCTCCCAAAGCTCTAAAAACAACAAAACAAACAAACAACAAATGTCACTATCTACATAGATAGATATTAAAAAACCATACATATATAAATATAAATGTGTGTGTAGATATATATGTTTATAGCACGGCACTGGTCAGGCCAGGTCTTGCATGCTTCCACCTCAGCACAGATGGAGGGATGGCAGCGCTTCCCTCCATGATGGGGCTATTTGGAGGAGAGACAGTCAAAACTCCCGAGGTGCTTCGTTCCTGTTATAGAGGGGTTACATAGAACAACAACAGGTCACAACCAGGCATCAGGGACACCATAGCGTCACCAGACTCTTCAGGCAGTGACATTACAGGTGGCATTAGGGGCCAGCGGGTGATCTGTATACAACACATGATAAAACCCTGCCGTAATCATTCAGCATCAGGACACAAGGAGGTGGCATCTCAGGAACACAACTCTGATGATTTATGATGCACTCAGGACTCTCCAAAGGCATTATTTATTTGCATTACCAAGAGGACTTAATTATTCCTCCTCACATTAGAGGAGACACTGAGAGCTTCTATTACCGAGAAAATAATTTTAATCAGCAAACAGAGCAGATGCCACAACCAAACATTTATTGCAAGGAAAGTCAGATAGCTGAAGAGTTCGTATTTCAAACCCTCGCTGTATACAGCTGCGTGTGCCTGAACTGCACAGGCTGACCCATAAACGAGAGAAACTCCCTAAACGTAGCAAAGCTGAGCAAGCTTGTCGGTGGGTAGTGCTGCAGAAGAAGCCCAGTAATGCCAGAAAGTGGGAAATTAGAGGAAGAAACTGCAGCTAACAATTTCACATTGCAAGAACTGGCAAGAACAGGGATTAAAAATAATAAATAAAATAAAGCAAAGCAGATTTAGGACCAGAAGGCCCACTTTCTTGTCTGAGTTTTGGAAGCAAGTGGAGTCCAGTGGTCAGAAGAGGGGCCTTGAAGGTATCTGGCGACTCTTCACAAGCACTAAACCTATTGCCATCTTCTGGAAAACAAGCATACAGTAAATATCTCTAAAACATTTCCATTTTTAAAAATTACTTTAAGGCAAAGTTTCAAAAAGTGTTTATAGCCCAGTGGGATTCTCATAAGCACCTCAGCAATAGGCACCCAATTCCCGATGAAGTCAGCGCTTAACTTACTGCAACATGTTTTTCATTTCTAAGAGCAACTGAAAGCCTGGTGGGGCATGCCTGCTGATGGTGCTGTAGTTCCCAAAGGTGACAGTGACACCAAAGACAGTGACGGGCACCATCCAACTTGCACAGGGACCATGTCTGCTCTTTCCAGGCTGGGGCAGTCTAGAAGGTGCTGTCCTATCTCCAAACACACAACACAGTGCCCAGAGGTGACAACAGCCCCTCAAGTGCTGCTGGTTGCTTCCCTCCCCAGGAGCTCACCAGTTAGACTAATGTGGAGCTCCAGGTCTTTTTTCCCCTGACTGCAGTTAAAGTTTTTTGCAAGACAAATTAATGTTATTAAGAAAACCTGTGGGAATCCAAAGGGAGGTCACATGTATTTTAAAAAATTGTATTCAAGGCCATGGTTGCATTATTCATGGAGAGAAAACACTCCTGTGCCATCGCTTGGTTTTCTGGGATCAGAGAAATTGCCTATGGTCTTAAAATAACAAAACCTTTCAAAAAAATTCCAAACCCCTCATTCTCTCTCCCCTTGGAAATTACCCCATCTCAATCTGCTGAAGGACTTGGACCTTTCATGGAGAAAGAAAAACTGCAAAACTCAGGGACAACTGGTACTCAACGTCCAGCTGAGGAAGGCAGGCTGGGTGGAGGCAAGGCCATCCAGCTTGAGCAGTCTGCCTTTGATGTCCAGCTGTTTGATGTTTTCTTTAACATCTAAGAAGCCTGTGTGATCATCAGATCAAATGCTTCTTCTAAATGCTTCTTCAGTTAACTAATCCAGGACCTTTAGATACAACGAGGACTGCTCTCCCCAGGTCGGTTTTCTTCCACGCACGCAGCAATGCGATGGCCTCTTCCCCCACCCTCCCAGGGAAGGGGCGAGTCCCCATGTTCCTGTCAAATGATGGTGTTCGCTATTCAAGTTATTCCTTGGCAAAATACAAATGTACAGCCAGCGTTTTAAATAGTGGCATCTCTACAAGTTAAACATAGTAATTACGGCTCACAGGCATTCAGCAGAGGGACACGTTTCTCTGCCAGTGAATGGGGTATTCAGTATCCGTTTGACATCGTCTCCTGGAACATGAAAATTAGAGGGATCATCACTTGGGTGGAATAGAAATGTGCATTAATGCCAGTGAGCTGGGTGGTCAGCTCAGCTCCTAGCACTGTTGCCACCCTGCATCCCCATGGGGCCATTTGCTGGAAGCTGCAGAGCAGCCCAGTGAGCGCTGAAGGACAAGACCACCAGGACCAGGAGCCAGTTGATGGCCAGAAGTGGTTGGTGTGCAGTAGGCTGAGTGCTTTACACTTTTGAGCAATAAGGACACAGTTAAGAACAACAGGAGCTACTGTGTGAGCAGGATTGACTCGTTGGGTATTTTTGCTGAGCAAGGTTGATGGTATCTCCTGTATGGGCAGCAGGGTTGTGGCAGTGGCTTCAGGGCATCCCTGACACGGTCATTGCTTGTTTTTGTGGCCTGAGCTAAGTGGGAACAAAGGGGCATGGTACATCCTTGTGCTCACAAAGCTGCCAGGACCACTACCTGCTCTAAATAGCCCCCTGGCCATCGTGGGCAGTAGAGTTGGAGGGGACGACAGCCCAAGATGACTCCCATTGAACCACCCTCCTGGCCACAGCAGGGGCAGGACCACCAGCCACTTCTGGGGAGGAAGAGTGGGCCACATCACTTGAGCAGGTTAACCACACAGGTTGATGCTTCTGTCCAAAAAACATGCAAAGGAACAGCACACCTTGTAGAAAAGCTGGTTCTCAAAAGCAAGGAGAGCCTGGAGGCATGTTAATAAAAGCCTGGCTTTCTGCTCAGATACTAACAGCAGCAGAGGGCACGAATGGGGGGGAAGTTACAAGCGAAACAAATCACGTATAAATCAGCAAGCCTCGCTGCGACTGATTTACGCTATCTGGGAAAGGAAAATCTGAAAGGAGCATGACTATTTTGCCCACTTTGGGGTCTCGCCTCCCTGCCAGGATGGAGGAACAGGCCCGCAGGGTAGCTGCATACAGCTCTGCTCTTCTCTTCAGTTTACTCCCAGCTCTATCAGTCTCCCCTGCCAAGTCAGCCTGCAAGCACCAGGTCCAGCACCACACTCACACTGCCAGGCATGGTCTTCATCAATCCATTTTCCAACCTTTCCAAGTGCCTCGTTCATTTTATACGCAACCAAGACAAAAATTCAATATTTTAATCAGAAATTGGTTGTTTGCTTTAGTCCTAAAACATCCGATCACACACAATAACTGAGCAGCCCAGTTCACTGTTTAGAATATTTCTCTTTACTGAGGTCTTTACTGTTCCTATTTCAGACAGTTTAATAAAGGATTAGTTCTTGGGAACAACTGCATTTTTCACTTCGCTGAGAAATAAACACATCAAGATTATTTTGCTTTGCAAGTGGCATAAAAGCAAAGGAGCTCAATACTTTCCAAGAGAAGTGTTACGCACTCTTGGTGTTCCCTCCTCATCCCACCTTGGAGCCCTATAAACCCTCTCCTCGCTCAGAGGGTGACCCTCTCCCTGCACGAAGCCTGCAAAAAACACGTATGGCAGTTTGGGGTTTGCACAGACTAACCCCAAATATCTGTGCAACTCTGAGCAGCAGCTCCCAAAGCTGGAGGACCATTAGCCTGCATCCTCATTTCTTCCCTCACTGCCTTCTCCTCTTGATACCTACTGAGGACACAGCTGAAAACAACATTTAATAAGGCTGCTGGGTTGTCAGTGGCCTGCAGGACACAGCCTGTGCGAGACCGCAATCCAGCAAGTGGTTGGCATCTCTGATCTGAGGGGCCTTTCTCCTGGGACGTGAATAAAAACAGCTTCTTAATTAAGTCCTGGGTATTGATTTCATTTTCATCCTATTAACTGCTTTGCCCTACATGTGTTTGCTACACTCTGTAGGATTCCCTTTACTCCCACCCTGTATACATACAAATGGCAAAGATAAAACAGCTTCATTAGTCCTATCTACTCTTCAGGCACCAGTTTCATTTTTTGCTTTAAAGTGCTCATAAAAGAGCCTCCTTGACAGCTTCCAGGGCCGAGTCTCTCCAGCAGAGCTAAGATGCATGAACCAACATCAAGAGCTCTGCTACTTTTGAAAGAGAAGGAGAAAAAACTCCGCACAGCCCGTAAAGAAACCCATCTTCTGGGTAACCTCGCCCATCTAGCGTGGGGTAGGTGATGAGAGCTGGAGGGGTCAGAAAAGCAAAATCCCTAGAGCCAATGCCACATGCTGATCCTTTTTGCCGTTGTTGTTAAACAGTAGCGAGAGTTTGTCCTTAAACACTGAGCCCCAGCAGAGTCTGAGCAGCACAAGGTCAGGTCACCCTGTGTGGGAGCTGCTTTTCCTGCTAAGAGGAAAATCAAAACTTTTTTTGTTTCCCCCCTACATAAGCAAATATGGGAGAAAGCTTCACCAGTGTGAGGAGTGAGACAACTTCAGGTTAGAGAATGAAAATACGGAAAAATGGAAAAGAGTAGAAAGACGATAGATTGAGGAGAGCAAGCAGAAAAACAGCATTTTCCACAATGCTAGAAAAGAAAGGCACTGAAAGATCCGAGAGTTTATACTGCATCCTCTGAGGTTATTCGCATCAGTAACCACGCAGTTCATGAACTTACACAACCACATGGTCTTTGACCCAAAGAATTCATAATCAAAATTAAGATTTCGCACATGAAAGGAAAACAACTGGAGGGAAGACATATTTAGACAAGTGAATAGGAGAGGCATGTAAACATTTGGGAAAAAAAAAAAGCTATTTCTCAACTCGTCATTGTCATTTTTTTAGGATGTCAAAGAAGGGGACTGAAGGAATGAGAATTGGCTGGGAAGCTCAGGGAAGATGTTCCCTGCAGAAATTAGAGCTGGCAGAGATATGGTGGGTTTAAAGCCCAGACAGGTTGGTCCAGGCTTTACTGCACTTCCCAACCTCCATGTGTTTGAACTCCCTTTGATTTTGAGCTGAAATCGCAGGAATTCCTAGCACTCACAACCATGAGTAAATATTTCTGTCATCCAAATCTGGGAATCGGCCTGAAGTGCAGTTGGGTAAGGAAAGCAGCCTGACACTCGTTGGTCTCTTAATACCAAGGACAACTACTTAAAAGGTCAATGAAGAATAATCAATAATCTGAACAGTTAATTTAACTTTCTCTAGCATGAATACCTGCCAGCTTTCAAAAACACGGTTGATCACCAAAGACTTCTGGTAAAGCTTGACATTTGGATCTGGGTTATTTTTCCAAAGCAGAATTGAGTTAGATAATTTGCCTGGTTCTAGGCAGTACCTGGATGTTTACACTGATTTAAGAATTAGCTTGAAGATCATAATATGTGCCAAGTTAAGTGGCAGCAAGGACTGACTGCAGAAGAGGTATCTGCACTCTATTTCAGAGTCCATATATTTCTTTCTCTGTTTTGCTTCAAGAAATAAGGCTCAAAACAGCATGTCCTTAGGCACAGCCCTCAGCTGGAAGAAGTCATCGTAGATGTCGCCGAAGCTGCATTCGCTGATGCTGTGAAAGGCTCTCAGTTCTGCAGATCTGTAGACCAGGCAGCACTTATTTCAACTGAATTAGCAAGAAAGGTCTGGAATGGTTAATTGAAATTATTTAGCCATAATGTTTTGCCCTTCTCCTCCTCTCCCTGGCATAATGTCTTCTAAATTGAATTCCTTTAACAGAATCCAATATGCAGCAAAACTGTTGTTCTAGAGAAATGCAACATTTCAGGTCTGGCCGATCGCCTCCCCTGCGGCTCGGGGAGGCAGCAGCTCCCAGCGACCCCTTTTCTGTCCCCATCCTCTGCCCAGCATCAGCAGGAGCCAGGCACCGCAGAAGCGGGTGTCCTTCGGTCCAGGTCCACGGGGCCGTGATGACACCGGGATCACGCAGGCAGCACGGCTGCAAGGAAGGCTCAGCACCAGGAGCTCCCCTCGGGCAGCTCCATCTTCCTTCCCATGCTGGAAGGCCAGGGAAACCTGTTAGCCAAGCCACACATCCCTTGTCTCACTTGATTCTGCATGCCATTTATGACGGATTATGGAGACACTGCAAATAACTGGAAAAAAATGATCTTGCATAGGCCAGTAGACCTTGAGATGCAGGCACCATCCGAAACAATGTGCATTTTTACCCACAGGGGAGGTTTCCACACAGTCAGGGCAAGCGCAGAGGCAGCAAACAGCACCTTCACGCAACAGCAGAGGGTCTGGTGAGTGCTTTTCCAAGAAACAGAGCTGCAAAGCCAGCAAGCAGCTCCCAGCGACGGCGCAGGGATGGTCACCTTCCAGGCATACAGAAACACAACCCTCACAAACTGAGATGCATCAGTCTGCATAAAACCGAAACTTTGCACAGAGAAACCATTTAAAGTATCTTGCCCCGAAGCTGAGCTCACCGTATTTGGGGAGGTTGCTTGTCTGTAACAGCAGCCGCTGCGCTGCTGGGTCTCCTGCTCCGGGAGAGCCGTACCGGGAGGTCTCTGTGTCCTGGGAGGTGCCCAGCACAGCAGCATGGGAAGCTGCTGATGATCACGGAGAAACACGCGGCCACACCACTGAATTCAGAGCACACCCAGCCTGTGGGTTTAACACCACCTTTACCAGCAGATACATTGCATGGAGAGACGAGGATGGAGGTCACTTGGTATTCTCTTCCCTTCTCTGCAATAGGTTAATGAAGTTTGCAATAGTACTTTCACAGCAAAAAAAATTACCTAAAAATATATATCTGCCCAACCAATCGAGTATGTTTTCCAGACTAGTTTTACAGAAGAAGCTTGGTCCTCTTAAAAACCAATATTATACCAGACTCTATCTCCACCAACGCCTTTGCAAGTTTGGTTTTCTATTCTATTTGTCTTCACAGGAGAGCAGGAGGGTCTCCTCTCACAGGCACGTACAGGACAGAGCTGCACCCTCATTAGTTGTTAATGACTTGGGGTGAGGTTTTCAAATGCCCGTAGGCGAGTCAGGAGCACAAAGGACCACACAATCCACTAGGAAGTTTTATTCCCATTTTACTGTTGGGAAACTGAGGCAAAGAGATATCTTCCAGCTACTGAGAAGAGGCAGTGCATAGAGGGATGGGTAGGAGGATCCATGCCACTACTTCAAATGTGCAAACTCCTTAAAACATAAAAAGCCTTCGTACGGGGTGAGTAAGAGGCAGGGCCGGGGATTGCTCATCCACCACCAAATGCAACCAACCCTGGGGCAGAGCAGGGCACGTTTATGGCTCATAGCTGAGCAATTTAGCAACATTTGAGTTCAAGAAGCGGATTTATACCCAAAAGAAATGCAAGGATAGCTTAGGCACAAAGTACATCAGCAGAAAGTTGCCTGAACCCATTTTTGCCTCCCATTTGACAGCCAGCAGCTTGGCACTTCCCTGCTCCAGTCCCTGTGCACACGTTGGGTGCTGATCCTGAGCATCACGTCTCTGACCACTGAGTCATCAACTCCCGCTCTTCCTCCTCCCCGAGGTCCGCAGCTCCAGCATGCTGTCGGGTACCTGGCTCGACCCACTCTCCCCAGGAGAGCTGCGGCTGCTCCGGGAGATTTGCACCGTGGGCAGAAAAGCAGCTCCCTGCCACAGCAGGAGGGAAAACGCAGATGATCGTCAGCAAAACAAAATGCTTTCGTGCCACAAAAGTTCCTGAACTTCTTCCAACCCAAGCCTGTGTCAAAGGGATGTTCATGATATAAATGAGAATATTCTCCCCGATCCTTTTTTACTCATTTATACAGTCATTTCGCTAATGTTGCGGGCCATGTTTGCTGTTCACAAATTCCCAAGCAATTTATTCCAGCTATTTTCCTCCAACAGCTGCACAACTAGAGAGGAATTCTCTTCCCAGCAGAGGCAGAAGAAAAGGATATTCGTCTTATTATGTCTGGGTAAAGCTTATCTGCTTATTTGCTGTTCAGAGTTATATTTACAGAGCACAACAAAGACAAAGCCAAGTGCACTAATTGCTGTTGCTCAGGTGGAATATTTTCTGCCCACCCTGAGCCCTGCATCAGCGGGGCTTTATACTTTATCTAGTACGAGTGAGCCACACAGAAGGCTTTTATTATTTACCCATCACTGCTATTTCATTGCCACTACATTTTCTGAAAGAAGGAAGAAAATCCTCAATGATTTCTTGCATGTTGTTCTGCTTTTCAAACAAGGATTGCTGATTTTTTTTTAAGCTCATTACAAATCACAGACAAATACATCACCATTTAAATCAACCTCGCTCTGAAAACACAGATGGAGGCTCCTTCAGAGGACAAGGGAAGCTCTCAATAATCAGGTGCTTTACATCCTCAACACAGTGGGCTCCAGACACCCACCTTCCTGGGCCCTCAAGGGATGAGCACAATGCAGTAAGCAACCCCCCACCAAAGAGGACTTCTAGCCTCAAAATCTTCTTATTTTTCACCTTATCAACACCACAAATCTCATCTTACCTCTAGTCTTGCTTATTTAGCTACAGAGCATCCCCCCGAGCCTGCGTTCATACAGCAGAGCCCAGGTCAGGTGTTTCAACCCAGCACTGGTGTTTTAAAGCATCCCCTGGAAGGGCAGCAGCAGCGTAGGATGGGAATTAATTTGCCCGTAAAGACCGTCAACTGGTAACGCTCACCCTTTCTCCGGGGAAGGGAAGAACATCCCAAATGCAAACTGCAGCTGCAGTTCCTTTGATGTCCCCGCAGCTCCCTGTCCCTGCCCTGCTCCCAGCCACGTCCTTAAAATTAACTCAGCCCGAAATACACTTGGCTCCGCCTGGGCTTAGAGGCATTTTATGCCATTTGCAAACCCACCCTCAGTAGTTAACTGGGCGCGTAGGATCCGTATGCGTCCAACACTTTCTATTCCTGCAGCCTTATTAAAGACTTCTGCAGCCAGGAAAGTTGGCAAATGGATCCCTCTTAAAATAGCCAGCCCTTTTCCTAATGTAATCTCTTGTCATTCTTGTTAGATAGCAGAGCTCCAAGTATTTAAACAAAGTCTTGGCTTACTGTGCTGATGCCCTGCTCCTACCAGGTCAGCTGGGGAAGTTTGCTGTAATGATGAATTTAATCCCAGCCAAGCATCAGGCGGTGACAGCTTAATATAACAGCATTGGCAGCCTTGGGGCATAAACCCCCAGGTCCCAGCAGGTCTAGGGAGGGGGCAGGGGCAGGGGCAAGGGCCTGGGCCTTCGTCTCAGGTACCTGCAAACCCTTCAGGCCTCCAAGAGAAAGGATGGCAAAGAGCTGCTTAACAAACCCCAAGCATTTTGGTCACCTTTGCTAGTGCTGAGCACGTGCTGAGCAGGGTGTAACGGGACTCTCATTGCTTGAGTTTCCTTCCTTCCACTTCCCCACCTATTCCAGAGGGGCTGGGGGGCATTGATTCATTATAAATACCAATTTTGCAGGCACAGGGGTATTTCCTTGCTGCGAGGGCTGCTGAGGTCCCTTTGATGCTGCAGTCAGAGCAGAGGTAACCCGAGGGTTCGGCTCTGCCCGAGCTCTCGGAGAAGCAAGGCTCGCCGGGCTGGGTACGAAGCCCTCGGTAGCCGGGGCCAGGTCTCGGCGGGGTGAGCCACATCCTGGGCAGGAGCAGCAGACTGCACCGCCTGCTTCTTGGCACAGGGCTGGGGACTTTGGTTTCTCTTGGCACCACGTTGCGGTTCCCCAGCCGGGCTGACGGGCACCGCCGCCTTCCGCAGCACGCAGGCACATCCAGCAAGACATCGTCCCGCCGCGTCTTTCACCCAGCACCACCAGCAAAGTGGGAGCCCCAGCAGCTGCTTAATGCGGTCCTCAGGTGCCGAGGCCTCTTTAATGACTCTCGCATCAATTCCACAGAAATTAAAAGGCAGAGTCGGGCAGGAAGACTCAGGTGGGAGGCTGACCTTGTTCAACCTCTGCCTCGCAATTAAAATGGCAGCATCGCACCTCCGCTCACAGGCAGCGTTAAGTAGTGTTTGCTTTTTCTGGTCCTTTACTCCGTTAGTGCTATTGCCTGGGGAAGGGGCAGGGGGCTGAGCCCGACCTTCCCCCGGCATCACCACCTCTCCCCTCGCCTGCTTCATCGCTCCCATCCTGCCTGCAGACTTTCAGCTTGAACCTCAGCCTGATGCGAGGCTCTCATAGCCGGCAGCCAGATCATCAAGGCCTTTCCCTGCCGACGGTAATAGCACCCATGGCTTTTCATCCTGCCCCATAGCACTAGAAAGGAAATTAAAAAGGCGATAAGGGAGCTCTTTCGGCAGACGAGGGAATATTCTGTGCTATCGGTGAGATAAACTAATATTTCTTCCAGCTCTGGCAAAGGCTCAGGAATGAGACGTGGGGTGAAATCGTACATTTATAGAGATTTTGTAACTCTTACCTGCCGCTCTCGGGCTGCAGGATAACCATCGCCCTTGCTCACATTTCCTCAGCGAGGGAGATGAGCGCTGCAGGACGAAGAGGGAGATGAGTCTATAAAGAGGAGAAGCCAGATCAGCTCCAGTATTTCAGGGTAATTTTACGGCTTCACTGGGCCAGTTCAGCTGCAGGGTGATGGACGGTGCCTTTCTAACACACCCCCGCCCCGTGCCCAGCAGCCCCCGGAGAGAGGAGCCAGCACGAGCCCACCAGCTCCGCGACCTGCTCGGTGCGCAGGGGGTTTGCACGGGGAAATGCCGTGTGATCCCACACAGCTGGATTTGATCCATCCACGTCTCGGCCGCTGGCCCCGGAGCAGGTGACCGGCCCCTGGGCGATGCTCCCCTATAGCTATAGGGGGGCTGATGTCCAGCAGCAGCGGGGTGCAGGAGGGAGGTGTGCGTGAAGGAGCCCGGCTCAGCACCACAGCCTTGCCCCCTGACAAGACACCCCAAATTGCCCAGCCCCACTCCTGTAGTGAATTAACACATCCCCCGAGTTGTGAGTGCAGTGCAGCACCCAAAAAGGGCCGTTGCACCCTGTCCCGCAGAGCCAGCGCTGTGCACAGGACGCAGCTCGGTGCAGACCCTCTGCGCACCCCCACCTTGGCCTGGGGGTCCCCAACCTTCACTGGGGGGATCCAGTGGGAAAAAGAAGGGGAGCAGGGATGCCCCACATGTGGAAGGAGAGCGGTGTCTCCTTTAGCTCTGTGAAATCAGGGGGTTTGCACTGTCACCCTCCTCCCAGCCGCGTGGGCGAGGGTTGGATGGTGCGGGATGCACAAGATCCCCCCCCAGCTCAGCCCCATGCCCCGCCTGAGCTCAGCACCCAAATCCAGCATCCAGCCCCGGTCCCGCTCCCTGGGACGGCTGCGTGACCGTGGGGACATCCCAAAGCATCGCACGCCAAGCGCCAAAATCCCCAGAAAAAGGCCGATGAATGATTGAAGGGTTCTTTGCATCTTCAGCAGAGCCGAGGGGAGGCTCCCAGCCCCGCACAGGGCGGCTACGAGGCCTCGTGTCTCGCTTGGCAGTGGCTGAAAAGGAAAAGAAATCCTCCCGTGCTGGTACCCGCCACGAGCAAAGCGACTACCGGCTGCTCGAGAGCAAAGCCCTGAGCAGATGCTCTTGCTGCATTAAAAGAAAAGAAATCTCCCTCGCAAACAAAAGCAAAATCAGAGCTACAGACACCTCCTCGGCAGCCCGGGGTGTGCACAGCGAAGGCTTGGCACCAGCGGTTCGTAAGGAGCCATCAATTAGCGACAGAGCAGCTTAGCTTCAGGGCAAAATATTAACATGAAAATTGTTGCATCCTTTGAAATGAAGCAACTCAACAAGCTGCTGCCCCCAACAAGCTGCAATGCCCTTCTCTGGCTCATCCTCACCTGTGGAAATGTGGTGGGGCATTAAATGTGTGTATTCAGTTTGCAGTTACTTGCGCAGAAAAGCAAAGGCATCGCCCAACGCGCTGGGGGTTACCTGTGACTACGCGCAATGTTCAACCTCCACCCGTCTCCGCCGGGTGCAAATCCCCTCCGCACCCGGGACCAGCATCGTGTGACTCCACACGCCGCCGAAAAGACGGGCGTCTCCCACCTCAACCCCAGGAAAATAACTGATTTCGGGAAAGTTACATTCAGGGATTAGATTTCTCTGGGGGTTTTCCACTTCTCACCTTCAATTAAAGCATATCATTTTCATTGTAAGGTTTAATTATACAATATTGGAATGTATTCTTATAATTAGCATTAGCCTGTAGTTAAATGGTCTCGACATGAGAGGGCACGTGGGTGTCTTCGAGGGTCCTGCTTGCTTTTCCCGACAGCTCTGGCTATTCCTAACGGCACCTTTGCAATTCCAGCGGGAAACCCCATCATTTCTCACCAAACAAAGCCAACCTAAAGACATTGTATTTTATTGACCAACTGCCCTCACGCCGCCTGACTTGTGACTGAGGGTGACGAGGGCATCTCTGGGGCTCTGCGGGCAACGAAGGCTCCTGCCAGGTGGGCGAGAGGTGGTGTGAGGCCGTGGCCGAAGGCCTCCCCGCTCCTCCCGTCCCCGGCTGGCATCGGGCCGGGCTTTTCCTACCGTTTATGAATATTTTTATGAGCTATCGACTGGCAGTGACTCAGAGCTGCTTATTTTCCCGACACGGCGGGCTGACGGCGAGGGTGCCTGTGCTTAGTCACGCAGCCTCGGCAGCCCCCACCCGGCACCCTGGGGTGCGGGGGGACCCCCCGGCACCGCTCCCCCGGGATTTGCACCCCGCAGCAGCCCCCAAACCCAGCCGCTGCCCCGGCCGGCGCTGCTGGCCCAGCCAAAAACCCGCAGAGCCCTGCTGCTGCTCCCCGCCGCCTCCTCCCATGATAGCGAACGTCCCCGGGGTTTGCTCGGCAGCGGGAGATTCTCCCCCTCGCCCCTTCCCTTGGCCTTTTAAATTTAATTTTATTTAATTGCCTCCACGCAGGGGCTGGGGAGGCACCAGGGGTCCCTCGAAGCCCGGCGCAGCCCTGCACAGCGCTGGGCCAGCGCTGCCCCCCCCGCGGCGAGCCCCGGCTCCCCCCCAGGATGCCTTTAAGACTGAGGGATTATACGAAATTCAGAAACCAAACCCAAACCCCTCGTGAACAAAGAGCAAAGAGTCAGGCTTCTTTTTCCTTGCTTGAAAGTATGCAGGGTTTTGGTTTTTTTTTTTGCTTTCTTAATTTTCCTTTTAAGCCCAAGGATGAGAGGTGCCAGCGCCAGCCCCCTCCGCCCCAGCCCCGCACGGTGCCGGCCCCACCAGCCCGGCAGACAAAAAGGCCAAACTCCTTTTAAAGCACTTTTTTTTTTTTTCTTTTTTTATTGATTTCATTGAAAACAGAACAAGAAAATGATCAGAGCCAAAAGACTGCTCCTTTAAAACTGTCAAAAACATTAACAGAAAAAAAAATAATAATAATAAACATGACGGCATTATGAATGTTCTAGAAGAGATGAACAAAAAAAACTGTTACTGCACTAATTACAGTATTTAAAGATATATGCAAAAAAAAAAAAATTAAGATAATGACCTGCCCAGCCACCACACAAAAGGTGATGGCAAATTTATTCACACTACAATACTAACAATTTAAAAAAAGTTTTGTGTTTTTTCCTGCATTTTTATACTAAAATCACTTTGTTCTTTTTATACAATTGATAGTTTATATTCACGTGGTGAGCAAAAATCACACCAGAATCAGCACCGTTTTGTTTTGTGGTTTCTTTTTGTTGTTGTTTTGGTTTTTTTTTTTCCGTGTTTTTTTTTTTTTTTTCCTTTTAATGCTAGTCCCCAATGTTTCAGTAATGGTAAAAAATAAATCAGTTTATTATTCAAACCTCATAGCGTGTGGCTTAAAAATTAATTGAAGGTGCCCAGCGTTGAGAAAAGTGATGGGAACAGACGAGCTGGTGGCATCTGGGATCTTCTCGCTGCGACATGTCCTGTCTGCTGTTTGCCCCAGCCGGCGGACGCGAGTCGAGGTTCTCTATAATATATATATCATTCGCTTTATTTTTAAAAAAAGAAAGACTGATTTTCTTAAGAAGTTAGTGTCTTGTACAATCCCCTTCAACCTTCCCTCTCTAAAAACGGCTAATGCGACGGGGCGAGGGAAATCCTTCCACGGATGAACTGAACACTGAGACAGTAACACGGCCAAGCGGCGCGACGAGAGCTGGTTTGTAACGGAGAAAGCCCGGGAGGGACGGGGTCTTAGGGGAAGCATCTCTGGTCGGCTCGGGAGAGAGCCAGGGAGCAAAGGGATTGCAAGGACTGTGGGTTTCTTCTCAGCAGAAGAGAAAAAAGCCGGTGGATTTGGTGACAAGGAGGGTATTTGTTAGAAATGCCCTCTAGCTCCTAGGGAAAGGTCCCACCGCAACGTCCTGCGAGATGTGGGAGAAATTCATGATTAAAAAAAGAAAAAAAAAAAAAAAAACCACAACCAAAAAAACCAAACAAACCAACAAAAACCAACCAGCAGAACCTGCCCGGGGCTGTGCCAAGCAAACCCAAATGCCAGCACCTCCCTCTCCCTCCCCACTCCCCCCAGCTTTTAGAAAGAAAGTCCCATCAAGTATTCAAAGTTTATTACAAGTGAACTGGAGATGACTTGGCATGAGCGATCCATTCAATTAACAATAGTCGGAGGACGGGCGGCTCTCCCTTGGCTCTGACAACACTTAGCACATTAAGAGACGGAGGCCAGGACAGCTCGCATGGAAAAAAAACGCAACAGCCACCCCTCCACACGCAACTGTGAAAACCAGCAGCTTTCCAGGACCGGGGAGGGGAGAACAACATCACGGAGGCGGGATTTGCTTTTACTTATTCCTCAAGTAACAGTCGGTGGCACAGCCCTACGTATCACAAACCCTTGGCTTTCCTTGAGCGGGTTTTTTTTTTTTTCTTTTTTTTTTCTCTTTAAATGGAAATTCAGACAGTATGTGAATCTATAGGGTTAAAACAAGTCAGTCTCTGGGGAGCGGAGCCTCAAAAGGGGCCGGCTGCCGTGGCAGAGCTGGTGTCGGGGAGCCCGTTTTCCTGCGTGTCCTGGGACGAGGTGCTCGCCTGCCGCTGGGCCAGCGCTGAGCTCGAGTGTTTGCACTTGGGTGAACCGCACTGACAGCTGAAGTATTTGCCTTTGATGTCCCAGAACCTGTCTCCGTAGTCAAAGCTGCAAGAGAGAGACAGAGACGGGGTCACTGCAAAGCAGAAGCATTCAGGAGCAAAAGAGGCCGTGCGGCGGCGCAAGACGCCGGGGTCAGCAGTCCTTAGTGCTGCCACAATTTGGGTTTTTGCAAAGCTTCAGGGGATGGAGCGCGTTTGCGGGATCCCGGGAGACCCTGGGGACACATCCCGGAGAGCAAAGGGATGGAAGGAACCAGCTCAGGAGCAGCAGAGCTTTTGTCCCTCTCCACCCGGCTCTTCCCCGAACGAGGCGGTGGCTCCCCGCGGGAAGGGCAGCCCTGGGGACAGCACCTACCCAATTTCTTCTCCAGCTTCTATATGCCTCGTGCTGAAGAAAGCGATCCTGGGAAAGCGGAGGTCCTGATGCGACATGAAGACTCGCACTGGGATGAGGTTTGGCTCGCAGAGGTGGTTGATAAAGCGGCTGATGTTGCCATAGAAACGGGCGTCTATGCAGTACACCTCTCCATCCTAGAGGAGAAATGTCGTGTCTTTCATTAGGTGAGGTTGGGTTTAGTATTATCACTGCTACTTGTTTAAAAAAACCCAATGACCGAACTATTGGTCATTGCACTAAAACTCTGGAGAGCTTCAAGAAGAACCACCACCAGGGCAGGACACCCACTGTGGGTTTAAAAGGACTAAACACACACACTTTTATATTCAACAGTACTCTGAAAATACAGTTTTCCGCACGGCACTCTGCCCCCACAAGCCCAAAGACCTTTTAAAATGCCCCTGACACCGGTTGGCACATCAGCTCTCCCCAGCCCTGCTCTGCTAAAGCACCAGTTCGGCACAGCGGGATGGATGTTTGGTGCAGACACCTTACGGGTAAAAGCCACTGGCTAGGGGAACAGGCCTCTGTTCTGTCCTCTAATTGAACATGACGGCTAGGAAACACAAAGCCAGAGCCTCGAGAAAATGCAGGGTTTTGCAGATAAAAGTGAAAGTGAGAACACAGAAATTCCCTTTCCAGAGAGCCCAGAGAGCAGTAATATTTTGTTTTCCTTGAAAATAAAAGATCCCCCCTCAGGGCTTCTTTATTCCAGCAGAGAATGACTGTGCAAAGCAGAGACTTTAATTACAGAAGCTAATTTCAGTTGCAAAGAGGCCAAAAGCAAAAGGATCCATTAGCGGTGCGCAAACTCCCTTTTGGGCAAGCACCTTGCAATCGTTAATGGATGAGCTGTGCCAGCTCACACCGCCCGACTGGTGCAGGAGCCCAGGGAAGATGTCCCAACAGCTGGGGGGGGCATCACCCCACATGGTCCCATACCACACAGTGTCACCAGCTCCCATTTCAATTGTAAGTAATTCCCCTCACTTTCACCCATGGAAATGCCATGGTTGGTGAGGACATCACCCACTGCCACATCTAGTGACTATCTGGAAAGGTCTGAGCTCTCCACCATGCAAGTCAAGATGTGTCTCTTGAGAAAGGAGCCTGCTGCCTTGACCAACACAAGCCGCATCCTCGCTGTGAAGCTGCTGAGGAGGACAAGTCCCAAAGCAAACTGCTTCCCACCTTGCTGCAAGGGTATTGGGAACGTAAGAGTCACAGGGTGACAAGTAGAGAGGAAGAGGAGAAACCATGAACCTGCTCTAGGGTAGACAAGTCTCCTTCTCAAGAGTGGGAAGGCACCAGGGTTTCTTAGGAGGGAGGAAGCCCGGAGAAAGCCCTTCTTGCCTGCAGGCAGGCAGGGCTCACACGGATGCAGCAGCGTGCAGCCCTGACCGCTGCCTCTCCTCGATGGAGCACAGCAGGGCCAAGCACGTGAGCAAGGACTGCAGAGGATGGGCCTGCGCGTGGGAAAGGGGTGGCTTAACACGAGCAGAAAGCAACCACAGCAGCTAAAACTCAACCTCGTCCTTCCCAGAAACAGCGTGTTTTTTCCAGCTCTCCAGTACAGAGACAAGAAAACCATCCCTTTAACCAGCGGAAGCCCAGAGAGCATCTGTTGTGCTATGTCTTCCTCCTGGAAACCCAGCAATGGCCGTTAAGTTTTGGCTGTTCGATGTTCGCCCCCTTTCAGACACGGGACGGAATGTGACTGCAGGACCTGGCACACCGAACGATTCACCACACGCGTGGCCTTGAGTGACAACTCAAGGTACAGGGACATCAGAAATGACGTCCCCACCATTGGCTTTCACTACAGCGCAAGCCCATCCAGGCCACTCCTTCGAGACACACCAGGACCCCAAGGCTGTCCCTCCCAGGGTTGGGGTTCACAGCCTTAATAATACGCATCACTAAATGTACAAACCAGGTTGAAGTCCCTGCTGCTTTTCAACTTCTTAATTACAGTTTGACCCCTCTGTTTTCAGACTGACTACAAGACACATTACTTGCCTTTTTTCAGTTGTTGAATATCTGTTACTTTACAACAAAAAAGAAAAGGAAAAAAAACCCAACCCAAAGCTTCTTTGTCACTAGCTGATGACAGAAACAAGACAGAGACTGTTTTACAGCTTTCCTTGGAAGCCACCCCACTCCTCTGAGTCCCCAGCTCACCTCTCTCCTCTTCTCCTTCCCCAAGGAAAGTCTGAAGTGATGGCCTTGCTTAAAAGCTTTAGATCGCACTTTTCAAAGCAAGATTTCTGCTCTGAGACAGCCCTCCACAGAGCAGTGCAGGATAACTACCAGCAGAACAAGCCTCAAGTCCCTGCCAGGGTATCTGATGGATTCCTTTATAAGTGAACAGGGTTTTTTTCAGTCTTCCAGCTCATCTTTTTATGAAGAACTTACAGAGCTGCCAATCAACACAGCTGCAAGCCTGCATATACACACCTGAGTATCAAAAACTGAACAACTGAACTCAGGATGCCCAAATGGTTGTGACGGAACAGCATCTTGCATCTAAACTGGTGTGGGCAGCACGTACCGCAGCGGTCCAGCGCTGCTGGGTTCTGTTACCATTTTAACAAGCCCTAAGCCTTACCTCAAACACACTATATTTTGACTAAAACGCAGCGAGGGTGCAGTCCTCCTCTTTGCAGGCTTTCAGATCGTGCTGTACATGAAGACGGAGACAAATATTCTCTCTGCTCATTTGGAGAAGCAAGACCTTGGGTTTGTCTCATTAGATACCTTCAGATACAGTACCTTGTTGTCAAGGTCAAAGAGGTAGGAGTCCTCTTCACGGACATCTGCCTCGGAATCAGATATCAGCTCACCAACGTACCTGTAGACAAACAGGAAAGGCAGAAATAAGATGCTCATGCAATCACAAGCTTGGGTTTAAACACCTCTTTCTGGGAAGAGGGAAAGAAAGGGATACAGCCCAGCCACAGATGGCAACCCACAGCCTTAGCAGTGCAGGTCATCTCAGAGCCACCCGGGCAAACCGAGCTTTGCCAACCCACAGCAGCTAAAATCTGGCTCCAAACTCCATCTTTTCAGGGCAACACTTTAATATTAAAAATGGCCTCTTACTTCCAACAAAATTTACTTCTTCCTGAGGACTATGTTTCCTTTTGCAAATCTCTTTGTGGGCCAAGATCAACACATTAATCCAATTCTCCTTATGTTCACGGTCAGACTCACGCCCTGGCTCTCCTATACAGGACTGCAGTGCTTGTGCTGTTTACCTCTTGAAGCAAGATGTTTGTGTCTGTCCTTCCTGCATTTTCCAGGGTATTTTGACTGATTACCCAGGCTACATACCTTAAAAAGTTTTGTTTTAAAAGTCTTAGATCTAACCTAACCTGGCAGGATCCCTGGAAGGATCTAGGCTTCCTTCTCAATCCCTCTCAAACCAGAATAAATCAGAGCTGCGATCCCAGTAACAACCACCTTGTTGTAAAACCAGGTGCAAGGCAGATTACAACCAGGTCCTCCGAGCACCGCGAAGGACGTGCTGGTTGGCCTGGCTTGCTGAGAAGGACCAAATGCACGCACCACCTTTCACAGCCCAGACAGGTGCTGATTTTGATGCAAACCCCGTTGTTGCAGGAGTCCCCGCTGCACTGGTGTTCCCACATTTGTCTCCCCATCTCCATCTTAAACAGTTTTGGACTGTCAAAGTTCAACATTTCCTGCCCTGACCTGCTTGCCATCAAAGTAAGAGACACAAGAGGAGAGGTTCTGAGCCAGAGGGAGGATATGAGAAAGAAGCACAGTAGATTCTGGTACGTAAGTCTTTCCAGCCTGCAATGCAATGCTAATTAAATATAAGCAAAGGATTCACAATACGAATAAATATTCTTCGCAGCATCAACAGAGACTTCCATGATCAGCAGCCATTATCACAGCATTCCTCTGCAGCTCTCAAGGCATTTTCAAAGTGTTAACCAACCGTATCCATTTCCCCCTGTGGCTCAAGGCAGCATTTAACTCCAGGGCTGGGGAAGAGGAGAGCCATGGAACATTAACCTGGAGAGGACCCACGCACTCCGTGACAAGGGATCATTTGGCTGCAGTTCCCAAGTCTGAGCTATCTGGCCAAGTCGCTCTGCCAGAGCAGGAGGCTGCCGCCGTGGGTGATCCTCCTGCTTGCCCCCACTGCATCTTGTTATTTATTAAGCGCTCCCGTAAGGCTGCTGCATTACTGGAATCACACGCTCGTCGGTGACCTAAAGCGATAGGAAGATGATGGCCAGAGAGGGAGAGAAATTGCTGTAGCATGGCAGAGTAGCCAGCAGCAGCTGAGAAACAGCTGAATAATGCTGCACGGAGAGGCACTCTGCTCGGGGACAGCCACTTCAGGTTTACAACTCAGTGAAACAAAAAACCACCATCTAATTAAAAATTGTTGTTTCAGTGTTCCTTTAAAGACTATTCCAGTAACTCATGTCCTTTCCAGGACTGCTTACCAATACAAACGGTTCCCTAATTTCCCAGGTCCAAAGTTATGGAAGGATGTGCAAGAGGTACATTTTCCTACCCAAAAAAGAGCAGGAGCATCAGCCCCTTCATTTAAAAAGTCAGGAAGTCAAGCCAGCATCTTTCTGCTCAGCAAGATGTTCAGCACGCTGATGGCAAGTACATCTCAGAGCTTTACATTGCCACTCATCACCGCAAGATCAGAGAGCACTCCATGCAAAAATCAAGAGCAACAAGAAGTCCCCAGCACAGGCTCCAGCATTTCCCAGGGGGTGTGGGAGACGGGACGCCTGGGGCTTTGCTGGCTGAAGGTGTGGCTAAAATACCTGGCTCGACGCAGATGGTATCTATTAGAGCATCACTGTTTTTTTACAGAAATGAAATATTCGGAAACCACGTAATGGACATGCACCGCAAGGAACAGACCAGATCCTCGCCAACCTCTGGTTTCTGCATCCCACTAATTCAAAGCCTCTCCAACAAAAGCCCTTAAGCAGCTGTGACATTTCCAGGCTGAGCAGTTACACCATTTACCAACCAAGCACGAACAGAACAGATTCAAACCAACCCACAGCAACGTCAGCACAGAGTGAGCAACAACAGCTTCTGAGCAGCGACAAATTTGGAGGCCAGGGAGAAACCTGCACACGAGCACACTCCTGAGCATCTGCGAGTGGAAGAGCCTAAAAACTCCGTGGGAGCCCCGCGGGGCAGGGAGGATGACGCTGCTGCATCTCCCCTCGCTAAGCTGCTGCTTCCAGGACTGCGCTGAAGGTACCAGAGGCCATTAGTAGGAGGGTCTGGAGCAGCTGAAGGGTCTGGGGAGCCCTGGAGACGACGGTGGGAGGGCTGGCTGGCCACCACGCTGGCAGAGCCTCCCTCCCAGCTGCCAAACTGCTCTGAGCGCTGCTAAATGCTCCTTGCGGAAGCTGCTGCAGGCTGCCAGAGGGACAGTCTGCAAGCAGAAACGGAAAGGGAAACCATTTTTGGAGTAGTTACAGAGGAAAGTTGAAAGGTATCTGAGGTATGGAGCAGGCTGAAAAGCAGTATGTGTGTAAGAAAGACATTTTCACACAGAAACAGCCAGGACCAGCAGAGTTTTGCAAAATAAAACTGTTGTGAGAACTATTCCAGATTTGCCCCTCATGTGGGCATACATGAAAAATTATGGAATAAAAGTCATCCTTACACCAATACAATTATCATCCTTCCAAAGCAGAGTAATAACCTCCACACAAAGCGACTACCCGCTCAGGGCTCTAATCCAGACGTTAAATGCAAAATGCTCTTCCACAAGAGCCAATCCTGGGAGCTCCTGTGTGCAAGCAGCCCCTGAGGTCTATAGGTTGCCCATAAAGAACCACAGGAAGGACATCAGTGCAGCTGGCTTGAGGAGGAGAGAAGGACTGGAGTGGGTGAGTTGAGTAAATAACGTACGCACGTGTGTGTGAAAGAGAGAGAGAGAGAGAGTGTGATGGAGACAAGGAGGAATGTGCATGGGCAAGACATAAATTAGCTCAGCTTTTTAGTATGCAGCTCATTTAGATAATGAAGAAGATAGTGCCTACCACTGAAACAGTGTCAGCAGCTCCTGGCAAGGGTGGAGCGAAGAGTTCAGCACGGTTGTGGTATCTGCTCCCCGTCAGCTCTGATGCGCTCTACAACGTGCCCGTCTGTGTTATTTACACCTTACCCCGTCACGCAGGGCTGCCCTGTTTCCTTGGGCTGCCTGTTCACCACTGCTTATTCCTCTTGCGTGTTAGCATTCCAGTAGGATTTGCTAAAGTCAGTGCCTTTTTTCTTTGGGAGCAGTTTATGCACAGGCTCTGGCTCATCTCCGGGTGCTGAACCAGGACACAGGGACCTTTTGTACTTAGCAGGAAGCCCCCGCTGAAGACAGACTTGAGACACTCCCCACAAACAGCAGAGTTTTAAGCTTTACCTCTGAAAAAACATTTTATTGTCTGGCAGCTCCTAATATGGAAGAAATACTTGGCCAATTCACTGAGGATTTTTCTTTTCCTTTTTTTTTTTTTAAATTCTGCAATAATCTTCCTCAATCCCCCACCCCAATTCTATAAAACATCAATAACTAGTTCTAAAAAACCCTAGCGCCTATTTCCATGAAGGGCATAAGTCCAGCCTTATTTAGAAGGTCTTAACTCACTGTAGTATTGCAATGAAAAAAATACTTTCCAAAATATTTAATAAAGTATATACACCACTTTAAAGCCTAAAAACCATGGGGTTCAATGGCAGTTTTTTCACTTGACATAAATCTGAACATTTTTGTTCTTAAGTACTTTATTGAACCAGGGCCGAAACATGTGCTTAACGCCAAGCGCTTTACTGTTTTGCTGAATCAGACCAAAGCCAGAGCTGTGACACTGGAAAACCTCCTAAGTGGTCAGTATAGAAACACAAAAAGAGCCGATATAAAAAAGTTGTTCCAAATCGCCTTGGCCTTAAGTGTCCCGTATCCACAGTGAACACGAGTTGAGCACGTTTGCAGCACAACCCGAATGCATTTTTTCCCCCATCGCTTGTGTTTCAGAGGGGTAAGAGAGCTGAGCACAGATCCCAGCAAGATGGAGAGGGGTGGAGAAAGCTCCACGCTACAAGGAAAAGGACAAACAGAACAGGAAATGGAGTCAGGAAACCTCTGACTGAGGGCAAGCGGCTCGGCTCGATGCCGATTTGATTTGCATGAAAACCTCTCCTCGAAGAGGAGCAAACCATCCCGGCCCTCGGGAAGCGATGCGTTTGCGTGAGCTAATGAAAGCTGAGTAACTTACTCGCACACAAAAGTTCCCAGTGGAATGTCTTGCATTGTTCGCACACCCCAGCCCATCTTTTGTGTCCGATAAAGCTGCAATCGAGTCCTGGAAAAGAGGAAATGAAGCCACGTTAATGGCAGCACTCCACAGAAAGACAATGAATTTTCACAGAGAGACGAGCAAAAAAACCCAGCAACCTTCCATCAGCACAAACTCAATGATGATTTCGATATTCAGCCCCCCCAGTTCTCACACTGGCACCACTGTGGGTATGCTCCACTCCCACTGCTGCTCTGAGCGTGCGGGCAGATGCTCAGATGGGAACTGCCTGGGGACAAGGGACAGGCGTCCATCAACCCCTTCTCCCTGCCCAGCAGCAACTGGCGAGGTGCAACCTAGGGACCGGACGTGTTAAGGACTGGGGAAGAGGGTGCAGGACTGGAAGCTCTGTGTGGTTATGCCATTGATGATTTACACGTAGGATACCAGAATCCCATCGCCAGCATTTCTTTTCCCTTCCACACACACACCTGGCACCCAGGGCAAGGCAGGGAAGGTGGAAGAGGACTTAAGGCACCGTAGCTCTGCAGGGAGGGGTGCTGCAGGGGGAAGGCAGGGAGCCTACGGTGAATTAAGAACACCTTGAGCTAAGTGCTCTGATCCCTTTGCCCTCTGCTGAGGCCGGTGCATTTAGCAATTCCATCATATCCAGCTCCCTGGAAGAAACGCTGCAACTTGAAACTTCTTGGTGTAATAGCTGCTCTGTGGAATTTTACTGATGGAGTTTATAGGCAGAGAAACAATCCTGTAAGTCATTCTGCCTCCTGCTCAGCCAGAACTTGAGTTAAGTGCAGGATGAACAGTCTCCAGGGCTAGGGAAGGCTTGCTCTGTCCCAGAGGGAAACAAAACCCACTCTCAGCAACGCTGTTATCGGAATAAAGAGAAATCTGATGCTCACCTTAACTTCACCCTGTTGCTTTTTCCAGCACTTCTCTCCTCTTCCCCCCACCCATTCCCTCCTTGCACTGTTAGCTCAAACCAGGGGCTGTGCGTTTTCTTGTATTTGCTCACAGCTCCTGGAGCTTTCACCAGGGCAAAACACGACTTCATGTTAAAGCGGTTATAACACAGTATTTCAGGCTTCAGGAAGCTCCCCCATGTTTTGCCTCATCCATCACAGCAGAACAGAGAGTCAAGCTCAGTTCAGGCTCTGCTGTCGGGGCCGACGCTGGCAGCAGCGGGACCGTGGCTCCAATCTCAGCTTCCTGGCTGAGCTGGGTCAGCCTGCCAGATGGAAACGTGTGCGCTGCCGAGCGGCGTTAATTTGGAGCAAATCTGACAAAGGAAGCACTGAAAATGGAGAGGAAGCACCCACGTGTCATGCTGAAGCCCAAACGCAGGAGGTTTCCTCTGCTGTCTCCCCAGGGACCTCAAGCACAGCTCTGCCAAGCACCTGACCTTAGTGCCAGCTTCCCGACAAAGCCGTCCTCCCAGGCTCATGGTTGGGTTTCCAACCCTTCCCGTCTTTCAGAAAAACACTTTAGCAAGGCAAAAATGCAAAAGCAACAGCTCTAGCTGTACAGCTCCTAAATAAACACCCACATAGGCACCGGAGCTCTGGAGCTTGGCAGGGAAAACCAGAGAGGGGTAAAGTTCTGTTGAAACGCATCGAGCCTTTTCCTTACTTATTTTTAACATTGCAAAATGTCATTGAAACTACAAAAGTTGCAAAAAAAGTGTTGTCAGTACTACAAAAAATTTGCAAAAAGTCTTTTTTCCAGTGGGATTCCTTTGAAGTTTGTCCTGATACATTTAGTGCAGTGGCAAACTTCTCCATAGCAGAGGCCCAAAACAAAACATTTACATTTTTAGTCTGGCACCAAAATCATAACAGCCTAATCCACAGCACCGAGGCCAACAGGTATTCAGGTATCCAATTCAGGGGGAGTCATGCCAGTAATTTGGAAATTTTAAGCAGCCAAGTCTGGGCATGCTGGCCTATATTTCTAATACAGACTGCTAACTTACAAGATCTTCTAAATTAAAGCTTTGCAGTTTCTGTTGCTGTTGTTTTCTTCACAGATCTCCACATGAGAAGTTAGATCTAGGCTGTTCGTGCAAACGCACAAGCCATTTACACGTTTTATGGTCAGGCTGATGAAAGAACGCCATGGTTCCCACGTAACAACAGCAGGGGCAGGGTGCAAACATTAATTGAGCTCATCAACCCTCTGCTGCTTCATTCCCACCAGCAGCACACAGGAACCCTCTTGCGTCCCACCACTGCGTGGTGGCACCTGCCCCAACTTCTGTATCATCTTGGGAAGTCCTGGATTTTGTGGGTTTATGAGTAAGCTGAGACTAGAGAGCCAGAAAGGTCACGAGTTTGCTGTCGGTCTTGCCAAGATAAGCTGTGTTTGGATCCTCCTTCTCACCTGAGCCCATTCTGCACCACCCGGTTCCTACAGGTTCGCCAGCACGAGCACGCATGATTACACTCAAAGATGAGCGGCGGCTCAGCCATGTTGAATTCAGGCAGGAGTCGGCCGTCCTGAAGAGGAGAGGCATTCAAGACTGGGTTAGTTGTCTATTCCTGTGACGCCTCCAAACCAGAGGTAGGCCAAGAGCAGAAATTCCTGAGTGTAAAAACAGGCCAGAGAACCCCAAGGTGGAAGCATGCCCCGACCTCCCCAAAACCAGCGTCAGACCTCAACTTCTGCAGTGGTTTTGCTGTACCCTGACAGTGGCACACTCGCCGCTATCACTGACAGCTGACAGACAGCAAGAGACCGTCTAGGTTTTTGCTGCCTGGCATCACCCTACACACCACCAAAAAAATATCTTACAGTGCTGTGCAAAAAAACAGTGTGCATCATCATTATTATCATTTTGCCGTGCTGGAGGGGAGAAGCGGATGCTTAGTCTGTCTCTGGAATAAAGCCTAAATTTCCAGATTACAAGGCAAATACACCCAAGTTTTGTGAACCACATTATCTTCCCAAATAACACTCCCAAAAAAGCTACAATTCAATTATTTACCAACCATATAGGATTAAGGAAGTGATAGACGCAGTTCATCCTATTTAACAAATTTGGCTTTTAAGGCTTGAAAGATGTAATCACCTATTAACGTGTAAATAAAATGGCTACAAAGCAAAGAAAGATGCCAATATTCCCCCTGGGAGAAACTTGCAGAGATTCACAGAACTTCTGATCTTAGCAGAACCTGTCCAAATAGTAACCTCAAAACCTCCCTGGAGGACTGAAGCATACTTACCCAAAACAAACCAGGCTTCTGGCAATGTTGCAGTTAAAACATCTTTACTTTGCCTTCATCCGGAAGGATCACAATAAATAAAAGCAGGTAAAAAAATCTCTCTACTACCCTTCCCTTATTTACATATTACAGCATTTTCTATGTTGCTCTGAAATGCAAGCTGATTTCATGCATGGATTATTAAATGCTCTCTATCACATGGGTACAATTAATGGCTCAGTTGACATGACAGTAACACAAGTAAGTAACACTAGAAAAGCTTCCCTGAATGCGCATTTTGTTACTATCACGTACATCTCAAAGCTGAGACTACAACTTCAGGCATTTTAAAACAAAAAGCAGAGTTGTGTATTATAAACCCTGAACTGTGCAAAGTTCAGCTCGCAAACACTGGTCTAACCCAACGGGAGGTTCTGTGTCCTCACCTTATCATACCAGCAGCGCATACTGAGTTGGCCACACATGCAGTTACTGGAGGAGCAGTCGTCTATACATACGCAATACTGGAAGAGAAGAAAAGGGGTTAACTCCACACCACTCACACACAACTGAAAGAGCAACTTCTGTGACTGGGTCAGAGAGGAAACCACAAGTCTTTGCCTTCTGCTGCAGCTCGTTAGCCAGAAAGATAACCAGCCTCATCGGTTCAGTGGCATTTTCACCCCATTCCTTATTTCTGTGTGCAACGAACGTCAAAGGATTCCAGCTTGCGGGAAAGGATCCCATACTGAGCCATCTTAATTTCTCATGAGAGGATGTCCTCCTCTGTTACTAACCTTCCTCTGTGCCCTATGAGCTGTACTCCACACTCAAGGACAAGGAAAGCTCCAAGGAGGGACCAGAGCTGGGAGATGATGCAACATGATGTCTCAGTCCTCCCCTGCTGCTCGCCTCTTCCCACACGGGTGCTCCAGCTGGCTGCTTCCCCAGCACTCCCCAAGCCAACATGGTCCCACCACCAGCTTCTGCACAACAGGGCTTGGGCATGGGAAGTTCACTTCAGCCACGAGAGCTGTGCCCAGAGAGGGGTCACCCTCACCCTACACTTCTCCACCTCTGCTTTCACAACCCAGCCCTTCAAGGACTTCCAGTATCACAATAAAGACCTTGGCCTGGATGCTGCAGTCAGTAGGAAGCCAGCGTGAGGAAGGTCTCCCAACAACTCACTAACTCTCCACATCCAGAACAGAGGAAAAGAGTAAATGGGAGCCACATCAGCCAGCACCAGATGGCTGATGCTACAAGCAGACAGCTGAACACAGAGGTCAGCCTAAGTCTCAGAAAGGAAGAAAAGCAGAATCTAGAGCATCTAGAGCAAGAGCTGGAGTTCAGGACTACAGCCTTAGCTGGAATTTGAAGGCAATACTGGGACTAGACACTCCCATTTTGAATGCAAAACCCATGCTGAGGTGCAGTGCCCTGCAACATCCCTGAACGCACACACCAGGACAGGAAAAAACATGTGGATACACACGATCCCTCACCTGTAAATGAGTGATGTTTCTATCAATGTCCATTGGGGAGGTGACGCAGTTCTGCGAAACGTATTTGTAGTTGCTAGGACAAGGCTCACTGTCCACTGAATTGACACAGGGAATCGGGATCCGCTCGTAACCCCGGGCAATGTCTCTGTCAGTGGGAGAAAGAGAAATGTCACAGAAGAAAAGCTCCCCTGAACAAGGGGCCATTCAAATGCCATCCTGGGGCAGAATTACTGTCTTTGATCACTGAGCATTCAAAGCCTGAAAGCAATTCAGACTAGAACAGAGTTCGGTTTTTTCCACCCTGCCTTACAGATTGTTCTTTGTGCTTGCGAACATTTCCATTTGGAGGATGAATTTACAAACCATGGTCTGAATCAGCATGTGCTTAATTCTTGCTAAGCTCAAACTGACCTTCACACCAGTTTAAAAAGCTAAGCACGCACTTAACAGTCCTTTCTTAAACCAGGCCCCCAGCCTCCCCCGTGCAAGGGCTCTATGTCATGACCCACAAGCAAAGCCCGCCAGATTCTCACCTGCTCACGACCTTCTCTATCTGGGCAGGCTTGTCAGTAGATGATTCTCTGAGAGTCTTGTTCATCTGCAGGGCCACCCAGACCTGAGAGTTAAGGCTGGAGCACTGGAGTGGAGTCTCACCCTCCTTGTTCTTTAAAGTGACATCCGAGCCACGGGAAAGAAAGAGACTGCAAAACAGCAAGAAAGGATAAGCATCGCCCAAGGGAAACCGCGCAAGGGGAAAGTGAGCTGAATCACATCCTCCAGCCAGTCCTTAAGGGACAAGGAAGAATCTGTAGTAGTGAATAATCACCTGAGTTTTCTTTATTAAGCATGGTTCAGTGAATCCTTCTACATGAAGGCGCTGGCAGAAGCCACAGACTGGAGCTCTAGGCACTCACAAGAGCTCTCGGCAAACCTCGCCTTGCTTCAGGCATGACAAGTACCTTGCTGGTACCAGCCTAACTTCAGACAGGCTTGAAACTCTCTCTGGCAGGGAAAGATATGGGGTGGGAAGAGGAGGCTGGAAATGGAAGAGTCCCACGGGAAACTGGTATTGGACTTGGCCCGTGTTTATATTCACGGTGAGTGAATATACACACGAGCCAAGTCCAATACCAGCTTTTGGTGAGTACACATGATGACTTTACTCATAGCAGTGATGAAGCAAAGGAGAAGTCCTATTACTTTATTATGCCACGCTAGTTGCAAAAAAAAGAGCTTTAATCAAGGATGCCTGACACCTTTCTGCTGGGAAGCCCCGGCTGAGCACAGCCCCTCCAGCCCTCTGCCCATGACTCCAAGACCCCCCCACGTTTTCTGATCTTTTTTACACCAGCTCTGGCAGCAGTTAGTATTTCAGACCCACCGCCCCTAGGAGCAGGGCAATAGAGAAACAAGCCCTCCATCCCAACTTTGTTTTGTGCTTAAATGCCAAAGGCATTTCAAAGGATCTCCCGAGCTTGCCAGCCAGCACTCAGAGAGAAAGGAGTGACCAGGGGAACGGAAAGAAGCAGCAGGGCTGCAGCCATACTTACACGACACACTCGTAGCGGTTCTCTCTGGCTGCAATATGCAGGGGCGAGTCCCCGTGAATATTCACTGCATGTAAATCACACTTAGCAGCCAGCAGTATCTCCGCTATGTCAACACAGCCAGAAAAAGCAGCCCAGTGCAAACAAATATTTTCCTCCTGGAGGGAAAGAAAACAGAGTAGAGGCCATTTAGTGCATTAAAACCCTATTGCTGTGGGGCTCCACCATCCTTAGCTCTACACCTGCAGCATTCAACACGTGGCTTGCAGTCTCCTTCCCTACATTGCTCCTTCTGGCTGGGACTGCCAGGGTGGGCAGGGAAATCTCCATGCAGACAAGCAGGGAGTTCTCACTCCAGCCGCCTCCGCGCACCAAAGACGGGGAGGCTGCACACAAAGCGGTCCATCGCCTTCCTTACACACGCAGGCAAATCGTCTGTCTCTAAGCCACAAAACAATCTGGATCAATCTACGAGAGAGGTGACAGACATGAACAAACATGCTGGAAAAGGCTAGAAGCTGAGCTTCCCCAGCCCAGGCAGACAGGAAAGCTAGCGTGTCTCCCAGCGCTACAAAATTAAAGAGAAAAGGAGCACGGCACAAGCCATAGGGTATATGAAGGCGCTAGAAAGCGAACCATGAGCCGCAGGGAAAGCAATCAATCCGACTTCAGGCATCTCTTAAATACTGTATGTACTCATCTCTCACTAGCAGCCCTAGAAATAGCTGAACACTCATCTTTTTGATGGAGATATTTTAAGCGATGATACTCTGTTTTCCGTTACAGGGCAATTTGCAGCACACTTCGAACCCTTCCCCGTGACGAGCTCTGAAGACATCGCTTACAACAGTGCAACGATAGTAATGATCACCTAACTTTTCTTTCTTTTTTTTTTTTGAAAGCAAAAATAAAGCACACCTTTTAGTCATCGCAACTTAACTTAGATCCTTCCTTAAATGGGGAGGCTACTGACATACACCAGGGAGTGGGGAAGACCTCTTTCTATACGGCTTCCGCCTCCCGTTATGGTAACATCTAGGAAAAAAGCCCTAATCAGCATCATGTACCAATCTACAGAAAAAATGAATCCTGTCGATTGCACACCACATGCTGCTGCTCAGACGGGTTACAGACACCTAGACTCGCTGCTTTGCCTTGCATCGGCTACTGCCTAACAGCAGCATAATTACAATCAAAAGCATTTCTCCCGGAGTATAATGTTTCCCAGCACAAGTGACATCGCTTCTTAATGACTGCAATCAGGAGACACCGAATGTAGGTACAGTGACGGATACGCGATACATACAGCTGCGAAGAGGATACTTTTCTTTCAAGTAAATTGTTAACTGAGCTGATTTGATTTTCATCGTTTAATGTGTGATCTTGTAAACGGTAGCCAAACGGCTTCTATGACAGATCAAAGAAGTCATTTTTGTTCAGAGTCAGCGCTAGGGCTCTGAAGCAATGCAACAACCCAAAAAGCCCCCTCTCTCACCTTGACTTTTGCTTTTAGGAACAGTATCGGATTCGGACCTGCCTGGTAACTATCTAAGCTACCAAGGAAATAGAGGCTCCTACCAAGAAGGGGCTTTCAGACGGGGGACAGCGACTCCTCGGTGTGGAATAATTGCTAGAGGTGACTTAGAAATTAAACTTATATTCACACTTTTAAGTAAGGCACAGGACTGAAGAAGCTTGCAGGGTGGAGTGCGGCTGACATGCAAGGAATCCATTCCATGGAAGTTCCCTAGGCCTGCAACCTTAGATGTCGGCAACGCCAGGGGAACTCGGTGTGTTGGCTCTAAGAGGCACTGCCCGGAGGGTGGAGCGGTGTGGAGGCACCGCGGCCAGGCTCTGCGATTATACGGGAACTTGGAGGTACCACGGAACCGGTAAGCTGCATACTTGCTACCCTGGGCTAACAGCCTGTCATGTTTTTGACAAAATGCTGTCCTTTGGTGAACTTTGCTCATTATAACATCATTATAATACCAAAACACACCTCCATCCCAAAAGCTACCCGCCTCCAAGGTGTGACCACCCCTCACTGAGCTTGCACTTTGAATTTTTCTACTTTATACCTTTAAAAGCAAAGCGAGAAAATTTTACACCAATCCTAACAAAGGTATGTATGACTAGAGTCACTCAAGCTCCACCTGAAAGGTAAAAAATATTATAAAATACCTTAGCAGAGAGAGAATGTTAGGGAAGATACCATCGCATACCACTCTGACTTCTGGGATCAGTTGCCGGGCTGAGCCTCTCTTCCCCCCCATCAGGACGCCTTTGGGTAAGATTCGAACACTTGGTTATACCAAGTGCCTCCCCGGGAAACTTAGGAACCTCTCTACAGTCGCTTTATATCTTTTAACGCATTTGTAGCCGGCAGTGTTACTCCTACTCTTGGTATTTGCACGTGCTTTGCAGACAGTGAATTTATCACTGGTAATCCAAAAGAACGCGTGTATCTGTTGCTCTAATAAACCGCACTCTTCATTAATCTAGCTGTGATAGTTCTCATTGAACGCAACCAGACTCTTTAAGTGTGGCCATGGTAGTTCATGGAACGCGAGTAGACTGAAGGTGTATCGCATTATTTGTGCGTCATGATAGTTCAGTACACTGAACGCGACCGGACTTATAACAACTGGGCATCTGCCAGATTACTTTAACCTTTTAACGCAACACTCGGGAACAGCTGGAGCCTTTCTGAGCCCACAAGACAAGCCCACACCACCTACCCCTGCTAGCACCCAGGACACAAAATGAGGCATTTAGGGAGACAAATACAAACCAGTTGCTTATATCCCCTGGAGTCAGAAAAGCACTAGAAGCCTTGGACAAGAAAATCCACTGCCATGAGGTATGCTAGAGGGTGAACTGATGGCGGGGTAGGTACTTTGCTGTAACGACTCTGTGCAGAAAGCAGCGAAGCCAGTTACCTCTCGTTTATCAAACTATCTCACATCTACAGCCCAAAGCCTGGAATAGCTCAGCACACCCCAGTTTACACCCAAGCTTGCCTTGCAGGTACTTCTGGGGTTTCAATATTCTCAGAGGCAGAAAGGAAAAAATGAGAAAAACACTAGGAAGAAAAAAGAGGAGCAGTGCTGATATAATGAGCCTCCTGAACAGAAGCCTGGATGCTCTCTCCTTTTTTCCCCAGTCACCTCCCTTGTTATCTTCTGTTTACTTGAAAATCCCCATGAAACCGGCTGGCACAGCCTGACCCGCAGCGCTGCCGGGCCCACGGAGCTCCCAGGGACTCCACCTGGAGTCAGACTCCCTCCAGTACAGACTGCGTCCCACTTCAGTAGGATTTATGGAGGTGAAGAGCAGACCAAGAGCCAGCTCCAGCATGCTGAGCCGCGAGCCTGGGCACGCTCTGTCTGCATTGGTGGCTTCATGCCTGTTATGCCTAGGAGAAGCCAGGCTTGCAATACTTGCTGGCAGAGCGTCTGCCTGATCCATCTGGAAAACATCAGTACAAGCTTGTGCCCCCCAAAAGGCATGCAGGATGCCCCTAACCCATGCCCAACGCACACTGGCCCGTGACCAGCGTGGAGCTGGTAAGTCTGGACTGAAGGGGGATCTGTCTAGTGCAGCGTCCAAGTGGCAGCATGGCAGACTGTCCTGGTTTTGGCTGGGATAGAGTGAATTTTCTTCCTAGTAGCCGGTATAGTTCTGTGTTTTGGATTTAGTATGAGAATAATGTGTTGATCTGGTTGTTGCTAAGCAGTGCTTACACTGGTCAAGGACTTTTCAGCTTCCCATGCTCTGCCAGGTGCACAAGAAGCTGGAGGGGGCACAGCTGGGACAGCTGACCCCAGCTGACCAAAGGGCTATTCTATACCGTATGGCGTCATGGGCAGTATACAAACCAGGGGGGTTGGCCGGGGAGCAGCGATTGCTGCTCGGGGACGGGCTGGGCATCGGTCAGTGGGTGGTGAGCAATTGCATTGTGCATCACTTGTTTTGCACATTCTTTTATCATCATTATTATTTTCTCTTCCTCTGTTCTCCTATTAAACTGTCTTTATCTCAACCCACGGGTTTTACTTTTTTCCGATTCTCTCCCCCATCCCACCGGAGGGGGGGGGCAGGTGAGCGAGCAGCTGGTGGTGTTTAGTTGCTGACGGGGGTTAAACCATGACACAGACCCAGGTGGATTAGGAGCAGCGAGGCACAGAGCTGACTACAGCCTGCGGTGTGACATACAGCATCCTTATGGGCTATGTTAGAAGAGCTGGAGGAAAAGAACTTCTTGCCAGATCGTAAACTTCTTCCCAGAATACTCCCCCACCAGACACTGCCCCAAACCACTTGTGGCAAGGGACCACCGCACCTCCCTGCACTGAGCCCAAAATCTGCCTCCTTGGGCTTGTTTGGTTTTTAAACGGAGGTTGTGGCTGATTTCTGAAACGGATTCCAGAAAGAACCTCACATTGTCACGGATGTTGATGTCTGACCCCTTTGCAAGCAGCAGCTTCACCAGCTCGATATGCTTGTACTCAGTGGCCCAGATCATCGGCGTCCAGCCTCCATCGTCCTGGGGAGGGAAAGGAAAGGGTGAGACACGCGGAACGGGCAAGATGGTCTCCTGCTGGCTTCACAAGCCCCTTGGCAGCCACGGCAGGGTGCACCTTGCCTAGGAGCCACAGACCCCTTCCCTCCCCACGTCTGTCTCATCACTCTCCTTCAGTCTACGCTGCTGCAGGGAGAGGTCCCTCAGGGTCCTGCAGAGCCAAGCGTGATTCGAACCAACATGCCTCAGCAGGCTGGAGTTTATTTGCAGCTCAGCACACTGGCAATGGATCTCCAGGGCGTTCAAATACAGCTGACTGTCCAAACGGCACAACGAACATGCAGCTTATGTAAAAGCTCTTAGAAAGATCCCTGAGCAGCCTGGGGGAGCTGGCCTTCCCCCAGAACAAGGAACTCTGATGCAGCGCTGCCTCGCCCCACGGCAACAGATAAGCTCTGCGACGGCAAGTGCCAGGCTCAACCCATCCCACGGCATGTTCGTGATCCCACCCCCCCCTGCTAGGAGGAGCACAGGGACACCCTTGAGCAACAGGCTCCACCAGCAAATGCAGGGTCAAGGAGAAACTGCAAATCAAGGCAGATGGAAGGAAAGTTTCCATGAGGTCAGTGGAGGGGATCGCCTTCTCTGGCAGACAGGGATGCCCACGGCACTGTCATCCTATAATGTCTTCCAGCAGCAGGACTGTATTTGAGTAACCACTGCGCAGACAGCACGCTGCCAAGACTTGGGTCCCTGACCTGAGAAAAGCAGCTTCTGCCCCTCGCAGAAAGGCCTCACCTGGCAGTTGACATCCATCTTCCCGTTGGAGAGGAGGTACTGAACAACGTCGTAGTGCCCTTTCTTGGCAGCCAAGTGCAGACACGTGGAGCCCTCCGCATCCTGGACACAACCACAGAACAAGCGCTCAGGGGACATCCCTTCCCAGCATTTCCCATGTCTGAATGACACCACTGATGCTTAGGAACAGCAGAGAAGTCCATGGACGGAGCAGAGGACTCCAAAAGCCCTCGGCCCGCTGCCAGAAGGGGAGAGAGCAGCAGCAACCAATGCCAGCATGGAGCAGAGGGAGCTTGACATAAAGCTGAGAGGTGCAATCCGTGCAGAGGAGGAGGCTGCGAGTGCAAAGGCTATGGGAAGAGACGCCTTTGCAAAGCCTAGGGAAGGTACCAGCCCCAAACCCTGGTAGACTGATGCTCGCCTTCCCCAGTAGACCCTCTCCAACTCTTCTCCATGTGCTGGAGAGCCAAGGGGAGGCAGAAATCCCTTACAGAGGCAGAGCTTGCACTTTACATCAGACCATCTTGTCTCAACCTGAAATGCTTCATTTATACAGGTTTTTGTCTGTGTTTTATTACCACAAGGCCTTATCCCAGCACCTGGCAGCAGAGCAAAGGGGTAGCCTGCACAGGGGCTAGGAGCCTCCCGAGAGACCAAGTCCCCATTGTGCCCACAGCCGTCTGCTGAGATAGGAGACAAAAAACGATCGTGAAGGTTGAAAGGAAAAATGCCTTTGGGAGCTGAGAATGCAGCGTCTGGTGGAGATGGACAGGCTGTGAGTCATGAAGGAGACACTCCCACACTTACACCAAAGATCTCAGTGGCTGGAGCCTGATTTTTATCAGGCATTTATATCCCATGAGCTTAGCACATAGCAAGGCCCAGAGACCAGGAAATAAGGAGGAGGAAATGAAAGACTGAAACCCAAAATGATTCCTTCCTGCTAAGCAGCTGGAAGCAACATTGGAGGCGAGAGCTTTCGGATGGAGCCAAGTGGCGAGCATGGCACAGGGCTAGGGAGCAACCCTCCGAGCAAGGATGGGATGCCTCAGGTCAGGGATTACACTGTGTAGGCTTCTTGGGGTAAAGAAGGGGTTTCTACACCCCCTTAAGTGCCTGCCACATCTGAATAATGCCACAGCTTTCCCCTTAGATGAGCATGAGCCAAGTGCAGCTTCTCAACCCTACGGAGAGCAGGCATATTTCAACATAAAGTTTCTGCAGGTTTTGAGTGGGGCTTTTACGTCCTATTAACAGCATCGGCAGCTTCGCCCTGGGGTCTGAGAAGCCCCCACCCCGCACCCCCCTCCACCAGCAGTCCTGCAGGGCCGGGCTGGGCAGGCTCGGCACACACCCGCAGCAGTTAATGTCCGCATTTCTCATCCAAATGGCTGGAGCCGATTTTAAACGGCAATGTTGCTGCTTTCAAAAAAATGACTAATTTGGTGCAAGAAACTAATTAACATAATAACTAGTCTAGACTTCAGACGTGATCTCAGGCTTCCAATTTGCTTTTGCAAGCTCAGGATTTTTTTTCCTTCCCTTTACCTTTAGAAGCAAAAAACCCCCTCTTTTCTCTTCCACAGGAACAACTCAGGTGAGAGATGTCTGGATTGCTCCGAGACACTTGGGACAGTGACCAGCATGAACCCACACGTGCCTGTCCTGTCCTTTCCCCCTCCCTGGCTCAGAATCAGGCTCTCAAGGATCCATTTAAGGCTCGGGGTGGGTAGCACTGGATATCTTGTGCAATCCTCCTGGCCCTGCCAGCTCCTTCGCAAAAGGAGCATCCTGGCCCTGCTGTATTCCCCAGCAATAGCAGGGGAGTGCACCAACAGCAGCAGGTTGTAACAATAAGAAGTTCACGTGGGGAGGGTTCCTGTGCTCCAAATAGCATCTGATTTATGGGACTAATAAACGATCTGTATATTTTCCAAGATTGCAAAGCAACCAGAGCATGCTAAAGGCAAACAGACAGCTGCATTTTATTGTATTTGTTTAAATTAAAGGGTAGAGTTTAAAGATGGGGTCCAATTTTGCCACTGCGGCGTGACTGCAAGAAACCACATGGCAGTCCTTTGGAAAGCAAAGCTTCCTCTGTCATTTTTGCTGGTTTGGCAAGCACCTAATTACCAGCCCATTTTAAAATGTCACCCCAAAATTCTCATTATTAGAGTCTGTAGAGAAGGAAACTCTGAAATCAAACTCCAAATTCACTGCAATAGATTTGTGACACTAATACTTAGTGGCCACATATAAAATCAAATACCTGCTACATTTGGTGCCACAAAGTAAGGTAGCAAGTGGCAGCACTTGCCCCAAACTGCTCACAGCCAGGACACTGCACCATTAAAACGATACTACCGACAACCACAGCCTTGCCAAGCCTTCGCGCCCAAGAGAAGCAAGTCCATTTCCCCTCTGCCTGTGCACTTCCACCCAAGACTTAAAACCTATCAAGAAAGAAATGGTGGACAGAGGCTTCTTCAGGAGAAAAAGATAAGGAATAAACTGCTACCTTAGGATCTACTAGTGCTCCAGCCTTGATAAGGTATTTCACAGTTTCCAGATGGTTGTTTTCTGCTGCTTCCATCAGTGGGGTCCTCTGGTCTTCAGAGCAGGTGTCTATATTAGCACCAGCCTGTTAAGACGCCAAGGCAAATACAAGGACAGTTACAATCATTACTGGTTAGCAGAGGAAGGATGCGGGAGCAGAGATCTAGTAGCAACTTTTTGCCTGAAATTTAGCCATATTAAGCAGGGGGGGGGAGAAAGAAAGAAAAACAGGAAAGAAGGCAGTCCAACTTCACCTGTTTTGGAAAGCAGCACACACTTCCTGCCCTCTCTCCTGCCTTGTGCAGCCAGTAACCAAGGCATAAGGAAGCCAACAGCTAGTATTAAATAACTCTTGTTATTAATGCATTTTGTACTGCTACTTTACAGATATTGTTTGTGTAACAGTTTGAAAAAATCAGCCTCTTCCTTTTTCCAGCAGCTTTGTTTTCCCTCGTCTATCATGTCTACAGACACAATGAACAAAACAACCAGCTCTTCCCAATGTCACAAGCAGAAGGAACAACTTGCTGATTGCAACGGAGGTAGGTACTGTAAAAAAAAATCCTGGAGAGTGGCTAACTATTCCTGTTGAAGTCAACGGTAACATTTGTACAGAGGTCTCAGAGTATGCTCAGTTCAACATGGGAGTGCCTTGGACCAAAATCTTGCTCTTCTCCAAAACACTACTATGTCATGTATCTTGCCTGCTTTAACTCTTTGGCTTAGCTCAGTAACCCACCCAATACTTAAAACCAAAAGAAAATCTCAGAGACAGCACAATTCTTGGCAGGCCACGTGTGTATACATACGCGTGAAGCACAGACCCGTTTAGAGCAGCGACACGCTGACTCAGGTTCACCTGGCACAAGAAGTTAGCCCCGTTGCTTCCAGGTGCCTCCCACTGAATGCATTTGTTTTGATTACTTTTAAATAGCTAGAGCTATTTAAACCAGACCAGAGAAGAGGCATTTCAAGTTTAACAAGCTGGGGACATTCCCAGCCAAATACTGTGCTACCACAGTAGCCAGACATGAGGGAAGAGACAGGAAGGTGAAGGATTTTGGAAACAAACCAACCCTACTGATACTCAATTCAAATTGTTTGTAGTATCTCGCAAATTTTGCTCCTTTTACTCATACAAGTCATTCCGTTGTCTTCACATGCAGTAACTTAAGTGAGTGAGAGCAGCAGGGTAGGCCCATAGCTGCATCTTCAAACAGCACTTTGAAAGCCTCTGACTCCAGATGCTGAAATGCAACATCCCAGCAGGCTCATTTTCAAAAGACGTGGCATTGCTGCTTTCTCAAAAGCCTTTTAAGGTCTCCCTGTCACACAAGATAAACAAAAAAATACTTCCAGTAACTCCAGATGATGTGTGCCAGTACAAAAAAGACAAACTGTAACTTTTTAAAGCCTTCTTTTTTCTTCACATCATTTTGGAGAGGGTTCAACGAGAGCACCTCTATGTCTTTGACCATCTTCCCTCAATTAGAATCCAAAACTCAGACAATAAGCCAAACGTGCATCTTTCCTTCTCTTCTTTTCACATGAGACATTTACACTGTAGAGGAAAATTCTGCTCAGGTTTCAACAGAAAAGAAGACAGAGTCTGCTAGTTTGCAGGCTCCAGAGCCTACCTGCCTTCGTTGCAAAGAGCAACTTGGCAGCAGCTTGCAGATCACCCGCAGTCAGCCTGTGCTGGCGCATCTGGCAGCGCACTGCTCTGCGGGGTGTGCTTAGGCATATAGGTTCCCACATGCTCTGCAGTGCCCTACATCGAAGCTTCACATGCTCGTTGCCCGGACAGTGAAGGTTGCTTGGAGAACAGCCTAGGACAGCTTCAGTCATGTCCTCCAAGACCTCACACTACTTTCCACCACTCCTCCCTCAGCAAACCCTGAGAATAAGGAGGTTTTTATAGAAGAGACAGTTCAGTGCTGATTTCCAAGTGTGCTTTAGCCGTGTGGGGCAGGAGACCAAAAACCACAGAAAATTGCTTGTACAGAAGAACGTAAGTGGAGACAGACCTGAATCAGCATATGGCAGATGTCCACATGGCCAGACTCGGCAGCAGCATGGAGAGGGGTTCTCTTACTCTGATGCTCCATTTTAAAATTAGGGTCAATTCCATCCACTGAAAAACAGAGTAGAGATGCTTTCAACCACAATTCAGATTAGAGAAAAGCGTAACAGGAGAACCAGGTCTCAACTAAAGGCTTTTAAAGGATGGGTTCCCAGCCCATCCTCAGCCCTTCTCATGACTCACTACACATTCAAGCCAGAAAGCTCTCAGGGTAGTGCCATGGACACTAGATACGCAACAGCCCTCAAACCAAGAGCTTCAGAAACACCATGGAATTTAATACGTTTAAGGCATTGCAATTTCTACATAGGCCATCTCCCTCAGACTGACAATCCACCATCTCTCAGTGCAACAAAAACAAGAAACACTATACAAGGATAAAAAGAAAAAAAAATGCTGCTTTGTTTAAAGCAACACAGAAGTTGGAAACAACAAGGAGTCAGTACTACCTGGCCTTTTTGTCTCACCACTATTAACTGCAATTAAGATTAGCGATCCTCGTTGCATCCTTGCAAACACAGGGCTACAAAGTGGATGGAGCTTCTCCAACTAACACAAGCTCAGGATCTGGCCAGAGATTCTCACAGCTGTGCAAAGACTGACAGATGATGATGACAGCCAGACAAAGATGTCTGGGCATGATAACATGATGCATATGATGAGGCTGTAGTTAAATATCAATGAAGAACATTTTTGTGCTATTGAAGACACGAACAATGAAGCTAACACTTTCTAGAAGAAAAAAGAAGAATCTGATAAATGAAAAGAACAAAAAGCGTCCAAAAATGTACTGCAAAGTACTGGAGTGGAAAGGAAATGATCCCAAGGAAATATTGTGTCCTTCAAAGGGAAAGATTCCTCAGGAACATTTGTTGGTAAAAACAAGCTCAGCAGCTCAAAGTTGTCTGGTGACAGACAACTACGTACCCCCAAAACAAACCCTGTGTATGGAAGGGCTCTTCCTTTCTGCTCTCTTGCTGATGGGTCTCGGCTTAAGCTGACTCCCATCTCTTTACCTCTCTACGGGATGCAAATACCTAACTATCCCATTGCGCAGAGAGGAAAAGTTCTGTCAGACTGGAAAAATCACACGTAGGTCATGTGGGGACAGAAACAGCTTCTCTGGATAAAACTGTGCCCAAATGCAGAAACAAGTTGGGAGCAGGTCCACATTTCACAGAAAGATGAA
Organism: Mycteria americana; assembly: GCF_035582795.1. Lineage (NCBI taxonomy): Eukaryota > Metazoa > Chordata > Aves > Ciconiiformes > Ciconiidae > Mycteria > Mycteria americana. The sequence goes on along the minus strand of NC_134381.1, from coordinate 3,443,103 downwards.
GCCATTTCCAATGACACATCACTTGCAAAAGTGGCTTTCTCCTCCAACTCCACTCACAAGGGGCAGTGGGGAATACGACACGCTGCCATGCTGGGAACTGGACTCTGGCAGCTGCCTGGCAGGAGCTGGGAGTACTGCCAGACACAATGTCCTGGGAAGGAGCCACCTACCCAGCATAAGCAGGACTTTTTGCAGCTCTCCTTGCCTCGCAGAGAAGTACAACTGCTTTGGATGGAACCGTAACTTCTTGGGTCTGCGGTAGTGGGGAAAAGAGGCATAATTAATACTCACTGAAGAACACTGCTGGCATTTCACCCCACCCCACTGCTACCCCATAGGCATGACAAAGTCTGTTCCTGTGGGACAGCTCCAGAGTGCCAGCAAAACACAAGAACAACAAGTCTCCAGAAGGCGGTCTTAAAACTTCCAGCTCCAACCACAGAAAGCCTTGTTCTAATGAGGGCCGTATCTATCCAGTGCCGCTCATCAACAAATTCTGGGTCTTACTACTGTAAACGGGAACTCCTAGTAGTTACAGCTGCGGTTGGAGGGCCAGTGAAAAACTAAATCCTCCAGACAAATCAGTAAGACATTTAGAGCTATAACTGTTCTCTTGAATCAGTAATCTGTTGGAGGTGACAACTGAAGTCAACAAAAAAGGTCTGAGTGGGGCCAAAATCTAAAGAAGCTAAATCTCAGTTTTCTCTAGTTTAAGCAACTTTGCTGGGAACTGAAGAGACCCAGCAGTCGTCGTCTTACTTTTCGGAGTCCAGGGCAATCAGGGCACTTTCCAGAGTTTCTTTAACTGGTCCCTGGGTCAGGCTAGTAGTAGGCTTTGGAAAAACTGAAGACCCAGCCATGTCAAACCCCTCAGCAGCCGAACTTTCTGGCTTGTCTTCCTCTGACAACCGCATCCCAGTGCCACTGAGGAGAAAAAATGAGAGACAGCCAAAGCACAACCATTAAAAATACACCACAGCGTGTCTCTTATGCCAAAGAAGGAAAGGGAATGGATTTTAAATACCGATAAGTGTGAGTGAAATCGAAACACAAGCCAATACATTTTACAGCCTTTTCGGTAAGAATGTGCCCCAAAAAGGAGTTGCACTGCCCTATGATTACATTTTGATGTACTCTGTGCTACAGGAAACCTAGGAACATGAGGCAAGTCATAAAAGCCACCAGAACAAGATCAGATCGGACGGGAAGTTGGAGCACTGTTCAAGGCAGGGACGGCTTGATTTGTGTTTTTCTCTGCATTTTCATGCTTGTGCAAATTAGTGCATCCATTGGTGCAAATGAAGAGCTACAGCTAGGTACTGCATGAATTTCCCTGTCACTTAGCAGACCTGGCAACATCAACTCGTTCCACTATTATTCCATTCCTAACAATAATGGAAGGAATAGCTTTAACTCCTAAACCCCTCCTATCTTCATAGCCTCCACCCCAGCTGACCCTGTGGCTGCCATGCTCTTCTCCAACACAGCGAGCAACACAAAACACATTTGCAGATTCCTGCAGCAGAGTTTGGCTTGTCAGAGCAGGACCAGAAAGCACTTTGCTCCATCAGGAGGAGCACAAGCGTTCAAATGCAAAGCACGGTCTGGCGCAAGGTCTGAGATCACCACGTGCTCCCAAGCTCACCTCCCCGTCGTGGTGTCAGCCCTTCCCTCCACAGCTGCTGGTTTCTGCTGCTCGTACGTCAGCGACACCGTTGAGGTTGTGTCTGCTTTTGCTATTGTCACCTCCTTTGCCTTGGAGGCCTCTTCCCCGCAGTGTGGGCAGTAGCTCATGTCGTTGACCTGGGAGGCACAGTTCTTGTGGAAACGGTGGGAGATGCTGCTCTCCGGCTGACACTCCATGAAAGTGCCCTAAAAAAACCACAGAGAATAAATTCACACCTTGGTCACTATGTGCCTTACCCGTTCTACATGCTTCATCCGCAGATCTCTTAAATACTTCATTCATCACCACTCTTGTCCCTGGCGCTTCCAATACAGTAAGCAAGCACTGCCACTTCTTTAGAAGAGAACAAAACCAAGGTAATGGGGAAAAAACTCACTCGGTTAGGGACTGCAAAGCAAGTTTTTTTAATTGCACTTGGGAAACAGAACCAAGAAGTCCCATTTTCCAGCTCTTTCCTCTAACGCTTGAAGTTCTTGCTTAAGTTTCTAGAAGTGCCAGTGTACTGTAAGGACACCCCCAAAACTGGAAAAGAAAACTTCAGACCTGAGTGCTGAGCCAGCGTTAAAACTACCTAACAAAGCTGCGCACAAACCATTCAAGGACCTACATGAATATAATTAAATCAGCTGTTAACCCAAATGTAACCTAAAGCATGCGAATTCTCTGCTTGGACCAGCCCTGTGTGCTGTTTAACCCCAATAATGTGGCTGACTGCTCATTCAACAACCTTGGGCAACTTTTCTTAAAGTTATTTTCCCTTTCCAGCAAAGTCCGCTGAACTGAACTGAAGGTACCCCAGAATTCACTGCCCTGTGATATGAGTGCTACCTGAAGCCCTACTGTGCTCTGTGTTATTAGTGATGGATGGCACAGACAAACACTCCCAGATTCCCCTGTGTGAACTATGACATGTCACTCAGAGACATAAGAGCATGTAAGGAAAGGCTAGTTAAAAGCTACTCTTCTCCTGAATTCACGGTCCTCCCAAGCAATCTAATTAAGTCTGTTTCAGCTTTGCAAAATGCCTTTAAGGGTTTTGAGGATTTTATCTTTTAAATGATCTTTGACTCAGCATGAAAACCCAGGATGGCTCCATTTATTATAGTTACAATAATGCTTGAGACTACTGTAGCATCTTTCATTGAGTCATCTTGAAGAACACTAGCATCAGACAATTAAGCCTCCCCATCACCCCATGAGGCCCTCAATTGGTGTTTTTTAGCTTTACCAACAGGGAAACTAGGACGCTGACAACTTAAAGGACTGGACCAATGCTATTAAAAGCCTCGGTAGCAGAGGTGGAAGAAGCAGCAGGAGATCTCAAATACTGCCTTGTTCCAGTGCCATCACTCAGGTTCCCCGTCTAAACCCTCATGAGCAGGCAGGGGGACAGAACCACCCTTGTGTACACAAACTCATTTACAAACCAAGCTAATACAATGTTTGATGTGATTGATCTGTATAGAGAAAGAAAAAAAAAAACCCCTTGTTCCAAAGAAATTCCTAAGGCAAGACTTCCACCGTGTGAAATCCCAGTGAACACCCTTCAGTAACACCCCTTGGAGTCTCCAGGAAGATAAAGGTGACAATTGCAGCTACCCTCACACACATTCCTGTTGAAAACACCACCTGATGTGCTGTGGAACGAGCTGGAGCTGATGCCAGGAAGTCAGTAAACCCCTTTAGGTACCATCTCCACCTTCAGCTCTTCCAGCTACTGCGACAGGTACCCCCTTCCCTAGATTGAGAGCACGGACTTACTGCAGTGCAAAAGTATCCACAGCCAGGGCAACACTGGTGTTTCACCATCCTCCCTCTATGGTCCTCACACAGCACCAAAAGCTGGACTTTGTTAGACGGGCGCATCAGTTCATACTTAACCACACTGTTTGTGCATCGGCCCAGCTGGAACAGGAGAAATTAAAGGAAATGAAATTACTGGAGACCAAAACACTCTCTGTGCTTGTGCGGAGGAAGATTTTGCACACTGCCTTGATGAGCCCTGGCTTTTTCACAGTAATTCAGATGTGTGCCAGATAGCATTAGCAGTGAAGCAGGAAGCTGTGAAAGCTGCTCTCACAGGAAGAAATGCATCATTTACTAACTAACATGCATGTGGACCCTGAGTCGTTTGTTCCTTGCAAGAAAAAAAAATCGTAACTAGAAATACGCAACAGCCAAGCAGCCGCAGAAGGGGCAGTCCCATGGGCCTGACTCACACAACATACGCTCTCCTTGTGCCAGGAAAAGCGGGTGTCAGTGACCAAGAGAACAAGACCATACGCACTAAATCTTGTTACTGTTCAAAAGTATAAGTCACAGGAAGATAAAGGGAAAAATAATTGCTCTTCGTTGCCAGCAAAGTTATCGTCTGTACTGGTTCCAGCACTGGCCCCTGCCCAGACCACAGGGATGAATAGCCAGGCTTTCATGAGAGCTCAACTACAGTCACATTTTGAGCATGTTTTCTGAAGGATTTCACCAATGTATGGCTCTGGGCTTAAAAAGCTGTCTTCTCGTGCACCACCTTGTCCTGTTAATGACAGCAGGCTCCATAATTGGGGTTCACTTTTCCTAATCAGTGTTACTCGTTCTGCTGCGTCAGAAGGATCAGCACTTCCTTCTGCTGCCCCCATTCATACATCTACGACATTTTCACATCCCAGTTGCCACCTGCCAGCATGACGCAACGCTGGGTTCTGTAAGTTCCTCTTGATAATAACCTTGCTTTCCCCAGATGCTTGGCAAAGGACATTTATAAACTAGAAATATAAACGTGAAAGGCTGCTACAAGGAAACGTCCCTACCGGAATCTGTGCATGGTTTACTGTGCGCTGCCACCATGAGCAGAGGAGTCAGTCAGGAACACGGTGCCTGCTCATCACCAACAGACTGTCCCTCTGGTCTAGCTGAGGTTTGATTTGCTGCTTTTTCCTCAACAAAACTAGACTTTCTCTCTAATTGTTTTAAACTCCATTTCTCCTGCAGAATCAACACCCCTACAGAAAAAGAGAATGGATTTTAACCTAGGCTCATCGCTTACCCCTAGCATCTCTGATTCAACTTGCCCAAATTCCAGCTGCAAAGCCTACCTGTGGTTGTGACACCTTGGCGAGACTGATCACCGTTACCCCACAGACCCCAGGGGCTGCAGGGGTGGCAGGAGAGGACCCTTCCATTGATTTTTACTTATGAGCTGAGGAAATCTGATTAACACATGAAAAGCTGCCCTGTCCATGTGAGAAAGTCCCTGCATTATTATGTCATACTACATTATTTGTTAGAAACTCTAAAAAAGTACAAAATTATTAATTGCTATTTTCCAACCATTAGAGAGTGCAGCAGGGTGCTCATAACTATTTATAACATTCTCCAAGGACATGACAGTCTGGAGAGTCCACTATTCACACATATAATATCCTTGTAACATCTATGAGTCACTTATCCCATCATGAAAAAGAACCTGACATAAAGCATGGCCTTTGCTATTCGATTTCTCTCCAATTCATGCAGGGACAGAACTGTCAAACCACCATATACACGGGAAGGAACTCTTCCTATACCTTTTGTTTATTTGGAAACCCTGGGGTCCTCCTCTCTCCTGTAAGTCTCCAGGGCATTCTCTTCAATGAATCAGTTTTGCCATGCTTTTGAAATTCCTTTCTCTATAGGTACCAGCACATACTAACAGAAGCAGAGCTGGACTGCAAACCTGATTATCCCTTTCTCCTTCCATCCACGCTTCTCCTGGGATCCTACAGGAGAGCTAGGGATATTCTCACTCCTTGTCCTACTACCAGCAAGTACCAGAGTGCTACAGTGTGACTGTGGCTCAGCTGAAGCTTAAAAGAAACCCACGTGCCTCCCAGTAAAAGGAGGTTCTAGCAAGTGTGTTCCTGTCCTGCAGTCTCACTTGCCAGACTCTGGGAGGGAGTCACTTCTGCCACTTACTTCCACACTTCTGGAACCAGTAGAGCCCAACTAGCCCAGCTGTGATCGACTGAAAGGCATTCAGTGCAATCATTTTCAGTCAGCCAGACCTGGAGCCTGCGCAGGGTTGCCAGGACATAGGAAGCTTTCTAACAGAAGCCTCTTGGGGGAGGAGGAGAGAGGAAGGCTGGGGCAGACTGAGACAGCGGAGGGCATGCCAAGTTCCCGAAACTCAAGAACTGGCTACGGAAAGGTTTGCATCAGCTCCTTCGTAGTTAAGGGAAACCAGCTCCAAGCTTCCTCTGATCGGATTTTCTCACTTTGATGCATGCTAATGTATTTTAGCCCACTTGGCCTGAAGTGTGTCTGTTACATCAACTTGATCCAGCCGCACAGGCCAGGACAAGCAGGAGAGATCCACCCAGTGCCTCTCTAACTGCCACCTCCTCCCTTTCGAGCGGCTTCAACCCAACTGTGATACGCGCAGAGTGCTGGAGCCCTCAGCTTAGCGAGTGAGATGTTTGCCCTGCCGTTCCCGCACACCAGTGCGCTCCCAGTCTTGCAGGCTGCAGAGCCCCTGTATGACCCGACACGTGTTCCCAGCACAGCATTTTATTCTTCGTGTCTTTGTCCTCCGCAGAAAAGTCTGCGAGAAGCTGAAAGACAGGCTCCTACCTCGTTATCCACACTCTCCGTGGCCATGCACTGGTTGTTGGCTAGCGTGGTGATCTCTCTGCTTTTGGGGGTTTCCATCCGACAGCTACAGAGGGGGACTTCCTGCAGACCATCTACTTCCATTGATTCAGGACCATTGGAAAGACCTGGAGCACAGAAGAGCAGTAAATCAACTCTGAAATTCTCTTCCAGAAGAAAGGATGCAGTCCATCAACACCACCCACGTCCTGTGGCATCTTCCCATTCCATGTCCTGAAATGCTTTCAAGGCATTATCTAAATCCTGTAAAAAAGACCCTTTTCTTACACCAGCTGGGGTTTGCAAAAGCATCCTGTACTTTTCTAAGTCCAGCCACACTACAGATGACTGTGCTGAAATCGAGAATAGTAAGTTAAGAACATTTTACTCTGAGAAAACCTCAACAAGGAAAAGCAATGATGAGGTACAGATTTTTATCAGCCTGTCTCTCCTCCCCACCTGCCCCACAACACTGTGCTCTGGCACCAGAAAATTCGCAGGAAACCACCCGGAGCTGGAGATTTGCATAGTTAGTGGAGTGATAAATAGAGAAGATCAGGAAAGCACAAACTTCTATTTGCAGAGGCTTATTACACAGATGGGAAAACAAAATTCCTGGGACTATTTGGTCTCAGCCAACCAAGAATTACTTATTTTGGAAAGAGAACAAACCAGGGAAAAGAAAGTAGCAAGATGCTCAGATGTTCTTGCCTTCTCCTCATATCTTTCTCTCAGATTTTGAACATTTTCAAACGTATTTAAAGGTGGATGATGGCTTTTGAGGGGCCCACTGCCAAGTATGGGGGCACAGCATGAATGTTCTTGCGGCTCCTCTGGATTCAACTCAATCACTAGGTTACCCATGATTGCAAACACTGGCCTAACGACAAAGGGGTTGCTCTTAGTCCTACACTCCTATTCTAATCCTACACAGTCGTAACACCTCTTTGCAACGTTTTCATTACAGAAACAAACCCTCAAACATTTGCCTTTGGACCGGTTCACCCTGAAGTGTCCCCAGCTTTCCCCACCTAAGCCTGCTATGGGATTGAGTCCCAGTGAGAACGAAGCGTGCTGCTATTTTTTAAGCTTTTGAAAGGAGAGTTATTTTGCTGGAAAGTTTCAAAGATCAACTTAATTCCTGGGGGAGATTCCTCTTTAGCTGCCCTGGCAAAGGCAGCGCTCCCCCTGCAGCATCCTGCCCACGGCTACGAGCCTATCAGCCGAGCACAAGCCCCTTTCATCTTGTAAGGGGTTTCCTTTAGCCAACAAGTTGCAAGACCAAGCCTAGAGAAGGGATGGGATATTTCAAGACATACAAGCAGAGAGAAAGTCCCTGCAGTTTTCATGTAAAATCCTGTCAAGATCTTAAAGGTTTAAGAGCTTTTTCTAGGACCCCAAATCACAAAGCTCATTCCTTGCCTTCCGAGCTGTCTCTTTCATAATCCTTTTGACATCCAGAGGCTCTGGTGAAAGCATCCCTCGTCCATCCTGACCCTCCCTCGGTGGTGAACACTCCCACCCGCTCTTTGATGCGCCTCTATGAAAGGAGCCAGACAACCTTTGAAAGTGAAAGAGCGACGGGGGGCAGACGGACGGATCCGGGTCAGCCGGGAGGCGCTGGACCCGAGGCGAGTTCAGCACTGGGAACAGCGGCCGGGGGCGAGCACCCAGGAGCCAGCGCTAGTCCCTCCTCTTCCCGGGGCTGGACAAGAGGATCCTGGGGGGCACTGAGGAGATGCCAAACCGGCACCCTTCAGGGAAGGGAGCGGAGCTGCCGGGGGGCACGGCGGGCTGGGCCAGCGCCTCGGACGCCTTGCCGGGCGTCCTCCCGAGCCACCGGGCTCCCCATCCCCATCCCGCGGCCAGCGCCGAGGGTCCCGGCGGCGGCGGGCGCTGTGCGGCCGGGCCGGGCCCGCCGCCGCCAGGGGGCAGCCGGGGCCCCGCACGCTGCGCCCGGCGGAACAAAGCCCGGCCCGGCCCGGCCCGGCCCGGCCCGGCGGAACGAAGCCCGGCCCGGCGGGGCTCGGCCCGGCGGCCCCCACTCACCTCCCGCCGGCGAGGAGAGGATCCCCTTCACCCGGAGATCCAGGGAATCCAGGGACACCTCCATGTACTCCATGCTGTTCTCCTGGCCGGGGCCCTCTCTGCCTCCCAAAGATGGTTTATAGGCTTCGGCACCTAGATGGAAACACACGCGTGTTCACGCGGCTCAAAAAGCAGCGGTAATAAAATAAATAAATGGCGTGCAAGCACGTGCGGGTGTAAAGGCCATGTTTAAGCGAGCAGGCTGTATGCAGGCTCCTCAGGGAGGCCATGAGTACAGATGCACATAGAATCATGAAAATGCAACATCTGGGCGTATGTGGCACGATTGATCTCTTATTTCCTTCCCTGTCTGATCAGACAGATTTTCCACTTCCACTTAGGTAGGTAACAACAAAAAAAAAGAATAAATGAGACAAGTTCTGCCTCTGAAAGGCACATCTGCCTGCTGCCGTACTGCATCGGCAGCAGAAGCTTAAATGGCACAAGGAAGGGATGAAACCAGGGCTCAGCGCATCCTCTTGTCTCCGACCTGCTGCAAAGGGCTCCTGGTACACTCCAGCCAGGCAGAGCGAACCAGCTAATCATGTACATCGGGAAGAGGATGAGACAGGTGACATTCAGCTTAATGGGAGGGGAAAAACATAAAAGCCAAGTTCTCTGGCTGTAAGTGAACAAAGCTGCTGCTGGGAAGAGATTGCATGGGGGATCCCTCGCTGGGAAGAGACTGCGCGGGGACCCTCAGAGCCTTCGTGGGAATTCTCAATCTCTTCGCACTCCCTTGGCTTCGCTTTCTCTCCTGGTTTGCTTCTCCCACTCGGGCTTGGCCAAGAGACTTGCATTAGCCTGAAAGACTGGCTGCCACCTTTATCGAAGGGGTGGAAAACCAGTCTGCATCGGAAATGAAGAATTAGCTATTGGCTCTGAAAGGGATCAACGGCCCCCGCTTCTTCTTGAGAAAGGGGCCGCCTTGGGAGGAAGAGGAGCAAGCCAGATGACTGACAAGCCCCAGGCACAGACCAGAGGCTGAAACACGGTCATTTAGCTCAGAAGCAGCCACAAATCTGCTGATAAAATACAGCCTGTTTGCAAAGAATTAGCAAACATGGAAGAAGAAACTCTTTGATGGCATTGGATGTGTGAAATCTTAATAACAAAGCTGAAGGCACAGCATCACTTCAGAGACTACCCACTTTTTTTCACCCATCTTATTACCTTTCCTGAAGAAGAAGAATCAGATCCAGCCCGCACTCCTGGCTCTCCCCATCCCACAGCTTTCAGAGGACAAAGGCCACTGAAACCTTCTTTTGAGTGCTGAGTAGCTTAGGTCAAACAACCTGAACCACCTGAACAATGTCCACACCATGAGACGGGCCAGAGGTAGCTCATTACAGATGTTGTGGTGCTTTCAGAACAAGCAAAGACAACCTGCACATTCCGTTCAGCTGGACAAACATCCATACAAAAGCAACTGAGCATCACATTCCCCGAGCTCATGGGACATGAGTCGCGAGGTCTTTTTTGGATATTCTAAAATAAAGGGAGTTCATGAACAAAAAAATATTCCTCCAGCATGCCAAGTATAAAGCCACCTCATATTTATTCTGCTGTTAAAGTGTGCACACCAGCAGTTACTGCCAGTGAGATGCAAGTTCACTCCCTGTTTTATCATACAGCCCATCCTCGTAAAGGATGAGCGAGCTCTGCAGACAGCCACTGCCTCATGGGCCTCAGGTCCTTACCCCTCCACCTGGAAGGCCAATTTCTGTGTAGTTAAGGAACAAAACACAATTAGTTACCTAGCACACTGGCTTGTTTCTTTTTATTCCTCCGTCTCCTCTTGCGGGTGGGTTTCAACCATGGACTGTCCGTCTTTCCTTTCCTCTTCAGCAGCTTCTTCTTGATGCTGGACTCCGAGCTCTGAATAACCAGAGAGGCCATGTGCGTGTAAGGCATGTTGGTGTCAGCATCCCAGCAGTCCTTTGCGCCCATGAGAAAGAGCCTTCTCGCAGCTTGAGTTACGCGAAAAGGCCTTAAGGACTGGGGGTTTGAAATCGAGTGGTGCTAAGATGTCCTTATAGCACCCAAAAGGAAACACATGCACACGTGGGTGTATTTCCTGTCATTTCAATAGTGCATGCTTCACTTTCTCTTCCATGTAGGCTCTTACACCACACTCATTGCAGTAGTAGCTGAGCACCTCCGCGCAGCAATGCAAGTATGCAGGCACACACACACTTTCAGCCTCTCCCCGGAAAAAGTTGGCTTTTTTTTTCCAAACTAAAATATTCACATTGCTCCACAGTCATGTTAGCAAACGCCAACAAAAATCTGCCTTGCACCTAAAGAGTCACCTTACAGGGCTGGGACAGACCCGAGGGAATCGAACTTTACAGTAGCAGACCAGCCCCCTCCCTGAGCAAGGTACAGGGCATCACATCAGCACAGACCAATCATGCAGCAAATAGTCAGACACACATCTGAATCTAAGCAGGGTTTGGGTTTTGGTTTAAAAACTACAGTTGTCTGGGGTGGGTTTTCAAAGCCAACATCAAAACAGGGAATCGGGCACCCCAACCGTGTAAGGCAGTCTTCACAGCACCAACCATAAAATTCACATTCGAACTGAAACTGCCAGCTCCTGATGCTTATCCATCTCCCACCGAAGCCTATGAAAAACCTCCTGCTACCGTTACCAGCGGCTGGATCAGGCCCTACCTTCATGGCCTACCTTGAGAGGAAGCCGATGCTGCACCATGCCCTGTTATCGCAGCGAACGAAGCTGGGCAAAGGCGGTGCTGAGCCTTGGCTCTCTGGGGCAGCTCTACGGCGTGTCTACGCTGCCCCTGATAACAGTCCCCGAGCGTGGGCTCGGTTGTGCCCCGCCACGTGGCTTACACCAATTGCATCACGCCGCTTGTGTGGGGGAAAGGTTTGTGTTTGAGCCAGTCTCTGTCTGGGAACCGACTGACTCACCAGATATGAACAGAGCAAAAACCACCGACTAGGATGTGGAGATATGACTTGGGAGTTTGGACTTGACTGCAAGCTCAACCCTTGGTTTCAGCTAACAAATGCTACAGACTGGCCTCAGCTACCCAAAGAAAAGAGCAGGCTACACAGCCCTTGCTGCTTGGTCCTCTCCGGCTCCTGTAGTGTCAGAGCACAAGGAACAAGACCCTAAAGAGCTTCAACGATTCACTTGGTATAGTAATTTCTACCTTCAGCTCAAAACATCAAGAAAATGAAGCCAAGAATTTTCTCAAGGTGACTGAAGAGTTGGGGTGCCCTTAAATGCTGGCTCCTCAACTTGAGGTGCTGTGGAAAGGGAGCAAAATTTTAAAGTAAAGTGGAGGATGGGGGACAGAGACAATCAATGAACAACAATTTAAATAAAACTCAGGTTCTCTTCACCAGCCATCTAAACATCACCAACAGCTGGTGAAAGTCTTGCCCTCGCACTAAACAGACAACCTCCTAGGGAGAGCGTCTGTCTGTCTGTGTGCTCTTTGTATGTCTCCCTGATAAGAGCTGCCAGCTCATCTGGTACCTGAGGTGGCATGTCAAATCAATGTGAATTTAGGCCGTGGGCTGGGCCAATGGATTTGTGAACAACTCCACCTGGGCTCCGAAACGGCATGCTGAGCTTCAGGTTGTTAAGAAAACATTGCTGGCTCCTACCACTCGCCAAGTCTGCATCTGAAGAATTTAAGCACCCTTAAATATTTCTACTAACGTTCAAATGATTAAAAACAGTCAACACCTTGTTGAAAACAACAAACAAAAGCCCATTAATTAGCATCAGAAAGCAATTAACTGTATCACAGATCAGGGTTAAGCACCTTGTGGAAAACAATACTCTGTGTGGGTGGTTTCAGAGAGTGAGTTTTGTCAGAGACATGAAACTACACCGCTTCTCTCTCTCTCTGGCAGCAGTGCAAAGGGGAAATTATTATCAACAGGACAAAGGCTGAAAGACGCATTTAGCAGCCAGGCTTACCAAGTCAGACTCATCTCCATCTTCCTCCTCCTCCCCAGACTCTCCAGACTCCTGTTCCTCCTCAGACTCGCCATCATCAATCTGCAGCCACCATTTGCCCAAGAACAGAAAGAGTCGGTCAGGTCAGGTCTCTCAAAGCAGGGCATCCCCCCATCATCCTGCTGCGCCCAGCACCAGCCTGCACGTGCACTAACAGAATCTCCTCTCCAGGACAAGAACTCCAAGGCTGTTAATGCACATCATGGAACATCCATGAGGACAGTACAGGGAAAAAAAAATTGACCCCAGAAGAAAGTTTTCCAACCAAATCTTAACTTCTGTGATCATCTAGAAACAGCCTCGTGTCTACACTATGTACCGTGATTTGGGAAAAAATGAACTAAACCAAAGTGCTTTACCAGTCTGTTACAAGCAAGACTAAGAAAACATCTCTTACTGGTTCAGTGAATCCCATGACTAAATGTGGTGGGGGTTCTGCATGTATGCTGGACCACAGACTTACGTAGCAAGGCTGAAGCTGGGGGGTAGGTGGGGAGACTCTCACAGGTGCAATGGGGAGCAGGAAATGGTCATCAAAAAGCCTCATTCCACTGCTGTGCTTTCTGCCATCTTGCAGGCTAAGAAAACCTAGAGATTGCCTCAACTTGTGCCACTCAGACCTCACGCATACAAGCAGTGTCCCGTCCCGCTCCTTCAAGTCCGGCACAGGGCATGTGAATACCTTTCTGGCGTTGTCTGCATCGGACACGCTGTCTTTAGAGGTCCTGTTATCATCTGCAGGAAACACAGCTGCCTGTTCTGCTCCATGATCATCCTCCTCTTCCAACTCATCAGAGTCTTCCTCTTCAGAGTCTACATCTATGCTTTCCCCGTTCACATGAGGGCTGGCATCACCCAGGTCCTTTTCACTCTGAAAGTTGTCCAAGCACACGAGCCACAAAGACAACATCAATTCACAGGACAGAGCAGCTGAATCCATCCCAGACCACCTCCGTGCTAGGAGTCTTAAAGCTGCCAGGGGCTGGCTATACATCCCTCCAGAGATCTTCAACGCTGCCAGCAAAGCCGGCCTGAGAGCCTGCCACATGTCACCTAACCCTTGCCACCTGGGGAACGAGGAGCTACGAGGAGTCATTCCAGACTCACGGCTGTACAAAGCATTAAGGGGAGGAGGGCTGCTGGGCAGGAGCCTTCAGACAGACCCCTGCAGTCTAATTCAAACACGTAAGGGCAGCTCCACCGTGGCACACCAAGGGTGCAAGAAGGTTTCTAGGGAATGGAAAGGGAAGTTAAATCAGAGAGAGGGATTTTCACTCCACTCCACGAGAGCCTAGCACTGTTCTCCTTGAATTCAAAGACCAAAACTTCAGGGCATGGGTTGCAGCAAAAGCAGAATTTGATCAGGAGTGAGTTCCTGTCTAAAGCTTTTTTAAGTAACTGGTTGTTTTGCTGTACAGCCTCAAGCAGCAACACTAGACAGTTACCTTGAGGACTCTGAAACAAAAAGGTTACCACATGGGGTGTGCTTGAAATCTCTCTAGTTCCACAGGACTCATGGGACAGAAGGGGAACATTCACTGGAAAACGTTTGTTTAAGAGTTGGTACCTGAACAGCCACCCTCAAAGAGCCATTTTCAAAGCAGCAAGACTGCTATGGGCAGGATGCTGTCACCAGAGAGAAGACGTAGACTCAGAATGGAAGATGCTGACGGTAACAAGCCAGCACGTTCCTGCACCTATACATGGGGTTGGTGTGCCAGGACAAGGGACGTGTACAGTGATAACAAACATGTCCAGTGGGCTCAGTGGTCCCCTCACCTTGGCACCCGCAGAGGAATGAGTTATGCTCTTAAACATCTCAATCATTGTTCTCTGTTTTAACACTTTGGTCTTTTTCTTGGGAACCAGGCTATAGGTTCCCATTCTCCGTTTTTTCTTCCGAGATACTGCAGCAGCTGGAAAAGAGAAGCAAGAGAAACCCAAAGGTTGCTCAGGAATGGAAGGAAGAAGAGAGAGAGAGTAGAGGCTGTACTACAGGAAACCACATTTGAGGGCACAATCTGAGAAAAAGGCTTCCCACTCCAACTAATTTATTTACAAGTCAACCAGAAGATGACACACACATACATGCAAACACACAAAGAGCTTTCTGCCAGTGCTGCAAACCCAAATTCTGAGTATCCTCTCCACGCTCCTTCTGGCCCCTGCATCACCATACACAATATCAAATCCTTACATTTGCCTGCGTTTGGCAGTATTGCTGATGCCGTAGGAGGCTGAAGAGCATCCAACTTGCTCAAATAGATACTGCAAGGCTAATAATACCAACTTACAATGAAAGCGATCGTACAATAACTGAAGAACACAAAGGGAAAAGGTACCTTAAATAAAGAGCCGTTTACCATTTAACCTCTTTTCACACCTACTATGGAAGTTTGTTTGACTCCTTTCACTACTTTGATTGGGTCTTAATTTGTTAAATCTCCCTCCTGGCCTTCTAATCAAATCAGTCATCACACCTCACTGCCTGATGCTGTCTTTGGTGAATACACATCAGAGGGATGCTTAGTGCAGGCTCTTTTAAGAATAGCGTACAGCAGGGAACAGCCAGCTTCAGCACCAGTATTACCGTTTGCAGCTGTACAGCCTGTTCCTTGAAAGCATTTCTTCATCTCCCACTACGATGAAATTTCACCAAAAATCTATGAAGACACCTCTCCGAAAATTCTGTTAACCCAATTAATTTTATTTATGAGGCTGCAGTTCATGGTAAGCAGTTGTTGTGGTGATACACAAAGTCCTTCAGAACTGATAGAAACATCTTCAGAATATCACACGGGAAGACGGGATGGGAGCGTCTCCTCTAACAAAAACTTTTAGCAGAAGAGTGATCCTCGGTGTGGTGGTGCCTGACAGAGCATGCCTACCTGCCCACGCTGCCTGGGAGGGACCTGCACCCCATGAAACAAGGCGGCGCAGGAAGGACTGCGTGGCAGGTGCTCCCCGCGGAGCAGAAAACTGGTGGACTTCACTTGGGAGGCTACTTTAACAGGGGACTGCAAGGATGCGCTCTGTACAACATATCCAGAGGTGACCAGAAGGGAGTCCAGAGGACGCAAGCATCACGCTTGCAGTGCAACGGCCACTTGCAGAGAAGTGGCTAGATGAAACGGCATCTGTCAAACAAGGTCTAGAGCAGCAGCCCTTTCCCAGCAGGAAAGGAAACCCTGAAGGAGATTCAGTGGGAAAAAGGTACCAACAGAGGTTTCAGTCCTTGTTAACCTGCCTCATCTCCCACTCAACCACGCACACACACACCTGAGAGGCGGGTGCTGTTAGGAATTTTAACTCTGTCCTTTTTACCCGTCTGCGACTTCGTGGTGGCCACATAGCTCTGGTTCTGAGGTAGTGACTGGTGAAGGCCTGGGAGAGAGGGCAACGGCAACGGCTTCCCAAACTCCAGGATGTTTTTGTTGCCTTCCTCCTTGGATTCTTTTTGATCTCTGCTGTCTCTCCCATCTTTGGGGTCTTTACTTGCATGCTGGAAAACAAAATGCAGTTAAATTGAGCCTCTGCATTTAAAAAAAAAAAATCAAGACAATAAATTTAATTCCTTTCTCTCAAACATAATCACTTTCATTTGAAGATAGGACCACACATTCAAAGCAAAAGCACACAGGCCCTCCTCTAGCACATGTTACTTTGCCTAAAGGCTCCAAAAATACTCCCAGCCTGCTGCTCCTTCACTTGTTGAAGGCTGTTGCCTTTGAAGGTGAAAGGCTACCTCGCAGAGGCAGAGATGGCAGATCCAAAGCAACTGCAGATAATGAAAAGGATCAGACAGTATTTGCACAGGCATTTGGTTGGCTCCAGAGAAGACAAATGAATGCAACAAATGCATCTATTCCCTGAAACAAGCCCCGAGTGCGGCTGTCACATCAAGCACGCACGAGAACAGTGTCTTGCAGAGACATTTCGGAAGAGCAGGCAGCAACGGGAAGGGATCCTTCCTTTTGGACAGCATTTGGCACAATCAAGGCTTAGCAAAGGCTGTGGTCTCCCAGCTCTAGCCTAGCACACAACAAAACACGAGCAGAGAAGGTATTTATCTGATGTTGTAGGTTCATCTACAGTGCTGCCACTGCCGCAGCAAACACCTGCCTGAGCCTACCTTAAACCAGCTAGCACAGGCACCGCCAACCTAGCTGTTGCAACACCAAACAGAGGGCAGGCTACAAGCTCCTACTGAAAATCTGATCAGGCTCAAGAGAATTTTGTAGTTGCTCCTGCACTCCTGTCGCTGCAGCCAGGCTCCCGGGCCCCAAGGCAGCTTGCACCCGCTCTGATTCAAGCTTGTACTCAATGCGAAGTCTCACCCAGCACCTTCAGGCATGAAAGCAGGGTTCCTGCAGCCCCCTGTCCCACAGCACTGCACCTTTTGCAACAACCAGTGTAATAGCAGAGAGTGGGGTAAATGCTGCCACTCTGATTTGACATCTTACACTGGATTTGCCCTCTTATGTATTTAACAGATGACCTAGGTGCATCCACACCTCTCCATACAACTGTCCACTCAACTGCCAAGTAGGAGGCAGGTTTGGCAGAGATGCTCCAGAAAACCAAGAGCACAGTTAGCAGATTTCAAGCTCTGCGGTGGCAACGTTTTAGTGCTGCCCCACTTGCAGGAAAATACTTCTTATGGGACTTCTGAAGCAACAGCTGAAATACCAAAAAAGAAAGAGGAATCCAGGCAAAAGAAAGAAAGGGGAAAAAAAGCAGCGAGCAATAAAAACACTCTTTAAAGTCCAGGTTCAGCTAGGCACTCTTAGAGACTGCTTTCAAGTAATGTGACCTTGTGAACAAATGGGGAAGCGACTGATTCTCCTAATTATGGCTCTGCCATGTGCACACTGCTGGCAGAAAGCGAGGTCCCGGTTGCAGACAGCAAAGCTGTAATGATAATCAAAAATGACCTGCATAAAGAGGCCATCAAATTGCCAATGATTCCTGCATCAAGCCCATAACTTATGGCTGAATTGCCACATCTTTTCTTAAAAGGCATCTAGTCTTGGATTAACGATTTCAAAGACAACAAATCTACCATATCCTTTGATACGTTGTTCCAATGCTTAATTGCTCTCACTGTCAAATAATTAAATGCATTATGCATTTCCAACTAAATTAAAAAGCCCTGCATCATCAGAAATTCCCACTCCAAGTAGATACTTATGGACTATGATCAACTTTTTTTTTTTTTTTAAACTTTCTCTTCAATAAGTTTAATAGAATAAGCAAATTAAGTGTCCATAGGGTGATTTACTGGACATTGGATCACTCCTGAGACTGCTCCCAGTTTTCTACCCCTTAAAAAATGTACATCAGGAGTGCTGGACACAGTATGCCAATAATAGTCTCAACAATACTATTTATACCTCTTAGAAGTCCCTAGTTTATAGACCTAAAGGTTAACGGTAACTCTTGGCTACAGGATTGTTCTGAGAATTCCCAAGTCCCCTGGAACATCCGCTGCTTTCCGTTTTTAACTTAAAATTAGAAGAATGAGCTTGGGAGAAGCAGATCTGACGCAGAGCTGCCTGCAACAAGTGTACATAAGGGCTGCATTTTTTGTCCTTTAAGTGCAGGCTCTTGCAACTGGTCTCCGATAAAACGTGCTGTTACTCCCAAACATCAAGAATTCACATTCAGACCATGCCAGACTGTTTGGAAGAACATTATCAAATTTTAAATGAAAAAGTAGTATGTTATTAGCTTGGGGTTTTTCTCTCCCCCTGTAATTACAATACGGAAATAAATTAAAAATCTTCAATAGGGCTGCATGACAACTGTTAAATATGACTTTTTCATGGCAATTCTGGCAAAAGAGTTTTTTAAATCAAATTAAGCCTTGTGAGATCTGGATTATTTCTTCGAGGCATATGCAGCAATACTAAAGAACAAGAATTCCCACAGAGAGGTGACCAGATCTCTCAGGAAGCCTGACAGCACAGGAAGCTGAGCAGGCCAGCAGTAAAACATACATATATATATCTATCTATATATATCTCACACACATATATAAATAATCCTAAATCTAAGGGTTGCAATAAAGAGGATCAGTGAAGATTTGAAAGCACTCATATACTCAGTCCCCACAGTTTTCTCACCATCTTTGTCCATTCTTAGCTAGATAAAAGTTACCTCTTTGCTGTTCTTATTAAATTTTGCCCTTCCAGCAAGTAGAGTGTTTAGTGGATGAAACTTTATTCTTTTCCCATTTCTAATGTCTCTGAATTCTGCCAGTTCCTTAACTCAAGCCTGTAGGTACAGCCCATCCTGGCCTATGCTGAGCTTTTATGCTCTGCTCTACTTGCTCCAAATTTAACCACTCCCAGAAAAGAGGCTTTGCTACTCTAGCACACTGGTCTGCTGGGAAATTTCTTCTTCCTTAAAATCTTATCACGCTGGCTAAGAGCTGCTTCACGCGTATCTGGGCCCTTCCCTGCAAAGATATTCTGCATCCTTCGCTGCCCAGGTTACAACCAGCACCTGACACCTCTCCGCAGAGGAGAGTGGGCAGGTTCAAATAAAAGAAGCAAAGGCAAAAGACAGACTGTGCATTTGGGAGTGGGGCGAGTGGGTGCTAGACTATTTGGGGCACAACAGACTCCTATCAAAGCAAAATGGAACCAAAAAATTAGAGTGATCCATTTAAACAGAAAGCTCACAGGTCCACCTGCAAACCCCCAGCACCATCAGAGGATTTCTCAGAACACCGCATATTCGTTTAGCTCCAGCAAGTTTCCTGCTAGGGAAAAGGCTGTCCCAAGGAAAACCTCAGAGGAAGGTTTCTCCTGCAGAACAGGCAGGGCGGGCAGAGCAGCTGCCTCCAGCCCTGCCACCCCATGCCCCAGCCCAGGATTGGTGGGACCCCAGCTCTAAGCCACCTCCGTGGGCTCTGTGGTCACTGGCACAGTTGACTGCAATTAATGCTCCCATCACATGCCACTTTCTTCCACTTTCATGATGGATGGGTTCCTCCTGCCCTCCCCGTTCCAAGCGCAAGGCACAGCATCAAGCAGGTATCTATAAAACTGCTTGCAACCCAGTATCCATCCAAGCAAACTCCTGCTTCTTGGCTTACGGCCTGTCTTACCTTCCCCCAGCAGAGGACATTCGTGCTGGCACAGCACAAACAAAGGGGGTTGCAAATAGCTTCAAAATAGCTTTAGTGCTTCAAAGACCCCAACGGAGCTGATCGCTAGTCAACATCTACTCACCCACTTTGCTGTGACACATCCTAACACACTCCTGCTTCACTTCCTGAAGATCCAGAGTCCTCTGCTAAAGGTGGAAAATGCCAGACTGGCAAAGCTGGAGCAGAAGCAACCATGCCAGGAAAGCAATGCACGGCTTCAGTGATCTGTTGGGCATGGACTGATCTGCTAAGAATACTAACGAGGGTACACACACTTTGAGCTGCCCGCATTTTTAACTAAGCAGACTCGTCCACTCAGAAACTGGATGAAGATCACCCTCCTTCACTTAAACCAACAAACATTCGAGAGAGCAGAGGCGCTTTCATCTAACACCTACATGGGCTCCACTGCAAATAGCAAAATTAGAGGTGAGAAGCACTATTCCTGACCCTAAATAAACTCCGTTGCTGTATGTTATCCCTGTCCAAAACAGCCGTGGTCTTTCTCTTTTTTCCCCAATTATACTTAGATTTTTAACAGTCGAGCGCAGTTCTGTTTTCATCTACAGATTTAGAGAAGTTCAGTGAGGAGAATCCCGTGCAAAGGCAACTCCAGGACACAGTTTGAGCTCCCTGTGTTCGCATGTTGTTCTAAGCACCACGTGTGTGGGCCACTGGAGGCCAAGAAAGGACCAAAAATGATAGAGAAAGAAACTGCGTTGCTAATGTCTTCATTTCTCGCAGCTTCTCATGTGGTATCAGCTCATCCTACACAAAAGGCTGTAAAGTCACTATTTCATGTTGCGCATTGCAAGGAACAGTCAAGAAGCTGAAGACAGCTATTCCAAGGCTCAGGCCAACGTTTCCAGAGATGCCTGTGTCTGGAAACAGCAAAAATGGGACCACAACTATGTCCGACACCATCGTAAGAAATATAGTCAAGAAAACTGCTTAGACTGGGACAAGAACACACTATTTTATGTGTTTATAAAAATTAAACTCACGTGCTTTCTACATTTTAATGGGATCGACCATGTTTCTATTATTGGCACAGAAGTCCCCTACAGCAGCAGGGAGAAGTTACTAAAAATGGCAAAAGACAGAATATCCTCCTCCTTTTTTATTCCGAAAGCAAATATACAGAACAAACAAACCTTACTAATTAAACCCCACGTCGGTTCGACAGACCGCACACAGCATTCTTCCCACAGCCCAGCAATTAAGAGGTCTTTCCGTTACCAAAGCAAGCAAACTAGCAACGACCAAAGAGAAACCAGGCCAGAACTCCATCCCCGCACTGGTGCAAGGACACTGGCAAAGCTCCTGCAGGTCCTGCTTTGGAGCAGGGCAGCTTTGAAGAGCACCGCAGAAGGACTGCTGTTCGCTCTCGACACCTGAAACCATCTCCAGCTTAGACATACAAGCTGTTTTATTTCTCTTCTTTTAAGGACTTTCATCTCCGGCACAGTACAAGCTTGAAACCAAAGCCAACTAGCCAGGAGGACTAAACTAACCGCCACTGCCACCGGGCAACACGGCAGCTGTCACAGAGCAACCCTCTTCCCTCCATCCGTCAGTCGGATGCGGAGGGTAACGAGATTTGTACCAAGGCACTGCCTTTGAACAGCACAAAGCAGCAGCTCCCAGGGGTATCTGCCTCTAACAACTGGTGAATGATTTAAGCAAGAAATACCAGTCTGCTATAAAAAATTTATCACAAGCAGATGACAGTGCCTGTAGGAGCTGTAGTGGTGCTACTCTCCCTTTCCTCCGCTGCTGCAGAATGATAGCTTTCACTACTGAATTGCACCGCAGCTGCCGGGGGATCCTGACCCCTGCCTAAGCCTCACCTCGGAGCAACGAAAAGAAACCTACAGGGCTTTGGTCTTCATCTAGATCAGACAAGACGATCCACCTATTAATGCCCTTTTATCTGCAGGTTAACATGCACCCATTTAGAAGAGCGATTCCGGTGTGACTTGATTACAATTGCACTGGTTTGTGTGCGGTCACGTATCTGCATAAAATCGTATGGGTTTAGGCTGCCAGGAAGACTGTGCTAAACCAAGCTACAAACCTGCATTCAATGGGTTTCAGAACCAGCATTGTTCAGAGGTGGGGATACCGACGCGTCAGGGGAGACCCCGCTCCTCCTCCCTGTCCGCTCCTAGATCAAGCAGCTCGAGGGAAGGGAGGGTCACACATCAGTCAAAACAAAACGGGGTAGCTCAAACCAGTTTCGACAGCAAGCCTCCTGACAGAAATACATCTGCTGGGGACCTGGGACTGGGACAGTTATTTCTGCGGGCTGTGGTCGGCAGCTGGGGCAGCCACCTTCAGCCGGCACAGCCGTGTCAGCAGCGCGAGCACAACCAGTTAAATATGAAATTAAAAGTACTGCACAATATACATTCACTTTCTACCTCCCTCCGCAGTAAACCCTCTATATAAGAAGTCCAGTGGTAGTCTGTGGCCTCGTCACTCCTGAAGATTTCCCATAGGGATATTTAACTGTGGCCAAGCTCGCACACATGGACTTCACACTTTCAGTCTGCCCGTGCGTACCTGGGTACCCCTCTGGAGAGGGTCCTCGATGGGTGCACCTTCTAGGTTCAGACAAGCTGACAGCAGCACTTGCAACCAGATGGAGAGCTCTATTTCACTATGCCCTGTACTCTTCTTTTTATTTATTCTTTTTCCCCCCAAGGAGACAATATCTCCATTACCAACCCCATTAGGACCTGCCCTTTGTTTTGAGTTTTCTGCATATGAGAGGGTCTGAGCCTGCTGAGCAATCCCAGACGCTTGCAAACCACCAACTGCCACCTGCCTGGCCCCGAGAGATGAACACAAGATGTTCTTACACCAGGAGCTCCTGCAGAGCAACCCACAGACCACGTCAGCACACCGCCGCAGTACTGCTGGGCACTGACACGGAAAAGAATACAGCAACAGCAACACCTGTGTGCACACAGAAAGAAAGCAGCTTACCAGTCCCGGGATCAGACATTTAGTGGCAACACTGCTTAAAGGTATAGTTTGATGAACATTGGTAGAAACACCAACATAAGCAAAGCATCTTCTGCTCCAAGCTCCTCCTTTCTGCCCAGGCTTTGTCTCCCCCAGTTAAATTGGTACCCTACGTTTTGGGCTCACACTGTGAAGCAGACTGAGATACTAATTTCACAGATTTTTGCACTATTTCTTCTGACAGTTCAGTTCCCCTGACCCAGTCCTCTACACAGCATGAAAAAATACCACTAGAGACACACACCTCAAACGACAGCCTCGTGGTCACCACGTCATGAATGGAAACATAACCTGGGATTCCCAATTCAGCCATCTGCTCCTCCTATCTCAAGCGATAGCTGTGGGATGCTTTCACTACCTATCGTCCTCTATCCCTTCCAGACACATCTTAGTGACGTTAAGGGGCCTTCTCCAAGCTCAGGGCACACACACGCACTTGCCTTTCAGCCTGTTGCCTGGTCCTGGAAACTTTTGGGTGCTTAATAGGGTTGTAAATGGATTAAGAAGGAAAGAAAGAAGTTCTTCTAAAGGTGCAGTGTCTGTGTTACTGCACTAATCAGAAGGGGAGCAAAATGATGCTGTCAACAACTCTTCCAAGGTCTCTGTTCCAAAACCACCTTAACATGCGACAACATCAATTAAAATTGTCACCTGTTTCAGATTCAGCTTCGATCCCAATTCAGGAAGCAACTCCTAAACAGAGAAAAAGGTGGTTAAATTTGTGAGCAAATTATTTTCTTCCTTTCAAAGACCAATCCACACGTGCAGGAAAAGACTACCAAGGTCCCCTGACAACTATTGCATTACAGAAAATAATTTTCTGGCCCCAGTGGGTTTCTGCAGGAGCCGGGGCGAACAAATGTTTACACTTTGCAGGGAACAAAATACCTTCCTCCCCTCCTTCTCCCAGGCAGCGCATGTCAGCAAGAACAGTCTACCAAGAAAACAACAATGCTCTAAAAAATATTAGCAAAGAAAACTACTGTGTCCTGTAACATCAACTTCTGGGTGATTTCCACAATTTATTTCCTGGAATACAGCACCTGCTATCATGGTGTTTTTGAAGGGGAAAAGGTGTGAATGTGGAGGCTGGTGCATGAAAAGTTACTGCAATGCTCTGCTGATGAGCCTCTTACAAGCAGCTCAACAAAGAAATAATCAGGATAGAAAAATGACAACTAGCAAGGACTCTGTTACTGAAAAGAAAATAGCATGTAAATTCAAAAGACAATGGGGAAAAATTAGGTAGTAATTATCAGGAAGGCTGAACAAAACAGATGTTTTATTGTCTTGCAAAAATGAGATCAAACCTTGGGTTCACATTCAGATGCAGAGGCTTGAGCAGAGAACATGGGAACGGCCTCTTCTTACCACCCTTCTTCCGAATTTTTGTTTCTCTCCCTATTTTAAGCCCAAGGGACACGGCCAGAGGTGCTGAGGCTATGCACTTTCTAGAGTGGCCCAACAACTGCAGGCTTTGGTTTTTGAAGCCGCTGTTACTGTGTGAGCAAATAACGATCAACAGCACCATCACAGCAACTCGTGTACGGAGCGCTGCAAGCATTCGCAAACGTTGCACGCAGCTTTCTAGAGACAAACCTTGAAGCCCAAGGGGTTGCGTAAAAATATTCTTTTGATGTATCATAAAATATGAATGAGGAAAACACTCCCTCCTAACCTAGCAGTCATCTTTTAGAAGGGAATTGCCTCTTTCAATTGCTCAGCCCCAAGGGATCTCTCCCTGTCAAATTCCACAAGGGTCTGGGGGTTTGCCCGGCCTAATTTAAGAGCACAACAGGCTGCTGGAGGAAAGCTGTGAGGCAGTTTCAGTTGCAAAGCCTTGTTTGAGTAAGAGACAGCCTTATGCGAGATTTCCATCCGGCTGCATGTATTGCATCTGGGCTTCCCAGCTTGCTAGCCAGAAAACACAGCAGGGGTGCGAGAGCGAGAGAATTCAAATGCAATCAGGGGAAGACAGAGGGGAAATTAGCGGTTTGGGAGAATGGTTGGGAAATCATGGCAGGCGTGGTTTCTGCCCTACTATTGAGGCTGGGTGCCCACGAGGTTTGTAATCTTGATGTGCTCTTTGGACTCCCACCTGCTTCCGGAGGCACAGGTGGTGCCGCAGCCAAGGGCACCTTTCCCCATCTGTGGCTGGCTAGGTGCCACCCATCTTTTTTTTTCCTTTCTTCCCCTGCTCCAGACCACAGCGATTCACAGCTTTGAGACCTTCACATAGTATTATTGCTGTGCTGCAACATGTGGGTGACATCTGAGGATCCCTTTGCATTTGCTGGTCCGTAATACGCTGGTAGCTAACAGCAATCCATTGCACCAACCTTTACAAAGCTGCAGCAGCTTCCCATTTACTTCTGGGTGTGAGTCACATTGCCAAGCAGGGCTCGCAAGCCTTTCCTTGACCCAGGTGAAGGATACCTAAAGGCCAGTCTCTCTCCATCATTAGACATAGCACAATGAGAGGATCTAGCTCACTGTAGCTAAATATAAAGTGTCACAGGGCTGGAGACCAAGTGCTTGTAGTGGAGATCTGCCCGTTCCAGTATCTATTCCCTACCTTTGGCAAAAGAACCAAAAAAATAACCAAAAGAACCAAACTGGGCCAACGACAAAGAAAGGCCCATTTCTGGTCACCCTACTATAACATGAACACACCAGATGACTTCACACCTCCTTTGGCCTTCTAAAATAAAGGCAGAGCTCCATTTTATTAAGTGATGGTAAATCCACCCCTTAGGATTCTGGAGTGAAGATTTCTGAACAAGTGGCATTACTGCAGGCAACATACAGAGAGAGAGAGAAAACATAATCTGGTTTACTACTATAATGATACGGCAAGGCAATCAAGTTGCCTAACATATCAGCTTCTTGACAGCTTCCAAGCTCAGGAGAAGCCTCAAGTTAACATGCTATGGTTAATTTCCTTTGGGTCGAACTTGTAAGAAATCTAATTTGTTTCACAAGCAGCTCTGGATTTCAGCAGACGGCTGATGAGCAATACAGCCAAGAGAGAAAGGCCATTTAGTGTCTCTCATAGATCTGTTGGAGAAGGTAATTGATCACTTATATATTTAGAAACACGCTGGGGAAGAGAGCTGATGGTGGCCATGTGACTATTTTAACACCTCGGTCTCTCTGTAGAGAAAAAATAAAAATAAAAATCTATCTACATATAATAAAAGAAAATTTAAAAAATCAATTCACTCAGTGGGACACCTCCGAATTACGCGTGTTCCCGTGCAGCAAGGCATCCCTCTCACGCACTGAAAGAAAGCCAAGAGCAATCGCAGCAGCACTGACTGCTGGGCATATACATTACCAGGCTAGGGATGGGTTTAGGCATTGTCTTCCGTGCTCTGTGGACCTTGACTTCAGTGTTAGCAGCGGTGGCTTTTTTAGCATCCATGTCCTTACTGCCCTCCCCGAGCTTGGTTGGCATCGTGGCTTGCATCTGAGAAAAGGAGCCCACAGTTCTCCCTTTGCTTGCTCCTCCTGGAAGGGTTTTTGCAGCATGGCCGGTGAGAGAAGCAAAGGTGCTGGTAGTCCTTAGAGGTTGCTCCTGTGCCATCTGCTTGGTTAGAATATATCCATTGCTCCCTGTTACAGAAGTCTGTGTGAAGTCATTAGCTTTCATATGGTTTTGCTTCCCAGTCTCGCCATCTCGTTCAGAAATGCCATTTTCTGCTATCCTATTTAATTTAGTACTAGAGTCCTGCTGGCTCACTTTCGTATTGTCCTGAGTGTTTTTAGCTGGGTTTGGGTGGCTACCAGCTTCGCTGTGCTCGCAGGAACCGTTGGTTTCACCGTCTACTGCCATTTTTGGTTCCCCCGCTTGCTTTTCTGTAGCGCTTTCATCTGCAGCCATGGCATTAAACCCTGGAGAAAGAGGGAGGATAAGGAGGAAGAGAGGAGAAAGAAAAGGGTCACAAGCGGTATCAAAACTCCGGAGAGAAGGTACAGCTACTTACAGTGGCTAACGAAGAGCAAACCTCTCCCCCAGAAAACTGCTTGCCATACATATATATACATCCATTTCAGCTGCTCACTCACCTACCTGACCGGCTTGCCTGGATCCTCAGATGGTGAAAATTGGGGTGGGTGGCTCAGTTGAAAGCAGTGCACTCATTCTCACTTGCCTCAGCTGCAGATGTGGCCATTTATTCCCAACTATGGATTTTTCAAGGTAAATATTATCTTTAGCTTTTCCAATAACTACATTTGTTGGACCATATGTCAACACCTCGCATGTCAAACAAAACGCTGCCCAATCTTGCATTCAGATCTCTGGCAAAGCCCTTCACAATGCCAGATTGACACAAGAAAAGCTCGCTGGTAGGGCTGTACAGGTAAGTTTTTGTGGCACAGACATGTCTACATCAGGGCTCTGCTGCTTACCAAAATGTCACAAGGAGTAACTCCCTGGCAATCACAGCTCTCCTGGAAACGTTGTCCAGTAGAGACCGGCTCTTTTGCTGGGATGAAGCAGCACAGGAGCAGGATTCACAGTGCCATTTCAAAGGCAACAGCCAGAGTAAGCACGGGGGTGAAGCAGGTTAAATGCAATTTTAGACTAAAATACTTATATGATTCAAATGCAGTGAGATTTTTCCACACTGACTAAAAGCTCATGCTCACTGATTAAAAGGACTGTACACGTAAAAAGTTTTTTTTCCTCCCTTCCAAACACTTCCTTGCTCCCCCCACCAATGAATTTGTCCCATCAGAGATTTCAGACCTGAGCTGAAAAAATCCAAGTATGAACGCCATGTACGCCATGTACTTGCAGAAAGGTTTCCAACATGACAAACTAGCAGCTCCCCAGGCAACCAGGAGTGATAACAATTCACTGGCACGTTCAGTGAAACAATTAAATCAGCCTGCTGTTAGGGATTCCTTGTATTGTTTTCCTTCCAGAGGCCAGACAGTTACGAAAAGCATCACAAGAAGTACCAGTGAAAGCTTTGTCCAAGTGGGCTGTCAAAGCAGGTAGGACTGATTTACAACTAGCTCGAACCAAAGCAATTTTTGCCTACAGTATTCAGAAGGGCCCGGAGTCAAACCGGAGGACAACTTTGCAAGCCAGACCAGCACGCTGGGTATCAGCATCTCACTCCACGCTGCTCTTGAAGCCCAAACACTCAAGGAAAACAATATTCTGAATGTCTCTGCTGACCTGGCAAGAACCTGATGCAAGGCTAAAGCATGAAGAGGAGTCAAGATCCTGCATCCCAAGATGTCAAGTCCAACACACTTGGGGTAACCGTCCAAAGCCAAGCTCTGCAGGGCTTTGCTGCGTGCCCCCAAGCACTTGCAGCTCAGGGCTGGGCGAGTCTGGAGGAGCAGCACTGCACAGCCCACCAGAACAGCTCTTCCCAGAAAGCACCAAATTCCCTTTCCAGTTTGTGGCAATTGGGAAAAAATCTCCCCCCAACTATCTGAGGGCCTACCCACCCCCTTCTTTCCACCCCCTTTTTAACGCATTCATTCAGTTCATCTCCTTACCATTGGGTTGACCTAAAAGATCTAACTTGATACCGATTTCTGCACAAACAGCATTTGCAGATCTAGTCTCTAAAACCAATGCATTCTAGTACCTGCAACAACCATATTACTCCCCAAAATTCCCATTTTTTGGTGCTCATCTGGGATTTAAAGACAAACATTTCCTCCACCAAACTGAAAGCCCTCTTAGAACTGGTCAATACACTTAGACCATCCAATCCAACCTCCAGCTTGAAGCATGGTCAACGCTGAATTCAAACGAGGTTGGTCGGGGCTCTGCCCAGGTGGGTCTCAAAGATCTGCTGCAGCGCTCGACTTGCTGCAGCCTAGTCCTACCCATAAATTACAAGGGGGACAGTCCTAGTCCTGCCCCGCGTTTCCCATGAAAACCACAGATGTTGTGCTCTAAGCACCTTACTGGGAAGTGTCTTCAAAACCTGATAACAAGTGGTAACTCTTCCCTGGGGTTCAACTCCGGCCATTTTTCCTGATGAGACACCTGCACTAAGCAGTCCATTCCCCCCAAACCCAGGCAGCTCAGCCTGCAATTGCCTCCCGCATAGGCTCTGCCAGCTCAGAGCCACCAAAACGCTCCAAAACCTCCAAAAAGAGCTCACCAGTGCTTGTTGGAGCACATGCAAGGGGGCAGAGGCAGAAACCCCACCTCCAGTAGCAGTAACTGAGTGGCTCTCCAAGCACGACTTGAAGTCGTCACCTCCATCTGCTGCCCTCTCATGCCACCCTGACCACCTTCTGTGCACTGAAAGCTCTGATAAGACGCACAAGGGTTTGTTTTGGATAGCAACAACTCTGGGAAAATATAAAGTGCTAGTTTTTTCACTGTTACTTAACTATTTGAAAAGTCTTGGGCAGAGGGAGCCAACAGATATGCCCTTATTCTATCAATTCTTGTTTCTCTTTCTGCATTTAGTGTCTTTAAAAGACTGTGCTGTGGCCGTTAAAACAATTATTTCAGCAAAGTCAGTGCCAGAAGAAAACAAAAAATGAGCTCCCTAACCACAGATGGAGGTTTCTAGTGCTCAGCACTAGGCACCTGGCCGAATGAAGCCTTCAATATTTGTTGATTTAAATACTGCGCACTCCCACCAGAGCAGTCAAATAACTTCAGGGGCTGACTATTAGATAAACTGAATAAGCAGAGGGCAAGAATTGCTCTACCTGCCATGAAGGCAACCAAAACAAGGTAAATTAGAGCACTGCCCTAGGGGAAAGAATAACTGCATTACTCCAGAAAGCGTTACGGACTTTATGAAAAATCCATGAAGCTAAAATTAAAATCCCACATACAGTTTCCCCACACACACATTCTTATTAAGTGTGCAAAATGCAATCTGACTGACTGTGGAAGTGCCATCAATCCCCTATAAGCAGGCACCAGACTTCCAAATCTGTATGACTCGAGATTTGACAAAACAAAGATATGAAATTTCATAGTCCCTGAAGTTGCACGGAACTGGAGAACTTGCCAGCAGTCGTCAGGGGTATGGTTTTGATTTAACAGGATTACACACCCACTCTGCCCCACCATAAATAACTGCACATGTTGCAGGGCAAAGCAAGGTCCTACAGCTTCCAGCTCCAGCCCCAACCATTAGTGCTGCCACCGCTCAGCGGGCCAAGCGAAATGCATTGCGGAGTGTTACAATTCAGTGCCTAATGGATACGCATCCACACGTCAAAAGCTGTTATGGCAACTGGCATCACACGGCTCACTGGCTGGCAAGAATCAGCAGAGACCAAGGACTGAATGGGAAGAGAGACTACGTCCCTCTCCAGCCGCCAGCAGGTCTGAGGCACCACGGGCAAGGCTGTCCTGAGCTGCTGGGACAGGCTTCTTTGGGGGAAGATCATCTCCATCCTCCTGCTCCCTGTTCTGGCAGCACTAGAACGAATTCATAAATACTTTGGAATAGCATTGTTTTCTACAAACTGAGTTCCTGCACAGAACAGGACTCCTGCAAGAAGCACCACAGCCAACCCCCCGACTGCAGGAGCTTGTCATCCCAGGGTCCTACCTGAACATCAAACTAAAGAGACCCCCACAAAGAACTAGTTTATGTCAGGAGCTACGTTGCTTAGTAAGATGTGGTAACCCAAGTGAGTCTGGTCTTCACAACCAGCATACCTGGTCTGGTAATAGGAAAATAGGAGTTGCCATCTCAGGCCAGGCTTACTGCTCCGCTTGCCACGATGCTCTGCCTCTAACTCAGTGCTTCATCCTCGTGTAACAGGTCACGTCTGCAAGTCCGACCACGTTCAACAAGTCTTATGTACACTACGTGCCCATGTACAAGCATTGCTGAATAGACACAATGCAATATATATTTACACTTTTGCTGAAATACGGCCTATAGATGGTGATGGGAACACAAACTAGAGACAGCAAGAACCTCAGAATGTTGAAATACTGAATAAAACAGCCTACAGAGGCTCTTCAACAGCACCAGACAGCTAAAGAAACACTTGTTCCTGACGTGACCTTTTCATCTCCCCTTTTTCATTATTAAAAAAAAGTTTCACTGAAAACCTGCTAAAATCTTGATTTCAAATACAACTCGTGGCAATGAGTTTTCTTCTTGAAAATGCTGTTCAACAGCTTTTCTGCTCTTATGCGCTGCAAGTGCAAGTGAATAAAAACCTAAAATCAGTATTTCTCTAAAACTTTACAACTTGACAGTATTCATTCCTTCTAAATAGAGCAAAACTATGTTTCCTCAGTATTCACTTTTCTCTCCAAGTCCCTCATTGTTCCTCAGTCTACAACCATTCTTTCTTTTAATTAAAAAAAAGGTAGAAAGATATAGCGTATGCCCACAGAAGTGTAACCTCATTTACTAGAAGCATCCTAGTACTTTCAGAGCTCCCTCATGCATCCCCTACGCCATATGCAGCAGTAAAAGCTTGTCACATTGACCACAATGTCGCCTGCATCCCAATCCAAGCGTTCGGTATTAATTTAAAATCCAGCAACGGTAGGACAGGTTACTTGCCCAAGAGATTTATTTTCTGTTATGGTGCTCATTCTCGCAGGTAGGTACTGAAGCTGATACCAAGTTGAAACAAACTTCAGTAAAGGTTTATCTTCTAGGAGCTGGCTACACTTTAGTAACACAAGGAATTTAAGACTCAGAGAATTATGCAGATACATTATCCCTGAGACTCCACGTGGCACAGAATAATCAGTAATTTAAAGCACTTCTCTGAATTAACAACTCATTGAGAGCAAGGAGGAGTTCACATCCCTCCCCGCCTCTCCCCAGGCTCGAGCAGACCCTCTGCCGAAGTTTCAGTCTTAAGCTTTCTTCTCCATATCAAATGCTGTCATTCAAAACTGAATTGAAACTTCCATGAAGAGAACAGAATCTTAGGAAAGTAAGGGAGAAGCTAAGTCAGCCAGGATGAGGACACCTCATCTCATTTTAGGTGTCTAAAAGACATCAAACTCCAGGGTGCCCCTAAGCCACCATCAGAACCAACAGAAAGCAAACGACAGCTCAAAAAGCACAGTCTGAGTTTAGACATCTATCTTTGGATAAACTAATCACCGCCTGGACATGCCTCCCACGTGTAAGCAGAAATGAGCTGGACTAGTTCAGAATTAGAATGATAACTTCAAAAAAAACCCTAAATTAGGCAAAACGAAACCCACCTCTGCTCTCCCAGCCCAGACTCATGCGATGCTGGTTCCTCTCCACTGCCTTTGCCTGTTGGGTTTCCAGCCCTTCCAGCAGAGCCAGACCTGGCTCCGGTCCTGCCCTGGAGCTCTGTTCAGCCTGCCAAAACCTGCCCGCGGGCAGAGCCTGTCTAACAGATGCGCTACGGTCCCCACCAGCCATCCCAGCCACAGGCAGAGGGAACCGAATCGCCTCTGCAGAGACCAAAGGGGATGAGCAGCCACCAGAAACTTTCCATATGCAGGCAGCCAGATGATCAGCTCAAAACTCTGTATTACTTTGAGAATGCTCTGAAACAGAGAAAAAACTATCCAGGATCTCACTGCTCAGTGAGACAAAATAAGAAACATATTCAAGTGTTATGAGCCCTTTTACTCCAGGCCAAAGTGGAATCATCACGGGGCGGGGGGGGGTGGAATATCCTACAGTGAATGCACGATTATCTGATCTGGAACTTTTACACGTTTTTCTGAACATCTTGGTGCTGAGCACTGGTAGAGGCAAGACACCCAGCTGCCCACGTCTTGCACGATGTTTTCCATGCATTTCGAGTGCCCCCAGCACAGAGCACAGGGCAGCTACGAGCCTTCAGCAGAGCCACGAGGCTTCAGCTGCTGCAAGAGAAACATCAAACTCTGAACTAAGCAAAGACAGAGCTTAAATGAAAAGCTCACCATTTTGAATAGCAGTACAAGTAAGTACTGCATACATTTATATTTATATATACACACATTTCACAGATTTTTTTACCTTAAGCACTTTGCAGATCATCTTTAAAACACCAGAGATACCACAGTCATTTATTCAATACCCAACTGTCCTGCTGGATAAACTTTTAAAAGCGAGAAATGCACCCACTTATAATCCTTGTGTTACACAGTTCCCTCCCCCCCCTTCCTCCTCAAAGTGAAGAAAAAGAAAATTGTAAAGCAGAGAGAAGCCCAGCTAACATAAAAGGGATGACAAAAGAGATGGGGACTGAAACCATGCAGACTAGAGAGAATTGGTGGCTAGAGATCCTGGATCCACTGGAAGGGAAAGCACCACCTCTATCATTCAAGCCAAAAAGCAGAGCATTTTGAAGCCAAGAAATGAAGAGAATTAAGTGTTTCAGGCCAAAGTTCCTCTCTCGGGCAAGTTATTGATGCTCTCTTCTTCCCCTCACCCTTTTAAATCCATGAAGGTGGGTGACATCCATCCAAGAGCCCAGCCCTGTATTTCCAAAACATAAGAGCCACTCCTCCCAGTGCCCCGGAGCACTGTCACCCTGCGGCAGTGTCACCGCTTCCCACCTCCCATCAGACACGCCAAGAGTCAAAACAGGAAAAGAAAAGAAAAAAAAAGAAAAAACTAGAAAAAACTTCTGCTGTTAATGCTCAATACTGAGATTATGCTGAGGTCAGGTAAATGGGATTCAGCATCTCGCTGGTGGGCTGCCTGTGAATACCGGCGGTGACTCAAAGCAGTTTAACAGCCTGCATGAAATTAATTTGTTCCTTTGCCGTGGGATCGGGTTCATGGTGTTACAGCACTGGCCACGAGGCCCCACGCTCGTCCGTAACTGAGGGATGCTCCTGCTCTGGGGCTGCCGGGCTCCGAGCGCGTTTCTTCTGCTGCCGCAGCCTGTCTGCCACAGGGTGCAGCCTCGCCGGAGCAGGGGTCTCGACACAGGGAGCACCTGGGTGCACATCTGGGTGAGCATCTAAAATACCTAAGCATCATTTTGCTCTGTCTGCTCTCCTGGCTGTCAGTGTCAGCAGGGGATCCCCGTGCTGAGTACAACAAGGCGAGGAGATTATTCTTTTTCTCCTTTTAAAGCAGCCGTCTCTGCACCTGGGAATGCAAAGGTTGCAGCTGCTCAGGGGAAAGCAGCACTTTCCTCACTCATAGCAGCTTCCTATCTGCAATAAGAGGGGAAAAAAAGAAACAAAAAAAAATAGAGGAAAAAGGCCCCTCCAGAAATTTAAAACCCTGACATTTTCTGAAAGCAGTTTTAACTTTATTTGAGAGCAAAGTGACTGTGCATGTCTCATCCAGCACTATGCTCCAGCACTGTAAAACAGCTGCCTTGGGTGAAGCCTCAGAAACGCCGAGGCTAATGGAGAACTTTGTTACCAACTCCCCTTCCTGCTCCTTCATGCTGCTGCTTTAGTGGAACTTTCCATCTCTGGGGCTGAGGAATCAGAAAAGGAGTGGTTTGCCTTGAAAGGTCAAGCGAGATGCAGCACAGAGTTAGGAGCTACGTACGTTAGGAGAAGAACTGAAATCACTTGCAATTATTGCAAAGAAACCACTTTTTAATTAGTTTTTCTCTGAGTCAGACTAAAGACAATATGGCCTAACAAAACACGAGTGCAACTTTTTTCCGCTCATCTCTTCCATCTCTCTGCCCCTTTCCCCTCCCTGTCAAAGGGAAAGATGGACCTAAACTCACACCCACATGTAAAACTGAAATGGAACGTTTCCCCACAGACACCAAAACACAGTCTCATCCACAGCTTTTTTTCTATCTGTATGAAGCAATTTTACACAGAAGGGGACACTGAGTCTACTGAGCAACTTACACTGGGCTTCACGCAGGCTGGGACTCAACCCCAGAACTGGAAAGTAAAGTGCTGGGAACATACAAAGATCTTGTTCCTGCAGATGTATGTTGAATTTATAGTTCAATTATTTCTCTTTATCAGTACCAGGATGAAGGCAGAAGAGGACATCCCAGCTGGTAACAACAGTGCGTTTCCACAATACCTTCCACTCGAGGAACAAAGAACAAAACACCATGACTGCCCACCCAAGGAACCCCTACCTCCAGGCTGCTCCCCGAGAGTACCCACCCAGCTCCCTGCCCCAGCCCGACAACTCGTCCCCTGGGGCAGCAGTACCGAGTTGTCACAAATGACAGGCTGGCACGCTGAGGACAAGCAAGAAAGGGGATGCACTGCCTCAAAACAGCAGATTATAAACTGGGGCAGCTCAGCTATTGCCCCACAAGACTATGAACCTTCCCTGCAACAGGAGATCTTCATGGAGATCCAACATGACGATCTTCATCAGTGGTGGAGCCAGACAGCAGTCGCAGCGGTGCCGATGTGCCTTGCTTGGGGGACAGACCCCTACATCTCATTCAAGGCTGCAAGCTACCTGAATTTCCTGGCTCATCTTGGACACAGAGAAAGCACAAGCTTGTACGTAGAGGTGTAACTCATAAACGGCCATTCAGAGAGGCAGCAGCGGAGCTATGGTGTGTACTGACAGAGTTCAAATGGGGATCTGATACTGACCTCCATGTCAGCATCCTTCTGAGAAAAGGGGGAGTAGAAAGAGGGAAAACCACAGTAATTCACACTAAGTCTTTAGCCCAAACAGCACCTTTAGTCAGTCCTTGGATCTACAAGCTCAAGCCTCTGAAAGTTTTCGATCCCAGGTTCAATACTGACAGATAACCTGCAAAGGGGATTTTCCCAAACGGAACAAAATCCAGAACAGATCTAATTTTACGTTGCAGGCCATGGCCCCCATCAAACACACCATCAGTGCACTGCAGCAGCTCAGCCTAAACTAGAACCCAGAAGCAGCAGCAGACTTTTGCGGATTCCCATTCCTACGCATCCTAGAATCATAGAATCACAGAATGGTTTGGGTTGGAAGGGACCTTTACAGGTCATCTAGTCCAACCACCCTGCCATGAGCAGGGACATCTTTAACTAGATCAGGTTGCTCAGAGCCCTGTCCAACCTGACCTTGAGTGTTTCCAGCGATGGGGCAACTACCACCTCCCTGGGCAACCTGGGCCAGTGTCTCACAACCCTCATCGTAAAAAATTTCTTTATATCTAGTCTGAATCTACCTTCTTTTAGTTTAAAACCATTACCCCTTGTCCTATCGCTACAGGCCCTACTAAAAAGTCTGTCCCCATCTTTCTTATAAGCCCCCTTTAAGTACTGAAAAGCTGCAATAAGGTCTCCCTGAACCTTCTCTTCTCCAGGCTGAACAACCCCAATTCTCTCAGCCTTTCCTTATAGGAGAGGTGTTCCATCCCTCAGATCATTTTTGTGGCCTCCTCTGGACCCACTCCAAAGGTCCATGTCTTTCCTGTGCTGAGGACCCCAGAGCTGGACGCAGCACTGCAGGGGGGGTCTCACCAGAGCAGAGCAGAGGGGCAGAATCCCCTCCCTCGACCTGCTGGCCACGCTGCTTTTGATGCAGCCTAGGATGTGGTTGGCTTTTCTGGGCTGTGAGCACACATTGCCGGCTCATGTCCAGTCTTTCATCCACCAACACGCCCAAGTCCCTCTCTGCAGGGCTGCTCTCCATCCCTTCATCCCCCAGCCTGTATTGATACCAGGGGTTGCCCCGACCCAGGTGCAGGACCTTGCACTTGGCCTTGTTGAACCTCATGAGGTTCACACGGGCCCACTTCTCGAGTTTGCCCAGGCCCCTCTGGATGGCATCCCATCCCTCAGGCGTGTCAGCCGCACCACTCAGCTTGGTGTCATCTGCAAACTTGCTGAGGGTGCACTTGATCCCGCCGTCTGTGTCACTGATTAAGATCTTAGACAGTACTGGTCCCATCCTCCTCACTAAAGGAAAATGACTGTTCAAGCAAACTTAGAGAGAGAAATCTCAGACTTCAGGGTGCTTTTCCAGTCCACTCATCCCAGCTCCATACACTGCCACCCATCCCTGAGTCAGGAAACAGGGCTCAAAGAAACTATTTCATGCCATCTTGCAAGTCTGCTGTAATGATTTCATGTTCGCGCGACACTCAAAAAAGTAAATTCTTTGCCAACGCTAAACACTACGCTAAACAGACTTTAGGACATTAACTAATTGAACTCCTGTGACGGTCACAGCTGGGTAACAAAGGTCAGTGAAGAACAATGCATATAGCACAACGACCATGCAAACCATTGTCTTACACACGTGGTATGCTTGGGAAAAGAAGGATACAATCTGAACATGACGACAAGAACGGAGACTATGCAGTTCACATTTTAGGACCCTTCTTTTCCCGGTAACAGAACTGGACAGTAAGCTGAAGTGGTTGGAATTTGAGCACCTCGTGAAGCCTCAAGACTGTTCCTGCACAGGGAGGGTTCTCAGCTTCCTTTTGATACACAGCATTTGCTTCAAGTCAAAATCAGTCGAGACATACAAGGCGCAGAAATGTTCCCACCCTCCTCCTCGATTTTTACCTCCGTAGACTCTTGACACTTACCTTAAGATCAACCAAGAGCTAAATAAACTAGCTTTATAGTCCTGAGCCAAGCAAAGCAAGGGATCAAAGCGAGAGTCTCCTCCCAGAGCAACGCAACCTCCCACTGACATCTCAGACTTCGTCTCTGGTCTGCCCAGACCGGAGGTCCATACACAACCGGCGTCAGCAGCAGCATTCACGTGCTCCCAGTTAATATGCAAGCACCGTGGCCACATCTGACGCAGCATTCAATATTTTGCCTGTTCTGAGCTTTACTTTCTAACTAGAGCAGCTTGACAAAACATTATGCTGGACAGAGGAGAAAGAAAAAGCAATGCTATACTCACACACATCTGAACTATGTCCAAAATTTTGTTTCTAGCTAAGACTAGGTATTTTGATGGGGCCAGTTCAGTGCTTTTCTAATGCTCTATTATGGAAAGGAGAACAAAAATACACCAAATCCCTGCAGAGCTATGAGAAGTTACTAGTCAAGGAATAATAAAGCCATGGAAAGAAAGCGGGGGGAGGTGGAGATAGAGGGCGGTGGGTTTTTTTTTTCCCTAATCCCACTGACACATTTATTAAGGCCTCAGATTTGTGTGCATGCAACTCACAGACAACCACACAGGAAAGACTTCGTCAAATTAACATGTGCGCTGCATCCTACAAAGTAAAAGCAAGCAGAAACAACGCAGAAGCCACGAAGCATCCCACAACGGCACGAGGTGTGGAATGTCTAACCCCACTGGCCATCCTGCAGTGATCGGTGCCTGTTCTGGAGCAACAGAGAAACTCATAGGAATACAGAAAGTGAACTTTAATAGAGGGAGGAAAAGGGCTAGGTCATCATGTGGCGGGGATCAGAGTTCAGTTAAAACTAGTCACACAGAGGAGGTTCAAAGTAACTCCTCTGTGCTTCACAGCCACACCAAAGCAGAAGTGAAAATGAGATATAATTCTTTAGGTGGGTGGAGATGGATGGACTGAAAAGCAAATTTGCGTCTTCTGGGGAAGAGCTCTGCTCAAAATAAACACAGGAGGAGAACGGAGCCACTCTGTTCATGGGAGCACACCTGAGACACTCGGGGGCCAGAGCACATCTCCAAGCCCCCAGTTTTGTTCCCATCACATGCCAACCTCACAAGCAAGGTCTGGCCCTCAATCGAGGCAGGTGCTCACCTTCCTCTTTGTTGTTGGTGATATCTTTCAGCAGCTCAGTCTTCATGCAGGCGTCTTTCCTTGTCTCTCCCTTACTCAGCACTGTTCGCTAGGGGTGGGGAGAGATGGGATGGGAGGGAGGGAAGAAAAAAAAGAAATACCATGGTTTAGCTCAATGTTCATACACACGTATTTAAAACAAGAGACAATCGTGGACACATCCTGTTTATATCATGGGCAAATCTCATTCTGCAAAGTAACGCTGCCAGGAAACTGCCACCAAGGCACAGGTCAAAGATAAAAAACAACAAGGCTGGCCCCAGCTGAACAGTCCGTCTCGCCGGAGAAGCAGAGGGGCTTCGAGCTGCGCCCAGAGCTGAGACCTCACAGCTCTTTGGTTAAGATGCAGTCAGAGAGATATTCTGAGTGTAACATGCTTGGGAATCCAGCTGAGTATGTCCGTAGAGGCGCGGATTAAAATGGTCGTGAAAGACATCTCGAGGAGGTGACCCTTATTCCCCCAAAACTTCTTAGGTTTTGGGTGGGGGGAGGCAGATCTGTCAAACTTCTCCTTACACATCATTTATCAACATTTACAGCCCAAATATGCTTTTGGTGGCTTTGGTTTTTTTGTAGTTCATTCAAACGTAACTTATAAAATGCAAAACATCAGTGAGCTACAGCTAACTCATCATTCATAACATCCATGTTTATTCAAGTTAATGAGCTCTATTTTTAATCCTATAGAAAGTAATTTTTCTTTTTTCCCCTCT
Organism: Mycteria americana; assembly: GCF_035582795.1. Classification (NCBI taxonomy): domain Eukaryota; kingdom Metazoa; phylum Chordata; class Aves; order Ciconiiformes; family Ciconiidae; genus Mycteria; species Mycteria americana. Next base: position 3,404,176 of record NC_134381.1, on the reverse strand, counting down.
CTTTTTTTTTAATTTTTTTTTGTAAAAAGCGAACACCTGCTCATCTCCTGTGCCTTTCACACGCCTGGAGTCACGTTGCTAGATCAGGTTTGCAGCCTTTATACCTTCTCTTTCTCTTTTTTTTTTTTTTGAAGTGGCAAGACAAAAAAAAGCTACCAAAACAAAACAAAAGGAAAAAGGTATTAAAAAACCCCAAACACACAGTAGAAGAAGTCCTTTGACACAGCTCTGCATTTAAGGAGACAAGCTGGTCTGAAAGGTAAAGATGGCGACTGCCTTGCAGAGCTGCTGTGCGAGCGGGGAGGCAGCGATGTCCGCCTCCGGGGCCGGGGCCAGGCTGGGTGAAGGGTTCACCGCACGCTGCTGCGTCGCAGGAGAAGAATAAGCCCAGGTCAAGCCAACTGTTGTAGGCCAGCACGGAGAGCAGATGGTGCCTGCAGCCATGCAAATCACAAGGTTTAAAGCGCACTGAGTGCTAAAGAAAGAAAAAAACAACCTGCCCACCTCCCATGTAGCAAGCTAAAGAGGTAAGACGCACACACGAAGCCCGGTGTATCAGCTCCAAAACCACTCCCAGCAGCAGCTTGCCCTTCCCCACATCAGTTTCTGTCCGAAGCTAGCAGGGGAGATGAGCTTTGGTGTTGCTATTGCTATTACCAGCCACGCTGTCATTTTTGTTTCCATGTGAACTCGGCTGCAATGCCAGGTGCCGGCAGGTACTGCAGCGCGGGGTCTGCCTTCCCCAGATTTCAGCAGCCCCCCACCCCGTGCAGACCAGCGAGAGCTCATCCAGCGCTTGGTCCCTGCCCCTGGGCCACAGCGGTGCCTGCAGGACCACCCTGCCCTGCACCTAAATGCCATCATCTGCAAAGCAACACACAGCTGATGGGAAGGAGGAAACTCGAGGGACACCGGCTGGGCACAGGTTCTTGGGAAAGCCTCCACCACCCGCCAGGCCCACCCGCACGGAGCTAAGGGCACCTTCAAGGATTGCTCCTGTAGCGAGGAGGAAGGTGGTTGTGGGTGGCTGCCTGCCCCTGAGCGCAAGCAAACAGCAAACACGGCCACGTCTGGGTGCTCTCAGCAAGAGGAGACTTGTGCCCCAAGCACACCACCTTCAGATTTTCAGACACAGAACAAAAAGCAAGCCATAAGCATTTGAAACCTCAGCTCAGCCAACCGATCAGATAGCCTGGAACAGAACATACCTCCAGCAGACACTGGCCAACAGCTTCCATCAAGAAACAATCATAAAAACACAGCCCAAAGTTTGAACATAGATCAGCTTTTTTTTTTAAATTTATTTGCTAACCCAATAATATATATCTTTGCTGCAAACATCTGCTTGTAAACCCTACCTCTCCTCCACCTAGATGTGTTATAAACTGGGAATAACTTCATTTTTCTCATGGACTTACCCTGCTGCAAGACTAATGCAAAGAGAACTGCAGAGAGCCAGGGCTCAAGCGCAGCCCCACAGCTCCCACCCATGGGAAGGGGCACCCCGGCCCTCGCCACAGAAACCAGCAGCAAATAAAGAGCCTCAGTCTGTCTAACAGGGACCGGCTTGTTTTCCCAACCTTTGTTGCAACAAGGAAAGGTCTTGATATTCCTGCTATTAAACTGACTCATACTGGAAGCCCCAGGATTCCCAGCAGGTCGTTCTTAGCCATCCAATTCTAAGTTTTTCTTTCTTTTACAAGCAGTACCCCCACTCCACAAATCATCCACACTCTCCCTTCTGCAGAGGCATTGCTGCTGCTCAGCCTGTGATGCCTGAAGAAAAGCTGCTGCAGGAACCCTGGAGTCAATCAGACCTCTGCAGCTAACGACCACCCTCCCTCCTCGCTGCAATTACCAGGAGCTCGGGGCTGCCCGGGGTCCTGGCCAGAGGCGGGAGCTCTCAAAGCAGAATTTCCAACGCCAAGAGAGGCCAGAGAGAAACCATTGCTTTTTCCTGCGAGAGTAACAAAAAGCTGGGTGCCAAGGCAAGGCTAACCGAGGTGGCACCTGACGGGCTCTCCTGGTCCCTATCTCAGAAACACATCCCTTGCTAGCAGCGGCGGCGGCTTTACAACTTCCATGCTTTGCTCTGAAACAAACAAAACTCAGCATCAAGGTAGAAAATAAAATAATAATTAAAAAAAAAGCCAACTGTGAATTTTGAAGCATTTTGATCAAAAGGAAGCTACAGGAAACCCCTGAGAAGCACTCGAAGCCTCTTCCCCCCAGGCCAGCGCTCTCCCCTCCTTGCTCCATCACCACCCAGCAGATGCAGCAGCCGGCACCCAGCACCGAGGGGCACCCACCGGGCACCCACCGCCAGCCGGGCAGCGCTGCCCATTCATTCCCACCGGCCCACGGCTCCACCCAGCCAACTTAGCACCAACTTCACCGCAAGTGTCAATACCTCCATTTTTGTGTGTGTGTTGGTTTTTTTTTCCCTCCCCTCCCTTAAATTCAGAGCAAACTTCCCTTTCTGCTCACACTCCCCATGCCCCAATCCGTCGGCTCCCGATTGGCAGGGAAATCCTATACCCACCCTCCCCGCCGAGAAATGTCTGCTCTTGCAGCAGTCCCAACAAAAGCCAACTGCCAAGCACAGGCTGCTTCACAATAAAAGTCTCACTCTCTCCATTTTTTTTTTCCTCCTTCCCCCCTTTCCTGCAGCCGTTCGCCTCCATTCCCTCGCCGACCCCAGACTGATTATTAACCTTCCGTGGCTGGGGAGCCTCCATAAAGAGTACACACCACCAGCAATGAAGCATTACCCCACACATACCCTTTTATTTTTAGGTTTCAAGGGGAAGAAAAAATTATTGCATCTTAAGAAAGACTGATTAGGTCTTTGAAAGGGCTTTAAAAGCCATGAGGATCCAAGCAGAGGAGCTAGTACTAGTTTAGTTTTTCCTCGCCACCTCTGTTTACAAGAAAACAGGCTTCCTCTCCTCTGCGAGGTCTTTGGAGGGGATGGAAGATGGGTCAGACTGGCCAAGGAAATGCTCTGCAGCATTTCCAAACAGACGACGACTAGAAACTACAGTGGTGCCTTTAAAACAAAAAAAAAAAAGCCCACAAAAAAAAGAAGAGAAAAAGAGCAAAGCTGGGAAACACAGAAAGCTTTCTCAGCCTCCTCCTTGGCATTTTCATCAGCCATCCGGGTGCCCTTCGCAAAGGTCCAAACAGGTTTTATAGGCAAAGACAATACATGCACAGCAAAACTCCAACATATTGCAGCTTACCAAGCCCAAGAGACCAGTGAGTTACATCATGAACCAGAGCTCTCTCCAGGCAGACCAGGAAGGAGCGGAGGTTGATGTGCTAAGATGTCTACCTTCACCAGGGTCTTTTTTTTTTTTTTTTTTTTTTTTGTCTTAGAAATCAGCCGTCTAGGAACCTGAGGCTTCGCAGCAGCATTATTCTGATTGGAGCCATGCAGCTAAAGCAGGTCGATCTGAAAGAGGGCTGGGAGCAGGAGGACCCCTCTGAAACTGCTCACTCCCATTCAGGGCAGCGGCTGCACCAACACGTCTGCCTGCAGACCCGGCGGGACGGGCAGGACCAATCCTGCCCGGCCTGTGAAGCCTCCAGCCGGGAGGTCCACACTCAGTGGACACTGACCCCTCAGAGGTGACACCACCGGGCACCGCTCCCCACGAGCGTTGGGGCATGCACCCCAACGCCAGCTCCCCGGTGGAGCCGGGGCTCAGGCAAAGCTCTTGCCAGCCCTTCAGCAGGGCAGGATTTCACCTCCTGCGCAAGGCGGCGGCGAGGTTTGCAATACACACTGTAGCAAGGCAGAGAGGCAAAGCTCTCAACAAATGATGCAACCCCAACAGCAGCAGATTCTCATTCACTCATTTTTTTCCTCCCTTTTTCTCCTAAAAAAAAAAATAACACCACAAGCCAAACCAACTTGCTCATAATAACCTTTGCCTTAAAGAGAAGACAAACATTTTGTAGTTAATTACATAGGAAGTAATGATTAAGAAAACGCTTGTAGAAAGAGAGTGTTTCTTTTGTAGGCATGTGAAGGCTGCTCATGTCAGAGCTCGGCACTGCTCAGGTCCTGCTGTGCACGGGCAAGGTCTGGGATCACTGCTCGTGGGGACGCTGACCACGGGCCTGTCATTAGAAGCAGCAGAAGCATTTGATCTGGAGAAGGAAGGAAACGTAACCACCAGCATACCTGGCCTACAAAGCAGTCACCAGTCTCAAAGCTCCTTTTTTTTAGGTTAAGGCCACTTCCTTGTAAGCCTCGTGCAATCATGTGAACGTGGAATTTTATCTGCAGCTCACAACAAGCACTGCCCTCAGCCTGAAGTTTGTCCCCAAATCAAACTCTTTGGAATTCTTTTGTCTCCTGAATTCCTTTCATCCAGACTCTTCCTAAAAGAAAAGAAACATTTCCTGCTCTACCCCCATGTCCTCTCGCCTATTCCAGCCGCACAAATCAACTCCCGAAACAGGGGGAAGGGTAGAAATGAGGCGCAAGTCCCTGCACGCAACAGCTGGGAACACGGAGACACGTGCATGAAACACAACAGGACTTAAAGTGACTTCTCATAAGACAACGCGGTCCACAATGGCGTGCAAGGCTTCAGGCAAGGGGGGTTTGCAGAGCCCATGGCCTCCTGTAAAGGGGAGACCGATTTACCAGACAACAGCCCTAGCATGGACACAGCTACGCTTCCTCACCGGGAAGCGTCATACCCATCGAGCTGTGTCCCAGTAGAGTTAAAGCCAGTGCAACTTGTACGTGCAGGCAAGTGTAAATCCAGAGCAGACAAAGGCATCTCCTCCTTCCACAGGCTGAGGTTAGCAAAGAGACAGCTGCTGCCTGCCTTCTCCTACCACCCATGAGGGGAGGGGGGGAAGAAAACCCTAAAATGGAGACCAAGATTCATCACTATCTCTAGCAAAAGCAAACCAGCCATTTCAGAAACACCAGTCCCCAGGAAGGCTTAGCCAGGATAAAACCGTAGCACCAAGAGGAGCCTGGAGCAAGCAGGTTGCAGCAGGGGAGCTGGAAGGCAGCTCGCCCCTATCCATGGGGCTCAGGCACCTCTTCGGCCTCCGCGCTCCTCTTCCTCCCACCCCCAAACCACCGCAGCCAGCGGAGCAGCTCCCTCTCCCCCTGCCCGTCCCGACGGCGCCCAGCAGAAGGGCTGGTCGGGTCAGCGCAGGAGGGAAGCCCCGCCTGGGCTTCCCTTGGGACCTGGAGGACCTCGCTCAGCTGCCCACACCACCTCCGTCTGGGTCACCTCCAGCCATCGAGAGGCCAGCAGCGAGACAGCGACGCCTGCAAGCCGGAAAAGCGGACAGGGAGGGGGGGAGGGAAAAAAGACAAAAAAAAATAATAATAATAACAGAACTTGCACCCTCGGGCCTGTCCCTCTAATAACTACAGCAAAACCTCACCAAGGCTTTACTCTCCTGGAGGGTGAGAAAGCGACACAGCGCTGCCCAGCACCCGAAGTCCTAGAGGTGGGAGATCCTCACACCCTCTCCTCCATGGCCTACGGGCTTCGTCCCCGGCGTGGGGCCTTTTTTTTCTGCTCTGTCATTAAGAGTGGAGCCTGGTCTTTTCCTTCAATCCCAAGAATTGCACTGAATTAGATCATCTTTCTCGGCTCACCTCCCCCTACAGGCTGCTCCCGAGCATGCTCAGCTCGGCCTGGCGCTGCCATTTCATAACTGCATTGTTTACAGACACACACTGACCTGCCATTTTTTGACAGGAGGAGAGGAGCGGGCGTTCGCCTCCCGGCCGCTCGCGGCCCCCCAGGCCCTCGCAATAAAAATCCGCTTTGGAGAAGGGAAATTGCAAAAGTGTGGAAAGTAGCAGGCTGTGGGTTTGTGGTGGTGGTTTTGTTGTTTTGGGGTTGGTTTGTTTTTTTTTCTCCTTTTCCCTCCTTGATTTAGGTCAAAATCCACCTGTTTTGGAAGGAGAAGTTAACCCCTTTGGGGGCTGGGGGGAGTGGGGCGGAGAGGTCTCGCAGAGCTCGATGCAAAATGCCAGCCATGATTTTCAGCTTCTTCGAATCACAACCGTGCTTTGATGTCACCTAAAAATACAATACCCAGCCCAGTCTGCCATCCTCTGTCAAGCCTTCCTCTGCGAGAGAAAGGGTTGGAAATATGGTATTTCCCTTGAATAAACAAGTTGGCTTAGTCCCAGCACATACAGTTTTCTCCTTTAAATGCAAACCAGAGTATTTTTGCAGGCACACAGGAAAATGAGGAGAGGAGGAGGGGAAAAGTTCCTCATTTAACACCAAGAGCTCCATGAAAAGCCTTGCAAGGTTGCTCCGAGCCCCGCTCCGTTCCAGTCCTCTCCCCGTCCGTGCTGATCATACTTTACAGGTGAAAGCAGCTCTGACTTATGACAGAGAGAAAATGCCAGAAGAGCTGGAGATTTCCTCATCCTTGGAACAAGGACAAGTTGTGAAAAGCTTCCTTTGCAAGAGGCACTGTGCTGCTCCGACGCAGTATGGCAGCGTTGCAGGGAAGACGCTTGCATGTCAGATCTTCTTAACCCCCACTGCCTCGCCCCTTCTCCACCACGTCCACCAGCCTTCCCCCTCCTGACGGGGACTGAAGGAAAAAGATAAATACATTGCCTGGTTTGGGGGAAGCAAGCTGTTACGTTGGATCCCAGAATATTTTTTTAAAAAGCTTGCTCTTCATTTTTTCACCCTCTAATTTTTTTTCTTTTTTAAGGATACTTTCCAATTACCTCGTACAGTGTGTGAGCTTTGCTCCTGCTGCTTTCCTGACCACTGTAAATCCTGGCAGGCAGTGCTGCCCGCTGCCCGTCCTCCTCCTCTGCCCCCCTCCAGGACCAACGCCACCGTGCAGCAACGCCAGACATTTCCTTCTCCACCCAAGAGACCAAGGAGCTCACACAGGCACGGGGAGGGACGGAGCCCACAGGACCAAGGGGAACACGAGGGGACATAAAGGTTTTCTCTGCAAAGAGGTGTTGGTGTCAAAACTCTTTACATTTACAGCAGTCAAAAAGAACCGGCTGAAAATGGTACTTAAGGGATATAAATTCAAGATTCGCTTCCAAATTACTGACATTACATGTCACTGCAGGAACATATGGTCCTCCAAGCCTCGCGAGCGGGGAGCACACGCTGCCAGAGCCCCGAGCCATTCAGCTGAACCAAAAGCAAGGTAGCTCTCCCGCTGCGGTGATTCCTCGACCGCTCTCAGCTCCAGGAGCGGGAAGGTGAGAAGGAAAAACTTCAGGGAAAAGTGCAAAAGGACAACAAAAAGGACCAGCAGGAATAGCCAGCCCTTCCCCAAACCAGCTGGCCAGGAGGGTGAAGCTCCTTAAAACTCCTTGTTTACCTGAATAAAATAGCCATTGCACGAGATGCACGCGATCCTTTCATTAGGAGATGGCACCACGTGGGAGAGGCCAGGGGAGCCGGGCTCCAGTGCTGGCAAAAGGAGCCCCAGGATGACTACCGCAGCCCGAGCCCCCGGATCCTGGGCCTGAACTGATCCTGCCCACCCGCACGTCTGCTGCCAGGCCCAGGGTTTGTCTAACGTGGGCTGATCAGCAGAAAACATGCCCCATGTGAGCTGCAGAGCCCAGTTCTGTCCAAACGTGTTCTTGGGAAGAGCTCGTGCTGGCACTTAGAAGTCAGTTAAATACGTGGAGGGGAATAAACCCAAGACCCCAGTCTGGGGCTCTTAACCCTTGCTGGAAAGCAGCGCGAAGTCCAGACCTCGGGTTTCTCTCTTCCCTCCAAAGTAGGTCAGGCTTTTCAGCGTCTCTCTGCAGACGCTTGCAAAGGGCATCAGCCGGCAGGGACGGAGCATTAGGTGTTTTCTGCCGGCTGTCATACCGGTGTCATCGTGGTCACCACCACACAGGAGCACACGTTGCACACCTCAGCGTTTTTTTGGTTGCTTGTTTTCTCAGCCTTCATCAAACCCAAAGCACATTTTTTCCCCTGGATGGGAGCTGATAAGGCAGCACGTCAAGGCCTGTGCTCTTCACTGTTAAACAGAAATCTCGTTTCTCTCCTCGTGACTTCTTCTGATGCCTTTTCCTTTAGCACACATCTTCTAGATGACGAATAATGAGCGTATTTATAGTCCAGTGGAGACACGATAGATATTTAGATGAGGTATCACAGACTGTCCTGTAAGCTCCCTTATCTTTTCAATGCCATCTTCATGTCTCACTCCTCGACTGAAAATTCAATATCGTGTCTGCATGGCAGCTTCAGGGGTCTCCCTCGAGCCCAGCAAGCTCAGGCCGGTGTTTTACCCACTGGCAGGGGTGCCTGGACCCCCCATGGCTCTGGGACCCTCGGTGTCTGACCCAAGTCCCAGCGAGGTCTGTGGCAGCCAACAGAGCCGTCTGCATGTAACACAAACGACAGCAAAAAAACCCTCAAGAGCATGGCAGGGCCAGGGGTCTGAATTTTAGGCAACTTTAAAAACAAGCTGCAGGCATGGGCCTCCTGTCATGAAATCAACCACGGATGTTTCGTTTTAATCAGCTGTTCCCTTGGATTGCAAGCTACTATTAAAAAAAAAAAAAAAAAAAAAAAAGAAAAGAAAAGAAGAGAGAGGGGAGGAAGCCACCACAAAATAAAAAGGATTGTTTCTTCCTGGTAAAATAACACTCAGTCTTGCCTCCACCTGAAGAAGTGAGCTGTAGGCTGGCTTGATGCAAGCAGAGGCTGTGAAAGGAGACCTAGCGAGGAGCTGCCATGTGGCCACAGGCCCTCTCCTCCCCTTTGGAAGTTCAGTCTTCGAGCAGCTCAGACACCCCAGGGTTTGCTCTTCTTGCTTTCAAGAGCTGCAAGCAGGGAGGCCTCCTGGGAGAACCAAATTTTCTAGAAACTTCACGCTTTAAAAAATAAAAAAAAGGCACCAAAAAAAAAAAAAAAGAAACCAAAACCCCACCAACCCCCAACAATCCTCCCCACCCCAGAAGACAAATAAAACACCACCCGGACGTGAGGAAACAAAGCCCGAGCGTTCCCAGAGCCAGGCGACGTCGGATGCCGAAGTCCCTGCAAGCCCATGGCACAGCACAAGGCACAACCCGCAGAGCACAGACGGAGCCTGGCCAGCCTCCTCCAGCCGGCTCCCCAGCACGCCCCGCCTGCCCTCCCGCGCCCGGGGCAGGAAAATACATGTATATAGAAACAGATAAATAAATAACCCCCAGCCACCATTCCCCAAACTGTCGTCCTCCTCTCTGAGGCTTCTCCTTCCCCAGCAGGAGACAGCCTGCCTGCGGCCAGGGCCGGCGGGGAGCCGCTCTTTGCGAGGCACGGGAGGTGGACCCTGCTGTACCTGCGGACATCTGTTGTCTTCTTCTGGTGAAGACTCAAAGAGTTGCATATTCCAGATCCTCATGAGCAGTGATTCAGTTTCTGCTCATGTGATAAAAGCTCCCTCTACAGAGTGAGCATGCCCAGAGGAGACCATTTCACTGCTCCCTCCAAGCTGCAGCCATTTCACAGAGAACCTGCCGGCTCCAGGGTGTCCATTGGAGCGCGATTATCCCGGGCATCCCGGGGACGCACCGGTAACGCAGATCATCTGTCAACTTTCTGACAGGGTGCCAGGCCTCAAAACTGATCGCTCGCCTGAAAAAAAAAAAAGCCTTTTAAACCATAGAGCGAGGTGTTCTGTCTCGGTGGCCTTCAAGAGTAGCCCTTGCCCGCAGGAAAAAGAGAGGCAGGAGGGACAGGGAGGGATGCTGCACAGCTTGGGGACGCTCCCGTGCCGATTTTGTTCTGCTTAATGAAGCGCCCGACCTCCGAGCGCTGGATGAAGGCACACGGGTTAAACTGGTTCAGTGTGCAGTGTCCAACTGCAAGTGCATTCGAGATCCGATCTGCTGGGCTGAAGGAGAGCTATTTTTCACTTTGGGGATTAATAAGACAACCTGACCTGGTACAACCAACCTTAAAAGGGTATCACAAACACATTAAAAAGAGAGGGGGGAAAATGGAATGAGGGGGGGAAACCCTAATGAAGTAGTAGTGCACTACTAGGTGCAGGAGCTCTGAGCTCAGCCTATGTCAAACCATATGATACAGCTGGCCCAGCCAGCAAGATAAAAGAAGAAATTTTAGCTTCAAAATAAAAGTAGTTTGTCTCTGTTCCACTTAACAATTAAGCATAAACTCTTGGCAACCTTCGTATCTGCTCAAGCTCCCAGTAAAACTGCCAGAGCAACTCGCAGGAACATCTGTAAGCAGAGATCAGCTGGAAGGGGTTCAAGTGCAAGACTGGCATTTATCGGAGGCAGGAGCAGGAGGCTGCTGGAGCTGGGTGTCGCGCTGGAGAACCTCCCACCCGAGCAGGGGGAGGGCGGCCGGCAACCCCGCAGAAGAGGCCAGAAGGAAGAGGAAACTCAGAAATGGACTGTGGCACCACCCGCTTGTTCTTGGCCAAAGAAAAAACAGTTTTCAAGAAAGTAAGAGCACAGAAGATAGGTCTCTTTAGGAGTAGAAATTAAAGTGAAGACTAGCTGAGTGTAATGTGTTACAGTGGGCTGGGGGGGGCAGGGAGCAGCCTACACTGTAGGGAGAAAAAAAGCCATGGAAATCCCTAGTGAGGTTTTGAGGAGCCCAAGGATTTTGTTTGCCTTACGCCCCGCACCAGAAGCAGGCCTGCAAATTCAGGCCTTGGGCACAAGCACAAAGCCATCGCCTGCTCTGCTCTGCCCATCCCCTCCTCTCCGCTGCTGAGCATCGCAGGAGCGTGTCCTGCCACTGCATTATCGCAGCCTGGAAACATCAACAAGCCACGTTTTCTCCAGCCCAAGCAGCTACTTCACCACCGTACCCAGGCCCGTTTGCAAAGCGGCAATAGTTAAAGCAGGAGAAGAGCCTGCCACGGATCTGCCTCGGCTACGAGGACGTTATTTTTCTCTCCACACTCTGGAGAAGTTTCGCTACTAAACAGTTAAAACACACAAGGCTAAATCAAGATGACTGAAATGGATAGAGAAGGAATATTTGAGGTGACAGTATAAAGCAAGGATCTCTCTTTCACCCACTGGGTTTTTGTTTGATGTAAAATTTAAGTTTTAACATAAACAAAATGAGATTTTCCTGGCCTTTCTATCAGTTGCTGAGAGGTGTAGAGGTAACTCATTTAAGACAAGCTCGAAAATCCCCAAACAAAAGCAACAAAAACCGACTACACAGACAGAAGTTGTATTATCCACCGCATCAAAAGATTACTGTAGTTCAAACCAAAGATGGTTTTAAAACAGTTGACGCGTTGCCCTTCCTTGCAGCATGAAAATACCAAGCTTTCATTAAAAACACAGAAATAGAAACAAAGATATTAACAAACGCAGTGTCAATGAACTACCACAGTCAACATCCCCTTTCAGAGATAAAGGAACGACGGAGAACCACGCCGCAGCCTCAGCCTTCCTGCGCCTGCAGAAGGGCAGCACTCCCCACTGCCGCTCCACACTAGAAATGTTTTTACTGTCGAGGTTAAATATACACTGAGAGCAGAAGCTACCAGAGACGCTTTTCACATCTCATGGTCACCCTTGAGAGCACTAAACACTGTTTAAAAAAAAAAAAAAAAAAAAAGCAAAGATGATCAGGGTATTGCAGATGCTTCAACAACCAACTTGAGCGAAGCGATCGATCGCCGTTGTACCAGCATCTCTGCACAGCACCGCGTTCACGGGGGATGCTTGTGCATTGATTAATAAGACCTTAAATTTATGCCATCCGAAAGGAGAAAGAAGCTTCCAGACCACCACGGCGGTGCCACCACAGTCTGGCACCACCACCTCTGGGCCCGGGCAGGGTCCGGCAGCTTTCGGAGCAGTGCCTTCTGCCCCGGGCCCCCCATCTCCCCTGTTTCGCAGAGGTCGGGTGCTGCACAGGCTCTTTTCTAACCAGCTGGTTAGAGACCGATCTCCAGGCTGGCCGAGGAAGCGGATTTTCTAATGATGTAGAAGCTTTCCCCTTTATTTAACCCAAGTGCTCTCCAGCAATTTCCCCACCAAGCCGGTACGAGACAGCATAGCAACCCCCTTTCAAAACATCTTCTACCAGGTATAAAACTACAAGGTACACCAAGGCTCTCTGGCCTCCGTTCCCTGATTCAAGGTTTGAATATCCCTTTCAGAAATGTCACATTTTCAGGAGGAAGGCAGCAGCACAACCACCTCCCTTCATAAAGGACACTGCGTTCCTCTGGGCTTTTGCTTAATTACACCATTATGTACGGCATTTTCACAGCTCCCTTGCAGAGGAAGCACAAGTGGGAGGCAAGGGGAGATTTTTCTTTCTATAGGAAGAACAATATTTAGCTCTTGAAAATACAGGGGGTTTTCCTTATTTCCATCAAGCTCCTCTCCTTCCAGACCCTCCAGTTGCTCAAATCTGAAGCTCCCTTTCAGCCTCCTCAGAACTGATCCCAAAAGCACGATGAGCTGAAGGGACTTTTGATACAAGATGAGCACATCTGCTGGAATCCTGGTTTGCTTCTGCACTGCTATGAACCGCTCCCCAGCTCCGCCGCAAGCTGTTAAAATGCCTCCTTCCCTCCTCAGCCATTATGCACAGCATTTCCTAACCAGAATGCCCACTCCCCGGACACACTGAGCGTCCTCAGCACCCTCCCAGGGAGCCCAAATGTCCACCTCCAGGCTCAGGTAACAGCCTTGAAGGAGCAGGCAGTCATTAATGCACACTTCTGGAATCACAGCTTTCTCCACCTTTCAAAACCTGGTTTTTTTCCCCCAAAGTTTCCACGCCATCTCCCTTCCTCCCCCTCTTTCCCCAGCAAAGTTGAAAACTGCTTTACTTAATAGGAAACATGAAATGTTCCCTGGGACGCTGCATTGAGTACATCACACGCACCAAGAAGAAGGGAAAAAAAAGAAAAAAATGAAAAAAATAAGAAAAAAGATGCTGTTGCAACAGATGTTGAGATGTAAGCTCTCTGGGAGATGTTGCTATGTTTTGATAAGAATATGCGTTGAGTATTTCATTTACAGGGCAATCCTAGAACTTTATTTAGAAACATATTGGCCAGACAGCTGTAATTTAGAACATACTGTATTCCTAACAGTTCCCAATTATAAACTCCTTCAGCTTTAACTTATAGTAACCACGGCTCCTTCTATTTTGGAAATCTAAAACCACCATTTCTCCCCTTCATTCAGCTATTGCATATCAAGAGCTTCTACCATACAAACACAGCCTTGCTCGAGAAGGGTCCTAAATACAGCATCCCTTGCATATCCCATCTCAGCAACAGCGAGCAAGCTCATTGCTTTAACCACGCTCACCGTTTGCTCCACAGACAAATGTGTTATTGTTTTATTTGGGGACAGTAGATGGGGTGGGAATCAGACCCATGTCAGTGCAAAGCCATCTTGCTTATTAGTAGTCTTCTGCCAGCAAAGCCGGCTGTAAAAATGGCTGCTCACATTCAATCTCGCTTCTGCTGCAACACTTTGCTGTAACGCTGGAGCTCGGGTGTAGATCCTGCCGATGAGCCTCATGTGTTCAACGTGTCCCTGTTCTTTGACCTCACACCTATATTTTTTAAGGATTAGGGCACTCGCGTGAAAATAAGCTAGTTCTTCACTGGAGGAGAATCAGTGCTTCACGATGCTTTTATCTCTCCCCAAATCCTGAACTCGCCTATGAAATATCGCAGTTGATGGCTCTACAAGCAATTCCGCTGACATTATAAATTTCTGCAAGGCACAGAAGGAGCAGATGAACTCTTTAAAAAACAAAGCTCCTGCCTTCATGCAAATATCACTAGTTAAGAAGAGCAGAGAAATAAAGGAAGCATGATGTGTATACAGAATTGGCTCTAAAGAGGCTGCTTTTCAGCAACTGCCATAAGGTGGCAGTGGGTCTTTAAGGCTACCTTGCACCTTTCACACAAGCACAATAGGAAATTATCACACGAGTGGTTTTCCAGCATCTGAAAGTGTTTAAGTCAAATTTCCTCATCAAGGGAGCCAGACCGTACATGAAAACTTGGGGCTAAGATCACCTCAATGCCAGAGTCGCACAAGGAGAAAAAGGCACCAGAATCAATTCTGAAAAGCCATAAACGCAGTCCCCATCTGAGCCAAAGAAAAGCAAAACCTTTTCCTTTCAGTGTACAATTACAATGCCGTTTATTTTACATAAACGCTTTTCTTTGTGCATTCATCCAACCACAAACAAGCCAGCGTCCATTAAAGAGTAAGAGAAGTTCTGCATGGCCAGCAAGCCGGGGCTCCAGCAGACTTTTATGCAGGGACCGTAAAAGCAACACCAGTAAGCAAGCTGGTCACCAACTTGGCGCAGGGCTGACATATCAAACAGGCTCAGAAAAATGCCGTGGAAGCGTTGGGTACACAAGAAATGCAGAACCAGGCAATAAATAGGCAAGTTATTTTAGGCCATAAAGTGACTCATCACACAGATTGACCCAACTGTGGGAGACCATCACCTGGGACGGAGCAATAAAATAAAAATCTAGGTTTTGCTCTTCACCGAGCGCCCCCGGACCTGCATTATGAAAAGCAGCCAGAGTTGCCCTGAAGAAAGAGCCAGTCTATGTTACTGCACGCAGGCTAAAGATAGACCGTGATCGCAGAGATTTCTGTTAATAAACACAATAACTTTGTAATACCAATGTATTCACAGTGCCCTAAGTAGAGCAAACCTCTGGCCTTACCTTTACTTACAGCCAGGCTGAAACAAGCGTGGACACCCAATACACACCTCCCATAGGGGACAGGGGCCGCGAGGGCCGAGGCTCACAGCCGACATCTCCTCCCCTGCTCCGCACAAAGTCAGATCTTCCCTACACCTCACTAATACAAACATTGAGAGCCAATGTAAATGTTTTATTGGCACTTTACCACGCAGCTTGCTTGTACAACAACTGGAGTCAATCGGCTCATGCAGCACATACCTGCAGGTGCTTACACACTCCTTGTAAAAAGCTGGCAACTACAGACAAAATCCAAAAGCCCAACCTAGCACAACTCAGAGTCCCCTTCCTTCCCCCAAACCCACTCGCCAACACGTTAAACCCCTGCAAGAAGCACAGAAAATCTGTCAGCCAAAGGAATAAACATATCTATATTCCCTCCTCTCCTTGCCAGTTTGGAGGACCTGATGTGGCAAGGTTTGTTTGCAGTCCTTGGAATGCAAAATAAGCCCGAAAAAGGGAGTTTGAGTTTTACATTCTTTCACCCTCCCACAATGACAGACAGATCTAGATTTAAACTGCGGAGCAGGTCTGCGCCCTGCAAGGCTTCCCATTAATAATAATTAGCGACCGAGCCGCGCAGCCCACGACTGAGACGCAATCACATGCCTTCCAATATGAAGGCACAACCCAGCGAGTCCCCGCAGCCCTCGCTGCCAGCCCCTGCCTGCTGTCACTTCATGTCACCACCCTAACATTAGACAGGTCCGTTCTTTATATAGGTTCGCCAGTCAGTAAAGGTCAGTATTTTAAAACCCCTCCCCGCTGATCCGCAGGAAGCGGTTTGAAGCCATCTCGTGTCAGTGGTTAACTATGCTGCTTTTGAATCAATTCCAACAGTTTTTACTTCATCCGGTCTCCTCGCTCCCTCGGCCCGGGGGCACGGGAAGGAATCGGCCAGATTTGCCCTACCTCCGTCCCGTCTGCGGGGAGCTGCTGGGTCCCTCCAGGTCCTGACTCCAGGCCTATCACTGCTCCAGCCACAAATCCATCTCACTCTATGGGTGCAGCCTCCACCCCGGAGCATGCTCAGTACCGGCTGATCTTCAGCCATTTCAGAGCTTTAATGAAATGTAAGCATAAGGAAGTGTCATTAGCAAAAAAAAAAAAAAAAAAAAAAAAAAGGGCAGGATTCATCCCGATCCGGCCAACCTTCCTGTTTCCATCCTCTGTCAAGGAGGTGAAGCTCTCGCTGCAGGGATCACAGGCATTTTTAGGCAGCAAGCATCTCGTTTTAGAACAAAAGCAAGGAAAATCCTGTCTCAGGCAAGCCTTGTGCAAAAAGGAGCATTTCCTAGTGACACTCAAACCAGCAGATTTTTCACTCTGGGCCTTCCACAAATTACAATATTTTCATGAAATGCCATTAATATTATTTTTTGCCCCCAACGGGCTTCAACTCAGGCTTTTAGCTCGCAATGCAAATAGTGCTTCCCATCCATCTTAAAGCTAAACCTACCCCAGCCTACCCTCTATCACCTTGAAGATTATTTTAACTCCATTTGCAAGAAAGTTAAAAAGCAGGATGAAAGAGGGGGGAAAGAGACTACAGTACAACACACTTCATGCTATGTTTTCCTAAGGACCTGAATTTTAAGAGAGGTTTGTTTTTCACTAGTCAGCCCTGAAATTACTCCATCGTTACCTTGTCTCCTCAATGCAGTGAGACCGTTTCAAAGAAGAATTAACAGAGGATTTTTTTTGTTTGTCCTTTCCAGTTTTCCAAACAACAAAATACGCAAAGACAGACAACGCTGAAGTCCACCAGGCATTTTCACCGCCGGAGGACGACAGCCCTGCGCACTGCGAGCGATCTGCGCGTGGAATTTGACTGTTCCTTAAAGACTTGTATTTGCCTATATATCCTTTGCATATCCCCTACAGATCCCTACCAGCTCACAGAACTACTCCAGAAAGCAGAAGTTGTTGCAGAAGTAAAGCTTTGCAGGCCAGGGCAAAAATTGGCTATTTAATCCCAACAAAGTTTTAATGTATACCCTATTCCTCATGTTGGGCCCAAGCCAAAACAAACTCTGGATGTTCAAATCCGTTAATTGTGTGTGCACTGTGCCAAGCAATGCTCGTTTCCCGTGCACGCATGGCTAATATGTCTGCCATGTATGTACAGTATCTGCTTCAATGCTGAAGTTTTCCTTCTTCAAAGGAAGATTACAAACCAAAAATCAAGTTACTTTATCAACACAGCATTTCAGAAAAAAATCGGGGTGACAGATGAATGCCAAAACCCAGCTTTTTTCCTGAACCAAACTTCCAAGGTAATCACAAAAATACCAAGAGACTTTCTGTACAATGCAATAAGCCAAGTTAAAGTCAAGATTTTCATCAGTCCACAGCACATTCGTGTCAGATGCACTACACAAACAACTCATGATGTTGTTCTCTCATCTCTTCCCTGATAAATTCAGCCCAGTCCTCAACATCAAGCTACAGCTTTTTAGCAAATTATTTGGGATAGTATTTGCATTTGACTTCTGAATGCCAGGCAGCCTTTCACGCCAAGCACTGGCGACTTGCATTTTACTAAGATATTTTTAGAGCACAAAATATGTGGTAAAGTGACCCAGGATAAACCATAATAATTTGGCAGAGAGAGCGCGTGCTTAGCTCCCCTCAGACCTCTATTTCTGCTGAAGGATTTCACCGAAGCCCCGGGACCGGTGCCCTGTGGTAGCCATTTGGCCCCGGGCTGCCCCTTCTCCAGGGACATTCATTAGAGACCTCCATTTTCAGCACAGGATGCAATTCTCTCTGCACCACATTAGGCAACTCTAAGATACCGCACAGTGCTTTCATTAAGCATAGATTGGTAAACCCTGCTGACAAATTCTATTCTCGTCCTCTCCCTTGCCTTTAAATTGGAGGTAGTTTAAAAATAATATTCAGACCATATAATCCCGAGGCATGTCTGCTGAATCTAGCAGTGTTTGCATCTAGCACAGCTCAAGCATGTCAAGTTTGTTTCCTTGGAAACAAAGACCAATTTGCAAGCATTGCTTTCTTCCCCCTTTTTTTTTTAATGTAACGAAGACACACATACCTGCAGCTCTTGTTGATACAAAGGAATTAAAGCAGATTCACTTACCACAAGGTGCATAAGAGATTTATTAATATATTTCACTAATGAACAGTTGGCTTTCTGTACTAAGGGAAAACCACAGTTCACTGTTTAAAAATCCCTTTTTCCCCTCAATAGATGCACACTCGAGGCATGGCATTTATATTGTTTCCTTGGGGACAGGTAGAAAAAAATAGCAAAGTCAGAGTCATTTGCTTACCCTAGGCTAGGTACGCTGGTTCCAGCTGAGGAACAATCTAAGAGGGAATCCTGTATTGCTCCTACCACATCGCTCCAAAAGATACACTAGTACAGCTCAAAACACACCTGCTTTCAACACAGACTGAAGAGTCAACACAAGCTTAACAAAAAAGAAAGCGATAACATCTTCTAGATATGTTTTGTCAGTTTTAAGCCCAACTTTTTCCCATCGAGGGCATGCATTAGGGCTTAAGTGGGAAGCCAGCCTTTCTATGCAGCAGTAACTCTTCTCCTAGAGCTTGTCCACATCAAAGGTCCTCGCTGAAGGCAGTAAATCCTACGGCAACAACACACGACCTCTCTGCGTGGGCAAGAAAGAGGAGGGAGGGCAAAAAGCGTCAGAGCTGAGTTATCCATCCCCTCATTTGCAAAGGCAGTCAGTACCTTCACCCTCCAGAGCCTTCCTCAGGAATTACAAGTGCTCAGCACCTTTCAGAAATTTGTCAGATAAGGAGTCAAATGGACACACGTGAGAACAACAAATAAAATTATGGTTCCTTAAACACGCGCTGCCGGAGGCTGACTCAGCACAGAGTTCACTTCCCAACATGCTTGGGCTGAATCTGGGTTGCAATCTCTGCTTGAGAAGATTACCTTAATATCCAAGGGAGCACAGCCTGAATCTTCTCTTGTTCCTATCAGCATCACCATGTTAGAAAAAGCCAGGGGAGCTGCACCAACAGAAGCTGACAGGAGCAATAAAAGCCTCCGTCCTCCACATAAAGGACAAAGCCTCGCGATTCCCTGCCCCTGGAGAATCCCAGAGTCATTGCTAGAGCCATCGGTGTCCAGCACTAAAGCTGATGCTCCACACTTGTGAAAGTCAGGCCTTGGACTCCAACGCACCAGATACTCCAAAGAGGTTCAGAGCTTGCAAATGCCACTTCATGGACAGAGCCGCCTTGCTGTCCTCTTGAACGTGCTCACAGTAGGACCAATGCAGTCACCTGGAGGGTAAATTCAACAGGACTAACGCAGGTTTCCATTCCTGCTGCAGTCAAGTAATCCTGAAAGCAAATCCCCCAGCCTACACTCTGCAACGCTATGCACCCTTTACCAAGTATTCTATTTACTTAGTTTCATTCCAACCAATGCCATGGTCTTAAGGAGTATTGGAGACTGTTCTAGCCACCATGAATTCTGGGGGAAGAGCAAGGAAAACAATCTAGTTCTTACTGATCAAAAGCAGAGCATATACTGAAAAAAGCATCTAAACATCACCATGTGAAAAAGAACCAGATAGATACGTTGTGATTCGCTTAAATGTATTGCAACAATAAAAATATTAAGGACTTTTTATAAAGCAATTTATAATAAGAGATGGGAATAGTAGGCAATATTAATGTCTCCATTTTACAGATGGGAAAAATTGAGGCTTGGAGAATTAACTGCCAAAAATGTCTGGAGTGGTCCTTCACAAATGTATGGAGCAGAGGAACATGATATAGGAGACCTAGATGTGAAGTCATGCTCAGTGCTGATTTACTGAGTCACCTCGGGTGGCCAAGTTGGGGCAGCAAAGAATGTGTGGGGGCAGCCCGTTTGGGATGACTCGACTTTGAATCTCAGTGAAGTTTGAGCACTTTAAGCTCTCTTGAAAAAAAATCTCATCCTCCATTCTTTAAAAACAACAAAAAAACCCAAGACACATCAATGTAAATAACAAACATATCAGTATTTTCTCCCTCTGTATAATATTCCCTGTAACTAACATGGTTTTGGAGGGGAGGGGAAATATTTATCCAAAACAGCAAACTTGCAATCACTAAGGAGCTTTTTATGCCCACTGCCAAGTTTGAAAGCAGGCGGATGCCATGTGGGTGAATCTGCGACACCAGGACACAGTCCAGACTCATACAAGAAGTCAGTCACATCTGAACTGGCCAACAGGAGCAATAAATTCAGAGAAGTTACTCAGAAATCTTTTGTTGGGTAACTGGGCTGCAAGTCAAAGCTCCTGGGGCAAGGGCAATGAGCTCTGTTACAGTTTTTTAATGCAGATGCATTAAACACCTGGCAAACGCTTAGGTGAAAATATTGTATCGAAACAAAAGCAAATGTGGAAATAGAGCGAGATTACACCACTTGCTAACAAATTTAACTATTGCTTCCCTTCCCTTTCTCTTCCCCCTCCAGCCCGGCAGCCACTGCAGCATGCTGCTTGCAGGTATCAGAGGAACAAAGAGCCGATGGACGCCATAAGCCCCACGTACTTCTGGAAATTTCTGAACACAAATTTAAATTTGGGATGATAGTCATGGAATTTATTTTAATGCCCAAATCATTAAACCATCCTATTTGCGTGGGTTCTCAGAGCTACAATGCTAAAGACTTGCTGCATTACGGAGGATAAATGCAAGGATGGTACTTAGAGCTGAAGTCTAAGACCGACGAGCTCATTCTGATGCTTTCCCACATGAAAACTCTGTAGAACAAAAAACAAATTTCCAATCAAGAGTCACGTGCTGATTTTGGGTGGCCAGCTCAGACACAGTTTTTCAAACCTGCTGAGAACCTGCATCTCCTAGAGATGTAGAGACGCTACAACAAGATGCAAACGGTCAGTACACTTGAAAATTAAGCACTGGTTTCACATCAAAAATTAAACTACTATCTCAAAAAATGACTTCCCTCAAATTCTCCCACCTTCCCCCCGCCATGTGTAATACCCACTTACTTGCCTCACAAGGAGGCATAGGCTTAATTTTGTTAACATTTTAAACTGAAGGACTCAAAATACAGCAAAACACTAGGGGAAAAAAAGCAAACACAAGATGCTGCAATAACGTAAGCAGCTCTCAGAGATGTGAACCAGAGAACAGGGGAAAGATGAACGTTGCAGAATGTCTGCAACTGAGCACAGCAGCCCCTCGCCTTGTTTGCTCTTGGCCACAGCAACCAAAACCTGTTTCGGAGGCAAAGCAAGGGAAGGCAGGAGTCTACTGGGGAGAACTTTTGCACTCTGAAAAAAGAGCATTTGCACTATTTTTATTATACAAGGAACAGGAAAGGGCTTCACCCTTCCAGTGCTCTGTATGGAGCCCTGACTCTCCCTCCCAGTGCTGATCTCCTGAACCCAAATGGGCATCAAAAGCATCATGGACCTTTGGAAGCTTCTCCTCCGCGCTCATGCAGCCTTATCTCAGAGAAAAGACAAGCAGAAGTGGTTGGTTCTGGTTCAGTAATACTACCAAAAATAAAATAAAAGTGCAGAGGCAATAGGAAAAAAAAAAAAAAAAAGTCCTGAGTATTTTTCTTCTGCGACAGGAAGCCAAATGCCGGCCTGCAGCAGCCGCTTGATCACACTCGGGCTTCAATTAAACAAACTCAAGGACTGCCGAAGTCAGCTTCCTTTCCTTGAACAGTTTTGTAAGACATTTGCTTGGTAGCTGAAAGCTCTGGAGTTTCACATGAACCTTACTAGCGGCTGGATCATCCCTGTCACCAACTTCAAAACCCAGAACTGGAGCAGCGCACCAAGACAGCTCGTTCCCATGTGCCTTTGATTAATGACTCCTGCTGCACTTGGGGAGCTGAATTTCAGCATTGTTTTCACGCACAAGCCAAGAAAAAACAGCCAGCTGGGCAGAATATGGCCCTCCAAGAAAGATTTCCAGGATTCCCTGCTAGTCAGCAGCTGACAATATACAGCCAGACACTGTGAGCGGAGGGAGGGTGTTGCACAGCGTTACCATGGCACGTTCGTTACGCCTCGCACAGTCTGTGGGATGATCCTTCCCCAGACGGGTGAGAGTCAAGCGAAGAGCTGCTGCATCACCTGGCAAACATCACTTAGCTTTTTCATTGCCTCCTCGGCGCGTTCAGCTCTCGCGACAGACTGACGTCGACGTGGAGCTGCGGCTCTGGTCTGGCAAAGCACCTGGGAGCCGCAGGTACGGGGCTTGCTCCCGACATCCGTCCTCCAAAACAGTCCCCGTTGAAATGCACGGGACTGCTTAAAAATAAATGTGCCCTCGTCTAGGCTTAGTGATATATTGGTTCAAAGCAAAAACCCTGAGAGGAAGTAAAATCCTTTGCGGTCTTTTGCACAGATACGTACCCTGCACCATTCTTCTGCCCATGATATAATTACAGCCCAAACAGTCCAGGCTTCAAGCGAGAGGGACGCTCCCAGCCAGTCCAGAGCACCATCGCTCTGCAGCCTGCCTTGGAGACAGCTGTCCTGTCTTCTCCTCGCCAGATCAGGTGTAAGGTATCAGCAGACACCCGATACAAGCACAAATGCTTCTAAGCCTTGGCTGCGGGTAGGCAATATTCTCATCCTAGCAGGAGGATTGCTCAGTGCCTTCCCCCCCCTCCCCTTTAAGAAAGGGGGAGGGAAAGGCCCACTCAGATCATGGTAATAATGACATTAGCCCAGATGGTTATAATGGGAACATCCCTTGGGTACCACCATCATCATAGTAATATTTTTGATATTCCACTTTCCTGACATGCCTCAGATGTTGGCGTGAAAGCCTGCAAGGGTGGATATTTACAGGTCAATATGCTGTGACATGCCTGCAGCACCAATATTTTTTTTTCCCCCTAAGTCCTTCTTTAGAAGGAACAAAGTAAAGGATCAGCTATAAAGCAACCCAAAATGCCTGTCATTTCAAACTGCATTTAACACTCTTCTTCCTCTCCACATTGAAAAAAGCATTGCAGAACTTCCTGTAAAGCCCTGCATATCCCACTGCTAATCTAAATATGCCCCATTCCCAAGGAGACTGAATGGATGTCATAAAGTTCGACTTCAAACTATAAAAACTCAAGAAGAGGCTGCATCCACTGCAATGCACGAGCAAACAGAAAACAGAAGAGAAACGTGGTTCAGAAGTAACACAAGTACATACAGATTTTCCTGCAACGGTGTAGTTCATACACACCAGTCTAAATAAATGCCAGTCTCGTGTTTGTACGGCAAGACTAACTCTGCAGGGAGGGATGCTACTAAATGGGACCTGCTGTTCAGATCTAAGTGATGGAGGAAGGACACCAAGGTGTATATAAAGTAACGAGCCCAGTAATTTGAGGGATTCTTATCCATTTATTTTCAGCACATTCTTATACCTCATTTCTAATCCCTGTAACGCTGCCTTGCGCTCATCAGTTAACTTCACCTTCAGGAGTCTGTCAGTGTGCTTGGGAAGAAGGAAGGTTGCTGCCATCATTTTGTTTTAAAGAGCTACATGCCAATGGATCCAGCTGGGTTGATTTGCACAGCTGCATTACAACAAGCTCCTTACAGAATTAAGGTCAACTCAGCCTGTATCTCATCATAAAAATTCACCAAGTATTTTGCCAGGTACCTATAATGCACTTCTAGAGGTGAAAGCCAAACTTCTCGGTAAGAAGCAAACTGCACCAAGGCTCATGCCTTTCAGACTTGCAGTGTCTCTCAGTGACACAATTAATTTCTTTCTCTCCATGTAACTGATAATTAAAAGGAGGATCTAGCTTCACTGCAAAAGCCAATGCACGTCTATGTTAAAAGGGCTACTTGAAGATAGGTTACATGAAGGTTAATATTATATCTCCTTGCCTTTGCTAGCAAGTATACAAAGGACGAAATTGCAAATTAACTTAAACTAGCTATGGAGGTCAAAAAAATCCTATGCTTTTGTCTTCACTAGGCTGCAGTGCTGAAACAGTCACCCGTCCTGATGCAAACGTGGCACTTTCGGCATTGCGGACGGTGCAAGACTGTGACACAACCGTGAGACAGATGTGGGAAATGTGACTTACACGATTTCTTCATTCATTAGCCAGGTACAGTTGTGCTTGATTTCCTCTCCCTTCAACCATTCACGGGTTTTGTGGGAGACCTTCAAAATCAGAAAGTTTCTCAGCCTGGTAGAGCACTGCCTTCTCCAATCTCCTAAATGATAGGAACAGGAGATCCTCTGAGATGCTCCCTGTGGAGAACGGAAGGGTCAGTCCTGCCCGTTCATCACTCCGTCCATATTCAGAGGCTCAGGGGACTTTTTTGTATCATGTTTTAGTCACTGGCATAAAGGACAATTAAAACAAATATTCCGCAGCCTGCTGCAGAGACAACGATCAGCACTTGCCTCCCAATCCTTCATTTTGTTTGCCATCTTCACCTGTTGCCCATCTTCCTGCCTACACATCCAGATGCCTTTCCTTTAACCTTGCTTTGGGATTAGAGGGTTTTTTCTGTTTGCAGTTGTTCACACGCACAGATGCCCAGTCCCTCACGCTTCAAAGCTTCATCATCCATGCCATTTTTTCTCTTCTGTTTTGAAATCTCTTCCTCTGTTTTTAATTCCTGTATTTTCTTTCTCCTCTGTTTCTAATTTATTCTCTCCATCACACTTCAGTCTTTCTAATCCTTTCTCACTATCCTCCTGGGACAGGTTTTAAAACAAAGATCCTGCTGCTACTCACCTTGAGGTGCAGGCAGCAATGAGGCTTAACTGCTTTATTCTGCAGACTCTGAAAGTGAGCAACCCCCATGGAAACAACCAAAACCTTGCCAAGATCCCTGCTCTAGTCTCAAAACCCACCAAATTCACTCCAAAGGTATATACACACTCCACTGGCCCAACGGATAGGAAGGTACTGCTGCTGCAGGAATAGTCTCTGGTATCCTATATAACCTAAGGATAAATCTGAATACTCTTCCCCATTAACGCCTGACCAATGAAAAGTGATAATGTGTATAACTCCAAACACATATGTACACGTATGTGGAAATACAAGGAGTTTTCTTGCTTCTCTGTCCTTTTTTTTAAGATTTTTCTACAAGCTTGGCCTACCTTGTCCTGCCCAGCTAACGATGCTGCTCTATTAAATGCATATTGGATCCTGTCTGAAAATTCAGGTTTTAAACAGCTGCCCCTATCCCACTTGTAAGGTGAACTGTTAAGCAAGTATTAGTGCAGCAAAAATATGAACCCAGTCCAACAACGAAGAGAAACATCCCTTTGCAAATAAAACTGATGGGTGAAACAAGTCGTGGAAGTGAAGCCTCCCCTCGCACACCACAGCCCGCTGGGAGCCCTGGCTGCCCATCCTGCCTCAGTTCTTAGCCAAATGCTCAGGCAGTATCAGCTCCCCACTTCTCATACAACACTCTTAAGTGCAGGTAACCCAGGCTTTACTGCTCAATCAAACCTCCCAAAGTTCATACTTACTCTGAAAAAGAGAGGACCCCGTAGGTGAAGAAGGTCTGTGCAAGGCAGCTGGCGCTGGCACCCTGGGGAAGGGGGTCTCGACCAGCCCTGCACAGCTAACACGCAAATCGGGGGAAGAGCGTGCCTCCGAGCCTCTCCCGCGTATCGTAGCCTTGACTCTGCAAGCTTCAAGGTACTTCGGTCCACGTTAGCAACACATTTTAAGCGTTAAAAAACCTGCTTAAATAAATTAAGCACCTGCTTGAAGTTAATTTGTGCTACGGGGTCCCTACCGCGAAGCTGACAAAGCCGAGAGAGGGGCAACGGGATGAGCGATCAAACAAGCAAGCAATGATCGAGCCATCAGACCTCCTCCCAAGGACCTTGCTGGGGCTTGGACCCTCCACGTGGTGCATTTCACAGCCACAGAAACTAGCCAAAAGACAGATGATGCTGATTTCTCTTCTGACTCTGGACCTCTGCCTCCCCTCTCCAGCATGCCCGTTTGCTTTTGCAGAGGACATTTACAGCGGTGACCTCCATTCCATTATGCCTTATATTTTCACTTGCTTTCTTCCATCATGAATCATTAACAATCCCCATTTATCATCATGTAGTTATTCCTTTAATTAAAATAATAAAGGAAATTGCACTGAAGCTTCAGGGGTTTTTGTGTTGTTTTGTTTTTTTTAAAAAAAACCTATCCCACAGAAAAGTATGCGCTTTCTACTAAAAAGGAAAAGAAAAAAAGAAAAAGCAAAGCATGGTTGAATTTTGAGCCTACCAGCCTTCTACACTGCCCTTTTTATGTCTGACAACACAGAGGCGTGAATGCTATCAAGTCACACACAGGTACTGGCAACACGATCCTGCTTTGTACCACTTCCCAGCTAGGTGCTCGGTTTAATACAACACAAGCTGCCATACAATTAAAAAGGCCTCAAAACAAAAGGCCATAGAAAAAACTGCTAATATACCCGACTACCCTCATTTTTAACCTTAAACAATGAACAAGGCATCAATATAGAACTACTTTTGCAATGGGTCAAATTGAAAAACAAACAGTCCCCCACCCCCCATTGAAAACCCACCTAGCAGTGATATTTTCTACACACTATATATTAGGAATGTGTCCCAAGGCACCGCAGACTGCGAGCAGCTTTTCATGGCTCCCTTTGCCCATCCACTCCGACATTCACAACAGCGAAGCCCTTCCTCGGCACAGCTGCGTTTAAAGCAGAAAAAAGGGGGCCTGCCTTACCACGAGGCAATTAACAATTGGGTAATTAAAAAGAAATAATAAATAAGTGCTTGGCAAGACGAAGCGCCTTTGCAATCCACGGCCTTACCTGCTGGGAAGGGAGAGGCGCAGCGGGAGCCCGCCCAGCAGCAGCACCCTGAGCGCGGCCCTTGGCAGAGCACAGCTGGCAAGCGCAGAGGCTCCATCCTGCTGGAGCCTCCGGTGCGGGGGATAAACTAGCCAGGAGACAGCCCGCTGCTACGTGCCGCTGAGCCGTTTAAAGTTTAGAGGCGTTTTGTCCAAGGTAATCTTTAGGAAACCCCAACGGAGTGAAGAATCGGCAGTAAAAACCTCTTAAGGCAAGCCTGGCGTGATGCATACCTCTGTTTGGCTGTGCTGGCTTTTTAGATTCCCGTCAAGGATTTCGGAGGCCTACACCGGCGCGTCCACGCGCTCCGCACCACAGGAGGTGGCGAGGAGCATGCTCAAAGGGAGCAGCATCCTCCCGGCACGCCACGGCTCCGTCCCGTCATGGCCCCGCGCTGGAAGGGGAAGCGAGGAGCCGGGATGCTGCGCTGCTCCCGGAGCCTGGCGGGGGAAAGGAGGCGAATCGAGGAGAGCGGGGACAGTTTTTAAGCTCGCTCGATCGTTCCTCGGAATAAAATGAAAAAAAATTACTCATCGAGAGATTAAAATGTGCAAACATTTTGCTTGGTGTTCCGACTGCCACATTTAATATTTCAAACAACATCCAGGCCAATATTGTTGCTTAATTTAACATAACTGGATCCCGAATGCATCTCTAACAGATTAAACCACAGAAATATCCACATGTTTTAATGAGGATTTGGCACTACTCGGAGCCAAACAGATTTTAGCAATATTTTTGGACTACAATTTCTTTCAGAAGAAAAGAAAGCCCACTGGTAAGGATCTGCATTCCCTACATTTCAAGCTTTTTTGCATTTAAGTGCAAATTGAAAAACCTAAATATTTAGTGCCATTATAATTCGAGCAACATCTGGACAATTTTCTTTGCCTCGTAAAAGATTTTAGCCAGCTTTGCAGAGTCTCGGTCCATGTAGCTCAGGCAGAATGGCTCCTTTTACATTTGCATGCTTCACTCAGATTCTGTAGTTTCTATGCCAACAAGCATTTGTAACTCTTTAAAAAGCACATTTGGAAGTGGGGGGAGAAGGAAGATTTGAAATGTGATAAAGATTTTTTTGTTTGGGGATTTTTGTTGTGGTTGTTCCCCCAAATCTAAATCATCCATTCCTCATTTTGATCGGAGCCCTGGAAACCTCAGAAAGGCCCAATGAGCATCACCTCAGCCAGGGCAACTCTTCCACCTGCTTCAAAATGCAGCAGTGACTCAGAAAGAGGAAAGTTTGTTCAGTCAGTCTGATGTATCCAAATATATATACACACACATACTCGCATATATATATATATATATATATATATATAATTCCAGTTCTCTCTCCAGACAAAGAATCAATAGCAAACGTCTATCGGTGTCTCTTCAGACAATAGCTCTGCGGGGAAAGCAACAAATCTGCAGTGCTGAGAAATGAGCCCTTCAGATGTACCCCAGCCCGACCCCAACGGGCTCGTGAAACTCCATGCAAATGTACGTGTCCATGTACTGCAGGCTACAGGGCCTGTGCGAGTTTCCAAGTCCCCAGGGAAAGTAAACAGAGACAAGCAGCTACTACTGAACTGTCACTCAAAATCCAGCAGTTTGATTTTTAACCAGATTTTTGGAAGCGACGCCTCCCCTTCCTCCCCACCCCCAGTCCCAGACCTCACAGATGGCTCCAATTTTATAGTTAACACTTGTGCTCAGCACTGTGACATTATAGGTGCACGGAGACAAAGAAAACCACAACTACGAAAAAGCAAAATAAAACTTTCAAAGCCAACAATACTATCAATCTTACATAAGTAGGAGAAAAAGCTATATTTTGTTACACAGATGCAGCCGACTAGACGCGTGGTCATTGTGAGTTCCTCTTCCGCCTGAAGTTCACACGCGGGACCTAGCAATGCCTTTGGAGCCTCTCGGGAATGCCAGCTCATCACGAAGGTGCCCAACAGAAAAACCAGCCAGCCCAGGCCGCTTTGCAGCAAGAACAGTTGAAACAAGTTGTTCCCACCAAAAGGCAGGAGCACAAGGGTGTTTCCTGGAGGAGCTGCTCACCAGGAGGAGCTGAACGGGCAGCACAGGCAGGGTAGCACCTACCATCGCCTGCTTCTCTTAATTTTCTCGCCCATGAGCTCCGGAGGATGAAAGCCCAGAACACACAGTGATACTGCCAGCACTACACATTCATTTACAGGCTCATCGTTAACAATGGAAATCTATTAGCCCCTTCAGTCCACCCCCTGTGCATATGTACTACGTAACCTGATGTGCTGGGAGGGCAGACGAAGGAAAGGCTGTTGATGCCGTGCAATAATCAATCCTAACCACAAGACCAAGAGAAAATACTCTTGAGGACCCGAATACGATAAACTTCTCTTACTTCAGCTAGACAGGGGATACAGAGAAAGGAAGACTGGACGCCTTTAGCCAAAGCGAAACGTTTAATGCGCTGCTATTCTGGCAGGGCACTGGTTCCTTCCCGCCCTGCACAATCATAGATGATGCAGTGCATCAGACAACCGATTTCATCAGCAAGCTGGGATTTGTTTTCGCAAGCAGGGATCAGGACGAGATCCAGGAAGGGCAAAAACTCCCTCAGGGAACAGGAGACAAAAAGACAAGATTATCAGTATAGTGGTGGCGACTAAAAAAAAAAAAATATTAATTTTCAAAAGCGCTATTGTCTCACAGGACTAGTAACAGCCCCCAGCTAACAAACACAGTTACTCCTGCAAAGAGCCATCAAAAGATCAGGAGAAAAGGCTGTGTCTATAAAACTCTTCTCATTTGAAAAGGGCCTATAGGTCACTGCCTAGCACACGAAATGCCTGGAGCATGAGGAAGGTGCCTTGCAAAACACAGCCAGTAACACCCAACTCCTCCAGTCTGCTGTGCTGTAGGAAGGGGCACGAGTCCTTCTCCAGCCCAGCTCCCGTCCCCCGACGTTCCCTGCCACGATTTCACAACCTTTGCCATTTCAAAAGCCTTCGGGCAACCACACCAGCGAGCATGGAACTATTTTACAGAAGACTCTGCGTGACTGATAAATTCAGGCTTCTCCCTCCACATCATGCATACGTAGCTGACGCTGCCTCCGGATAGGGACCATAACTGCTGTAAATTAGAGTATTTTCACCTACTTCAATGAACTATATGGGTTTGTACCAGCTGGAAATACAGCTCCATCTGTGATTTAAGAGACTGAGCCTAAAATACTGAAATCAACGGCAGCTTTCGACAGACAGGAGGTGGCCACCTCAGTGTTCTCTGTCTGGGATAACTTCTTCCATGCTACGCACAATGAGCCAAGTGCACCGACAGCAAGAAATAGCAATCCATACCAGCTACAGAACGAACAAAACTGGGCAGTTTTATGCTGCAGCCTGCACCTACAACCCCCGGGACTTCTGAACAGGGAGGAGAGAGAGATCTCTCCTATTAAGAGTAGGGAGAGTGATTCGAAATCAATCTTTGGCAGAATCAAAGTCTGTCGGGACTCGCGTTAATGAATTCCCCTGCCAGGTTTATGATGTTTAACAGAAAACAAATTGTTGTATGCGCAGCATAGCAGGTGAGACCTGAGGAGGATATTCACACACCTGGTTTTTTGTTCCCTAAGCTCACTCCAACCAGGAGAGAGTCTCCCTCCCTCCCTCCCCTGTGCTAAGGGACATTTGGGCGATGAACGGCTCTCTCAGCTGGGTACGGCAGTCTCCTGGAGTTGGGTGGTATTAAGATACCTCCATTGTTCTTCTGCTTGAGATGGCAGCACAAAACTCTGGCTGTAAATGCAACAGATGATCACATGCACTCTTCAGCTAATGGAAATACCCGGGGGCCACGGGTCCTTTGTGCCGAGCCTTCTCCCACTGGGTCCCGTATGGGATTACTGCAGCAGCCAAGTAAGAGAAATTACTATTAGCTGGACTAACTGCTACAGAAAGATCATGAAAATGAATTAACTCCTACCCTTCTCTCTTCCGTGATGGATCACACTCTGCTCCTTTGGAGCAATTTCACATAAGGGGAGAGGGAAACATACGACCGATATGAGGAATTTATTGCCATGTGGTTTCTTGTGTTGAAACACAGCACTGAAACTGTCCCCAACGCCTCCGGTCATGCTGCGAGATGAGGAAAGAGCCAGGGCCACATCCAGGTCTGGTGCCAGCACCTTCTCCCTGCATACAGTGGAGATGAGCTCCACCTCTGCTGTCCCTACGCCTGGGAGCCCACACCTGGATGTGCAACGCTTACGGGGACGTGAATGACTGGGCAACAAACCCTTTGCGTTACGCAAGACTCTTGTTTTTTCCTCTTCACCCGCACTCAGCGTAATCCCCCATTGGCAGCACGGCCATCCCCAGCTCCAAGTTTTTATGTGTTTCTCAAAGCTTGTTGAAATAAAACTGGAAAGCAAAGCGGAGCGCAGATTCACCACTCCCCTGACGCTGGCCTAGATCTGAAGCTGTCCCACACTGGCTTCACCAGTGTGCCAGGCTGGTCAGGAGCCCTGAACGCATAGCCTGGTATAAAAAAATAAATGTGTTAGCTGACAAAATATGAAACTCCCTCAACCAACGCACCCACAAAAGCTCTAATTTAGCTCTCAGATTCATCACTGAATATTACATCACTTCTGAGCCTTTTAAGGAAGCAATCCAGCATTTTCCCAAATTAATCAGGTAACTTTTTTTTCAGCCAGACAAAGTTAAAAATAACCGAGAACCAGGTAGGTGTCAGTGAAAAGCTCTTGCAGGGAAAATCTTGTCCCATGACACCTGTAAGGAAGTCAGTCCTTGCTCATCTCCAGGCACTGAAATGCAGCAAAGCCACCTTCCCAGCAAACAAACACAACCAAGCCCAAGGACAACGCTCCCCACTAATGCCGGATAATTTTAGGGCTTCAATTGCAGGCAGTCCATATTGCTAGCAAAATCCTACATAAGACTTGCACTATCTACCACAGCAGGCTTGACCCCATTTTCATATGCAGAAGCAAAAAAAAAAAAAAACCAACCCTCATAATCCTACAGAACACAGAGCAAATAGCACTCTCTGGGACCACTTGAATACCACCCTATTAAAATACAAACATGTTCCTACAGTAGCTCAATGATTTTAAACATTCACCATCTTTTCATTTCAGGTTTTAAGCACTTTGCCTGGCAACTGTCTGAAGGGCAAATCATTATGGAAATAGGAAGACAAATAATTTTCCTTTATTCTGGAAGAGAGGATTATTGGAATAAATAAAATAATCAGCTTAGGCAAGAGCACAATTCACAACTTATGAAAAACAGAGGACTTTTTTTTTCATTTTTCTTTCCAAAGAAAAGATTTTCTTGCATGGAGTTTGCAAGGTAAATGCAGAAGTTTTGGAGTTAAATAACTTTGGACTGCTAACTCACAAATAACTCCCTATATGCCATCAACAGGAGGAAGGCTGTCATTTCAGACACTCTTAGAGCCACTTTTTTTATTTATTTAATATCGCAACTTAGAACACCCCCCAAAAAGATACAAAGGCTACCCCCTGATCTCATTTTGTACTGAGGCGAATCTGCAGCAGCCCCAGGCTAGATGCAGCCCTCGAAGGGGCGGGAAAGGCGTCACGGGAGTAAGAGCCGCCACAGCACCGGGCACTGACAACAGCAGGTCATCGCTTTTTAGGGTCCCCTCCCAAGGCTCCGCCCCCAGTAAATCCACAATGAGTCTGTTGAGATTAATGAATTTATCTGGATTTCAAGCACTGTAGAAGATATTGGAACCAGTTTCAAAATCAAGCAAAGGAAGGTTATATGCTAACGCTCGCTGATGAATGCAAAGGAGAGGAGCGCCTGTCTAATCAATGCCACTATCTGACGCCAGCCTGTAGCACTGGATGCTCAGCATCATGATTACTATGGTTATAGGAGTATCTGATACACTGTGACATGCGTGTATACCTACATATATGAATTAAGTTAAAGGTAAGGCATTTAACTCCCAAACCCCAGCGGGAGAAGTGAACAAGAGGAAAAGGAGAGCCTTCAAGTTCATATTAGCAAGAGATGAAGTTATTATTTACTGAGAAAATTTTGGGATATCTTGGTAAGACCCGTACAGTTATTTCTGAAGGACTCCTCTAATGAGCAGTGTGAGTTATAAAAATAGTATGGAAACTGTGGTTCAAGTTTGCTACAGCCTCGAAAAAGAAACAGATAATTGATGTAGGCACAGATTCCTGGGAACACTAAGGACTATAAAAGTACTGAGAAATCAAATTGATGATCTGGAAAATAAGATGAGATTAAGAATGATCAGGTTAGTGGGGGCTCCTGAAGGAGCAGAGGCAGGAGAAAGCAGACTTAGTTTGCAGTGGGTTATTAAGGAGGTTAGGGATGAATAATTTCTACTGTTTGTATCGTGTCCTGGTGAGCCATGTCCCCAGACAGGCCAGTTATGTAGTGCCCCGCACCCCTCCCGGGGAAGGAGCTCGCTCGTGCATCAGGGAGCCCACGTGTTTAAGCCAGCTCATAAATCTGAGCCTGGTTCCAGGATCCGGCACCGTCTCCCTCCACTGCTGCGACACCAGAGGGAAATGCATGACTCAAAGCTGCTCCCTTTGCTTTCTCCAGCAGTAGCTCTACAAACCCAGGTGCCCGGGCGCAGCCACGTCGCAGCAGCTGGGGAAAGCACCACTAGAAAGAGCTCCCGCACATACCGGCACCCCTGCCCTTCCCACAGGGAACAGCCATTTCTTCTGTTTGCTTCTCTAGCTGCAAATCACTGTGCCAGCAAGTAGGTCACGGACTAGATGGCGCTTGAAGAATCACCTGCAGTTCATTTCCTCCTCTTCTTTTTTTGTTTAATTTTTTTTTTTTTTAAGAGCCACCAAGTCGCTTCACCATCACCTTCAAAACCAGCCTCTGCCAGCACAGCCCCATCCATCCATCCATCCATCCCTCCCCGTCCTCTCCTCCTCCGACTGCCGTGCTCACAGCCCTGTCTCCTGCGTTTCTGCCCTCTCCCTGCTCTGTTTAATTCCATCTTTCCCCTGCAGGTGGATGCAGGTCTTTAAAGCAGAATTTTTTCTTCCATCTTCCCTTTCACCACAGACCATATTTTTCCAAGCACAACGTACCGCATTGTATTGCTTCTCTAACACGCAGAAGCTCAAACCTACGTCCTCCCCGATGATCAATTCATTAAGCCTCATCCACCACGGGAATGCATTCTACTAATTTCACAGCCAGGTTAAAAAATGCAGCTCCTTCCCCCGTGCCCGTAACTTCACTTATTAATCCTCAGGGAGAAGGGGGGTAGGGAGTCCCCTTTGCCAGCTGCTGCTTTCAGGCTTGCTCCAGTCCTCTCTCAAAGCCAGGGCTCCCACGGGCTCTGCTGGGGAGATGCCATGGGCCCTTCCCTGCTTCGCCCAGGCCGTGCAGAAGACCTGGCAGCCGGGCAGGAGGGCTCAGGGCAGAGGGAGAGCACTGCAAAAGGGCACGAAGCAAGGCTGCAGCGGCAAGGAGCTAGTTCAGGGTGTTAAGGAAGCTGAACCGCAGCCATAAGCTGGGTTTCAAAATGGCCAGGAAGGCAGGAGATAAAACTTCTCCTCTGAAGCGAGCCTCAGTAAGCATGAAGGTGGAGAAATGCTGCGCGTTACAGAAAACCCTTCCACGCAGCTTCACCGCAGAAAGAGGATTCATCACAGCAAATAATTACAAGGCTTATATCATAATGCCTGGTTTTAAAGTCATTGCCAATTGACTAAAGGTTGGCTGAAGCAGTTAGAAGGGAGAGAAGCAAAGACACCAGGCTTTGAAGTGGTCATAATTTGATTATTAAAGACCGGGACTTTGATGCAATATATTACCCAGCACAGTAACTTTCTCCTCCCTGCGATTGCCAGGGTTGCATAAGGTTTCTTTAGATACACCTGTAAGATTCAGTTCCATTTTGTTCGTTCTGTTTTGAATACAGTCCTTGGCTGCTACGATACCAAAGAGGTGAGCAAGTCCCAAATTCAGGTTTCAGTTCCTCCACTGAACAAAGTCATGCTGATGGAGAAAGAGACAAAACTGGCCATATGGGCAGAATTTTTCACAGAAATCTAAAGATAGGAGCCTGCAAATTCAGGCAATGAATCCTCCTGAAAAGCCCGAGTTACCCATCTCAATGAAAGCATCCGGGAGTCCCCTGCACTGCATTCCCTGCACACACCGCAGTCCCACAGCCCCATCCACATTGACCCACGAGTTAAACACCTGGGGTAATGTTTTCGGGTGGGATGACACCTCTGCTCTGCCCAGATAACTCCAGCCT
Source organism: Mycteria americana (assembly GCF_035582795.1). Classification (NCBI taxonomy): domain Eukaryota; kingdom Metazoa; phylum Chordata; class Aves; order Ciconiiformes; family Ciconiidae; genus Mycteria; species Mycteria americana. Next base: position 3,369,257 of record NC_134381.1, on the reverse strand, counting down.
GAGCACTGGCTGTTGCCTCCCCTGCTGACACCCCCGCTCCCCGCCGGCTGCTGCTCCTACAGCCAGCGCGGCAGAAGCAGACGTGCCCCATCCCCTCAGCTGCCTCGCAGCGGGCACTGCACCCATTTCAAGCAGGCTACGAGCTGCCCAGGCTGAAGAACCAACCTCCGCTCGCTTCGGCCGTACCGGAGGGCTGGGGGGCTTGCACGGGGAGCGAGGTGCCCACTCCGTGGGAACACCCCAGCAGGGATCTGCAGAGCTCCTCCGGCAGAGCCCAAGAACACATCCGCAAACCTTAAACCAAACAAAAATTAACTTTGGATGTAGCTATCTCTTCCTTTCAGCCTTATCAGTTCCAGGGCTTGCTGGAGCGGAGCTGAACATCTTCTCGGCAGAGAAGAGCAGCCCTGTGCAGGAGGGAAGCAGCTGCGGGCTGAGGCTCTCGCAAAAGCTGCTCGGATCCGGAGGCACAAAGTCCCCAGGCCACCAACGGCTTGGTAAGGCTGAAGCACGGTGCTCCACGCTAGGGGCTCTCCTCAGCCACTGAAGTTCATTTTCCCCATTTTACTCTAAAACAAGAAGAGGAGGAGGGCTTTACTCTTTGGCTTTGAGCCAAGAGGCATGGCACTAAGGAAACAGTGTCACCTTTGTCCTTTTGCTGAGCCTTTCCCCCGTTTTCTGGTGCCAGAGATGCCCGCCCTGGTACTGGAGACCGAAGGAAAAAGTTTAAAGCTGGTCCAAACCATTTTAGGGATGAACTTGATTCCCTTTCTCAGTGAGGCTGCAATAAAGAACAAGATGACAGATCCAGGCTCCCTAAAGTCACTCACTGCAGAAGGGAAAGACAGCGATGACCTGCGCTGCGGGCGAGCCAGGGACAAGCACCTCGTTTCAGCATACGGACAGTCCTGGTGCCACGGGACCTCTGGGTCCTGTACCGGGAAAGCAGCCCCGCACCTACACACTTTAGGTTAAAGATGTATTTTTGTTACGCCCTGATCATAAATTTTAAGGTTTATTTTAACTTTCTTGCTTTCACCTTTGCTTTTCAAAAAACTATTTCCCAGCCCTTCAACCAAATGCACTTTAACCAGAATTTGATCGTTTTCCTCTGAACTGAAAACCCCTTGTCGTGGTGACAGATACATCGCTGGCATAAGATAAAAATCTGAAATAGAAAACACTCATCCACCAGTGAGAAACATGCAACATTGCTGGATCCCGACAGAACCACGGTCCTCCAAGAGACAAGTCTTTGTTCTCACGATTTCCAAAACAGTATTCTGAAAACAACGTCCCACCCTATATAGATTTATATTGCTATATCTCTATCATTTTCCTTACACCCATCAAAACGAAGATATAATTAACCCATCCTCAATAGAAATTGCAATGATTTTGAAACAGCAAGAAACAATCTATTTGCATTTGGTAGCTAATTATTCCCCCTACGCACACAGCCATCAATGTTCCCTAAAACCATCCACAGAACAGACAATCTGTGCTAGCCAGAGCTTCTGGAAAGGAGGGGAAAAGGAGGGACTAAGCGAAAAACCTCAACATTGGAGTGGCAAAATTTTCTTCAAATACGCAGCATCTCGAGCTTAGCCAAGTCTGTAATAGAACTGCCCTTCTGAACTCATCCGACAGCATTACCATCCACCTGTGTACCGCATGTAAGCTGACAGCTACCACAGGACGACGAATCTAGTGGGAGCCACTGACATTTGCAAAATTATTGAATTATTATTCCCTTCTTCACACCACTCCAAGGAAATACGAAGCTTTTTTCCAATACACAACATCGCAAGCAGATCCTGTTGCCGTTGGACATAAATTTAACACCGGGTAACACCAGGACTACTCTCATAGCCATACAACACATGAATTTTCAGTGGCACAGGCAGAGTTGCATCTATTATTATTCACTCCTCGAAGGAGGAAGGGTGTGCCCTTCTTCCTCTCGTACACAGTCCTGGAGACTTGCTGAGGAGTGATCTCTAACAACTTGAGCTCGAGAGGAGCGATTTATTCCAGTTAGGTACATAACACTCAAAATGATGCCCTTCCCCGCCCCCCCCAAGCCAGGCAAGTTTTACTGACAGTTCACCTCCATTTCCTCATCACTCAGAAGGATTAGCTAGATGTTTTTAAGAGGTAAAGACGCAAGCCGTGGTTAGCAAGCACTGCCTCTCCCAGCTCAAGCACTGCTGAAGCAGCCTGAGAAAAATCAAGCCACCTGGGTACTTCTGCTTGACGTCCTGGGAGCCCCCAGGTTGGCCCTCCATCGCTTGTGCTGTAAGTATTTGGAGGAAGCCGATATAAAGCATCAAGGGTGGTAAATCACATCCTCCTTCACCCACGCTTTCTGGAGGCGAGTAGATAAAATGCTGTTCACTCACTAGGAGCTAACAGAGGTTTTCCTTCCTCCAGGATGCACCCGCAAAGCAGCGACTGGGAAGAAAGGAGCTCGGTTTCACCTTGACGCAATCCGTGTGCCTGCAACACTTACCTCGCTGGCAAGGCATTCTCTCCTCAACATGCAAAAAGTGATCATCCTTTAAAGCAAAGCCAAAATATCTCAACGATTATTTTTCTTCCCCCATCTGACACAGGTTTGCAGCTCCTCAGGCATGGGGAGGAGAGGGAGCAAAATAAAAAAAAGAGACTATTATTCTGTAGGCAATCAAAGCTAATCCCTTTACACAGTTTCTTTCCAACAGAAGCATGATATATCGAGTCCCACTGGGTTCTGATCACAACTAAACAGGACTAGATGTTTTCAGCTCCCTTCTGCCAACACAGCTCAACGTGCAGCAGGCCTCACCTCCTATAATCATTTAACTCAACACGAAGTCACCCTGGTGCTCTACCCCAGCTCTAGAAAGTCAGCCCGTGCCTCAGTATGGCCTTGCACGGAAATAGGATTACTTTGGCCTGGAGGAGAAAAAGAAACCACAGCATGAAGGTCACCCATAAAATCATTACACAGATCCCTCTTCCCCAGCTCTTAGAGAAAAACCTCTATCAAACCCTCAACCTGAAAGTAGAAACACAAAAAGATATGTACATTAATCCCATATACCTCCGTCAATTTTTTTCCTCGTGTCTTTAGAGCAGTTGTTTACTGCAGCCAACTGCAGAGAAATTACAGTAGCTTAACTCTCCAACTCCCTCTAAAGGATTAATCTTCCAGTGAGCATGCTCACGCGAGATCTTTTTTCAGCAGTTGCATCCATTTCATGAAATGAGGGCTGCTGCAGACATGAGGAAATGCCATTTCAGGACTACAGGCAAAGTTAAACAGCCCCCAAAATAAGGGCTGATCCCTTCCTAGAGCTCTAGAAAGGATCTCTGCCCAACCCTCTACCTCCAACGAGGTTTAAAGATTTCACGTTCATGTGCCCTTGCAGGAAGAGGGGGGGGCTGGTGGTTTCCCTGCGACACACGTTTTAAATGTCTGATCTTGGCTTTTCTCTACAAGCTGGTGGACAGTTCATCCACCGCATCTTTAGTCAAAAATAGCTTCTTCTCACTGGCAGATTTTTCTTTTCTATCACTTGTTGGCTCATCTTTGCTTTTAAAAAAATCAGGAAGATAATTTGGGGTGCAGGGGGGGAGGGGAGGGGAAACATTCAAATAAAAAGGAACAGCTTTAAAAATCTAGTTCTCAACTCTGCATCACAGTAGGTAACAGATCCTGAGACACATTTAACTCCACAGATTAAGGACCCATGCAAATGAGGATTTGCTAGTAGACAACAAATCCAGTATCTAAACAAGGCTGTTCAAGTAATCTTGTCCATTCTCTCCTAGACCACTGTAGATTAAACTGCTCTCTTTGAGGTGTGTCTCCCTCACCCCAAACGGTGCACCTTGAATCAGAGCTTTCCTGGTGAAAATAAAGCTCCAGAATTAAGGACAAGTATTTATACTTCAGAAACAGATTCTTCCATTTCCATCTTCCTATATTACCAGGGTACTGCCGCTCCCCTTCCCATTTATCTATTTTATGTCCTGTTGCTTAATTGCTCTTTGTAGCTGATACAGATCCAAGCCTCCCCCTCCCCCACAAAAGGCTCTGATTTCAAGTTTTAAACCCTGCCTGAGTCTAGGACACATAGAGACCAGACTGCAACCCCTGAGCACTGGGGAAAATCTGGAGTGGGCTACGGCCGAAGGTGTGAGATTGCTTCACAAATCCAGTCGCCAGACTTCACCCCAGCCATTCCAAAGATCTAAACATTTATTTTTTTAAAAAAAGTCTTGAATGCCTTTGATGCCATGAAACCCCTTTTATGTTTTAAGCCCTACACGTGAATCCACAAAAAAGGCAACATGTCATGATAGTGTTAAATAAGGGCTATGTCTGCTTTTTAAAATGAACGCTCACCATAGCGACAGTCTCCGTAAGGAATGATAAAACGTATGGTGACACTGGATATTTTGTTCTGTTGTCACCTAAATAGAATCACCCACAGAAAGGAAATCTCTGTTACCATGCATTAAAATAGACGCTTTGTTTTATTTATAAAGCATCCAAACTGGTTGGTTTGGATGTGTCATAGCACAGGCTGTTCATCCACCCCTCCCTGCTCTATCCTTCGGGGACTTAATGAACGATGCCTGCGCTCATCCTGCCCTCGCCTCCGCTCATCTCAGGTGGTGCTGAGGCTGCTCCAGCTGCTCGGAGGAAGGTGTGGAGTGAGGGTGGGATCTGTCCCTGAAAATCCCTGCAAAGAAAAATCCCAGTCTTTAAAGCAGGGAGATGTGAAAGCCTTGATGCAGGAAGATCATGTCCTGCACTTCCTCCTCCATTGCAGGATTACACCCAAACATGAAGTTGGGATATCAGATATGGAGTTATCCTGACCTGTCATTCCCAATTTGGAAACCAGTCATACTCCCTGAGAGTTTAGACTGAAGATTGACTGCTATTGATTCTTCTTCAAGCAAACGGCCCAAGCTGGCAATCAGTCAATAATAAGCAATTACTCGACAGCCTCTTATCTCCAGATGCCAGCCCAGACAGCTCGATTCATAGAGGCAGCAGGTCAATAAATCAAAGCTGTTCTCAAATTTTAAAATATCATCATTTAAAAACCCACCCAGCCTTCAACCTGGCTGAAAAAGCAGCCAGGACAGAGAGATTCCCACAGAACAGTATGGTGGCGTATTACTAATTTACCAAACAGGAGATAGTACGTGATGTGGTGAAATCCACCTCTGACACTCCTCATTTGTCATGAGTAGCTTGAAAGTTGCAGCTGGATGAAGATGATGAGAGAGAGAGAGGAGGAAGTGAACCCCTTCTCCTTCAAACAATTACTCGCAGGGAAGAAGCAGAGCGGGGCAGCCTTCCTTAAACGCCCACCGTTCCTGGTGGCTCACGTTGACCCACCTCGCTGTTCACTGGCAGCCTCAGAAACACCAGCGCAAAGCGTGTTTAACAACACCGTGACGGCAAATTGATGGCAGCTTTCTAATATCCCTGCTGTGACCTCTATACCCTGAGTATACAATTAATCATTTCATCCTAGGAAATGCGCTTCTTTGCTCTTTCATGGACTAAACATGATACAAGTATGCCAGCCAAAGGCTCCTCTTGTGCATTTCAGCGTGGCCCAGAGGCGATGCTGTTAAGTCCAGTGGTGCCAACACAGTGCAACAGAGAAGAAAATCAGCCTTGCCGAAAACTCATATAGGCGTTTTAAGCTCTCAGTGCAGACTCCCTTTAAAGACTCATTTGTATGAAAAGAGCTAAGAATTGCCTATATAATTTGCAGGAGACCACGCAGCCTGGTGCAACGGCAACCTTTATCTAGTATTGCAGAACCTAGAAACTCTGGTACCTCCACTGTTTATCCACGAGTTCTCACAGAAGTCATGGAAACAGCCTAAAAGTAGACAGAGCAATACTTAAACAATTCTGCTTCTGCTGCTAGAGGAGGCAGGTAGCCTACAGGATGCTGTATCCTCCACATCAGGTGTTAACCACTGGCACAGAAGGAGGTGCACAAGGTACCAACAAGCTGCACCGGCACAGTAAATCCAAAACCCTCAGAGCCCATGAAGCTTTCTGCTCATGCTGGAGAAGTGTCCCAGATTTATGAAGCTTGGGGCAGCTCCACCAATGTACCACAGTGTAGCTGTGACCCCATCTAGGCAGGCTGCCAGGCGCCTAAACAATACCAAATACATAAGAAAACCGAGAGAAGAAGGTGGCGTGACTTGGGAAAGTGGTATCTCTAAGTATGGGGGACCAGCAGTTCCCAACGAACACAGAGCACAGAGGCTTCTTGCTTCATTTGACATGACCACTGGTCCCAGGAAGGAACATATTTGTACAATGATTATGACCAAACCTTGCAGACTGAGCCTTTCCAATCACACTAGCTTGAAAAAACAAGATTTTCAGCCCAATATCTAAACAAAAAGGGGTGAGCCACTGGAAGCAGGATCAAGCCCATGGCTGGTACTCACTGTTTACACTCTATTTGCCAGAAAATGCAGACGTCTGAGGACGTAGTCTAAATGTCCTCGGGCTGCAGCACCTTCCAGAGGTCTGGGAGGGATGGTCAGGTGAAAGGCAGCAGATAATGAATTACTTCAATCGTACTCGCCAGTTTGGTCAGAAGGGCCTGCTGAGGTTTTCACCTCTAGCTACACACAGTGCATTTGGTTCTTTGTTTCATGAGTGGCTGGGACAGCAGGAAGCTGTGGGAATGTATGCCCAAAATCTGAAAAGGATTTCTCTTCTTCTTACCCACAGAGCATCTGCAGGTGGCTTTTACACTGTCAGGCTGGTCTGTAACATCGTGGCAAAGCATGGAAGAGCACTCAGGAGAAAAAAAAAAAAAAAGTGTTAATGCATAATACTGTATCACTATCACCATTTATAGTAAAGCCACAAAATGCCAAACCAGCTGACAGGATCCCACAAACCACACTGCAGAGCAACAGCGGGCTCCTGAGTTTTGCAGCTTATCAGAATTATTTTCACACAGTACCTACATTTTTCTGGTTTAAAACACGGTGCCCTTTTCTCTCCCCCTCCAAGCGTACAGATGGATGGCAGGTCAGCGCATCCGCGCTCTAAGGACAGTCTAGCGTCCTTAGTAGCACAGCTCTAACGGGGAGCCTGCAAAACTGGAGTTGCTGACCACTGAAACAGTTATTTATTTCCCCACAAAGGAGAGCAACCATGCTGCCTGCTATTGGCCTGGCTTCAGTGGATACACAGCTTCAGTCTAACCTGCGTTGTCATACTCTGTAAAAGGAAAATAATATAGCAACGTTACAAACCATAAATGCAGCGGTAACACAAGACTCTTTCTCATCTTTTATGACGAAAAAAATGCCAGTCGCAAGACAGCCAGGTACCACAACCTGCCATTCATCCTTCCCATCTCAAGATGCGACCATTTCATACAAAAGCTGCTGATCACCTGTTGTGCTCTGCTTCCTTCTTTTGAAGCATAGTGTTGTGTTAGCACCAGGGTCCCATTGCTTTGGGTCTGAAAGTGTTGCTAGAGCAGCAAATGCTAGAAACTGGAGCAGAGAACAAAAGGGCTTCATGGCCCCACTGAAGATGTTATCAATGAGATAGCAAGAATGTAAAATGGGATCAAGACACCTCTCTTAAAGCAGAGAACTGCCATCTCCAATACTTTTGGTGGACAGAATGATAATTTAGCAAGTCCACCATCTCAGCAAGAAATGACAGCAGCTCAGCCCCACGTCTACTTCTTATCAGGAGCCCCACGACTGACCAAGGTATTGCTCCTCTTCATGAGCATATTTCATGCCCAGCATGAACATGCCATTACAGCCCGAGACCTCACGGCTGACTTTGGTGCAGCGAGGCAGGAATTAGGGACAGACTTTTCTGTAAAGGCAAAGTAAATCCCTACTTGCATGTTGAGCAGGTTGCCTTTGCAGAAGGAGACCTGGTCAGAATACCTCTCACTGGACAAATCCAGTTTAGGTTAAATTCCAGAAGTTCATTGGGCAGGGTAGACAAAATTAGTCTCTTAATGGGATCTCACTGTATTCCAGGCACCTTTCAGGGCCTATCAGAGTGGCCCACGTGGTTGCAATGAATACAGATGCTTTAGAAAATAATCCTCAAAGCAGACTAACTCAGGGACTTTCCTTTGGCCCTTCTAGCACCCTCAGCATGGAGACAGCACACCAAAGGTGCGTGCACAGTGCCCTAATTGTAAATATTACCCACTGGAGGACAGTAAACAGCAGGCTTCTGAGTGATTGCAGCCCACTGTCAAAACCACCACCACAATGGTGGTTTGTGTTCGCTGCATCACGCTGTCTGCAGCACCAGTTTCGATACTGGAGAACTTTGGAAGAGCTCAGAAGATACTTGTGCTTCACACACGCACGGATTCGTTTTGCCCCCCGCTGGTTGCGAGGATCTGACTAACTCTGATTTGTCTCTCAAGATAAACAAAGACTGTTTAAGGGGGTCCTTTTTCATTTAGCAGGAACTGTCCCTCCGCACCTGGTCTTCCCATCACCTACACCAGTGGCTTTCAACCTTTGGTCTGCCAACTTCTTCCAGAAGGCTCTGAGAGGTAGCTAAGAAAAGCAAGCCACTTGCAGTAGTCATATTTGCTATACAGGCATTTACACCCTACTGGTATGGGATTAAAAACCACTCAGACAAACTAAGCAGAAGTAGCAGAGAGGAAGTCCTGGAGGCGTCTGGCTTTAAGTATGAAAGCCAAAAAAAAAACCCTTTTTTTTTTTTCAAAGCTTAAGCAAATAATTTATCATTTAGCAAAGGTGACAAAGACAAAAATTCTTGTGGTGGCTTATGAAAATGAGTATGATGGCTAGCAAAGGCAGTACCAGCTTCCAGGAAGTAAGGCTCAAGGCCTGGCTCTGAGCTGGCCTCAGCTCCGGCTTGTAACACCTGTAGAGGTTACAAACCAAGCAGCAAAGAGCATGAACATTATTTCTCTATCCTCTGGATTAAAATTCAAAGGTGGAGAAGTTACATGAACTGCTGAGGATCACAGCACTGAGAGACTGCCTTGCTCTGGGAACAGATGGCCAAGCCCCACGCTCTCAAGACTGCCGTAACGCACGGTGAGAATCCAGACGTCAGGAAAACTGAAGGACTTTGCTGCAACCTAATCCAAAGGCCCTGACAGCACAAGACTGGGACTGCGGCCTTCCAAAACAGACAGGTATCGATGCTCCGATGCCTCCTAGTGTGCCCGGTCAGAGCTCTGGGAGAATCATTGCCTCCTCCACGCTCTGAGCCTTCCGCTGTCTTGCTCAACGACATACCTTTCACACGGCATGCAAAGCAAACGAGCAGTGGGATACGGTCCAGCCCCACCTCGACTGGCATCAACGCTCCAGCTTTTCATTTGCATGTTTCCAAAATAGCTTGTTCCCCATTTGACCCATTAAAAAAGAAAAAATGAAACCCCAAACACAGAGAAATACAAACATGTGGAATGACAAACACTGAAATAGTATAACATTAAAAAAAAGTAAATTAATTCAAGGATCTGATTACTGGTCCATCCACAATTTTTGCTCCTTTTTAGCTATTCCTGATAGAGGCATCCTATATAGCGTGATAGTTCTGTTGAGACAATTCAAAGCATATTCAAAGTTATACCAACACAAACACGCTTCTATCAACATGACTCTGGTCAACACACTTACATGACATGCAGCGCAGCCACGTTTACACCAGTGTAAACGTGCTTATATTGACATGGCTAAGCCCTGTGTCTTCTTAGCTACACCAGTACAAAGTGCTAACTTTAACTGTCTGTTAATTGGGATTTGTAGAGGTTCAGTCTGCATATGCTAAGAGCTCTACGGAAATGAGCTCTCACAGTACAATCTTAATTAATAGTCATAGCTTTCAGCATGCAAAGGAACTGCCATGATCATCCTGTCAACGGTTATTTCTACAAATCCAATGGCTCATGGCTGAAAACCTGCAACTGCTGTTTAAAACACGCCACCATCATCTCCTGCTTCCTGGCTTCTTTGCTCTGCTGAGGAGGGCTGCGAGGAACGCGCCTCTGCAGAAGCCCTTAGCCAAGAGGTCTTTATGCCGTGGAAGTAGCTGGCTTCACTCAGGAGGGCTTATTTTGCCAGCAAAACTGCACCCATGCTCAACCAGTACAAGACACCTGCACAGCCTTACCAAGGAAGCATTCCTAGACGAAGGCATGGCTCACACCTACCCACACATCTAGGGCTTCAATGTGCAACCCTATACCCAAGGCACAGCCAGCACGCGAGCCATTATGTCACCGATGAACAGCTCTCCCTGTAAGGCTGAATACTATGGCATATTAGTAATTATTACTCGGATGTGTAAATGTTTGCAAGATCAAAACCTACCTGTCTAGCCGCGTTATGCAATTACAGAGCAGAGCACTCAGCAGCACACAGTTGTGCTCCTCTTCTGTCTGATTGGGATCTGCAATGTACCATTACAAGAGGCACCATGGGCTCATTCCCACATCTAGCTGCGTTCATATAAATAACTTATGCCACAGGTGGACCACTTGGCACGCTCATGGGGCCAGGAAAGGGTTTTTATCTGGTTTGGGGCACCACATCCTGGAGAAGTTGATGCTGTCACATAAGCAACTCATAGGCTCTAGGAGAAAAGGTAGAGATTTTAACTAGTCCTCCCATATGCTGTCCAGCCCAGAAGGCAGCAACGCGATACAGCATTCTCGTGTCAAGAGAGACAGACGTGCTTAACGCCACAGTGCAGCTGAGGAGTTAAGGAGAGAAGACACATCACCAAGATAATGGCAGCGTCTGCATAAAGATTAGCTCTAAAACTAAGCTTGGGGAAACCGCCCCTGAATTCACATGGAGCATAACAAAAATTTTGATTCAAGTATTCCTGTAGAAAGAAATGGGGAAATTGTGTTCCTGGAAATTCATTTGCAGAGGTGGCCTGTGTGTAACAGTTCCTAGATAACAACGCTGAAAGAGCAGTATGTCGAGACACACGTGGCTGAAAACGCAAAGAACAAGTAATGTCATCTGGCAGAGGCAGGAAACCCTTTCCTCCTGCCTTTACCCCTCAGGTGATCTAACATGAAGGGATATTTACAGTTAACAGAAACCATATCCTACGTTGACCAAACCTTCGCAAAGCTCTGATAATGCAGTGAAAAAACAATACTGGTTCCACTGGAGAGTGAGGTTTAAGTAGGATTTAAGATATGCCTTGAGCTCCTGATGGCAGTCCACGAAGGAGTGGATCCTACCCAGGCTGAGCAAGAGACTGTAGTAACCACATGGTTTTGTCATGCACCGAATAAAAGAAAGCATTATGAAGTCATGCCAAAGTATTAATTAATATTAACATAATAATTTTTCTTATTCAAAAAAATAAAATGGCTGAATCAACCAACCGAGCAGAGCTTTTTCCAGTGCTTTTGCAAGGTCAGCCGCAGCCAGAGTGTGGCTGGGAGGAACCTGCACTGGCGACGGGCGCTCCTGGGCTGCGTGGCCGTGACACAGCCCACGGCAGAGGATGCTGATGGGGGACTCCAGCCCTCTTAGCCCCCTCTCTGCTTTCCCCCACTTACCTGCACTGTGAAACTGGGCCTCAACCTCCAGCTGCAACTGCTACGCTCTTACGCAAAAGCACCAGATGTAAACAAACAAAGGGGAAAGTTCACCAAAGTGACACTTTTCTACCCAACGTTTTGCTTTAGAAAAGTCAGTGACAGGTTGTCAAAAGTGGATTTGTTTATTAAACGTGGATCTTTCCTAGCAAGGGGCACAGAATGGCTGTACAGTAGATGCCATAATTACATAGCTTTGTTAATAATTGCATAGGCTGGAACAGGATACATTAGCCTAATTTAAGAATGGAATAAGAGAACATGTGAAAGATTACAGATCGCATTTTCAAGATAAAGTCCAATGTTGCTATCAGAAGTCCAAAGAAGAGGCGCTGGACATTTGGAGTCATACTGGCTTTGATCATAAATAGTTCATATCTTACAAAGTGCTTCTAGAAAAAGTTTTCTATTTCTCTTAATCAGGTCCACCCATGATCTCAAGGAATGAAGCCAGAAACCAGAGCACATAAACCAGAGTATATAAAATAGCGAACATTTTGACTTATGTAATTTGCCATCTCTTACCCAGTGAAGATAACATTTAAAAATTAACATTCTGCATTTCTACAGCCCTTCCAGTTGAAGGCTTCTAACACCAAGTCAAGCCTTATAACTTTGTAAAAATATTACCTCTGTTTTACAGATGGGAAAAGCATCACAGGTAGCAAAACATCAACCAACCTGTCCCAGGGACAAAGCCTGCAGAGCAGCACAGGCTGCAGAACCCAGCCACCACGTTCAACCGGGACATTCAAGGGTGGGAGCCCCTGCTCATCCCTGGGGAAACTACCAGCACAAAAGGGACGGAGGGATGTGTCAGGGTGAAGAGGCCACCTCGCAGACCTCATAAGAAAGCAACCCACAGAGATCCACACACCTAATCTCAGCAGACTCAAGGGAATTCCAAACATACAGATCCCAGATTGATCTGAAATAGCAAATTCAGAGATGGCAGCACACCCTTTCCCCTGCAGATACGCTGGCACCGGCAGCGCACGGCTGCACCTTTAAGGCACGCAGGCTGCTGACAGCAAGGACACTGCATTCGCCGTAGACAAAGCACCACAATGGCGATGCCAGGCCAATTAGCAGAATTTCAATTCACTGGCATTTAACAAGACTACAAAGTCGTTCCTGGGCACAGCAGCTTTTCAGCAGGGACAAATTCTAAATCTCATAATCAGACTCCGCCAACCAGCCTTGCTTGGACAGTTCTTTACCTTCTTTTGTTTAAATTGCTGACTGCCCCATCACTTGGGTACACTGCGAGCAGTCTGCTCTCACTGAAGCTGATGATAAATCCCTCCCCAATTTCCGTGGGTTTGGATCAGGTCCCAAGACTCTTTTTAATGTAATACTCTAGTCTATGTAATCTTCTGTCTTATGGAGGGTCAATGCTGCAAACTCTCCTTGCACTTAAGTCCTATTAGCTGTCTGCACTGATTCTGCATACAGGGCATTTACAGGTCCTTAGCTCTCTGCTCATATAGCTCCACGTTCATGAGCCCCAGTCAGCCATGAAGCTGGGCATCTGCTAAGTAAGAGGGAAAAAAGAAAACAAAACCCAGAGATTTACCTCACTTAATACTCAACCGCACAGCCAGTTTTTCCAATACTCTCATTTTGCAAATGGCACAACACACACTTCAGAAATTCTGGGAAACAAGCAGGTTATGTTCTGTGCTTGCAAAGCAGCACCATCTATACTTACAGGGCAATAAAAATTAGCTTAATTAATAATACATCAGCAAGAAAATGTTAATGAGCACCCAGCAGGGAAAAGGACTGTTGCCTAATCTCCTTGTGTGGACTCCTTGCTTTGGCAGCAATCAGCAACTGCATCAGCATTACCATCCCAGTGCAAGCTAAGATATCTGACTCATCAGGGAATGCATGCAGGAACGGCGGGGCCTCGTGTCACCGTTTACATTTCTCTTTAAAAGCAGACACTGTTGCATCAGGAGCAGCTCTTGGCAGCTCCTCGCCAACTTCCACTTGTGGAGTTTTTGTCATTTAAAGAAGAATTTAGAATATCCCTGGGCATCCCACGTATAAATACACATAGACGACGGGGCCTCCTGCAATCGGCTCTTTGGCCACAGCTGCAAAATATACAGCTCTACCGACAGAGCCTGCATCGGCTTCAAGCTGCTGACACAACCGGGCTGCTGGATCACAAGCACGTTGGGGGGAACCGCATCAAACCTCCCTACTCCTGGGAGCTCGCCAAGAGCATCCAAGCCGTTTCCTTGGGGCCTGCCTGCCCTCACTGAGCAAAGAGGCACCGCAGGCTCAAACCGGTGTGCCGCCAGATGTCTCGGTGCGTTTCAAGGCATAGAATGGAAATCCCCTCTCCCAGCTGTTTTTCCTCCGTGCTGTCTCCCCGTTGCAGGAGGCTGTTTTGGCAGGAGCCAGCACCCCACGAGTAAGAGCCCGGGGCTCGCAGCTGCCAACGCAGCTCTGCCACTGGAGCGCATCCACACTGGCACTCGGCCGCAGCGCGTGTTCGTCAAGGGCTTGTGCCGCATGGGGAGGTGGTTTCCTGCAGCCAATGGAGGAGCTGCCGTTTCTGCCTTTCATCAGAAGCGTGGCTGGAAACAAAGGCCCGGTGAAGAAAGGCAAGTTGGCTGGTAAAACTTCCTAGCACTAGCCAAGCCTCAGACCTGACAAATCACCCTCATTCCTCATCACCTCCTGACCTTCTCCTCCGCAGCCAGGCTGCCTGTGGGATCGCGCCGGGACCTGTATTTAAGCCTGCACGCTGACTGGGGGCGAGGAGGATCTTTGTGTCGTATGTCATTGCTGACAGCAGCCTCGAGCCACAACTCCAGGACAAACAGCAGCAACAGCAATATAACATACATCTTGTAATTCTGTAAAGCACCGGCATTTGCATCCGCAGCAGTAGGTAAAATTTTAGTCTGCTGTCACACAGGGGCAGAAGATAAATTATGTCTATAAAGCAGCCGCCATGAGGATAGTTTAGAGGTGTGGATTCGAGAAGACATCAAACCAATCGGTTTTTAATAAAATCCATAAATTATTAATACCAATGTGCTATCAACATAGAGCTGTATGAGAAAAGGTGCTAAACTCTGAGAAACCCAAGAACATAACGGTATCACCAGCACGAAGGGTACTTTCGATAGGGAAGGAGACCATAAAACTTGCAGACAAAGAAATCCCCAAAATGCGGGAGTTAGGCACGGAATAACACTGTCTGTGACAGAAACAAGGGCTAAATCTTAAAAAAATGAAATACAACTTGCAGTGACTGGAAAACAAAGTGGAAATAACCAAGACAGAATATGATCCCCCCTCGCTGGCCTTTTCAAAGGATGCAAGCCGGAGGCTGTGCTAACCTCTCCCCGCTGTAAATTCGCAACAGTCAAAGCAGACGAATCTTCAGCAAATGTGCTCAGTAGCAGTTTGTTTGCTCACTGGTGGCATCTCCCTGGTACAGGGGGATGTTGATTAAAAGACAGCATGGCTCTTCACCTCGCCTCTCCACACACGCTCTGAAAGCTACAGGATCTGGCACTACAGCAAGAGTAAACATTACATCTCATCCAAAGGCCATCTTTAAAGGAACATTCATTGTTTCTCCTCAAAGTGTGGCAACAAAGATTAAATATTCCAGATGTCATCTCCAGGTCCTATAGGACACCTGCTTGTAAACCATCATCTTTGCATATTAAGGAGGCATTAAAGAACCAATTTGAAACAATGCATCCTAGCAGCACTAAAAAATACCCTTCCTAATCCAGAGAACAAAAGAATTTCTAATGTATAGAATTCACAGATCCTTAACATTTAAAACACAGAGTTGACAAAAGCTATTACAATCAAGTCTGCAATTAAAAACACCTAATGTCTTGGTTACCAGTTCAGTAGTGGCGCTTTTTGCAAAGCCTTCTGGGTGTTGATTTAATCTATCAAATATTAATAATGCTCCTTAATTAATAAAATATTTAGACTCATGCTTTATGTTCTCATAATCTGGAGGTTTATGTTCAAACTTGCAGGCCAACAGGATACTAGATGGAATCAGACAAACCAGCTCGCAGCCTGATGGTTAATGCTTTCATCTCCCGAATAGATACCCTCTTCTTTACACTGATAAAGCCACATTTGACAGGGTGTAACTTTGCTACCTACCCCCTCGGACATAAGAAATGCATCCAAGAACTAAGTTAATTTCTGAGGTCCCAAAAATGCAAGTGACTTAAATGCTCACCTCCTATTTAGTGCAGGTCCTGCTGACCTCCAAGCTGGAGGCGCTGCCTCTCCAGCCCCCCAGTCCTCCCCTCCACCCTGTGCTAGCCCAGACGTGGCTGGCGATGCGCAGGGCGTGCGGAGCCGACAGGAGCTGCACAGCACGGCCAGCCTCCAGCGCCTTCCTGCAAGCCCCTTCCACGTGCCTACAGCAAAACTCACAGGGAATGAACTTCAGTCAAGGGCAGCATAAAACCGTGCCTTGGACAACACCCCAGGAACTGAGATAATCAAGAGAGGGTAAGTTAAGGTACAGGGATGAAACAAAGCTGGGCTTTGCTGCCCAGCTGCTCACACCTGGGCTGAGCTAACGCAGCATCAAAAACTTTAGTCAGTTTGGAGGTAGGGCATGGCTTTGAAGTCAAAGGCCTTTGGACATTTGCATTCACTAGACACCGATGAACATCACGTTTCAATAACTACCTCCTGATATTGCGACAGGCGTACTTTCAATTCCCAAATCAACAGCTGGATGAAGCATGTAATTTTGAAACCCATTAATCCTTTCTAAGTCTTCTACCATGTGCACGTTTAATTTCCCACTTCTTGAAACAATATTATGATTTTTGAGAGAACCTGACTAGAGCTTCTGAATGCTCTGGGTCAGCAGTATGAAACATCCCCAATTACCACTGAAGCTGGATAAAACATTTGGGTAATTTGCCTTCTGGCTTTGAGCCTTTGGGAGAAATCACCTATTAAAACTTCCTCTGAAACTGCAAGGACTAGAAATGTGTGACTGGAGAGGAAGAAGGTAGCTGAGATTCTCAAGAATCCAGGAGCTCACGCTTCGAAAGGAAAGAAGGAGGGGGAAAAAAGAAAAATGTACTTCACTGGACTCAGGGCTGTCTTCAAACGCATCAGCAGGTCACGGCCAATAGTCCTGGGGAGACCAGGGTTCTCTTTTGCCAGTTAACATACTAAATACATCTGTCCACACCTACACTTGAGTTCTAAAATTAATTAAAAATCCGAAGTAGCACTCTGAACAACACAGAGACTTTTTCTCTTAACATAATCAAAGCGAAAGCACAGCATATTTCAGTTCGGACACCTGGACTGCAATTCTCTCTCCAGAGGTGCCCGTGCTCTCGTGCCTTGTGCCCTGCGGCTCTACGGATGGCTCAAGCCATCAGATTCATCCTGGCTGCCCTCCGTTCTCAGAAGCAATAAGCACCACATTCCTCTTCTTTTTAGCAACAAGACAAGCACAAGCAGGCACGCTTTTCTGCAGCATCAGAAGCCTCCTGGACTTGGCTCAAATACTTTGCCCCAAATCACAGGCAACGGGCCTGCTGTGTAGTCTTTGGGCACCACTATTATCTCCACTCACCTCAATTTGCTCAGTTCCCCAGTTCTCTGCTGTTGGTTTTGAATGCTGTGGCCACGGCAAGCTCATAACCATCTCCTGGGTCATAGCTGGCCTAGCTGACCCAAGAAGCTATAATCACTTTGACTGTTTTTATCCCTGTTTGCATAATTTTACATTTCCCTGTAACAAATGGGATAAGTCACTTACCTGCCTTTATTTTGAGTTTATCCATGTCATCTCGGTTATCTTGCTCTGTATTTACTTCCTCCCCAGCTGCACCACCTGCAAATTTCCTCCCTCTCCCGTGCGCCGTATCTGCAGGATGATTAGCCGTATGCAAACAGAAGTGGACCTGAATTCTCTGCTCTACCAGTCCATCCCACTCACCGTCTCCCTGTCCTAAACTGACACTGCTCACCACTGCCTCTGAGAGCTCTCCCTTGAGAAGGAGACACGACACTGAAAAGGATGGATTTAATATTTAATAGCCCACCTCCACCCCCGAGCCAGCCCCTCGTACACACAAGTAGCTCAGCCCTACACCGTGTCGGCTCACCTTGCTCAGCAGCTGTCTGCAGTCTATGTCAGGCAGCGTGTTTGAACGGTGGCTCCTCCACGGAGCCAAACTATCTTAAATGTAAACTCGGGCAAAACGAGCTGGTACGGAGGCAGACGGCAAGGCAATGGTGGGGATCAGGCTGGGCATTAAGGAAACAGGAGTCCTCTTGGAAGAACATTTCCTACTTGAAAAGAGGATACGCTGGATGTCCTTGATACTTTGCCTATGCTAGAAATTTTTAATTAAAAGCAGGAAAGCCTTTCTATTTTAGATGCAGCGATACTAGCATCAAGCGCTTTTGTCAGTACAGTTTATTCTGGGTTTGTATGCATTTGATAGAGCCTGGCAGCCAAGCTAAGCCACTCTTCCACTACAGCAAACTCTTCCACTCCCTGTTGGATTTACTTTACCACTTCAACAAGTCACCAGCCATCACCAACGGGACGTGCCTGCCCACACGCCGCGGGAGGACAGATTCACACGACTTCTCCCTGATCCACCTGAGACAGCCAGCTAGGTGAGCCTTTCAGTGGCACCCTTGGGCTTCCATGACAGTCAAGGAGGGGGAAATCTCCAGCAAAGCGTGCCCTGAAGCACTCAAACAGACCCCTTTCACCTCCTCCTTTTCCAGGACCCAGTGACCCAAACCATAGGCACCAGCTGTGCTCTGCTCCAAGCACTTTGCTAGGGAAAAGCAAGAGGAATCCGGCCTGCTGCCATCCCCTCCACAGCCCCACTTCTGGAGCAGAGGCCACATAGGCGGCATTGCCCCAGCTTCAGGAGGGGAAGAGACAGAAACGTCAGGAAGAAAATTTTCCCTTGCCAGGGAAAATGCCAGGCAAGCTGATAAAGAGCAAGGCCCCAGACTAGCGTTTCAGATCAGTGGCAACGCAACAGTATCAGTCCCTAATCATTTCGATATCAGCTGCTCATGATATCATGCACATTTGGAAGTGTGATACCCCAGGGTACCGGTACATCACTCTCTGCTAGCGGCGATGAACCGCTAAGGGATGCTAATGCCTCCGTCAGCTGGCACAGCTGTTTGCAAGGTGAGTGCCCATCCAGCTCTATCTGCCAGCACAGCTCGAATCAGTTCCCTCCACGGCAGAGCTGTTTGTTTGTTTTTCTTGTTGTTGTTGGGGTTTTTGCTGGTAATTGCATCTCTACCAGGACTTCTGCTGACACAGCTATAGCGGAGGGGAGAGCAATTTCTTTGCATTCGTGGACAGATAACTAAGTCGGCAAAACTTCCCAAATGTAGACCAAGCCTCTGCTTTGGAAAGCAAAAAATAAGCTACTCTGGTCTCAAATCACCCCTAAACTAATACAGCTACGTCCACAGCAAGGACTTTTATTAGTATGACTATTTCAGCAAGGAAAAATGAAAAATCATCCTCTCCAGCCAGCATAATTATATTGGAAGAGCTTTTTTTAAAGTATAAACCAGGCCTTTGATTCTGCCTTGACTGACCAAATGTCCTTTGGATGCTTTCTTCAGTCACGTTGGCTCAGCCACATTAGCTTAACACAACTGAAGGGCACTTTTAAGGCTTTCTTAAAACTTTAGAAGTCATATTTGCCCATTCTGTTATTATTTAAAGTTTGCCTACATGGAAGAAAAGGATGAGTTCCCAAACGGCCTTTGCTAGCCCATAGCTTGCTCAGCATGCAAGAATTCATGTTAGGAAAGTAAATGTTAGCATCCATTTGACACAGGGTAAAATTTTGTCATGGGCAGGGCAGTATGCAATTTTAACGACTTAATAAAGTAACCCTTGTGCAAAAGCCTCTAACTGATAAAGTTATAAACTCTCCTTACTAGGCATTTAGTATCAGAGAGGGGAACAAACTCCTTTCTTCATACAAAGATGCAGCTAAAATGTTGCAAACTATGTTAAAGCTGGTACCGCGAAGAAATCTAACACAACAACTGGAAACACACATCTTTTTCCTGTGTTCACGTCAACGCAGTATCAACATACCTCACTGCACTAAGGAGACTGAGGAAAACGGCTGTCCTGCAGCCATCAAAACATGCAGGCTTCCAGACAGCTCACAAAAGAGGAAACACGATAGGGTTTAAAATGCACCAAGTTTTCCTGATGTAGCCGACTGAAACAGACTCTGTATTAAAAGCAACAGCCCTGGGAAAGCCAAGCCCTCTCCTCGCTTGCGATACCAGCTGGCAGGAGTAAATGAGAGAGGAGGAAGGGCAGGGCAGGCCTGAAAGACGCACTGGATTTCACGTCACCTGCAAAACAGAAAGTGAGAAACTGAAGAAATCATCTACGTGCTCACGGCTCAGAGGCACAGCTCATTAGGTCCTGGCTCTTCCTATTATCACTCCTGCACTCGGCCTATTACGGCAACCTCCTTCCAGCCAGGGACCCGTGAAGAGGAAGCGCTTTGACATGAGTGAATGTTGCCCCTTAATCCAGTAGGGAGTTCATTGAACAGGCGGAGGACTGCCTACCGAGCTCCCGGCACCAGCTGGCTGGGGGGATGAGAGCAAGGATCAAAGCCAGGGCAAAGCCTTAGCATCGTGAGCCTGATTTGTGAAACTGCTCAGCCTGTTGAGTCCTCGCCTTTAAAACGTGGGGAGCTGCTGGGTGCTGAACTCGTCGGAGATCCGGCCTCAGCTGAGGGTGCTGAGCAGTGGGGAAATCTGTCCTCTATGTGGCTTGCACGCCGTCTCTTCACTTTAAAGATCAAAGCTGCATCTCCAGAAAAAAGATGTTACAGATCAGAACAGATAGGAGGAAGAAAAATGATGAAAAATGCAGTGTGACTTCTGAAGAGAACCACTTCATTCAAAGCCACACACACACCTCGCTTCCTGCTTAGCACGCAGGCACCAGCCTTCCTGAGGTTAGCACGAGCCTGAGGAAAAACATCGTGGCTTGAAACCTCCCTTTTCAAGCTCACACCAACGATCATTTTAGGAAACACACAAACGCAAGGTCAGCTGATTCTCTTCACAAAACTCATGCAAACTGGAGTAGCAGCATCAAATTCAATGAATCTGCACTATCATAAAACTGGCTGAGCAAGACAAACTCAATTCCTTAAACTTTAATCTTTAGCACTGCATTCGCAGTAGGTCTAAAATAAGTAAAAGCACCAAACTGGACTGGATGAACAAACCTGCTAAAGAAAACCAACACCAAAGCCAGGCTTCTCTGCAGCAGTGTGGTTATTGCACCTGATGACTGCAGCACAGCTACTTACCTGGCAGCTCAACCGTTTCTCAAAGCACAGAGTTTACCTGGGGCAGCCTCCGAGTAAGGCAGCCAGAAGAGAACAACCACTGAAGTTTATAGCTCAGAAGACATGAAGATCTCAGTGCTAAAGAGTCTCCCTCACCCATCAACACTAAGATTTGGCAAGGAGCTATTCTATACTGGAAACTTTTGTCTTGAGTTAACTGACAGCCAACAGCTTTGTCTGCAGAGGCAGTGTGGACACTCCCTGGACACACAGAGACAGCACTCTTCCAACCCGCCCACTCCCATCCAGCTCTTTGCTCAGAGCAAATATCTCCTCCCGGGAACACACCTCTGCACCTCTCTGCACCCAGTGAAATAATCCCTCGCTCCATCTTGCACATGGCAGAACACCACCACTGTGGGATGCTAGTCCTTGCTCTCCCCAACAAGCACTGGGGAAGCAAAGAGCATCTCCTCCGGCCTCCAAATTCCAGCCTGATTTATACCAACTCTCTCCCCTCTGGCCTCAGAGGGGTATAAGCAAAGGCAGATCTGGCCTCAGACTTAGCTGAGTTTATGGGGGAGGGGAGGAATTAAACTCCAAATGAGTCACCGTTCCCTCCCCATAATCCACAGCAACATCTGTGGATATTAAGCCTGATTCTAAGAGCAATGTTTCTTAATGCTCTGCATACAGAGCAGACCCAGCCAGGACTCCTGGGCGATGCTCCCCAAAATAAAAGGTGTGCTAAGACTAACCTGTGCATTAAGATTTGATGAGTTACGAGCCAACTCCTGCCCCGGTTACAGCCATGCCATTCTCCTGAAAGCAATCACACTGAGGTAGCTGAAGGCAAAACCGGACCATGGAGTCACAGAAGCACCTGAAGGCTGATTCCTCTATCACATGGCAAGATTAACACCTGATCCTCTTCAAAAGCACAAGGGAAGGGCAGCAGGATCAGGCCTTGAGACGCAGTTGTGATGGAACAGAAAGCATAAGGAAAGCCTTGTACAAAACTCAACACCAAAGATGACAGGAATCTTGCCTGACTAATAAGTTCAAGCTGTCTTTGCAAGCGCTTTGCAAAGAACTGCTGTTGCCACCTGCGTGGCCACGCCACAAACTTCATCCCACACACGGCAGAAAACCCCTGCCGCAGCACAGCCCTCTGAACACTGTATTTCAGACGGAAAGCTGGGAAGGCTGCAGCACAGCCTGTCACACCTGACCGGCAAGGTGTAACCAAGCTGCCGGGAGATGCTGATCGGTAACTGCATCTGGCCACAGTTATGGAGCATCCACTGACCCCCAGCTCTTATTTCCGTAGTTTGTATATGCGTGTACACTGTACCATTATCTCGCTGCTCTCTTTGTGCACGTGAAGGCTCAGCAGCCAGAGCCCTGCAATCCAGTGTTTGCCTGAGGGCAAAGAGACTTATAAAAAGAGCTTATATTCTCCGACAAAACTGGGGGGAAAGTTTCAGCCTGGCATAAAGGAACGCAGCAAGCGCAATAGGTATTTCAGCTCCGTGTGCCACCCGCCTAATTTCATGGGGTAGTCGAGCTGTGTGTTGTACTCTTCGGGGACGTTTACAGATCTGGCTGATTATGGCTAATCGTCATTAGATGGCAAACTTCATTTTCTCTGGGGACTCTGGATGCGATTCTGGTATTTCCTCAAGCCCTGCCCTCAGTGCGTTTCAAGCCGCTATTACCGGTAGCGGGAATAAAACCTCGCTGGAGGCCGGCACCTTGGCAGTCCCGGCTCGCTGGGGACCGCCGAGACCCGCGGCAGCTCCCGCGGCCCGCGGCCTCCCCCTCCGGCCCAAGGGCGACTTCTTCTGCTCGGCGTACGGCCGGGGGGCAGGTCCTGGGCCGCCTTCAGCCCGCCGCGCCGGGGGAAAGCGAAGGAGAGTGAGCCCAGGCTCGGCAAAGGGGAACCGAGCCGCTGCCCCGGCCGCTCGGCCTCTGAGGCAAGCCGGAGAGCCTTCTGAGGAAAAACGGGGAGTTTTGCTCTCCGGAGGCAACTTCTCCCCCTCCCCGCAGCCCTCCCGCGCCCCGTCTCGGCCCCTGTTTCCCGAAAGCCGGAGGCTGCGGCCGCCCCGCCTGACGGCACGCTGCCGCGCTTCCCGCCCGCAGGGCCGCCGGGCCCTCAGGGCAGCGCTGCGGCGGCGGCGGCGGGCTCCGGGCCGCCCTCCGGCGGGCGGCGGGGCCGGGCGGGGCCCCCGGCAGCTCCTCCCGCCGCGCGGGGCCAGGCTGCCGGGGGCGGGCCGGGGGCCGGGCCGGGGCCGCCCCGCCGCCGCCGCCGCCGCGCGGGCCCGGGGCCCTGCATGCCTCATGCCTGCCCCCGCACGGGCGCGTGCCCGCCGCCCCGGACCCTGCATGGCTCATAGCGGCGGCCCGGCCGCCGCCACCGCCGCCGCGCCCGGCCGGGCCCTGGACTCTGGATGGAGCCGCGCCAGCGCCACCCGGCGCCCCGCCGCATGGGGGGGCCCCGGAACGTGGATGGCGCCCTCGCCGCTCCCCCCGCCTCCGCCACACGCACTCGCTCCCATTGGGGGGAACCCCGGAACCTGTATGGCCCATACCACTGACTCACCGTGGAGGGGTGTTACTTATACAGAGTCCCGGGCCCCCCTACACACAATGGCAGCAGCTCCCACATTCTTCCCCTCAGAGGAGTTGGACTGAACCATGGGGCGGCGGGGGCACGGCCCCCCTCCCGGCCTCCGACAGAACCCGCCTGGCCCTGGGCGATACCACTCCACGCTCCCCCATCTTCCTTCCCCCCGCCCGGGTAGATGGACGCCGCCGCTCTCACTCACCTCGGCATCCACTGTGGCCATGGCCGGAGCCCCGGAGCGTAGCCCCGCCCCCTCGGCGGCTCCTCACGCCTTGGCTCCGCCCCTTTCCCCTCATTCTTCTCAATGGAGACGCTCCGCCGGCCACCGCGCATGCGTGCGGCAGCATGGCGGCCCCCGCGGGGCTCCGCCGGCCGTACGGCGTCATGGCGGCGCCCGTCAGGAGGCGGCCGTACGGCCGGAGCGGGGCTGGGGCGGGATGAGGACGGGGTGAGCCGGGGACAGGGCCGCTCGCTCCCCCCGCACGGCCTCGCCGACACCCCCAGGCCACGGACTCTCGACGACGCCTACCGAGACCCCCCGGGACGGCGGCGCTGGCCCCTCGCACCCTGGCTTTTACCCCACCGCCCGCGGCAGCAGCTCGGCGCCCCGGCCGGCGCTGCGGGGGGGCGAGAGCAGCAGCCGCTCCTGCCCGAGCAGACGCCGCGTTTCCCAGGCTCTCGGGAGCAGCCCGCCGTGACGGTACCAGCGGCACTTGCCCGAAAACCTGACCAAAACCCATGCAAGCAGATCCCAGCAGGAGTCGGAGTCCCGCCGTCCTCCTGCCAGAAAATTACCCTTTGAAAACCACCTCCTGGCGTAGCTCTCCCACTTCTGTGTTATTTGTATGCGTGCGAGCCATTAGGAAGTCTTAGCTACAGTCAGGGATGGACGTGCCAGGGAGGAGGGAGCAGCTCGCCCCGGTCCTGCCCCAGAGGGTCCCGTGGGGGGTCGTGTCCAGCCGCTTCGCTCCCTTTCCCACACCCCAGGCACCCACAATAGCTGTTTTCACCCTCCCAAATCCCACAGGGCCCCTCCTAATGCCCAGGCCCGTAAATCCATGATTGCAAAACAATTAGCTCTTTTACAGCTCTCCGGTAAAGCAGAAGGTACCGCAAGGGGAGAGATAAACACCCCCAAGGGCTCCTCGGCCCCACAGCTGCTTCGGCTGCCACCCAGGGAGCTCACACTAGCACCGGGGAGACGCAGGGCCGGGCAGACGCCGCTGCCCCAGCCTCCCCGGGCAGGGGAGCGCTTGTTTCTTGGAGGGAAACGGGAGCCTTCGAGCACCCTGACGTCAATTTACACATTTATTATCAGCTCTCCCGAAGAACAACATTCCCTCCCTTGGTCCACAGGCTGATTTCCTGCAGCCCCGTGCCGACACCTCGCTCCTCTCGGCGGGCGGGCGGACCCACGGTTTTGTTTGCTTCGCAGCGAGACTCTCGCCCTCCGCGCTCCGAGTTGCGCGGGCAGCGGCCGTGAGGGGCCCTGGCCGCCGTCTGCTTCTGGAGACTCTCCAGAAACCCTGCTCTGGTGCCGGGGTTACATCGGGGTAACCCCCGCGCTCGCCCCGGCACCTTTGCAGCGTGGGTGCTCCTCCTCGCCCGGCACAGCTTCGTTAGCACCCGCGGGGCGGGAAGCCATCACCGCATCAAAAGCTGCATCTAGCGAAACCAGGAGGATTCGGGATGGCGGAGCGTCGGAGGGAGCAGCGGTGCCTGCACACGCCTGGGTAACTCGGGACGTGGCCCAAGTTTTGACAACAAAGTGAGCTCGGCGCTGCCGGCGGCCCGCACTGGGGAGCCCGGCGCGGCCACGCGCTCCCGTGACTCCTCCACCGAGCCCGGCCTCAGCCGCCGCGCCGGGCCGCCACCCCGGAGCCCCAGCCCGGGGCCCATCCCCGCTGGGACGCTCGGGCCCAGCCGCTGCCACGGCCACTCCGGCCCCCGCAGGGTCTCCCCCGCAGCAAACCCCGAGTGTCGGCGTGCGGAGGCTTTGCCGGGGGGGGGGGGGGGAGACCCCAAAAGACCCCTCAGCGCCCCAGGCGAGGCCTCAAAACACGGCAAGAGGCGAGGGCCGGCGGCCCCGCTCCCCCGGGCGCGGCCCGACGGGACCCGGCCGCTGCCGCCCCCGGCAGGCGCAGGGGAAGGGGCCGGCGGCCTCCCGGCGCCCCGCCGAGCCGGAGCGGCCCCGCCCGGCCCCAGAGCGCGGCCCGGCGGCGGCGGCTGCTGCCCCCGCCCGGCCGCGCCGCGGTCAAAATAAGAGTCCCCGGGCCTGAGGCGGGACCCGCCGGGGAGCGCCCGGCCCTGCCCCGCCCCGCTTCATCCCAGCAGAGCAGCCCCCACCCCAATTTAGCAGCAGCTCATTAATTAACTCCCCGAAGAAACCCTCCGTGCACCGACAGCTCTGGCAGGGCCAAGGCCACGTCCCCCCGGAGCCCCCACCGTGGCCCCTCCGGTGCCTCCTGCTGTGTGGGGACCCAGAGGGGTCCCCGGGGGTCCCATCGCGCCCTCTGGGTCATCCTTCCCGGGCAGCGGGAAGGAGCTGAGCCGGCTGAGGAGGCTGGTGGCAGCGATGGGTGTCCTTCCCCCTCTGCTCCCCCCAGGATGGAGCGACTGTTACCCACACAAAGAAAAACCACCAGCACCTCGAAACGGCACGTCAGGGAAGCCTGGGCTCCAGCGAGGGCCGGCATCACCCCGGGACGTCACCACCATCCTGCGCTGGGGATGCTCAGCTTGGCACGGGAGGCGGCCGTGGCGGGAGGGAATCACCCGCCATCAGCCCCGCTCCTACAGACCCTCGCGCACCCAGGTCCCGGCACCTGCAGGGGCCCTCGCGCCTTCGGGACAAGGCGAGAGGGAGGTCGGTGGGGCAGGACGGCCGGTCAGGCCAGGGGCCGGGTGGCACCTCTCCCCTGGCATTTGCTGGGGCTCCGTCTTTCTCAGCCGGAGCCGGGGACGCTGCAGTCGTTGGGACAAACCTCCCTGGACCATCAGGAAGGGAAGAGGCTCCCGCAAGAAGCAGAAATAACCGGGAACGCCCAGAGCCCTCGCAGCCCACCGCCGCCTGCCACGGCTCTCATGCTCTCATCCCACTTCGAACCCTGCAGCTCCGCTGGCTCAGCCTCAC
The DNA here is from genome assembly GCF_035582795.1 of Mycteria americana. Lineage (NCBI taxonomy): Eukaryota > Metazoa > Chordata > Aves > Ciconiiformes > Ciconiidae > Mycteria > Mycteria americana. The sequence goes on along the minus strand of NC_134381.1, from coordinate 3,342,500 downwards.
GTGCGCGTTAATACGAGCAGAGCGAGGAGATCTGTTGTGCTGCGAACTCCCCATTTTCCTGACGCAGCTGCTGCGAGCCCCGAGAGGAGCCGCGGAGCCCGGGGCAAGGCCGCAGCCCCCGGCGGCGTGGAGCCAGCAAACGGCTTCACCATGGCGGCTGCGGCTGCGGCCTGGCTGACATCGCCCTCTCCCGCACCGAGCGGGGCGAGCAGGGATGGACCTCCACATCCCGGGATTCCTGCCAGCAGGAAGAGAACAACCCCACCGCCCCAGTTCTTCCTCCAGCTGGGAGCCCGGGTCCTTCCAGCTGGACCCTTCTCCATCATGGGAGCAAGGGACGGTGTAGATCACCCCACCAGCGTCTTCCCACCCCAACGGTTTCCCCACGAAGTTGGAGGAGACGTGGCTTTGCTTCAGCGTTGGCTATAAATCAGCTTTTGAGCTTCAGCTGTAGACGTGGATGCCTCCTCTGAAAGCCAGGAGCCACTTCTCGCCCGCAGTGCCAGGCCCTCCCATCGGGTCTCGGCGTACAGACGGCGCTCATCACACATTTACCCCAAGCAAAAGCACCCATGGTCTTAAAAAAGGAGATCTTTATTTACATTTTTCAGTTCTTTACATTTGGTGCTTGAAAACTCAGGACAAAAATCCTCCCCAGAAGCTGTGGTAAACATGTAAAACTGCAAGTTTACATTTTAAAACCCAGTAATAAATTGTGCAGAAGTCGCAGGTTGCACAGAGCCATCACAAATATCGTTGTATAAAACCCCAAAATCTGTAAAGAGAACCACAGGAATAAAGAATTACAGCCACGAGTATTGGTACAAGGAAGGGCACAAGTCTTGAGGGTTTTACCCCGCCAGTCTCTCTTGGGGAGGAGGGATGGGACATTCCTGTTGCAGATAGTTGGAAATATTTTAAGATACAGAATAAAAACCAAACGGACCCTAGAACACCCTTCATCTCCTCTCTTATGCTGGCTCAACAGGAAAACTTCCTAGCAGAAAATATTTACTTTTAGAAGACTACTGAAAGTTGAGCGGAAAGCTAAAAAAGAGTCACCGTCCAACAAAAAGAAGAGCCTTCGTGTCCCTCGTCTCCCCGCTCCCCATCTCCCGCAGGCGGTGGGACGGCAGGTGCCGAAGCAGAGTTTAGGAGGACACAAACAACACTGAGAATGCCAAAAACATGGAGGCGGCACATGTGGAGAGCGGGACAAGAACAAAACCATGAAGGACAAAAAAGAAGCAGCAGGGAAAAAAAAAAAGGACAGATGATATTTTTGGTATTTTCCATTGAACGCTGAGTTTGGAAACAATTAGCTTACCAGCTTCACTCACACCCCACCGCTCCCCTGCCCCATTTCAAACAAAACCAAAAAACAATTGCTTAAAAATTTGAGCCAGGAATTTGAATGAATTCCTGTGTGCCAAAGTTTTTTACCCAGAGCTGGGTTTGGAAAAATGGGCTTTTTTCCTCTTTATTCCAGAGTTCAGAAAGAGGAGAGAGGCATGACCCAGGGCCTACAGGAGCTCCCCAGGACCTAAAGAGGCTGAAGCCGGAGAGGCTGCAGAGAAGAGAGCGAGCAGCGAGGCAGAGGACAGCGGGATTGTCCGCTCGCCCTCTCCAGAGGGGACCGTACTCACACCCAAACATTGCTTTTAGCCCCATCGTGCTCATCCAAAGTGCTCATACACCCCGAGGACCTTGCTGCCATAGCACCCGGAGGCCACAACTGCAGGTAGGTTTAAGAAGAGCCGGGCTAACTCCTCCATCCTGCAGTCCTGGACCATTTCAAAGAGGTCTGTGAAACATGAACAAGGCTGTTTGTGTCAGGCTTCGAGTCCCTGCCGCAGCGCTCGGGGACAGGCAAGGCTGGGCAGGAACGTTGAAAACCACAGCGCTTTGCCAGTTATTTCTGTCTGCTTGCACAACAGCGAGGTTGCTCAGAGACAAACAGGGTGATAACCCGCTGCATCCTGGCCAGAGCCGTCTCGCAGGTCTGAGGGAGGCCTCTCTGCAGGAGCTGCGCGTGCCCAGCCCTAGCATCCAAAAGAACGAGGGCCACCACAAGGTCTAGCTCCGACTCCTTCCTGCTCCCTCCCCAGCATGGAGATGGACACTCCTCACCAGTGAAGAGCGTGCCCACTTGCTCCTTGCTTTGCAAAGGGGACTCCACGTACCGCAAGAGGTGCTGAAGGACCAGTTTGTAACACACACCATTTGGGAGAGCAAGCTCCAGTGCACGGGAGCACTGCAGAGACGCCGGGCACAACACAGGAGCTGTGCGAGATACAGCCGGCCTGGCCTCTCCTCTCCCCAGTCTCCACCATGAACGGTGCATTCCCAGCTGTAAAGGTTAAATGAGCATGACAGACACTGTCTGGGGGTTGAGAAGGGCATCCCAGTGGCTCTGGCCACACTAACCAAATAGCATTCAAGTTTTCCAGCCAAGGAACGTGGGCTGGGCACGTCACCAGCAGCTCAGCTTCAGGGATGGAGAACAAGGAACCGGGAACCCAGTCCCAGCCCAGGCTGCCTCTCCCAGACCCTGCCTGGGTCAGGAGCCTGCAGCCCAACCCAGCACGTCCAGAAGCACTGACAGCTCATAGGAGTTTTCCCAGAGGTGTGGAAGGGATTTGGGTTGAGGCCTGAAAGGAGGGATATGTACTGCCAACAGCGAGGAAGGCCACAGGAGCTACGGGCTGAGCCAGGCAAAACAGGTTCAACTAACTGGGAGGAAGAGCACTGGGGAAGAGACATACCGTTACGAACGAACAAGCACCTGCCTTTGACGCCCTGCGTATCAAGAATGCTTTTCATGGCAGGCACAGACCACCACCAAGCAAAGGAGAGAGCCTTAAATAATAGAAGCTAGACAGAAGCATAAGTTGAGCAGAGGGTGAAGAAGGATCCTCGTGTCCGAGACACAGATCACACCTCAGGCTACTTGCAATGACAACATTTAGGCAACACCTACATGCTTCAGACATGGTATCACCAAACTGTGGGTGTGGGGAGCAGCCTTCTTCCATTTTTAGAAAGTTTATTCCAAATGGCTCCTTAGGAGAGGGCGTGGGCTGGTGGTCTCCAGCCCTTCCAGCCAGACCTTGGCTGTTCCATCTCCATCCTCCTGAAGGGAGAGTCCGCTCTCCCCTTCCTCCCCACCAGCCCACCTCTCCAGTCAGGCAGCAGAGAGACCCACGGGCCACTTGGACAGCCCACGGCTTCGGGACACAAGGCCTGGGAAGCAGCAGTGCAGTGGATGCCCTCTCCAGAGCCGAGCCCACATGATGCCGAACTCCCTCCAGCCATCTGGAACTACGAGCCCAGCACCATGGTCAGGCTGCACCGTGCTCGTTTTCCCCGAGCTGCCTTGGCAGAAGTCACCGTCCTTCCTGCTGAGAGCAAAAAACTTGCTTCATTTTGTAAGAAATCAGCAAGGTGCATTCCTGGATTTGGCACGAACAGGCACATGGATAAGCATCAGAAATGGATGAAAGAGCACAGCATTTCTCTTAGAATAATTTATTAAATACAGCATTAAAATTTGTATTTATGAATTCAATCATTAAAAACAAAACTTCATCTCATATATATATATATATATTCAGGGACAATGACAATCATTCTATCAACATTGGTGCATGTTGTGCCAGCACTGCTCAGAATGGCACCTTCTCTACACTAGCCTTGAAGCAGTTCAACACTTAAAAAAAATAAAATAAAATAAAAAGCATTTGCAAAGAAAGAGTGCAAAGCAGGGCCTGTCCCCAGCTGCCTGCCAGGGGTGTGCGGAGGTGGGCTAAAATGAGGAGGCAGAGGCTGTAGGATAACAGGTTTGTTAGCTATTGCCCGCCCAGCGTGAGGCAGCGTGGAGACCAGTTCTCAGAGGTGCCAAAGGTCTGCAGTCCACAATTTCAGCCGTGGCTGGATGCCTGCAGCTCTTAAGTATCTGGTTTGTGGTCTCCTCAGCTTGGGCAGTCAATACTAAAAAAGCTAAACAAGGCGGGGGGGCGAAGCGCAAAAGAAAAATGTTGTTTTACATCCACCAGCTTCTTCCCCCGACCTTCCAGGTCCAGCGGAGGCTGCAAATGAGGCGTAGCAGTTTGTGTTCCCACTCACTCATTTTCGCATCCTGCTGTGGCTCGAGAGGCGGCCCAGGAGACGAGCGGTAAACCAGTACCGGCCCACGGAGAGAACAGTCCCCAGGCCGAGCACTCTCGCACACTGGCTTGGCAGCGTCGACTGCTCCTGCGAGAGACGCCAGGCTGAGCCTCGAGGGAGGGTCGTCCCAGAGGGAAGGGCTTCCACGGACAGGGTCCTTGGGCAGACTCAGAGGTAGCATTGAACAGACTTTTGTAACTTGATTGTCATGTAATTCTGGCCTGCCAAAGGCAGCGGCAGCTGGGATGGAGAGGGCACCCTGCAGGGGCGGGAGATGGGACAGGGGGGATCTGGTCCCCGTGCTTGCAGACTGACTAGCACTGTTCACCCGGGGCGCTGCGGTCTAGCAGCGAGCGAGGATGGACTGTCTCCTGCAGGGCTTTCCAGAGGAAAGTCGCCCTTGCTGAAAAAGGCCAGAAGCTGACTGGTGGGCACCCCACAGTAACACCGGGCTCCCCTCCACAGCTCACCAGGGCCTCTTGGGTTATGAGCAAGTGCCCCAGCGAGCTCCCTGCTCCCAGAGCCTGCTCTCCTCTCACCACATGCAGGCAGTGGTGCGGCCCACTGCAAGAGAACCAAAGGCTGCCGGTCGCTCACCCCACAACACGGGTATGGCGAGGGCTTGTGCTTTTGGCTTTTTAGGAGTCCCTGACCTTCCAAACCTGCTTACTTCAAGAAACCTCCTGTTTCAGCTACCCTTAGGACCTATGAGGACAAGGAGGAAGGGCTGTCAAAACCATTTCTGGAGAGCACATGGCCCCTGAAAGAAAAGCGGAAGTCCACACAGCCCAGCCTTCACCTACAGTGGAGACATGCCAAGTCAGGAGCATTTCAGATAAGGCATCGCAGGTGCTTTGATAGTAAAGCAGTTAGTGTTGACTACAGTACTTTAAACACAGGCTGCTGCAGAGGGCATCCCTGGGGCAAAACCAGTTCTCCAGCACTTGCTGCAGCAGGAGGAGACGGTTCAGTTTCCCAGACCTCTCCTACACACACACGCAGGCTGCTCTGGCTGCCCTTTTTTTTTTTCCCCCCCCTCCCTAGAATGAGACTTAAAAAGCCCAGGCCGGGATGTGCCATTTACCCCACCAAGCAGCCAGAGAGATAAAAAGACGCCTTGTGCTGTACCAGACTTTGCAGTAGGCAGGTGAACCGTGGCGCCTGGGGGTGGGCAGCACCAGCGGGACTCGAAGCAGGGGAGGCTAGTTGCCGTTGCTGATGCTGGAGTTGGCACTGCTGCAGCTCTGCTCATAGGATGGAGGCGCCTCTGCGGGGGAAAGAGAGAATAAGAGCGGTTACGGTGGGTGTTTGGGAGGTTCCCTTCACCCCAGTCTATGTAACTCGGTGCAGAGTAAAGCAAACTGCTAACACGTACACGTGGCAGGCATGCAGGCACTCTCTCCAGGACCCTACAAGCTGCACAATGAAATATATGGAGTTTGCATGTGCAGAATTTGAGCCAACCACTCCCGTCCCTCTCCTGATGCCTACAGGGGTTAAAATCAGCACCTCGAACTCCTGTTCTGTTCCTCCCCTTCTTTCACAAGCATCCTCATGTACTCCAACACCTCCAGATCACAGGTGACCCACGCTCCGTGTGCCCCAAGCCAGGGCTGAAGCAACACATCGAGTGTCTTGTTACCCCAGTGCTAACGGACGGGTTTATTTGGGTAGGACGGTGTTAACAGTCTGTCTGTGCTAACAGACACCGCTGGTCCCTGCCACCCCAGCCGCCTGGGACAAGCACAGCTCCAAGAATCCAGCATGCTGGGATTTCCCCAAGCTTTTCCACTCTGGACAGTCTCTCAGCTCCCGCCCCCACAGCTTGTGTCTTCAGACCAGCTGCAGGCCCACTCCAAGTCAGACAGAAGATTTCAGTTACATCATTTTCCTGGCTCTGCTCCCACCAGCCTCACCACAAGCCAAGAAGTTTTTCTATCAGTGGGAGGCTGAAAGCTCATTTAAGAACAGGGAGATCCTCTCACAACGAGCCCAGGGCAGGCACGGGGGTAGACGTGGGAATGGACAGCCGGCTTTTACAGCTGTAAGAGGGGACTCCTCCAGAGGCTAAAGCAGGCCGAGAGATCTCATGATCCCCTCTGACATCAGCCCCCAGCAGGCTGACATCCCTATATTCCCAACCATTTCACAGCTAGCAGAGACTCTTGTGGCAGGAGACGTTTACTACCACACTGCCAGCCCGTGTAGATCTCGGGAGCGGGCTGCTCACCGTATGGGTAGCCCCACGTGCTGTACTCTGGAGGCAAAATGAGAGAGCTGGCTGTGGGGACGGGCACCACGTTCCCCTCAGCGTAGTAAGGGACAGTGGCTCCCGTCGACAGGCAGAGCGTGGGATGGTTTGGGGAGCCCGTCTGCTCCGAGTCCACCCTTATCTCCTGGAAGCTCAGTCCTGGGGCGTAGCTAAACGGCTGCTGCTGGGAATGGCTTTTGGTGGGGATCGAGACATTGTCCATCGGGTGATAACCGCTGGCAGCCTCCTCTTCCTCCGGGGGGGCACTGGGTACCACTGCAGATGGTATGTGCTGGATGGACCGGGAGGGACTCAGAGGCACCCTGTTCACAGCAATGTTACCAATATAAATGGGGAGAGTGACTGAAACCTCTGGCGACTTGAGGGAAACCTGGAAGAGAAGGAAAAACAGTGGCATTCTCTTCATTATACATTGCACTGGGAAGGTTCACCTGATGCGAGGGCCACCCGCACCACACAGCTACAGAGTTCGGCGATTGAGCTCAACCCAGAAGGGAGCACAGAAGTTGCAGCACAGCCCACTGGAGCTCCCCAGGAGCACTGATGTACTCACCTGGATGTAGTAGTCGATATGTATGAGGCTACAGCCCTGCAGAATGGACTGGGGCAGCGCCGGAACGAGGATCTGCTCCTTCCATTCTGCATGTTTCCAGGCTTTCACTCCTGAGCCTTCCACCTCCGCGATGGTCCTCAGGTCGTAAATCCAGCGCTTGGATTTATAAGCCACTTTCTGTACAGAGAGGAGAAAATATAGCTAGCAGGAAGATTGCAGGTGGTCTTCTGTCTCCCACAAACGTAAGTCAGGACACAAAACCACCCAACTGCTTTGTCAAATAAGCACGAGCACAAACCCAACGTGCATATTACAGAGCAGAAATACCCATCATTATATGATAGACTGAGTTGGTATAAGCAAGACAAGTTCTACCACCTCTTTCTCCAGGAAGGTAGAGAGAAACAGAGTTAGCCAAAGGTCTGGACTCCTCACTGCCACCTCTCAGCCACACGCAGCAGAGATGAACACTGGCGAGAACTGCCCCAGTTTCACAGAGGCCTCGGGGGGGCTGAGTACCAGCATAAGCCGAAGAATCACCCTTTCGGATGCTTACCTGGAGCAGACTGGCTACCACAGCCCCAGTGTCCCGGCCTGATTTGTTCTCTATGTCTGTGCGGAGCTGGATGGCTTGCCCCACGATGTACCCTTTCAGATCAGAAGTGGCGGTCAAGATAATGTTGCCGCTTTTCACAAGCTTGTAGTTGAACTTCTTGGTGACTGACATAGTGTTGGGCTGCTGCAGGACAGCAGAGAGACAGAGATGTTGGCTCAAGAGAGTCAGAGAGTCTCCAGGAAAACACTCAGATTCAAAACAAGCAAGCAAAATATCTGGTCTAAGAGGATGCAAAGAATGAGCCACACAGCACTGCCACAGACAACAGGTCTGATTTCTCCATCCCCCCAGTTTTGCCGTCCTATTAGTCGCTCTTCCCTCCAAAGCAAGTTCCTCAAACCCAGGTCTCTACAAGCACCTGGTGCTATTGGCCAACACCTCTCTGCGTGCTGAAAATTCACCTAAATCTTTCAAAGCAACATGCAGAAGAGTCAAAAATCACTAGGAGCAGGGACTGATGGATGGCAAGGCAGGACAGATCAGGAGTCCTTGTCCTGCTTGTGCACAGTCAGAGAGTTGTCCAACCACACAATTATTGCCCAGACAGCAGGCAGGACAAGGACAAGTACCGAAGCCTTGGCACTTCCCAGCCACATTCCTCCTTGTTCTTACCTCGATGTCAGGGATGTCATTCAAGTTGAGAGGGCAGAGAATGTAGAAGATCTTGTTGCACTTGTAGTCCTTGGAGAAGCGAGGTGTGTCTATCACAGCTTTCACCTGATGGAGGACCTTGCCAAAAGGGCCTTCAAATGATGTAGGAGCAGAGGCTGGAGTCGAGAGAGAAAGAAAAGGATCATAAGGCTGAGTCAGGCCAAGCGTTTCTGAACTGGAAGTAGTCCCTTTAGACAGCTTTCCTCTTCACCTGAGGAGTTCTGCAAGTACCTGAGAGACAGAGCACACAGGGATTCCCCCAAAAAAGACCTGGGGCTGAACACTCAGGTCACTTGGAGACCTTGCTGCAACCTCCTTACAGAAGGGATCCTCTGCAACCACAGGTGCAAGAGCAGAGATCCTCTCTCCGAGCGCACTGTGTGCAGGACAGCTGGCTAGCCACAGGCCAGGACCCCTGCGCACACCCAGAGAGCTCGCAGGGTCACGCTTGGAGAGGCATCAGCAACAGCTCAGACCCAGCTTTGCACCAACGTAGAAGGTACGCGCTTGTCTAAGCTCCTCTGCTCTCTGTGGCTGACCTTATGCTCCCTCTAGCATCTCCGGGCCAAGCTGCCAGCCTGCCTCTGCCATCCAGCCCAAGTCCCGCTCAGCACAGCTCAAGAGGCTGCGAAAGCCAAGGCTTACATGGAAGTGCCTTCAGCCATTTATCTGCATCGTACCTGGCAGCAGGAACTGGAAGGGAAAGTTGTGCTCTCCAGCTGTCAGGACCCCTGTGGGAAACAAGAGTAAAAGGTAAGTGGGACAGGCTGTTGTCTTGGAATGGTGTGATCTTCTGGAGAGCACGATCTTCTGGAGAGGGAGGCCACCACCTAGGGAACAACACGCCACTTGTCCAGCTGCCTGCAGCCCACTGGACAACTCCAGATCCAATGAGCAGCGCTTGAGTCAACAGGAGCATCTGCTGCCACCCACCCCTCCTTGGGACAGGAGATGTCTCCATTCCCAATGACTGGTTCTACATTAAGATACCCTGGAAATAAGGTAGTTTAAGGCAGGGTTTAAGGGATCCCAGTGCCACAGCAAGTGGTTAGGCCCAGACTACTGACACAGGGCATGGAGAAGGGATGCTGTGGGTTTATCTTCCCTCAAGTAGGCTGCAGCCAGTCAGGGGGAAGGCGAGAAAGCACAGGCGCTATCTGAGGGTGGTAAGCAGGTCTGGTGGGCATCAAGCCACTACAGCCTTAGCCACACACCATGCAGACTGAAGAGAGTTCAGGAGCTGGAACCAGAGGTCCATCTCCCAGGCCTGAACCCACCCCCAGCCCCAAAAAGGGACCTGCAGTACCTCAGCCTGGCTGCTTAGACAACAGGAGCTGAGGAAAAGATTTCCACAATGTTAAAACCTCAACACTGGTTTTCTTCAACCTTATCCCGCTCTGCAACGGCAGCCTTGAGGGTGCAGATCCGAGCCAAGACTCAGAGCATGGCTTAAAACAACAGCTACAGACTCAGACTCCCCGACCCCATCCACCCTCCGGCACTCACATCCTGATGCCGGATTCCCTCCCAGGGCAGCACAACGGCTGAACTGGACCCACAGCGTGACCCAGTAACATCAGGCAGCTCCCGAAGTTGCCTTCAGTAAGAAAAGCGCTAAGCCTTATCCACATTTGTTAAATACGTGTAAACATGAGAGGTCTTGTTTTTGAAGTGGCAGTGCTAAGAGGAGACCTGGATACCTATTAAATCAAGCTGTGTTTATTCTGCTTTGTAGGATCATTGCTGGAGGTACCAAGACTCTAGATTTGGCTAGCTCTGTTGTTGATGCAAGACGGAGGAGACAGCTTGCCCGTTAGCAATATTGGCTCCGCAGAGCTGGCAGTAATAGAGTCCTATCGTCAGGGGATTAAGTGGATTACGTGACGAAGGAGGTGGGGAAGAGAGAAGGGTAAGTCCCCCCCACTGACGCTGCGATCCAGGTAGGAGGCAGGGGAGGTGGCGCTTGGCTCGGTGCATCCTTCGCGTTATGAAAAGCTGCACCTCTGCCCCTCCGCTGGCTCAGCCGCCCCATGGGGACCTACGGACACCCCAGTTAGCGTGCATCCCGCCTGCAGTGCAAAGGCGGGCAGAATAAATAATACGACAAGCATCCCATCGCGTACCATCACAAAGGCAAGTCAGGAGAAAACTAAGAAATGTCTATTTATACCCTTTATCCTTACAGAGAGGAGCAAGATTTGCTCATTCCCATCACCCCCCCCAGAACACGATCTGGGGAACGGGGGGGTGATTTCCCTCCCCGTCCCCCAAATAACACCGAATTATGTAGGCTAAAATGCAACACCCGGTCTTGTCACCAGGTGGAGGCACAAAGCCAGCCTCTGCCTTCGCTGCCAGGCCTGACGCCTCGCAGAGCTGGGGCAGGCACAGAGGCGTGGGGCAGCTTCTCCTAGTGCCTTCCTGGGAAGCCTCGCTCGGTTAAAGGCAGTAGCTGGAGACGTAGCAGGGGCCTTTCCTTGTTGGTTACAGGGTAAAGCCTGGCTTATACGACTGACTCGACTAACCCAGTGCTTGTTTACTGCTCCAGAGGTTTCTGCCTTTTACCAGGCACCACTCAACATTGATCTTATACCTGTTACCCTTACTTTTGGAAAGCGAATCGATAAACTGGAATACATCAACTCTCCTGTGCAGCTTCCGCATTGCAGTAAGGGGACTTGCTCCATCTGAAAGGGAGAGGGAGCAAGTCCTGTTACTGCAATGCGGAAGGAAGGGAGATGGGAGTCCCAGAGGGTAGTGACCACTGAGTTTCCACCAAGACCTGACGACTTTCCAGCTGTCTGACCTGCAGAGCCCCAGACAAATATGCAGGCAGTGATTTCAAGTCTCCTGCTAGGAGCGTGAAACTTCACAGCCTTTCCAGGACCCTTAGGAAGAGCTCACAGACCCCACAAGATGAAGTCCTCCTACATTACAGGCAGCATTATCATTTTGGTCATTTCAAGTCATTTCGGTCAAGCTCCTGCCCAGCTCACGTCCACCAACAGAAAGCCAGGCTGGAAGTGAACCTGCGAGCACTTTGTGTTCATAGTTTCCAACCCCCTGCAGAAAACCAGGAGTCCTGAAGGTTGCTCCCAATGGTAGCACCGAGCAAGGCAATACGCTCTCCCAGCAATGCACATGGCCAGCATCACTCACAGAGGATGCAGTTGAGCTTTCGGAGCCACTGTGTGACTTGGTGGCACTGATACAGTTTCCACATGGGTAGCCCGGCCTCCGAATAATTCACCAGATGAGAACTGCCCAAAGGTCAGGGTTGACCACCCCGACAGCTCAGACCAAGCCCGAGCGCCCAGAGAGCTGTTGGCTCACAGCATGCTCAGACTTGCTGCAACCCCACCTGGGGCAGGGAGCAGCCTGCAAATCCCTCCTGCAGCTCCTGCCTGCAACAAGCTGCCCACGAGGGCTGGAAAAGGTCGTTCCTTATCACACAGTGATTAAGTTCCAAGTCCAGCTACCCCAGACTGAAGTCATGCCCCGTCACAGCTCACATGGACCGAGGGCATCGCAGCAGCGCTTGGCTCGCAGGCACGAGAGCCCAGACCTCAGCCGTGCGTCGAGCAGGGAGCCAGGGAAACACAGCAAGCTCTATTCTCCACTCCATTAAGCAGAGAGATGCTGCAGGCAATTAGCAGTAGCTCTTGTTTTCAGACCTGCTCCTTCCAGCCCACACTCTCCTTCCCCCAAAGAGAGAGAAGGATCTTTATGCCAGCCCTGAGATCCTCCACATACAGGGAGTTTTCCAGCAGGCTGGACCAAGCACCCAGGTCCTACCCACAGGAGCAGATGCCACCGCACACGGCTTCATTTGCTAGCATGGCTAACGAGCAGCCAGCTGCTCGCAGAGCCCCGACTTCTAGCTGAATGCCTGCATTTCTTGCCCTTGTTGGAAGCACAGAGGCTGTTTGGGCACGTCACGCTGGTGGGATGGCAGCACCCTCAGCCCCACATCCGGCTGGGGACCCGCAACCCCAGCTGTAGGAGCCCTCGGCAGCCCGGAGCAGGCATTTCGAGGAGCCCACTGGCAAGGAAAGTGGAAGGGGTGTGGGAGTTCAAGTGCCAGAGCTATTTCAGAGACAAGAGTTAATAAAAATAGATGAAGAAAAACAGACGATCCTGACCAAGACAGGAGACTCCCGTGAAAGCACGGGCACGATCCAGAGCGCCTGGCAGAGCGACAAGGCAGCAGAGACCACAGGCAAGCTTGGGTCCTGCCTGCCTCCCGCTGCAAGCAGGAGGAGGGACAGGTATTTAGCAGTAACCCCACACCGAGTTGCTCGCCGGGCTCCTGCTTGCCCCTCCTGCCAGGAGCTCCTCCGGCATGGACACAGTGGAGGCTCCGTGTCTGACTTGCCTGGGATTACAAAACTACTTTGGTCTTTCACCACACATCTGGTGCCTTTGGCAGGTGGAAAGGTGGCGAGTCCTGAGCCGAGTCCCCCCTTACAATGGGAAGGGAGGTGGCAACTACTTTTAAACTCTCCAGCTGGCAGCTCTGCTCCTAAAGGCTGAGCTTCCATTTCCAAACACTGACTAGTCTTGACATAATGGGGAAAATCTACAATTTCCCTTGTCCCAGCCATCCCGTGAGCATGGGCAGGGCACAGGCTGACCTTGCTCCAACACCCAGGTACCTCTCACATGGGAAACAGCAGCAAAAGTCATCTCGGCACCCTGCAAGGGACGCTTGCAGTGCTCGCCCATCCCATGCAGCCACTGCGACGGCAGGACAGGACAACTAGCCCCACTAGCCACAACTAGCCCCACATGTGCCTTGGGGAGATCCCCAGACCACAGCAGGGGAGACGTGGCGTTGTGCACAGCATGCAGATCGTTCTGCCTGCCCGCTGTATGACACCAGCATCCAAGCAGTAAGGGGACACAAAGCCCATGGGAAGCCACTCACTGCCCCTGTCCCTCCAGCCCTGAGAGCTTCAAGTAAAGATCCAGGACATTTAATGTGCTAATTCCACCTGCAAGTTGAGTTTGCAAGAGCAACAGTTGTTGGCAGCGGGCAGGGGTGAGAAGGTTTCCTCTGAGAGCCACTGTGACATGCAGATAGCCTGGAGGAGCCGCCCTTTCTGAAAGCTCCTTTCTGAGCTGTTCCTGAACCAGAAGCTTTGTCAAAGCAAGCTGCAGACTGTGCACAGGCAGGAGCAGGTCATCAGGAGTTCAGCATCGCTCGAGGGGTCTCCAACAGCCCCCACGCAGCAGGCTGCAATGCTCCTGAGCAGCTTGCAAATGCACTGCGACGGGAAAGGGCTGTGCAAGCCACTGCAGCAGCGCTGAGCCATTACCTCCCCATTCCCAGAAGCCTGAACAAAGGCCACAGTGTGCTCAGCCACAAAAAAGCTTTTCCTGAAGTTTACATGCAGCTAAAAATACCTTGAGAAAGTCATTAGGCAGCAGAGGCAGCTGGCTTAGCAGGGTTCTGCTGTGGGGCCATCCCTGCAGCAGCCTTTCCTCCCGATAGGAGCCGAGCCAGCAGAGATCGGCTGCCTCCGCACAGCCTTTGGAAACATCCTCCCTAAAAATTCCTGGAGGGAAAGGAGCCGCTGCCCCAGACACCCTGGAAAAAAACAAACCCAGACAGCAGGAGCAGCAGCAACACACTGGCGGTGCAGAAGAGCTGTCTTACAGTGCAAAGCAGAGATTTCCCCGAATCCAGCGGAGATTTGTCTGGAAGCAAACGGACTCTCCCGTTCACGGCTCAGCCGCTCCCCTCTGCTCCACGCTGGGACAGGGGGGTGTTCGCTGATACCAGTGGACGTGAAGGAGGCCTGGGAGGACTCATCATGTGCAGAAAGGAAACGCCTTGATCCAGAGGGCTGATGCCGAGTCCTCTGCCAGGTCCCCGGGAGGTAACCCAGTGACACAGCCAGGCCCAGCTGGGGCTCCCCTGAGCGATCAGAGCCTGCAAAGCATCGCCAGTGACGGGGAGCACAACCCCGCGCCCAGCCCTGCACAACACAACAGACCTCAGTGCTGCAGCACCGTCCCACAGCACTCGGGGCATCCATGGTCACAGTGATGTGCAGCGGAGGGACAGAAATTAATGGGTTTCCCACGCAAAGCTTGAGCTGACCATGCCCCTGAGCCACCCAGCCGCTGGAGACACCGTTCTCTCCCCACAGACACCTCTGCTTTGATCCACAAAGGTTTCCCCGCACTCACTGCAAACCAGCATGCCACTACACAACCACATGGGAAAACAGGGCACCGTCGCAACCGTGTGTGTGTGAAACGACCACACGTCTGTATTTACGCTGCTAAACAAATGATCCAAGTCGAGTTTACTGCGCCACAGCTCAGGTGCTGAAAGGGTTTGGACTCCTTTCTGAGCAGTGCGGCTTCCCTGGCCGGTGTTGCCAGGCCCCTGCCCAGGCAGAGCTGGCAGCCAGAGGAAGTCACCAGCCCTTCAAAGCCATCATGCCCCCACGACCGAGGGGACGCTGCCTGGCCCCATCCTGCCCTGCCAGCAGCCAGCCGAGGGCCGGGAAAGCTCCTCTGGCAGCCTCTGCCCCAGCAGGAGAGTAGGGCAGGGCTGGCATTCAGGAGGCACCAGCCACACACGAACAAGGACACCAAGCCCTACCTGCTGCGTCCCGCCTGGGCTTCCCAGGGCTGTTCTGCAGCTTTCTCGGTTAGTGGCCCATGCAAACAGGCCAGTCTTACAGTACTGGTGGGGCCAGATCTACCTGGGCGGCACATTCAAACCAGTGCCACTGCAGGGACGTCTGCCAAACGCCTCCTCCCAGGCTGGCTCCCCCAGCCCCAGCGTCTCCATCCCTGGGGAGCTGGAAGCCACAGGCGGTCACAGCAGTCTCCCCAACGAGGCTGACTGCGACCACGACAAAGCCAGGACCTCCAGGTTGGTGCCAGTGGGGGAAGGCATTGGAGAGAAGGCAGAAAAGGGTTGGGAGATGCTTTGGTCACTGATGCACAAACACGACAGACTCAGCCGAGCCTTATTACTCACCCCAGTGAAATCTCACGCCCTGGTGCACTGGGAGAGACAGCCCAGAGGTCTGAGCACACAGCAGGCTGCAGGGCCAGGCAACCGCAGCACATGGTACAAACACACACCTCTGCCTCGCCAGGCTTCATCCATGGCTAGGCTAGGGCAAAAAAGATGAATATTCTGTGTATTGCTCTTTCCATCCCCCAAAGAGAAGGATGCTATTTGCTCCGTAGCCACAACTAGGAGTCTGGAAGGCGTCTCTGCACCCCAGGCACAGGAGCCGGGGAGCAGCCGAAACAGGGCTCCAGCCCCGACCTCCGTCTCTCCTGGCTAGTACCTGCCAAGCAGATGGCAGTGGCTCTGCTCCCTCCTGCTGCACACGCGGATGCTAGAGCGGGAACAAGCTGCGCCGTTGGAGTACACATACCTTTTGGTTCTTTTAGTAGAGGAACAGCAGGCAGGGCCATATGGCAATTTGTCTCTGGCTACTTAGAGAGTGATACATTAAACTGTGCTGGCCAAATCAGGTAGTATGGAAAGGTACCTGGTGCCTCCTGGTCCCCCTGCCATGGCTTGTAGCAATATAGTCTTCCTGCTGCCTAAAATCAGCCCTCCCGCTCCCCTGGGGAAGGCGAGCTCCTCCGAAGGTGCTGAGTTAGACTGATACCAGTCTTGCTGATCCACAGCTCGGGTACTCTCCTCTCGAGGCTCTCCGGGCAGAGAGCAGGAAAGCAGCAGGTTTGTGTTTTCCACTTTCGGGTGGAGAAACAGGCAGCCCTGCCTTTGTGCTGTGCTACAGGGTACCGATTCCCCAGCTACTGGAAGAACCATCACTCTCGCTGCAGTCCTGACAGCCAGCACCCTGCTCACCCCTGCCTTCCTGTCTCTCCTCATCCACCTTTGCAGCCCAGAAAATTGAATATTAGATGTAAGAAAGAAGGTCAGAGCTCTTCTAGCTTGCAGGAGGCTGTATCAGAGACATCAGATGGGAAGCATTAATTTTTTCTGTGCCAGGGCACTTCAGGCAATGCCAGGCCATTGCAGCTTTAGCACGAGGACTCCAACTCAGTCCCCGGTGGATTAAGCTAATACACGGATTACAAACTGCAACAAATGACGGTAAATGCACACATGTGCTCATGCCATCCCTGCAGCAGACACAGGTGCCTCAGGGGGAGCAGCCAACAGCCAGAAGAGCGACCTGCCAGCAAGCACAGCCAGACCTGCCGCAGAAAGACTCGGCGCTTAGCTCAGTTTTGCTCAAACGAGAGCTCTCCTGCTACCAACAGCACTTCAGCTGAGCAGAGCTGCCGTACCGGCAGGATGGGAGCACAGACCCCAGCAGGCTCCAAGCTCCTGTTCAAAGCAGCAACTCACTCACGTTAGATTTGCGTGCACGCAAACACACAGTAGGAACAACCTCCAGCACCCCGATATGGTTAATGCTGCCAAGATAAACCTTTCCGTAACATGGGAGATACAGACTGAGGAAGAAAACACACCAGAAAGCCCAGCACTGAGGCTAGGGCTCTACCGCTTACAAATCTCTGTGTCAGCAGTTTTCCATGACATTTTCAATGAATTAGCAGGATCTGGCAGTATGGCAATGCTGCAAAAAAACTCCGAGGATTAACAGTGATCTATTGAGGCAAGAAACTGGGAAGTGCTGAGGAAGCTGCTGTGACCCAAGGCAATTGCAGCTCCTTCCACGTGGTTTTCCTGGGCCAAACCTGCAGTTACTGCTCCTGAACCCGGCATTTCGGCGTGGCCAGGAGCTGGCACCAGCGCATCCTTAACAGGTCACCACTGCCCACGGGCACCTGGCCAGGGTCCGACCAGGAGCATCACCTGCTGCTGTGCTACCTCCTGCTCACAGAGTGATTCCTGAGCACAGAACAAGAGACCCAAGTCTCTCAATGTCTGCTTAGTTAGGTCACTAAGCTTTTTAAATTCAGCTGGAAGACAGGATCGTCACCCTGTGCCAACTGTTGGCCATGAAGGTGTTGTGCCAGGCTGGCAGAGAACCACCCCGGGGAAGAGGTGATGCACAGCTGCCCCTTTTTAGCTCTTTGTGCAAGAAATCTGCCAGCAAAGGAAGCGCGTGGAGCAGCCAGGAATTCCCTGCAGCGCCTTCTAGCTAACTAACAAGCTGCCAAATGTAAGGTCAGCTGGAAATTACAGCCAGCTCCTGCACAGGTTCAACTCAGGTACAAGCAGGATTTAAAGGGAATTAAAAAAAAAAAAAAGTCTACCTTTGCACGCACAACCCATCCACAGGGCAAAAGCTGTGTGTGCAGTCAGAGATACAGCGTGTCCAAAGAACACAGCCCCCGGTGGGTACAGGCACATGATGGACCGGCTCCTCTCCGGCTGAATACAGCCAGAGCTGCAGCAGGGGAGGGGGAGAGGAGCGGAAGGCCTCCGCAGAGCTGAATTACTCCATTATACTGGATCAAGAAAAGCATCTCTCTGTCCAAGAGCGGCGGGTACAAGCGGTGCTATTTTGTACTCACTGCAACTGGTGTACTTGATCTCCTGCACTGCTGACACCTACAGAAACCCAACACCCCCCACACTTGCAAGGTCCCCTCCACCCCTATTGCATTTCTTTGCAAAAAGAGGACCCAAGAAAAACCAGCACCAGGGAGCAGTCGAAGTCCAAGTCAAACTCAGGCCAAGTGGGACAAGTAAATCCCCCCCCGGCCTCCCCTCCAGAAGGCAAAGAATGAGCCTGCCCCGAGAGCCACCCGTGGGCTGGGCGACCTCCCCAGCGCTGCACTGTGTCCTCCAGCAAACAGAGCAGCGAGGGGCTCCAGACAGCTGGTACGCTCAGCGCTTCCCAGCGGCTTTTATGTAAAGAGCCTGAGTTCATTAAACCGCTGGCCTGTGCGTAATTGCCAAGGCTACAGCACAGACCCTGCGCAATCCCCCAGCTCCCCGGCAGCTCCCAGGTGCCCGCTGCCTCCAGCTCCTGCTCAGCCCCGGCCAGCCCCAGCAAGAGGCTTTCCCGGAGCGCAGACGCTGCGCTGCTCGAGCGGGGACAAGCACCACGCCAGCACAGACACGAGCAGGGTCCTCTGCAGCAAAATCACCGGTCACCAACCTGCAGATGCTCCAGTGGCAAGGCTGAGCCCTCTGCACTCTGGATGCTGCTCCAAGGGGGGGCGAGAAGGGAAATTAAGGATGAGGCCAGTGCCTTAAATAAGTGCCTTACGTTGCAAAGTGGGCATCTGGGTTATTTCAGGGCCTGCCTCCTTTCTCATACAATGTACACCCTTAAAAAGGAAAAAAAAAAAAACCAACAACCCACGGCATGTAATACAAGCAACAGCTGATGCTACAGAGGACAAGCTGCCCCCTCACTTATTTCAATGCATAGGTGTGTGGGTGGAGAAGTGCGGAGTCACTCTTAGATGCTTAAGGAGCAATCCAAGCCTCGACAGTTTTGCAAACCTCCTCTCCCCTTCCCCCCCACGTGTCCTCAAAGAGCACAGATTGCTGTTTTTTAAAGTTACTGCTCAGGATGTGGGAAGGCAGAGAGCGAGGCAGGTTGTTTTTCAGTCTGAGCCTGCCTCCCTGCACTGTCCCCCCAGCTGCCAGCACTGCTGCGGCCCCGCTGGAGCACGAGCCACTCGCCAGGGATGGGCAAGCTGGAGATGTGTTGGCTGCACGGCCTTGGGGACACCTGGGATCCTCCCTCAGCCCTAGCCGACGCCAGCAGGCTGGATGAGCCCTCTGCGAAAGGGCTGGGGACCGTGCCAGGGGGAGCCTGGCATCACCCCCTGCCCCAGGGCACAACCTGGCTGCCAGCTCCCCCCCAGCACGGACATGCTGCTCCCCCTTGCTTTTTATTTTAATGCACAGGTTCAAAAATGAGAGGTAACAGCATTGCTGTAAGGGGACACAAGAACAGAAGAATCCTCTGAGGCAGAAACAAATTCCCCTCCTTCCTCCACTCATTTTCCATTTGCGCTGCTGGGAGGTGACATCCCCCGTTGCGGATAAGATGCTCTTGCAGCACCGCAGAAAGGCAGCCCCTCCGCCTGACACACAGGGCCTCCCGCGGCCCCTGCCCTCCCTCCCGCTGTTCGCTTTTCAGGGCGTGAGAAGCAACGGTGGGCACAGCCAGCCCTCACCTGAAGGAACAGGCACGTGTTCACCCCGGGGGTGTGGTTCTGCATGTTTTTATGCATGTGGCAGGACCGTCCCATACGCCACCGCAGTATTTGTCTGCAGCCGCAGTAACCTTTGCTCGTGGTGCTCGCCACTTTTCGCCTGCGGCTGTCCGATGCTGGCCAGGGAAGGAGTTGCACGCTGGCAGTGTGGGCTGGTGGCCGGGCTGGCCCCGTGCTCCTTTGGGGGTCCTTGCTTGGGAACACTTCCAACTCCCTTAACTCACCCATACCCTGGGCTCCTGCCATCACCCATCGGAGAGCCTGGCCCAGCTCAACGCCCTGTGCCCCAAAAGCACACGACTGCCTCAGTCTCCCCTCCCAGCCGGGTGTCAGACCTGCATGGAGGCACCCCGAGGAGCACCCATGAGTGCTGGGTGTGCCTCCCCAGAGGCAGCTGCACCTCAAACTGCTTTGGTCCCAGACACCGAAGCAGCCCATCCCTGCCAAACACTCTTGTCCAGAGTCGCAGGGAAAGGGACAGCTCTGCTTTGACGGTCCGTCCGTCCTTCTGAAGCTCCTTCACCCTCTGTTCAGGAAAGGCTGGTGCAGCCGAGAGCTATTCCTGGGGAGCCTAAAAACGACATGGCTGAGTCAGTGCCGAGGCCCTGCCCTGCTGCTCGTGCCCGCGAGGCCATTGCACGACTCCACTAACAAACCCCTGTCACTGCCTCGCTGCAGGGCTGTGCCGTGCCAGGATGCCACACTGCCAGCGGCCCCCTCGGAGGAGGCAGACAGACAGACAGGCAGGCAGAGACAGGCACGCGCGGAGGCAGAGTCACGGAGAACCAGCCCAGCTTCCCTGCTGCTCCGCCGGCCAGGACATGCATCAATGTCAGGGCAAGGGCTGCGACAGCAGACAGTTATCTCACTTCCCAGTGCCGCAGGCTGGAACCGTGCCAGCCCCCAGGGCTTTTGTTTCCATATCCGCACAGGCCAGCGCAGTAATTGCAAGGGACGGTTTCAAAGCTGTCTCTGGTGAAGGATTCGGGTCCAAAGACGCATCGACACTGCTCTCTCCCACCCACATCCTATCACTTGCTCCCCTGTGTCCTCGGAGCACGGGAAGAAGGGCATGGGACAAACATGGCAAGTCCAGGACAGTAACTCCTGAGCTTGTACCAGTCGCACAAAGAGCAAATGCCCCACAAGTGCTGCCGTTGGCTGCGATCCCATGCACAGGGACTGCCCGCCCTCTCCGTGTCTGCTTCCCTGCAGCTGGCTGAGAGTCCCAGTGGTTGTGTCCACTTTGACACAAGAAGCAGAAGAGCACAGGTCAGTGACTGTAAGTACCTGGCATGCTGCTCCAGAGTGACTGCTGGTAGCTGGGACCAGGCTTTTCCCATAATTGCACTGTAGCCTTGCAAGACAGGACAGCAACGACACTACAACACACCTCAGCTGTCGAGCACAGGACTCTACAGTCCCACAGGCCAGATTTTCCCTTCAATTCATTACATCCCTGATAACTCATGCACTACCATTTCTTGCTTGACTTGCCTGGAGCTGCGGTAGCTCTGGAAGACTTCAGCTGGCCCGTTTTGTCCCAGTCACACCCCAGGCACGCAGCTGGGCAGCTGCCAGCTCCATGACCGACTCCAGCGCAGAGCGAGCAGCCCAGCCCTGCCGCCCCAGGCCCGGACGCCCGCTCAGGTCTCAGGCTGGCAGAGTCTGCAATACCGGCGGTTGACAGATAGCAGCACCGCACTGGGCGATACGCAAGAGTGCGCGTCCCGGAAAATTAAGAGCCAAAAGACTAGGGCTTTCCATGAACAGTTGAAGAGCTGGGAATACCAAAATTTTGGGCATTTTTGGAATTCAGGCCTTCAAAGAGAACACTTCAGAGCCATGAAAGTGTGTAGCCATCAATGCATTTTCCTTCTATCCTTCCCAGTCCACATTGGTCCTAGCTGTCAAGAGGATGGCTCCCAAGGGCAACCTCACAAGAACCAACTGCCAAAGCGGCTAGCAGAATCTCCCAGGGGCTGCAAACCAACAAACAGCACATCCACCTCTTCCCGCTCCTACCTCCTGGTTGGCTTTTGCCACTGCTCAGCTTTACCAGGACAGCTCTCCCCTGAATCATTAAATATTAAAAACAAAAGTTGGAAGGTGTATTTTTTCAGTGCAGTTGCAGGTTTAAACCTCTCCAGAAGTCCACAAGAATTTGCAGCCTCCAGCTTCCGACTCATCTAAGCTCAATGGCCTGCAGCACCTCAAAAAGCCTCTGGGATTTTGCCACCCCGACATTCACAGCTGGGCTCTCTGGCTGGGCTCAGCACCGCATCCAGAATCAGGCAGGAACGTTTCTCATTGCCTTCCCAGGCAGTTTACCTCCAACTGCAGCCCCCGGGCTATGAGCCAAGCCAAGGGGCGAGCCAGCCAGCTGTCTCCCTTCTCCAGGGCCTGAGAGCAAGCAGCGCACTCTCCAGTTGCTGCAAGGATGAGATCAGTCTCCCCTTGACGCTAAAAGCTCTGCTTAAAAAATTGCTGAGCTAGCAGAAACTGCCACTTCAGTTTTACCTATTTCCTGTTACTAGATAAAACAGCACCAGAGAGCTGAGCTCCTGCTAGCCTGGGCTTTTGCCACGTTACAGTTACTGCTCCAGCCACTGCCTTCAGCAGGTGAATACTGACCCGTCTTGATTTCAACAGCAGCCAGGGCACAGCATGAATTATTTGTGGTAAGGCTGACCTATTTAACAGCAGAAAGACAGCATTCATTCGAGCCTAGATTCCCCAGAGGCTGCTGGTGTCACTTTACCCCACAGGATAACACAACCCCATCTCAGCTTGCGGGGGGTGTGGTGGTAACTGTCCTAGGCTGTTCCTGCCATGCTCCCAACGTTTCTCTTGGAGGACAAGTGACACCTCCACATCCTTTTTGATGCAAACTACTCCTGGCCTGCAACTGGCTTCTGTTGATCTGCTTTGATCAGTGTTTTGTGACCACCACAGACAACACGCATAGGAAGCGGAGCAGGGTGACCCAGAGGGCCTTGAAACAGCAGAGAAGTCGCTGCTGGCGGCCCCGTTTCAGGCAGACCAGGGCCAGAGGATGCAAGCAGTGTTTGCAGGGTGGCTGCCAAGTTCTGCAGCTATTCAGGATGCCTCTCTGAACGGCTCCTTCTAAGCTCTTGTAGTCTCTAATACTGGCTCCCATCCTCTGTGCGCAGGCCAAGGCAGCCTGTGAAGGGGTATTTCACATCGAGAAGATGCTTAAGTCTTGGTGATAGATTTCTGTAGAGCGTCTCAGAATCACAGATCTCCACCATGTCTTTGTGGACCATACCTTTGTCTGCCAGAGACAGCGTGCTGTTAAAGTACTGCTCCTCCACGGTCCACGCTGCATCACTGATCTTGTTAGACACCCCACAGGATCCAACACAGCTCACCTTGATGGCTGTTGAGAGAAAGGACACATGTAAGCACTGGGAGAAAGCAAAACCTCAGGTTCAGACTTGCTTCAGATACTGTATGTGGACTTGTGCAGGAGCAGCACCTCATGAAAACACACACAGGGTGGAAAAATGGAGCAAAGGAATCAGGTCACGCTTTCATTTCAGAAGCACGTTTTCCTCTTACTCTCAGCACTATTGCACACTCCCTACTACCCCAGTGCTACTCCCAGCTGTTATCGCCGTTGAAGTCCTCGTGCTGGCCTCCCTGGACTGTGAAAGCCCTTAACAGCAGTGATTTCAGCCCCCCGAGAGGTAACCCTCTTTCTAGTTTTCTCCCAAATGAACCAACATCCCCTCCCAATATGTGCATCAGCCCCTGCACTCAGGCTGACAGCAGAGACCTTTGTGGCAGTGACGCTCTCCTGTGCACTTGGGTTTCCCTGTCCAGACAGGGATGAGAAGCAGAGGGCTCTGCTGCCTCGCACCCCACAAGGAGCCGGGCATCCCACCGGCCAGCCCGCCATCCCTGGGAGGAGATGTGTTCGGTACCAGCCCATTAGCCAGCTAAACAAGGTGCATAGCCCTGCCTGCAGCAGCAGCAGCGAGCTGGACCCTCCGGTGCAGCATGAACAAGCCCAGCTGCTGCTCAAGTTCACAGCCCACCCACCCTCACGGACATCCCCAGTCCCTGGGAGCCCACCCCTGTGTCCCGGGGTCGGTCTCTACTTCAATGGAGTACAGCAGAAGCACTTTGCCCATTAACGCTTGTCCTGCATCAGGACTTCTGATCATATTTGATAAGCACGTTGCTTCTCAGCAGCCAGAGACCACTTTGAGTGGCTTTCTCCTCCTGTTAGAGACACAGGACTCACAGCAAAGCCACACAGCAAGGTCTGGAAGCATTTGAGATGCCACTTGACCTTCCCAATAGGAAAGGAATTTGAGCCATGTTTGTGCCTTGCCTTGGGAAAGTCACCCCAGAGCTTGCCCTGCACCATGGCTTTCAGAAGGGCCACGTGGCTTTCAGGAGGGCTACCCACAAGATCTTTTCAGTTAGTCTTGGCCAATTCACAGCAGGTTGAAATAAAGCTCTGATGTTGACACTGGGCCACAGAGACAGACAAACATCACAGACCGGCCTTGCTGCACAGCAGAGGATGATCTGTGGTGCTGTCCCCACACAGGGAGGATGCAGGCCCACAAACTGGGCCTTCAGGGTTGCCCCAGCCTGAACATCTCCTGTCCCGATTCTCATCAGGTTTTGCAACAGCTTTAATAGATCCCACAGAACTCCCTCACCGAATTTGTCAGGTGAATAGTTCTGCTGGCAGGAAGGTGGCAGGAACTACCAGACAGACTCTTTTCCCCTTTCACCCATCTGCTCCCCTGTATTCAAGCCGCGTCTCACAGGAAGCATCTCCCTGGGAAGCAGGTGGCCAATTTCCGTTGGCTTAAGAGCTCTCCCCCTCCCTGCTCCACAAGCCTTCTCAGCCACGCTGATCTCACCACCTCCACCCACCGACCCAAACACTGAGGGCTGCAAGTGATGCTGCTTGCAACCACCTCAAACAGCTCTCCAGAGCACCTGCCCGGCCAGCGTGATCGTGTCCTCCACGCTGACTCAAGACAGGCTGGAAAGAAACCCCGAACCCAGCCCTCTCTGCAGGGGGAACGCATAGTTCTTACCCCAGCCTCCTTACCCGTGCTTTGCTACGTGCGTTCAGGTGGAATGGGCTCCTCAAGGCTTAAAGTCTCTAATCCCCCAACAAAGAACAGCCTCTCCCCATCGGATCTGCTGCAATACCTCCACAGCCTGATCATGACTTTGAACAAATGGGCCCATCCAATTGCTGTTTTATACTCAAGGGCAAGGGATAAGCAGCTCCAGATGCCAAGTCTCATTAACCAAACATCAATATAGCAGCAAGGCTGACACTTCGGCTCGCTCGTTTCTGTCTGCGATACGCGTTGGTGCTTCTGAGGCAGTGGATGAACAGGAGAGCGTAGCCTGCGATGGGAGCTGCCCGCACCACGGCACACAGCACGCCTGGTCCGAGCTGACAGAGATCCCCTCCTGAAGCAAGCCACGACACTGCACGCCCCTGCACGCCCTTGGGTGACATCCAATCCTCTCTTTTGCCAGATGGCAGAGCCAAGACCACATAGGGGTTTCAGCATCAGAAGGAGCTGGGAGCAGTTTTAGCAGGGTGGCATCCTGCGTACCCACACATTGGTACCAGCTCTCATGCTCCCACCTTGGACATCTCACCACATCTCTGGGCTCACGATGAGCCTGCCCTGCTCCGAGTTAGCCCAGATAACTCAGATGGCTCAAGTCAAATCAAGCCCAGGCTCAAAAGCTCACTCCCACATTTTCACACAGGAGATGCAAGTGAGAAAAGCCCAACCAAGAACTGGAGAACATTCACATCCTTCAGGAGCAACAGCCCCTGAAACAGGCTCCCCCTCAGGCTCCCTTCCCCACAGAAGTTTATAGATCACCACCATCTGTTGCAACGCCCAGATAAAGGGATGATGGTCTTTGATTCAAGCCCGCTTGCTGCATTGCGGTGCTGAGGCACTCCTGTTCCTGGGAGGTGGGTGGGTGGGCATGTTCAAGCATATACACGCTATGGCCCATCTCCCTTCCCACAGGAGACAGAGACTCAGCAACCAAAGGCAGTGGGTTTGCAGCCTGACACTCAGAGCCAACCCTTGGCCGGTGGTCCCCGCTGCGATGGTGGACACCCCTAAAACCCCACCATTAGGGCTAAAGTCGGACCATGTCTAAAAGTCTCAGTGCAGCTAGCTAATGAGTTCTCCATCGAAGGCACAGAATCTGTCAGCTCCAAGGCTTCTCAATTAACCACCGACATCCCAAACTGGTGTGGCCGCAGCCAGGCTGTGCCTACAGAAGAGGGACGGTTCCTGGAAGGAGAGCTCCGGGGCTCTCAGGCACCCCAGCCCTGCGTCCCCACAGAGGGCAGCCCTCTCCAACCACGTTCCTGACCGCCACACACCCGGGGCTGCCGTTCCAGGTCTGAGGGCAACCAAAGGGGGAGAAAGCAACCTTTCAAGCCAAAAAGCTTGAAGGCAATTTCACAGCAGCGGAGAAACTCTCTCTCTTATCCTCTGCACTCTCCAAAGTTGCCAGCATACCATTACCAGGCACACCAAGTCACCAGATGTAAGACAGGGACAAGACTCGGAGCAGTTCAAGTGGCAGAGGATTTGTTATGGAGCATCTTCTCCAAACCCACTCCAGAAACACAAGCTTCCCCTGCCTCACTCACAGGGAAACAGGACGGACGACAGCCCTGAGCAGACGCATCGCCCCGTGGCTGGGAGAGGGGCTGTGACTGGATACGGGGATCGCATGTCCCAGCTCATTCCCCAGGCTCCTGAAGGAGCCAGCAGACCTCCAGGCCTCCACAGGGTGGGTGACGCTGGGGACAGCGGGTCCAGGGCAGCCAGAGAGCCCCCCCCATTCCATCCCCACAGTCACAGCAGGAAAGTCCAGCAGCTGCAGGGCTCTCGTTCCCCTCAGGTTATCCAGGAGGTTTCAGAGGTGCCCGGTTCAACAGGTCA
Organism: Mycteria americana; assembly: GCF_035582795.1. Taxonomy (NCBI): domain Eukaryota; kingdom Metazoa; phylum Chordata; class Aves; order Ciconiiformes; family Ciconiidae; genus Mycteria; species Mycteria americana. The sequence continues at coordinate 3,316,098 of NC_134381.1, read as the reverse complement.
AACCGTTTATCTTATTCCTAACCAGGTTTTGGAGCAGCTAACCATGAAATCAGCCTCTCCATGAGCATCCCATGGGCAGAGGAAGATACTGGGACTTGCTCAGCTGTCATGTACGGGCTCCTCCTGCACACAAGCAGGAGGGGGACGTGGGGCAGCTGACAGGCACAACTCGGGACGGGGCGCTGGGGGCAGCTGCAAGCTAAAAATGGTGTCGGCGGGGCAGGTCTGGCAAACTGGCACCATCAGAGCTGCTGCAACCGGAGCCACCTGAGGTGCAAGCTTGTCAGCCTGACTGTCAGGAAGCAAAATGCGCAGTCTGAGCCTTCCCAAGGCCCCCCCTTCCAGGCAATCTCTGTGCCAAGCTGCAGATAGAGCAAATAAGAAAAGTTTCTACATCAGAACAGGCCAGTTCCAGTTATTAGAAACCCATTAAAAATACCTCTGGAATCCAGTGCTACCAGTGGCCCCAGTTACCACGCTCCTGCTCCCTGTTTACCCAGGCTGCTTTGAATAAATACAGAAAAAAAAGTCAAAAAAACTGTAAAGGAAGCAGGAGCGGGAGGAGAAGAGCAGCAAGCAGATGAGAAGTGAATTACAAAGCCACGCAGAAGACAAGAGCCCTTCGCCCCTGCAGTCCCCCGGGGATTCAGGGAAGCGGGCAGCTCCCCATCCAGCCAGACACATCTTTAGCAATGCGCTACAGCACACGCCAAATGCTGGAAATAAGAGGAGAGAGCTCAGCCATATCCATCTCTGCACAAAGTAAAAATAGAGATGCCAGGAGCTGGGCATGTCTGCCTTCTTCCAAGGTGATTTAAGGAGAGCAGCCGTAGACTTCAAATTACTTTTTCTGGTGACCCAGTGAGCTGCCCTCCTCGGGGGAGCTGGCATTGCACCTTGGGCAAGAGGAAAGCAGAGGACAGGCATTCCCCTCCCCTGCCAGCAGCAGGCTGTACGTGCACATCCCTACTTCCAAAATCCAGTCATGTCCTGAGCAGAGAGTCACCGGCCACCCCGCACTTAGCAGCAGGGCCAGCCCCAGTCCCAAGTGACCCCCTCCGGCTTCAAGTCCCATCTATGTCACACACCCGCTGCAACAAGTACGGGCAACAGATAGCGGAGGGAAGGGGATGCCGACAGCTTGGTTGGTTTAGGTTTTCTGGGGTGGGGAGGGGAAGCAGCAAAAAGCTACAACAGTCTGGGGTGGTGGCTGTTGCCTCTGGAAGCGGCTTACACGGGACAAACAGATTGTCCCGTTGTTCCCCTTCCTCCTCAAGGACAGCCAAAGAGCTGGCGACTGAGGTCTGAACCGGCACTTACAAACAGCCCTGGGTTTTTGCCAGCTGAAGCCTACTCGAGTCAGCACACGGGCTCGGCCATGTCTGTTGGACCCGGAGGCTCCAGCCATCCCTACTGCAGGGAAGGGGGTGCCCGGCCCTGCGAGCATGGCATGAGATGGATGGCAAAGCCACCCCGTGAGTCTGCACCGACCACATGCAGCACAAGAGACCGGGGCATGCATTTGTAACAGGCTCAGAGGGTACCTGGGAACCGAGATACCCTTCGGAAAACTTGTGCACACCTGGATCCAGGTAACGGAGGAGCAGAGGGGGAGAAAGTGCTGTGGGAGACAAGCAAGTCTGCATCAGGTAAGTCTTCATTTCATGGAAACCAGCCATGGGAAGCCAGAGCCCCCCTTCCTCATCCCTCTCCATCAGAGCCGTGGCAGGCAGCTATCATCACATTTTAATTAGATTCCCTCAAGTTGCCACCTGTATGCACAGAGCTGCAGGGACTGAGAGCCTCCCGTGAGCTGGGAACGAGCCACGTCTCCCCCCCGGCCCCGCAAGCCACAGGGGCCAGAAACAGCTCCGGGAGAAGGGGGTGATGGATCACCCTGAGCCCCAACCTCTCCCCAGCTGATGGCAGTGGGGAGCTGCCCTTGACGGACTGACGGACTGTTGCGGCAGCAGCAGGAGGTCGCCTGGACACACAGCACCACAGCTCCACCCTGGAGTGAAACCTCTGGGTTCAAGAGACAAAGATCACAAGTTTTGGTATGCCCTGAGAGCTTCTGGCCCTGTAAAGCCCCTACCCTAGATCTGGATGAAGAAGATGGGTTTGGGGTTACCCACACTCCCAGCAAAGCAGGACCAGGTAGTGCTGGGAAGATGGAAAGCCTAGGAGTCAGCAAGACCTGCAGACAGAGCAAGTTACTCTCAACCAGTTTGTAGAGACTGGGTAATTGCTAGAAAAGCTCCATGAAAAGCAGACACTGAGAAAGGTGAGACCCCAAAGAGGAGCAGGATGAGGTCTTTGTACTGATGGCCTTTACACAGAAACGCGCCGGTACAACCTCAGACACAAAGGGCTCATGTCCTTTAAGCAGGAAGCTCACGAGATATGCTGCTCCCCTGGTGCCCAGCCCTCATGCACGAATATACTGAGACACTGCTAATTAAACCAACAGCTCCTAATTAATTCTCAGCTGTCCCCATCCTTCTGGGTCCATCCTATCAGTTCTTGAGACACAAATAGTCTTGGTTATTTCACAAGCCAGTGAGGCAAGAGCAGAGCTTACACCGAATGCTGGAGGCAGTGGGGGGTTTGGCACGAGGTTAAGGGTTGTCTGGAGAGGTTTTTAGCTTCTTCCTTCCCAAGAGCCCAGCACAGGGGCAGGAAGGGGATTTGGCCTCTAATGTGCAAGGAGAGGAGTTGTCTAAGAGAGTAGTTCATGCTTTCCATCTCAACTCAAATCCAAGCCCGTAGCCAGGCCCTAGGAGTGACTTGTGTGGAGCTGACACACGTTGAGCAGCATCTCCCACGCCACCAGCAGCCTCCAGCACACGGAGGACTCAGCTGCTGCTCCCCATGACCCAGGGTGACATCCCTCTCCTGCAGCCTGCCAGCCCATCGCGCAACTCGCACCCAACACAGCTCTCTTCTCTGAGACTGCAGACAGGCTCCCAGCAAAATACCGAGTTGTTGCTACAGTTTGACCCGTCTTTGTCCCTGCGGGCAACGCTCCTGCCACACACAAGCCCAGCTGGGGCTCAGGACCACCCTGGAGCCCCCCCTGCAGTGCACGAGCTTTAGCACCGTTTAGTCTCCAGAAGCAAGATCTGCTGCTCAGCCATTCCTCCCCCAGCTTGGCATTTACCCTCCGTGCCCTGCAAGAGACTGAACCAGTCGAATCACTCGCAGCAGTGGAAGGGACAGTCCCTCCCTTCCTGGCCCTGACCTTTCGGTGAGCTGATTTCCAGGGCAGCAGAGCCAGCCCTGCAAGCCCAAGCTCAGCAAAACCCATCCTAAGGGCCTGAAGCGCCTGTTCTGCCCAGCTGTAGCAACAGGACTGTATTTACCTCCGGTCAAGCTAAGGCAGGAGGACCCAGCTGGGTCTCCCACACAACCTGCACAAAGCCCAGACCCACCCAACACAGCCCCACGCTGCAGGAAGGCTGGACCAGCTCCCAAACGCAGCCTGTAAAAACCCCACCTGTAGCAACAACAGGGGAGCGACAGCTCTGCGACACGGGCAAAGCGACCCAGAGCCATTATTTTGGCTACACGAGTTATTTTAGCCAGAGCCCAGCCCAGTGCAAGGAGGGGCACGTCCATGCAGGTAGTATCGGCACACGGAGGTTGTCCTCATTCTAGCAAATGCAGAAGTCTCCAAAGGGAGACCGGGCAGGTGTGTGTCTGTAGAAGAGCAGAGCAACAAATCTTCTCCGAGTCCTCTCCCAGGCAGAGGCAGGTCAGTCCTCTCCCCTCTGCAAGCACTTTCTTCCGTCAAGTTGAGAGCAACAGGCAAACCTACATTTTTCCAGCTCCTCCCCAAAATCAGGGGTCAACATACATCCCAAGGGAATAAAGCAAACTCTTGGGCTCCTGTTTACAACAAACTCCTCTTCAAACCAAAGGCTCTTCTCCCTTGCAGAGCTGACAGGTTTATTTATAGCATCACAGCATTTTACCAGCACGCTGGCTGCCCTCAGAGGAAGGGGGTCATCTCGAACATCTGGAACAAAATCCCCAGTTGAGCACATTTAACAAGCCTGTCTTTGCATGTATTAGGCTGCAGGTGGAAAACTCACCAGAGAACAAGGCCACACGGGCTGCGGGAGGGGGACGGCCGCATGCCACAAAGTTTGTGTGTTGGATCTGCCAGTCCTGCTGCCAAAGGCAACCGCGGCTCCTTAGCAACAGGCACGAAATGCCACAGCACCTGCACGCGGGGCCCGACTGATGGGCTGCACCCCGTCCAGCCCTTCACCCCGATCCCTGCCACGCTGCTGCTGCCACGACCACCTCGCTGCTCACCAAGCACGCTCCAGAAGGGACTCCCCCAGCATCCCCTTTCTCCAAAACTGCCTCTTGTAAAAAAAAAAAAAAAAAAAAAAAAAAAAAAAAAGACAAGTTCTTTTGTTTTGAAGCTTCAGATTGATGTAGGTCCCACTGCTGTGTCACCCAAACAGCCTGGGAAGAGAGGTGGGGAGGAAAGGGGTTACTCTGCCTTGAGAACCCACAAGGCAGAGCCCACAAGGTGGTTGCACCGTAACAGCCGGGCAGCGCAGAGCCCGTGCATGCGGTCTGGCAGGGGCGTACAGCCGCACAACTATCGCTCCCTCACCACGCCAGCTACGCTGGCCGCCCCGCTGGAGGCACTGGAGCCAGGCTGCCAACCACCACACCCACCAGCTTCCTGCAGCAACAGCCCAGGATGGGCCTGGGACACGCAATACCCCTCGATGGTGGCTACGGAGGAAGCGGGGAAGGAGAAAGTCGTACCTCGGACCAGTTTCAGGAGCCCAAACTCTTGCCCTATCCTAAACACAGCAGAACTGCTCCACGCAATGCCTGCTGCCACACATAGGGCAGGGGTTGGCGATGCCAGCCCTCGGGTCCTCATGCAAGGAGAGCGACCGAGCACCACCACAGCATGCTGAGGGACCGGCCTCTTCCTCCCAAGCCAGGATGGCAGATGCAGATGCCCCTGAGTGCTGGGAACAGCCAGATCAGACAGCAGTACAGGAGACACTGAGGGAAACTAAGTATTTGGCACGGAGAGGCAGATCTCACAGCTCACTATGAAAATCTCCATGCCAGCCACCCACCTCAGCTGCACTGGCAGCATTCACAGCCTCCTCTCCTAATATCCATCTCTTGAGTATCAGAGGGGAAATGCAAAGAGATTGCAGAGGAGCAGAAGGCTGGAGGAGATAGCAGCAGCGTTTCATGTGGATCTTCAGCCGCTCTAGTGTGTGAAGCCAACTTTCAGTCTCTAGAAACTTCTTTCCTTTCCACTTCTCTGGACAGAAATTCAGAGGGGGACAGACTGATCTGTTTGGAGACTAGCGTGCCTGCCCTCCTTCTAGAGCTGCGCTCAAGATTCGCTTCCGTTCACCCCAACCACGAGAGAGCAGGCTGCACTTTTACTAGGACTGGACTGAGCTCCAGGCAGGGCTTGCAACAAGTCTCCTGCTGGCTAAGAGCAGCTCAGCTTGTTACCCAGCAGATCCCAGCAAATAACACGACCTCTGTCACCGCCTGTGCTCTCTCTTCCTCATCCTCCTTTCTGCACAGAGCTTGGTACAGCTCGGTGCAGCCCAGCTCCTCATCTCACTGCCAGCATTGGCACCTCTGAGCGGCAGATGCTGCCCGCTCGGTGCAGAAACACCTCATATTTAGGATCTCGGTGAGATCCAGGCAAGGTTTACTCATGATCCCCTGAACAGAGCAGGTCCTAATTTACTGTCATCCTTCTCAGGGGATCTGAGCAACTTAAACTTGCTTTTGTGAGCCTTGGGCAACCTCAATTTAAGCAAGCTATGCTCTTCAGAGCAAAACAAGGCTGTACATACATAAGCAGTCAGAGCATCTTAATCTTCAGTGTTTGGCCCCTAGAACAGCCCTGCGGGAGGGGAATGCACGTCCCCGATGCCCAACGTGCAGCCAGACAAGTGGAGCAGAGCCAGCAGCTCGCCCCGGCTCACAGGAATGCTGACGGACGCCAGGACCTGCCAGCTCTCAACACTTCAGCCACGCAGGGACCACAGCCACCCTTCCTCAGGCTGAGCAGCACTGAAACAGGAGAGGAACCTCTTTTTTAATAGCTTGCCCAAACTGAAATAGGTTTCCACCCAGCACTTAACTGCTTTGGCCTAAAGTAGTGCTAAGATATTTCCGGTACACTTGACTTGGCTGTCTAAAAAAGGAAGAACCAGGCAAGAAACCCCACCGCAGTCTACCACACAGCACTGCAGGTCCCAGGAGGCATTTGCTGGGTGCTTTAAGACCAGCCAGATCCACGCCGTAACAAACTGCCCCTTTAAACTCATTAACAAACTTGACTGTACTTTCCCAGCAAGTTTGAAGCCAAGCACCTTCTCCCACCTCGCTGGCAGAACAAGCCGGCGATTCACCTGACACAAGGAGCAGCCGGGGAGGCTGAGCTCTCTGATGTCCTGGGAACACACCTCTCTCTGCGACCACTGCCAGCTCCGCTCTGTTCTTCCCACATTCCAGAGCAGGTTTAACAAGCTCTGCCCCCCAGACAGCCCCTCTACCCCCACCGCAGGAGCATCACCCCTCCACGCTGGGTGCAAAAGCCGCTGCAGGCAGATAAACAGCCGACTGATCAGGTTTCTCTACTTACCACAAAGAAGTTGATTCACCAGAGCCTACTCCCTTTTCAGGCTCTTTCTAAATGAAGGCTTCAAAGAGTTCTGGAAATTCATGCTTAACAGGCTTACTGTAATACCAGAGCACAAAGGCTCCTGTGGGCCAGACTCTGCTGCGGGACTGAGTCATGCTCATTTTCTTCTGAGACTCTCAAATGCACTTGTCTAGGAGTTAAGGTTAGAACAAGTCCTGTTGGCTGGTGCTCCTTTTGGCAGACCCTCACTGCCACCCAAAACACGGCCTGACACAGGTCGCCCGGTCTTCTCAGCAGCCACCAGCCCTGCAGATGCAATGCAGATGCTCAGGAGAGGGGGTGACGCTCCTCCATCCCCTCCTGGGGCTCCAGGGATGCTCCTGGGCACGAACGCCCCAGCACTCGCTCCCTGTCCTCAGAGAGGAGCACTCACAAAGCCAGCTCAGCACCTAGGTGGCCAGCAAAAGGCCTGTTTCAGGCTGGACACCCCCCACCACACACACCTGGGGCTGAAAGGCTTCAGCACAGACAGTATTGCCATAACCAGGCGTCCTGAGCGAGCCTCTGTCTCCGAGGCACTGAAAAGGACTACAGCACTAAGGTCAGGACTGCTCAGCCATTCTGGAAACAACAGTTTTGGTGTGAAGGGTTGGAGCCCCCGTGCCAGGAGAGAAGAGCACGGGGGACAAGCAACCGCCCGTAACTCTGCACTAAGGCTCATCCACCCTGCCGCTCTGCTCCAGGTGCGGAACTCGCAAGTCAGCAGCTAGAATTTGCTGAGACACCTCCGAGTGATTTAGCACCGCTGCAGCTCCCAGGCACAAGCCCGGAGCCGGCTCACCTGCTCCTAGCAGAGGAGGTTTCAAGTGCCTTTTCCTGAAAAGCCTTATTTATAAGCAGTAAAGCAACCCTGCATTTAGTGACTCCTCATTCCGCCCGGGTACCAGCGCAGGCAGGTTCTCTGGTGGGGAGGCAGGAAAGCACAGCGTGGGACGGCACGACAGGAGATGCCAGCCGCCTCGCCTCACCTGCTCCCCGCTGAAGATTTCACACACCATAGCGAGCTCTCAAGCATTGCTTTCACACTCTCAGTTGTCAAGAAATCCCCCTCCCCCAGCATCTTCAGAGAAAGCAGCCAGAATCCACTTCATTCTGCCTAAGAGCTGCTCGTATGATTTTCTTTGATGCCATTCAATGCAAGCAGCTGGATTCTCTATTTATAGCAAGATCATCAGTTTGGAAAAATGACTTACATTCTTGTCATTATCAGAGCACAAGATACATAACAAATCCCCACTATGCCAGGAGTGCTACCAGTTGGTAAGACAGTCCTCACGGTCAGGCTGGACACCTGCAGAGGTCCAAGCAGACAGAAAACGGAGCATTCAGGACTGAGCGCAAAACCCCTGGACCTGACATTCAGTCCTGTGCTGATGCTCCCCGTCAAGAAGACACCAACTCATATCCACACATTGAGCTTTCCTCCCTGGAGATGTTGCCTTCTGAGCCAGTTTTATTCAAGCTTTATTGCAGGGAGCATTTGGGATTAAGGCAGGTGCGTTTGGGAGGGATGGACAGCAAGCTGCTGCAGCATCGTTACTTCTGGTCTGAGCTGCTGGAGCCAGAACAACCAAGAGCACGGTTCCATCGTGCTGGTTTTGGCTGGGACAGAGTTAATTTTCTTCATAGTCGCTAGTATGGGGCTGTGTTTTGGATTTGTGCTGGAAACAGCGTTGATAACCCAGGGATGTTTTCGTTCCTGCCGAGCAGTGCTGACACAGAGTCAAGGCCTGTTCTGCCTCTCACCCCCCCCCACCAGCGAGTGGGCTGGGGGGCACAAGGGGCTGGGAGGGGACACGGCCGGGACAGCTGACCCCAGCTGAGCAAAGGGACATCCCACACCCTATGGCGTCATGCTCAGTGTATAAAGCTGGGGAAGGAGAAGGAAGGGGGGGACGTTCGGAGTGATGGTGTTTGTCTTCCCAAGTCACCGTTACGCGTGATGGAGCCCTGCTGTCCTGGAGATGGCTGAGCACCTGCCTGCCCATGGGAAGGAGTGAATGAATTCCTTGTTTTGCTTTGCTTGTGTGCACAGCTTTTGCTTTACCTATTAAACTGTCTTTATCTCAACCCACGAGTTTTCTCACTTTTACTCTTACGATTCTCTCCCCCATCCCACCGCAGGGGAGTGAGCAAGCGGCTGGGGGAGCTGAGCTGCCAACTGGGGCTAAACCACGACACATCAGCAAGAACAAAGGGTTGGAAGTTATTAGCATTAGTGCTCCAGAAATGATTCATGCTTCTTGGAAACAGCGTTTTTGCTACGGATATCTGATAAGCTCCTGTTTTTAATCAAGGTGCTCAAAGATCAGGGTATTTTTGCACTAGGTCTCTGAATAACTCCAGACTGTCACTAGCTTGCCACCCTCGCCTTGTCAAGGGGTCAAAAGCAGCGTCCACCCTTACCTCAGGACACCCCTATATCCTCCCCACCGCCATCATCCAGCATCTCAGGGTCCCGATACACCAGCGGGAGTTTGATGAAGCCATTCAATTTAACCACATGGCATAAACCACCCTTCTGAATGCAGTACCTGATGCTGGACAAAGCGGTGCCCAGCCACAGCTAAGCACTTTCTGGTGAAAAGCCTCTATCCACAAGCTTATTCACAGCAAAATACCCAGCTCACACTTGACACTGGCACCCCATCCTAGTTTTAATTGACCAAAGAGAGTTGGGGGATGTGGAGTTGCTGTTTAAAAGCCATCACAAGGAGGCAGAAGCCTGCACATCTTTGTAGTCCGAAGCCATTTCACCCATTTCGGATCCTAAACATGACCCAGGGACTCGGAACACAGGCAGGCACAACTGTGCACAAGACAAAAATCCACTGGCTGGTAGCAGTCTGGTCCTTTGCTCATTTTCTCCTAAGCACTTTGCACTTTCACACGAGAGATTTGAAGAGTGACAGATTTTAAGAGCAGCACAAAGAGGTAATTCCACAGCGATCCCTGTTGCCAGGCTTCAGAGGTCACAACAGTAGCCTAAAGGCTGTACATTGGATATCTCGGCAATCAGCCCTCAAGAAAAGAGGCACCAAACCAAAACCCAGCCCCTGGTGTGCTTGCCAGGCTGTTTCAGGAGCATCTGTCCTAAGCAGGAGGAGGAAAGACTTGCTCCAATGCCTGGCAGAGCACCTTTCTCGATGCTTTTGCACAGGTCAGGTCTGCAGCAGCCTCGCAGCACAACCCCACTGCCCCATTGCCCATCTTCTCTTGGAAGAGCCCAAGCATCCCCTTCTCCAGATGGCAGAGGATGGTCTGCATGTCCATCCTACTCTTCCTGGCTGTGACAGCCTCTAGCAAGACTTCACCAAGTCAAGTGGCAGCTATGTGGCTTCTACAGACATACTTCTTCCTCAAGGATGACTTTCAGCAAAAGGTATTCCACAACACGCTACAGGCAGAGCATGCCCATCCATGCACCCACACCTCCCTTGGCAGAGGGGCTGGCTCGAGCCACCGCCCTCCCCAGCTGCTCCCCCTCACGCAACCCTGCCTGCGGGGCCGTGCTAGGGATGGGGAGTTGGCTCCGGAGGAGAGGGACGTAAACCCACAGACTCCTTCTTTCCAGCCAGGGAGCCTCCCTGCTGCCTACCTGACTCCAGCCCCGAAAGAGAAGCTACATCTCTGCCAGCTCTGCACTGCTCCAGGGAAGGAATAAGCACCCACACCCCATTTGTCACACTTGGAAGCAAATCAGACAGACAGAACTCCGCTCCACTTGTTCTCCCATTTTGTTAAATGAGAGAGGGGAGGCCCGCAGCATGTCTCCTCGCCAAGGAAAGCGGCAAACAGACTTTTTCAGATGAGCACAAGTGGTGCGCAGGCAGGGGGAGCAACAGAGAGAGGCACACACTGCAGCGACGAGACACAAAACAATCTCGTGATTAGTTATTGACTCCAGAGGAGTTGGAGCTCTAGCAGCAAGCCAGCCAGGAGGGCGAAAATCCCTCTTTTGTTCCACAGCCTCAGACAGACTTGGCCACACAGCTCCCTGCTGTCTCAGTCCAGACAATGAGAAAAGAAAGTTAATCCACTTCTCCTATAGCAGGAGCCATCCAGCCTGCTGGAGCGATGCTGCAGAACGATGGATGAGCATTCCTGCGCATCAGTGCCAGCCTCGCCTCACCCTGGCACCCACCGCCACTAGCAGATGCCAGATGGCTCGAGGACCTCACCAGGCACTGCCGGTATCGCCAGGGACCAGGACAGCCACAGCTTTGGATCCGCTCCTGCCTTCCAAACCCACCGGGCCCTTGCTCAGCTCTGCCCTGCAGGCACCGCTCTCCCTTGCCACACTGCACCCCAAAGCAGATCCCAGCCGTGGGGTCCCTCCCACCCTGATGATTTATAGGCGATGTATGCTGCCAAGCACAGAACTTTCAAATCCACCTTTACAAAAGACAGACTTCCATCTCAGGATAGAGCAAGCTTCAGACTGCTAACAGGGAGAGAATCCATCCTTTCAACATCACTTTCCTAAGCAGCCCACAGCCCTTCTGCAGGAACAACGTTTTCCTCTGCTTTGAGAGGTCAAGTGGTGCCGAGGATCGTGGCCAACACAGTCCTTTCAGTGTCACCTCTTTCCCCCAGGTTACAGGTTACACGCATGTCAGAACCACCTTACATGTTAGCCAAACCCAAACTTCTTCCCACTGCCCTCTTAGGGAAACAGAAGTAATCTTTTAGTTTGGACACATTCGAATGACCTGCTTTTCAACCCCCTTCTTCACCACCAGCTTTCTCAGTTCTCCATTTGAGAAGTAAGAATATTTACTACATTTAAGATAGAGCAGGAAATTACGATTCACAGGTTTTCTGCTCTGCAGAAATGGCAATTACATACCTGGGTACTTCTAGAGCATGAACAGACGTAGGTACTTGTGTCTGGAGCTTTGTAGTTCAAGGGAGTGATTTTAAAGTCAAGTCATCACTGCATAAACCTGGACAGCTAAATAATAGTGGAGAACAGCAAAGCGCTGAAATCTGCTCTGGAAAGCACTTGCAATTTCTTTACTCTTAGTGACCCAGGAAAGAGGGCTGTTATTTTAGCATTACATTTCTGCCCGCGAGAAGCCTCGCTGAATGGCAGGCAGCAGGACTGAAATAATCTGCATGGCCCCTGGAAGCCACCGAGTTGAGAGGAAAGTGCCCCAGCATCCCTGAGCAGCACAAGCCTTTGTTCCAGCATGCTCCTGCCAGCGACCGGGGCTGCCGGCCCTGCTCTGAACAAACTTATTTCCCTCCTCCCTCCCCGCAAATTAACTCCATCTCCAGCTGTCCCAGCGCCAGCTTCCTGTTAAGATTAATTATTCTTTGTACACCCGTGTTTGATGATTTACCCAGCGAGCCATGCACAATGATTAGGAATTCTGTGTTCCCATCAGCGTTCTCCCCTGAGGCTCAGAAGTTTTCAGGGAAGGACCTTCACCCTGGCACAGCCACGGGGAGAAGTGTGCCTCCCCAGAAGGTCTGCACGGGTCACCAAAGGCCAGTTGTCATTTGTGACGCTGCCGCACGGTCAGCTGAAGATGATGTGCTGCTGAACAGCTATTACTGCTAGTCAGCAGGGCTGGCACGGAAGACAGCGTAGGCAGGAGCATTTATGATCCCGAAAGGTGTGTCTCCAGTTACGCTTTCCTATGACCCAAGATTTCTAGCGTGTTTAGCAAGGCAGAACGAGCTTTGTTTGTTTGTATTGTCCACCTTTCAGAAGCTGCAATTTCCAAGAGCCATAAAACGAGTTACGGTGTGAAGTAGTCATCTACAGGCTTGTTTGTGATCTCCAAAACCACAACACGGAGAGAAGCCACTGCACCAGACTGGTCCAGCTCAGGAAATGGCAAGCACCAAGCCTGGGTGCTGTGGGCCAGACTGCAATGGGTGAGGACTTTGCGTCTTCTCCTGGGAGCTGTTTATTAGTCTGAAAAGTCATTGCTGGTCACAGAAGGTGTAGGCGTATACACTGTATAACACAAATTGATGCCACCCACCTCTCCCCATACCCCAGCAGAAAGCCACAGCATGTCCGAGGTGGTCTGATCCCTCTGCTGCTGAGCCCATGGAGCTCAACAGGGCTGACCAGTCCCTTTAAGGCCTCTTTCCAGCAACTAGTTGCCTGCTGTCACACCACGAAGGATGTTTCAGCTGCTACACAAGCTTCTTCCTCCGAGGGTGAGACATTTCCTTCAGCCAGAAGGAAGGAGAGGGTGCCCATCGGAGAGATCCCTGGCCCCAACATGGAAGGTTTAAACACCAGAGACCGTCAGATACAGAGCAGCAGGGAGGACACACAGCAAAGAGTCACCTTGCACTCTGCAGAAGTTGGTGTCACATCCCAAGATGACTTATTTGGGCAGGTTCAGACACCAGTTATGGAAAGTTTCCGCCCCAGCTGGTGCAGCCAATTTGTAGGGACCTCAGCCCAAAACAGCCGTTCAGGTCACCTCTGCACAGAAGCAGAAGGAACAGTCACACACAGCCCACCTCAGATTTTGGCTCGATGCTTCTGGCTGCTCTCCTAGTGCCCTGCTCAGCTGCCCCAGCTTCTTACCAAAATCCCTGCACTAGCATCAAACACCAGATCCAAGAGCAAAACCCCGCCTGGCTTCGGGACCAATACTTAAGCCTGACCCCGAAGTTTCAGAGTCAAAGCAATAAGGAAGCAGAAAGAAAGCCCAGAACAAAGAGATACCTTCCTCCTTCCCCACAACAACCAGCTGCAGCACACCGGGAAGCAAAGGAGATCTGGCGTAGAGGAGAACCTAGCAGTTCTCCTCCAAGATGGCTGTTGTACAGGCAACAGCAAGGTGTAACCGTGGCCAGCCCCAGCCAGCTGGCAGCGCAAGAGGCCAGCGCAACCGAGCCCTCCGAGACCAAACACTCTCGTCTTGCCCAAGAGGCACCTTCAGGAGCAGGGGTGGAAGCCAACAGCACAGGCCGAGGATGGAAGTCAGCCACACTTCATTAAGAACATCTTTGCTGGAAGAAGTACAGCTGGGAGTACCCTCCAAAGAGATAAACGCTGGATGTACTCCGACAGGAGTTTAAACAGGCTACAAGTCTGCACTTGTCCTAGGTATTTTTTTCCTGAGGAAGCTTCCAAAAAGCTATTGCAGGCAACTGGGAGAGGTGCTCGCAAAAGCAAGACATAGGTAAGCGTGGGCACCATCATCCGGGCTGACGTCTCTGTTCAAGAGACTTTGCATTTTACATTCTTTGGTCTTTTTTTCCCCTCCAATAATTTGTTGTAAAGGAAGAAGCATGCATGTAGGAGAAGGAAGCAAGACAACCTCAGGGAAAACAGCAAATTAGTTTGCATTTCCATGGCACTGAGCACAAAACTAACTTGTAAATGTGGATGACTTCTCTAGGGTGGGGGAGCAAGTTCCCAGTTTGGAAGATCTGAACCGAGCAGCTCGCCTCCCCCCCGTCCCTCCCCGTCCCTCCGTCCTGACGGACTGCGCCAGCCACCACAGGGCCTGGGTCTCACTCGGAGCAACAGCCACCCACGCACCCCGACACCTCCTGCACCACGGACACAGCGGAGACCATTGCTGCCTGCCCGCAGCTGCCTGCCCCGCAGGCAGGCACTCTCTCCCCCGGCACACACAGGACCACGTACTCAGCCTGGACGTCTTCCAAACCGGTACTCCCACAACTCAAAACGTTCAAGTTCATTCGAGATGTTATGAAACGGTCGCTCGCCACGGACCCTGCTGGCAAACAGGCGGGCACCCCTCCTGCTGGGGCAAGGGCAGCCGGGACATCACATCGCCTATCTCCTCCCGGCCTCCTCCCATCACCTCGCCATAAAACCCCACATATTCCGGCGCTCCGTCAGACCCGGGAGCACAAGGGCCCGGCGTCCAGGGCCGCCACCACGGCGGTGCCGGCAGCCCAGGGAGGCCGCAGGCTGCGGGAAGGGCTGGACGCGGGGGCCAGGCTCCCCTGGCCACCTCCCGCTGCCACCGCCCTGGGCACCCGCCAGCTTCGGAGCCTCCTGTGAAACAAGCCCATGCTGGGTTTTGGTTTGGGGTTTTTTTGGGGGGAGGGGGATTGGTTGGGTTGTTTTTTTATGGAATGGGAGGAAAAAGTAAGAGGAGGAAATAATTGAGCAGGTTGCTCCTACCAGCCCCGCCGCTCCCCTCCCCGGACCGCCTCATCGCGGGAGGGGGAGAAGCGAGGTGCAAGCCCCGAAGCACCCGGTCCCCAGCGCCGGGGGGGGGGGACACCCGGCTCCACCCCGCGCCCCCCCGCCCCGGCACCAGCCCCAGGGGCGAGGGGACCCCGCGCCCCCCACGGCCCCCGGGGCGGCCGCACCGCCCTTGGGCCCCGCGGGCTGCGGGCACGCTACCGCCGCGGCGGGGACCCGGCCCTGCCCACCGCGGCCCCGCCGCCCCGGGGAGGCGGGCAGGGGGCACCCCCGGCCCGGGAGGCGGCGGGCAGGCCGCGGGCTCACCTCGGTACTGCAGCGAGCCCGAGAGGCGCACGGTGACGGTGCCGGCCAGCGGCTCGCCGGGGCCGTAGACGACGCGGCTCTCGCCCAGTCGGATCTCGAACAGCTGCACCTTCCCCATGGCCGCGCCGTCCCGACCGGCCCGGCCCAGCCCGGCCCGCTCCGCCGGCAGCGCTACCTGCCGCGCCGCGCCGCGCCGGCCCGCGACGTCCCTGCCCCGGCGGGCCGGCTCCGCCCCGCCCCGCCTCCTCCCGCCCCGGCCCGGCCGCGCTGTGGGGCCGGGGCGGGCCCTGAGGCAACGGCCGGGCGACGGGGCGGGCCCTGAGGGAAGGGGCGGCTGGGCTGGGCTGTGAGGGACGGGGCAGCTTGTGGGGCTGGGTGTGAGGGAGGGGGCCGCTGGTGGGACCGGGCTGTGCTGTGAGGGAGGGAGCTGGCCGCGGGGCTGAGCGGTGAGGGAAGGGGCAGCTTATGGGTCCAGGCTATGCTGTGAGCGAAGGAGCTGGTTGTGGGGCCGGGCTGTGAGGGAGGGGGCAGCTGGTGGGACTGGGCTGTGAGGAAAGGAGCTGGCTGCCCCAGCATGGAGCCATCTTGCCTCCTGGTGCTCCCTCTAATCAGATCTTCCTCCCTGTAATTCTCCCGGCCCAGCTGTCACCTCTCCCCCCGCCTATTTTTATAACCCAAATCACTTTAAGTGTCCAGCGAGAGGCATACAGGGGTCCCGGCGGCTGCCTGGGACCGGGGCTGAGGGGTAACCCCCAGCCCCGTGCTCTCCACGCACCCGTGGGGTGAAGGTGTCTGACCCGGCTGGGGCGTCCCGGGGAGCTGGGGGCAAGCAGCAGGGCTCTCTCCATCACTCTTGCCGTGTCCCCCCTCAGCGCCGCGTAATTGAATAAAAACCATCTGTAAAACCCACACCGAACGCAGCGCTGGGGAAAGGCACCTCCTGGTGAGGCCTCCCGGCTGCTGACAAGCAGGCTGCATACACGGTCAGAATGAATAAGTATAAAACAAGCTGTTTATCTGCAGAGCACACCCAGCCCGGACCCGGCCACACAGACAGACGTCCTCCAGCAGACCCGCAGTGACGCCAGCCCGGGCACACGGGGCTGCGGGACCCTCCGTGCCGCCTTATGGTGGGTGTCGCAATGTGAAACCCCTCATAAAGCACCAAAGGAGTTTGTGTATTCCCAGTGCACGGGGATCCTGCTGGGAAGCTCTTCCAGGCCCTCCCTCCTCCGGCGTTTAAAAGCTACCTCTTATTTTTCCAGCCTGCGTGTAGTCACAGGCAACGTACACCCCTTCGGTCTTGTGCCAAGGCTTTCAGCAGCTCATCTCCTCCCGCAGGGCGTACCCTGGGATGCATCCGTACACCACTCTCCTTGTGCTGCCCTTAGCTTTTGTTTTGCCAGGCTACGCATGCCAATTTTCTCCAGTCTCTTTTTTTGCAAGACGAGCCTGCAGCCTCTTTCATCAATCTCTGCAGCCCCTGTTTAGCTCTGCCAGCAAAACCAAACAAACTGGGGGGGGGGGGGGGGGGGGCAAAAGCACCCTGCACTACAGCAGATTTTACTGAACCCCCTTCCCCTGTGGAAAGTGGCCAAAGACTCAGGGCTTTATGCACCGTTGGGGCCACCCCATCGCTGGGGCAGCACCGGCCCCCTCGCCCCAGAGGGACACCGCACACGTGACAACTCGGGGTGAAAAAACGCCTTCGCCAAAACCAAGCCCTTCATGCTGCGCCGCAGCTCTCCTGACACAAAGACATTTACACGCCTTGTTTGCAGAAAAGTTAATTTTAAGCACGCTGAAGTTGCTCGCCCAAGGTCACAATGTGAATAAAAAGGATTCCTGTGCCAGGAGCCGAACAAAGGCACCCGGGCTCCGGCCGCGGCCCTGCACGCTGTGGCACACCTACAGTACTGCAAGACAGGCGCTGTGCGCTTAGACACAAATACGGGAGCCCTTCTCGTGACGTGGCCGGCAGCGATGCCACGGCATTAATCCATCCCCCCAGCCCCAGCTACACTGTGCTACGCAGTTTGCAAGAAGTAACTAGATGGGTATCATTCAGTATCTCCGATGCCGGGGGTGCCAGGGCACCCACCATTCCCCATACGGGGCCCGCTGGTGCTGGGTTCAGGGGGGTTTTACTCATTGGAGTCAAAGGTGCATTTGCATTCCTGCCTCCCTGCTCATCTGCATGTGCCCCAGAGTCACCCCTGTTATCTAATTGCGTGCGGAGTTACCGGCACTGAAATTCAGAGCAGGCAAAAAAAAAAAAAAGCTAAGGATGGGATGTTTGGTAAACTGCAAAAGATTCACTTTCCTGCTACTTTGGACCATTGTTTTCATCGAATCATAGAATCATTAAGGTTGGGAAAGACCTCTAGGATCATCTAGTCCAACCGGCAACCCAACACCTCCATGCCTACTAAACCATGTCCTGAAGTGCCACATCTACATGTTTTGCTTTAAAAAAATTGTTTTGAAGGGTTTGTTGTGGTGGGAAATCTCACTTCCTCTGGGTTCTGTCTGCTCTCCCTTCCTCCTTTTTCCCTTATTAAAAGGGAAATTTAAAAAGAGAAAAGAAAAACAAATGTCAACCCCAGTTTTAGAATAAAATTTTCCTTTCAGATGTCATCACATTCCCCTAACTTCAAGGAACATGAAATTTCTTGACAAAGAGCATAGTAGTTCTTAAAAGACCCCATTTATCAATAAAACACCCCCACTGGCACCTGAGCCGTGCTCTGCCCACAGCACAGACGAGCTTTGACCACGGGCTCGGTGGGAGAGCGGCTGCGAGTGCTCCACGCGTGGGCAAAACGTGCCCACGGAGGGACCGGCTGTAGCTGCAAGTTTTGTACTGCGCATACGGATTGTTATATATATGCAAAAGGCTTCATGGTTAAGTCGTAGGCATTGTCTTGCGACTTAAATGTGTTCATTTCGGCCTTCCAGATGTTGTCCTGCAGCTGGGCCCAGTGACACGGACGAGGCACAGCCCCGCCTGACTGTGCCTCAGTTTCCCCCGCGCTGGATGCCATCATCTCACTCGGTGGGGCTGAGCTGAGCGAGGGACCGGGAGTCCTCAGGGAGAGGCACCGCGGAAATGCCGGAGGACACCTCAGCCGCGACTGACACGGGGTTTAATGATGCGAACACTTCTGGGTGAGGCAGCAGCACGTCACCCCGGGGCAATTTGTAGCTTGCAAGGTCATTTCCACCCGCTCTGTCGCTTCGGGTGCGTGGCTGCTGGGGAGACGGGCCGGCCTCGCAGGGGGCTGCCTGCCACCCTGGGGACGCTCCTAGCCTCTCTGTCACAAGGAGATGAGGGGTCTCTCCCTCAGCCCTCACGTCTTCTCGCTTTCGCTCTTCCAACCTCTCCCTCATCCTGCTGGGGGGAGCGAGCGAGCGACGGCGCGGGGGCTTCGCTGCTGGCCAGGTCAGCCCACCACACGCCGTAAGGTCAGGCACCGCAGCGGCTGTGAGGGAGGAAAAGGTAAAGCAGCAGAGCGGCACGGCCAAGGAAGTTGGTTCCTTAAGCTTCCCTTGGACTAAATACAGGTATGTGAGCAGCGAGCCCTCCACGGGCTCGCTGCTGTTATAGTTACACTATATACACCACCGATAACTATGTTATATACCTACGTATGTATATAAAATCCATAATACCCATATATTTATATTACACTTATGTTTATTACCTTTCCAAGTCACTTCCCGGCTTCACTCAGTACCTTGCTGCTTCTCAGCTGATCAGTCAACCACGTCATCCCATACCAACAGCAACAACAAAAGCTCATTCGCTTCAGGCTGACACCTTTCCCCAGTGCACCGGTAACATTGTTCAGCCACACCTTCCTGCACACCCGCCCTCCCCTCGGCAGGAGGCCGCAGCCGAGGTCCCCAGTCTCCCTTCTGTGGGTTCATGGGCTCGGCTGTGAAGGGAAGGGAGACGTGAGAGCCAGATCAACTACGGGATCCAAACGTCTTGCACCTCCGGTGGTGATGAGGCAGGGTTAGTGATCTCGCTGCTGTTGGATGCTCTGGCAAGCCAGCAAGGCAGCTCGCAGGCAGCTTCCCCGGGGGCACATGGGGGCATTGGAGCTAAGCGTCCCACCGGTGGTGGATGAAGCTCTGGGATCTCAGTGTCCTGGGGCCCTGCAGCAGCCCTCAGCCGCTCCTGGAACTGCATCTCCCTGGTACACCCCATGGTTGCACCAAGCCTCCCAGACGTGAGGGCCGCCAGCCCTGCTCCGGGGTCAATGAGAAGAGAGCAGTCAGTGATCAGGGGCTCTGCAGGGGGCTGCTTCGGGCTCCATCCCATGGATGCTTCATGACCCTGTACCCTGCCTGAGACAGTGTCCCAGGCCTCATTCAAGGAGTGAGGAGAAAAAAAAAGGGGGGGGCTGTAATAGCATAATAAATATCATCTGCTTACCCTCATACTGTGTGCCTGATTAAAGAATATATGTATCGCTACCAGGGAGATGAGACTACCCTTCAGCAAGGGACAAGAAACCCTGCCATGTCCCTTGGCAGTTTGCTCCTGCTGCTCATCCCATTTGCTGCCGACGTGCACGCCTGCCTTGTAGTCCGACTTTGGCAGCCTTCAGCCGCTGGTTCTTGTTCTGTCTTTCTCTGACATTAAAGAGTCCTTTAGTGCCAAGTAATTTCTCCTTGTGATGGTACTTACACACCAAAATCAAGACACCTCTCAATTTCCTCGATAAACTGAGCAATTTGAGCTCTTCAAGTCTCTCTCTGGAAAGCATTTTCTCCAGCCTTCGTGTTATTGTGCTGGCTTGTGTCTATGCAAGCCCACGTACTGGCATTTGTGTGTCGATGGAAATCTGCGTGCAGGAGCAGCCGCCCACGTACAGACACGTGCACACCCAGGCGTTGATGCATTAGAGGTTATTTACCCCAGATGCACACAGAGCTGTGCGCGAGCCCTTTAGCTCACATCACTAGGGACCAGGTGAGCATCCCTGGGTAACACCTCTTCTTCTCCCCCGTATATTAACCCTCACCCCTGGGGAAGAGAGCTGATTCAGGGCCATCCCTCCTAAGCCAGCTCCTTCCCCCAAGCCATGCAGAAAGAGGAGGGCAGGGAGAGCAAGCCCCCAGCTGAGCCACTGTGGTCCTGTGACCCAGCTGGCACCCGTCCCCTTCACCTGGGTGCCATTGCTTTAATTAGGTAATGCCCAGCCAGCACCTGGCAAGCCTCACTAGAAAGTCCTGGGAGAGAGGCAAGGCATTCATTACTATTATTATAATTCTAATCGCGCTGCCTGGATTTCTGATCTCCTCCTTCGCTGGAAGAGCCTCTGTTGCTCAGCATGGGACTGGGGCGGAGGATCGGACGGTGGGACACCGGTCCTCCCTTCCCCACAGGGCTCAGCATCCGTGCACAGGCAGAGCAGGGACGGCCGTTCGTTTGCGCTCGCCTACAGGCTGTGGGAACAGGAGGATTCACTCGCTCCCTCTCAGTGGTCCCAGCAGGGCCTTGCCCGAGAAAAGGACCAAATTAAAACCAAGGGCTGGACTCTCATACCCCCAGCACCGTGCAGGATTTTACATTTCGCTCTCACTGTAAAGCTACGTGTATTTGGGCTCGGGTTCCCGCGATGCCAGGGAAAGGCAGCAGTCGCTGTTTAACATGTATGAGCCTTGGCATCAGCCTGCTCATGGGGACCCCAGAGGGGCTTCTTCAGGGAAAAGCTGTGCTGTGGGAGCAGGCAGCCCAATACCTGGGTGTCTGCCGTCCCAAGAGATGTCCTGAGCAGCCAGAGCATCCAACAGCAGCGAGATCACTAACCCTGCCTCATCACCAGCGGAGGTGCAAGGCATTTGGATCCTGTATTTGATCTGGCTCTCACGTGTCCCTTCCCTTCACTGCCCAGTTCTTCTACTTCCCTTTTCCCCTGCAACAGCTTCATCTAACAACATCACAACGTAGCTGGCCAGGAGAGCAGCCCACTACGACCCTAGCCAACAGCTCTTCCCACACTCCTGACATTGGGACCATCCCCTCTGGTGGAGATCACTGCCTCACCATCAGGGATGTGACATCTCATCAGCCACTCCCATGCAAAGTCCACCATCTCACCTCCTGCAGCACCGCCACCTAAATCCATTGAATTCCCCCCAAGAAATGGCTGGGGAGCACTCCCACATTGCTGGCTGTGGTGGAGATAGCCTCCAGCAGAGAGGCAGTGACAGATATCCAGGACAGAAGGCAGCAATGGTGATATGGGAGACCACCACAGCTGCCAACGAGAGGAGTGGACCTCTGCGTGGCTCAGCAGCCCCCTGCTAGGATTAATTTGCTCAACCAGCCCAAATATCCCACTTCTAGCTGATAAAAAGCTGTGGGATGGAGCCTGCCCTAGATGCCAGGAACAAAAGTCACCAAGAGTCCCTCAGCCCTCCACACAGCCCAGGAGGAGGTGTCTGGGGAGAGGAGATCGTGCACCAAGGGTCATGTCAGTGACCCAGCTTGAGAGCCCTGGGGTGGGGGCACCCTGCAGCACCCATGCTCCTCTCCCACCCCTGGCTGCCTTTGCCAACTCATGGAGAATCCCACTCCCGCTCTCAGCACACATCTCCCACCACCGCTGCCAAGAGAAACACTTCATTTTCCTGCCCATCATCAGTCACTCCATGTGTCCAGAGCAAAAAATATCAGTCCCCAGCATGGAAAAAACATGTCCCAGCAGCTGCTCTCGCAGGAAAGCGGAGAGCAACCCTCTTGGCACATGCTGGGTGGGATGTCTGAGCCAAACCATGGCTTGGTGCAGGGGCAGATGCATCTGGAAGACCAAGGCTCAGGGTGACACTGACCCCCCGCCTGCTGCTGCAAGCGGCTCCAGTGGAGCGAGCAGCCCAACGCCCGGTCACACAGCTCAGGGTCCGCTTCTGAACAAAACCACATCTCCACAGCATGCGGCTAGCCTACATGCAGAGCCCCTTCCCCTTACCAGGGCCTGGGTAAGGGACAGGACGGCACACCAGCAGTGCTGACCCAAGGACACCCCATGGGGCGGACCAGAAAGCCACCCAGACCCAGGCGTGCAGGGGAAGGAGTTAATCTCTCAGCCCAAGCTGCTGCTAGAGCAGCGCTCTGCCTGAGGGCACCATCAGCCACTGAACATTTTTCTTTGTGAAGTAATGCTTTCCAAAAGAGTTTGCTGGCTGGCTGCATCATGGGTGGATGCTGGGTGGAAAAGCAGGGGGGCACGGGTGTCCCCCACCACCGCACCTTGCTGTTCCTATCCCTGCTCTCGCCCCCTGCCCACGGTGGGGCTGTTCTGGGATTGTCCCTCGTCAGATATTTCCGTTTCCCCAGTCATTGTTGATTTGGGTTTCCATGAGCTAATACGCAAGACTCAAAGGTCGCCGGTCTGAGGCCAGCCAGACTTGTCACGCGGCAGGTGAGTCACATCTGACAAACCTGCCCTGGCTGGAGCAGGAGGCATCATTAAAGAGGCATCGCTGCCACGACACGAGCGCTGTCTGTCCAAGCCACGCGTCGGCATGGTGCTGCTCACACAAGGAGCTGATGGAGGCTCTGCCCATGCTAGAAGCATGTGCTGGACATCTCCTACCAGCCCATGACACTGCCAGCTGAGCTGGTGGCAAGTAAAGTGGTTGAAGGTGGGTCTACAACCCATTTTCACCAAGTGACCAGGCAACAATGATGCTCATGCAGCCAGTTGCTTTGTGCTCCTTGTATTGGGCCGGTTGGCAAAATCAAACCCACTGTCCCCAGGGGGACACAAGCAGAGGACAGAGCAGCTCATGACAGGTTCTAGGAGCAGATCCTGGGACAGTGCTCCCGCCAGCAACACCCCGCTCTCTGCACAGAGAATAACTGCCCAGCCCACCACCCAGTCCATGGGAGGTGCAGGGTGGTGACAGAAAAAAATACACGATTTTGGTGTGACCCAGGGGTGGGCCTGGGTGCAGAACTGCCCTGGGGAACCAGCCAGCACCTGCCACCATGGGGTAAGTGAAGGCAAAAAGCTGCGGTACCTGCTCGCTGCTGTCTGCCTCCACACCTCTCACGCTGGTGGGAGCCGAGTGTGGTGATCTTCTGCGTGTCCACGTCTGCTCCCCCCCACACTGCCTCCGGGGGGAAACCTGCCAAGCTACGGTCACGCAGTTTACCCACTGGGACAGTGTGAGCTGCAGCCACTGTGCCACCCCAGGGACCTGTCCTGGCACAGGGTCCCAAAGGGGCTGAGGCCAGCAGCACACCAGAGGCCGTGGCAAGAGCCTGCAGCACCCAGGGGAGGTACAAGGGTGCAGCCTGGCAGGAAAGAGGCAGAGAAACATCCAGTGGGTGCAGCCGGGAGGGCAGAGCACACGCCTTGGGGAGCCACACAGGGGGATCTAAGAGTTTCACCCATTAAGCTGAAAGCCAAGAGCAGATCAGTGTGTTACAACAGCACAACTAGTCAGCACAGAAAGGCAGCTCAGGGCAAACTGGCAGTGAGCTACGTACAAGACTTGATGGCCTGTCCCTTCCCCAAATGTTGGGCAGATGGGAGGAGGACATGCTAGGCACCGAAGAGCTGGTGTAAGAAGCCATGGGACCCTTGTCTGAGGACAAGGAGGGAAAAGACATGATATGCCTGATTTAAGACAGCCAGGATGCTGTTGCATGCTTCAGTTCATTGTGAACGTGTGGGTGAGGTGGAAACATCCCAGGCACAGTGTGGGTCCACGTCCTGGATTAAGTCGCACAGAGAAGACAGAGTCACCCTAGCTAAATCTCCCCAGATTTATCTCATTTCACCACTCTGTTTGAGGCTGGAGTTTGCCTTACAGATCAGCTGCTGCCAAATCTGTCACAACTTCTTTTACTTTCCCTGAACTACAACATCACGGTTGTGTTTCCCTGTCTTCCCTGTGAGCTTGAGATGGTTTAGGGCAAACCCCGTTGTTTCACTAGCAGCTCTGTTTCCCAACAGCACCCATTACCTTTGCATGCTCCTCCCATGGGCAAATATTCCAAACCCAGCCCTACCTACAGCTATTTTTACAGAGTCCTCCTAAAACCTGCCGTACGTTGACATTTCAGCCAGTAGTATAGCTAAGCCAGCGCAAATACCTACCGCAATGTGAATCAGGGCCAACAAATGCATTTGATCTGCGTTACCACAGTTATCAGGCTAGAGCGGCACCAGAATAAATCGCTTCCTTTGGGTTTGAGTCATGTCTCCTCCAGACACCTGCCTGACTACAGCACAGCTACAGCTCGACCTGTCCCTCCTTCTCTTAGCAAGCTCTGCTGTTAGAATTTCACCAACTGCCTTCCCTGCTGCAACCCAAGCACCTGCATGAGCTGCAAAGGGCTTAAACAAAACGGGCTTGTAAAAGAGAAAGAAATTACAGCAATTGCATCTCATCGTCCTCGGCAGATGCATTCCTGCTCGTGGCATCCCACCATCAGCATCGCTTCTCAGCAGCTGCAGGAAGTAAGGATTGAAGAAGAAATTGAATTCCCCAGGCCCAGTTTGCCACTGGCTGTCCCCATGCACAGTCAGGGGACTTCTGCGGGGTGAACACCCTGTGGGGTCCAGTTTTCTGGTTTCCCAGCTCCTCACACGGGTGCCTGTGCACAGGGTGTCACCACGGGGAGCTGACCCTGCGCTGGAAACGTGGCCGTCTCGGTGTCACAACGCAGCCCTGCAGGGACTGTCGCTGCGGCAATGCAGAGCACACGCCTTCCCACCCCAAGGGCAGCCAGAGGAAATTTAAGGCTATTGTCCCGCTCTCTTAAGCCCAGCAAATGTCAAGACTGGATCCTAGCAGCCTTTAACCAAACAGATGTGCAGTGACATTTCGAAAGGCAGCATGACAGAGGCAGATACAGTGAGGAATCTGGTCCTGCACCCGCAAGTGCAAAGTCCACGTCCCCCCACCAGCTGCAGCTTCACAGCTCAACCACTCCCGCACAGCTTAATGTGTCACCTCCCTCCTCGACGCCAGGCGCCCTGGCTGTAGGTGCCACCAGCCGCCAAAGACCTGGCACTGAAGAAGCATTGGCAAGCACTGCAAGGGGCACCACAGAGGAGATTGTCCTACCTCAGCCCAGCAGACACTGCCCCGTAACACCTATACCCCATAGACCCCCACAGCCCCCCTCTCCCGACGCTGTATTTTCTCCTGTAGCCCTTTGTGCAAGCCCCACCCCACCCCTCAGGGCACAGCAAGGGCCAGGGGCTCCCAAAGGTGCAGGAAGCCAGAAGGGACACCAGGACACCAGCGACAGGGCAGAGGCTCACCGGCAACGGCACCATCCCTCTGCTCCCAAGCATGGCAGCTCCAGAGATGGTAGAAGTGTTCAACCAGGAGTCCAGACCACCAGGAAGGTTCCCCACAATGAGGCAGGACTAAAATCAAGCCAGAAAATCAACCTGCAGTTCAGGATCAGGCTCAGTGAGGGTAATCAGGGTGGGACACAGCCTGGTGATCTTCTGGCAGGTCTACAGTAATAAGACAGGTCGAGCTGAGAAATCAGTCCATGGGTTAAGGTCTGGATGCCCAGCACTGGAGACAGCACTCCTCAGTACAACTCTGGCAGGGCCCATGGGCTGGGGCCCCGGGTGAGGCTGGTGAGGGCCATTAAAGCCTGTTAGTGCCCTGGCACCCTGTGCAGCTCCTGCCCCCCCAGCTCCCATGTAGCCCCGGCCTGCAGCTGGCAGGGTGCTTTTGATAGCTTGTCTAGCCCTGCTCACCCATCACTAGGACGGGGTGCTCGGGAGGGGTGCTGGGCTCAGCAGAGGTGGCTGCTACAGCTCATTAAAGACTTGTTTGTGGAGGCTGCGCTAGGGACACCCAGGGGAGCTGGATTCTTTGCAGACCTTTCTCAAGTCAACCATCAAACTGCTGCTGGGGGCTTCACGGCACCGCTCTACGACAAAGTCTTGTCCGTGCAAAGCAGCGGACCCTGTCCTTGCCAGGGGACTGGGGACTCTCTGCCTGTCCCAGCATGGCTGAGATGAGCAGGGATGGTCCAGCCCTGTGGGGCTGATGGGGACATGGGGCTGCTCTGCTCTGCACGGTTACAGCCTCTGCTGCCTTCTCCCCCAGGAGGAGGAGGGCAGACCCCTTGGCCCCTCTGACACCCAGGTGCAAGCCCCAGCTCACTGCCAGCCACTCGCCGTGAAGGGATCGCGCTGGGTTGCATCATCCAGATGCAAAGCAGGCGGGAGGTGTAACTGCAACTGCTGGGCCCATCTAACCCCCCCGCCCCGACTAAATCCCCCTTCTTTTGTGGATGAGGTAAAAGACCGTCTGCTCCCAGTGCCCTGCCATGGTAACGAGCTTTCCTGGAAAGTCTAATTGCTGTGTCTTCCCAGCAGCGAGCAAGCGGCAGGTCTCCCGCAGCCTGCGTGACCCCTTCCCCGCACAGCACCCGGGACTGAGCCCCACGCTGGGATGTGGCGAGGGTTCTTATCAGCGGCGATGCCACACGGGTTGATCACATATATGAGCAAAGCCACCGTGCATTACAGAATCACAGAATCACAGAATCATATAGGTTGGAAAAGACCTTTAAGATCATCGAGTCCAACCATAAACCTAACACTGCCAGAACCACCACTACACCATCTCTAAGTACCTCATCCAAACGTCCTTTAAATACCTCCAGGGATGGGGACTCCACCACTTCCCTGGGCAGCCTGTTCCAATGCTTGATAACCCTCTCGGTGAAGAAAAATTTCCTAATATCCAGTCTAAACCTCCCCTGGCGCAACTTGAGGCCATTTCCTCTCGTCCTATCACTTGTTACCTGGGAGAAGAGACCGACCCCACCTCTCTACACCCTCCTTTCAGGCAGTTGTAGAGAGCGATGAGGTCTCCCCTCAGCCTCCTTTTCTCCAGGCTAAACAGTCCCAGGTCCCTCAGCCGCTCCTCATCAGACTTCTGCTCCAGACCCTTCCCCAGCTCCGTTGCCCTTCTCTGGACACGCTCCAGCCCCTCAATATCCCTCTTGTAGTGGGGGGCCCAACACTGAACACAGCATTCGAGGTGCGGCCTCACCAGTGCCGAGTACAGGGGCACGATCACTGCCCTAGTTCTGCTGGCCACGCTATTCCTGATACAAGCCAGGATGGCTTTCTTGGCCGCCTGGGCACACTGCTGGCTCATATTCAGGTGGCTGTCAACAATGCCAGAACCTGGCATTGCCAGGTTCTGGGCTGCATCACCCTCTCAGCAAGACACTGCTGTCACCCGGGGTGTCCCCAGGGACTCCCCGAACAGCCCACCTGGAGCTGGGCTGCTGGGGCTCTTTCATCCCATACTTTTAGGGAGCGAACTGAGCTGAAAGCAGCTGGCTCAAACCCAGCACCAGCCTGGTGGAGGTTGCCTGCCTACCTGCCGGCCGGGCTCCCTGGGAGCAAGGCTCGGTCCGGGAGAGCCGCACAGGGCTAGTGGGGGGCCAGGACCAAACACCCCCCGGCCAAACCTCTCCCTAACTCTTCTCCTGGCACATGGGGTACCGCTGCGTGATGCCCGTCCCTCCAGTTGCAGCTGCATTTCAACAGCAGCAAATTGCTGGTAATGAGCCGTGTCTCTCTACGAGCTGAGAGCCTTCAAGATCAAAGATGCTGTTACACAAAACCAAAATATTATCACTGGCCTTTAAAGGCCAGACTAAGCTTCTGAGGGAAAAAATTCAATTTTCTGTAGATCTAATTTGAAATCATTTTAATGCTCATTAAGATAGAGAGACCCAAGCAGATTGAGCAGGCTGGAAGACAGGGAGGGAAAAAAGAAGTTATTATTGACATTTTAGTTGAGGTCTTTATTCTACCCCGAGCTCCCCACTTCTGGCCAGCGGCTTTGAGTAATGCTATTGTTAGCATCAGAGTTGTAATTCTAATGTCCTTTTTATAACCGGCTTGGGGAAAAAAAATCCTGAAGGCCTTGACTGAATTCAAAGTAATGGAATTTATAGTGATAAAAAGAGATCTGAAGACAAAGAAACCTGCAAGCCCCTGCGCTGTCGCTCCCTGTCACGGGGTGGTCACGATGCTCGCCCACCCTGGGTGGCCCCCTCTGCAGCGCCTTCCCGGGGCGCTCGGTGGTGGGGGACGAAGGAAGGGACCACGGTGGCCCTCGTGTCCCAACTTGCCAGCCCACCGCAGCCGTCTGCCGGAGCCACTCCTCCGTCTGCTGGGTCGCAGCCCCGGGGACAACTGTCCCGAGGGGTGACGCACCCCTCGGCAGCACCCAGCTCCGTGCCTCCAGCCGAGGGGTGGGACGGGGACGGGAAAGAGTCCGGGGGGTATTTATTCGCCACTCTCTGCGAGCCCGGGGGCATTTATTCGCCACTCTGCGAGCCCGGGGGTATTTATTCGCCACTCTGCGAGCGCTTGCGTGGAGATGCGAGGTTGGGCAAAGGCGGGTGCGTCCGTCTGCGGGCGAGGGGGGCCTGGGGGCGGGCGGGCACGGGCAGAGCCTAGAGGGCAGCAGCCGGCGGGAGGAGCTGCCTGCCCTCGCCCCGCCGCGCCTGCTGCCAGCCCGCTGCCGGCCGGCCCGGCCCGGCCCCACCCGCGGCAGCCGGGCAAAGCCCGGGGCTGCGGGGCCGGCCCGCCCCGGCGGCCAGCGCTGCTCCGTGTCATTTGCCTCTGGGCCTGCGGAGGGCAGCAAACCCCCGGCAAGGGCCCGGCTGAGCCTCCCGCCGCCCGGCCCCGGGCTCTGCCAGCCCCGCGGGCTGCGCAGGCTGCGGCCCGGCCCCGGCCCCCCGGTGGATTCCCCCCCCCCCCCCCCCCCCCCCCCGGCGCCCCCCGGGGTGCCCCATCGGGAAAGCCCCGGGTAACGATTACCCAAATTGCCGCAGCCCGCACCCCCAGCAGCCCGGGGCTGCGGTGGATTTCACCCGGGATCGCGGGCCGGCGTGGAGCACCGGGTAGCGCTGGGTGCATCTCCTCCCGCCGCTGTCCGGCCCTTGGATGGGGACGGGGACGGGGACGGGGACGGGGACACCGTCCCCCCCCATGGCCTCAAGCCCCGACCCGAGGGCTGGCTCCATCCCCAGCACCTGCTCCGCTGGCTGAACCCAACAACCCAGCTTCGACAGAAGCAGGCACGCCAAAACTATAAGAAAAGCTCTTGTGGGAACTTGCCTGTGTCCTTGTTTCCCCTGTGCTGCAGGCCCCGTGGGTGGAAATCTCTCCGGCTTTAGGAAAAAAAACCCTTGACATATGGTTTCTGGCCCATTTTGACCTCAAAAAGTACAAGCAAGATCATCTGTGTTTTGGCAAAGGATAGCATGAAAGTGTCCAAGCACGCAGCAGCTCCAGCTGCGTGGGGAGCGGCAGGCAGTGTCCCCAGCGAACGGTGGCCAGGGCTGATCCCAGGTCAGGGAAAAGCCCCAGCTGTGGCTTTGGGTGAGTCCCTGGATCTCCCCTGGAGCTTCACTGTCCTCCGCTGAAGAGGAGGGTCCTCTCAGAGGGGAATCGCAGGGTGAGACCCAGGAACAGGTAGGGAGCGGTTGGATGTACCACGGTGCCGTGTCCGGCCAAAGATGTTTGCATGTTGCAATGCTGATTCACACGATTCCCCAAATTTAGCAAGGGCTGTACAGCACAGTATGATGAAAGCTGAAGTACTTGAAGCCACTGGTAGAGTCAGGGAAACAAACATTAGTCTTCCTGCTCCAGATTTAGTTCTTTATTGATTTTCCAGCTGCATTCAGCAGTCACTGTCCCAGTGCTCAAATTACCCATTAAAGGCATCACAGAAATGAGAGGAAAACAGGACAGCGTTGTGGTTTTGATGAAAAACGTTAAACACCCCAAACAGCAATTTCTGGAAGGAAAATTTGTCCTTCTTAGGATGGGGACCAGGCTACATTTATTCCTGAACAGCTCAGAGGCACCGAGGGCTCCTGGCTGCTTGCGGTCCGGGGCACGGCCACCTCCCCAGCCACCGCTGCCCTCGCTCCCCGCTCCGCTGGCAGCACCGCGACCCGCAGGAGGGACTCGCAGTCCTCCATTTCGGCTTGTGACCTGCGTCGGATTCAAAGATAAACACAAAACCAGTTTCAAAATGCCCATGACTGCACTGGAGTGGACACGATGTCCCCTGTCTGTTCGTGCTGCTGCTTCCCCTCGCCCGTTGGGGACTGCAGCTGGGTCGCATCCTGCAGGTCTGTCCCAGGGACCGGACCTGCCTGTTCACGGTGTCCCTGGGACTGGAGAGCTGTCCCCTGCGCTTGCATCTGACTCCTCCCCGCAGTTACAGCATGGAGGGAGCCCAAGGCTCTGGCCCTTAGCGATGCTGTTGACACCCCATCTACATGGAAATGTCCCCACGTGGGGGTTTTGCTCCATGAATAAAACCTATGACACACTCCCCCCCCCCCCCCCCCCCCCCCCAAGAGACTCCAGCCCAAGGAGCTGCACCGTGTCCCTGCCGTTCAGCAGGGCATCGCCCTTAGGGTGCAGCAGGGGGATGTCCCCAGGCTCCCCTCCCTCACCCAAAGGTGTCCCTGGAGGGGAGGGCTGCCGCTCGCTCGCTGTGCCCAGTGCCGGGCCAGCTTTGCTGACTCAGCGGCGTACGCCCTGTGTAAATGCCCGCCAGCTGCTGCCCCGGCTGCTGTTTGCTCAGGCTGCGTCGCTCTGTTTGCCTTTCAGGGGATCACGATGGAGGGAGATGGCCTTTCGGCTGCCGGCAAATGGGGCAAGGCAGCTCCAGGCACCTGCCCCAAGGATCCTCCAGCATCTCCGCTCCTCCAGCCCCTGCCTGCCAGCTGCCGGCCCTGCAGGCTGCTCAGTGGCTGCAACCCATCAGCAAGACCTAAATTAAATCCTCCGTGGTGCTCTAGGAGCTACAGAAAAATGCACCCACCGCAGCATAACCCAGCCGCCACGCAGCCAGGGAAATCATTTATTATCATTTCCTTGCAACAAAGATATGGAAAAAAAGCACCCGCCCTCCCCAGGTGCAACCAGCAGCAGCTGCAGCTTCCACGTAGGGATCTATGTACATCGCAGTGTAAAGTCCATCAGAAAAAAATTCAATCCAAGTTTTTAAAAAAACTCCCCCCGTATGACCTAAAACCAGGAACCAGAAAAAAAGTGGTTGAGAAAATAGGTTGGGCCCCTCCCTCTTACTATAAAATATATATATTTCTAAGGCGACGTTTCACAAAACCAGAAGCGAGGTTCCTAAAGAGTCTGAGCTTGCAGCCGAGGACTCCACACTGGCACAAATCCCACGTGAGAAGCTAGTGTAGACACAAAAACCTCCACCCACCCCGCAGCCTCAGTGGTCAGCATAGTCCTTGGTTTCCACCCCGGTCTCGTTGAGTACCGTCGTCCTCACGATGGCCTCGGTGACCGCATAGGGGTCGCAGTTGGCTGCCGGCCGCCGATCCTCGAAGTAGCCGTAGCCATCTTGGCCGACTTGGCGCGGGATGCGGATGCTGGCACCTCGGTTGGCCACACCGGCAGAGAACTCAAAGATGTTGGACGTCTCGTGGTGGCCAGTGAGCCGCCGGGAGTTGTCCCTGCCGCCCCG
Organism: Mycteria americana; assembly: GCF_035582795.1. Lineage (NCBI taxonomy): Eukaryota > Metazoa > Chordata > Aves > Ciconiiformes > Ciconiidae > Mycteria > Mycteria americana. The sequence continues at coordinate 3,284,374 of NC_134381.1, read as the reverse complement.
CGGGTCGTAGACACAGATGTGGTAGTCATGCCGCTTGCTCAGCTTCTCGATGGCAGCTTCGATGTGTCTGTGGGAAAGAATGGGGTTGGGTTTGTCAGTAGGTCTATTTGGGGGGTGTTTCCATGGCCAGGAAGGCTGTCACCCCCTCATTCTGTGCAGGGACGAGGACAGCCCAGGGGACACTCTCATATGACCAGCTGCTTTTCAAATAAAATGAGCTGGGACAGCCCCAGCCCTGCCTGGTGCAGGCACCCAGGTACAGAGACACACATGATACGGGGAGCTGCCACACGGCCAAGGACACCCCAAACCTCCCGGGTACCTCCCAGGGACCCCCCCGACTCACTTAAGACCCCCTTCTCTCCGCATCTCCTCGGTGCTGTAGTTGGTGTGACACCCAGCGCCGTTCCAGTTGCCAGTCATCGGTTTGGGGTCCAGAGTAGCCACAACCCCAAAGTCCTCGCAGACACGGTGGAGGATGAACCGAGCCATCCAGAGGTGATCCCCCATCTCGATGCCTTCGCATGGGCCCACCTGGAATTCCCACTGGAAGGGGCGAGGGGATGCACTGGTGAGGACGGGCACGTTGGTGCCTCCCCAGCCATCACATCCCTGCCACCCCACCCCGGCAAGGGCTGCCAGCATGGGGCATGGCTGAGCTTTACTCCTTGGGAATCAGCAGTGAGGATGAGGAGCATCAAGTTAAGCAACAGGACAGCTTTGGCATGCAAAAAAATGGGAATAAACTGCTCATGACTAAATAGAGCAAATCAGAGAGTTGTTAATCAAAACAGAGGTAAATAAGCACCATGCCTGCCTTTGAGGCTGGTGCCGGCGTGCCGGATCCCCCAACCCACACCGCAAACAGGGCACGGGACTAACGAGGAGCCTCCTAGTCCTTCCCGGGGCTGCTCCCTCCCCAGCCGGAGCTGGGGTTGCACCACCCACGGTGACTAAGCAAGGGGTGATGCATTTATGGCTGCTGGCATGGCCTGGCTGAGACCAAGCCCAGGATGCAGAAAGCAGCCAAGAAGGACCCTGAAAAAGTCAGGGCAAACAGTAAAGTCGATAAAAGTCCTGCCTCAGCTGCACTGCAGATAAGCCCCCTGCTTATCGCTGCCACATCAGCAGCGGGAGTCAGCGATTCGCAGGCTGCAGGGCCAAATCACCGTCGGTCAGTCTGGCCGCCCACCTAATGCAATCAGGGACTCCCTCGGGCTAACTCCTAAATAAACCCAAATTCTCCCCAGCCACCCCCCAAGGCCATGTCCCACCCGAGCTTCCCGGCTCCCGGGGTAGAGGAGCAGGACGCAGACACCCGTTGCTCCACATGCTGCTCCCGCAGCCCGTCCCGGCTCACGCCGTCTCCTGCATCCCTGCTCTGCGGGGAAAGGAAAGCGCAGGGGAGCACCCAGCTCCGCACGGGCTGCCAGAGCTCAGGCTGAGCTGTGCAAGGAGCTCACTGCAGTTTGGCTTGGCTGCGATTTTGCTCGGCTGCCCCAAAAAGCAGGGATTTGCACACCGGGGTGAGTTAGGAGAAAAATCAAAACGTGTACTTTTTTGTCCTAGCAGTGCAACTGCTCCCATCTAGACAAAACCCACGTGGGGAGTCACTGGATTTGGCATCCCAGAGGAGCTCGGAGTTGCTGGGTTATTCCAGCCTCACGATAACTCGTATCCATCCCTGGAAACGGGCTGCGTGGGGCCATCCACACGTACCTGGGAGGGCATCACCTCTGCATTGGTGCCACAGATCTTCACCCCCGCGTAGAGACATGCCTTGTAGTGGGACTCCACGATATCACGCCCATACACCTTATCTGCTCCAACCCCGCAGTAATAGGGGCCTGGAAAGGAAAGAGGAGTCACCACCCAAGTAAAGCTTTTGGGAGCAACAACAGCACTGCAGCATAATCCCACCACTCCCAGGTACCAGCCATCATCTGCAGAGGATCTATGGGAATTAAATGGTGTTGCCCTCCACGGCGCATCGAGCCACCGACCCCTACTCCAGGACCAGCAGCGTGAGCAGTTCATCTGTGCAACCTCAGCCTTATCTAGGCAGTTAAACAGGACTCAACTGTTGTGCATCAACTGGGAGGTGGCCAGGAGATAACGAAAGCTCGGCTTGGTCTGCCCCGCGGCACCTCGCTGACCCTCTGAGCACATCAAGCATCCGAGATTGTTCTGACAACAGCCGACATTGTTCATGGCTAGAAAATTCAACTCGCCACAGTTTTATATGGCTCTTCCTCATTCAAGCAGGTCAGACGAAGATCTTCTCCCCGCCTGGGGGAAGGGAGATGTTGAAAGCGGCCGGTCCCCACAAAAAGCTGATTAAGTCAGGTTGGGAAACCCCTGGCCCTCTCCCAGGAGACAGCTGAGGCGCTGGGGCTTGCTTGCCGCTGCAGGAGGGCACGATGTGCTGACCCCTTCCCGAACAGCCACTCGGTTTTTCCGGCCGAGTTCTCCAGCCCTTGCCAAACAAGTCGTGCAGCTGAGCTGTTTGTGCAGCTGGGGTCCGGCGGGAGCGGCGCTGCCGGCCGGCTCACGTGAGCCACGGGGCAGCCGGTGCTCTCGGCAAACAGCTCCTAACCTCATCCCGGCTCCGGCCCGGTGTCAGCCACGGTGGGAAAGCTGCACCCGAGGCTGGGGACAGGATGCCTGCTGCCGGGCAGCACCCCCCAAGCAGCAGGGTGGGAGCCGAGGGGAGCATTTGGGTTGGGGAAGGGAGGGAGCACTTACCCTGTGGACCGGGGAAGCCATTGTCGGGCCAGCCGTAGGGGTGGCCGTTGACGCCCAGCAGCGTGTACTCCTGCTCCATCCCGAACCAGGGGTGGCTGTCCTTGACCAAGTCCATGACTTTTTTGCACGTGTGTCTCAGGTTGGTCTCTGGGAGCAGAGAGGTCCAGGTTAGACTCGTGCCGTGGGCAGGCGCCCGCCATGCTCCGCTCCATCCCGCTCAGAGGCTGAGACTCCACCACTGCCAAGCGCTTCCCACAGAAGCCTTATGGAAACGGGCGAGTGGATCCCCCCCTTCCTGCGACGCTCTCTGCTCACTGGTTTCCTCCTTGCAGAGCTACTCCATCACCACAGCATCAGGCCAAAGAGGTTTAATTAGCCTACTCCTCAAACCACCACCGCTGGTCCATGAACATCCTCCTCTTACACACCGAGAGACCAGGAGCCGTACCCCAGCCCCGTCCTACAGGCATCCGGCAGATCTGGGAACAGGGACTGTACATCACCCGTCACTACTTCACCCCCATCCTCTTTCTACCAGCCTCAGCTTAATTATCCTTACCTTTCTCCTGCTCCATGTTTTTGGTTAGCATCCTGGCTGGCTGGCCCTGCCTTGGCCCTTTGTGGTGGCAGGGGTGCTCAGGGCAACCGGGGCTTTGCCAGGCAGATACAGATATCCGAGAACCATCCTGACATGGGACAACGTGCCAGGCAAGGGGAGTGAGAGTTTGGACCGAAACAGCAGGGCTGAAAAACTCTTGTCACAGGGACAGGCAGCAAATTCTACCTTTAAGTCGCAATAAAAGATCCCAGAAGCAGCTACAACATAAAGCCCGGGGCGCAGGGCTGGGGAGGAGCAGTGACATCTCCCTTGCACTGACGGGAGAAGGGGGGAAGGCACAGCCCACACAGCCCTTAACACCCACAGGGACCCACCCTGGGCAGAGCCGGAGGGTGCACCCCTCTCGGCTGCGGGGTGTTGCAGGGCTCTGGGCTGAGCTCTCTGCCCCAGCCCCAGCCCCAGGAGCTCCAGGGCCAGGGGCTCTCATTACAAATTGCTCCGGCGGAGGAGCTGCTGGGCAGAAATCTCAACCAAGACGCTTCCCCCGCGGCTGAAAGGCATGAGGCTGTTCGAAGAGGAACCAGCCCCATCTTTCACCATCACTTCCTGCAGCCTCTCCTCTCCTAGGCAGATGTGTGCCTTACCCTGCAGATGCCGTCTCCCTCCCCCCACGCACCCAGCGGGGACGTGGCCCCGCTTTACTGGCAAATAACCAAAATTTGCCAGCAAATAACCCCTCTGGGAGCCCCTCGGCGTGTCCCTGCAAACCAGCTCCCCCTCCTCTGTCTGGGGCTTTATCAGATGGACAGGACAGACACTGGGACTGCAGACTTCTGCGTGCAGCGATAAGACAGAGTGCTGGCACGCTCTGGGGCCGCTTGCAAAAGGTCACCCCGAGCCAGCCCACGCCTCCCCAGCACCTTCTCCCTCCTTTTCTGCAGGCGCCCATTAACGAGGAGAGCAGCCACGAACCCAGCACATTAAAACCCCCTGCCGCTGCCAGCTCCAGCTCCCCTGCTGTAACCCCGCAGCCCGGGGCTGGGTGCACTCGCGCTCAAAAACCAGGTGACGCCTTCGGCGTGCTCGAGTTGGCGAGTGACGTGAGCTCCACGTCTCGCTGCTCTTCTCCTCGCCCTACGCCGCTAAAACAGGTTCCTGCAAGCAACCGCTGCCACCCGCACTTGAATTTCGGAGCCTCGGGCCAAGCACTCAGTGCTGAGCTGCTCCCCAGTGCCAGCGGCCCAGAGCGAGCAGCCCCGTGGAGAGACAGCACCCTAAATAATAAGGGGATGACCCTCAGGAACCCGGGGTGCACGCCGGAGGTGCTCACCTGCAGGTTTCCTGTTGTACTTCAGCACTTCGCAAAGCACCAGCTTGTTGGGGTCCAGGCAAAAAGGGTCCCTGAACATGCGGACAGGCACCAGGAACATGTCGCTGTTGGAGCCCTCCGCCTGCGCTGTGCTGGAGCCATCAAAATTCCACTCGGGGACATCTGCGAGGCAGGAGGGGGACAAAGGGGGAGCGGGATGGGAAAAGGTCTCTCTCATACGGATCGTGCCAAGTGCTGGTGGCTTAGACCCCGGGATGGAGCACCCAGAGGGCACCGAGTGCCGTGGGACGACACCACAAGGGTTTTCTCCACATCCCCGGAGCCCAGCGGTGCTCCCCAAGCATCGGTGTGTTCACCCCCCCAGCACCATCTGGGCACAGGCAGGACCGGCCCCGGCCACTTCACCTCCCTCTGCCAAACCCCAACCGGCTGCCGACGCGTCTCCATGCCTGTTTGCCCGGTGGAAAGGGGCGAGGATCTCGTCCTCCCCTTCCCACCCAGCGCTAATGACAGAGATTACGGATTAAGCAAACCGCAGCAACGCAGGCCGGATATTTACTCTGCCGCTTGATTTACTTGCTGCCCCACAAGACAACTGCAGCGGGTATCACCGGCACCACGCAACCAGGGAGAGCAAGTGCCAACTTCCACCGCCCAAAGCACCCCAGAACTTTTCGCCGGTGGTGCTCGGGGCCCTCCACCACGCCAACCATCCTCCAGACTGGCGTTACCTTCGATGCTCTTGGGCTCCTTGTCAAGGGTCCTGCTCTTGCAGCGCACGCCCTCACCGCTGCCGTCGATCCAGACGTAGGTGACCTGCACCAACCCATCCTGGGGCAGCCTCACGTACTGCTCCCGCACCAGCTTGTTCAGCCTGGAGCTGTGCGACACCGACATGGCGACGGCCCTGCGAGAGGGCGCAGGTGAGCGCGGCATCACCCCCTGCCCATTTCCCTCCCTTTATTTTAAAGGCAACTCCCCTACCCCCCGCAAAAGATAAGCCACAACCAACCTCCCGCCCGGCCGCCCCCGCGGGTGCTCGGCGCTGCACAGTCGGCGCTGCACAGGCAGCCCCGCCCCGGCCGCCCCCTTCCCTCCGCGGAGCGGAGCGGAGCGTCCTCCCGCGGGACTCGAACCCGCGGCCCCGCCGCTCACCGGCCCCAGCGCTGCCCGCGGCCGCGCCCGCCGCGCTTTATACGCGCCCGCGGCCGCCCCGCGCGGGGAGGCGGGGCGAGACGGGGGGGCGGGGAGAGGCGGGGGGCGGGGGGAGGCGGGGGAGGCGGGGCGAAGGCGGCTCCGCCCCGGGGCGGCTGCAGCAGCGGGCCGGGCTGCGGCCCCCCGAGGGTTACTGATGAAAAACGTTTAGCATGATTTTTCTTTCTTATTAAAATATTACTTATTGAAAACAGTAACTAGCATATCGTTAAATATCACTTTACTAATAAATAGCAAGTTATTGGCTACATAACTTGTTATTTATTAAAAAATAAGAAGGGTTACTCATCGAGAACAGGATTTGCCACCTCCCGCCCTGCCTCCGGCTCGCTGTTTTTGTAGGGTTGCCCTTCTACACGCGAGCGGGTGTTTTGCCCCCCAGCCCTGCTACAGCGCGGTGGGGTGCGGAGCCGGTGAGGCTGGCACGGAGCGCTCCCCCCGCACCCCGAAAGCCTCGCTGGGACCGTGCCCTGCAGAGGTGCGATGCCTGGGAACGGATGGGGGTGCCTGCCTGGCCCTGGGGACACGGGCAACCAGGTCCCTGGGGACGTGGGCAACCAGATGCCTGGCAGCCCTAGCACCACCCCTGTCCCCCCACCCCGCCCTGGACACCCCAGGGACCGCTCCCGCCCGCCCGGCTTCAGCCCCCCGCGGCTGCAGGGCTGCGTTTCCCTCCCGGGCGCAGCCACCCCCCTGCAGCAAAAGGGCGTCTGTGCTTTGAAGGAACGAAAGGCCGAGGGCTGCAGGGATTGCTGCTGGGAAAACACGGAAATCGCGTCTCACCCCTCGCATCTATAAATTATTGAGCTAAAGTACGCTATTTGACATTTTCAAGCACTGGCAGCATAGTTAAGTACCTTTAAAAACAAAAATTATCCACGCGCAGCAATGGCTCTGGTCTGATTTACGGTCAGCTAAAAACCCTAAGCCAACAGGTGTGAATTTGAGTAGATTATTTCAATATAGCAGCGGTTCCCAGCTATCGAGCCAAACCCAAATCTCAATTAGATTAATTAAACAGGCCACTGCCTTTTCAGTTTTCCACAGATACGGCGTTACAGGGTTCACATTTGTTAGAGCAGACGCATCCAAAACGTGCCAGCGCACAACCGGCTGCGAACGCAGGCGCAGCGCACGCAGCCCGCGCCAGCCGGGTGTTATCTCAAATACTCCGGTATTTTTTTTCTGGGAGGAGGGTAGGATTTCAAATAAACCCCAGCAAACCCAGCCAGGTGTGCGCACTGCGACTCTCCAGCCTCAGTTTTTAAGCAGTTGTTCAATGTTACAAGAGGAGAAAAGGCTTTGAAGCATGACCGGGCTCCAAAGCAGTTTGGGGTTTTGCTAATTCCCCCGGTCTTGAAGGCAGACTCATGCTTGCGGCTGCCTGACTCACCCCCAGGAATGTTTTTCTGCGAAACAGTAAAACATCTGCACGGGGGCAGCTAAAAAACCCCCTTCACAGTTGATTGCCCCCCCAGGACACCTCCTCACTGGGCACGGACCCGCAAACTGCCCCCCCCATCACACCTCCTCACCGGACACCGACCCCAGACCACCAGCTCTGGTTTTCTTCTGAAGGTGTTTTGGTCCCGCAGGCGGATAAACAACCGAGAAGAAACCCGAAAGCATCTGCGATTGCACAAGAGCCAGGAAATGAGATCGGCAGCGAGAGAAGCAAAACTTAATTAGCGACTTTGGTCCCCAAGTGGTGACATCAGCAGCAACGGGCTGCGGGCAGGCCAGACGTCACCCGCCCCATCGCCCGCGGGCGCTGCCCCGAGCAGAGCCCGTGTGAAGGAGGTTGGCACGCAGGGATGTGCCCGAGAATCCCCGGAGCAGCGGTGGCAGAGCCGCGCGGGTCTCCTCTGCATCACCCGTGTCCTTGATGCTGCCCGGGTGACGTGCAGGGTCTCCTGTAGCTGAAACTGGGGTGCAGCTCCAACGTGGCCACCTCCCTCTCCGGGGTGTTTTGGGGACACATCCATGAATGTGGTTGCAAAGCTCAACATTTCCTCATTCCTGTTTGGAAATCGTCCCAAGCGGGACAGCAGCGCAGGAGGAAACATACCCCTGGGTGTGTAACCCAGTGGCAGCATTTCCCGGGGACGTTGCAACACGCGGCCGAGCCAGCGCAAGCGACGGACGCGCCAGCAGCTCTGCCGGGTCCCTCGGCCCCGTGCACCCACCTCTGTCCTGCTCAGGGAGCTGGATCCTGCGGGACTGGCTTCGGGGCTGATGCTGAGCTTTCACAAAAAGCAGGGAGGACGGAGATGGACCTGCATCCCTAACCCAACCCGAGGAGAGGTGAGCCACCTCTCCGGAGCCTGCTGCGTTGTGTCCTTCACGGCAGACAGCAGGGCCAGCAGCGGTGTTTTCATGTGAGATGCCAGGGTTTGGGCAATGTCCTGCACCTCCCCAAGTCAGCTGAGTACGGGAGAGCCTCATTTTATTCCCAGTGAAAGCCTTGGCTTCTTCCCAGATGTGCCCAGTTGTGTAGAAACACCCCAAAACATGTGTGGGCTCAAAACCATGGAGAAACAAAACAAAACGCAGGCTGTGTTAATGCTCGCTAGTAATCTGGTCTGGGGAACAGAGCCCGCTTTGAGCGGCTGGAACCACTGAGCACCAAAATCCCCAAATGGGGAAGACAGAATAAACACTGGTAATCCCTTACTTGGTCAAAGCCCACCCGGCCCCGGGAGGGCAAACACCGAGTGTTTGCGGCTGTTTGGGGGCAGCAGGGACGACGCCAGCCTGCGGGCACATGGCCAGGGTCCCATCCCTGCCCAAACACCGCAAACGAGGCACCTCACCAAATACAGGATGGATGCCAAATTACTTTATGTCAGAAGGGATTTTAGTAAGCAGGAAAAAATTATTTCTGCCATAAAGTGTTGGGCACCTGCTTATTCAGTTTTCCTATCAACCTTGGGATCAAATCTTACCTCACCACAGTCTAATTCCAGCCATTCTACAGCACCAGCTCTATGTGACACTAATAACACGAAACACAATTCACATCCTTGAGCCTCTTGAATAATCTTTTATCCCCCACGGGAGCCCCTGCCAACGCGCTCCATGCTCTTTGCAATCAGTGGGTTCCTGCCCGCTCCCCTCCGCGGCAGGTACAGTAAATATTAACCACCACCAGGCACCCGGCTCAGGGAATCAGTGACTGGCCCAAGGTCAGGCGACCGGAGGAGCTGAAGGCAGGGCAGGAGCAGGGATGTCCTTGTAGCAGTAAACGGTCACACAGTAAATCTCCGGCGGACTTTGCTGAAGACCTTTTCGAGCTGCGGCGCGGCACAGAGGGGTTTCTCGAGATAAAGGACGGCAGGAAAAGGAGCTGATTCTTGATTTATTGCTACGGTGCAGACCAACCATCGCCTCTGTCGTGGCGGTTGAGATGCCATCCCGGTACCCACAGGATGCGGTGGGGCTGTTCCCTTTCCCAGCACCTTTTTTTTGGGTGACGGCCATCAAGCTGCAGCCAGTGATGCCCGGAGAGCTCTCCTGGGGAGACCTGACCAAGGCCTAAGTACTTTCAGTTTTTATCTCTCTGACTTTGAGACTTTATCAGCCCGAGCATTTTCCAGCCTTGCCAAGATAAACCAAAGATATTATTAAAGCCTTTGCTTTAGTAATAATGCTAAAAGCCTTAGCAAATTTTCTAGGTTGAAAATCTTCAGTAGCACGATACACTTTACCAGGAAGGGGTTAAACACGGACTAACTTACCTCCTGGGGTGCCTTTTAACACCTTCACCCCAGCTACAAGCAGGGCAGGGGCTTGGGGCTGGGGACCCTGCAGCCTTGGTTGCCAGATCCCTCCCCACACGTGCCCAGGAGGGATCACCCCAGGCAGAGGGGAAAGCAGAGATACTGGGATGGAGAGTTTGGTTTTTACTCCAAATTATCCTCTAGGATTCAGGATGCTGCTCAGAACCGAGGGGGTTTCACCCTGGCTGTCCCTCTCCTCGTGTGCCACGGGTTAAACCCCAAAAGCATCTCCCGGAGCCCCGGACCGCGGAGCCCCAAGCAGGAGCGTTTCCTCTCCTCGGTTTGGGTCCGAACAACCCGTGCTGGTTTGTCTCCTGCCCAAACTGTTTGATGGGGAGATTAGAGGGAAGGCAAAGAGCAGGGCCGGCGCAGGGAGCCCGGCACAAACACCATAAAGGGATTAGAGGGGTTGGGGGGAGAGCGGGTGGGAATTTTCCTGTGTGCACTGCTGGGGAAGAGGCCGTTTTCTCCAGCCGAGGAAATGCGAGGATGCTGCAAAGAAATGCCGGTGGGCAGGCGGGTGTGCACGGCCCAGCAGCTCTGCAGTAACTGCCTGGGAACGCTGCTGGGTGCTGGGACGCGGCAGGAGGTGGCCGAGGTGGGTCGGATCAGTGCTGAAGGGTTTAGCAGAGACCACCCAGCACTGTGCTCGGGGGGGCTGCGCTGGCATTTCCCTGTTCCCCAAGCACGCTCACTTTTAACACTTTTCCTACAAAACAGCTGAACTGACAGTTTCCCTTTACAGTTAAAACACATTTAAGCAACAGCAAATCTCCTTATGTCTAGATGTTTGCACCCAAACCACTTTCTCTTCATTCAAGTAGGACTGCTATACCTTTTTCTGTACATACACACACACATATAGATATAGATATATATGCATACACATATGCATAATTCTTCATGTCTGTCATACCAGAATATGCCTGGGGAACCCACAGTCCCAACTCGAACAGTACTTTGGTGGCCACCAAAGTGCCCAGCACCAACCCCTGCCCCTCCTGTAAAGCGGGGATCCTCCCGCTCAGACTCATCCCACCCATTTCCCCCCCGCACACGGGCAAAGCCAGCGGCAGGAGAGCCCGGCCAGCCAGCGCACCCCTCGCTCCTACCCCGAGGGAAGCCCGGGAGACCCCAAACTGTGATTTTCCTCCTCTATCCCCCCGGAAGGGCTTCAACCCACTGGTGGCTCCAGATCCACTGGAGCCAGCCCAGTCCAGGCAGGCAAGCCCATGGCAGGGGCTCTCCTTGGGCACGGTGGAGGCTTCAAACCCTGTTCTGCACCAGGCGAGGAGGGATTTCAAGCAGGTCCCTGCTCTCCTTCAGCCTTCACGCACATGCAAGGAGGTATTTGGCCCGGGGCGAGTGTAGTTGCCTCTCCACCTTCCTAGCCAGAGATAAAGCACTTATCCTGGAGAAGCTCAATGCCCAACGTGGCGAAGCTCTGCCCTTTCCTCTGCGTGCCACCGGCCTGGTTTTGGCAGCTCCTTGCTCAGCTGGTTTGGGAGGATGCCCTCCCGTGCTCACACCTCTGCCGGGCGGCTGCTGTGAGAAGCGAGGTCTCTTCTCGGCAATGGGGAGATAACACCTTGCAACACCTACCGACTTTGAGGAGTGAGGAACTTGCTCAAGGCCACAGAGAAACCCCGTTGCGAAGCCAGTGATTCCCCTCCAGCCTCGCGGGTCTGGTGCGAGCTGCCAATAAAAGCCCAAGCTCCCTCGCAGCACAGACGGTGCATTAGGGTCTGTTTGCAGGAAGCTCTTATGAATTATTTTGGAGGTTATTTTCAGCGTCAGGGATATGTATGCATTTGTTAGGGCAAGGTTGCGCTCAACAGGCAGCAGAAAGGGCTCACAGAACAGGGGCACAGGACATGGGCTGCCCTGAGCATCCTCATGCAGCCCCTGAGCATCCCTGCGCCTCCAGCCCACAGACAGAATAAAACCCGGGTATAAACCCCAAGCAGTTTCCCCCTGCAAGGTTTTTGTTTGAATTTACTTTTTAATCCTCTGGCAGTCACTTCAGGCTGTAGGAAAAGAAATTGGGGGGGGGGGGAAGGGGGCATGCGGCACATGCAGGACCTTGGGAAGCCGAAGTGAAAGGGGCCAATCTCCGGCCAAGCAGCTACAATTTGCAGATTGCCGGGGCAGGAAAAGCAGCACAGGGCGGCTTGGCATGAGTAGGAACACAAAACCCGTTAGATAGGTGAATGGCCGGGCTAAGTTTCACCCGAGCCTTCCCCAGGGTCACCCACAGCCCAGAGCCGGGGGAGGAAAGGCTGCCTGCAGGAGCGGCAAACCAGGGCTGCCCCGGCTCGCTGGGGTACCGGCGGCAGGGCCAGGGCGCCCGAGGGTGTCTTGGCCATCGAGAAGGACCAATTTCCCTGTGATCTCTGCTGAGACAGACCCGGCAAGCTGTGACTCACGGGGGGAAGTTCCTTCTCATCTCTTTAGAGAAAGAAATCACGAGACGGAGCCCCCCACGTCACAGCCGGGAGCCCTGTCCCGCAGGGGTCTCGCCCAGCTCCCAGCTTTTTCTGCAGCTCTTTGCTTCAGGGACAGGACTAAGGGTCCCATTGCCACCCTGTGAAACCCCTCCCCGGGCTCCTGCCAGCCTCCCGGGATGCAAAGCCAGGGGGTTTTTGACCGACAGCATTTGTTATAAATCTCAAAGCGCATCACAACTCCTGTAGCAGCAAAAGTGCCCTAAGCAGAGTCTCGAAATAAGCACCAAACCACCAAAAAGATTAACTACCATTTATTGTAAATAGGATTATAAGCACCAGCAAGCGATGCACCCGAGCAAGACGGCCGGCTCGCCGCAGCCTCCTCGCTCAGCTGGTTTCCCAGCATATATCCTGTTTGGCAACCCAATTTTGCAGTCTTACACAAATGCAAAGCTTTTTCACTTCCCTCGCTGCTCACATCAAGCCCTCGCTGATGGCAGCCCGGGTGTTCAAACCAGCGTGACTTTGTTTGCTGGAGGCATGAGGGGTTTTTTCCAAAGAAAATAAGAGGAGGCTCTTTGTTGGTGGTTTTTGTTATGTTGGTGCTTATCCAAAAAACAGTGCTTTTCTCTGCAGAAGCAATGTCATCTCCTTACAATCACGTGCTTTCAGGAGGTGGAACTTTAAAGGGGGGAAAAAATTAATTAAGCACTTCTAAGGCAATTCTTACAGCTTGCAGGATTTGGCCTTCGATACACAGAATAAGGCTGCCTTGAAGAGGTGCCGTGGAGTGTCTGAGGCCATTAGTGCAGCTGGGTAGACATTTCAGGGGCAAAAGGTTTGTTTTTTAAAGAAAAACACCTTATTGCCAGCTTACTGCAGCCTTTTCCACAAACAAAAGGCAAATTCTGGCAAAAGTTGGCTTTGAGTTAACCCAGAGCGAAGGAGCCAGGTGTGCGCGAGTGCTTTGGGTAGCGTGGTTTGAACTTGCAGAGCCTGTGACTCATTTCGTGTCCTACAAAGCTCAAAGCAGAAGCCCCCCCTCAGGAGGGCTTTAGGTGAATTTAAAACAAAACTGCCAGCCCTAGAAACTCCCTTGTTCTGGGGAAAAAGGCCTGCTAAGCACTTCATTTTGGTCTCATTTAACCCCTTTTGCAAGTAGATTGATTCAAAAGGAATGACTTTTGTTCCCTAGCAGAGCATCCCCATCCACGTTGGCTTTCATCCCCTCCCAGCAGAGATTAAGCTGATGCAAGTTTGCTCTCCTGCCATAGCAACAACCAGCCCGGAGTTATTGCCCCATTCGGGTGCTCGTCCCGTGCCCCCAACATGAACCCCCTCCAAACGCCACCGAGACTCAAACACAGCTTTTCAGTGCCCAGATCTTGGGAACCTCTCCCAGCGTTGCCCTGCGGTGAGCTGGCGATGCAGCCCGCCATCGCCACCTGCCCCTTGAGGCTTTTGCTGCCCGACACGACCGGGGACATTATTGTGCCCATGGATTTACTCCAAGGCTGATGGCCAGTGCACCGCTTCCCGCATGGCCAGAGCAAGGCTGCTAGACCTTAAATCAACCCTCTCTTCCACCCTCCGGCCTCATGAGGCTGCAAAGTCACTAATTAGTCCTTGCTCATGAGCGCAAAACGGTCTGGGGCTGGCGGTGCTCCCTAACGGGCCGCTCGTCGCCCAGTGCAGCAGCAGGGACGGTTTAATTACAGGTGTAATTTTGCACCGTGCCTGGGCCCGAGCTGCCGCTGAAGCCAGGGGCTCTGCTGCCCTCTTGGCTAAAGGCTTAGGTGGCCACGGGACAAATCAGAGCAGAAAGTCACGGAGGAAAGTTGAATTTAGCGTCCTGCAGGACGGAGAGCCTGCTTCAGCCCTGGACAAACCCTCTGGGTGTTTCTCTGCCCCTTTTAGCCAGACCCGAGCCCTGTTCCCGCACACACGGTCCCTCCGCTGAGCCCTCTCCAGCTGCTCCATCGCCTGCTTTGGCTGATGGCACATCGGGGACTTCGGGGACAACAGCTCCCAGGGAGGGTGACGGCAATGCTACGCCGGGAGCGGCTCTGTACGAGCATGGAAGGGCCCCCTGTCCTCCCTGCAGCGCCCAGGCCTGGGCAGCCTCCCTCCCCCAAACCTGGGGACATCCTGGCTTCTCCTCGAGGACTTCTTCAGTCTCCTTCTGCCTCGGGATCCATCCATCCCATTGCACCTTCAGGAAACAATTCCTGGTTTTCCACATTGCAAAGGCCAGGAGAATTAATGGAGATATTAAAGCAGCCCCTAACACAGGGGGTTTTACTGCCCATGGGTGAAACCTGCTGCCACGAGAGCGGGGACACGGCGCAGGGACGCGGGGACAGGCACCTCCCTGGCTCAAGCAAGAGGCTTCGCTCTGCACCAGTTTTCTTTCCGGCATTTGCCAGATGGGCCACAGAAAGTCCTGCCCATGGCCAAACGCTGGCCGAGGAGCTGCAGGAGGTCAGGCAGCGGCAATACCCGGCAGCGACCAGAGGGAAAGGAGAGAAACGGCACGGCCAAGCAAAGCACCGCTTCTGCGTCAACAGAGTGCGAGCACTCTGTGCTTGGCCGGGGTAAGACACAGCGAGAGCCCGTCCCTGCAGCGGGCACAGGTCCCGGCATCATTGGGTGGGCTTGGGAACTGGAGAGCCAGGCCAAAACAGCACCAGACGCACAGGATTCCCCGCCAGCCCCACGTGATCGGCAGCACAGCGGCAGCTCAGGACGCTTTGGTGATGCCCAACAGGGCTTTGCGGGAGAAGGGCTTTGGAGCCGGCACACCAGCCCCAGCATCGCCAGCGCCGCTTGGGAACGACTCGGTGCAGCACCCGCAGCCCAGCAAAGGGCCTTCGCTGCGCGTGAGGCACCCAGGAGGCAAAAATAAACGGGGGGAGTTTTTGACATTTTTCCCCCCATTTCAAAGCCTCATTTGCAGAGATGAACTTCAGCTACTTCTGTTTCCACTGGTAACACATGCAGAGCAGGACTAACGAGCGAGAGCAGGAGAGGGGGCACCCCGTGGCACTGCAGCCGGTGGACACCCCCCCTGCACACGGCGGCTTTGGCATGGAGGGGGAAACCGAGGCATGGCGCCAACCAGCCTGGGCTGCCGGACACTGCTGCCAGCGCGATCGGCAGCAACCAGCTGGCCCAGACTGCCCCAAGAACTGTAGTGGTTTGTTATCTGTCACTATTTTTAAGCAGCTCCGCCTGCCCGGGGACCGCCAGCATCCGGGGAGGAGGATGGTGCCGATGCAGGATCCGGCCCAGAGACAGCTGGTGGGGGGACAGGGAAGGCACCCCGCGGGCCAGCCTTTCCCCTCTCCCTCCATGCTGCTTTCAGCGAGCACCCCGGGCTGAACTCCCCCCCCCCCCCAAGACTGATCGCATGGAGCAGGAAAGCCACGGCCCCGTCCCGGCGCACGACCGAGCTGCGCGGAGCAGGCGTAATTATAGCATCGGGGTAAATGGGGTCTCCCAGCTGGCAGAGCCGTGTCCCACTTGGCTTGGGGACAGGGACAGACCCAGAGCTATGGCGTCTCGAGCATCTCCTGCCTCCAGTCTTACCTGCGGCAGGGCGGGAAGGACACAGCTCCTCATTTAATTGGGTCGAAGTAAATACGTGCTCAGGCTGCCCTGGCCGGGGCGACCGGGCTGGGTGGTGGCAGCAAGGGCAGCCCTTGGGGTGCAGAGGGTCCCCTGTGAGGGCTGAGGACAGCCCCGCCTGCAGACCCAGACCTGCTTCAGCCTCCCAGGGGCCAGGCAGGAGGAAGAGGAGGGTGGCCCAGAGGGATGGATGCAGGAGCCAGGGCAGCTCGAGGAAGGGCAACGTCCCCCGCCCTGCAGCGTCAGTGTCATCCGTACCCCTTGGGGGTCCACCCAACCCCCCCAGGCACCAAACCATGATGAGCCCCAGTCCGGAGCAAGGCCCCCAGCCCTGTGCCCGCCCGCGGGGACCCCCGGGGGTGCCCACCCAGAGCCAAGGGAGGTTCATAGCCCCACCACCCCCCGCGATGGGGTTTGCACCTCCCGTCCCAGCCGGGCAGGGCGGGAACCTGTTCCCGGCAGTGCCCCGGGCAGGGGCGTGCGGCCGCCCGTCCCTCGCAGCCGGCTGGACGTGTTTGCCCACATCTGACCCAGGTGGGAACGAAGCAGCCCCTGCCCCAGTAGAGCTGCTGCAGCCCACAGTCTCCCACTGGGAGAGCCCAGGAAGAGACGCCATAACACAGGGGAACTTGCAGGCTGTGGCATCCCCACCAGTGGGATCTCCACCCAGAAATGTCATCCCCACATCGGCCAGAGGGATACTGCCCACGGCATCCTGCTGAGGAAGGGACACCCCACGGCCATCAATACGTGCCACCAAGCCTGCGCCCACCAGGTTTAGAAGGGGCCGTTGCCAGGGTGCTCCAAATCCTGCGAGACCAATGGGGGAAGGGGAGCCCTGGATGGGGACCCTCCTCTTGGTCCCTCGCCTGGGTGCCATCCACTTTCCACCCCTGGTGGCCTCACCAGCCTCCACCTGGGAGCGGACCTAGAAACATAAGGGAGGCTGGAGGCCAGGAGCCAGCGCCTCGCTGCTGGCCGTGCTGGGTGGCCCTGGGGAGCTCAGCCAGCGCCTGCGGCCAGTGCCGGGACACTCACACTGGGGCTGTGGGGACAGTGCCCGTCCCTGGGGTACCGCTGGCCGAGCCCCGGCTGCCCTGGCACCCCCTGCGACCCTCCCCAGTCACCCACCTCTGCAGAAAGCCACAATAACTCATGTTTGGCCCTCACCAGGCAGGTCCTGGTGCTCGCAGCAAGGGTCCCCAGCCCCAGGCAGCATCCCTGGGCTGGCCAGGGCTGGTCCCTCCCCTGGGGCTTAGTGCCCTTGGGCAGCACCTCCCGTCTCCAGCTGCGGGGATGATCACCCTCCGTCCCACACCCCCACCCTCCCCAGCCGGGGGGCAGGGGAGCAGCCTGATGGGGCCCTTGGGAGTGGGGAATGGCCTGCGGTGGGATCAGGACCCCCAACCCCAAAGCTTTCCTAAGCAGAGGGAGAAATCCCTTCCCCAGCTCTCCGTCCTCAGGATGAGAGACAATTTTCAGCAGATGAGGGCGGGGAGGTAAACTGAGGCGCGGCACGACGAGGCCTTGCAGCCGGCTGGAGGAGGCGCTGGGGCCACGGCGGTGCTTCGTGCCTCTCCTCCTCTCTGAGCTGGATTCCCCCAGCCGGGGCGAGCTCTCCGGGGCAGCCGGCACTGAACAGAGCCCCGGGAGCTGCACGGTGCCCGCTTGGCCTTCGCTCCCCTCCAGCTCCGTGGTGTGGTTGCAAAAATACACTTGTTATTTTCTTCTTAGGCAGACAGGTAACTCCCTCCAGGTACAACGTGGCTGCTGTTGGTCTTCTGTTTTCCCTTTCCACAGGCACGAGCTGTGTTTTCTCCAGCCGTGTGGGTGCCCAAGCAGGGATCACATTGCAGCGCTGGGCTTGGGCGAGGGATGCCCTCAGCTGCTCCTTGGTGCAGGCAAGAAGCAGCACGTCTCTGCCCCATGAAGGTGCCCCAGGGCTTCCCCGTGCTGCTGCTGGGGAGAGATGTCCCCTGGGGACCTGCATGCCAATGTCCTGATGGTGGCTAGCACTGATTTTTTTGGCTAATTCTTTTTAGCCGGGCTGGGCTTGGCAGGGCCGGTACCCGCCTAGGGGCAGCCAGGTGCCAGGGAGGCCGTCGGTGCGGACCAGCCATCGCGTGCTCAGCGCACGTCGGGCGATGCTGCTCCCCGCAGACCACGCCAACGAGCAGCACACACCAGCCCCGACCGGGGCCCGAGAGAGTTCACAGGGTGCAGCTGCATCTGATAACGGGGAGCGAATAAACGTTGTCTTCTTCTAGAAAGAAACTGAGGTGCAAGGCAGCCAGTGATCGCTCCTTTCCCAGCAGAAGTGGATTTGGGTCGGTTTTGTGCAAGTTTTGGTGGGACTGGCCCCAGCGGGTGCCACGAGCCAGCCCAGCATGCGGCTGGAGAGAGGCCGGTGGGGCAGGTTTCAGTGAATGGGGTTTTTTAATCAAAAATGGTGCCTGGAACATTCAAAGGCATCTTTTCACACAAATCCCTCTTGCAAACATTTATTCTGCATGAGCCTCCATAAGCAAGCAGCCCTGGAGGTGCTGGCATGCTCGAGAGTCCTCTCACCAGGACAGGAGCTTTTAAAGCCGCTTTTGTTTGTGTTTGAAGCAGGAAAAGCCACTACAAAGCTCCTGCTTTACAGGCCTCAAGGGACACGGCATTTCAGTTTGCAGCCTCTGGCTCCCTGCAAGTCACCTCGATGACCGACCTGCAGATTTTCCGAAGTCCATTTTCTAGCTGTTTTGGGTGCAGAGAGAAACTTGAAAATGCAGCTCATTCCCGCCATCATTTTAAAGCCGATTTAGTGATTCGGAGCCCTAGCTCTTGGGTTTTGAGCTGTTGGAGCTGGATGAGCAGAAAGTGAGGTGGACTGAAAATGGCTGAATGGTTGGGCCCAAAGGGTGGTGATGGGTGGCACGAAGTCTAGCTGGAGGCCAGTGACTGGTTGTGTACCCCAGGGGTCAGTCCTGGGAATCCTGGGTCCAGTCCTGTTTAACATCTTCGTTAATGACCTGGATGATGGGGCAGAGTGTACTCTCAGCAATTTTTGCTGATGATAACAAACTGGGAGGTGTGGCTGATACGCCAGAGGGTCGTGCTGCCATCCAGAGGGACCTGGACAGGCTGGAGAAACGGGCTGGCAGAAACCTCACAAAGTTCAAGAAGAAGTGCAAAGCCTTGCCCCTGGGGAGGAACGACCCCAAGCACCAATATATGCTGGGAGCCACCCAGCTGGAAAGCAGCTTGGCAGAAAAGGACCTGGGGGACCTGGTGGACACCAAGTTGAACACGAGCCACCAGCGTGCCCTTGCTGCAAAGAGGGCTCATGGCAACCTGGGCAGCATTAGCAGCAGTATTGCCAGTAGGTCGAGGCAGGTGATCCTCCAGGTGATTCAGCAGTGGTGAGGCCACACCTGGAGCGCTGGGTTCTGGGCTCCTTCTTCTTGTGCTGGGCTCCCCAGGAACCCTCTTGCTGTGTGTGCCTGGAGACGCGTGCCACCTCAGGCCAGAGCGACCTGACGGGGCCCTGGAAAGCCACGGCCGAGGCCTTGGTGGCTGGCTTGAAGCACCCATGCCGAGCACACGACAGAAGGCAGTGGCATTGCGGTAAGCCCCAAGGCGTGTGCCAGGGGCACAGGGCTCCTGGGGCGAGTGGCCACAGG
The DNA here is from genome assembly GCF_035582795.1 of Mycteria americana. NCBI lineage: Eukaryota > Metazoa > Chordata > Aves > Ciconiiformes > Ciconiidae > Mycteria > Mycteria americana. The sequence continues at coordinate 3,265,007 of NC_134381.1, read as the reverse complement.
TGAGGATGGCCCGTGCTGACATCCCCCAGCCATGCACTGTGTCATCATGGCCCTCGCTGCTTATATTTGGACACCCAGCCTCTCCCAGCCAGCTCGTGCCTTCACTCCAGCTGAGCGTTTCGGCGAGGCTTGGCGTGTGGAGCAAGCCCTTGGCTCGGTGCTGGGCTTGTGCCCCGGGCACTGGTGGCTGCAGCTCTCAGTGCCCATCCCCGGAGCCACTGCAGGTTTTTCCCCATCCCTGCCTGGTCCAGGCAGCCGGGGCACGCCGGAGGTGCGCTCGCCGCAGCAGAGGTGAGCTGTGCGGGCAGACTTCACCCTGGGGAGCTGGGCGGGTTTCCTTCTTGAGGGACCTGGGCTTCTCTTCCAGCCCTCCCCGGCCCAGCCAGTGACCGTGGCCTCTCTTCCTCGTCTAGCGGGACACCCGCCGCTGCAGCGTCGGAGAGGAGGAGTCGTCCATCCCCACCAGCTCTCCCCAGCCCACCGCAGCGCTGAGCACGGCCACAGCCTCGGAGGACCGCTGCCCGATGTGCCTTGGCACCTGGGACAACGCAGCCTGTACCATGCCGTGCCTCCACCGCTTCTGTTTCAACTGTATCCGGTGGTGGGCAGGGACCAAGCCCGAGTGCCGCCTCTGCAAGAGGAGGGTGACTTCCATCCGGCACTCACTGCAGGGGGACGAATTTGAAGAGTTCGCCATAAGACCACCTGCGGCATCGCTGGGCAGCGCCCAAGAGAGGGACCTTACAGATTGCCAGCGCCAAGAGCGTCCAGGGTACGCCAAGAGCGTCCAGGGTACGCCAACCATGGAATCTGGATCCCGGGTTTGTGGGCGGCCTTGACCCAGCACCTGGGGGCTCCTTTTCTGGAAGCACCCAGATCTCCTCCAGCTCCTGCGGCCCTGGCTGCCTGAGGAGCTGGGGTGCATCTTTGGGGAAGAGCGTTCTCAGGCGCTCATGCTGGAACGTATGATCCTGAGAGCCCTGCCCGTCTTGGGTCTGCAGGAAGAGGACCTGGTCAAGTCGCTGCAGGCCGACCTCCGAAGCTGCACAACAGCGTCCGTGCAAGGACTCACTGAGTTCACTGTGGAACGGTGTGGGATGGCAGCCCACCGCCTCCTGCTCTGGGAGGGCTCCCGTGCTGCCAGGGGGATGGAGGCCAGCCCTGGGGCCGTGTCTGCTCCGCTGTCTTCATGAGGTGGTGGGAGTGTAGCCCAGTAGCCAGCACAAGCTGGGCTGCCGCCCAAGGGGGACAGGAGGGCAACCTTGTGGCCAGCACCAGCTCCGCTGCCTCCCGAGGGCGATGGGAGCTCAGCCCTGCAGCCAGCACCAGCTCCGCTGCCGCCCAAGGGCAATGGGAGCTCAGCCCCGTGGCCAGCACCAGCTCCGCTGCCTCCCGAGGGCGATGGGAGCTCAGCCCCGTGGCCAGCACCAGCTCCGCTGCCTCCCGAGGGGGGACTCCTGCGCCCGGAGCAGCCCCCTCCAGCAGCGCTGCCGCAGCGGATGCAGACGAACTCCCAGGCACCTCAACCGCTGCTCTTCGGGGGGGTCCCGGCTGCCCCCCTCCATCCCCGCTCCCGTCCCAGGGGAGCAAGAGGAGCCGCACAAGGAGCCGGGGGAGGCTGCGGCAGGTGCCTCTGCTCCCAGCCAGGACAGGGCTGCTCACGCCGGGGCCCGGCGCCCTCTGAAGAGGAAGGCTGGCAGCTCTGAGGACTCTGCCGCACCCGCCAGGAAGCTACGCCGCTGGTGATGCTAGAAGGCGGCCCCGGCAGCTGGCGAAAGGAGGGCCGGGCCAGCAGCGGGGCCACGTGCTGACCCCCATGGGGACCAGAAGGCTCTGCTTGGTACTCGAAAACCTAGCTCTCCCAGCAAATAAAGACATGAAAATGACAGAAAGAGTCTAAGTATGATTAACAGCGTGGCTGGCATCGTCATCCCCACCCATGCTGCTTTCTCCCCCTTTTCCTGGTGCTCAGCCCACCTTCTCCTCCCAGCTCCGCTGAGCCCTAAGGCCTCCGGGGTCTGTCTGGTGGGAGAGGCTACGGCGATGGAGGTGACCCATCGCCTTGGGCCATGCTAGCTGGATGGTGTCTGTAGCACCTCCTGAGGCCTACGGGGTCCGTCTGGTTTGGAGAGGGGCTGCGGCGATGGACACGGTCCATTGCCTTGGGCCATGCAAGCCATGGTGTCTGTAGCATCCCGAGGCTGCTCAAGCCACCTGGAGCGGTGTGTTCTAGGCTCTGTGGTTTTGTGCTGCGCTCCCCAGTACAAGAGAGACATGGACATACCGGGCAGAGTCCAATGAAGAGCCATGGAGATGATGAAGGGCCTGCAGCATCTGACGTATGAGGAGAGGTTGAGGGAGCTGGGGCTGTTCAGCCTGGAGGAGAGAAGGCTCTTGGGGATCTCATCAGTGTCTGGAAATACCTGAAGGAATGTGCAAAGAGGACAGAGCTAGGCTCTTTTCAGTGGTGCCCAGTGATAGAACAAGAGGCAAGGGGCACAACTGGAAACACAGGAGGCTCCACCTGAATGTCAGGAAACACTTTTTGGACCAGATGACCTCCAGAGGTCCCTTCCCACCTCAGCCACTCTGTGGAAGAGGATGAAAGCTTTCACAATAGCTCCAAGTCAAGGCAGCGCCCAGTAAACACCATCAGAGGGGGCTGAGCTGAGCTTTGGCATGGCACGTTCATCCAGGCTGTGGTTAGGTTTTACCATCTCATAAACAGGAAGGATGTTTGCAAGTCACCAGCTAAAAATGTGGGTAAGCGGCCATTGTTCCTGCTGGGCAAGCAGGCTCTGTCAGCGCGGGCTGCCCACACACCAGATCGGCGCTGCCGGGATCCTAATGCAAGGGATGAAATAGATCCTCAGCCCTGCGCAGCAGGGCGAAGCCAAGGGCTTTCCCCAGCCCTACGTCAGCAGCCAGCCAGCCCCAGGGAGTCCTTCCTCCCATGGGCGACCACTGGAAATGCTGAGAAGGGCTCTGACATCATGAGAAAACCTCTCAATAGCTCGTCGTCCAGCATCTTGTTTAATATACAAATAGGCTGGTATTTCCCTGGGGGAGGAATGGTTGTAGGAAAACCAGGGAATCTGCAGAATGAACTGTTTGCACCCAAAGTGGTTGCTTTCTGCTCAAACATCGAGGTGTGGCTCTCCAGCCTCTGGGGTAGGACCTGTTTATAAGACCCCTGCTCCCACGCATGCCACGTGCTGCGGCACCATACGACGCAGCCCCAATGCAATGCACCATACAGTGCAAAACTATACAGTGCAAAGCTCAACAGAGTGCTGTTGTACTCCACAAAGCCTGACACATGGTTTGGGTTTGGTGTCATCTGGGAAGAAACCACTGGCTTAATCCAAAGGCTGAAACCAGCTGCACCATGGAAAGGCACCATCTGCCCGCACTCCAAGACTATTTCCACGGTTTATAGTCCTTTAACAAGCTTCTCTCCTAGAGCACCACCTTTGCTGTGCTGCTCAGTGAGCTTAAATACCAAAATCTAAAATAAAAACTGGTGGATCAACATGGGACCAGGACCTCCATGTTGCCAGGTCATACAGGGGAACTTGGTGCCATGGTGTTTTCTGGGCCTGGGTTCACCAGGGCTTTTCCAGAAGATCATCATGCTCTGCAGAAAACCAGCTGCAACGCTAAAGTCAGGCTTTTGTTCATTTGCCTCTCACTTGTGAGCGCAAGGACTCAGGTCACTGAAAGGACGCCGCACGTGCTCCCGCAGCCGTGCCGCAGCGGGCTCCCAGCCCGAGCCCAGCTGAGATCCATCACAGCACCACCAACAGCCATTCTTTAAACAGGCAGGAGGATTTAGGAGACCAGTAATAGGATTATAAATCCTGTTCCCTTGGTCACCACCATTCACGAGAGCTCAGCCAGTAACTGAGCCCTTTAGAGTCCGTCCCATTACAGCTCTGCCATGTGCACGCTGAGTGCGGCCCTGATGGCTCTTCCCTGCCTCAGAAAACCCATATCTCTAAGGGATAGTATTGGAAATCACAAGCTATTTCTGTGCATTTTTAACAAAAGGGAGCTCACATCGTGGCCCTATGAGAGGGTCAGCAACCTCTGCGGTGCTCACCCACGCCAGCCTGTGCAGAATGGGCGACGGTAATCCACCTCCTGGGGTGGGTGAAGGCTGAGTCGGCCCAGGGCAGCGACTGCCACGTGTGAACCAGCCTGCAGATGAGTGTTCATCGCCTGTAACCTTCCTGCTGGCCTCAGGCTTCCCTCTCCCCTCCTGCCCAGCGATGGGGAGTTAGCTGGTCCCCATTTCCTGGTCTCAGCCCTCGGCTGAGTTTCAGGGGTGAACCAGGGCTTGGGGCTGGGGGGACACCAATGTCAGTTGAAACCAAGTTAGAAAAGACGGCGTCAAGATCTGGAAACCTGAAAGTGGCAGAGGTCAGCCCTCCAAAGCCATCAGTATCTTCATCTTTGCTCAAAGCTAGAAACCAGCTGTGTTTGCCTTGTGAACCAGACCTTCGGTGCCCTGGGCGAGTGCTCTGTCTTGTCCCTTCAGGGCGAGGGGCCAGACCCAGTAACGATGCAGCTATCGAGCAGTGATAACCTGGATTTAACCAAGTAATGGTATGGTCATGCTCCTTGTAAGCACACGAGTTCGTCTCAGAAAGGCATAAGAAAATCACCTTAAAATATTAAAAGCTTAAAACCATTTTCCTTATAGCAAGTGAATAGGGACCATGTTCACAAAAGTTTCTTCAAATCAAACATGTCTGGAATGGGATGACTTTACTGGAGTTACTAAATACTCAGTAACTGCTCAAACCAAGGAAAGACAATAGCATTTGTGGTGATGCTTAGGGTAGGTTTTGGGTTGTAAATGTAGGATGAAATATAGTCGCTTGCAGGACTGCAGATACGTTTTAGTTCCTGATTATGTGCCGTATCTGTACTTGCCTGAACAAGTTTTAAAGCTGGTTGTCCTGAGTGAATTACTACCTGGCAGTTCGTTAAGAATAGAAGGGTGAATGTTGACCTGGAGAAGTGTTCAGTATCAAAATCATTAGAGTTATGCTCCCTGGTGGAATAAAAAGGGATTATCCTGATCCGGTTCCTCCCCATCACTTGCTCACCTGGGTTTTGAAATATAAGGCTTCATCTTTTTGCCGGGCACTTTGTCAAATGCTGCGATCGGGGACAAGGACAGCCACCTTTTCCACAGACATATACGAACGTCCCCTTATTTATGCATCAAATCAATAACACAAAAGTATTTCCTCCTCTAAGTAAGAGCCCAAAGCCAAGCTGCTGTTTGCTGCCACCCACGTGCCTATGTGAGGCAGGGCTCTGGAGCCTGCCTGGGTTTTGCAACAGGATTTATCCAACAAGAGTGTTACTAACAGCAGGGAACAACACCTTTCCTCTGAGCTTGCAAGGGGCATTATAGACACAAATTCAATTAAACTTCACAGCAACCCTGGTGAGGCAGGCGGGCAGGGATTAGTCAAAGAATTAATTAGTAGAGAGAAGCCAAGTTAGACAACAGGTCTCTCGGTCTCTTCTACCCTGCCCTTGATACCAGTTTCTAGGTTAAACACATTATTTGTTGGGTTACATTAGAGCAGACGCCTGCAAGCCACCGTTGTGCACCTACCGCTGCACTAGGAACCTCCCGCACAGTCGCCCTCCCAGAGCCCGCTTCGGGGCCGTCAGCACGACGGGTGCCGGGGAAGGTCGCTGCGCCCCTCCTCGCAGGGGGGCACGAATATGGCACCCACCACACCTGCCCTAAGGAAACTTGCTGGCAACCCCTGTGTGCTCTGCTGGCACAGGCTGCGTTTGCAGAGGTGGTCAGAGGTGGCCACGGAGGCAGATCCAACGGCCAAGATACCCAAACCCAGACTGAAGCGGAGCACTGGGAACCAAAACCCTGATGAAAATCCCAACTACAGCCTAGCTCCTCTTAGGAGATGAGGACTTTCTCCCTGTTGTCCTAATAGCAGCACTTACTACAGCAGCAGTTTTTCTCCAGAAAACCCAGACAAAACCAAGATCTCTGTGTCTGGCTTTGCTGATACAAAAAGCAAATTACAGCTACTACCTGTAACTGTGGGTTTTCCATTGAAAGAGGCAAGACAGAAAAGGGAAGGACAATTTAGACCGATTTGAGAGATGGAGAAGCAAAACATGGATCCTGAGTCATTCATGGAGTAAGTTTACAGTGAAGCCTAAAAATAAACCCTGAACTTCCAAGCTGTTGCCTTAACTAGAAAGGCATCTCCTCTCTCTGGCCCCTGGCTCTAGTACTTGCTCTGTTGCCGCCTTTCCCACAGTTTGCAACCCTATAACGACAAGAAAACTTGCTCAAAGGTGCAACTGCATTTATTCAGCACAACTGTGCTTGTCTGGGTCTCTTCTACACAGAGATGAATCAAGGCAGGGAAGGGTTGGAGCACAGGGCACTGAAGGGAATGACATTACAGCTCTGTAATGTCATTTTTGCACCTCACTTTCCGTGATGGAACTCCAGTTTGAAGCTCATGCAACCAGTGCCCCCAGCACCGCCCCCTTGCATCCTCCAGCGTGAAACACAGGGTTACTCTTCCCCCCCCCCCCAAATTATAATTTTTTTTTAAAGTTATACTGTATTTCTGATCTGTAGAAACCCTGGCCAGCCCAAGAAATGCTGCCTCCCACAATTCCTCCTCCTCCGTCTTGGTCAAGCCAGCTCCCAGCTCCCCAGTTTTGTTCCCATGAGCTCAGTCTCTTCCACTCCCTCTGCTCCTGCGGGGCTCCCTCCCCGAGCAGCAGAGAGTGGCCACTTTCCACCACCTGGAAGGAGAAGCTGCTTGTCCCAGGGCTGTCGGGCTCCCAGGGCTCAGGCACCCATCTCCATAGGGCAGTGGAGGAAGGAGAAGACCACGAGGCTGGTTCCCTGCCACAAGGTAAAGGGGCTGTTGAATGGGAGCAGGCAGCAGGCAGGGGTCTGGCCCTGCTCACCTTCAGCTTCATGCAAATCAGGCAACATGCCAAAACAAAATGGGCACGGGCTTTACATTTAGTCTCCAGGTTTCTGTGTCCTTCACCCATACTCTTGTAAGAGGCCGTGTTCTTCCCTGGCTGCCACCCAGGGCGGGATGGCGGTAGCTCCTTGCAGGCTTTCAAACCAATGTTTCTGGGGATAAGGCTAGACTCCTGTTTCTCAGGACTTTCCAACAGACTAAATTTGGGGTTCCTACCAGGCTGATAAAGCACCTTTCCCCATCCATGCATCTCCCTGCTGTACTGCTCATCCGTGGCTCAACATTTGCCACCTTTTACTTTCACCTGGAAAGAGCCGACTGATGGGTGAGAGTGCGTCTGGTCCCATCACAACGGCACTCAGGTCGGGATTGCCTCCAGGGCTGGGGAGCTGCTGACTTCTGGGTGCCCAAGGGACAACGAGGTGCCTGGACATGGGTTCTTTTCCCCTGTGCCCAGGTGCTGGACTCAGACCTGCACGCTCCTCCACTCAGCACTCGCACAGACCCTGCTCCTGATGGAAAAGAAAAACCACAAAATATTCACGGGCAGGAAATTCACGGCAGTTTTTGCTGGACTTTCTTATGATTTATTACTTTAGGTGTAAATTCTTCCCCTACCTCCCCCTTGCACCCAACGGGGTTTGGCCACTTCAGCAGTGTAAAGAAGCCCATGTTTGGGAGATCCAGCCACCCGGGGTACTGGCAGGAGTGGCACCTAGTCGGAGCTTCCTTACAGCCCAGGGAGTCCCTGCCCGCAGGAACAACCCCTCGATAACACTGGAGGAACATAGAGAAACCCTGAAACTGCTGCAGCGCTGCTACCAGTAGCTCTGGGGACTTGGGACAGAACAGGAAGATGAGGAAGCTCAGGGTCTCGATCGTCAGCAGCCGCCCCAAGGGATCCCCCAGGAAGGTCTGGGGTGGCTCCCGGACCTTTCACACTCACTTGGTGCCCCAGCATTTTTGAAAGGAGTCAGCAAAGCTCCTCTTAAACTTGTCATTAGCAAACACATAAATCAGAGGATCCAGACAGGTGTTTGCCATGGTGAACACCCAGCTGACGTAGTAGGCAACTTCTGCGTGGTGCAAGAGCTTGCAAGACATGCCATAGTACTTCACAATGACACCTATGGTCCTGCAGATGTGCAGTGGGCCGAAGCAGACAGCAAAAATCACCATGTCTCTGGTGATTCTGCAGTGGGCCAAAGCAGACAGCAAAAGTCACCGTGTCTCTGTTACCATCTGCAGAGACCTGCTCTTCATCTTCTTGCCTCTGGAGCTTTTCTTTGCTGCTTTAGCAATGGCAGCTCCCAACAGAGATCTGCAAGTCAAGGAAATGGCAAAGGGCAGGAGGAAAGAGAGCACAAGCACAACTATGTTGTAGAAGAAGTAAACAGAGGGCAACTCTGATGAATATTTAGGCATTTTGCTGAGCCATCAATAACTGAATTCTTGAGGAAGAAGAAAGGCAGCTCTTGGACAAAGAGGATGAACCGGATGAACAAGCACAGCTTTCTCAAGAAGCTCCTCTTCTTCCAGAGGGACTTGCTCTGTACCGTACAAGGACAAAGTACCGGTGAATGCGGATGAGCATCGGGAGATAGGTGCTGCTGTACACGTGAGCACTGTGCAGGGGGACTTCGAACTGGCAGAGAAGCTGCCCAAATGGCCACGGGTTGCTGACGCTGAGGTAGGAAGTCCTGAGCAGAGCAACAGGGATGATAAGGACACCTCCCAGGACCAGGCTGAACTGCAGGATCACGCCTGAATCCCACTGTTTGATGCGGAAACAGAACACCCAGAAGCTCATGCCGTTCAGCAGGACACAGCCCAGCAGAAGGGTCCCCAGGGCAGGGACTGCGGGGTGCAGCCCCTGGGGCCCGCAGTCCATGCTGGTGGTCATGAAGGTGAGAGGCCAGCAGCTCCAAGGACTTAGGAGAACCCTCTGTGCTGACCTGCAAGGGGTGGGGTGGAAAAAAGAAAGCAGTGAAACTACCCGAGCTCATCGTCTTAGGGCTGAGCTGGATCAGAGGCAAAGGTGGCTGAAGCAGCAGAGGCAGGTTTTCAAATGATCCCTGATCCTGAAGATCTGTGGCCAAAAGTTGACCACTATTTATCCTAGCCTCCACAGGAGGAGACCTGGCAGGTGCAAGGGGCCAAGTCTTGCTTTTCACACACAAATATACGACCTCGTGGGAATCAGACTCAAACCTGCCATGCTCAGCTTGACTTTCTCTGGTTGTGCTGCAAAGGAAAGGGAAAGGGCTACAAAGGAACCACAGGAGCAGCTTAAATGTTCACCGCTACTTACTGCTGATGGGGGAAGATGAAATAGATGATGCAGGTACTGCTTGGCTCCAAAAGCCTGTGCATTTAAAATCACAAGTGAGATCCCAGCATCACCCACACTACAATTATTTCAGCCGGTTTTGTTACAGCGCAGTTGGCAAGCGGCTCACCGACCTACTCCCTCTCCCGCTGCCCTGCAGACAGAGCAAAGCCTACAAGCATCCAAAACAAGACTCTGGTTTGCAGACACGAGTTCCTCTGCATAAAGGACAAGAGAACAAACATTTGTGCTATGAATTCAGCATCAAAGATGCTTTTAGCCATTCTGGATCACCCCTTACACCACCAGCTGTCCCTCTGGGGTGGCTTCCAGCCACCGCCTTTGCTGGCTCCCAGGCTGGGAAAGCCAAAACCAGTAGAGAGAAATGCAAGGCCTGAATGAGAACGGAGACAATCTAAACACCATATATGTAAAAGAGTTTATTTGAAGTAAACATGACGATATTTACAGGGATAAATCCAGCATATGATCAGCAGAGCAAGGCATTCCTGTCCCTTCACCATTCCTTAAGGGTGCAGCAGTCAGGACATCTGCCTGCCCAGTTCAGGTCCATCTGTCCCGTTGAGGCTGGGAGCCCAGCTTGTGCAGTGAGGCCAGTCCTATCCTGCACCATTTCAGTAATTAATTTAAACACTTTTTGCACAGCAAGTGCTCTCAGCAAATTGACACACGCTCTAGCAGAAAAGCAGGGAGAACATCCAGCTGCACGTCCCCCGTAAGACCAGGGCAGACTCAACTCCAGGAAAGCAAAGTCCCCCACCACTCAGAAACGCTTTCTGAATATTTTCCTCCTGACCCCTTCTCCATTTGTTGCTCTGTTACTTGTGGATGTACCTGCATGTACTGGGATAGGCAGCGGACACCTCGGGAAATAGCCACAGGGTCACAGAGCTGAGGCACATCTTTGCAGAGAGTTTATGCTTTGAAAAGTGCAGAAAGTGTTAATTGGTACTTCTGTCTCCTCTTTCAAAAATATCCGATCACAAGGCATGAACTTCATCGCCCTTAACAGTAGAGGTCTACATCTGAGTTACTTCTCCAGCCTGCCTGGGATAGAGGATAGGGCACTTCAAGAGCACGGTTCAGCCAGCTTGCTTTGACGCTTAACTTTGGGGGAGGCAAATCACAGCCCCTCACGCGCCCCTCGTTGCAGCACAGGGGTCTGGATGCCTCGCTCAGGTGCAGAGCTCTGCCTTGGGCCAGGTGACTCCTGCCGTGGGTGACTGAACAAACACAGTGTCAACCGACAGGAACAATTTGCAAACAACTGAGAAGCAGACAAATGTGCAAATGTATCTGGTGGCTACTTCTGGATAATGAATGCATAATCTATTCCGACTCCCTTCCCTATCTACTTCTGGATAATGCGTCTGTGAGCCTGAGTCAGGTTTATAAATGGTTGGCAACGAGAAAAACAGGCTGCGTTTGAGCCAAACATTATGTTCAGCAAATAAGGCAGGCAGTTTTGCCATGGACAGTCGCTGTTAGAGCTCAGTGTCAGTATCCCTCCAGCGCTCAGCAATTTCCATCCTGCGTACAGCTGCTACGTGGGGTGGCAGGACGCGACAACTGGCTTTTGCCTCTAAAATCTAATTTTATGCCTAAACCGCCAACTCTAATAAAAGAGCAATACTGTATTCCTTTCCCATCTATCTGCTCATTAGAAAGTCGCTCTTACATTTGGCTTGACTGCTGGGAATGCTCCAAAGAAAGCTCATTACAAGGTCATTCCAGTAAACTGCATTCGGTGGCATAACTCTGAGTCACCGGTTCAGGGTGCTTTCCCCCTTCCACCCTGGAGTAACTCATTTAACAAGGGTGAAGAAAAGCAGAAAAACATTTACAGACTCCCAGTGTATGAGACTTAACGGGGAGCCAGCATTTCCAAAGTGTCGTGACTTCTGAGTGCCCCAGCGGAGGCAAGTTCTCCTGGGAACGGTGACAAACTGGACACCAAAGGTTTTCCAGTCAATTTGGGAAATGCTGCTTACCGGCCACGCAGTCCTCAAGTGGGAGGAGAGGAGCCTGAAACCATTTGGAGGCTTCCCAGGGTTGCCCATGCAGGAGCAAATTTCATTCTTCCCCCAAGAAATCTACTCTCCATCTACTCAGCCCTTTGGGAAGAAGAAAGAAAAGTCACTTCGCTGTGTTGGGTACCAAAAGCCTCGTCCCCCCTCCGGTGATCCCGCTGCTGGCTGACATGTCTCCAACCCTGGCTCCTCACCACCAGAGACAGGTTCCCAGGAGGAAGGGGCTCGTTCCTTCTCGGTTGTGCCAGGCTCAGTGAAGAGAAGAAAGCTGCAGGTTGCAGATCACGGTACCTGGAGGATGCTCTCATGCCGGCTGCTGCTGCGAGGTGGTAAGTCAGTGCAGACCTCGTGAGGGATGGTTGCCTCTGACTCAGTAATCTCTCCCCACGCTCCCCGGCAGATGCATCTTCACGCTTTCCGGATGATCCGCCCCGGTTTCCTCCAGTCCCTGTACCTCTCCCTGCGCACTGAGTGGACCAGAGGCCTGGAGAAGCCGGAGTGGTTTGATCTGGTGGCATTGCTAGTGAAGAACAAAGTGAGATATTGTTACTGGTGTGGGTCAGAGCTGGGGCACATCTCCTGCATCTAGTGGAGGCTCCTAAAAGGACAGGGTATTTTGGTCAGCAGAACCGGGTCCACCACCACTGCTGCCAAGAGAAGGGCCAGTGCCGGATCCTCCTGCAGCCCCTAATGCTCAAGGTGCCTGGACTACAGAGACCCACGGGTGAGCCTCTCCTATGCACGTGAAGTCGTGATGGGGACCCTCCCTGTCCCAGCTACTGGAGGTCTTGGAAACAGCTGCTGAACTACAAGTACACAAATGTGAGCTCAGAACCCCATAAACAGCCTGTCAGAGTCCCGAGGACCGTCCCATCTGGCCAGGTTGGTTACTGAAACCAAACCCCTTGGCTCTTCAAAATTTCCACTTCAAATACCTTTGAGCAGTTTTCCTTAAAACCACTAAACCCAACAACGTGCACACCTGGCACTTCTTTGGGGTTTTGCCACCCTTGTTACAGTCCGCGTTCTCTCAGGGTTATCCAGGGTGCGAACCAACCATGCCATGAAGCAACCACCCCACGATCAACCACGCCACGTGCAGAGACAGGCAGGACAGACTAGCAGAGCTGGCTCGGCTGCAGGAGCAGCGGGGCTGTGTTCACCTAGGGCTCTTCTGGGATGACTTAATGCTCAGGCCCACCTGCCCTGGGCATTTCTACTCTCCCTAGGCACTGTGTCCCAGCCTTTTCTTTCCTTCCTCCTGGCTACCACCTTCCCTACCCGTTTTTATATCTAGCTTTTGCAAAGATTGCAAAAAGACTGGCGCAGCGAACGTGCATGTTCTCCTGCCAGTGCAGAGGGTGATGCGAGGCACAACAGTGTCTGTAGGAATTTGCAGTGAAATTCATACGGGGTGAAGCGCGTCCCCTCCCCATCCCTGCAAAAAGGGTGGTGCAGCGGTGATCTCTGGGGCTGGCGATTAGAGATCTCCCCTCTTTCTAGATCCTGCTCAGAGACGTTCCTCCTGTGATCCCCAGTGGCTTTGTCAATAAAAATCATCCAGACACCATGTCCCCCCGTGCCCGTAAGCGGTGGAGGGGGACAGCGAGGAAAGGCTGGTGGAGAGCAGAAGTGACGTGGGACGCCAGAAGTGGCTGATGAATGGAGGCAGGGAGTGGGGGATCTGCCAGCCACTCCAGGAGCGGAGGAAGGCAGAGCTGGGGAAAAGCTGTGAATGTGAGAAAAAGTTGCTTTACAACAGAGCTTGTTACTATTCAACATCCACAAAAGGAGGAAGAGCCCTGAAATCCCTGCCTGTGCTGAGGGTACAGCCAAGAGACTGTTCTCTCATGTCCTAATTAGCTTGCTGCTTTATAACTTAATTTCCTAATTGGTTTTCAAGTTAATTACTTTTAACAAACAGGCTGGGGAGGTGGCAGCTCAGGCCTTGTGGAAAGAGATGAAGCTTCACCTCTACAGCACTGGCCCGGTTTCAGGCCATGCTGGGAAGCGAAGTGGCCTTACATCCACCTCTTCCAAGGAGGTCTGCCTTGCTGTTATCTCAGGGTTAAGCTCTTACAGGAAGGTTTTGGGTGACTTCCTTGGCAATGTCTGCAAATCCTCCCTAAAAGTCAATAAACGTGGGATCTCAGATCGCACCAGCCCCTCGCTTCATTCCTCCTAGCTCGAGATGGTACCCACGGCTCGATGGCTGCGTGCACAGTGGGAGCAGCCATCACGCTCCACCGCCGCTGACACCAGGGCTGAGCTCGGCTGGGTGCCCCAGATCCGTGCGTTCAATCTGGTGCAGGTGTGGGCGTACAGTCACTTTCTGTCAATTAAATCAAAGCTGATATCGCGGCTTTCTTTATGCTCCAATGCTGGCGCCGCATCAGCTGCAAGAGGACAGGTGATTCTCGGGCCAGGCTGCCATGGTACCTGGTCCAGCATTAAACCAACTGGTGCGAACCTCACTTTTGAGCTGGCTTTGTGCTGTGGTGCTCCTGACCTGACGCAAGGCATGAGGAAGCTTTTTTGCACTGCTGAGCTGTGGCTTGAACTCTTTGGAGAACCAGGCTACAGATGTCACAACTATTTCTGAGCATTTTCTAAGCACAAGCCTATACTGAAGGGCGCACATCTGGCTCCAGCTGTGCTCTCTGAGCACTGGAAAACCTGGCCTTGAGGGCTCATCACTCAAGAAAGCTTCAGCATTATTGCAGCGGGGGTGTATGAGCCCAGGCCACACCAGAATCACGGTGTCCACGCAGGACAATCTTAATTCCACTAAGAGGATCCCAATTCATCCTGTAATTTTCCAGTTCTCCAGGCTGCAGAGCTTCACCTGTTTATAGTGCAATCTGTGAACGATCCATGTGACACACACAGATCTGGTGGCTTTGCCTTCCCAAACTGGCTGGAGTCAGCTAGAGGAGCCGCAGGAGCAGGCATTAGGGCAGGGACAGGCTGGCAAAGCCTGCTGCGACAGCAGGCAGGGTGGGCTGCGCGTTCAGCTCAGATGGAGGCGGCTCGGATGCCCCCAGGGTGCGGGGCCCTGCACAAATCATCCGGCTTGGTCCCACCTCCCAGATGAGGCTGGGTTAGGTGGCAGCCCCTAGAGATTTTTGATTTTGATGGGGTCCCTAATTCCCTTAGGTTCTCTTTAAAAAAAAAAACAAACAATCAGTCCTATGACATTACGCTGGCTGCTTAATGCAAATTGTTTGGTGGCCTCTAGTAAACAAAATTATTCCATTAGGTTTTCTGCATTGCATCCTTTTGCTAGCATTGGGGTACCTCAGACCTCGGTGCAAGTTATTGTCCAATGCCTCCCTGCACTCCTCCCTGAAGACAGCAAGGAAATCTGCCTCTAACCTCAACTACGATCCAGCCAGCCCCAGCGCTTTCAAGCTATTTCTGCACTGGAGCTGTCTCCACCCATGGCTGCGTTCCCAGTGCAAATCATTTTACTTGTACAAGCAGACAGTGCAAGGTGCAGTTCAGCTTTGCTGGGCTGGAAATTCAGCCAGTGAATTTATCCCTGAACTGCGGACGAAGAGACTGGTATCTGCTGGCTACTGATTTTCAGCAAGTCGTGGGTACATCCCTGCACTACCGCTTTTCCTTGGTGGTCTTGTCTGTGGAGACACCTTTGGGGTGTGCGTGCAGCACCAAGCACAGTGGGGCTGGGATTGGGGCTGGGATTGCTGCACGTCAGAGGATTAGGGTAAGGAGTGAGCTGTGAGCTCAGCTCACTCGTGCTGCAGCTGTCAGACCTAGAGCAAACTGGGTCACAGGCATCTTTTTAGGTCCAAAGCGACGAGGTGTTGGTGTGCCATTGCCTGAGATCTGACAGGCTGTAAATTTTGGGTCCCGAGGTGCAAGTCTCTAACCACGCAGCCAATGGATAGCTGTCAAGATATCTTTCATTATAAGACCCTAACCATATTAAGACCACGATTACCCCAAACATTATTACAAGCGAACAAGACATGAACAATGTTTGCAGAAACATATTTGAATTTTAAGGACATGCAGCACTTTTCTTTTATGTCCTTATTTCTACAGCTCATTTTTGTTGTTGGGCAGAAAACAAGGAAGGGATTAGTGTAGTGGGCACAGCCCAGAGAGTGGGAGGAGGCGGCGAGATAGTGACATGCACGCTAGTGATTTAACATGAAATACTCTGATTGCAAAGAGTCTCTAGAGGTTTGTGCCTCATTGATGAATATCATGCATGAAGCGTAGCTCCTTGTGCTACCCACATTTTTCTCTTCCAGGTATGTTGATCGGGAACCTGAGTCACAGGAAATATACTGAGTTACAGCACATTTCCACACAAAAAAACCCAAATCACAGGCATATTTATCTGTGAGTGTGTCAAATGCACAGTATGTTCAGTCAAGCTCAAAAGATTAACGGACCTTAATCCTACCTCTGTGCGTTAATAGACAACAGATGATACACACACGCACACATCCATACGGACCGATGTATGTACACAAAAGGCAATCTTCCCCATCAAAACATACCTGAGCTATTCACCTTTTGGAAACATAATAGGCATTAACTCACCTGGAAGACCAAACTGGACCCGCCTGCTTCTTCGGCTTGGCTATCTGCTTCTGGTACTCCATCCAGCCACTCACCAGCTCGTGAAGGATCATCACGTAGAGAAGGAAAATAAGAATCCTGGGATCCATTCGTGGCACTTCGGGGTCTGCTTCATTGGGTACAGGTGACATTTGATCAAGAGCAATGGGAGGTCAGCCGGAGGGGTGCAGCTCCTGCGGGCAGGGCTCTCGGGAACGGGGGGGAGCTGGAGGGATGCAAAGGTCGCTGCTGGAGAGGAGCCTTGCAGGCTGGGTTTTGTGCAAAGTGAATTAATGCTGTGAAAATCTCCTGGGGGGATGAGAGGCTGGTGCCTATTGCATGAAGCAGCATAAACACAGCTGCAGAGGCTACGGACGGTTCCTTTAACAGGGTGGATCACATCTTCTGGGACTCCATCCCTTTTGTCTCCCTCTCACTCGTGCTTTGTCTGCATTACTCTGCAGCCATGAGCTTCCTACACTTTTATCGCAGGAGCAGCCCCGCTTCGGCAGCGCCCCGGTGATTGGCGGGGGGGAGAGTTGGCTGCCGTGCCCGCAAGCCGGCAACGGGAGCACTGTCTGGCTGCAAAGAATAAATTAAAACCCCCAGTCAATGACTAGGGATTCTCCGAGCTGTCTCTTCCCAGCGTCTCAGGATTTTGGGCTGCACTGAGCCAATGTTGATTGGGAGTGTTACTGAGTATTTTGCAGCTGAGAAATCTTTTCTTCTGCTTGCTTTTCTCACACTCTTATTTTGTTCTCCTCGTTATTATTCCTTACCTAAATCTTCAGCTGGCGGGGTACCTGATGTGCAGGAAACCCCTGGTGCCACAGCTTCCAGTCTTTTCCACACCACAGCTCCTCTCCCAGCCCCTCCAACTCTTTCTGTTTGGCAGCGTAGGATCTTGCTCAACTGGGATCTGCTTGTGACAGCAGGTCCCCTCCGTGTCTCCCTTCCCTCCCCCATGGAGAGCCTCTGGGCACGATGCAATACATGTGCCTGGTATTTCTAGCAGGATAAAAGCATAGCCCAGTCTTGTTTAGACACTTGTATAAATAGAACAAAAAAAAAAAAGCCCTTTTTTCAGCATTTAACATCAAGCCTTATCAATATCAACTTGTGTTTCTAAGAGCATCTTTCACAAAATTCATGTTATTCCAGTGAAATCTTTCTGTAAGCCCTCAACAATTATTTAATTATCAGGATCATCTAGAAGCAAGAAGGCAGATTGACCAACCTACCTTTGCTTAATGGAGCTGTGCCAATTCAGTGCAGAAAAGGAGGCCCAGATGAGGGACAAATACAGTGACCCTCATGGCCTTCAACTCCACAGCTCCTACATAAACAGACGGACTGCTGGGCTTGCTAACACGGTGCAGGGTTCGGCACGCTGGTCGGGGTGATTCTTCAAGGACAGGCATGACAGCCACATAATACACAATCTCACAATAAACTTACCATGAGGACGTTTCTTCTCCACTAACTCAGGTTATGTACCTGTGGGTTTAACACTTGAGGTTAGATGTTTCTTAGAAACTTTTGCCCTTTGGTATATAACCGCAGACATGTGCGCAGAAGCCGGGGATTTTGATAGTTTTGTATCAAGTACAAATTTAATGCACATTAGGGGATGCTAATTACACAGTAGGTCTGCACATTAAATAAACCCAATGGCAGCAGCAACGTCCCAGTCAAATGTGCACCTCAAAGTACTGTGTGACTTTTCTTCAGCTAACTAATGTTCTTTCATTTACGAGTCCAGAAGTGCTGAGTAACTCTCTAAATTGAGAGGAGAAGATCTCATGGATGGGAGTGAGCAAGTGAATGAAACAAGCAAGGACTGGAGGTGTTCTAGCAGCTACGAAAATGGGAATACTTGAAGTTCTCCACGAAGGGATAGTGGAGCCGTTCCTATAGCAACAGAGACAGTTGCCAGGCTGCGGGAGATGGGTTCTGATGTATGGTACAAGTCATACGTAGCGAGGGATTTCAGACTAAAGACAACACTGATATGTTATACATATGCAATTTTTAATGAGTAAAGACAACGTGACTCCTTTGTTCCAGGGGAGAGCAACTTTTTACACAAAATCAAAGAGAGAAATTATTGGGGTAAGAGTGGCAGGATAACTCATTACAACTTACTCCTAGTTTTGTATTAGGGGCTCCATCTTATGAATACTAAATAATTTTTAAAAATCTGCTTCTTGTTGAACATTACAGCTCGATTGACTCATGCTCCTTTTAAAATCCCAACAGACCGCAGACTGCCTCTGCCCTGCCTCTGCTCTTTTACCATCCTCAATACTCAAGCAAACACAGTCTAGGTCTGAAAATCTTCTCAAGCCTTTAAAAAGTTACCTGAACTTCAACACACAATTTTTTGTTAAAAATGTCACCAATTCATCCTCAACACTACGTAACGTAGAAAAGCCAATAACCCGGGAGTTATCGCCAGAGCCAACAGCTCTTAATACAGCAGTTTCCAAACAGCTCGGTGACTAGTCACGAGCTGTAAGTTCTTTGACACATGACTCACAAAAGGAACTGGAAAGGCTGATTTTGGAGTGATGAAAGCCCCAGTTGGGAGGGCAGGGTGGGGCGGGGGCTAGCCGTAGGGGAGGGGGAGGGCCCCTCCGGCGGCCGCGAGGTACGGGGGTACAGGACCCTCCCTACAGCAGTGGGGCTCCCAAAGACCCCCCCGTGAAGCTGCGGGCGTTTCCCCTCTGCCCCCCAAGTCCGCACTGGCGCATAAATTCAGCCCGAGGGCACAGCTTCGGGATTGTCCTGGAGAGGTTTGGTGGCAGTGGAAGAACCTGCACGAGTCCTTCAATTTGTGCAAATAACCTCCGAGTGGAGTCAAGAAGCAGTTAGCAAACTCACTGGGGACTCCTAAGGGTCTGGAGCAAATATGAACTGGGCTGTTGCACACTTTGATAGTCATCAGTACAAGACAGATATGCCATAAAACACGTATTCAAGACTATCGCATAACATAGGCACCTGAGTGCTGAAACAGACCTTACCTGCAGACCAGAGCCTTGATCTGCTTCTCAAGTTGTCCATTGTTCTGCAAATGGTTTTAATTAAAAGCCAGCACTCCTCAGATACATCATCTCTCTCTCCTGCCATTTTCAGACAACTCTGTACAAAAATGACAAGTAGGTCAAATATGGATGTAGGCTGTGTGAAAGAAGTGGCACGGAAAAACGTTCCCCAAGCCTGAAGTGAGAGGGGAGCAGGACCTGCGATGACAGGAGAGAGCCTGGGACTCAGGTAGGCTCTAAAGAACGAAGAAAATGAAAAGCAGGCTCTGGGGTGCAAAGCAGTCTGCCCCAGTTTTGGTGGGGCAGAAACCCCTGCAGAGGACAACTCTTTCAGCTCAGTTTAAGCAGCCACAAAAGGAATGGCGACATAGCTGAGCCACTGATAAACTCTCATTCTGAAGCAGTGGAAGCAGCAGCGTGTGCAGGTTTGCAATTCCTTTGTGAAACCAGGGTGGAAATGAGGCCAGGCTCCTTCGTCCAAGGCATTCAGTCCAGCTAGCTGGGCTGGAAGAAAAACCCAGAATACTTGAGTCGTCACCGAGCCCTTCATTCCTTGCAAGTGGCACAAAGCACCTCCGCCAGCCTGACTGCTGCAGCGTTCCCATTCTTTTGGGCTGTGTATTGTTAGAGCAAAGGCACTGAGGAACAGAACTGCGTCATTCGGCTACTCAAAGCCTATTTCCCTCTTTGGTGGATGACAATCTAGGCCCCTCTACCACCAAAGAGATTTTAAAAAATGGAGATGGTAGGTGCCAGTTAGTATTTATATTCATTGCAGCCCCAAGAGCACACTGCAACACCAACGATCACCTTCCTTCAGGCTCCTTGGCAGCACCCATCTCCCCATTCTTCCACTTGGAAGATGGCATAACTGACTAACAAACCGGAAAATCCACCCTTCCGAAGGCTCACCATTGACCCAGAACTCACACAATCTCCAACCTGCACCACAGAAAGGCAGCAATAATTGTTTTGTTACAGTAAATCAGGGTTGACCTAAACTGTGTGTTTGACTTGTTGCAGGTACTGGCTTTTTAGAAGGAAGTTCTGAGCTTCACTGAAAAGACAGTGATCTGCATTCCCCCTGTACGGGGCCCAAAGCCTGCAGGGATTCCTCTAGCTAACAGGATAGTCAAGGACTGGAAACATCAAACTTCCCCCACCCAGGCCAAACTGAAAGATCAGGTTCTTAAAACAGCCCACAGGGTCATGGTCCAAAATTCCTGTGGAGCCCAGAAGGTCCAGTGATCCCCCCAGGTCGCAGTCAGGCCACAAGCATCTGCAAGTGGAAGTACCTCCACCTAGACACAGTGCTAGTAAAGGTGGATCTGAGGTCCTAGGGTCTGGTGTCTTCAAATACCCCAAGCAGGATCCTGTTAGCTGCAGGGGTGCTTCCCGCATCTCCATACACACTTGTCCTCAGCCAAAGCCCATGAATGCCGTTCTGCCGGGACAAGTGAGATGGAGAACAGATTCCCTTCTCTGCCCTTTGGCAGCTCTTCAAGGAACCTGCTTGTAAAAAACCCTCTGTAATTATATGATTATTCATTAGAGATTAAACAGAGACCACGGTGCTCATTTGGAGTAGGCCGTGGGTTGGTAACAAATCTGGCTGTGACCTACTGGACCAGATTGTGTTGCTGGGTTTTGTTGTTGCTACCCAGGCTTCATTTCACAAGTCAGTAATGACTCTGGCCCAGTGACCCTGACATCTTGAATGAGGCTTCATGTGCAGTTCAGGGGTATAAACTTCTCCAGCAGACACATCTCTCTCTCTTTCCTCTCTCATTCACATGCAGCATCTCCTTCCTAACCTCAGAAGTCAAACAGATCTGGAACCAGAGGGGAAAGCAGAAATACAACTGCAAATAGAGCCAGAAGAGAGCAGATCTCAGCCTTCACAGTGGATAGGAAAATGGATTTTCAGAGTTAAAAAGAAAAAGAAGTACTGCAGAATCTGTCAGCACCTTCCATAGCCTCATACGAGTCAACAGTTAATAAAAGACAAAGAACAGATGCTCTGAGACATATTTCTTCTGAAGATTTTTAATTGCTCCTACCTATAAATGTGGTTGAAAAAGTAGTAATATGAAACTTGCACTCTTAATCATCAGATTGCTTTGTATCAGATTGCTAATGACTCACCACTAGGATTTTATAAACATTTCACCACTTTTTAATTCTGTTAACCCTGATCAGCCAACACAGCATGGCACAGCAAACTGATGCTAGTCTGAGGGGAAAAAAAAAATGTTAAAAACTACTACTACTACTAAGTGTCTCCTGAGTTCTGGACTTTTCCTATGACAACGGCACAGGAACCATCAAGGGTTTAGTCTGACTCAAGTTGGAAGGCTGGTTACAGGAATTATCTTTCTTTCCTCCTTGCCATAGAACTGACATTCACAGAACCTGCAGAACGAGGAAAGAAAGACACGGATACTCGCTTCTGGGCTGCTGCCTTTAACGCAAGCAGATGCAGAAGCTGTGGTCTAATACTGATGCTTTTCCTCGTTCCTGAGCACAGGCCATGCTGATCAGGAGAAGCAGCAACCTGAACTCATCTCAGCGTGGCAGTCTGTGAGCCCAGGTGAGATACCTTTGCCCCTTGTGCAATTGTTTTGCAAGAAAAGGAAGCTGGTTTCACTGTGCCCAGTTGGTCAGCTTTGTCCTTACCATCAAACTCCCTTTGCAGGTCCCGCAGGCCAAAATCCACCCACACAGATCACTTAGTTGCTTTCTGTGAAGTTAGCCTTCCAGCAGGAATGACCTCGTTATCTTTAGTATGCTCTCTACATGCAAATGGATGCTCCTCTGGTCACCGATGGTCCTGCTTGCACTACAGAGGATGGTATTAGCCAGGTTTAAAACCTGATTCCCCTGGAAAGCAAGAAACTTTCCAACATCAGTGCCTCCTGCCAGAAAAGTCTCATTATTAGGCGCTGACATACAAACCCAGCACAAAGCTAGAGGCATCTTGTGAGCGAGTTCCCAGCACACAAGACTGACAATAGGCAAGGACAAGCTGCTCACAACGTGTGTGAAGCCCAGGTCCATGAACACCCCAAGCTGAGCTGTGCTTTGCCCCCAGGCAGAGGGCACCAAGCTGTAAAGGCAGCAAGAGCTGGGGCTTGAGCGCACACAGCCACACATCACCCCTCTCTCTGCCCAGCCAAGCCACCAAAGCAGGACCCAGCTGCATGTCCCGCTACCCTGGCCATGAAAGCACCGAGTGTCAGCCTCCCTCAGGAACCCGGCCGGAGGAAAGGGTTAAGGTGCCTGCCCTCACCTAGATGGGAAAGATCTCTGCCATTTACACTGCCTGGGTCTGCTGGGATCAGATAAGGGAGAGGAGACAGCAGAGAAGACAACAGAGCTGAAGATGATGGCAATAAGTGCCAGGTGCCCCAGGGCAAGGAGAAGAGAGGACCTGGGAAAGAGCAGTGAACGCAGAGGATGTCCATGAATGGTAAAGTCCAGAGCAACCACAGTGCTGAAACCCTGTCTGACAACACTGCTAGTGACCTGAACTTGGGCGGAGCTGCCCTTAACCCCTGTTTTATACCCACCTGAAGCTCTGAGAAGCTGACTTGCCCCTTGTTTTTAATGCTAAGCCTGGCTCCGGTGGAGGGAGAGTGCTGGCAAGGATACCCAGAGCATGGCTGTGGGTTCAGAGCCATGGGGACAGAGCTTGGACAGGTCCACAAGCCCTGCTGGGCTCAGCCTTTATTAACATAACAGCCTGACCAGGAAATAAAGGTGAGAAAGCAAGCTGGAGAATGCAGAGAGCTCTGCAGGTCGCAGCGGGATCTATCAGAGCTGCAAAGATAACTGCGCAGAAATATGTACTCCTCCTGAAAAGCTGCTCCATCGAGACATCTCTCCAGAGAGACAGCTACATTAATAATGGCATTTGTATGCCAGGACAGACTTCTTACGGCTGTACAAAAGAAAACATAAAGCAGCATCTGTGTGTCATCCATCAAAATTGCAAGAAAGACCAGAGGCTCTCTAAATCACCCTGTCTTGTTCAGTCTCCTCTCTGCTTCTGGGAGGGACCCAGAGCACTTGGGTGCAGGCTGCAGCACTGCTCCTGCCCCACACAGCCCCGCCGCTGGTCACCTCCAAACAGCACCTCCCTTCGACTGAGACACAACCCTGGCATGGAGAGATCCAAAATATTACGTAGAGCATCTAGAAGTACCTTTGTATGCACCCTCAGGCAAAATCTCTGGTGTTCTCCACCCTGAAATGGCTGAACTCTTCTGAAAAAGGAATAAACAACATTTTTCATGTCACTTCATTTTCTGGGCTAGATACAACTCTTCCAAAGTCAAAGCAAACTCATCTCAAGGGAAGCTGGAGAAGGGGAGCCTCACTTACAGGGACAGTCGCATACCAACTCTCCCACCATGCACAACTCGTCAGAATTAACCTAAAGGTGACTGTAAAGCCTGAGCCATAGAGCAGCTCCACCAGAAAAGTACCTTGAAGAGTGATAATTCAGTTTTCTGCCGTGCAGCATCTGCTCCAGACTTTGTTAGACACTCCTTTTAAATGCCCGTCTTCCCTCCAGCCATCTGCATCACAACCCATTGTTCCCCACTTTTCCAATGGATCCACTGCCCTCAGCACGAAGGAGAACATGGTGTTCTGCCAACAAGCAGATGCTTTTGAGCATTCAGACTTGCAAAGATGCATGACAATGCCTTCCAGTTGCTGGGTTCCCACCTCTTATTCTCCTTTAAGTCTAGCAGCCTAAAGTCTTAAAAACAGCCTAGCAGAGCCCGCCCTTACAAGGGTCCCAGCTGCGACTTCTGTGGGACTATTTGGGAAATAGTGGCAATGGGTTGGAAACCAGAAGTTGGCAACCAGTGCTCTCCAGGAGGATGATTTCATGGCTATTCTTTTCCACCAACTTAGGTTTAATCCAGAGAAGCGCAGGAGTTGCAGGCTGTCAGAATCCAGCCCTCTTTTTGAACAAGAGGCTTCCTTTTATGGGTGGAAATCGGTGCAATGGAGTTTCTCACTGCATCCCTAATGATCCTGCTGAGGCCACAGCACAACCGAAGGGTTCCCCAAAAGAAAGACTTCTGAATGCACTGTCATAACAGTAGCTATACCCGACCTGCCAAGCTCCCCAGTTTCCTTGTTGTCCTCCCACTGCTTCAGAGCAAAGGAGGCGTAAGTAATAAAATGTCTACATTTTTGAGACTTCTCCTAAAGGTACTGGGTGGACACACATGGTCCCTTGTCAAAAGTCCAAGGTTTAAATGCCTAAATTGGGTGGATCTCAGTGGGAAATCAGGCACCTAAGTAGTAGGGAAGTACTAAAATACCTTTTTATTTCTTAAGGTAAAATGCTCATGTTCATTTTGAGCACGTTCCAGCCAAGCAGGACTTGAGTAGATGTCACCAAGGCACTGCAACAGCAACAGCAAGAACCACACCAGTGTCTTCTTCCCAACTGCCAGGTTGTGGTGTGGCTCTGCAGGCAGGGAGTGTGCTGCTACCCCACTGCTCCTCTTTTCTTTCCTCCAGGAAAAATCCACTAAGCAACACACCTGGTGAACTGCAGGAAGATTTTTCAAGGCCAGGCACATCTCACAGCACATCTGAGCTGATGCACCAGGTCAGCAAGCTAGTGCTGGTCAGTGAAAGGCTGTGCATCTGCCAAGCGAAAGGACATGCCCTTCCCAAAAAAAGAGCAGTAAACCCAAGACAGAGGTGTCACCCCAGCCTCAGGGAGCTCCAGGGAAGCAGGAACAGACCTGCTGAACTGCAGACAAAGCCAGGATGGTCAGGACCCCCAAGAGCACAGGACAACCAGGGCGATGGTCACATCACACCCCGGTTTGATCTCCCACTCACACCAGACGAAGGTGCACATTGGGAACTAGTACCTACCATGCAGTTTTGCACTTCTCCACAGCAGAAGTCTCATCAGGCCAGGAAGACATATCTACCTACTTCCATCGCACACTGCCCCAGTAGCCAACCTTTGAAATCATAGCGAGAATGATCTGGTGGGTCTCCAGGCACTCCAGCAGTAAGGAGAAAGGCTCAGGAAGGCTGTTTACTCTGGGACTGACAACCTCTGCCCCTTCCAGGGAGCCCCTCAGGACCTGCAGTCCTTCCATTGTCCGGTGATTAACAGGTACAGCAGAGGAGGTAACGAAGGACACATCATGTGAAAACACCATGGATGCTTCTCTGTGGTCCCGTGGCTGCTGAAATTATTAACATCAAAGAAACTGACAATTTATTTTTTGTAGCTTTAAATGTTCGAGAAAGGAAGTGCTGTGATTTTTGTATTTGCCATTAACTTTTCTGACCACGCTCACTTTGATGTGTTTTTCAGACCCATTCCCTGAAGCACTACCGGTAAGGAACCTGCTGGGACGGTGTTTGGGGCAGCACAGAGCCTCCCTGCAGGAACCCACCTCTGCCACTCCAGAGTGCTTTTGGGAAGGAGAGGAGGGCTGGTCACTTGTAAGCCTGATGCCCTGCTCCTTGCTTTGGCCAAAAATCGAGCTTTACTTGAGGCAGCACAGTGGGCTGAGACATGAAATTAAAAGAATTCTTTACTGTGAGGGTGGTGAGATGCTGGAACAGGTTGCCCAGAGAAATTGTGGATGTCCCCTCCCTGGAAGCGTTCAGGTCAGGTTGGATGGGGCTTGGAGCAACCTGATCTAGTGGAAGGTGCTCCTGCCCATGGCAGGGGGGGTGGAACTAGATGATCTTTGAAAGTCCCAAACCATTCTATGATTCTATGGTAAGAACAAGAGGGGATTGATATTTGCTTCTAGCATTACAGGTGAAAGACATGATGGGCCCAAGTCTTGTAGCCAAGTTTAAGACAGGGTTGATGACCGTAAAGTATCATTTCCCTTATGCAGGGCTATGCCAACACCTGCTCAGCCTTGAAAGATGAAAGCTGGTCCCTGGCGATTGCTGACAACTCTCCATCTGCCACTCCACCAGCAAGGCAGGGCCGCATGGCCTAGGAAGTGGTGAGGGAGCTGGCAGCAGTGACCAGTTCATCCACCCCAGCAGAGCAGACTCCAGTTGGCCTGCTGGGACCTGTGCTCCAGAGCCAGATGCACGGGGACCACAGGGTGAAGTTCAGGACAACCCGAGTTTTGTGTTCACCTCTGCAAGAAGACAGGCCAGACGTGGAGGTGATGCATGTTCTCAAACCTGGCCACTTTAGCTCAGCAAAGGAATCAAACAGCTCTTGTGCAGGATGTGTTCTGCCACTTCCTCCCCTCGCTGTACTCACTGCTGGAATCCTCTTTTGGTCTTGGGGAGAAACCTCCAAGGTCTCCCTCATACCTGGTCTCTCTTTCAGTTCAACGCCTAAGCCATAGCCATTTCTGAGGTTGGACTAACACCTTTCTTTGCCCTGTTGTTAAGAGATTCCACTGCTTTGGATTGCAGTTAAATGCACAGAAATTGGGAAAAAAATTATTTCCTCTGGATTTCAGCCATTTCCTTTCTTAAAGTACTTGCAAGAGAGTCAAGATAATGAATCTCCAACATCCCAGAGCTGGAATTTCAGCCCAACCCATCACCTTGCTTTGGGAACTGATGTTCTCACACGCCGAGAAAGTTCCCAGTATCACACTCCAATGGAGCAGAGCGCAGACACCCCAGACCAGCACGGTGAATTGAAACCAGACTCCTGAACCAAACACGCTACTGCTTTCAGCAGGAAGCAGTCTAATCAGCACTGCACGTGCACATTAACTTCTTATAACTCAATTATCTTCAAAGTTAAACCTATGGCAGGTTTCCTTTACACTGCTGTATAGAGAGAAGGCCAGGAATCAGCTGAAAACCAAACAGTTCCCGGCAAAACAGAGAGGACTCTCAATAGCTGATGGGTATCCAGGGCGTCTTCATATTCTTTCTGGCCAAGCAGATTTGTTTGGTCTTCTTTTATCTTAGTCCACAAAGAGCTATCCTACATCAAATCAATACGTCAAGTGGAATCTAGCTGTGTTTTCAAATGATGCTAGGCATGCTTTGGGTGCCATGTAGTTTGGCAGTAAATAATATTTCACTATAGTAATCGTCTTTTCCACTAATTTTATGTAAGACCTGGTTCCTCTGCTAGCACAGGCCTCAGTACCTGGCTGCTTCTATTGACTACTGCAGTTACAGTGCTCTATCAATCCTCTAACGTAGCTCAACCCAAATTATTTGTTTCACAGCTCAATGTAAAATTTCACTTAAATGTTAACCATCCAAAAAGCCTGAAGAACCTCTCTGGGCTATTAGTTCCTCTGATCCCTCAGGAAAAGCACACAGAGAGGACCAGATTGCTCAAGCTAATTAGAATTCATTGTAAAAATTCACTCCCCAGTCGGGCAGGCAGGTTTGGAGAGAATACACGTTTTTTCGTATCGCAGGTATCGCGCCCCTCTTCTAAAGACAAACTGTGACATAAGTGTAAACAGGGAGGGATTCCAGCTCCCTGTTCCATGCCAAACGGGGAGGGATTTCAAGCCCAGGCATGTGGCAGGCAGGACAGGCAGGGCAGCCGGGTGCACTACCCTCTAGTGTGCACCCACAGCAGTGCACGCCTCTTGCACACTCCACCTCAGCCGGTGTCGTTTACACAGTACAGAGGCACTGTAAAAAAGATGGAGATTAAAAAAAAAAGAATTCTCTTACACAGTCCAGCTGTACTTCACGTGGTAGTTGTGCCGCAGGACAGCACCATCCGATACAACAGCATCTGGAGGAGTAGAAGAGAGTGAACTCCTGCAAGCAGGAACCCCAGAGCAGAACCCAGCACAGGCAACGGCCAGTGTCTGCCCTGGGATTCAATTTCTGGGATTTCTCAGTTTCAAAGAAGGGCAACGAAGCTGGTGAAGGGTCTCAAGCACCATGATGAGGAACAGCTGAGGGACCTGGGGTTGTTTAGCCTGGAGAAAAGGAGGCTGAGGGGAGACCTCATCGCTCTCTACAACTGCCTGAAAGGAGGTTGTAGCGAGGTGGGGGTCGGTCTCTTCTCCCAAGTAACAAGTGATAGGACAAGAGGAAATGGCCTCAAGTTGCGCCAGGGGAGGTTTAGATTGGATATTAGGAAAAATTTCTTCACTGAAAGGGTGGTCAAGCATTGGAACAGGCTGCCCAGGGAAGTGGTGGAGTCCCCATCCCTGGAGGTATTTAAAGGACGTTTGGGTGAGGTGCTTAGGGACACGGTGTAGCGGTGGGCTGGGCAGTGCTAGGTTAACGGTTGGACTCGATGATCTTAAAGGTCTTTTCCAACCTAAACAATTCTATGATTCTATGATTCTTTGTGGATCTAAAAACCTGGAAAAACATCACCAGCATGTTATCTCAGTACTGTGGGTACAGGCTGAAACACAAGAGGTCTTTCTACCAAGTAGTAAATCACACAGTCAGCCTGAATTAGAAGTTCATGCTGCAAGAGAGTACCGAGTCAGCACGCGATACAAGGGAAACCTTTAGTGACAGAGAGAATCGCCAACACAAACCTAAAATAACCCTCGAGTCTGAGCAGAGCATGGGCCCGAGTACATTCATTGCAAAAGGTTCGCCAGTAGCGTGGGATGTTATTTTGTGTAAGTTACCATGGCAGTTTAAACAGTTTAAAAACAAAACTTTGCAAGAAAGACCCAATTGTTATACCCAGTTCCTGTTTCCAACAAGTCCAATGCCAGAAGTGCCGAGAGCCTACCAAAGGCAATACGGACCCCAGGAGTTAAGGTGCACAAAGGCAGTGTGGACCAGAGGACAGTGCCCTTGTCTCATACACAAACCTAACCCACCTTCCCAGCTCTCTCACAAGATACAGACAATTCCCTGCAGAAAACGAGAAATGAAGCACGGAGGCGATGAAAAGAGGCAACACTCACTTTCCTTGCGCAGCACATGAGAGCTCAGGAGGAAGACAACCATGCAAAGAGGAAGTCAGCAGCTTTGGGGAGGGATTTCCAGCTCTACTTAACTAGTGTCTGTTTCTTTCTCTTTTTTTTTTTGGCCACGGCTTCAGGAAATGGAAAAGTCTCATGAGCATGACTTGGCACTGGGAGTGCTCAAGTCCCAGGAAACAAGGGGTGATGGGGAAAAAAAAATATCCATCATATCCATGACAGACAAGACAGTGACAGGGCATGGCCGGCATGGATGGGTAAATTCCAAGGGTTAATTGTGCCTGACAAACCCAATAACCTTCTACGAAGAGATGCCTGGCTTGGTGGATGGGAGGAGTGCAGTGAGTAGCTTACCTTGACTTCAAACAGCTTTTGGCACATCTGTCTGAAGAATCCATATAGCCAAATCGTTTTGATACAGTTCAGATAGCTGCATGGAAAACTGGCAGGACACCGGGCTCAGAGGGTTCTGATCAACAGCACAAAGTCCAACTGGCAGCCCATTACTCATGGCATTCCTCAGGGGTCATTAATGGGGCTAATATTGTTTAATGCCTCTATTTACTACCTGAAGACAGAATACGCCTTCAGCAAGTTTGCAAATGATACCAAGTTGTGGGCATGGCTGATACGCTGGGCAGGGCTGCTCTTCAAAGGGACCTCCCTCCCTCAGCAGGCTGGAGAAATGGCTGACAAACCTCATGAAACTCAACAAAGGAAAATACAAATTCCTGCTCTTGAGCAACCTCACCTAGGCTGGCCTTGCTCTGAGTCAGGGGGTGGATGACAGACCCTCAGAGGTCCCTTCCAACCTGAATTATTCTGCGATTCAGAATAATTCATGTAGGCAGCTTCCTGCTTACAGAGAACTGGCGAGATTCTTTTCAGGCATATTGTACCTGCTGTGTAAAGTCCGTTGTAAACTCACTCAACTCATTCTTCTCCCATGCCCATCTTCCTGCACGCTCTACCTGAGGCTTACTCTGAGGCAGCAATAAAAGCAGAACAGGAATTCACTGTAAGAGTACAGAGAACGACACAAATGAGCCATGAAGAACAGCCTGTTTTTTCAAAGACAGAATTGCACTCCACCTACACTCAAATCCTATTGTCATTTGGGAACATGCTAGTCTTTGTTTTCTTCACTGGCTCCAGGATTCATTTCAAGCTACTCCTTTGGAGAAAAGTGGGGAGAAAAGGAGAGAGAATGATTCCGTTTCTGGCCTTCTTTGTAAGAGCCTAGCTGAGAAGATGGCTGTTCACTGGTTCTTGGTCTACTGACAGTGGTGGACATCTCTGACTAATGCAGCATGTCTTACCATGTACCAAAAGAGCTAGAACCTCAAACAGGAAAATTGTATCAGTGGAGCTTATCTCCTCTGACATTTCCTTCTGTTGAGCATCTTCTCCAAAGACCCAGACGAGCAAACTAACGGCTGAAGAAAACTATGGTTAGCCTTCAGGAGTTCACACTACCTGCTCTACCATAATGGAGTTAAACACTCATTTATCAGTTCTTAAAGTAGAGTTTAAAAATACAAGATGCCAAGCTTAAAAATATGTGTTTTCTTTTGGAAAAAAAAAAAGTACAGTCAGATTTTAAGTGGATCTACAAGAAGACACTCAGCTATCTTTAAGAAAAGTAAACCTTTGCAATGCACTGCTTACAGAGTTTTCTAACCAGCAAGAGCCAGTGAGTTGGGTAAACTGCAGTGTTTCCTGAAAGAGTTTCAGTGGCTTTTTTTTGTTTCCACCCTGCAGGCAGAGACACTTGAAAGGCAGTACAGTGCCTTCACGCTGCAGAGCACTGGGTTAATTCTTCTCCTGTCTCACTCTTGCACTACAGATATAGCTCAGCGTGAGGCTGGTGTGGGCACAGTGGGCAAGGGCAGTTCCATGGAGGGAGTCTCAGTCACTTCGGCTGGACTTGGCTTGCGAAGCTCCAGTTTCTCAGTGAGTTGGTTATAAAGCTCCTTCACAGCTTCCCCACTCTGCACAATGAGAATTAGGGAGGGGAAAACCAGAAAAGTCAGACTTCATTCTAGCTGCTACTAGCTCGAACACTTAAGTATGCAATTACCCTGTGTGTTTTAACACAAACCAACACAGAAAGAGGAAGTTACCCAGTAATTAAGACACAGCTTGGTACACTTGGAAAGCAGAGCTCATGTTCCGTTAAGCAACGTCTGGAAAGGCAGCTGGTTTCATTTGCAATTTTCCCTTTCTCATGCTTTCCTTCTTACCTGTTTGGTGGGTTCCAAAGCCTTCTGGAGAGACTCTAATTTGGCAGGCGCCACTTTGTGATGCAGATGAAGCAGGAGTCTTAGCACATGTCTATGTACATTCTCCTTTCTGCAAAAAGCAATTTTAAAGCAGAGTAACTGATATAAACAAACACCATCTTGAGAACAAGAAAGCTACAGCAACACTACCAGACTAATCCACACACCCACAGACCAGCAGCTTTGTTATAATTTTCCAAAATACCTGGGAATCGTAGCCTGTGTGCTACAAAGCACTAACCCTGCCTTAGATTTTCAAGCAATTCATGTAATTATTCAACAGGAGTGGACTAACTGTAGCAACCACGAGGAAGGAGGGGGAGATTTTAAGCACAGACTGTAGCACGTGGCAGCAGCTGGTCTCTCTGTTAGGCCACATGCAGATGCAGGAGGATGTCTGCCCCTCCGTACGTGTGGAGGAAGTGGTAGCAGCAGCAGCACATGCTGCTATGCCTGAACAGCAGTTCTAATCACTTTTGGGGAAGCCTACTGGAAGTTAGATCTGGTCTGCAGGCCACCAGTTGAACCACACTGACTTAACAGAATTAACAGATACAAATAGATTTTCTGTGTGCAGCTGATCCTGCAAAGAGCTGAAGTTAACCCTTCATATTCACAGCTACTGCAAAGCATGAAGGATATTGACTTTTGCAACTCCAACTTACAAATAATGAATTACAGTATAGGTAATAACTTATAACCAACACTTAACAATTCTGCTGATAAAAAACTTGATCACAAAATATAAGCCTTTCTTTAAAGAAAAACAGCATCAGGCTAATATTTCCACTATACGTGAAGAGTTTGCTGAACTATTAAACTATAGTTCAAAGTAGTATAACCTCTCTCAG
Source organism: Mycteria americana (assembly GCF_035582795.1). Classification (NCBI taxonomy): domain Eukaryota; kingdom Metazoa; phylum Chordata; class Aves; order Ciconiiformes; family Ciconiidae; genus Mycteria; species Mycteria americana. Next base: position 3,232,942 of record NC_134381.1, on the reverse strand, counting down.
CTATCCCGTAAACTCACTTCCCTTGAGGAAAATCAGATTTACCTTGAGCAGGCAGTGAGAAAGAAGCCATCAAAGAGACTGGTGCAGAACTCCTCGAGTGCAAATTCATCGCCCAGCAGCGTGAGGTTACCAGTAAGCAGATGCAGAAAAATATCACTGAGGGCCAAGTCACTGAATGTCTCAACTATACAACATGAAAAGGAAAGAGACTGAGACTGACAAGGACGTGCCAAAACCTGACTACACAGCAGATGTTCCTGCTGAAAACTTTGCAGTGAGATTTCCTTAGTGGCTTTTAAAACAGGTAGCCAAGGCAAGTGACTTTGATCTTCCAGACATAAAAGATTAGAAGCAGAGGGGTAAGAAGAATATGTAGAAAGCCCATGTCTCCACCAAGGCTGAAGTCACAGAGTAGCTTGCTCCTGCCAAAATCACAAAGCCCCCCACTATCCTTCTCCTCCATCCTCTGTTCACGGCCACATCCACCTCCTTGCACTTCTCAGACACCGTAGCAAGCAGATACAAGTCACTTACCAGTGGAAAACTTACTCATGTAAGTGAGCTGACGGTTCAGCAAAGGGTTCAAAAAACACCAGAGCTGGGGTGAGGGAGTGGGAAGTGAATCCCTCCCACCATTACTGGGAGCTGCAATTCCTAAGATTGCTTCAGAGCTCTCATGCAACTTACCCCAGAGAAGTCAGTGAAGAAGGTAATCCCTGGGAAGAATTTAAGGCTGTGTTCAGTCCCGTTTTGTTACAGGTTTTTTCACCACACAAAGCCAAGTCCCAAGAATTTCTGGCCACATGCAATTACTATGAGCAGCAGCAGAATTAAGCCACCTGCTCTTTTATCTTTCAGATTAATTCCAAACAGTTCTCAGTGAACCCCATTGTTAATCCAGCCTTTGATCTAAGGAACTACTGACCTTCAGCCACTATCGCTAAATTCTTGGATCAGCAGAAAAGTATCCGAATTGCAGACAAAACCAAACGCTTCTGCAGGGCCTTACAACCAAGTCACCTGAACAGCCAAAGGCAGAACATTACGTCTTTGACTCTGAAATCACTTTTACTCCAGTTTTACTTGCCACCTGGGTGTCCGGTACAAGGCAAATAGCTATAGAATAGAAGACGAGGCAAAAACTTACCTAGTGCTGGCAGGAGCCTAAGGAAAGCATTCTTGTTCCTCTGTTTAGTGATGTGAAGAATGTAATACAGCCCAATCTCACAAGCTATTCTGTTCTCCTGCAAGAATCTGTTATGGCAGAAGCAAAGTTTCTGAATCAATAAAGCTAAAACAGATTTTTTTTTTTCTTTTAAAAAGAGGGTTTAAAATACCATTGGATAGCAATCAAGCAGTTACAGCAGTGGCTAACCTCAAACGCACTGAAGAGCCGCTACTCAGTGACTGAGTAGATGATCATCACTATGTTCACTACCATGGTCCAGAAAAATTTACCATCCAGCAAACATTGTGCTGTCTCACAATCAAACAGCTGGATTTGACTGTGAACATTTATAATAGTATTAATGATAGAAGTGCTATTCAAAATGGGTTTTAGAAGAAGCCTAAATACTAAAAAATGATACCAAGTCCAACACTGTTTTGTTTTAGTTTCCCAAAGGTCAAAAATCAACACTGTCATAGAGGAGAGTACAACTACCGGGATACAGTACTCCAGATCCTGGCATACAGATAAGAACTGTGTTGGAAATTAGTGCAAGATCTGAATACAACAGAGCACACAGAGGTTTTATTTATCTTTTTGACGTCTCTGGAGTGCTCGGTTATCAACAGAGAATGAGTGTCTTTGTGACAAAAATGCCAACTTTACAATTTAAAACAGCACTCTTCAGAACCAAGCATGGGCACTCGTCCAGCTGCACCCAAATATCACTCAAACACTCATCATTCACTGCTTGGGAAGCTACACAAGCAGCATATTTGAAAGCAGTAATGCCAAATACTTTCATATTCAATCTGCCAAAAGAATGGTCATTACAAGAAATATTATTTTATGTAGATAAATTTTATTTGAGGAATCACGGTGGAAACCTGTTCTGCTAAAGGAAAATTTCAGGCTTGATCAACTGGGACTAAATCTTACCCCAAGAAAGTCTTCACTTTACCACATGCAGTGTATTTTCTTGCCAGTGTTGGCTGGCTCCTGGATGTTTTGCTTTGGTAACAAGACTGTATGTACAAAGTCACTAAGGCAGATTACGTACTTGGTGAAAGCTTCAGGAATGGTGCTGGGGTAGGGAATTGGTCCCTTCTCCTCCGAGGGCAGTTTCTGATCTACATTGAACGTGTAGTCATCCACCACAAAGGACATCAGCATAGGCAAGAACTTTGTGATCAACTCAGCTTCCTTAGAGGGATGGAAGAACAGAGGGAAAAGAACAATGCTTTCATCAATCAGTTCATGCCACCTAATGGTCCTAGAGTGCCGTAACAAATAGTGAGGCAGTATTATGAGCCCCATCCTACACTTAGGAAAACAAGCTTTCAGACATCCAGTTCCAGTCAAAATTCTTGAATAATTCCCTCCCACGTGTTCCACTGGTAATGAGGAAAACTGTACTTCACCTCACGTACAGAAATACTCCTGCTCAAATTCTTTCTTTTGACAATTACATAGCATTTCTTCTGAGAGAACTTTCCCAATACTGCTGCAAGCACTGCATGTTAAGGATGGTACCAAACGGCTTTTATCAACAATTACAAATCATTTTGTTCATTCCCTAAACTGACAGGGATCAATGTACAGCTAGAATAGCAACAATAAAGAGCATCTCCTCACACAAGGCAGATCAACCTACGTTGTATCAGATTCACAGAGTGGGAGGTTACAGCTTGTGGCAATCACAAATAAAACAGATTTTAAATACAGATTTGGAGATTCCCTTTAGGAAAAATGTTCAAAGTTTCTTCCCAAGAGACTCACGAGAGCACCTCTGCAAGTCAATCATTGTGCTACTCCTGGAGTTTCGGTCACTTTCAGTGTTACAATCTGAGTATTAACGCACACCCTTCCTGTGGTAATTTAAACGTGCAATCAGCCAGTAATATACATTTTGGAGACTTCAAATGTCCCCCTAGGTAGACACTTGCTGCTTTACAGTTCAGAACAGAAACAGCAAATTTTGCCTGAGCAACAGTCCTGCTGTGCAACACCACGGTTAGCCCTCCTGCCATCAGCTGAAGATACCTGCTCCCAAACTACACCAGGGCTGCGTATAATATCGGGCAAAGTATTTCCAAAGCATAGCAAGATTGTAGTGAATGTGGCACTACAGAAAATTGCTACAACAGATAGCCAGAAGGGGAAAACATTTTTCATGTCAATGAAAAGCTGCTACACTGCTACCAGAGTTTCAGACCAGCCTCTGAAATCCTGCTTTCCTCATACAAGATGTGTTTTACAAACTTGTCAGTTGTGTAGAAGTTCCCAGGAACAATGAGCAACCAGTGCAGAATTTAGCAGAGGTACGGTCCGATTTTAAAACAGTAAGGGCCAGGCATTCACGTAAATAAAAAAGCAGGTAAACAAAGCTTACAGCATGTCCACTTGAGCTGCTGCTCTGTGACCATTTACATGCTTTTTCCAAGAAAGCTATGATGAGAGGTACGCAGAACGAATGTTAAATCAGGGATGCAATAAAATAATAAACAAGTCTAAATTTGTTTAATTGAATGTGTTAAATTTTAAACATCAAAATGGCTCACCATTTTTGGTTCCTTGAAGACTTGACTGTCAATCATGTCCCAGGCCCCCTGTCCCAAAGACAGCATCCTAAGGAGCAGCAGCAGATCTGGGCTTTCCTCGAATTTTAAGGGGAGAAGAAAAACAGCTATTTTGATCTTCCACAAGCTGCACATATAGATATTTATTTGGAAGTAGTGGTTTACATTCAAAGCTCTCCTGGATTAGCAGATTTATCAAAGACTGCTAGAGGCATTCAGTTCTCCAATTTAATTGACAACTGATTCCTCAAATGGGAATCAAATAACAGACACACCTGAGGGTTTGTGGGTTTTTATAACATTTTATAATGCGCCAAGAAGTATGCAGCCGATCTGATCATGACATTGTTTTTAAATGCGTCCAGCCAAATTAGTATACTGAAATATAACATGTGACAGGACAAATCAAGTCATCTCAGCAGAAGTAAGAAAGAGAAAGCATGTGTAAGAACGACAATGGTTTTTCATTTATATTGTGCCCTGAAACCTAAACAATTTTCACTCTTAAACTGTCATGAGGAAGTTATTCAATCCAACAATAAAATTTAACAACTCAGAGATAAAACAGCAAATGCCTCACACTGTTCACAGACCTGTAAGGCTACCCTCCTTTAACATTTAAGCACCTCCTGCAGACACTACTTGCAGGAACTGTATTATATCGCAGCCAACGGACCAGAACAGTGTAAACTAATCCATCGCACTTACTGTGGCAGGGAAAAAAGGCTGCTGCTGTTAGGCAAACTGATGGAAGGACAAAGCAGGGAGGCACGTATTCTATATATGATCCTATATATGCATAGCTGTTAGGATAGAATGAGCCATGCAAAGAATTCGTTGTCAATTCGGAGAGCTCCAAAATGCCCATCTCCAAATAGTGCTCCTGCAGAGCTCTAAGGTATGTGCTACAAATGGATAGGCAGTATCATGTTTCCCTTATTTCAATTTACACGTGCATTTGAGAACTTAATCGCACTTCTACGGTGCCAGTCCTTTGTTGATGAATGCTATTCAGTTAAGACTATAGTTCAGATTAGGTACACAAGCTGCGACACTCACCCTGGGTAAGGTGTCCTGCCCAACCAGGTCTTGCAGGTGCCTTATGGTACTCAAGGCTAAGGTGTTAATGGCAAAGGGATCACACAAGATCATTGATAAGTCCCTGAGAAGAAGTAAAAATCAAATACGTGTCATACATAACAAACAACCCTATTGTACAGTTCCATATCCAGCTGTAGGACACCAGCTTCTTGAGAACATGTTTCACTAGAGTAAGATGTTTGAGCCTCTTCTTTGTTGTAATTCTGTCAACTATCAGATGTAACATCGAAGTAGTGTGTGTACACTATATTTTTATAAACACACACACACTGCCATGCTTAAGAAGAGAGGTAGACACAGGGCAAGTACCATAACAATACCCTTACTATGACAATGTAAAACCTGAATTTCTGTCTTTTGTCACCTACAGGTGTCCACCCGATGAACCTTCTCCTGCCTTGTAAAAACACCATGAATGTTATTTCTTTGACTTGAAAGAGCATGTTATCTGAAACAATTACTAAAGGTCTCCTGCACTGAAATCAAGCAGGAGATCTCCCCCAGTCAGTTACCAGGCCACAGGGGAGACTCAAGGGTGATAACTTAAGCAGTACAAGCTATGTCACCAGAACATGCCTGGTTGTGCCCTAGTGCATTAATGTTCATGAATTTACTGGATTTGACCGCACAAAAGATCTACTGGCTGTTAGCTGGCTCTAGGGAAGAATTATCACCTCCAATACCCGTCAGATGTTGTGACTGCCAGGAACCCATTTTCAGTTTCTCAATAAACAGCTCGAGAGCCTTACCCCAACACTTGTTCTTGTCCTTTCTTCACTCCATCCAGAAACCCTTGCAATTCCCGAGCTCTCTTGTTGTCCACAAACTTCTCCCGAATGCAAGCATCAAGGCACCAGGTGAACTGTTACAAAAAAGAAGAAAGCTTTATGAACTACAGCAACTCGTTAAACCAGCAATAAAATACACGATGTCAGAGAAAACAGGCTCAGAATGACCTCCAAATAGCTGGAATTAATATGCTTTATTAATATACTTAGGTATGGTACCAAGCTGGTCACAAATACAGAGGAGGTCAGAAATACAAACATCCCAAAAGGAGGTCAGAGATACCAATGTACGTTAGTTAACCTGGCGTACTTTCTCCCCTCCCAGGAAAGGCATTCCCTGGCAATTAAGGAGCAGCAATTAATATACTGCTCTCCAGCACACCTGATCAACATGAATTTACACAAGTAGGAGGCTGAGAAAGAAGCAGCATCACTTGGCAATAATAATTTAGCCATATTTTAGCCATTGCAATACCACTCCCACCCTCTAAGTAGGGGATATTAACAGTGGAGGTGCTTCTGCTTTAGAGCTGTATTATCAAAATGGAAAAAGACAAGTGAAACGTTTTATTTGACCCCAAATTAAGGGCTTTTTTCCCCTTTCAAACAACAACATATATTTTCCCCCAACATTTCAGCTGTCAAAAAAGATTATTTTTTTGACAAACTTGCTGATTTTTCTGAACGGCTTTCATTGTGGCTTACTCTCCTTGCAGCAGTCACTGCATTTTGCAGTGGCAAAATGAGGTTGCTGAAAATGATCTGTAACTTGAACAAGAATTGCCCTTTTCTATTCAGTCACTGTCTGTATACCGATTTTGGGACTCTTGATCAGAAGACATTAAAAAAAGTATGCAGTAACATTTATCATCACTCTAAGACATAATCTCTATAAGCAGAATACACATAAAACTTAGCAACATTACTTAAGAGAAAAAGCCTTGTTCTAGATCAGAATGATGCTAACTATGGACAAAGGACCAGTAACAAGATCCTGGTGTGACATTAACATGTCTGTCACCCCCCCAATATTTTAATAGTTTGATGTTTTCTCATAATTCCAGATCCAAAGTATTTAATGTTACACACACAGTTTACTGACAGATGGAGCATATCACGCCAGGCACAACAGGGAGGGAAGCAAGCTTTGAGTAAGAACCTGGGGCTAGCTAATGTCTTCTATTATTTTTTGCAGCATCTACATAGGTCAGATTAGACATTGTTTTTAACACTGCACAAGTACTATAAATTTGAATGATTTATGGGTTATGAAATGAAAGCAAGCTGCTGGTTAACCAAGATGAAATTTTCACCTGAAGTTCCAAGGAATATAAGATGACTTTTGGATTCAAGGTCTGAACTCTCTTCACAGAGAGGAGTCATCTTCTCTGGGCTGAAGTCCTGCAGGGCAGCAGGTATGCACAGGAGTGGGCGAAACAGAAAAATCTCCAGTAATACTCCTATCTGTCCCACATGATCAATACCTTATGACAGGGGTCAACGGTGCAGATTTCACTGATTTCCAGGTCATGCAGCGACATCAGGAGCTCTGCCCGTAGCGTGCAGTAATGAACGTTCCTTGTCCGAAGGAACAAGGTTCTCAGAAACTGCAACACCATATCGTAGAGCTTCACGTTCTTCCCAATCATCTGGGTCAGCTTCTGAACCACCTAAACTCAGAAGTGGAAAAAATGTGCACTCAATATCAAGAGATACTACTATTTCACACACACAAAATGTAAATTAATTCTTCTACGTGATTTACCACGATTGAAACATCCACATTGACATGAGTTCCTGAAAATGAACTATTTTACACCAAGATTTCCAACAGCGTCTGTTCAAGAGATGTTCACCCAATCTTTCACAGCCATAATGAAAGAATAAAGAATGTCAAGAAAAGGCTCTCTTGAAAAAGGAAACTGAAGCATTTGTAAAATAAGGTGCTCAGCTACGTGAAACAGGTAAGAAGCAGTACCTGTTATTGATTAATATAATTTCTAACCATTGTAACATGAACAAAACTCACTTTTCTTTGGAATTCTTTTTGTATTTCTATCTACCTTCAGGCTATGGGCATGAGAATGAAGGTGAACGCTTCTACTGGTTTTGGCTGGGACAGAGTTAATTTTCTTCATAGTCGCTAGTATGGGGCTGTGTTTTGGATTTGGGCTGGAAACAGCGTTGATAACCCAGGGATGTTTTCGTTCCTGCCGAGCAGTGCTGACACAGAGTCAAGGCCTGTTCTGCCTCTCACCCCCCCCCACCAGCGAGTGGGCTGGGGGGCACAAGGGGCTGGGAGGGGACACGGCCGGGACAGCTGACCCCAGCTGAGCAAAGGGACATCCCACACCCTATGGCGTCACGCTTGGCAATAAAACTGGGGGTGGAGGTTGGCGGGGGGGCCACTGCTCAGGGACTGGCTGGGCATCGGTCGGTTGGTGGTGAGCAATTGTTTTCATTTGCATCGCTTGGTTTTCTTGGGTTTTATTTTCCTCTCTCTTTGTTGGTTTTTTCCTTACTTTTTTTTTTAATTTCTTTTTAATTATTAAACTGTTTTTATCTCAACCCATAAGTTCCTTTCTTTTACCCTTCTGATCCTCCCCCCCATCCCACCAGGGGGGGGAGTGAGGCAGCGGATGTGTGGTGCTTAGTTGCCAGCTGGGGTTAAACCACAAGCCTGCAGTGTAAACCTGAAGTAAATTGCACCACAGCACTTACACTAAATGGGCTTTTGCAAGCAAAACAGAACCAAACCAAACCCCCCATGTAACAGACGTGCTACCCTCTCTGAAATTAAAGCTTTATACTGCCTTATCACTGCAATTCCTTAGCATTCTCGATAGCAAGGTCCTTACAGAAACTCTGGTATTCCCCTTTTGGAGCAAAGGCCCCCTGAGGTAAAGTGACACATTGTAGCTGAACCGCTGTAGTGGCTTGCTGTTGCCAAGAAGAGACCCACTCCTCCTAACGCCTGTGCCACTGTCCCCTCCCACATCAATCCTGCCTGTGTGATCCAGCCCATCTCCTTGCAACGGCTTTGGTGCCAGCCGATCTCTTCTTTGAGCAGATCCAACACACTGTCTTGGAAAACTACTTACTGGTTTTATTTGCTAGAGCTTCTGTAGCAATTAGTGAGCTGAATCAGCTCATGGAAGGGTCTGATAATCATCAGAGCTGCAGGCTGGGGGGGGAGAAGCAGCACCTGCCCTTCTGGTGGCTGAGCGTTAGATCAGCTCAGCCACCTCATGTAATTCCATTCAAAGAGCAACTTTTCTGAATCCCAGCTTAGCTATGTCCTCCTAAAAAAAAAACCAAATCCCAAGAAATTTAAGATACGCAAACTGATTTGATAGAGATGCTCAGCCTTCAGGACAGCTGAGGGGTATTAAAGCCAGACTGCACAATAAAGGAAAAAATTTCTCACCTTGCTATTTTTTTAAAAGGTCATAAACAGCTTAGAACATTAATCAATTAATCATAGCGTTGAGTAACTACTAAAATAACTCCTGCTGCTTTCATCAAGATATGTAAGAGAAAATGACCTGGTCTTTCTTGCAAATACTTTGTCTATCCAAACAACTTCAGTAGCAAAGTTGGGTGGGTGAAATGGACACTGTTATTTGATGAGGTTGACTGAAAGCTAATGAACTCCATTCACAAGCACGTTGTAAGAGGTTTCCTTGTCCTTACCTCTCCTTGACGTCTTGTTTTGGGAGATGGACTGAAGAAATTGTGCAAGACAGAAATATCATTGCTGAAGAGAATATTTTCTTTCTCCAGGATATATTGCTTCAGCAGTGGAGATACCTCATCACCAAACAGAGCCTGGTTATCCTGCCAAATCTGGCGCTTCACCTCCACTGCACATGCTTTATACAAATCCTTATCAGCCATTACTAACTTCAGCTTCTTCTCAGGGACCTATGATCAACAGAGGAGTTACCAAAGTGTAGAGCAGCTTACCTGCCTGACTGTTCAAGTAATAAGAACCGACTACAGAAGACATCCAAATCATTATCTCAGGCAGTTTGGTAATTTACACAACAATAGCAAATATCACAGACTCATCTTTTCCCTTATGGTTTTCCTGTAACAGCAAGCCAGTCCTAAGACACTTAACTTCTTCAACAACCAAGTTATGCACCAAGCTTTTCCTTATTTCTTTCAAAGAAAGAACATCAGGCTTCTTTAAACCTAAGACACTAAGATTTGGGGTGATGTTTCAAAACTCAGTAAGTTACAAAAGCTCTAGTAGCAGTTTTGAATCCTTTACCTTAAGTACAATATGATGCTTTTAATAAGGCTACTCCTAGAGATTTTTGTTTCACAGACCTGAATCTCACTCCTGTTTACTTCCAGTTGCGTTCTTCAAATCTTATTTTCCACTTATCATAGATTTTCAAATCAGCTGTGGAAAAATTCACCTGTCAGTGAACTTGACTACTTTTAGGAAGCTGCATGTATTGAATAAAATAGGGAAATAGTCTCATCTGCTTACGAAAATGTAAAATGCTTTTTGAATTAGTCTACTAAGTTGTTACCAGATACAAGAATGTAGTAAATCTTCAGTCAGTTCCTAACACTGAACGACAAACTTGCAGAAGGTCTGCAGACGGAGCATGCAGGCCAGCCGACACCACAGCTAAGAGAAGCTATACAACGGAGATGTAACGGAACGGGCTAACCGGCGGAGTGGTTTTACCTTGGGCAAGTGCTTCATGACACACATTACCACAGGCTGTATGGAAGGCATCTTGACCAGGGAAAAGCTCTTCTCTAGGAGATCTTCCAGCTTCTTGTATCTGAAAACATGTAAGAGGAAGAGACTAAGTACCACGTTACAGGAAAGGACCAAAGTGGCTCATCCCAAAGCCACTGGAACCTGATCCCCCAGGAACCTAACTGTCCTTTGCAGAAGTCACTCGTCCACTGTGTCTGATTTTCACACAAAATTCCCAGCTCACTGCGAATAACCAACAAGGCTGCCGACAAACCTCTCCTCAACTTTCCCTTCCAAAGCGATGGCAGAGACCCTCTCCAGCAGCTTCTCCCTCAGCTCGTCAAAAACCGACTGGTGAAACTCCAGCCGGGGGGTGCCGTGCAGGTCCAGGAAGGGCAGGGCCGACTGTAGCGAGGGCAGGAGCACTCCATTTTCTGTCTGCCAACACAAACACCGGACAGGGACGGAGGTGGGGGGTTAGCTCCCCCCACGAGCAACCGCCCCCACTGGCGGCTCCGCTGGCCAGCAAACGACAGCAGGGGCTGCTAAAGACATGCTGGTTAAAAAGTAAAAAAAGAGGAAAAAACCCACAAAACACAGACCCCGCTTCGGGCCTTCTCGTGCTCCCTCCCGCCCCACAGCCCCGGCCCCTCATGGGCGGCCCCTGCCAAGGGCCCCGGTGCACCCCCGCCGCACGGGCATCTCCACGGTGACCCGCCCCACCTGGAACTGCTCGATGGCCTTCAGCGGCTCCGTGCAGTTGGTCAGCGTCTCCTTCAGGTCCTCGCCATTGGCCACCCCCAGCTCCTGCAGCCCCGCGTACATGACGGCCTGGCCGGGCCCCGCCGGGCCCGCTCCCGCCACAGCTTCCCCCCCGCTCCGCCCCGCTCTCGGGTCCCCCAGCTCAGCGCGGTCCGGCGCTCTTCCCCGCCCCGCGGAACGCGCTCCGCCACACAAAGGTTCCGCCGCTACTGCCGTGGGGAGCCCGGGCTCCGCGCACCCCCCGCCGGCACCGACACCGACACCGGGGCCGCAGCACCCGCCGTGCCGGGGAGCTCACTGCGGCTGCCGGCTGAGCGCTGGGGAAGGCGGCCAGGCCGCAGGGCCCCAAGGCACGCTGCTCCAGTCAACACCAATACGGCAGCGTGGCAGCAAATGTGGGGGTTCCTGCAGGTGCGTGAGGCGTCCCTCCCTGCCAAGGCTGATCCTTGGCAGACAGCGATGAAAACAGGAAACGCAACCAAAAACAGCCTCACAAAGGAGAAGTGGCCTTTCCCTGTTGTGGTTCGACCTTTGCGGGCCCATACTTTCAGGATAGCTGCTACAGAGTGGAGAAAATATCCGACTTTGTCCTTCGTGAGAACTGCAGCCAGGCTCCAGGATTGTATAAAGCTGCGTCAGTCCAACCCATCGCGGAAACTCCTTTGGCATCTGCCCACCAGTTAGTATAACTATCGAGGCAAAACCTATGTGATTTAGAGCCCCTCAAACCACTTGGGTCTGTCGACAGACCCCCCTGAACCCCGACATCCAGATGAGAGAACGGATGCGCTCCGCTATCCCCAGCCATGAGCTGCTGCAACGTCCTCGGGTCCCTCATTTCCCCTCTCCATGTCTCAGCTGCAAAGGCAACCCCTGCGCAGTTTGAGGTGCACGCTGCTCTGCCGCCGGGTGGTTTCTGCGGGAGCGAAGCAGGGCTGGCCTGACCACGGCAGGATCTGGCAGCTCCTCGGTAGCTGCTGGAGATCCTAAGGTGCTGATGATATGTCGCGATATTGGTATAAACTACCATGACCAGCCCATGGGCACGAGCAATCAGCCAACCACCACAGTGTGAGCAGCTGCTCCGCGCATCCCACATGCAGCATTTCTTTGAGACAGGAGGACGCGTGGGGCACCTGTTTTGTTTGCGGCACTGCAGCAAGCTGCGCTGCTGCACGAATCCTCACCAGCGAAGTGCATGAAAGGCTGCTTGTCCTCCCAGGCAGACGTGAGAGCAGAGGGAGGAGTGCTGTCAGCACTCTGGCAATTTAATCTGTGTCCCCGTTGCAAAGTAGAGCATTGTCAGCCCAAATGTAAGCAAAACAAAGAATCACAGAATGGTTTGGGTTGGAAGGGACCTTTGAAGATCACCGAGTCCAATCCCCCTGCCACAGGCAGGGACTTCTTTCACTAGATCAGGTTGCTCAAAGCCCCATCCAGCCTGACCTTGAACATTTCCAATGACGGGGCATCCACAACTTCTCTGGGCAACCTGTTTCAGTGTCTTACCACCCTCATCGTAAAACATTTCCTCCTTACGTGCAATCTAAACCTACCCTCTGTCAGTTTAAAACCATTGCCCCTTGTCCTGTCACTACAGGACATCTGCAGATGCATTCTAGTTGCTGACCAGCAAAATCTGAACTGGAGTCTAAAGTCTGCAGGAAGATGAGGGAATTCTGGCACTTTGCTTAAAACAACTCTAGGATGGAGAGATGCATCTCCAAATACCCCTGCAAGACCAAGAAGGTGTCATTCCTTTAGTTCTGCAGACAGAGGCCTGGCTGGTGAAGTCCTCCGGTGGGGGCAAGATGGCCTTGCAATAAATGGTCCAGCTCGCACAAACCAAAACATTTCTTTAAAGGAGTTGCACTTTTATTCCTAGACCAAATCATCGGGAAACAGATGGGGACAGCTTGAAAGAAGCACCTCTCCTGGGTCTGACTAACAGGTTTTTCTTCAGAACTTCTGGTTTCAGGGATGCATCTTTGTGGCACCAGAAAGGAGAAAGCGGGCATGTATTTTGTAAAGTCTGGGGGCTGGTTATCTTCCATGGGGAGGCTGTCGGGAAGGGGCGTGCAGTCACCTACACTGACTCTGGCCTTCTGCGGGCAAAAGACCTAAGGACCCCCCACCATCTCCCTGCACAGCAAAGACCAAACCAGCCAGAGTCTCCTGCGGGTGGAAAACCAAATGTGCAGATGTTTTCCTGTCCTGGGTGCTGCCTGAGAGCGAACGAGGAGGCAGGAGCAGTCTGAAGGAACCAGGCAGAGTGCCCGCGCTCTGCCCCAACCCGACGGACCCGTGCTTGTAGGGAAGTACCCCAGGTCCACCCTGCAGCGCTCAGATACAAAGTAAACCCAGCAACAAGGAGTTTCCCCACTTCTAATTTTGGCAGCTAGCACTGCCAGGCACAGAATACCAAACGGATGAGTTTTGCCTGCTTTCTGTTTATTACACAGCTGAGTTAACCTCACATTTCTGTTTGCCTCAACGCCAATGCCTGGGGCAGTTTCGAGGTTGCACTGATGCCCTTGCAAAGCTAGCACTGGAATGGGCACAAAGCTGTCGTTTTATTTATTGCGTGGAGCAATGGAAGGGAGAACTGCCTGACACATCGCAGCTTGGCCCACGTGCTCCTTGTGGTCCCTGTGGCTGGGTTCAAGTCAGAGCCTGGCCCCAGCCCCGCCTTTCTCCTCTTTTTAAAGGTTTTACAAAGCAGCTGCTGTCAGTTTGCTGCTCCGCTGCTTCCTCTTTTGACTCTTTGCAAAAGGAGAAAGCACTTCATGTCTTGGCGTGAACTCCTTCCCCCCTGGCTGGTGATCGTAGCAGGACTGACGGGCATCGTGCTCCTTTGCGTCTCCACCAAAGATGTGCCCATCGCCCCTCTCAGGACCAAGGTAAGGGTGTCCGCCTGCCCAAGGGGTGGCCAAGCTGGGGGTCAAGCAGGGCAGTAAGCAGAGGACCTTCTCCTTGTCTGTGGGGCTGCTTCTTAAGGAGAACCTGTCTGTTTCCTTGTGCAAGCCAGGCTTTTAAACTAAAACCTGGTGTGTTTTGTTGCTTTTTACATTCATTATACTACTGACTTAGTTACTAGCCCAAAACAACAAACTGAGGAGGGGACTAGAACAAGATTGCGAGGATGGGTTTGCATCCTTCAAAATGCTGTAACTTTTCAAACTGAAAACAAGCCAACTCCTTTGGCTGGTCAAGGAAATACAGGCTGGATACCGTCCAGCAGAGATGCTCACCACAGGCTGAGGAGAGACAGCCCATGTCAGGAGCTACCCCAGAGTGGCAAGGGACCAGTGGTGTCAGTGGAGGGAAAGACCTAGGTCCCTCTTGAAAATCAGTAGGAATTTGGCCCTAAATGGCTGCTTCTGGCTTCAAACAAACAAAAAATCTTCCATGCCTTTTCCTCTTCTGTCCTCTCTTGATTTTAACCAAAGAGCCAACCCGCTCTATGCAGCAGGGTCAGATCTGCCCAGTGACCAGGGGGTTAATGCCCACGCACCCTGCCTCTTGATGCACCGCTGCTGAGGTGAGATCAGCGCACGCTATGGTTTACTCAAACAGAAGTAGGTTAACCTGCGCGTTTAGACATACTGCCCCTCCTCCACGCTCCTCTCAGAAACAAAATTGGATTAAAAAACCCCTTATTTCCCCATGCTCCGCCCAGCGAGTGCTCTGCCCTTCCCTGGTGAGCTGGGGCAGAAACATGGTGATCCCTTCTCCGCCCTTGCGCTGCCAGCAGCAGCCTCTCATTTTGTGAAGGAAGAAAAAAAATCCAGGTTTCTCCACCAATACCATTCGTTTCTTCCTCTTCTGTGGCAGCCAACGTGTCCCTGCGAGAAATACGAGCTGTCACTCATGTGGGAGGATGCCAGCAGGCTCAGGCAGGGAGCTCCATCCTCCTTCTGCATTTCTGCTCCAGCTCCAGTCCCACCAGTTCCTGGCCTGGGCACTGCGTCTGGTGCAGCTGGGAGCTCCCAGGAAGGCAGCAGGCAGCCACCTTCGCTCGGAGGCTGCAGCCAGGCTCTGTGTTGTGCTGAAACCCTTCTGATGGTGTTAACATCAACCTCTCAGGAGGTTTCTCCTCCCACTCAGTCACAGCTACGACTATTTCTGTACAAGATACAGCTTAGACCATGCACTACCATGTACCTCCCAGATCTCACAAGTTTCTTTCCCGTCTGTGTAGGAGATGTCCCAGTTTGGGGTCATGTAACAGGGAGGAGAGGAGGAGACCCTAGGCTAGCACCAGGGCTATTTTGAGTGTGGGGACACCCACAAGAGCCACAGAGCTGTGCTGCAGGGTACCCCAGTAGCTTCTCCTCACATTTCCTAACCTCACATATGAAGTGCAGCTCATCAAGGCTCAGTCAGCAGCAAATAGACCAGACACTGGGCTGCAAAGAGACTAAGAAAGCCCTCAGCCTCCCTGCTAGGCAATAGGAGAACTGTCAGTGGACAAGGTGTTGAGAAATCCCACGTTCGCTGATGCTGTTTCTGCCAAGACGTTATCTCGGTCTCCTCAGGGCTGCTGCGTTGGTCAGTGTATGTGCTGGTTGGTCCCAGCGTGCTGTAGCTCCCACAGGTCTGGCACACATCGGGGCAAACCCAGTCCATGTCGCACCATCTCTGCAGCGGGGCATCAAACAGCTGTGGGAGTCTCGGGTTCCTCAGAAGCACGAACAAGCCGCAGCCTTCCGATTCCTGCATGAAACCCTTATCTCTTTAGCAAACCAATCCAGCAGCAGTCTGAGCCCCAGAATCATTCAAGGGCCTGTATAGTGCCATTTCCCACTGCTTTAGGACCTGTTTGTCCTGAGCTCCAGGTGGCTCAGCTCTCGGTGGAAGCCCTCTACTTGATTGCAGGAACAGCTACAGAGCATGCCACTGTAGGTCTGACGTATTTCTGGGTGTTTCTGCGCTCCTGCTGCTCCTCATGTGTATTCAGAAATGCAGATGGTTCCCTGCAAATCCACATCATCTTCTGGCTTCACCCTTTCTTTGAATGTAAAAAGCTAACTCAAATACTACAGTGCAGGCCCATGGGTTACCCAGAATACCTATATGATGCTGAGTAACCCTACAATAACAAAGCAGCATGTATTCAGTGGCATTTATCTAGAATGTTTTGGGGGTTTTCCAGTATGGCATTGTTCTGGATGTTGGCCCATCCCGCACCATCCTGTTCATCTACCAGTGGACCACCACCAAGGCAAACAAGACCGGGGTGATCAGGGAATGTAGCTCCTGTCCCGTACAAGGTAAGGTGCTCAGTGCTCTGTGGGACTGGCATAGGATGGATGGAAACCTAGAGATCTGTGCATGGACATTGCTGCAATTTCCTCAGCTCCTTATCATCTAGCTGTACGCTGAAATAGTGGTGACAGTTAAGCACAGGCTGCTTATTTTCAGCACGGGTCTTCTCGACATGGGCAGATTTAGCCATACACAGCTGGACATCAGAGCACTCAGCAGTAGCAGGTGACAGGTTTTTTGGCCTGCTGCAGGCAGGGAAGCACACAGAGGGGCTGGGACTGGTCCTGCTGTCCACGTGGATCAGTGGCAGAGCCAAGGTTGCTGAGCTTCTCACCCAGGTGAGACAGTGAACAGCAACAGAGACAAGTGGCTGCAGGGTGACTCCTGGTATCTTCTGCCTCCTCCTGACTACTCTGGGCAGTAAGTGGTGCGGCTCCAGGACAACAGAGGTGCGAGGACTCCAACCCCCTATGCAAGGTTTGACAGCACAAGCATGAGTTCAGTTTGGTTTTAGGTGTCATGTTTTGGAGAATATTGAGGTCTTCCTTACTAGTTTGTGAATCAGTTTGGCCCTGCCAAAGCCAGCTGAAAGGGTTTCATGCATGAATGCTTGGGGTTTTCCTTCCCTATCTCTCAATCTTGCTTTGATGTTGACGCCCGATTATAGCAGGATGCTGGGAAACCGTGAACTCTCAGTAGCAGTGTGCTGTGGGAGGGCAGCTGCACAACAAGCAGGGAAGAAGGTTTGTGCCCTTGCAGACTGTAAGCAATACAAACCACATACTGAAGATGCAATAATGCACTGAATATGCAAACCACATACTGAAGATGCACTCCCTGAAACTTTGTACATGTCCATTGACTGCTGCCATGTTCACTGGCTGGGTTAAAAATAGCGACTGTAGCTCAGGGCTTGAAGACTTATTTGAACCTGCTGCTGCAACAGTGTGTCAGCAGCAGCAAGAGGTCCGGGCAGGTCCCTCTCCAGAGGAGAGTAGCCGTCCTTGGTCTGCATGGCAGTCTGGTCACAGCCTTTGAGTGGCTGTAGGCAAGCTGCAGGTCAACCCTATACAGGGCCCAGGAGAGCAAAGCACATGGTGAGGGAGTCACACAGCCAGGAAGACAAGTGGGCCAGAGGATGGGGCAGTGAGGCTCTTTCTGGGTAGTAGTTCAAAACCAGCATTTAAGACCCCATTGAATCTTGCTGGAAAGATGAGTCAAGGCTTCCACACAGCTTCTCTCCACGCAGCACCAGCTTCCTCTAGAGCAAGCATTTCTTGCTTGCAGGCACAGGACTCGGAAGCCACCTCCGCCAATATTAGAGGAAGTGGCTGGAGGAAAGAGCTGACGCATCAGCCTCAGCTCTGTCTGCATGGCAGCATGTCCTTTTGCTTATCTTTTATAGCAGCTAAAGCCACATTTCTTCCTCTTGTGGGCTGAGACAACCTCAGTTGTTGCAGTAGTCTTATGACTGATACATGGTAATTTATGGGATTGCCTCAGCAGCAGAGCTAGGGTTCTTTTTGTGCGATTTGGGGTTTACATGCATGCGCTGTTTTGCTCCCTGTACCATATTTTAGCAGGATGGCTACCTGGAGGAACTCCTTCATTCCGCCTGTGACAGGTTCCATCTTTAACCATGCCTTAGGACAGCAGCCTCTTGGGTAACAGCTCTCACACTTCTCCCATATCTTTCTTTAGAAAATTTCATTCTGTCCCCTGGTCTTCAGGTCCAGGAGTCTCCAGCTACTCAGATTCTCCACAGAAGGTAGGGGAGAGCCTGGAGGCATGTTTGAACTGGGCCCAGAAAGAGATCCCAGCAGAGCAGCACAGCCAAACCCGCCTCTACTTGGGAGCAACCACCAGCATGAGGCAGCTGAAGTGAGTGAATGTTGCAAACCCACACCCAGAGATCAGCACACGTCATGCGGATCATTCTGTAAATGCATCTCACCTTGTCTGCTCTGCAGTGTGTTTCATCCCTAATCTGCTAGTCAGGTAAACCTTCTTCAGGTCCCCACGCACTCAAGGGGAGTACAGCATGGCTGTGTCTCCATACTGTCCCCCCAAGCAGCCACGAGGATGACAGTCTTGCTACCGCTACCAGTCTGTGTAAAGTCTCCTTCACAATTAGGTCTTCACAGTTAGTGCTTGGAAAAATATCTGCCAGTCTGGAAGCTGAAGTGTTTTCAGTTTATGTGACAACCCACATGGGCTTGCAGGGGTGCTTCTTGTCAGCAGGTTGGGAGCGGTGGTGGGAAGATCCACCTTATCATACACACTTTTGTGGACCCTGTTCTCAGGGTCCTTTTAGACACTGGGGAAAAGTAAGGTCTGGAGGGGGCCAGGTCAGTGGGGCAAGGCCACAAGATCCCTCAGTGGCAGAGGGTACTGAACTCCTAAATTCTTGAATGGTGGCACAACTGTTCAAATCATCCCTCTGCTGTTCGTGCCCGCAGTGCCGTGTGAGGGGAGAGGGAAGTAGCAGCAGGCATGGGATTGTCATTGTGTCTCTGTGCTACTACCCAAAGTGGGGAGCACAGGAGAAGCCCTGCAGCTGTGCCCCCACTGCAGGCTGCTCCTGGCAGGGTCCTGTAACAACAAATGTGCCTTTTTTTCTTTTCTGTTTAGCCTCACCAATGCCACCCTCTCTGACGGTCTCCTTGCAGCCCTGACTGTGGCCCTGAAGTCATCCCCATTTGACTTTCAGGGGGCACAAATTCTGTCCAGTCCATACAAGGAAGCATTCAATTGGGTTGCTGTTAATTATGTCCTGGAGAACTTCTTCAAGGTAAAGGACAATCCTGCCTGGGGAGTGCAGAACTGAGCTGAGCAACTCCCACTAGCAAACAGCCAGAGACATGTGGAGGGGTCATTAAACCCTGTACTTTAAACAATGCTTAAGCACAACTTCCACTGTCTTTTAGAGAAGGCAGGTTATATCCAACGCCAGCTGGCTGGGGGACAGAATGCAAGATGGTTAAAACTAGGCTGAAGGACCAAACCTCTAATATAGCCTTTCATGTACACGTTCATGCAGTTGGCCTAACAGATGTGAGGCTTTCTGGACAGCACATCCAGGGTGCTCACATAGATAACCTCACACAGGCTGGCCCTGGGGTGTCAACAAGAACCCCACTGCCCTGAGTCCCTGCAGCTGTAGCTCAGCACCACTGTCAAACAGGCGTTGCTGCTATGTCTGTGGGGTGCTGTGGGATTGCCACTAGAGTCCAGCTGTCCCACGAGACATCCTGTGGATGGTGGACAGAGAAGCAGAGTTTTTTGCTGCCAAAGCAAAAGCCCATCAAATTTCGTCTCATTGAGATGCTAGCAAGAGTGTAGCTGGGCATCCCCAGCATAGGGGCCGAGTCTGTATTCAGACAGCACTTGCTAAACAAAAAGAATACATTTAAGTTTTCTTGCTCTACCCATGGCTTCTGAAGCCAAAGGGTCTCAAGAAGAACTCAAAGGGCAAGAGAAAGGTGGGTTAGACTGAGTTATTCCACTTCAGGGAAGTGAAAGGCAGTTCTGATAACCCGCAGCAAGCATGCACTGGTTAGGGAATTGCTAGCCCTGCTGGCAGCAACACAGCCTCCCCCAGCCACGGACAGAGCGCTTACACCCACATAAACTTTCCTGCCTGTACTGCTAACTTCAGCATTGCCAAAATCAGTTCTGCAAAACTGCAGGAGATGAAACCACAGGGTTCTTCTGACAGGAGGATCACTTTAGCATCAAGGCAGCACTTGAAGCCCTTATCTGCCCACCTGGAAACCTCCCTCCCATTCCCCACCACCACCATCCTCTCCTCTCTCCCCTGCTCCTACCTGCTGAGACCAGTGCCTTGAACAGCCACCCAGGGTGGCGAGCCCTGTTTGCTCTTGTTGGCTGTGGGGAGCTCTCTGCACAAATGGCAGTGCTTGTACAATGGCTCTTCTGTTCCCATCAAAGTCACCAGTCCAGCATCCTTATGTCCTGTGGGGAAAAAAAAAAGTTGGGCTGCACTGCACCAGAAAGCTGCTTTCTCTCTGTGCAATAATGCTTGTATCTGACCATGACCCAGATGTAGAAGTCTTCAGAACTGACCTCTGTGGTTCTTTTTGGGTCAGTATGACTGGCGAGGACAGTTGGTCCCCTCCGGGAAGGGGATGGCAGGAGTCCTGTCCGTGGGAGGAACCTCAGCACAGCTCACTTCCAAGGTGGAAGAAGAGAACCAGGCACCAAAGGAGGGAGTGAGGCTGCAGCTGTATGGGCAGACGCACAATGTGTACACTTGTCACTGCCCCTGCCACGGCACAGACCAGCTCCGCAGCAGGCTGCTCTCTATGCTCATTCAAGTGAGTATCTGCCAGAAGGGCATTTGCAAGTTTCCTGGATACAATATCAACCCTCTACGCTGAATGATAGTCGCATAAGGCATAGCTGCTAATGGGGAAAATGTCAATCACTGTGTTTAATAGAAGGCATTTGCATATATCTAAAAAAAGCCCAGTGCTTTTGTCAAACATACTCTCTATGCCCAAATCGATGCCCTCCAAGCAGACACACAAGCACCCATTCCAGAGTTTCCTACTTGCAGGCTCTATTTGGCTCCTTACTACACATGAGCACAAAATTGCTCTCCAGAGGTGCTAAGACAACCTTCAGGGTAGAGGGAGGCAAAGACTTCCCTTGTCTCCTCCAAACTACTCCTCCATCCTAGAAGGGGAGCCTAAACAACAGCACCCAGGAACCAACTGGGATCTTCCATTTGGGGTATTTCTGTCCTTTGCTGACTTTAATCCTGAAGCAGTCTTTAAAAGAGCAATATTTCATTTTGAAAACATGCAGGTGTTTTGGGTCTTCCAACCTTTGTTTCACTTGAGGGGGAGGTGGCAGGATCTGATGCAAACTCAGGAATCATTTTAGTCTCCACCAAACCCGATTTTTTCAGAAATAAACTACTCACTGCTCATCCACTTGCCTCCCTATAGACAACACCTCCCCTTATTTGAGGCCTGAATGAGCCACATGGAGACCCACTTCACCCCAGTTATATTGGGGAATTCCTAGAGATAAGAAGCACTGATTCTTGAGGGGTCAAGCCGTTTGGAAGGCAGACCAGAACAGCCTCTTTCTTGCAACTAGAAAGAGTACAAGATTCATTCAAATTGTATTTCTGGTCTAAGAGAGAGGAGGTAGGGCTGGGAATCCCCAGCCTCCCACAGCAGGTCCAGTCATTGCAGTTTGCCCTTGAACCCTGCAGGAGCTGGGAGCCTGCTGCACCAGTCTGTGCCTTGCAGTTGACTAGCTGAGATAAGGTTTGGCAAACCTTTTGCAGTCTGCCTGCTCGATTACAACATTGCGGTGCCAGAGGAAAACTGTTCTTCACTGTGTTACATTTTGTCTTCCTTTGTGAAGCCATGGGATGCCAACCTCCTCCCTTGCTGCCTCTGTCCTTGTTTTATTCTGCCCCTAGGACCAGAGAAGTGCTAAAACTGTGTCTAACCCCTGCTGGCCCCTCACCTACTCCCGGGAAGTGCAGTGGCAATCCGTGCATGCTGGGCCTTGTGCTGCCAGCGATGATACATCAGACATCCCCGGCCCTGAGGAGGTCTTCAACATCACTGGCTCCAGCAATCCCACCGCCTGCATGAGACTTGTGCAAAGCCTGCTCAACTCTTCCTCTTCCTGCAGCTTCTTCGAGCGTTCCCTCAGTGGTGTTTTCAAGCCCCTCCAGACCAGGTTTCTGGTAGGTTCTCATTTACACTGGGGTAGGCAACTGGTATGGAGAACGCATGAAATGGCACCAGTTTGGTCACTAATAAATACAGTGGGAACAGCCACACTGTGCCCTCTTCTAGCCAAGAGAGCCAGTGCTCTGGCTAATGCTGCATACACAGTGCTAATAATGTACATGTGCACTCCTGAGCCCCCTCATTTGCACACAGCTGTTCAAAAACGGTTGGACTCGATGATCTTAAAGGTCTTTTCCAACCTATACAATTCTGTGATTCTGTGAAATACAGACACCAGGCTTCCCACCAATGTCTGTGGTAGGGCTTTCTTCATCCATGTCTCAGCAATGTCTGCTTGTGAGACAAACTTTGGGGCTCCACAGAGCCATAAAGGACCTCATGTGAGCCAGCAAGGATCGGGCAGTCAGGAGTTGTGTGCTGAGCAGGTACCACGCCAAGTATGTGGTAAAGCTGAAGATCCTCTGCCACTCCCTCAGCAAACATCTGGGCATGCTCCACCACAAGCATGCTTATAACTGAGACCCTGAATCTAGTGTCCAAAGTCATTGGGTTGTTAAGCCAGGACCAGCTCAAGATCCTAGGACAAACTGAGTGCATTTCA
Source organism: Mycteria americana (assembly GCF_035582795.1). Taxonomy (NCBI): domain Eukaryota; kingdom Metazoa; phylum Chordata; class Aves; order Ciconiiformes; family Ciconiidae; genus Mycteria; species Mycteria americana. Next base: position 3,210,214 of record NC_134381.1, on the reverse strand, counting down.
GAGGGAGGAATTACAGAAATCTCCTCAGCTCCCTGCTCCTGAGAGCCTCCCATGGACATGGTGCCAAGGAGCATAAGGCCCTGCCTACTTATTCAGGCAGGGCCAGAAAGGCTGCTGCATGCAAGCTAGAAGCAGTCCTATTTCCATCTCCAGACAGTAACAGATCCTGCTTGTCTTCCTTGCACCCGTCGGAGGCCCTGTAACCACCAGCACAAGCACACAGAACGGGCACCCTGGCAATGCGCCCCACAGCTACTGCCACTTCCTTTCCCACAGGCACTGTATGCAGGGATGCAGAGCGCACTCCAACCTGATGATTATTTCTGCTGCTGTTGCAGGTGATTTCTGAGGCCGTGGACTTCATGAGAGACACTGTACCCTCTCCTGACTTGGGTCAGGCAGTCAACAGGCTTTGTGGGATGTCCGTCAAAGAGGTAACTGTGGAACAACTTAGGGTGCAGGGAGAGTGGGAGTAAGGAACAGTCTGTTGTAAAAGCCCATGTGCCTCAGACTGACAGAGCCGTAAGTTACTGTCTCCCTCAGGGAAAAACTTGGATTTGCCTGGATTTTTTGGGGTGGGTTTTTTTTTTTTTTTTACTTTGAGGAAAAAAGCTCCACATATTTTCCTTCCTCTCAAATCCCAGCTGCTGCTGGTAACACCTGGACTTAATTAAATGAAAAGCCACAAGTTTCTTTTACTGCATATTAAGGAGTAAACAGGAAGGCTCCTGTACATCACCTTGGTCTTCCTGTTATCCTCCTCTCCTTAAGCGCAAGGAACACATCCACTCAGACTCCAGGGACTTTCCCATTTCACTGGGGCCCATGGAGACCAAGCCGGGGGGATTTGTACGTTCCTTCCCTCAGTTGGTGGCTTATGAGGTCATCCTCATTTGCACCTACACTGACCAAGCACCCACAGTAACATTCAAATGGAACAATTTCTACAGGCTTTGCTAATGGGGTAGCAAAGCCCATAAGCAGTTCCCTAAAGTTTTCTCTTCGGATAGAAGAGAAAGATCTTATTAGTGCTCCTATTGAGAGAAAGGCTGCAGCATTAGCTCAACCTAATTAGAGAGCAGAGAATCATACAAGCAGTTCACCTGCAAGGCAACTGTAGGAGACCTGGCTGCCAGTCCTGCTGCTCTTGGAACTGCCTGGTCTTTAATAAGATGGGAACAAACGCACTAAGAGATTGCACTGGTTCCCAGACCACAGCCCAGTGGGTGCAGGAAGCATGGTTTCAGTCTGCACAGGACACAAACCCCTCCTCCAGACCCACAGTCAGACCCAGAGCAGGAAAGGAGAGGTTACAGCAGGCCTGAAATTGAGCTACTGAATATTTACTACTTTTATTTTTTCCCCATCTTCTTTTGGAAATGACACCACCTGGATCCAGGAGTCCCATACAAGCCTGGATACACTTGTTGATTACTGTGTTGTGTCTGCCTTCATCTTTCATCTCAGGACAAAGGGATACACGTTTGACTTTGACAGGTCTGTTTGGACTGCATTCCAGAAGAAGGTCAGTTACCTACAGCTTGGTATTTTCAATTATAAGGGAGGGTTGGTTTCAGTAAAGCTAGCCTGTCCCCACTCCTACAAGCCCTAACCAGCTAGGTTTCTCCAGCAAGATGTTTTTGCAAAATAAATTCACAATTGTGGTAAGCAAGAAAGCCAGCATCCGAGAGCTAGAGATTACACTTGTCCCCACTGAAAAACACATGGGTCAAAACCTCATCTGGACCAATACCATCGTTAAGAGTCTATGCCCAACAGGGAAGGAAGTACGGCTTGATCACCACTTAATGCCAAGGACAAACTGCTGGTATTATTTCCTGAGCCAAAAGATGCTGCCCTACCTCTATGCAGTCACCTTTATGCTACTGAGGGTTTATAACTAGCTTATAAGGTCTGAAATTGCTTCAGCATCTGGAGCCCCTAAGGAAAGGATTTGATTCAGGTCCTCCCCTTCACAAAATAAAAGAAAGCCTATTCCCAGACCTCTTCTCAACTTAGCAGCAAAGGCATGGCCCCACTGAGCAGGGCCACGTCAGTGATAGCGGTTCAGTCAGCCACGTGGTGATCATCAGACTAAGGCAAGGTAATGAGGTAGGTCCAAGGTCCATCCAGGGAGCCCAGCCTGGAAAACCAGAGACAAGCTCCCTACAACACAGGTCGGGGGTTCAACCACGCAACAGGGCCAGAGACAGAACTACCCACAACGCAGGCCTGAGGTCCATCTGGGAAAACCAGTCAGTAAACAGGAGAAGGAACAGCACACACCTACAGCATAGCTCAGGAAACAGGTAGCTGCCCAGGCCAGAGCTTAAATGGAGCTCCCAGGCCCATGGGCAGAGGGGTGGGTGGAAGCCCCAGGTGAGGCTGGTCAGGGCAATTAAGGCCTACTTGCACTCAGGCCACTAAAGGTGGGAGAACTCCTCATTTCAAGCCTAATCCTTGGATCAGTCTCAAATAAAGTATATGAAGGCTTGGGCCTGGGCACAGAAACACAGCTGGGGTCCAGACTGTCTCCTTCTCTTCTGACCTCCCCTTTTTATTTCAATAGATGGGTGATACATCATCTGGCTGGACTCTTGGGTACCTGCTGAGTCAGACCAACACCATCCCCCAGGACAGCCCAGCCTCCCTCAAGGGGATTGAACCAAGGGTCTGGTCTTTGCTCTTTATCCTCTTTGTCGTGCTGCTCACTGGCTCTTTCATGCGCATCTCATACCGAGTGATCGTCAAGGAAAACAGCTTCAGTAACAGGAACAGCAGTGTTTTTGATGACAACTGATGGTTATTCTGGGACTCAATACTCTTGCCAGAGGACAGTTAACAGGGTACACACAGAAATCACCCAGGTGTAAGTCACTGGAGGATGTGATTTTCCTGCAGGACTCCCAGAGCCTCAGTGCCTTATTTCAACTCGCCAGCACTTGCACTACTGTACAGTGAGACAACGGATCCTGCTCTGCAGGAAGCCTGTGATTCCCGGTGGATGGCAAGCTATTCGTTCTCCAAACGAGAGCAGCCTGCACAGATCTTGCTTGCTGAGATTACTAGTGTCAGCCTAATGAAACCATACCTCTGAGGAGGCAGGCCCTGAGCTATTGTAAAGTTAATATTGAAAAATCCTGTCTAATCAGGAGAGGTGGTGTCTGAAAAGGTGCTCTGTCCTCTTCTGTGCCCACAAGAGAGATGATGCCTGCAGTATCACCACTAGTGAAGACTGGAACAGCATTAAAATATAATCAGAATATAACAGCCAAATTGCTTCCATGTTCCAGGGAAAAAGCACGTATTCTCTGCCTGCTACTACTGATCTATCTGTTCTTCCACCTCAGTGACAGTATCCATGCGTCCCTTCCAGAGAATGCTCCTGCTGACCAAGAATCCTTCAAAAGCAATGGGTTTTGGTCTTGGTCTCTACAAAATGTGCAGAGCATCAAAGGAGAAACAAAGGGCACAGACACGCAGCTGAGTTCCTATCTCTCAGCTGAGTCATGGCAACGTAGGGTTAACAGTGCCAATTTAAACTCTTTAACCAGGACTTAAATTAACACATTTCATTTCACATCTACTAAAATCGGGTGCATGCTATGCTGAAGTTCATCAGTTCATTCATTCACAGTGAACTGCTTGTCTCACTGACTCTGAAAATGAAGTATCTCATCTAATATTGTCCTTCAGATAAGAGCAGACCCAGGAACAGAAGCTTTCCTAATAGTCAGTCCAATGACCTTCATATTAGACTGTGACCAGAGTTACTTTATAATCCAGGATTCCTCTGGGCCTTGGCAGTCCTTCCAGCTCCTCTGGTCTGGTCTGTTCTGCTCGTCTGAAAGATGAGGTGCTTTACAAATTCCTCATGTTATTGTGAAGAAAAGGGATGGATTCAGACTAACACTGTCCTTTGACATTTAAAGTTCACTTCTCAGATTGCTTTAGAGACTTAAACACACAGGCTGTTAAAAGCCTAAGGGATGAGTGTCTCCTACTCATTTCAGACTGCTTTAAACAGAAATTTAAATGCTCAGAGATGCAGTGATGTGCCTTGCAGGATTTTTAAAAAAATGGCACCCAAATCCTTTCAAATCTGATGAATCCCTTGTGCTGACAACTCATATATAGGACAACCCCCTCCCCCATTACATTGGGTTATTCATAAATTTTCAGGCCAATTAATGAAGGTTTGAAACCTGTCAGTCAAGTTTGGAGGGGTGTGGAAACAGATTTAAACAAGCTTCATATTCATTTCTTTGAGTTGCACCTTAGATTTTTTTAATTATATCATGTTATTAAAGATGTTTTAATAGACTGTCTGTGTTATTCTTGGCAAGAGATCAAAGCAGGGGTTTTGTTGTGAACACAAAGTGTTTCAGTGAGGAGGATGGGGGATGTGGATTTTGCCTCTGTTTACTCAAGAGCTGTGATGCTGTGTCCTTTCAGGGTACACAACGAGAACCCCTGAAGGCACTTTCTTCCCAGTGGCAGGCAGGCAGAAAATGACTTCAGATAACCTGGCTGCTGGTGTTTAGTTGATGAGAGACGTGTCTACATCTTTGATGTGTTCTTTGGTCAAACCATCTGAAGAAGGCAGGAGGGATTCAGGCAAGCCTGCATAGGAAGAAATGGAAGAGAAAAAAAAAAAAAAAGAGGTTATCAGGGAGTCAGTGATATCAGGGAAATTCCTGAGACTTCGTTCCTCCCACATCTGGAAATGCAATCATTAAACAGAGCTCTGGCTCTGTGACCTGTCAGCACACAGGAGAACTGTGGAATTCTGGCTGAGATTTGCAACCTGCCCAAGAAGAATCCTACCACTGTCAGAAATGGAAATAAGCCAGTGAGATGCCAGGAACCCCAGGACGCCAGGTGTTCTGGCCTGCATTACACCTCGAGAAGGTCATTACACCTTCTCGATTTTAAATGCCAGATCACAGGGTCCAAGAGAAAAGGACATTGGCTGGAACTTCCCCAGGCTCTTGTTTAGAAGCTTCAGGACTTCCATGCAGACAATAAGTGAGCAATTAGGCAAGAAGCTCAGCATGTCCTCCTGACACTTTACTTTTGCCTCGCACATGCCACTGAGCTGTACTGAGTGATGGCACGTACAGATGGCCTAACTTGCCCCATTAAATCCATGACACTTGAGCCACCACTTGACATTGAGCCACAGCTCTGCAATGTGAAGACAACCCACAACCACTTGATTTAGAGCAGATCCTGAACTCTAGAGCTAAAAGCTGCTGTTCTCATCACAGGTACAGTGAGACATTTTGATGGCTGAAGTTCTTCCCCCGGTGGTCCATACACTGCGGGTGGCAGCTCCACTCCCTCCCTTCCCATCACTCCTTCCAAATACTGCCACTGCTGTCTTCTGCAGGCAGGTCCTGGGGGCAGGCAGGGGCAGGCAGATGTGTTCTCATATAATGACTGTGCTGCCCACCCCACGCTGCAGCCCCCAGCAGCCAGGGTTACCAGGTGAACTGGAACGGGCAGTATTGATAGCACCTATCATTCTCTTTCCATCTGGCAGAAAAAAAACCACTTAGAGATGTATTTACTAGACGATGAGCTAGATTGGTATTTTAAAAGCTCTGAAGTGTGTTTTTAGTCATAAAAAGGGCAAAAAAATAACAAAATTGGGAACCTATGAGAAGAATGGAAACTAATAAAAGTACCATATTCCTTTCTCCCAGCTCTCTATAGAAGCAGCTCCTTCATGTCAGCACTACATAAATTTGCAGAATTAATTCCCAGATTACCTGGACAGCACAAATCTGCTTAAAAGGAGATTCTAGATTAACTCACTTACTTTGAAATGAAGATGCTTGCAGCCCATTGGTTACAATGCAGTTGTGGAAATGATTAATAATGAGGATCTTCTAACTGTCCATAAATTCTTTATGTTTGTGCTTAGCTCCCTCGCTTCTCACTCAGGTTGAACCATGGGAGAGCTCTTCTGGCAGATAATGTCTGCTCACATGTAATTGCAGTTCTGCTGCTGTCAGCAAGGATCAATAAGAAGGAAATCAAAAGTGTTAGATATAAAAATTGACACCAGAAAGCACTTTCTCTCTTTTAGCTCCAGAAACACAATAGGTTAGCTGCCCTGGAGTGGCCTACATTTCATTTCAGCATGTTTGTAGGAGTATATTGGCTCCTGTCTTTCTTCCAGTTTATACCATTTCCAAAGCATCATGGATTCCCAAACCGTACATCCCATCTGGGTTGTACCAATGAATTCCCATGAAAATTGAGAGAAATAACAGTTTATTGCCTGCAGTCCTGTTCTGCAGTACGATGTTCACCAGCACAGGACCAGAGTTGGTTGTTTCTTCCTGTTCTGACGCACCCAAGCTTCCTGCGGTTGTAGGAGAGAGACCTAAGCTGAGTCCTAGCCTCCCTCCAGTACGTGGCTGTTCCCGAGGCAGGGCTGTAGATAAGTGCTGCTTTTTGACACAGGTATTTCACAGGATGCTTATGGATTAATTAGTTCACTGGGATTTCACAGAGCTGGACTCTCTACCAGGTGCTGTCACAAACTTCCTAGCTTATCTTGGTAAGTTGCAAGAAGGTCATGCATGCTTCAAGGACTTTGCAAAACTTGTCATAATGGCTGAGCTCCAGCTTCCCATTAGTAATGCAGTGACTGTAACTCCTCTCCTTGAGATACTGTCCTGCCTGTGAAGATATCCAGTTCAGTGGCTAAGGGAAGGTCTCCAGAACAGCAAATGCAGAAACAATGTACAGCACCAGGCACTGCAGTACTTGCACTCACTGCAGTTGTTTGGGGCTGTTATAATAAACAACAGTGAAATGACTTGAAATCCACAGCCATGAGTGGAGCAAATCCAGCAGAACAGGAGAGGAATGCCTTTTAGGATGGCTGGATTTAGAGATCGATCAGTACATTTTTATTTTGTTCTTATACTGTGCCTATGAGCATGTATCTGAACATCTTCCAGAGAAGTACGAAGCCATATGATGTTTATATCCTACTTCATGGACTGTCACTCCTACTTCAAGAGCTAATTCAGAACACACTGAAGTAGATGGAAATGCTATCAGAAGAACGAGCCCGAATGAACACTGGGATCAGTAAAACGCCAATTTTTGCCACAGCTCTCTTAATATAAAGGTCCTTTCATAATGCCATCAAACCCCAGCAAGCCGAAGTGTTTTGATGTTTTGCAAGCAAACATCACTGTGTACTTGTACACAGTGGAGACCAGGCAGAAAAGGTGTCTTTGACCTGACTTCCACCATGCCCCCGATATGAGATATTCAGAGCCTTCTTGCAGTAGGGTGCTTTTAGGCCGCCTGTTCAAGGCAGATAAACAGAGAAGGTAAGCTGTTGCTCCCCTGAGTGTGTAATGACAGGGATTAGTCACAAGAGGGAGGCTGGCAGAACAGCGCTTTAAGCCTTAGGAAATCTCCAACACAGCTAGTAGCTGGTCCCACCACAAATCAAATAAATTAGCGAGCAGGCTTGCCTGGAAGCTTGTCAAGGAGACTCCTGATGTGGACACAGATGAAAAACACACTGCAGCATGGAAGCTCTTTACGTGTGGGATGTGAAAGCAGCTCTCATCAGTGATTTAAGAAGCTGTGGTGTTAGTCAGGGAAGAAGGCCTCTATGCAGGGAGATGGGCACTAGCATGGAATATGGATGCAGGCTTTTTTGGAAACAAGAGAAAGAAAGAACAATCCCTAATAGGAAGAGGACTGCACTGGGAATGAAGAAAAGGAGGTCTGAGAGAGACAGAGGAATGACAAAATCAAGTTTTGTGTGAAGGAAAGCTTATTTTTGTTCATAGCAGGGGGTGTCACCATATGCGCACCTCATGATCGTATTAGTCACCACTTTTTGGTGGAAATTCTCCGGAGAAACAGATCTCCCAAGTGAAAGAAGGCAATACCTATAGGGCTTATCGCTGGACAAGATACAGCAGTGGAGCTGTGGAACCGAATGAGGGAGACTTTATGGGAACAGTGTTCAAAGTTCACTGGTTTTAAACATGAAGGAGACGCAAACTGCCAATTAATGCTGAACCTTACATCAAGTAAAAGCTGGTTTAGCATTACCTTCCATTTCATGGTAATCACCGACAATGTTTAAGACTCTCAAGTGCAAGCTTTGAAGTGACAGGCTCACAGCCTTCTTCTGAACTGAGGAGTTCAGTGGAAATCAACAAACCAAATGGAAGGCGCTCTTCTTCCACACAGCTTGCGGTTAAACTGTGGGACTCATCATGACAGGAAGCTGTCTATGCCAAAAATTTACATGGCTGCAAAAGGTGATTAGATAAATTATTAATAATCCGTTGGGGCTACTAAACAAAAAGTTACTTGCTTGTGGCTAAAGAATTGCCTGAACCACCTGCCACATCTGTATATGTTTGCCCTGTTTTTCTTTGGCAACTGCTGCTGATCATTAGAGACAAGATACTGGTCTGGATGGACCTGTGGCTTGATCCTGTTCGGCTGTTCCTATTTCTCTCAAGCAGGAATCCCACAACTGCACCTCTCACTCACCAGTCTCTGGAAGCAGCCCCTCACCTTCAAAAAATTCCACCTCTCAAGAGCAGTAATTTCTAGAAAACAAAGTATTGTTTACCCTTAGAAGTAACAATCAGAAAGATGAGAATGACAAAAGGTCTGCACATACCCACATCATACTTCAGTGTTACCATAAACCTGGAACGACCCCAACAGCAAACGCTTTTCAGCTCCAGAGGCAGGCTTCCACCCACATTCGTTCTGCAGTGTCCCTCTCTTGAACTCAGGGCTTCAGATTTTTACCTATATAAACAGAATTAGTTCTGCAATTTCTGTTTGGGCTCCTGCCAGCTCCAACATCATCCTAGCCCCAGGTACTAGGCTCAGTTTAGACTAGGATGCTATTGCAGACACACAGACTGCTTTCTTGTTGTTAAGCATCAAGAGAAGAATTACAGCCGTTGTCTGCCTGCCTGCCAAGGGCAGGGATTGTCTCTATATACCCCATAGGACCCAAAGAACCCTGGCTCAGTAAAAGGGGAATGCAATACTCAAAAGTTAAAGAAAGTATCTCCCCACTCTGCTCAAACCAATTGTATTCACAGTAAAATCTGTTTCCATGCCAAAAGCAGTACAGTTAAAAAAACCCCAAAACAATTACAATAGAAAGTTAAAAAATAACTAATATATAGTTCAACAAAACAGAAATGCAATTTCCAACTTAGTTTTAACTTCACTGCCATGTCTTTCTTTGGATTACGCCCAGGGACTCTGGCCTGCTAATAGCAGTCCCTACTGTTTTCTGGTATCCCTGTTACAGCCATTAATTGATACAGCAAACTTACAGATGGGAAATTTAGAAGCACCCAAATAAGGCGAAACCTCCTTGCTTGTCACTTGCAGCAGGGTTTGAGGAGAGCTTTCAAAGAAATCAAGTACCAGATAAAACAGAAGTCTTCAATGAAAAGATGATGTGGGAGCCACGTACCTCCCCCCCTTGGAGAGGAGCTGTTCCCTCCTCTGCTATCCCAATTGCTTTCCAACTGTCCCCTGCTCCCCTGCCCCGGGAATCTGCAGCAGCGTCTCTGTGCAGGCTGTCCACTAAACCAACAACAATTAGAAACACATTTAAGCATTTTGCTCAGGCAGGACCATGGAATGTGCAATTTTTTTCTCCCGGAATTTGCCCAGTTGTCAGTGTCTCATACAGATGGTTTGTCTTCGAAGGAATGCTTCGTGTGAGACAAGGTTCTGGCAGAAACCTGCCTCGTTACTTGCCAGCTCACCTTCTGGTACGTGCTAATTAGGTTGCTGGGCTGCCACAGTGTTAGAAATTGCAGGGCTAAGATGGTCAGCAGCTCTCCATAGAGATTCCTGGCAGCTTGGCTGTGTTCCTCCTCACAGAGAGCTTAGAAATACTGGTAATTTTACTTTAATTTAAAAAATGCAAAAATATTTAAAATAGACTTGTCATTTCCTGTGGATCTGCACGTAGCTAAGAACAGAAGTACTGGCTGACTGGGATAGAATTAGCAAAAATAAATGTTGCATGAATAATTTGAAATGCCTCCTAACCCGTAGATCTTCAGGTGGCTGAATCTCCCAGGGAAACCTCTGGAGGCTCAATCACAGGAGCAAAGTTTTGACTACCCCATAGGGTACCATCCCCTGCTCTGCTGGGTGCGATCCTGCTCGCATTTTGGAGCTACATATCGGAAGTCTTAACTGAGCAGAGTGTTTCCACTTTTTTGCTGCCACTGGGAATGCTGGGGGTGGCAACCATTTCTCACTCTACACATCACAGAACAGCTTCCCAAACATTAAAGGCAATGCGGGCTGAAGCACAAGCTGTGAGAAGCACTGGCTACAAAGGCTCATGATTTCTAACAAAGTAAGGAAATCGATCTTCATCACTGATGCGCAGCCCTTTGCTTTCTGGCCCTGGCTGGAAAAAAACCCTGTATCTGCATTAAATACAGCAGCACTTGTACCAGGAAACCTCCTACCAGCCCTGCAGTGGCTCCCCCTGCTCCATTTTAGGGATGGTTTTCTAGGGCTTCATGAGCGCAGAAGCTTGCTAACGCTGTTCTGAGCACGCCTCGATGAGAATTTATGCTGAATGTACTTTCCTAGACAGCAGAATGCAGGCAAGACGTTCTGCATTCTCTCTTTTTAATCAGAAAGAAGACAGCATTCATTTTTCATGTTACTCTGACGAGATGGCATCACATCCTGGAGAAAAAGCTGTCTTTACTGATTATTACAGCCTTGTATGACATCTTGAGCAAGTCTGATATGGATTCATCCTGGCTGCCTTTGATACATAAATGATACTGAGATTTTGGATTTGGTCACCTCAAACACCTTTACAGAGATCAGAAAGGTGTCATCAGAGGGCTATTCAGAGCTGGAGTGGGCCGAGCCTCCCTTTCCACTGAGTCTGGCATGAACGCAGCCCAGAGTTAGCTATTCAAATCAATGTCTATAATTAGGTGGGATAAATCCAGACCCTAATGCCTTTGCATTACTCAGCTGTCTCAAAGTAAACTGCATAAACCTCCTGCATTCTGGCTTCGAATGTGGGGGATGAGCCATATGTGTGTCTTCCTAGTCCTGTCTGGGCACCTCTGGGGCTGATGAAGGCCTCTCCCAGGGCCTCCTGAAGCTGCCCAGGATACTCTCAGGTCACTCCAGATGCTCTGGGGCTGCTCCCAGTGCTCCTGGGCTCCTTCCAGCATCTCTGGGGGAATATGTTGTTTACGTGCCAGAAATATCAATCACCATAACCTTTGTATTAAGCCAACTACCAGAGGCTAGTCTATCTCCAGCCAAAGTCTTTACAGTGTTATTCTTCTCCTGCCCACCTCCTCACCTGACCCAGTCACAGAAACAGCGGGTTGTTGTTATCGAAGCATAAGATCATGATATGTATACAAGCCATAATGTACCTCTGCCTTATACGAGTGCCTGCATGACACAGCACTGGTCCAATGTGCTCTGTTTGTGTAGAAAGAATTGAGGTCACCTGCTGCTTTTGCCTCAGTCCACTCCCACATCAAGGCAACAGTCTGAGACTAGCTAGGTTTGGAGAACCCAATTAACAGCCTCTTTCAAGTTTTAGCTGCATTATGAAACAAGAAGAGATGCTAGGACTTGTAGGCCTTGCTGGCATCCTAATGAATATGTACAATCATAAAAAGGCTCTGCTAAAACAACAGTCAAAGTATGCTCAGTAAAAGCCGTGACCAATAGATGAACTGTCTATGCAAGAGTGTGCTAAAAAAGTTGGATGGTAGAAGGGAACAGTACAGCAGAATAAGAGACAGAGGAAAGGTAAGCAAGGGAGACATTTATCCAGGTTGGGATGCTTGGTGGCCTCATGATAGGGCTGCAACGTGCACATCCAGCCCAGGACAGAGGCATCACCCAGTATAGAGCTGCTCTGCTCACCCTAGGAAAGGCTCGGTGAGCCAGCTGCCCACCTCGAGGCCTGTCAGAGGACGCCACCTCACACAGGCTCCCTCCCAGGCGGACACCACCTCACACGACCGCTCCCGTCGCAACACAGGCCCTTCCCGCAAAACAGCCGCCGCTAAAGGGCTCTCCCCGGCCGCCAGCCGCCCCCAGAGCCCACGCAGGCTCCCCGCAGCCCGGAGCAGAGAGCGGGCCACCCGCTGCCGCTGCCGCTGCCGCAGGCCGTGCCCCGGCCTCACCCCTTCCCGCCGCGGAGCGCCGTTGCCATAGCAACGGCCGCCCGGCCCCGCTGCCTCAGGCGGCTGCGCGCCAGAAAGTGCTAGAAAGGCGCCGCAGCCCGCGCCTGCGCAGACGGGCGCCCTGGTCCGGCGGCGCCGCTGCAGCTCCCCGGGGCCAACGGAGGGCGGGGGAAGGGGGTGGCGGCGGGGGAAGGGGGTGGCAGCGGGGGAAGGGGGTGGCGGCGGGGACGGGCGAGGGAGGCCCTCCTGGAGGAGCGGAGGCGAGAGGCAGGGGGGTGCTCGGGACCCGCAGGGGAAACGGCCCGGCCAGGTTTCCCCGGAAACCGCCCTCCCCCTCTCCCGCAGTAAGGAGGAGCTGCCGCCTACGCTGCGCAAAGTGCGCACACGGCTTCGGGAATAGGCGGCTGCGCGAGCCACCGCCCAGGGTCTGCTGCGGAGTCATTGCGACGGTTACTAGGACACTTTGTTTTCATCCAATCAAATGACGTTAGCTCATCCCTGAGGCCGACAGCCAATCATGCTCGACATCAATCATTCAATTAAGCCAATCGGAAGCGTTCTGAGCGAGTAGGGCGGGCATTCGTGGGCCCCGGTTGCCTAACAGTAAGATCAACAGACAAGACGGGCGGAGCAAATAGGAGCCAATGATTTGAATGACAGCTTTCGGTCCAACCAGATTTCCTCATTTGTAGAGCCTCGCTATGAGCAGCCAATAGCTGCTGTGAATGGCCGCCTGGGCGGGGAAAAGAAGGCTGCGCGCGCATTCCGCTGCTATATAAGGCTTGGCGGTTGCCTCACGCAGTCAGAGTCGGTTGGGCGAAGAGTGGCTTTGGCTGTGAGTGAGCTGTGCCGCCGCCATCATGAGGGAGATCGTGCACCTGCAGGCCGGGCAGTGCGGAAACCAGATCGGGGCCAAGGTCCGGGCGGTGGGCAGGGGGCGGTGGGGGGGAGATGGGAGGGGTGGGGGCACGCCCGGCCCAGCCGCCCCTGACGCGATTTTCTCCGGCAGTTCTGGGAGGTGATCAGCGACGAACATGGCATCGACCCAACCGGTACCTACCATGGAGACAGCGACCTGCAGCTGGAGCGCATTAACGTCTACTACAACGAGGCCACAGGTAGGGCCCGGCGCACCGCCCGCCCCCTCCCCGGGCCGCCCCCGGCGCTGCAGTCACGGCTTCTCCCTGTTTTGCAGGTGGCAAGTACGTGCCCCGCGCCGTGCTGGTGGACCTGGAGCCCGGCACCATGGACTCGGTGCGCTCCGGGCCCTTCGGCCAGATATTCAGGCCAGACAACTTCGTGTTCGGTGAGTGCGCCGGGAGCGGGGGAGGGACCTGTCGTGTAACCGGCTCGGGGTGGGGTGGGCAGGGCAGGGACGCTGCACTGCGGGCTTCACCGCCGCACATGCTCCTGAGGCAAGCGCGGCCCCGGGAGGGGGGTTAATCCTGGCGCTTCATGACGGGCATGAAATACCTTGGATCTGCGGCTGGTGCATGATGGCAGCTGCTGGGAGAGCAGGTCCGAGAAGGCGTAAGAGGTCGTTGCTCTTCCGATTCTCGTTACCTCCTCCATAACACCAGGAGAAATTAAATGGCTGCTGTGTCATTGATAATGAATGTTTTCTGTGTATCTACCGAGCCAATTCAAAGGTGCTTGTGTGAAAGCACAGCTCTACGCTCGATGAAGTGAAAGCTTTTGTGGGGTTTCTCTGTAGCCTGATGCTCCCAAGCTTTGCTTGCAAGCAATAAGCAGGAAGCAGTGACCGTAATCTAATATGAAAATGGCTCTCTTCCAGGTCAGAGCGGAGCAGGAAACAACTGGGCAAAGGGCCATTATACGGAAGGTGCTGAATTAGTTGATTCCGTGTTAGATGTTGTGAGGAAGGAGGCAGAAAGCTGTGATTGTCTCCAGGGCTTTCAGCTTACTCACTCTCTCGGTGGTGGTACAGGCTCTGGCATGGGTACCCTCCTCATCAGCAAAATTCGTGAAGAGTACCCAGACCGAATTATGAATACTTTCAGTGTTGTACCCTCCCCTAAAGTATCAGATACTGTAGTAGAGCCCTACAATGCCACGCTCTCGGTCCACCAGCTTGTGGAGAACACAGATGAAACATACTGTATTGATAATGAAGCCCTCTACGACATATGCTTCAGAACACTGAAGTTAACTACTCCGACATACGGTGATCTGAACCATTTAGTGTCGGCAACCATGAGCGGTGTTACCACCTGCCTGCGATTCCCAGGCCAGCTTAATGCTGACCTGCGGAAGCTGGCAGTGAACATGGTTCCTTTCCCCCGTTTGCACTTTTTCATGCCTGGTTTTGCCCCGCTCACGAGCCGTGGGAGCCAGCAGTATCGTGCTTTAACTGTGCCAGAGCTAACGCAGCAGATGTTTGATGCAAAGAATATGATGGCTGCCTGTGACCCACGTCATGGCCGCTACCTGACTGTAGCTGCTGTTTTTAGAGGCCGTATGTCAATGAAAGAGGTTGATGAGCAAATGCTGAACGTTCAGAACAAAAACAGCAGCTATTTTGTTGAATGGATTCCTAATAACGTTAAAACAGCGGTCTGTGACATTCCACCTCGTGGCCTGAAAATGTCTGCCACCTTCATTGGTAACAGCACAGCCATCCAGGAGCTGTTCAAACGCATTTCTGAGCAGTTCACTGCCATGTTCCGCCGAAAGGCTTTCCTGCACTGGTACACTGGCGAGGGCATGGACGAGATGGAGTTCACAGAGGCTGAGAGCAACATGAACGACCTGGTGTCTGAGTATCAGCAGTACCAGGATGCTACAGCTGAGGAGGAGGGGGAGTTTGAGGAGGAGGCTGAGGAAGAGGCAGAGTAAAAGCTATGCAGATGAACACCTGTAAATTTTGTTTAAAGCTGTATGAACTCTTTCATTCAAAACTTCTCTGTCTGTGTTGTGTTCCTCTTCCTGTCTCAAAGTCACTTCAAATGCTGTACAGGCACCATTAAAGCATTTTTCACAGTGCACAAGCTCGTCTCCTTTGTTCCTTTTGGTAAGCTTTTCGGGTGCTGTTTCCAAAAGTGAGTGCGTAGGTGTGTCGGAGGTCTGGAAAAGAAAAATAATGGAGTTGGTGTGAGCCCTGCCACCTTGCCCGTGGCAACTACACTTCTCTCCCTGCCTCCTAAGGAGGTGGATGCCTGTTGCTTCTGTCACTGGATGTGGTGGCAGTCCTGGTGGTGTGGGAATTGGAATTCTGTGGTATTCCTTTATAATCAAGTGTGCTGGTGGTGGAGGGAGATACATTTCACATGGAGCATGGAATTCAGCTCCAAGCTGCGTCTAAATTTAGGTACCTGCATGTGGACTCCTGTTACAGGCTTTGCTCTCGGCGGGAGCTGAGCAGCTCTCCTGACCATAATGGAAGTGTAGGTTTAGCTGTAGGTGTCTGTAAGCTATACCTCCCCCCCCGGCTGCCTGGGCAACCAAGTGGTGCAGGCAAGTTGCCTTTCTGATACAGGTGGGTGTTTATGGCAGAAGATGAGCTGCCCTCACCCTGGCTGATCCACTGCAGCTGCCCAGCAGTGTAACCCCAGGAGGTGGCCGTGGCCTGTCACAAGAGCACTGGGGACAGCTGCTGAGGACAAATGACGCTGAAGAGCTCCCATGCATGAGCCTGGCCGGAGTCACTTCTTTTAATCAGTATGTAGAGGTTTTAAAACTAAATCAGTCAGGTGTTACTGCAGCCTCTGCTTTTGAAGTGAGCTGAACACCTGATGCCAAGTTACACTGTTTTGTCTCATGAAAACCCTACAGTAGCAAAACATGTTTTTACTGTGGAAACAGTTAATATGTTCAGTGTTACTTAAAGTGACAAACCTGTCACTCGGAATAGCTGGACAGGAGATAGCAGGCTGCTTTCCTGCTGAAGAAATTCTGTTCAGTGTTCTTAATTGTAACTGGTTTTGTGTTAAGCTTTTCTGCCTTAAAAATAAGTTTCTCTTTCCAGACTTGAACTGGTTGGAGAAGTCAAAGTTGCACTGACTGTGGTGACTCTTGGGGCAGTGGAAATCAGTTTGTTCATAGAAACAGGTGGCTGGTTTCAAACCTCCACAGGAGAATACTTCTGTAGGTGAGGAGATGGCAACAGATTTTTAAAGCATGAAGTAACACTTAAAGCAATTGATTTTTGTCCTTGATTTTAGGGTGGTTTTTTTCTTCTTTTCGTTACACTGAAGCTGGTGTGTTCCCTGGCCTGCCAGTTACCGAGGGCAGGACAGTGTTGTCTCCCCAACACCCTTTTGGGCAGAGCTCCATTCATTAGTCACCCTCCCCTGAAGAGCTCCAGGTGCTCTCCCCGCTTTCTGCAGGCTTGTGGAGAGAGGACAAAACACGTGGGTAAGTATTAACACCGGAGTCCAGTTTACCCTTTGGTTTGTAACAGCCTTTCTCCAGGGGGCTTTAGCTTGCAGACTACAGCCATCTGGAGCGTGACCACAGCCCTCCCCGAGCAATCCAGCACCAAGGAATCGGGCACCCGGAACAGTCAGGGCTTTGCCGTGAGACAGCCCAGAGCTGCCGTGCGAAGGAAGGGGACAGGCGAGTGTAATGCACCAGGGACAGCAGCTGCCGTGCTTGCCGTCTCCCCCAGAGCAGCCATGTGGTGACAGAGGCCAAAACGAACATATTTCTCTTCACCTTTGATCAGAAGGCCTGTCCAGCCTCACCTCTCGCCATTGGTGTGTGAGATGCTTCTGTCCCGTCCCTTAGACCATCCCTCAAGCTCCCGATGACTGGCCCTGGGTTACACTTTGCCTTTTCTGCATGGCTTTCCCACGCCCCTGATAGAAGTCTTGCTAGAGCCACTTTCACTGCCTCAAGTCTCCTCTCTGGGCTCAACCTTGATATCAGCTACAGTCCAGCCCTGCCAGGATAGTTGTTTTCCCACTCTTTGCTTTCATTTCTACCACATTTTGTGTCTTTTACCATTTTCCTCCTCTGCATTGCATTAAGTACAAGCTATGAGTTTGGTTCTTTCTAGCTTATCTCCATGATTTCCCATCCCACGTTACTGAGCTGGGGGCTTTTGACTGCTGTGGCCAAAGATAGCAATATTAGTTGCCGATTTGTTGAAATTTTAGCCTGATACTTGAATGCTTTCAGGTGCATGGGCAGACCTTCCCCTTAACACACAAAATGACGTTCTTCAGACCTCTCCTTTTAGGCAACACCAATAACTGACAAGGATCAGGCAGCCACCACCTGTCTTGATGGCTAATACCATTTCACTGCTTTTTTTTTT
Organism: Mycteria americana; assembly: GCF_035582795.1. Taxonomy (NCBI): domain Eukaryota; kingdom Metazoa; phylum Chordata; class Aves; order Ciconiiformes; family Ciconiidae; genus Mycteria; species Mycteria americana. Next base: position 3,192,712 of record NC_134381.1, on the reverse strand, counting down.
TTGTGCTTTCTCATCCCCTTTGTATCATCTGCCTTTTGCTTTTTATCAGACTGGAAGCCCTTTAGAACAGAATCACCTTCCTGACAAAGAAACTGTAACACACCCATGTAACGGGTGGGGTGTTACTGAGCCTCCTCTGCTTTAGCAGGGAGTTGGTGGCTGGAAAGCAGAGGAACATTCTGCAGGAGTCCAGGCTGGCAGCGAGGACGATGGGCTCTCCTGCGGAAAGGCAGGGGATGGCACAGCCCCAGCACCTTGGCATTGGAAAAACAATCTACTACCCGCGTGGAACATTTCAGTAATTGTTCACTACTATGACACTACAGCTAATAACAGCGCTACTTAATGACAGTAATTAGCATTGGTGACTTTCATTTTCACTCAGCTGATACACTTACCTGGTACGAAGCCCATGTAGGAAGGTATCAGTCCAGCACTGGTGTAAATTCTGTTGTTAGGCCAGTATGTTTGGGGAAATCTCTTGCCAAAGCTGCAAGCTGGGTTTCTCTGCAAAAACTGGAAAACAAACAAACCAACCCCCAACACCACAGTACAGTTAATTTGAAATCATATTGTTGGTACCCAAGTCACGTGCTTTGACTCCATACTAGAGAAAATATTTAAGCCAATGTACAGCAATCCTCTTTCCAGTTCTTTTTTCTTCTAATTAGGAGCTACATTGCACCTTCCCCTTTCTCCACTTCATGAGTTTTTCTCCTGCGGCTGTGGGCAGCAGCCCTGCCAGGGCTGCCTCGGTACCTCCTGCCCCCAGGTGCACAGAGCAGCTCCTGGCCCAGGCGTAGGCATCGGCGTCAGGGTCCTACAGACAGGACTGCATTCATCACCTTGGGCTTTGTCCCAAACATCTTGTGCTCATACATTCGATACGCTGTGAGCCAGCAGTATCTGCTGGAGTTGGGTCTGTGCCTCGTCTGCTCCTGTGCTATGACTCTGCACATCTGTGTTTTGGTTTGACCCCTTCAACTGGTTTTGTTTTTCCATGAGTCCCACCGACAGTGATTAGCCAGTAATTCCCAAGCTAGGAGGAAAAGGAAGGCTTAGGGAGTGTTAACCGCAGGGAGAGTGTAAATCATCTCCTGGATCTGTCCCTGCCCTCCGAGGTCAGACGCAGATAAGGGGCTGCGCTGGAGGATGGATATTGCAGCTCTGCACGTCTCTGCAGCGGCAAAACCCCTAAAGACGTTACTAAAGCTGCGCTGCCCTCCTCGGCACGCACCCTCCTCGGGGGTGAAGGGACCAGGTTCATGGAGCCAAGCAAACCGTGGGACCATCGAACCATTTTGTGACTGATGATGGAGCGATTGCTGCAATTCCTCAAGCGCAGCACTGAAGCGAGAGGATTGCATTATTTTGCCTGATGCAGACAGTAACCAATGATCCGTGGCACATCCCAGTATGTAACCTAGGGCAACAGAGATTTAGGGCAGAAGATTAGTGGCTTGAAGTCAGAAGCCATCTTAGATAGAAATGTGGTACAATGGGGTTTTTTTGGCGTGCTTATATTCCTTCAGCTCCCGATGTGCTGCAGCTAGCCGCTGCGAGCCTGCATTCTGCTGAATCCTGCAATGGAGAAACACCTCCCTCGCTGATTTACTACATGGCAGACGTTTCTTAAGAAATCAGGGGCAGAAGGCCTTTGCAAACAGCACATTTAGTTTTGATACAGCCTGTTTTTTTGTTCCGTTCGCTTCATTTCAATTCCTGTTAATGGCAGAAGGAAAGGATAAGGAAGCCAGCACAGGGAAAGTGTGAGGCTGCCATGAGCGCTGTCAGCCCTGCTGCTCTCCCTGCTGAGTCATTTCTTCCCAGCTGAGTTTCTCTGAGCTGGGGATCCTCAATCTTGGACTTTTTTCTACATCGGACCCATACGCTCTGGGATGAAGGCACTGCAGTGAATCCCGGTGAGCAGAAAGGGCTGGAAATGTTGTAACCTGCTTTTAATGAGCTGATTCACTGAGCTCATCAGCCCGCACTGGCGCTGGACCAGCAAGACGGCTGCATCCCAGGGATCTCATTCCATCCTGATAGCAGGACGAAATGTGTAGCTTTGAATGCAAACTATTAACTACTGTGGGAGGGCTCTCAATTTTCCTGTGTAGGAGGATTGTATGGCATTATATGGGAGATCTTACAGCAAGGGAACAAAACAGTTTTTCAGTAGGGATATTTCTGCATCCTTCCCAAAAGGAGGAGAAAGAAGATCTAGATCCCTTTTAAGACAAATTATGGTAGTAAAGGGAAAAGCCTTACAGCCAACTAAAAGGGAGAAATGCAAGCAGCCCAGGAAGCCATCCAGCACTGCCATCCAGGTAGAGAAGACATATTGCGTACGGGAAGCGCAGATAGTTGCATCCTGTGTTTCTGCACTCAGAGCAACATTTTTAATAGCCACCCTTGACCCAACCCTCAATAGATTTGCTTAATCCTTTTATGAACTCATTTATCCTCCCTTAATGTCCCAAGGAAACAAGCTACAGAATTTAATTGCTCATGATTTTTTCAACGTTACCTAAAAGCATTTTATTTTGCTTGTACTTATAACCCCAGTTCTAATACTACTACTGTAAATGAAACCACTTTTGGTGTTGCAGATGAATCAACACCAACATTATATTCTTGAAATAAGATTTGTGCATAGAATCTACCTGATGTCGGTCAAATTCGTTCATTGCTTCCTTCACACCCCGGATGTAGTTCACGCCATTAATCCAGGTGAGGCGGGGGATGAATCCAGTGTACCCTTCGGATGAAGACAAGAGAGAACATTTTCTGCTTGAGAACATACATCTGTAAGGATCAACCAGTCTGGAAGTGAAAGAGGCTGGGATAAATATAAAACCTTGGCAGAGTATAGGAAGGAAAAATTCATCCATTTAAATTGTAAAATGAAAATTGAAAATGTGATGTCTCTTTTCCGAAGGAGTATTTTTTTATGGTTCCCAAGGCAAACTCAATGGGCTGAACTGATGTTTGTTGGTCTCTGTGAGGTATGGAAGAAACATTTCATTTTCTTGCAGTCTTTTCTTTACACCAACAGCTCTGTCATGTTCTCTCCCAGTTTAATACACATTCAGGGACTAACAACCGGGTGTCCAACCTTTCTTCCTCATTTGCCCTGCCTATCCAACAAATTTTCACTTATTATAAGACAGAAGCTATATAAAGTCTAAAACTACATAAAACGGAGAGAGAGGTGCAACCTAAAAGCAGCCAGGACTCCCTCTTCCCAAAGGGATGCTTTGGAGAGAGCAAAATTTGTCTTCTGCATCTTGTAACATTGACGCTCTTTCACAGAGCCTGAAATATTTTGACATGCAACCCCTCTCTTCTCTGTGGTCCGCACAGAGCAAAGTGTGGTCCTCTCACCGGTCTCGTACCCTTTACGGGGGAGTCCAGTGCTTTGCCCTTCGTAGTTCTCCTCCTTGCAGAGGAACGCTCTTCCAGTGCAAGTGGAGAAGTTACAGAGTATAACTCCTTGTAAGACAGAGTTTTATACATTTATGATGGTGCAATACACCACTGTTTGTTGATTTGATGATTCAGAAAAACATCTTATTTCTAGGAGAGAAACAACTACCTCAGCAGTAACAGATACTCATCAAGCTGCTGGAGTTGGTGCAGAGCCCACGACCGATCGCTCCTTGCTGTCTGGAGCATTTTCTAGCCTGGCCCCACCGCTGAGGGGAACCGAGGTGGCTCCTGTCCCCCGGGCACGCGTCCCTCAGCGCGAGATCCACGGGGGTGACAGCGTCCCAAAGAAACACCCTTGCATGGAGAGGAGCAGGGGCATTTTCCATCCCAGTGTTCAAACGAGCTGGTGTGACTGGCCGATGTCTCTGAGATTTCCCCGGAGGAGAAGGGTGACACGATTTCTTCCGAGGTGGACTCGTGCTGTGCATGACCTCCCTCTTTTTTTACCTGGAATGACTTTCTGTTGGATCACATTCGGTACATCCAGTTTTGGTAACCAGTTATCTTGCTCCACATCTGTGGTTTCAGCCACTCCTGGCAGAGTCACACCTTCAATCTTTACAGGCTCAAAATAAAAGCAGAAATAAAATAAACACCAGTAAAACCCTCTTCCTCCTTTGGCTCCATTGCTTAAATCACTGCCAGAACCTGTGAGTGGCGACTGCCATTTCTGTTTCTTCCTGGCTTTACACTGAGAGCTACCCCAAGAATTTCTGGTAAAGTCGAATTACTAGACGAGCTCTCTGTGCAGAGGTTTTGCAAAATCCCCAGGGAGAACAAGGGGAGCTTTGGGCCCTGAGCTCCTTCGCAAATCTGTTTCTCAGAGCGAGGAGCAGGAATGCCCCTTCTTGGGATTTATATCCAAGCCAGCTTTTGACTCGATACGTCAAATCTCTAATCTCTGCCTTCAGGGGATTTGCAGAGCCCGGCTGGCTGGAACGTGACAAACGCTGTCTCTGGCTCCAGAAGAAATAAGGGGCTCAAACACGTTGGTCCCGAGTGATACCGGCACCCAGCTCCATAGGCAAATCCCAGTGCTTGTGTTTAAGCGAGGGATAACGATGGTGGGAAATTCAGGTGGGAGCAGTTAAGGGGGCAGAAACCCAGCACGTAACCAAAGGTGCCAGAAGCGCTCTCTTTTTGGGAGGAGGAGGAGGAGGGGGAGGGCAGCGGCAGGCCTCCCCGTCCACCTGAAGGAAACAGAAGCCTGGCTGCGTAGGACAGCGTAACGCAAGATCTAATGACTGGGATTTGAAGCTAAAACTCAACCAAATGAGAAGTTAAGCTTTTTTGATTAGGAAGAGTAGTTAATGATTACAACAATTTCCTGAAGATGCGGTGGATTTGCTGCTGCTAGAAACATTTGTGTATTTGACATTTCTCTACACGACATTCTAAACTTTCCGTCCTTGCCATCCACGCCCCCATATGAAATTCCCTCTTCACAGCCCTGGACCGAGGAGATCCCTTCCACGCCCACCAGTCCCCAAACCCCCATCCCTCCCCAGCAGTGTCCCTTACCACGCGTCTTTTCCACCCAAGACCACTTACCAGTTTGCTTCCTGCCGAGGCACCGCCGAGCTGGCCGGGTCCGCACCTTTTTCCCTGTCCACAGGCCGGGCTTAGCTCAGGCAACCGCCACTCTCGTCCCTCAGACACAGGATGAGGTGAAATCCTCCGTGGGTACCCCTGAGGCGGTCGTGTCCTCGGGACGTACTCACCGGGGTGGTGCTGGGGCACAGGGTCCACGTGCATCATCATCAGCTCTTCCTCTGCCGGCCCTGGCCCCGGCAGGGGAGGTTTTGACCCACGGACTGGTTCAGGAAAGCTTGTTGCAGCCCCAGCTTTCTCATAGGGAAAGTACCCTGCGGGACAGACGCTGCGTTAAGGGAAGGAGCGGCCAAAGGAGGACGAGGGATTCCCATTGCACTGGACCTCGGCCCCCACGTGCTCCTCTGTAGTGAAGGAAAGGAGCCTGGAGGTCAACAGCATCCCAAGGCTGCGAACGTATCCTGCGAGTGCCGTCAGCCCTGCCCAATAAACCGCCTTGCACAGAACAACTTGCACAGAACAAATAGAAGTTCGATAACTTAAAATTTATTCTAAGTGACACCTAAACTGTAAAATATCATCAGCCAAGCTATAAAGAAGTAAGGGGGGAAAAAAACCCAACATATCCTTTTCTCCACGTGGCTGCGTCAGTGCACCCCAAACACAGACACCCCCACACCCCACACCCCCCCCCCGAGGAATTCTTGCACCGGCATCATTGCTGCTCGCCGAGAAAAGGGTCTGCTGTAACGCTGGCTGGAAAAAAAAAAATCTTGCATCCAGTGTATGCTAAATATCTCCACTGTGAACTAGGGACAGAGCCCTGCGGCTTGAGACTCTGCAGGGACAGCCCAGCTTGGCAACTTTTGTCTGACTTTCCCTTAAAAACGTCCTGTGATGTGGCTCCCCGGGCTGCCCCGGCCCCGTACGACACCTCCAGCCCGGGTGCTTCCTCGCGCTCTCTGCCAGGAGTGAAGCCAATTTCTCCCTCCTCAGCGGTTACGGAGGGTGATCGCTCTGACGCCCCGCATCCACCTTTTCCTTATTGGAAAACTGTTACTATGTCAGTCTTGTCTTTTTCAAACAAACCAAATTCCTTCCATTTTTGTTCCCATAGGTCATTTTTTTTCAGCCCTCTGGTCATTACTGCCTTCCCCTGACCTCCTCGTGTTTGGTGGACGTCTGTATCACGGTGCAAAGCCCCACGATGAGACATCGCCTTCCAGCGAAGGCTTCATCTGCAGACAGTCCCAGGGACTTACAACCTGTCCCGGCTCAAACAGCGCAGAGAAAAATTTGCCCCTTTCTGCAAGTGTATAAAACTTCTGATGGGCACTTAGGTTTGCCATCTGCTTATAATTGTATTAGAAAGTATATATACTGTATATAACTTTGTACAGTATATATACTCCATGTAACTGAATTATCAAGTGTTGTCTAGGCTAGCAACAAAATAAAGACAAATCCTCGATAAAAGTGATTTTTCAATCCAGTGTGCAAATTTTAAAGCAAGTTTATCTCAATATTTCCTTCATTATTAATGAAAATATTGCATCTAGTCTTTTCTTTTTATCCCGCAAACCAAAGGAAAAGGAAAAATGAAGTTGTTTTGTACTTGAGAAATCCATATTAGCTCTTTTTTATGACCCTGGGTTGTCCAAACTTACTGATTCAGAAAGGTTGCACAGTAAGGCACTAAATTAAAAGCCAGGAGACCACTGTGCATTTGATTTGAGTAAATATCCATATGTTTTCAGTCCAGGTTCCTGGGGAGCGGGTGCCTGCACGCTTGGCCTGTGCCATAACCCCTCAATGCCCACACGGCCACCCCTGGAGATGCAGCATAACCCTGGTTGATATCCCCAAGCAACTGAGCCTGACCTCACTTCCATCAGTTGAATATGGGATTCAACTGATAGAAACCAGCAAAATACTTAGTGTCCATCAACAAGGTTTTATCAAAAATAGACCTTGAGAAAAAGTCTTCAGACTGATTTTGCTAAAGGCAACCATGCAGATCCAACACTGCCGTGAGCTCTTTGATCTCCATCATGTAAAATACCCAGAAGGATGCCGGGCAGTACTAATAAAGTTTGCAGTGAAGGGTTTTAGGGATCGCTCACCGACAGCTCGACAGCAGGAGCTGTCGATGAAGAGTTACCAGCACGGCAAGGTGCTCCCTGTGGCCACGTTCTTCAGCATTTCACCAACAAGCAGCAAACGTGAGTTCCCAGCTGCAAACGTCGGCAGGTGACATAAAGGTTGGTGAGGAGAGGACAGGATAATGAGAGAGAGCAACTAGGTCAACTGGTTGGTTGGTTGGACCAAGCTAGAGCTTAGTCCAAGGAAGTGCAAATTCAAATGTCCAGGAATGAAGCCTGTAAACACCACCTGCGTAGTGGAGACCTGGATCCTAGAAAACGTGGCTAGGAAGAACAGAAATGCCAAAAATTTGCAAGAAGCTACGCGGCACAAATTCCCAGAGAGAAATGGGAAGGCATCACTTTGGTGTGGCCATCCCCAGGGAAATGAAGACCCAAGTCGCACCCGGGCATGTTACCCCTGCGTTCAGCCGGGAGAAGACTCGCTCCCACTGAACAGGGCGTCCACAACAGCTACGGCTGGTGGACATGACATGGTACATGGCAAATGTGTCGCCAAAGGATGGCACGTCCCCGAGAGGAGCTGATCAGGATCCAGATGCGGCTGCTGCTGTGGCCCGATTTGGGTCTGCTCAACAGGGACCAGGCTCTTTGCCTAGAAGGGCTGGCACTTGGTAGGAGATTCCTGCAAATTCCCAGCGTTGGGAATCTACGTGAGCATGTCGCGGTGCCTGATGGAGGAGATGGGGCCCGTTAGCAGAAGTGGGGAAGGTGGGAAGGGGAGGGCACACGAGCCCTTCTGCTGAGCTGAGGTAGGAGCAGCAAGATGCACAATGAAGCACAAGCTGCGAGTAAGAGCTCCAAGCAGAACGAGCTGTGCGCCAGGCGGGTCAGCCGGGAAAGGGCTGGAGACAGCAGAGCCGACCTTCCCTGGAGAGACAGACTTTAGCCTGGGGAATTGTGCTGGTTTTGGCTGGGACAGAGTTAATTTTCTTCATAGTCGCTAATATTGGACTATGTCTTGGATTTGGGCTGGAAACAGCGTTGATAACCCAGGGATGTTTTCGTTCCTGCCGAGCAGTGCTGACACAGAGTCAAGGCCTGTTCTGCCTCTCACCCCCCCCACCAGCGAGTGGGCTGGGGGGCACAAGGGGCTGGGAGGGGACACGGCCGGGACAGCTGACCCCAGCTGAGCAAAGGGACATCCCACACCCTATGGCGTCACGCTTGGCAATAAAACTGGGGGTGGAGGTTGGCGGGGGGGCCACTGCTCAGGGACTGGCTGGGCATCGGTCGGTTGGTGGTGAGCAATTGTTTTCATTTGCATCGCTTGGTTTTCTTGGGTTTTATTTCTCTCTCTATTTTCCTTTTCATTACAATTTCTTCTTATTATTTTATTTCAATTATTAAACTATTTTTATCTCAACCCACAGGTTTTCTTACCTTTACCCTTCCGATTCTCTCCCCCCATTGCGCTGGGGGGCACTGAGCAAGTGGCTGGGGGGGGCTCAGTTGCCGGCTGGGGTTAAACCACAACAGGAATATGGAAGAACTGGGGAGTGAGTTCATAATATACCATAAAATCATTTATCTTCATCTAACTGAAGATAACCTGGGAACTAAAATTCTCCTCTCCACTCCACCAGATGCCAATGTGAGAAGCCTCGTGCTCATCAGCTGAGGCTGAGCGCTCCAGCTCCCCACCGGTGCTGCTCTCCGGGTGCCTGTGCTCCTACGCCAGAGCTACGATTGCTCCATGGAAAATATCCCATTTCTCCTCGGGAGCCTATCGAGCACAGGCACAGACCCCGCTGCTCGTGATCAACCCTGCGCTCGCTAGCAGAGCCCGTTCTGGCCAAGGGACGAGACCCGGAGACTGCTCACCTGGACGCCCAGGGAGATAACCCTGGACACTGTGCTTCGTCCCACTGAAGTCCTCGACAAACTTCTGCTTGTGCAGCGGTGCCAGCAAGGGGTGAGGGCTCTTCCTAACAGCAGGATCCGTCAGCAGGCGGTAAGTGGTTTTGCCAAAGGTTTCTCCAAACTGATAGTTGTACTGAGGGACGAAGCCCTCGTAGCTGAGGAGGAACGCAAAAAAGAGCAGTCACTGAGGTGGCATTGGAAGGTGCCCCCAGGCAGGATAACCTGCTTTAGAGCTTTTGTACACTGGAGGGGCCGCAGCCAGGAGCACGCGTGGCTGGGAGTACACGAGCCCAGGGAAGGTGATTGCACAGGGATGTGCCTGCGAGCGCGAACGCGTTTGTGCCGCTGGCGCAGCAGCACGAGGGGAGCACCAAGACGGCGCGTGTGGTTACGCATGAAGCCAGGCAGGCGTGTCTCTGTGTGTGCGCACACGCGTGTTTTTACATGTGAGCATGAAAACTGGCTCATAGATCTACAGGCACGTATGGGCACAGGCTTGTGCTTCGGTTCACAGAGGAATAAAAGGACAAGGTCAGGGAGCGTGGCCGAAGCAGCACCTGCAGATGGGAAAACTTACAGCGGAGGCACAGCGTGGGCTGCGGTCGCTTTGACAGTGCTGACGTCAACAGCCCCCCCGATCAAAATATTATTCCCAATTAAACATGCCTCAGTTTTAAATTTTGCAATCCCTCTCTCTGTTCTAAAACACAGTGAGTTACTGGGAATTTCCCAATGTCCCTTGTTCAATATTGAAACTCAAAAATGAGAAAAATTGCTTGCTTGTACCCTCCAAACCTCTCTGCTCCGTACCCTTGTAGTGCGGAGCGGGACCGGGCTCACAAACCCACCCAGGCACTGCATTGCATGGGAGAGGTGTGGGCGGGCAGGTGGCTGCTCAGCCCCAGGAACAAACATCGCTTGATTTTGGGGGACCTTTGTGCGGGGTGTGCAGCGACACGCTGCGTCTCCGCTCCCCATGGCCTGGGACGGGCAGTTTGACTTTTTGGTGGCTCAGGGTAGGGCAGGTGCTGGAGCTCTGGCTCCGCTCCCAAGTCCACCAGTACGGATCAGAAACTTTAGCTATTCCCAGTATCAAATTTCCTGATGGTGATGTTATTCCACCGCTGAAGAAGAAAGGTAGAGCTGCCAGTTACAATGTACAGACAGAAATATTCAATCAATGATCCCACCACATATCTGGGGATAAAGCCAGATGATGCATGAGGATCATAAGATGATGAGTAAGTACTTTCCCTTCCAAATACTTTAAACAACAGCGAGCAGAGCCGTGCATTTGCACTTGGCAAGTTTTCCCACTTTGCATGCAGGATCTCTCACCAGCAGCTGCCAGAGGAGCTCGGTGGCTCGTCCCCATTGATTTTCAATGAGTCTTGCAACACGGGGAAGCTACGCCGGGACAATAAAGCTGAGCAAGAGCACAAATGACATAGCCTGAATAATTGCAGGATGGCCAGAGGGATTTTGGTCATGAACAAAATAATGGTAGGGCTGAGAAAGGATTCAATTCATGAGCAATTAAAAGCGAGGTAATCCGAGGAGCTCAGGCAAGTCAGTCTGGGTTTACAGCAAAGGGATCTGCCACAGAGCGAATTACAAGTGCTGCTGATAAAAGCCGTGGCGCTTGGGGAAGAGACCAGTCTCAACAGGGCTGTTTCACCTTCTCCTGCTTGGTATTTTGATTAAGCAGCCAGCGAGATCCCCTGTTTCTGTAGTTCATGCTGAGCCACTGCAGCCGCTGATCTCTAACCTCGTTGGTGAGCAGCGAGTAACCTGCTTTCCCAAGGCTGAGCCCCATTTCACTTTTCTCTTACTCAGCCATATCTCTTCCATCGCCACTCCCCAGACTGCGTCACCTAAACCTGCTCAGCCTTCCTGATCACCAGGGCCCGATCCTTGGCCCTGGGCCTGTCCTCGCTCAGCTCCGTGCCCTTCCCAGCTCCGCCAAGCCGGGATGGGGTGGGCAGGGCTGTGCCCGGGATTCATGGATTTACCCCTTCTCTGTGCACCAAGTCCTTCCCAAACCATCCCACACGTTGGGTTTGGCTTCCCAATGCTCTTGAGCGCTGCGGTGGCATTTTCAAAGCCCTGGCCGTGACCATTGCCTGACCCGAGTGACAGCAATGAGTTTTGACGCCCTCGTTGTGTTTGCAGGTTCACCGGCATGGCCGGGTACGGCACGTCTTCCTCCTCCTCCTCCTCCTCCTCCTGCCGGCACCCCAGCTCAGGGTGCACTGTCTGCTGGCAGCCAAGCCTGGGCTCTGGTGACGCCCTTCAGGCAGCTCCTCCTTGTGCTCAGCCACCCAAACCAGATGCAAAGCAGCACCCTCACCACCCACGGGGGCTTCCTCTGGGGCTGGGGGTAACACTACGAGCCTGCACGGCACTGCAAAATGCAGTGGCAAAATTTGGTTCCTTCTCCTCCTGCCTTCAGTGGCCGAAGCACCAGCCCGGAGAGGAGCAGCCCCAGCTGCTGTGTCAGTATTAGGGCTCGAAGCTGCTTCGGGGGGCCCTGTCTGCAGGCAGGAGCGAGCAAGGGAAGGTTTTGAGGCTTTTGGAGGTGCAAGCCCAGCTGCAGCTCCCTCCTTGCTGTTACTTGTCTTTCCCAAGCCGCTGTCAGCACACAGCTTTGACAGGATGACAGCACACACGGAGTAACACATCACATCATTCAGACAAGCGCAGCAATGCAAGAACGTGTTAAAAAGTCCCAACCCCAGAGCTTATGTAAGTTTGGAAGATATGGAAATCAGTAGTGGAAAAATCCTGCCCGTTGCTGTAATGGGAAGGGCTGATCTGATCACCACCGCAGGAGCATCGTGAAGGAAGGAAACGTGCTCTACCCCGTATCTGCAGCTTGGGATCTGCCTGCCTCCTGCCCGTACCTGGGCTGCACCCGTGGCCGTGTGGGACGCAGCTGCTTTCCTCTGCGCCGAGGTTTGCAGCCTGGGCCGTCACCAGCCCCTCCGCCCTGGAGGTCGTCCTGACGCCCTTCGGAGTTACCCTCAGGCTGGACTAATCCGACTGATTTTGTACCAACAGAAGCTCGTTTTCCCTCGGTGGCTGTTCCAACCCTTCCCAGCCCATGTCGGGGACCACGTCCCCCAGCACAGGTCACCCCACGCACAACTTCACCACCGCAAAGCCTGTCCACTTATTTCTGCCGTTTGCGTCTTACCTTTTAACCAATAACTCATTACCTCTTACCCATGACAGCTTGGTTTCTTCTTTCCAAGCTTTTAGAGGAGGATGTTGCAAAAAGCTTTGAAAAAACAATCTAACTACCTATCAACTAGATCACCAGCATCCAGAGAGTCACTGGCTTCTTCAAAGAGCTCAGATCCAGCAGCAGGACTGCGCTCTAACCAATTTGACAAGAGCATATCATGTCTATGCAAATATTTATTCAAAGGAGATCTTCAAACATCCTCAATGCAAAAGTTATGACAGTTTGGAAGCCAAACCCTGCACAGCAGCCCTGGTAACATTTGGCAGCTTAAAAAAAAAAAAAAAGGGGGGGGGGTAAAGAACAATTTTGACTATACCCTCCACGCGCTATGGCATGGTCTTTAATTATACCCTGTCATAAGGTGGTGCTTCTTATCCTGGAGCCCTATCTCCTTCGGAGCACTGTTACATGGAATATTTAATAGTGTCTGTAAAAAAACCCCAAAATATCACGAATTGTAAATACTACGTGATCCCAGCCGGAGCTCTCTGCATTGGCAATGAACAGACATTTTGGATGAACTTCAGAACTTACCCGGGGATATAGTAGGGATTGGGAGGGAAGAGGCTATTTTCCTTCGGGGCTGCCATGGCAATGCGGCAGCTCTCGGTGGCCGTGGGAGGAAGGAGATGCAGCACCATGCGGTCGCCCAGGAAACCTCTGTGATGCTGCCAGGAGCGATGTCGGTACCGACAGCGCTTCCAGCTGCAGCACACAGCTTGTCAGGTTTTTCTGGATGCATCTTTTTTTGCCCCACCTGGAAATTTTGGATGAGCACGGAGATTTTCTAGCATTTGTCAGGTTTCCTGAAGGCTCGTAGCCCTTGGGACAGTAGCACCAGATGTTCCCCATAAGCAGCCCCAGCACAAATACGTGTTCACGGCACGGTTCACATCCAACACGCAGAACTCAAGAGAGCCTGGCTGTGCGTGCCCTGGTGACTGGTACAGCACGTGCACAGCCAGGCCAGCGCTGTCTGCACACACCGGGCCACGTGCACACCCTTCTGTTGAGGAAACCCCAAGGCAGAGGTTTGGGGATTCGCCATGCTGCGGTGGAAGCCTCAACCCTCCTCTCCCTGCTCCTCGTTGCCCTCCCGGTCTGGCTGTTTGAGGATGCAATCCTTCGCTGCCTTGCTTCACGCAGGATAAAGGTTGTTCCCATTCCCAACACCGTATGGTCACGTTGTCTTGTGGGCAGTGGGTGTCACCCCCCTCCAGCTGAAGGCAGGCCCAGGACATGGGTCTCCTGTTTTCTGAACAGCCACCGTGGCCAGTATGTCCTCAAGTCAAAGACCACTACGCCTGTTAGCACCAGCATCGTTTCCACCAGCTGCAATACCAGCAGCAAGCCTGCTTCACTGCCAAAGTCCCTCTATGGCCTGGAAGAGCTCGGCCACGTGGCTGGCAGAATCATTTTAAGGTTTTCAAAGCTACTACCAGAAATCAGAGTATCTGAGCGTTGTTCTCATCTGTTTAGGTGCCTATACTCCACCCAAAATTGTATCTGAGGAGATAAAAATGCTGCTTTGACTCTTGCCCTTGGTGCCTAAACACTTTGGGAGATCTGGAATTTCCAGCCTTTATAAATATATTTTAGTTTGCCCAAATACCTGAGCTTTAACCAGGGGCAGACCCTTCCAGCAACCCCAGCTCTGCAGGGTGGCTGGGTCTGAGAGGTGTAGGATGGCTCTTCTCAGAGGTGCGCAGTGGAAGACCAAGAGGCAGCAGACACAAGACGCAACAAGGAGAAGGCCCACTGGACGCAAGGAGAAAATTCTCCCCCACAGGAGGCACAGCCCTGGCACATGGTGGCATCTCCATTCTTGGAGATCTTCAAAGCTCAGCTGGGGAACACTCAGAGCACCCCGATGCAGCTTTGAACTTAGTTCAGCTTTTAGTGGACAATTGGATTAGAGACCTACAAAGGTCCCTCCCAGCCTAGATCTTCCTCTGAGTTTAATATGAACATGAAAAAAAATTGCTTACTGAAACGCAGCACCGTATTCACGGCACTGAACAACGATCCCAGGCTGTTCCAGATCCCATCATCCTCCTCGGCTCCTGGGGAGGCTCAGGCCAGCATCTTCCCAGCATTTTCAGAAACTCCCTTCAAAGCTCACTCCTTTAAATGGGCAGTGGCTGCTCCTTCCAAACCTGGGGGTCACAGACTTACCAAAGAGCTACTGAATAATCAGACCAAAATATCGGTCCTCAGTGCAGACACCTGGGTAAAAAAGTAGAAATTCACTTTTGTCAAGGTTATCATTAGAATTTATTGATATGAGAGAAACTTCGTATGTCAACATGTCAATGGAGGAACAGCGCGTCCTGATGTAACAGAAGTACAAAGCCCACGCGGGTGACGTTACAGCGCTCTGGTATCCCTAAACTCTGAAGTACAGGAGATCACGCACGCGGCTGTGTATTACTTGGGTACGTTTTCTGGGACAGGATAGAAATACTCCAGAAATACAATCGATGCGTGGTTTGCCAGCTGCCAGTGCCCGACAGGCTGCGGCAGGGACCACGCTGGCTCTGACTCCCACCGCCCAGCTCCAGACAGACAGTACACACGTGTAACGGCAGCTCACCCTGGGGCCCTCTAGTCAAAGGAGAAAAAAGATACCTATTTGGGGGTGAGATTCACCCCAGCCCGCGTGGCCCTCGCAGGGAGATGAGGCGACTTGTACCCTCTGGCTCCCTATCGCGTAAAGGGGGCTCGGGGGGCCAGCTCGGACGGAGACGCCCACACGCAGCCAGGGGAACCCCACGCCAGGTCTGCAGCAGGACGACCTGGGCATGGTCCTATCAGGTGAGCTGCAACTGGGAAACTTCACGACAAGAGTTTGCTCTGCCTGGGGAGCAGACACAGCCATGCCACGCTCCGTCCTGGCACCTGCCAATTCAGAAGCAGGTTTTTTCTTTCAACATAACAGTCATAATTATCCTTGTATTATAACTGTTTTGACATTCCCTCTCTCAGCAGTGCCCTCCTACAGAGCTCGTAGCACAGACAGCCATTCACACTATGCTTGTGGCCAAGATAAAAGTTATAATCTTTACTGGAAATATATGCTATACTGAATGCTGTTTAAAAAAAGTCAAGTGCTGAGCTTGCATCTTCTCCCAGCTTACGAAATATTTGGTTTGGTCCTAAGTATCTTGCTAAACGATTAGAGAGGGAATAGCAGAGTATTCCCGAGGCACCTGGTAAATCCACAATGGATTTATTGTAGAAACAAGCTGAATTCTCTAACTCACTCCAAATGGATTTCAGAGCCCTCTAAAACCCTCCACAGAATGAGCCATTTGTGACACGACAAACAGACAACCCCAAGTTCAATGAGTAAATTGTCTTACGTTGTGCAGGGAGCATCCAAAAGAAAACGCAGACCCAAACTAAGGGGATGTGTCTGTCCCATCTCCCAGTGCCGGATTTGATCACGGCAATAAAGGAGCCTGGGAAAGTGCATCTGCCTGGCCGATAGCACTAACCCTGCTGCAGACCTGAAGAGGAACCGCTGATGCTAGAAATACGTATCTGAGCGCGTGTGCGCACGCGTGCGCCGGGGGACGACCCGTACTGTGCTCCTTTTCCTCTCGCATGAGCTATGACAAGTGACATAGCAGGTTCTGCTCTCAGCCATTCGGTTTCACCAAATCTAAGTTCCCTCTGCACATGTAACAGCATTGACTTAGAGATCTCATATTAATGGGTACTTATACAGGATTAATTGCACATCAGTCCATTGTGGCTACAAGTTCATTAGGCTAATAAATCTACATAGTGACAGTAGTACAGTATCAGCTACTTTTCAATACAAACTCCCTACCCTAGCCTTAATTTGTAGGTCAAAAGAAGATTTTTCTACCTTAGTGACCTTCCTATGACCTTTAACATTCATTTTCAAAATTTTTTTTCTAGAAAAAAATCCAGTGTGGGGAAAATGCACATATATAACAAAAGCAGTGCTTAACAACCACAGGAAAAAAGAACATGATCTTGGACTCTTGTATCAGCATCCTCCGTAGACCCTGGTAGCATTACTTCCAAAGGGTTGCTAAATCCAGCTCCGTCAGTTCTCAAGTCTGTTAAACCAGTCCCTAGCTCTAGACATTTCTAGTCTCTCACTATACATATCGTCTGTAGCAAGAGCATACAGAAACACTTGCTAATGTGCACAAGACTTCCATTTCATTTAATGGAATAGTTTTAGAAGACTGAAGTCTTTACTTCTAGAAATCTGTTCTTGAGTGGTAGCGCTCTCACCGCCTGGTAGCTTTCTATTCCACCCAGGAGAGAGCTCCAAGTCTCTCAAAGTTTTACTCATTCGTTTTGCCCAAAGG
The DNA here is from genome assembly GCF_035582795.1 of Mycteria americana. Taxonomy (NCBI): domain Eukaryota; kingdom Metazoa; phylum Chordata; class Aves; order Ciconiiformes; family Ciconiidae; genus Mycteria; species Mycteria americana. The sequence continues at coordinate 3,176,048 of NC_134381.1, read as the reverse complement.
TGTACGGGTATCTAATAAAACCCCTCTCACAGTATTCCCAGGAAATGATTCAGAAGAGGAGATGATTTTTCAACCAAATGAGATCCTCTGGTCCTGTGTGTCAGACCATGGCCAATAGAATGAGCAGCTGCCATGGACATCTCAACTTAAATACGGAACAGTCAAGGGAGGAGAGCAAGGTGGCCTGACCATCTTCCCGTGAGGTACAGGCAGAGACACCAAAGTCACTCTGTTCTCAACAGTTTGTCTCTTTTTCTGGGGTCAAATGTTTGATTCCATTTGTTCTAGCAGGAAGTGGTGAATCATGTCAAAAGTGGGACGATCTTTTATATCCCTGCTCCAACATTTCAGCATCAGGTCAAACACAGGGTTAGGACACAGAGGAGTCTGGGAGAGATAGATCTGAAAGGAAGAAAAATACAGCTATTTCAGTGGGCTTTTCATAAAAGAATTGAACCCCTACTAAATTAAAACCAAAAGGACAGTTTCATTCTAGGTTTACAAGACACGGCCATCATGCAATGTTTGAAATCCATTAAGCGTGAATCTGGCAGTGAAGTCTGGATGGAACTTTGACGCCATCTCAAATGGCACTGTGGACACTTTGCCAACTTGTTTGATGAGCTGGTCACAAAACAATCCTTTGTCCCCCAGGAAACATGAATGCTTCAAAGAGATTCGTCTTCCAAGTGACAGCAAAACACAAACCAAAACCAAATTTACCACAATAAAATCCAAATACTTTCACTCACCGTAGACAACCCATGAGGCTTTCTAAGCATCGTGACAGCTTGTTAGCAGAGACAGAAAAAACACCTTTTAGAGCTTATCTAAAGCACAGCTTGGCAGAACTTTTTTCTTCCCCTCTCATTTCAATACACATCTTTTAGGCTCTTCACTAGATCATTAGTATTGGGGAGACAGTGAATAAAACCTCCCATTATTTTATTCCCTTTAATCCTTTAACTTGTTTGGTGCTAAAGGTGACTTTTGAGAGAACAGCAAACAACTGGCACTCCACTTTTTGGGGTACAGCGATCCTCAGTACTGAGGTGCTGGATCACCCTGCTCTATTTAGCATCATCACTGGTATCTATTGAAGGCAGCAGCAGTGGAGTGCACAGTCCTGCCTGGCAGTCAGTAAGAGAGGACAATGACATAGAAAAGCCCTTCAGCAACTAGAGATGGCCAAAGGCTTCTCGGCATGTGTGGAGATACTACGGGGAGTATCTAATCCCTGGGCACTAACAACTCCTCCTTCCCCACCTCAGTAAGTGCTTCCTCGTCTTTCAGAGAAAACGCTAGTGGGAGAGAGATCTGACACAGGAAAAGAGCAAAAGGATTGTGTAGGAGAGCCCAGAAAAGCTAAGTGGAACAGTGCATCATGGGCAGCTTGAAATAGAAATGGCTTATAGGAAGAAGCACTGGACCGAGCCAAGAGATTCTTCCAGTGGGACTCCAAGAGAGGAAAGCCAGTGCAATGAGCCTGGAAGAAGGGGAAGAGGCGCGGGACATGCTTGAAAAGATGAGTAATAGAAGCAGAGACTTCTGCAGATGATGTAAGGACAGCAGAAAGGCGCTGGGGAGATCCACTTGGATGTAACGAGGTCAAGTGAAGGAAGGCGAGGTCACATTTGCTTTCTTACCTGCCTGCCCTGGCTCCGGAAGAACTCTCCTGTGTTCTCGATGACTTGCTCATCTGAGAGGAGGCTGTACGGTTGCTCCTTACACAGTACGAACATCTCCCAGAGGGTGACCCCAAATGCCCAGACATCACTGGCTGTGGTGAACTTGCCCTGTGAACAGAAAGGATGTTGTAAACCCAGGTTGCTCACAGCACACATTCAGCAAAAACCATTTCAGTCTACGCTCCCTGCAGCTAAACACGAGGATGCAGAATTCGTACCTGGGAAAATGCTTTAAAAAAGAGACAGCAGAGCAGGTGACCTGCTCTTGGCAATGCACAAAGGGACTGAGGTAGGAGGGGTAGGAGCAGCATGTCTGCGGGACCCCCGGGACAGCTCTAAGAAAGGGCAGCTTTCACTGGGGCAAACCTCTTGAAACAGGGAGCAAGTCTCAGAGAAAGCCAGAGACTACCGTCCCCCCTGAGAAAGTCCGTATTTGTCTGCAGCAGTAGGAAAATGGACTGCAGCAGGGGGCGGATAGCTGCTGCCTACCTCCACCCGAAACACAGCAGTACAGCACAGAAAAGCTTTTGAACAGGAAGCAAAGCCCTCGGGGTGAAAGCAGAGCCAAAGCACACGCCAGACTTAGAGAAAGCCCAAGATAATTTTGATCTTTGCACATGTAAGAAGTCGGTTACAGTCTCGCTGTAACCAACTGTCCCTGTTTTCTGTCTTCGAAAAATGTGCCCAAACTGGCCGTGTTTGGAACAATGTGTTTCTGAAGAAGTAAAAAGAAGCTAAAGATTGCTCAGAAAATAACAGACAACAATCGGGGGCTGGAGGGCCTGCTTGGGCAGAAAACACCCAAGACCCGGATTGCCCAGGCTTATCTGGCAACCCTAGCAGTCTGTCAATGTTTGGAAGATGTTCACACAAGGCAGATGGGAGTGACTTATGGTTTAGATGCAGCTGTAACCAGGAAAACAGGGTGAATTTATAAAAGCTTAGGCCTATGAGCCTTTATAGCAGTGGTAATTACAGTTTTTCTGGGTACTCGGAGGGGGTGTTGTAAGAAAGTATAACCAGGCGATCTCACCGACTAGTCCGAGAAAGAAATACGGGGCTGAATATTAAGGAACTGCCTCCAGACTGGATATGTTTGGGCTGTTGAACAGTCTCCTAAGGGGAGACAGCAGGACCCTTAAACACAAAACAAAACTCCAACCTCAAAACCAGACTTGGCACTTGAAACTCATGAAGTTCCGTCCCTGTCCCTCTCAGCTTCACAGCTGGGGAAATAAGCACAGAAAGGCAATTTCCTTATGATTCCAGCAGGAATCCTGAATGCCAGGCACAGAACAGAATTATGCCCCAGATGATCTGGGCTGTATTTGCAAGGTCACGCTCCTTTTCCAGGATCTAAGTTATGTCCAACGCGACCTAATGGACATCTCACCCAGGGCCATCTGTAGCATACGTTTTGATGCTGTAAGGACCATTACACGTACACGTGTTACTATTTCAAGGGGCACAGTGAAAAATCAGAGGAGGGGAGAGGGAATGGTTTTGTGCAGTCCCTACCAGGAGGATGCTTTCCCAGGCCATCCAACGTATGGGCAGTACGGCTCTTCCCTGGATACGGTAGTAATCCCCACTGTAAAGATTCCTGCTCATGCCAAAGTCCGCAATCTTGATGGTGTAGTTGTTCCCCACCAGGCAGTTGCGAGTTGCCAGATCTCTGTGCACAAAATTCAGAGATGCTAAATACTTCATTCCAGAAGCAATCTGGGTGGCCATGTACAGCAGGTTGGAGTAGCTGCATTAAAAGAAAACAAAACAAAGACAAATCAGTAGAGTTCCCCACACTCAACTCTTCCTTGCATTTGATGTGTTACAGTGACCTGTCATTTTATTTTTTGCCACAACAGTGAAACTAAACTGTCTAGTTTCAGGGCACTAACACCCCCACCTGCCAGGCTAAGCCAAGTTCCTGAGCTGACTAACCAAGAACAGACAACAATTCAGGGCCCTTAGAATTTGACATCCCTTAGATTTTTTTTAATATCAAGCATCAATCTCAACATTTTCAATGAGTTTATGCATCAAAGCAGCAACTTTTTGCAGAGAGACATGGAAAATTAAGCTGTACAATCTCAGAATCTCATATATAAAAAGCTGCTTAGCTTGGTATTTCAAACACTGTCCCTATTGCATGCTTACATTAATGTAAGTATGTCGCTTAACATTAGAGAGAGCTTACTTTTTTTTTAAATATGTTTAATATTACTGACAATATAAATAGATGCATTTTCCATCTAATATAATTTTAATTCCCCCATTAGCAAAATGAAGGTAATATTAATAAAGTTGCATGACACAAAGGCAAAGTTTGGACCATCTGACTTTCAGCGTTCTTCACACACTGTTATTCTGTGATCCTCGGCTTGTTTCCCACAGTGCGTGCTCAAACGCTTCACACAAGCATTTGTCACAACAAATCCAATAAACTGGTCACAGTATTTCTCTGACAAAGCTCAGAAAAATAAAGTCTTGGTCTCCTTCTCTTTGGTGGCAATGAGAAAAGCACTACCATGTTATCTAAACTACAATAATGTAATGCATCTAATGATGATAGATCCAATCTGTCTGTTCTAATCAATAGCTAAGCTATCGCTACGGAGATTCAGAGGCAGCCCCTCGCCCCGGCAGAGCACTGGCAGGAGGGTCTGGGCACCACTTCCCTCCCAGCCTTTCAGCATGGCGAACACAACTCAGCTAGGTGACACAGCCCAGTCCCACGGTCGGCTCAATGTTTCTCCTGATCTGAGCGGACCTGTTGTGCCCCCAGAGAAGGAACTGGGCCACCCACTCGTACCTTGTTAACCTGGTTGTTGGCTTTTCTCATAGGAGCGGGCACAGCCTCCAGACCCAGCCTTCTCCCTGCTCAGCTCCAGTTGTCTCCCTGCCTGGGGCTCTTGCTCTTCCCATTCAAGAAGCCCCGTCTCCCCTGTCCCACCTGCACCCTGGCAGGGTCCCATCAGCAGCTATGGGTTGGCTCCCTGCCCCTCTGCTCAGCAAGCTCTGCAGGGCTTGATGCGTGTGGCTCTGCACAGAGGGGCAGGACGGGAGACACCTCTCAGCAGACTCATCTTCATGATTTGCTAGATAGCCAGAGAGACAGTAGGGACATGCATTTCAAATACCAAAGAGCCATAAGGACTTACAAATGTGTGACCTCTCTGCAGCGAAGGGCTGGTCACCACATTTGGTGCACCAAGTATCGAGCTTGAGAGATGGGTGAGATGGTTGGACCTTGCCCTGTCAATCAGACACCCACAGGCAGCGGCAGAGCCAAGCTGCACTCTTTGGCAGGGGAATTCATTTCACTCTCAGTAAACAACTCCTATATAGACAGATATCTGAGCTAGTCATACCGGCTTCCTTGAACGTGAACCTGTATCTGGCTGGAAGGGACAAAAGGAGAGGCTGAAGGATCAGCTGGAGAGAAAGAAAAACTAGAGGTAGAGCCAAGTAATGGAAACCAAGGAAGCCCGTGAGTGACAGTGCTGAAGTCAGATGAGAGGTGAGGAGGAGATAGAGAAGAAAGGACGGTTTGAGGCTTTGGCCAGGAAAAAGCGCCACAAGTCTAAAGGCGAAAGCTGTTTCAGAGGTGCAGAAAGGGCAGGAGACTGGAGAGGGCTGGAATATATTTCTACTCAGATGCAAACCCTCTCCCATCCTACAGTTCCTGGTGTGTCATGACTGCAGGGTGCCAGCGTAACACTCCCCGAGAGGATGACCGACCACTGCCAGCTACTGGCAGAAACACTGGTGTTGTCTCAACATGATAAGACCCAGCCATCTCCTGTCCAGTCCATCAACAGAACTGGGTCTGCCTAACTGCCTAGTTCTGGAACTATAAATAAATCTAATCCTTTGGGGAGGTACATGCCAAAGGCTAAGCAATGCAGCAACTTGTGAGCAGTGACGGTTTCCTTATCGAGCAGAGGATGTCAGTCCTATACACAACTCTCCTCTGAGGAAAGGATTTCTGCAATAGTAGAGATGCTTTTATGTTAGACTTAATCCTTCCATAGAGGAGGGAGATAAGTACCACCACTGACAGGAAATGGTTTTCTTTGCCAAATATTCTCCTTCTGTTGGCAGATGAAATCTTTCCTTAGTGAAGCTCCTCACTCAATTCCCCTCATGTAATAATTTTTAGACATCCAGAGAACATATGAACCTTCTTAAAAGCCTAAGAGACATTCTTGATTTTCATCCCAGAACTCTTGCTGTAATGCAACTGGCTTCCCATATTAATGAAATCTTTGATGCAAGCCCATTAACGTAAACAGATGGTCACATCAGTAAACAATACCTCTAAGATGGTCACCGTGACCAGAACAGCCCACAGTCAGGGACACTTCATGGGAACACAGACCTCCAGAGGCCTCAAGAACAACCTCCCACGCAAAGCAGGACTAGTGTCCACAGTATGTGCTGTGGCAATGGCCGGGCTGGAGGGAGGTCACTGCCTGGAAGGCACAGCAGATGACACTGGTAGCTCTGTATTGTTGATTCGTCCCAAAGACGGGCAGCTCCTCTTACCTGACGCAGGGAATATTGTTTGAAATGGCAAATTTGCTGTAGATCTCCCTCTGCGACAGGAACTGATTGAGGTCTCCATTTTCCATGTACTCTGTTATCATGCACAGTGGGTCATCACGCACACACACCCCCAGAAGCCGGATGATATTTGGGTTCTTCAGCCGTGACATGATCTTGATCTCCTTCAGGAAATCATTTCTTGTAAAACAGAAAACACAGGTTCGAATCCTAAACTATTCCTTTGTCTAAGGAAAGCAGAAGTGGCACGTAAGAAAATCTCGGTTCAGAGACATTTACACTTCTTCACACAGTAAGTTTGAAAGCTGGTTCTGCGCTTGTGTTCAACATTGGCCCCTTCCCCAGCAAACAGGCTTAACGCAGCATTTCAGTTTGACATTACGTCTATTCCTATCCCCAGCTCCCTGCTTGTGTCCTGTTTCTTACATGAACAGACAGAACATACACCAGAGACACATGACACACTTTTACAGAAGTCACTAGGGTTAACCTATTGTGAAACTGTTGCTTGGAGAGTATTTGCTTTCCTTCTCAGATGGTCGGCATTGCGAATGCGCTTACCTGGCTGTTTTGTTGACATCTGATCTCAGCATTTTCACTGCTACGAGAACCGGCTGGTGAGTGAATTCTGTAGGTGAGACTCCCAGGAATTCCAGCAGGCCATCAGCTTCACAAAGGTGCACCTGCAGGACAGAAGGCAGAGGCAACTATGACAGCACGCACAGGCAGAAAAACAGAGGAAAACAATGTCATATTGATGTCACCAGTTCGGTTACTGCTGGCAGAATGACCAAGTGAATGATCTAACGAAGGTGACACTGTTCTGATCAGAAATAGCCCATAGGTTGGCCCTAGATCCTGGACAAAACGTGTACATACACTATATAGCCCATGATGTAGGAATGCACGTGGATTGCAGCCTGTTATGTCCCCAGCGCACTGAATTTACTGCACATGTGCAGACTGGTGCAGTGGACTACTGGGGCTGTCCAGTTTACCCAGCAAGTACTGGAGATGTTCAGGAAGGCCACTGTGCTGGGAGTTGTCTGCTGCACTCTGCATGTGCATGCAAACAGCATGGCTGCAGCAGGTTTGGCATGTACAGCACATCACACCAGCTATACAAGTCCAGAACTGTCCTGCAGCCTGGCTTGAGTCACCGCTCAAACTTAACTGAGGAGCACCCAGGAATTACAGACAGCTATCCAAAGTCCTCTAATTCCAGAAAAAAAAAAAAGGGGAGAAGCGTGTGCGTGCGTGTGTGCATGTGCGCATGATGTGAGCACCTCACCTGTGAATATACCTAGAGATGAATACTCTGATGAGTCCACAGAATTCCAAGTTTCTTCAGATAGATAAATGAATAAAGACATAAAATTACTGCCAGGCTTGTATAAGAAGGGGTGACAAGACATTTCCTTAAGAAGTTATCAGAATGCATATTCAAATGGAGGACTGGGGAAGAGATGCTGGGGTGGGGAAAGTAGACAGACCCAAGTGTGTGGGATAGGAAAAAGGACTGGAGAAGGGGAGCAGACTGGATGTGTCAGTCAAAGACTTGCAGCAGTGAGGGGAATGTAATGGGAGCTTAATGAATTTTATATGAAGAAAGCACCAAGAACTTATGTGACAAGCATGGTGAGGAAAAAAAGGAGACAGCAGAGAAAATGGGACAAACAGAACAGAAACGAGTACAGAGATGCTGCTGCAGTTACATGGAGAATGAAATCTGCTGTGGTGAAAGTACAGTCTTGAGACTAGGAATAGGAAAGAGAGCCACGGTACTAAGCGCATGTATTACAAGCGCAGGTAATGCGTCACTGAGTCCTGGGAGTGGATGGTTAGGAGCAAGGAAGAAAAAAGATTGAAAGGGAAGAAAGCTCTGAGTGGAGAGGTGAAAAAAGCAATGAGCCATGTTGCCAGAAGCAAGACTGCACACTAAGCCAGAGCAGTGGAGCAGAGCATATGATGATGACCACCAGTTTGGTAAAGACTTAGGAGGTGAGAAGGAGAGACGGGAGAATGCGATGCAGCACATTTGCAAAAGTGAGGGAGAGCCTGTGATGTGAGGAAAGGAACAGCCTCTGAATCAATCTCCAAAGAAAATGGAGATGGGAGAGCCTGGCTGCTGCTGTTTGACAACACAAAGGAGGAGGAGGAGGAGGAGCAGGAGAAAGCTTTGACAGTTATTAGAAGGACAGGAATGAGATGGAAGGAGAAACCAGAAGCAAAACAATGAGGAAAAAAAGCCTCTCTGTTTCACTTTTGGAGCACAGCCCAAGACGTCAGGATCCAGGCAACAGCAGAAGGGGCTACATTGACAACCCGGTGAAGAGGCTGAGGATCTCAGCACCTTCCCAATACACAGAGTGATCCAGAAAGAAGTGAGGGGGACAGGGAAGGGGCTGGGGTAGGGAAGTGTGCTGTTAGAAGGGAGGAACTGTAAAGGTGGGCACATCACAAGGAAGAAGCAGTCAGTAAAGGGCTGTGCTTTGCCAAAATGTAGTACACAGGTAGCCTTTAAGGCTGCGAGTGAGCAAGAGCTGTGAAGAATAAGAGACAGGGGAAGAGTGGGAGCAGGAGAGAGGAAGACCTGCTCAGTATGGAACTAGGGATAGTGTAGAAATGAAGCAGGGAGAGAAGAAAAGGTGAGGTGAAAACATTCACAGCTTGAAAGGAGCTCAAGGAGTAAAGAGAAAGCTTGGCAGATGACAGATGCATGTATCATGCTGCCTGAGGTTTCTGACACAAACTGGGGCGTGAGCAAGCAGCAATGCTAGAGAATATGTGAGGGCACCACAGTGCTTGGGAAATGCCTGGCTTTGCTTGGGTCAGCGCGCAGAGCTCCACCAGAACCTCCACCTGTTAATATGAAAGCTGTTTTTACAGCTAGGATCAATCTGTCTTGGCTGGAGCCACTGCTAGAGTTTTCAAACTCACATGCCTAAAGGTGGGTGACAGCCATCACGTGTTTGAGATGTCCATGGAAGATTAAGAAACAGTCTGAACTCGCATCCCCAGGCCTTTTGTATAGGGTCATAAATGGGGATACAGGCAGCGAACAAAGAAAGTTCGCAAAGCTCATCTGTTGAGAAAGACTCATGTGGTACCTCACAGGTGCAGAATGAGGCTCTCTGAAGCCTATCATCAGCTTTCCCCAACAGCTGTACTAAATAAAATACTGGTATCCAGGTCCCTCAGCCCCCAAATATGAAGCAGTGCCAGAGAGGCAGCTCAGAAGTTTCATTGGGCCAGGCATCCCCTTTCTGTTGGAGGAAGTGTGGAAGAGAATGGCTGTACCTCTCCAAACTGCCCTTCTCCCAGCTTCTCTTTGAGTCGTAGCTGCTGCCGTGGGAATTCACCCACTGAGATGTCTTTCTTGGTAAGTGAATCCACAGTGAGGGCTGGGACTGCATACATGTTGTTGCCGGTCACACCTTGCAGGTGGACGATATCTGTTTCAGCGTAGTGAGGAACATTGTTCTGAAAGCCTTGGTGAGGAGTGGACTTGGTCAGGTCGGGCTCAGCATAGTCCCCACTGCACACTAAGGGGAAACCAAAGACAGGCGGAGTCAGACACACTCGCTCCCTTAAAACCAGTACGGCCTGGCTTCCACTCCTCTCGATCCTGCAGACCTCCGGGAATTCAGCCTAGCTGCACGCCTACCACCCTGTACCAAGGTACACCCAGATGGAAGACTCTCCTTTGCTTTAACTAGGGCTTAAACCAGAGAAAGCTGCGCTTCTCCAGACACCAGAACACCTGTGAGGTGCCAGTGAATTTGTATTAAACAGCTGCCTCCTGCCTCTCTATTCAGTTATGAGAGCTAAAATTCTTGCCCAGACATGGAGGCATGAGTCTAAAGTGATTTCCTGTTTCTGATTCATCCTAAATATGATCTCTTCCCCTTACCTGCCACAGGGATGTTGCTTGCAACGTCAAACTTGCTCTGAATTTGCTTCTGCAACAAGAACTGATCGGGGTCTCCATTTTCCATGTACTCTGTTAGCATGCTATGCTACCTCTTACAGCTTATTCACATAAATATCACGGCATAACTCTTTACAGTTTAACTCCCTGTATGGTCAGTATTACACAGAACTTTTGTTCTGCTTCAAATCCACGTCCTGACTCAATCCAAATCAGCCTCCCTGTGTAGTATAGTGCTGGATCTTAGCAACTTGTCTGTGCTTCAGGAATGCAGCACTGCCCTTCCATTCACTCATCAGTACTGCCATCACTGAGTACAAAACACTGTTGGAGATGTTCCCTTCTGCGTGTGTCCAAAAGCTCCCCAGGGGCTGGAAGCCAGAGCACCACTGACAATTCTCTGCTGCATTTCCCTCTGCTTTTCCTAAGGGAATTTCAAAGAGCCCTTGCTGCAGGAAAAGGTGCTAAAGGTTTTCTCCACCAGCCAGTCTGGCCAGCCTGGGAGTGCTGCAGGTAGCGACTCCGCTGCCAAGGGGCTGATGAGACAAACAACGTGCGAGTGCTGTGACTGCCAAAACCAGCTCCTAAAAGATGACCTGGCTGACGTATAAACACAGTCATCAAAGAGAACAATAAAAGGCCATCACCCTCTAGTGGGGCTGGTGCTCCATCTGCCAAAGTTACATGCTAAAAAGTTTCAGAGCTCTTGTCTTATGTCCCTGCGTTAGTACCGTATTGCATAGGAGTCAGAGAAGATTACTTAGACACTGAGAAGTGGCACATTTTAAAATCTGAGAGAAATAATAAAAGAATAAACACATAACTTCTGGAGGCTGACAATTACATTACCTGAATCCTCTGCACTTTGGGAGAGCTCTGGAAGCTTTTGGAGCAGCGTAGCTGGCTGGTGATATTCCAAATCCAGTGGGAAAGCACGTTCATAGGTGGGATTTGACTGGTGGATCTGGGTCTGGTTGTTGGCAATGGTGTAGCTGTAGAAGGAGAGGCGAACTGTGGCATCCTCCTCCAGGATTCGACGCGGGGCCTGGAAAAGAGAGAAAAAAAAATGCTGAGGCGATGCTCGGTTGTTAAGTAATGTATTGGCTGCAACCACAGCAATTTCCAGTAACATCTTGGATAGGGCTGGCATCCACCCCTGCTGTGAGAACAGAGTTTTAGCTACTCTATGGAGCTGGGGAAACCCTGTGATTTTGGAGCTCATTAGGGTTAATGCTTAGTATTGAACTTGTGTCTGCAAAACAGCCCCACTGTATTACCTTTTCCAACCTTTTTTGAACATATTGCTTCCAAAGAATAATGATTATAATCATCAGGAGCAGAAGAATAATAGCCACAAGGCAGCCCACAAGGATGGAGGTATTGGAGTCATCTGCTTTCTCTCCTATCCAGGTGCTGGTTACAGAAGATGTGGTTTCTGCAATCATAGATGAATGAAGAAGAATCTGGAGTTAACAAAGCACAGGTTATCATCTGTGCTGGCTAACTTCCTACACATCCCTTCCTACAGTCTGGTACAGAAAAGATCTTAGGCAGCTTCCTGAGCATTAACATTAGCTGTGTTCACATTTTATCTTATCAGATATTCTCATTTTGGAGGCTCGCAGCTAAGAATTGTGCAGAGGACTTCTGCAATCAAAGACTGCTCTTAGCATTGGAACAGATTCCTGTGACGGATCCATGTTAGAGCAGACAGTTTTCAGAGTTTCGCTCGCTGTACATATGCCTTCAGCTCACTTGCTCTGAGGCAGCCTCTGCCAGCTGAGGGAAGAAGAAACAGCTGAGGCTCCGAGGACTGCAAGATGCAGCCCTGTACTTGAGGGCAATAACCAGGCCATACCCAGATCTCCAGAAATGGAGGGAGAGACCACGTTAACTAGGATGTTACTGTGAAATCCCCCGACACTTGAGCCCTTGGCACGGCTAAGTGACAGAATTCCTTACCCCAGGTCCCCTCAGTAACGTTGCACTCTGTTTCCAGGAGATCTGTTGTGCTTGTGGCTACTGTAACAAAATTAGGATTCACGCTCTCCATGTCTGTGGAAGGGAAGGGAAGGTGTCAGTCCAACAACCTCCCTGCTCCTGCCAGCGGCCAGTGCAATCCCAACCACCACTCCTGTCTTCCCAAGCAGGGCTGGGCCGAGACCCATGCAGCAGGTCACAAACAGCATGGGCAGAGATACCTGCTCACTCAGCACTTCCCAGCACACCTCCAGGAATGAGCCTCTGCATGTACGTCCTGACCACAGCAAACCACCAGCATGTGCAGGATGCTTCCCTGTTCGGCCAGACACAGGGGACTGGGGCAAGAACTTCCCTTCTCCCCCCCCCATTTTAGCACGATTATAAGAATCACCATCCCAGGCTAGACCAAGACTCTGTCTAGTCCCACACATGACAGAAGGTAGCCAGGAGGGGCTGCTATCAGCAAGATAAGCAGCAAGCTGCAATCAGAGCACTCCTTCCCCAGGAATGTCTTTTCACTATAGCAGATTAGGGACCTTCGAGTAGGAAGCTATAGCCAGATCATTTCACTGTCAGTGCTGGTGGTTTTCTCCAAGACTCTTGTCCATTCCCTTCTAGACCCTTATAAAGCACCTCATGGCACTGACTTCTGTGTCATAGATAAGACTTGAGAAAGAAAAAAAAAAGTCAGTACTCTTATTTTTCGTAATCTGCTGACTTGATCATCATCTGTAGATATACTTAAATTATTCATAACAAAATACTTGGTAAAGAGAAGTAAAAATCAACCCCATAAGCAGCAGGCAACTGTCTCAAAAAGAAGAAATGCTCTATAGGCCAATTTTTGGTTGCCCTGGTTGTGCTTCTGCACACATGCATCAGTATCAGCCTGAAAAGAATCCACTGTACACTTGACCTTTCTGCCCCTGCATTGCCCTTACAACCCTCTCAGTGCTTCCACTACCTTCTCCTTCCTATCATGTAGCCCCACAGTGCCCTACACTCCTGTTAGCCTCACATGTCCTGCACCTCCACACCATCTCTTTTGCTCTCTGTGCTTTGCCAGATCCGCTTGACTGGAGGAATACCCACCTGACTGGAAGGAAATCTCGCTCATCATCATCCAGGTGTCAGCAAAGTAGAAGCGGCAAAGTATGGCTTTACCTACGCGCTGATTGAGGGGGACAGTCACAAACCTAGCGCTGGGGTTTTTGTCATCTAAGACTGTTGCCACCCCAACAGGTTCAGACTCCCAGTCTGCAATCAGGCGTGGTTTGAACAGACACTCCACCTTCTGGAAGATCTTCACCCCCTTGGAAAACATGTTGTTACAATGCACCTAGGAAGAAGAGAACAGATCAATCAGACAGGGGGAAGATCTACTGAAACCTAAATCAAGTCTCAGGGGTTTTCTGTTCATGAAGATTTTCTATTTGTAATATCTGCCTGTATGAATACTCTCAACGTAGAATGAGTGACTCGTTCCAGTATAGCTTCATCCACTTGTAGTGTGCAATGAGAACATTTGTGCAAAAAGTGATTCTGAAAGAGCTCTTAACTTTACATGCAAAAGCTACATTAATGGTCCAATTTTGGCAGGTTCTTCAAAAGGCCCATATAAAAATCCATCAAACAAACCCTGTACTAATCTAAAGCCTCACAGACCAATTCTCCTTGAACATATATCCTGAGGGGAAAGAAAAACCACATTGGGGCCCTAGCCTCTTTTAGAAAGCCTTCAGCATCTGCAGTCTAAGCTAATTTCTCAAAAAAAAAAAAAACCCAAAACCAAAAAAAAACAAAAACAAAAAACAAACAAACAAAAAAAACCCCAAGCTCAAGATATTCCCCTGACATACAGCAGCAGCTCTTCTGCTGTGGTTGCACCTTGAAGACAACTGAGGATCTAAGTTTTAAGAAAACCATCATGTGCTGCAATGGCACCGCTGGTTTAGCTAATGACGCTGGAATTTAAACTGCAATCACTATGCTGCCAAGCTAACATCTCACTAAAACAAAGGCATCCTCTCTCATCTCCAAGTTACAGCTCCACGTAGTCTGCGTTCAGACTAAGTGGTTCACAAACTGCTTTCAGGCTGACTTCACACCTTTGTATTTGGGAGGTTTGTTTTACCCTCCCAAGAGCTGGTAGCAACTTTCCCCCTTCCTGCTCTTGGGCTGCACCCAAACCAAGAGGCTTCAGCATAAAAGCGACTTCATCTTCCTGGGTTGCGGCACTGCAGACCCATCAACACCAAACACCTGGCCCTCTCCCAGGCCTCCAGCACTGCCAAGGAAGCAGGCTTTGCAAAGGGGGACAAGGCTTGTAAGGATCCTTTATGCTGTTCAACTGTCTGTCTTCAATGCAAATCTCACCCTGCAGCTTTTTAAACAAACAAACATGACAGTTTAAGTTCTGCCATACAGTCCTGAAGATCTGGACCACATTATCTTGGCACTGTGGCTAGTGACCAGGAACCAGAAGGAATACTTAAGGTGACCCTTAAAGTCTTCGGTATCCCTCAGTCTACTCCTTTTTCACAGCCATGGTGGTCTGACCTTCCCTAGTGACTCTAGAAATTATTTCCTAATGACTGTGGAGTATTAGCAACTGTGACAGCAACCGTTTCCAAACTAAGTGCAGCTTTGAACCTTATTAATTGCTTGGCCTCTGCAAGGTCTTACAGTGAATAGCAGTGAAGCAGTAATGAGGACACCAGGCCTGATGAGCAGTAAAAAGACAAAAGAAGGGTATTTGCATATAATTAGGAACAGATGAAGCTTAGACAACATTATTCAATAAGGAGATATAGTCATCCATAACAAGGCCGGAAAGCCTGACGCCTGCACTATACAATTTGTGCCATATTTGGACAGGAGTTGGATGCGTTCACATCTTGGACTGATACAGAGACACTTTCTATTCCAAACACTGCCTACTAATGTCCAATTTTATAATATGCAAGTAATGCAGTTGCAATATTTGTTAACGTTTATTTTTAATACTTTCTGGGATACTGGGGAAACTCAGAAAACTGGAATAAAGCTAACAGGTATGAAGATACAAAAAAGTATTTACAGATCACCTAGCCTGTACAAAATAAATGCAAAGCTGAAACAGGCAACATTCAATAAAGAATGAAGAATAATTTATGCTAATCGATACAGCTTTATAATGAAATACTAGATAAAGTAGCTATTTTTATGAGCTTACGTGTTTGGCTGATCAGGATGGCTGTGTTTACCTGACAGATTTTTGTAAGGCGTTTGATTTACTCATTATAACATCTGACTCCAATTAGCATAGTATGAACTCATGAATTATATTAATTTGATTAAAAAATTTCAACTAGAAAGTCTTACAAATTTTAAGGCACAACTCATTCTTCTGTAGGTGTTTTTCTAGCAGGAATGTCTTCCTAGCTCAAGGTTATTTGCTACCTTTTTCAGTGATCTGAAAAAGACAGCAGAATCACTAGCAATAAAATAAACTAAATGGGGGAAAAAATAAATCAAAGTTTCCTCAAATAATCTGAACAGAACAGGTTTTCGGGACTGACTCATTTCAGGGTAGTGAACTCAGGAACAAAATGTAGGCGGTGCTTTCTACACTGGACTTTTATCCTGGACACTAATAACTTTGAACTGACTCTTAGCATGATACCAAAGTCTTAATGAACACTGGCTCCCTATCTGTTGGCTAGGATGACTAATATGATCACAAGATTCATAAATGAAGAAGAATTGTCCAAAAGCAGGAAATTGGTACCGTTCTTTTATGCAGTTTGATGGAAAGCCTGCATCCAGTTCCAGTTTCTATACCCCCAAAGAGTACTGGCAAAGAAAGAAAGGATTGGAAGATAGCTACAAAAATGACCCTGGATCTCACAGGGAAGGCATAGAGAAGTTCAGCCAACTTAGTTTACTGAAGCAAAGATTAAGAGAGTGGTTTAATCACAGTGTAGAAGCAGGAAAAATTGTGAGAAGGCAGGACTCTTATTTTTGCCAGTGAAAGCAGGCTAAGAGCCAATGGTTGCAAGTTAAAAATAGACAAAATAAAACTAGGCTAAGTAACCACCAAAACAATTTACTTAAGGATGTGGTGGGTCCTCCTTCATTTGAAACCTCTACAAGAAAAGCCACCAATCCTTTTTAAAAGATTCTGCTGTTTACTACGGACTCAAAAAGTTCAGCTCATCCTTTTCCTGTGTGTTTAAGTAATTTCCCACAGCACAAGCACAGATTGAGGCGTCCAAAGAAATTTTTGGTCAAAATGGAAGCCCAACCACATTCCTTTAACTCAAGGGTCAGGCGAGCCCTAGACAGTAAGTAGCCTACATCCTAAATTCATCTCAGTTGCCAACAGGGGCTGCCTAACCACTGCTTCAGGTGTCTGCTTTTTATTCCTTTAAACCAAATACTGAAAGGAGTGTGTCTGAGCTCTGGAAAGACAAGTGCTCTCCTGCTTCACCTTTCTACATTGGCAACCTCCAGACATCTCCTGCTAAAATCCTGCCTCTGGTGGGCACCTCATATCCTCTTGGCTTTGGGAAGAGGACCCAAAGGGGTAATCTGGAAGCACCCAGACCCAAAGCTTGTCCCAGGCTGCTGGAGAGGGACAATGCGGACTACCTTCATGGAGGTGAAGTTGCGCGGTCGGTCAAACTGGAACTCCATTTCAACAGAGCCCGTGCTGAAGCTCTCGTTCTTCCAGCCGACATAGTCATAGCCTGGCCACACACGGTACTGGTGGCTCTGTGTGAAATCATCCAGTCCTAGCACACCGTCCGTCAGCTGGCCCAGACCGCCGTACAAGTGCCTAGCAAGAAAGAGCCAACAGTTAGGTAGAATACCAGCCAGGAGAGCTCAAACGTGAAAGCACATGGGTCCTTCAACTGGTACCAGGAAAACTTTAGTTTATTCACTCTTAACCCATCCTGGACAAGAACTCATTCCCTGTTCTTATGCAACATCACCTTTATTTTGTTCAGGCTGGGCTTTTAAAACCTTTCCCTGCTTGGGAAAATGCAGAAGTTTTCGCATTGATATCAAGCACTGACAGCAAAGCCAAGCTACGAGCAGAGTCTCTTGAGAATGAAAACTGAGACTATGGAAAAATGACACTGTACGCTCTCCAAATAGAGAGCTTTAATTGCAGCGTTTCACCATGGAGCTGCATGGGAGGAACACTGCTCCATCCTGCCCTGGGGGAACCAGTGGGGAAAGTTTTGCAGGCAGGCACAGAAAAGCAGGAAAGAGAGCAGTGAGACCATGGGCAGCTCACCCAGCCACAGCCAGTTCTAACTGGGATTGTTTCTGGCATTCCTCCTTGTGCAAGAGAGCATTATCGGCTCTGCTTCCAAGGCTGATCAGACTCTTTGCCCAGGACCCTGCCTCATCCCACTATCCAAGAGTGCAGAGCCCACTATACAGTTTTCCAGCGCTGTCCCAGAGTAGAAGATGCCAGATGTGGTACACTCCTGACCCGCCTGCCTTCTGGGAGCTATCCCTGCCATGTCCCCTGTCCCACAGCAGGGAAAGTGCAAACAGTTCAGCTCTCTTAGTGCCTGATCTTGCTCCCTGGACCTGTTTCATTCAGCTACCTCTACACAGTCTTTGTCACCCAGGCTGGGCTGCTGCTACATACACTGAAGGTCCTCAAGTCCATTCAAGGTGAGCCCTCCTGTCACTAGGATTTGCACAGGTATGCATGCCTTTGAGCTCCAAAACAGGATTAGCAGCTGGAAGAGGCAGACTCCTGCTTCCAGGCCAGTCAGGCACATGGCCTAGAGGTTAAGTAGTTTGAAAGACTCCTTGCCTAGCACGTTGTAGCTCCCTACACTCCCCAGCAAACCCAGCTTCCTAAGTTAGTGCTGGACAGCTAAGTGCAACACCTACATCTTTCTGCACATATGCTCCCCCCCCCCTTTTTTTTTTAAATATCCAATCCCTACTGTATCAATGCAGCTTGAAAACATCAGATATTAATATATAAAGACATTGTTACCCGATATCTTGCAACATCCTACAAGCATGAAGAATGTACTTTCCAACCCCTTATTTTAACCTCCAGCATGATAAAACACAAATACATTTACAAAAATCACCTCTAAGCATAAAAAAAAAATTATAGGCAACAGTAAAAATTTTCAGGAAGTTAATGACAACTGAAACGGGACATATAATAAAAGCACCTTAAGTCAATGGATGACACCAGGTCACTGAAAAGACACTGTCAGATCACCTATTAGGCACATTCCTGTACAGGCAGGGATATGCTACCTCAAGAGACAACCCATGCCCAAGTTTGTCTGAGGTTTCAAGCTGTTGAAACACACTCAAATCTGTATTTACAGCAAAGAAAGTGGTCACACTAAATGTCTGAAAGTTCAGCCAGTTATTTAACATTTCAGATACAGACTCTTAATGAGCTCTCCTTCCACGAGAGTCAATTAGTAGGTAAACCAGAGACACCTCCAAACGTCAATACCATGCCACCCTACCTAACTAAACTCAGTGATGTGAAAAATTAACAGACCTTGTAATGAGCTGTCAAAATCCAGTTACTTTAGGCTTTTTGACTCCAAATTGGAAAAGCATCATACCCAAGGAATCTTTACAGTGAGTAATCAGTCACCTTCCTCTCATACCACATTGGCAGTGGTGCCTCTGCTGACCTGGAGCTTCTCACTGGGAGTGATGCAGTTTTCCAAGTTGTTTCAAGTCCATCAGAGCTTTGTTTTCAAAAACAGTATCTCAAATCTGTCCAGAAGCTCACAGGTATCAAGTGCAGGCCTAGAGTTCAGGTGTTGCGCACTTTCTCGGATGCCCAGTTTACCCTGGAGACCTCCTGCAACAGTTTAAGATGCAGTCTGCTAGAGAATGCCTTTCAGATATCAAACTCCAGAAGCAACAAAGGCAATGAAGAGGGGAAGGACCTTCATCTGCTCCAGGGACACTGGGACAGCGCAGGTAGAAGGTCCAGCCAGCTCTCCCATTCCAATCTGGGGCAACAGAAGAGTAGCAGCACCTTATGATCTGCAGTATCAACAACAGCTTAGGGCTATACCTGAACCAACAAAGAAATCAGTGTAATGAATATGGTCACAATCAGAGACCACGAGCAATGAGGGCTTTAAGGCAATCGGACACATCAGGACTGTGTCATCACGTCATGTAAAGACGGAAGCCATGAACAAAGACAGCACTTAGCTGTATAAGGACACACTCTTCTCTTTAAAGAGAAGCAACAACAACTTCCAATAACAAAAAAATTGTTTCTTTCCTGCCAGCCTTTGTCAGCTGGAGGAAACGAATCTGATGCATCCTGAGCCCATGCCCTCCTTTAAAAGAGCAACTAACAACATGTCAAAGGGCCTGGAACAATGAAGCCACAGTGCTTTGGAGAACTAGTTGGCTAGCCTGCAGCGCTGGAGGTCTCAAAGAAGTGTTTGGGATACAAGATACTAGCAACAGGGTTAAGTAGGAAAGAAGAGGTAATTTGCACAGTGACCGAGAGAGAACAGGACGACTTCTCCCACCTGCGCTCCTGGTAGCCATCATAGGTCGAGTCATTCAGATAAACGATGGGGAAGCCAGGAGCCGCTATTGTCCCTCCTTCAGGGATGCTATAGGATGCCAAACCATCTAAAAAAGAAGGCCATATACCTCAGAAATACAGCAGCAGCAGCCTTCCATCATCTCTGTCCATATGATCCTTTTATTTATGATGTGGACCAACAGAAGCAGTTCCATGGGCCTGGGATTCCCTCTGCATACGTGGGGACGCAGGTGAGTCCCAGTCAGTGTTGTGTAAGGACTACTTTCCAGTGACAGGCATGGAAATTGCTACTTACCATACCAGACACAGCCATAGAGCTCCACCCTCATACAGACAGTCATTGGCATCTCCGTCACAGGAATCACCCGGATAAAACGTGCAATGATGGGAGGCCGAAGATCTTTCAAGACCACGTCGTAAGTATCGATGTTGCCTTGGATCACCTGGAGAAGAGAGCTCCTTATCAGTAACATCTCCCTATTGTGCAGTTAATATGAACAGTGGTGTGCTTGTACCCTATCATTTGAGACTGGGGAGCTTTCCCATGCAGTATCTGCAGAGGATTAGCTGCTGCTGCTGCTCCCCTCCTCCGACCTGGTACATAGCTTACAGGGTGAAGGGTGCTGCCATTTCACCTCCTGTCCACTGCAGACCCACAGCAAGCAGTACTCTGAGGGAGAGGAGAAGGGCAAGCGGGAGATGAATGTACACGTGGACTATACGTTGCAGAGAGCTCCAGTTACTAGTATGTCAACTCTCCTCAAGTGAGTCTCCATCTACATTCTAACAGCAGGTAACTGAGCACTTGCCCTCATCACTAGTTACCTGGTGGAGGGTCCTGATATCCTTTTTCTATGAGCCAACAAAACTCCAGAGGTGCTGCAGTGTTTGGGGGATGAAGGTACAAGCAGCTGCATGGCAGATGCCTTGAACTGAAGCGTTCAGCATTGCCACAGTCACCCCATCCTGCTGAAGTGCAGTCTGCTATGGCAAGGACTTTCACCCGCCCCTTCCCCTCAGTTTCAATACGGTTCTGGGAACAGTCCACTATTTATTTTGACAGTCAGCATGTGGAAACAGCTGAAGTTGAATATCCCCCAGCAGTGGACAAAAGTGCCTAAGAGACTTTTTTGAAAGGATACGGACCTATGGAAACAGAGTAAGAACACTTTTGATATCAAAAGTCTGAATTATAAGTGTGACGGCTCCTGTTCAAAGATGTTACCGGTGAGGATGAATCAGAGACTGAGGTTACTCAAACAATTGCAATTGTTGATGTACAGGCAATTTAAAAGGTGGAGGCAGCCAATGAAGGAGCAGAAAGGTGGCTTCCTCTTCATGGCAGCAGGGAAGATCCCCAGAGAGGGAATATGGCCGGAGAAGTGAAAGACCTTACTGTACCACAAAAGGAAGCCACTCAGAGGACTGCATCTCCCTGAAGAAGAGCCAGTCACATCTGGTGGTCTTCTGGACTGCACCAGGATAGCTGTGAAACAGTTTCCTGCACCTGGCTGGACAGCTCTACAAAGGTGCACAGTCCCAGGAGTTGACAAAAAAAACCCAGAAGGAAAGCCAAAAAGTAAGCTCGCTCCCTCATCCTCTTCAGCTTCTCAACAGGCTTTTAACTTGCAGCCTCTTAAGATCCCACTTCCTAGGAGAAAGACCCATGACTTCTTCCAATGAAGTAGGGACACATAAATAATCTTCAGGAACCAAGTGACAGCAATTAGCCCTTTCAGCTGTCAGATGGCCTAAGATAGGAGACCTGGAAGTCATCTAAGCTGGCTCCACAAGACCTTGCTGATAGGAGATAAAACCCAAGAGGAGACAACATATAGTAGAATACCCCACATCTTCATACAGGAGTTGAACAGATCCTCTGGAGTTGACCATTTGTTGGGGAATCTTGGGAGTGGCAGATATGTCAACCCAAAAAGTCCTACAGGGACAGAGTGCTGGACAGAGTAAGAGGAAAAAACCTTCAGAAAAAGGTACCTTTGCACCAGCTCTGTATTGGAAGAGCTGATATTTTTGCCTGTCCTATATGGACATCTTCTGAGAAGCAAAAGAGAAGATGCACTTTGCATAGCACCTCCACAAGGTGGGGTTGCTGCTATTGAGCTCACTCGGTTTCTCAGGGCCAAAACCCCAAAGCGATCAGCTGTGTGTGGAATAAACTCAGCACCAGTTTCCAGTCCTGGCCACTACTGATGCCAATCAATGTTCCCAAAAATATCAGGAATGAAGTGGTGCTGCTAGCAAACAACTGTAGATGGCTGATCCCAGAAGCTGATGAGAGACCAGGACTCAACAGTGCTGCACCATGCAACATTAGTGCCAATGGAGAGCACCATCCTTAACTGGTGGCAGAGACAAGGGGACAGCAACCTGACCCTTTGCCCTTACTGAGCAAATGAGAGCTGGAGGTGACTTTCCTGGTAAGGAGCAGCATGTGCTACACATCTGATGACAGAACATCCTGTGAGATCCAAAACTTAACAGCACAGTGAAGGGGTTGGTTTTGGGTTTGGTGTTTTTTATTTGTTTTTTTGGGAGTTTTGTTTGTTTGTTTTGTTTTGTTTTTTAATGAAACCATTCATGTGATCTCCTTGGACAGAGACATGCCAAGATGGGCTCACATAGTCACGCTCTGAAATCTCAGTGACTGGGAATCTATCAACTGCAGGACTGGAAGAGGCCTTCCTAATGCACACAAATAAGTAGATTAGGATCTTGCATCTCCATCTGCACCTCATTCCAAGGCTTGAATGATTTTACAGGACATTTTTACCAAATTATTTGACCAGAGAGCAGTGCTTTTGAAATATGGATTCACTAATGGATACTGGTGACACATTTTGAAAAATACGTTTTATGGAAGGTCATTTTGCAGAGGAGCTGAAAGGGCAGGAATTGCACCCCATTGTGCATGTCATGTCCAGAACAGCAGGAGCAGAGGAGCAAAATCATCTTCTCTAAGGATACGAGGAGGGAAAACTTTTTGGTCTCATGTGATGGGGAACAGGTACACACACTGACAGAATATATGTGGACTTCCACATATACAGAACAGAATAGAGGATGGCTCAGATTATAGCATCACACACAGCTAAATACACGCTCATTTCCTTATTATGGCCTAAGAGGGAGATCTTGCAAAAATTGACCCATACTAAATCGTAACACCTGACACTAACACAGTCCTGAGTGCCCGAGAGCACTGCTCTGCACAGGACTGGGGTGGGAGACAAAAACCATTTAGCTGCTTGCGAATGCGTAACCAGTTAAATTCTGATATAACTTGAGATGCAGACAGACTTCACCTAAGAAAGTACTGATGAAGAAGAGTCAGCCCCATGGAGTTTAAACTTCCCCTCCCATCCTGCAAAGACAGCATTTGTAGCACACACCAAAACGTGAGGGATGAGCAAGATAATGGTAATGGCCAAATAGCAGATCAAAGGTCCGAGCGAGCAAATTATTCATTAACAAGCTAGAAGCTGTTACCTAACACTGCAATGCAGACCCCACTGTGACTTTCAAAGCACCCCCAGTGCTAGAAAACATCACCACACCCAGTACCTTTTCTAGTCTGGCTTAGGTCTTCAGACTCCACAAGCCAGCCTGAGGCAGGGTGATCAGGTCAGACGAGCTGCAGATGAGAGAAGGGGATTCCTTCCCAGGGAAAGTTTAATAAAGGCTTATGAACATGACCACAGCACAGCCAGCGCTGAGCTGTGTGCTCAAGTCTGGAGAGAGCAGGAGACAACTGTGGTGAGCAGGGAAGCCTCTTTGAGTGTGTGTTCAGCACACTTCCTACCTGCTAAACTCCTTCCTCCTCATTGCTCCCTACATTTAACACTGCTATCAGACATCCAGAAACTCATCTCCATTCCCTGCCACGCCCTCCCCTTTTTTTTTTAATCACAAAGCAGGCATCTGCTTTGCAGCTTCTAATTTAGAAGCAAGTGTCTGGCTGGTAAAGGGACATTCACATGACGTTTTGAACATGGACAGAAAGGTAGTGAAGAGCCAGTTTTCAGTCACAGCAATGGCTGGGATTTGGGGGATCAGGTCAGGGGAATAACAGTGCAACATCACAGCAAACACACGACACTGAATGCCTGACAGAAGAGTCAGGATAAAGTACCATGCAGCAGGCAGTACGTAGAGGACGTGCCTTCTAGCGTAGTTCTCTATGACTTGACTTCTGCATGCTCCACGATTCAGTTCCTACTACACTCACCTTCCTGCCCTGACGATCTTTCCAGGAGATCCAGCGCTCTCCATTGCGGCTGTAGTCAATTCGGTAAGCACGGGCAAATTCTTTGCCTGTGGCACGGGCATGCCGTCCCTGAGTCCCAATCAAGGTGATGAAAAAGAGCTTGTGCAGGTCAATCTGAAGGAACTGTACATCTTCTGGTTGCAACAAGCCAGCTGGGCACCAGGCTCCATCCCCCTCTTCCCTTTGTAACCTGAGGGGAAAACCACACATATTAAAAAATGTCACTTCCAAGGATCCAGCCTTCCCAGTAACTAAGGAAACACCTTGAAACTTTGAGAGTTGGGAGAAAGAAACCAAATCAGAAGTGAGACCTGACAGCTGGCTACCAAACACCTCTCCCCTTTGGGGTGATGAGACTTATCAGAGTTCTGTAGCCAGCTTTGCCCTGTTCAGAACAACTCCCTCAGTTTCAGGTATCTTTCATTAGCTGTTAGAAGTAATTTCTTTCCCAGACACATACTTTCATGTTGATCGGAAACAACTATGCTACTCAGTAGGGAATTGCATACTGCATGCTTTTTAGCACCTTGCTGGTGAAGTACATACTCACTTCTAAACCCCATACAGTAAGGCCTGAACCTCTGCTTGAGCCACTCCTACAGCTGTAACAAGCACAAAGAGGAGCTATCTTAAAACTACATTTTTAGAAAGAAAAGCTCTGCCTATCTACAAATTATTCTGGGTCATCTCAACACATCTTTCGCCTGTCCTTCACTGAGCAGAGTTGCTTGTGCAGGACACTGCTAGGTGTACGATGTGAAGGTCTCTGCTTCAAAGTTGAACGTTGTGGTACCAGCTCCAAAGATGAAGGCTTTTATCCTTGGAGATAGCATGCCGAGCAGAGTGCTGTACCAATCAGCAGGTGGAGCCACTAAAGGAAACATTGCCTCACCTAGGCTTCGGTAGGCTCAGCTCTGCCTCAGACCTCAGCTGTGGTCAGCCAGGCTCACCACTCTCACGGTGGTGAGAGTTTTAAATGTGAAAAATTTATCCAGACACAAAAAGGCCATGTGGGCTTTTTAGGAACAGGGATTTCTTAGCGAACAGCAAGCCCTTGAAGTGCCCTTGTCTTTCGGACAGCTATCCCATCTCTAACTGATGGGATCGGTGAGTGCATCAAGGAAGGTGCATCAACCCCTGTGCATCAAGGAAGGCAGTACCCAGAAGGAGACACTGAAGGCCAAGGCACAGGCTAGAGAAGATTTTTGTCTCAGGTTGGTCAGCTGTTTAGGGTGAAGTGGCAAGTAAAAGAAGTTATAAGAAAGGCAGGAAGGGTGACTGTGAAATGACAGGAACAGACATCTGCATAGGACAGCTATGACCTCTAACAAAATGAAGTCAGCTAGAGGGTGCCTTCATGTCTTCACCCTGTGGACATCCAGCTGCCCCGGCAAAGAGATGATGGTAACAGATGGTAACTGATGCCTGAAGTATTTGCAGAACTGGAGATAAGCCATACCTCGGAGAACAAGTAAGTCTCCCAGCTTTCAGACCCACAGGCTTGTTCAAACTCCATTAAAAACACATGACACTTAGCATCTTTGCTTTACTACAGACTAAGAAAAAAAAATCAAGTACTAGGAGCATTTTATGATTTTGGACTGCCCAAATTCATCATAAAAATATAAGTATCATAGTTAACCTGAAATTCATATCTGACTTGCACAGAAACTGTAGGAATGTTTGATATCATCATTACAAACAATTCTAAGGAAGCTTGCATTTGTAAGTATTTTGTGAATCATCAGTTAGTAGCTTTAAGAGAAATGAAATGACAAAAAAATGAAAAGCCAAGCTTATGAGAAAGACTGTGGTACTGCTTGACACCGAAAGAAAATTCTTTAGCTGCTTTTTAACAATTCCTTAACTCTGCAGTTTCCAGGTTTTTGAGTCAAAGTGGACACAGCCCATTTCCTCAATATGATGCTGTTGAAAAGTTCATCCTCATAAATGATTTCCTATGATTTAGTTTGAAGTGCTCTACAAGAATCCCAGGGGCACTCTCCCTAGCTGACCTGTAAGTCATAAATCCATTAGAGATTTATTCACAGAACTACAGGAAGACCAAGGTCGGAAGCAACCTCTGGAAGGCTCTAGGCCAATCTCCTGCTCACAGCAGGGCTAACTCCAAAGCTACAGTGTGTTGCTCAAGGACTTGTACAGCCACATCCTGAAAATCTCCAAACACTGAGACATCACCACATCTCTGGGTACCTGAGAGGTCCATCATTCTCATGGGGAAGGATTTTTTTTTTCTTAATATTGATTCAGAATTTCCTGTATTACAGCTTGTGACCATGACCACTACCTCTTGATCTTTGACTACGCACCAATTAGATTTAATATGGAAGCAGTGAACAAGCTAAGCAAACTTAAAAGTTGCTTTAAGAGTGAGGGAACTTCTTCCTCAATCACATACTTGGTACCTAGGGGGAGGGGGGGGGGGGGAAGGATTACATTTTTTTGCCAGAGATGAACCTACCGTGCATACTGGGGTCCTGTGGAATCATACCACTGGCTAGAAGCAGTGATGTCTTCATCCCGTATTGTCCCTTCATGCATACCCAAAGGGTAACGGCATATAGCTGAAAATGGGAACAAAAGCAAGTAAAAAATCAGTACCAATTCTTTCTAAATCACCTGACAAGTTTAATTAATAGGCTATCAATGCCTAGGGAATAAACATGGTAATGATAAAATAGAGAATGCAAATAAAGAGGACAAAATAATTACCATAAACTGAAATAAGTAATGAAATACACTCAGAGTTAGTATCATTCAGCAGACTCCTGGCAAGGCAAAAAACTTTACAAAGAAACATCTGAAGAACATGAAAGCCAAAACCATACTAGTGTTAATGGTTGCATGGACCTATTTTACAATGAAAAATTATTTATCAATAATGATGCGATATAAAAAGGAGGAGTTTGTTAAAGATTTTTCTTCTTCTTCTCAAATAAACTGGACGCTTGATGTGCATTCAAATAAGAACAATTACTATTATTTTCACCAGTCCAGTAACAAGTGAGAAGTTAAATGGCTTCTATTACAGATGACTAGACCAGCTTATGGAAACATCTGCTCTGTTGTGTCTCTGCAGGTTAGAGCTTACGTTTGAGCCCAAGCCCCTCACCATCCACGCTGCCCCATCCCGGTCTGTTCCCTGCCTCTAGCCACAAGTGGAGCAAGCATTTCTCTCCAGGCATGAGAAGACTCTCAAACTTGGTGCCTCCAGGGAGTACAGACACAACTGGCTCAAGCCATCGAGCTCTACAAGCTCAACACAGCTCAATACACCAAAGACAGTGCAGATGCAGCTTACAAATCCAAGCTGGCCAAGCTCTCTCCCCTGACACAAGTTTGAAACACGTCTTGGAATATTAGAGATGTTTCAGAAAACTCAAAGTCTTAATGTATTCATTAAGACTCAGTATTCAAAACAGGCAAGCAAGATATTTTTGTCAGACTGACATCAACAGCAGATTAAAAAGAAAGTTATACGGGATTAAATCATGAAACAATTAAAAGACAAAAACATAGTCAATGGCAAGTCCCAGATAAAAAGGAAATGGACCTTCCTACAGATTTTTGGTCTTTGTCGTCTGAGCTCACAGCAGCCCCAGCTCCCCCCCGTCTGCAGTGACGCAGGCAAGTGCCAGCACACGCTCCAGTCACTCCAGAGCGGCATGCGTGTCGGTTGGCACCCTCACTGCTACGCTGCCTGCTGCCGTATCAGCAGTTCTGCCTGCCCTTCCCTCAGCGAGGGCACTGCCTTGGGTGTCTTCCTCATTTCTGTATCTCAGCACTGCTGCCCTTGTACCAAACCCGGATAAAGCTGTTCACAGGTTCAGAAGCTACAAGAAAAGACAGAGGCATGAAACCCACCTTGTTGTTACCACCATACAGAATAAACAACTGCAGGCCAAATAACTACCTGACAGATTGCAAGGTGGAAATGTTTGCAAACAGAGGTTGTTTCAATAGGGTTTGGCTGCAGCTGTTGTCAGGCACAGTATCAATGAATGTGTGATGTTCTATATATTCTTAAATAACCTGGTAAAGGAGATGGGTGGTGAGGTGACAAGGTTTGCTGACGATACCAGATTATTTAATATCGAGAAAAGCAAATTATGGGAATACATACAAAACAAACTAGAAAACACCATTAAACCACTGTATGTATTCATGGTCAGATGCCGGTCAGATTTGGAATAGAGCTCTTACTCCTTCCTTCTCCCATCAAAAGGCAGAGAAGGCAACACAGATGATACAAAAGGAAAGATCAGCAGCCTCATCATTACAAAAGAGATGACTGAAGTGAAATATGACAAAGATCATTTATATCCTAAACAGTTACTCACTAGCTCTCAAAATAGCAGAACCAGGAGGCATCGAAAGATCAGACAGCAGAGTTCAAAACCAACATATGCATCCTTAATCTATTAAACTCTCCGAATGCCAAAGGTTCACATGGGTTCAAAAATCAGCTAGATTTTTGAACCAACTCACAGCTACCCAGGCAAATACACAAGTGCTAGCTCAGAAAGCTCCTAAGCAGCAGACTGCAGCGAGCCAACCGCATACCTGAGGTAAAGCACTGCTGTGTGCTTGCCCGTCTGGGCACTTCCAGAACCAGCAGGGATGGGACCCTGCTGGAGTCAGGACACCAAGCTCGATGGGCCTCTGGTCTCACCCGGAACGTTCATTCATATGTCTGAGGGTTCTTAAGAGGCCTGTTTACAGAAGAATTCACTGGGAGGCAGCTGGTGTCTGGCTGGGATCAGGCATGATGATTGTGGCTGCTGAAAGCCAACCGAGGGCTCTAACCCCACTCTGATACTGAACAGGAAGTTCAGTAAACCAAACTGGCCTCGCCTGTCTTCACTCTTACATGTCCCACCACAGAGCAGTACCATCTGATCTATTGCTGGAAAGCTAGTACGTTGCTCAACTATGGCTAAAAACCTGAAGATTTTCCTAAAGGGTTGAGTTGTCATCTGAAAGCAGAAAGTGGTTTTTGTGTTTCTGCAGTGGGAGTCCTGTCTGGTCACACTTTACTTAAAGGTCAAGTGCACACCCTGAAGCAACGCCAGACAGAGAGCTGGGAAGGACTCTGGGGGACCGGGACTTACTGCAATCCTGAACAAAACTCATTAGTTCACAGAGGGCTGCAGATGGAAGCCAGAGTGGCCCTGGTATCAAGGGATGCACGCTGTGGCTCTCACAGAAACAAGCAGCATGAGGCTCTCGTCAAAATGCACATCCTTTCAAGTAAAACCATCCTTGGGTTCTGTTTAGGTGTCACCGGTATTCCTGCTCAGACATCCCTGACCCTTTACTATGCACTCAGGGACACACTCACCTGCTATGCAGACAGGATACATGGAGGTTCACAAAAATGTCACAGCTCCCCTCTGTTAGCGAGGTCAAACAACTGACGTTGGGCAAAAGGACTGCACAGGATCCTTCCTACACAGGTCTGAAATCATCCACAAGGCAGCCCCTTTGGTTTAGAAGGCAATGCAGGAGGTGCTCCAGACCACTCCTGGAGCAGCTCAGGAGGTCAAGATAATCAATGGAGCCTGTGGGCATCACAACTGAGGAGCATCAGCTGGGCTATGGGTGTGCTGCAGTCTGGGGGGGAACAACAGGGCATGGCCCATTGGGACAGAGAGGCAGCTGAGCAGCTGTGGGAGCTGAGAATGCAAAGCTGCTTGAGGAACTCACAGGCAGAACCGAGAAGTGTGAGCAACGCCACACGCTTATTTCTTGGTGGGGAAGATTACTGCAGGAGGGTGGCACCACAGCCCTGTGCTCAGAGCCCACCTCACCTCCCAGGATTCTGTGGTGGGAGAAGCTATTCCTGCACCTTAGGGTGTGCTAACTTCTGTACTTACCACCACCAAAAGGGATCTGCAGGTGACTGACCCTCTAGCTGCTGCCTTCCCTCTTCTTCTGCTAGTTTTAACCATCAGAACCAGAAGGCAACCCCAGTTCACAGCTGGACATGTGGAGGGGTGTACAGGGCAGGGCACAGCTGTGTAAGGGGGAGCACAGGAGTGCCTGCTGAGCTCCCCCACAGGCTTCACTTCTCTTCTGGCTGGTTGCAGCACAACCTCAAACCTCCGCAGAGATCTACAGGCCAGAGCAGGGTCAGAGCCAGACACAGTCAAAGGGTTCCAACAAACAGAGCCAGACCGAGCAGAGCAAAGGAAGGCCCTGAGGGTAGCACTGCTGCCTCACCACACCTTTGGCCAAGCTGAAAAAGGATTAGACTCGTTTATTTCACAGACTGTCTCCAGCTCAAACCACCTCATCATGGGAATTTTTGCAATATATTGCAGACCATTATCTTACTCATTGCCGTCATGATTATAACTTGCCAAATGCTGTAGGATAAGAGGTCATGCCCTCCACAGGGACTCACATAAGCTCATATCCCTACCTCCACCCTAGCTTTGTGCCAGGTAGGGTTTTCTACCTTTCCTTCCACAGCTCTCTCTCCAGAACCTCTCTTGCTGGCTGGAGACCTGTAGCTTATGCTTTGCTAACTGGTAATTTACTTTCCACAGTGAGCACAGTATCTCTGAGCCAGTCTAGAGACAGATTTGTTCTGCAGGCCACATGGTCAAATTGACGAAGAGATAATCAGAGCTCAAAACAGGCCTGCTGAGAGCATGGACCCTCTGGGTGGGCAGAGAAAGGAGTATATCCATGTGCCCGAGCCCTCCTGGGAATGTCAGGAGAGGTGTTTCACTCCAGTACAGCTGTCAAGTAAGACTGGCCAACTCAGTCCAGAGGAGGACATTCAGGGACTACATCAGTGATTACATTTACATGCATTCGTTACATTTATACGCATTCACCATGAGAGGGCAAAGAAAGGCCGAGAATGAACATATGAAAGGTGGGAGATCAGAGTGCTCTCCCAGCCTGGCAGCTCCCTACCAGGGTTGACTTCGGTGCCAGATGGCTCAGGCAGTGAGGCCAACAGCAGCATGCAGAAGATCATGGTAGCAATCGGAGGTGCTGTGCAGGGTCAGATGGGCGCGAGTCCTTCAAAGACAGCAGCTGCCACCTACATTTCTGAAAGACAAAGCAAAGAGAGAAGATGAGAGTCCTCCAAAGACAGGACTTCTCTGTGCTGCAGACTTGCTATATTGTCATTGCCTCGTGACGGGTTGGGCAATCTTCCATGCCTTCAAGAGTGTCTTGACCTCAGCCCTACTCTGACCCATCACCTGATCAGAGGCTTAGTGAAGAACTAATGATTGCCTGACTACCTATACCATCTCTAAAGCTATTAATGTAATTCAGTTTTTAGGAGCTCAGCTGCCATGACCACTGTGCAGACATACTCTCCTAACTGCTCTTAAACAAGTCCAATGCAAAGTAATCTCTTCCCCATCGATTCTTCACTTTCCTTACTATATTAACAAGTACTGAAGCTGCATCTACAAGGAACTTGGATAGTCCAACCAGGCTCCCCAAGTGGGGCTTATCCACCCAATGCACACCTCTATCTGCACCAGCTGACTACTCCAAGTAGCCAAGTGGGCACTCTGGAACTTGTCACACAACCTTAAGATAAATGTCTAAAACAGGGCGAAAATAATCTCTCCCTACATGTCCACATTGCTGCCAAAAGAGCATGTGCACTCACACATGCGAGCACCTTAATTTCCTGTTTGGAAACAAGGAAAATAGCAAAGGGCTTAAACGCTGGCAATTTCAGTGGAAAGCCATGATAACACCTAAAGGAACACAAGGTCATATCTGCAAAGTTATGTGAATTCTTTGTGTCCACATTCACTACAAAGAGCCTCGGGAGGTTCCCATCCTGGAAGACAGCTTTACAGAAGGCAGGTTAGAGGCTCTGTCTTATAGTGAAATGTCAGGCAAAAAGAAAACAGAACAAATCAATAAATGAAAAGTTACCAGGACCAGAGGGTGTTTGCTCAAGAATCCTCAGAGTGGTAGTAAAAAGGCAAAATTGAATGTTAGGATTTGTTAGTAAAGGAAGAGAGGATAAAAAAGGGACCATCACTATGCCAGTGCATACACGCGTATAAGAACGACAGAGCATCAGATGCCATTAGCTCAGAGATTTGTAACAAAAGGCTGTATTTTTTCCACCCAACATAATTAAACTGTACAAGTCACAGCCGTTGAGTTGCCGTGGATACCAAAACAATTGGATATATTCACAACAGAAAGATATACCACAGCTTCTTAAATCTGAAGGTAAAACCTTTGGCTCAGGAAATCCCCCAGCCGCAGATTGCTAGACGCCCAGAAGCTAAATCAGGGTTAGAATCACTGAGGCTTGCCCTGTTTTCATTCTCTTTCCTAAGGATTTGCTACTGGCCATTGTCCCTGCTGGATTCCGTCAGAAAAGATGGCTCTGAGCCTGAAAAACAACTAAGGGCCTTCTTGGGAAAAGAGCCAAATGCTCATGCAGGAGGGGAAACTAATGATCGGTGGATGCTGCCTGGCAGTGCTGTGCCCAGCCATGTGACAATGCAAGCAAACCCAAAAAAAGACCTTAAAATTGCCAGGACCACTCCTGCTTCAGCCACCTCTTGTGCTCCACGTGAGCACCCTGGCCAAGGCTGGGAGGAGGGTGCCCACAAGGTTCTGTGATTTTGTGGCATCTTGGGTGGCGAGCATGCAAAAGCAAAGCAGTGGAGAGAAAAGGCAGCCCATTTCTCAGCAGGAGGGTCTGGCAATCAGAAAAGAGGTTTTGACCAAGTATTCTCCAGCTATGTGTGCATCCAAGGTCATCCTTCCCCCTGAAATGGAGAGGGGTGATCTCCGATGCAAACACACCAATTCCCACCATCCCATGAAAAGTACCATGGAGCAGAGACTTCTTGTAGCCGTGTGGAGGGAGATTTTGTAAATACATTTTTGCAGCAGAGTTTGAATACAGACCTGGTGGATGTTAATCTGTGCAGGGGATTTGCTAGGGTGCCCCGGAGGCTCCCAAAGCAGGACTCGCAAAGGGAACTGCAGAGAGTTCAGCACTAGAGAAGACGTCGTCCCACAGGACATGAGAAAGGAAAGTGTCATGAACATTAAGGCTTTAACTTTAACCACATTATTGGAGGAGGTGATGGGAAACACAGCAGAGCGCTGTTTGGAGGTATAATAGGGTGCCCTGGCCATGGCCCAAGTGTCTGCCACACTTATGTGGGAGACATAGTGTGGCAGAGAAGATCCTTCCGCGGGGTCCCCATGCAGGACCAGCCACTGAACAGAGCTGCAAGTTGCTGAGGAGACCTGGCAGGAGAACAGCAGCTTTGAAATATCTCCCAGGTGACTTCTCAGCTGGAGGTTTAAAAGCTGCCAGCTCTACTGGAGCCCTCAGATGGCAGAGGACAACAAGCACACATATGTTCCATGCCCTCATCACCCCCTTCAGAGCCTAGAAACAGAGCCTGGCAAACAGGCATCTGTAAAGACACAGGCTAGCACCCACCAAAACACCCTGGGATTTCCCTCTGTAACATGGCCAGGGTTAAGGGAAAGGGTGGCCAGAGAGCACTGAAATAGCAGTCGTACATGGCTAGGCGAGGACCAGAACCTGCTGTTGAAGCAAAAAAGAAATGAGAGCAACCCTAGACATCACTGTAAGTGTTCAGCTGCTTTGGCTTCCCATTTGATCCAACAGCCCAGCAAAGAAGGATCAACAGCAGGGAGGCAGACGCCCAGCAGTGGAGCACAGGGAGGAAGGAGCACCCATCCCCTGCCATCAGGACAGAGCCCACAGCCCAGCTGGGATCGGCTACCACCCCAAGTGAAAGGTACTAAAGCTGAAACTTAGCATAAGGATTTTGGCTTTTGACAATAGCGTAGTTGTGCTAAGTTTCTCTCATCCTCTCAAAATGACATGCAAGTCGTGACAACAGCCGCCAATGTCACAGCAATACAATAATGTGCTGTGTAACACAAACAGCAACATTATCTCATTTGACCAGGTACAGACCAAGCACCATAATTTAAGTGCCCATTTGCTTTATGCAAAGCTCACGCCATGTTCTAAATCACACCTATTGTATCGCCACATAGCCAGTCACATCATTTAACCGCTTGAATGCAGCCACCAGGATGTAAAAGAGAACAGGAGGGAAGAAGGAATGGGGTGGAGGGTGGACAAGGAAAGTCACACAGAAATGCCCAAGCACCACGTCAGCTCCTGCCACTGAGCCAGCAACCAGCGCTGGAGGAAAGGTATGGGTTGGGGTGGCTCAGACAGTTGTCTGTCCCACCCCGTCCTGCGAGCTGCAGGCAGTACCCTGTGAACTGGGGGCTTCCCAGGACTTGAGGGGTATGTGGAGCTCAGCAGGTCACACAAAAATAGTGTAGCTTGGGGGAACTGCAAGCCAAAACTGGAACATGTGGCCATAGAGGCCAGCCTGGCTTCCAGGAAAGAAAAGGAAATCTTCAGAGTTTCAGCTGTCTGTAGCTCTGTGTCTACAAAAGCTGTCTTTGAATTTGGCCCTTGCCTAAAGGGTATCCGAGATGAGTAGGATGAATCCTCTCAGGATGTGTCTGTCTCCACTGATGACAAAGGGAACCTAAACGGCTGGCCTGGACTAGCCTCATCATTCTCAGGTGGCCACAGTTTGGTGAGACAAATTCTCACCTTTGTATGTGGCAGTGACGAACTATTTCCAGCAGTTCAGCCCTACACAGGGACCCCAGCAGCTGCGTTCAGGCTGTGCTGGGTTTGCTCTTCCCACCACACTTGGTTCCCAGTCATGGACCACCAAAGTACATGTTCGGGAGTCCCAGGAGAGGTGCTGCACACCGGGAGCAAAGAGCGTCATTTCTCATCTTCTAGCGCTCTACGGCAGCTGCTGATCTCTTGAGCAAGGACTCCAAGAGTGTTTTTCACTCCTGCCTCTAAATTTAGAGGAGCCTCAGCTCCACTCAGGAGCTTGTACTGCTGGAAATCGCTGTTTGAAGAACTACTGATGCTGATTTCTGCTGAGTCCGAGTCTCAGCTAGTAGTAGATTGGATTCCCAAACTGCACACTTCCAAGTGCTAGAACACACTGGAATATACTACTAAATACAAGCCTCTGTACAAACTGCTTGCAAATCATCTTCCTAATGATTTTTTCTGGGTAGACAACTCGATACTTTTCTTTGTAGCTCTTTCAGCTGCATTAGAGTCCCTTGCTGTACTCATGCCTTTCTTCCTGACCTGCCCACACATACGCAAAAAGTGCCAAAACTACAGCACAAGCCTGAAAGCAGCAAAAACAGGATTAGCAACATCCTCACAGAGGCAAGAAAGTGTTAAACTCTGTTCTGGGGACTGAATGGATCAAGTTGCTAATTGCTAACAGCTGGCTGCAGGAGAATAAAATCCTGTTACAATCATTGTGAGAGTGGAAAAAAAAAATCTACTTGCTGAAAAACTCACTAAGAAATGCAAAAGAGGGCAGTTTTTCCCAATATACCCAGCAGATACCATGTCAAAAAGCCAATCCATCTCCCTGCAGAGAAGCAGCTCGCTGTGACCCAGCGCTGCATGGGGCCTGCAAGCAAAAGCACTGGGCAGTGGGCGCAGGAGGGAGCTATTCTTTAGTGATGTGCATGAAGGTGGGACTTGGAGCCCCTCCAGGTACTGTTCTCCCTCCAGAGATCCATTATGGAGGTCTGGCATGTTTGCAAGCCTCTCTAGATCCCAACTGAAACAGGCATTTGTTTTAACCGGTTCCTTTGCAGATCATTACCGTGGAGTGGGACCTTAGGGTTTGCTGCAGGAATCCCATCACAGATGCCCAGCACCGTGCCAAGAAACTCCACGGTCACAATCAAGACTCATAGCTGTGTGTATGATGCACTCTGTATGTATTACAGGAGGATCTATCCTAAATCAAAAGTATCCTCAGAAGAGGTTCAGGAACAGTCAGGAGGACTGGACGGTATCTCCCAGCATTCCTAAAGCAATTCAAGGAGGAAACAGCAAAGCTACTAATTGGGACAATATCTGAAGCCTGAAGAAATAGAGGCTGGAAAGTGTGATTTCCATTTTTCTGGCTCCAGAATGACGGCGGAACATTTCTCTCTGCCTCAGAATTAATGTGAGATACCCCAAACCCAGCAGTCTCCCTCTGGAGTACACGCTTACAGCCTATGCAGCTCCAGTTTGGACCAAACAGAATTCCGTTGATGAAAATGCCTAGCAGAAAGGATTCTGATCACTTCTTAAAACATTTTGCTTAGTTTACAATTCAAATACTTCTCACTGCTGGCATCAGTTTTGGTTTTTGAAGAGGGCTTTTAAGCCCCAGTCATCTCCTCCATATACATTCCCATTTACCATTAACAAAGATTCCACCTTTGCAACTTGACTAGCATCATGCTGAGTGCGTGGGGACAAAAATCTTAAGGAAAGGCAATATCTTCTAATGAAACTAACTGCCATAAGAGCAGGGCTGCTGGCCTGAGAAGATGGCTACCCACTCCAGCAGAGCTGCTGGAGGGTGAATGGATGGGACCAGCATCAGGACAGCCATGCTGCACATGCAGGTGCCCTGCAAGGCGGCGGCGACAAGTTTTCCCTTAGGTGAACTCAGAGCGTGGTCTCTATGGCCATCCCTAGATTCAGTCAACCAGGTAGCACGGGGAGAGGTCTCTGCATGGTAACAGGTGGCACCTGGACAAACCAAGTGCAAACAGTGACACCAAAAATCAACACATTAGACAGTAACAGGGGAGCTGGGCAGGCCCAGCAAGATCCTGGCATAAAGCACAAGGCTGCAACAGGAGTTCTTTGATATGGGCACCAACAGAGATGGCCAGAAAGAACATAAACCTGTGGCAACATTAGGAATGTGGTGGGGGACACAGGGCAGGAACAGTGACACCACAAAGTGATGTCCAGAGCAGCAACATGTCTGGACAGATAAAAGCAACCAGATTTTAGGTGAAAGAGTTGGATCAATCAAGATGCATGAGAGCACTAAGGCACAGCAATAGGAAAAGTGAGACGAGAATAGGTTCCAGTGTGATCTCTGAGGTGGCCTGGAGACCTGTCACCACAAGATACACAAAAGAACACATGGGGCTAAGAAGGGGACCACAACATGTGGGAGTGGCACATGGGGTGGGGACAGGGACACCACAGAGCTGGGTCTGAGGCAGTGGCAGAAAAATGGGAACATCGAGGTCTGAGTGTACTTTGTGGTTGCCCTCTTGAGGGGTGGGTGACAGGACTGCCCTGAGGCAGAGGAGGGTCTGAACCTTGTTTTCCACGTTGTAGCCAAACATCTAATGGGGCTATTATGAAACAAGTGACACCTCACTCTTGCTAGATTTTAGGAGAGAAACAGCATTCCAGTCACCCATAACATAGCCATTTAACACTGGGAGAAGGTTCAGCCCATGGACCCAAGCATGAAGGATTGCCTTACCTACAGCCTGGAGAGAGGTGCGGGTGTTTTTGCAACGGAGTTGGAGACCCACAAATCCTCCAGCATTTTCCCATTGCCTGTTGGCCAGTCCCACAGGAGTGGGGTGTCCTTGGTTTGTGAAACTGCACAGAGCACTTTTGTCACAAAACCAGACTTAGGGATAAATGAACAAATGTAATTTAATCCATCAAAGTAACCAGGCCAAAATTAGAAACCATTAGAAAGGCAAAGCCAAAGATAAGGAAATGCAATTCTAACAACGGGTGCTTCTTAGTTCAGCTAATCCAAAAACATAGCTACCCTTCCCCACCGGCCCTAGGGCGAGGGTACTCTGTGCTCCTCTCAACTGAGGAACCTGGAGGTACCTCCCATGACCCTGGCAGACCTGCCAGGCATGTCGCAACTCTACACGGAACACGAGCGCAC
Source organism: Mycteria americana (assembly GCF_035582795.1). Lineage (NCBI taxonomy): Eukaryota > Metazoa > Chordata > Aves > Ciconiiformes > Ciconiidae > Mycteria > Mycteria americana. The sequence goes on along the minus strand of NC_134381.1, from coordinate 3,138,178 downwards.
GCCGTCCCCCAGGAACCCTAAAGCTACACCCAGCAGCAGGGGCAGGGGGAGCCTTGCTGCACTCCAGCAAGCCCTCCAAAATACAGGTCCCCTCAACTGAAGAGCAGCCTCCAGGCTCCAGCCCTACTGTTTCTGTATGACAGATGATGCAGGGAGGCAGGGGCAGAACAGAAGACGTGCACAAACAAAAGCTCTGATTACCTCCTTTCTCCTTGCCCAAGCAGCAGTGATCGCTGCCCCTCACCAGAGCTTCCTTCCCACGCAGAACGGGCACCAGAGAGCACCTGGCACGTTGACATTGTCACTCTATTCCTTACACTGGCATCTCTCTCCAGCTCTTTTTTTTTTTTTTTTGAGGAGGTTGCTTACTTTTTTTTTAAACTATTCTTAAAACATATCAACTACAAGTTAGCAATAGTCCTCTCAAGACCTACAATCTTCCACTGCGAGAGTCTCACATAGCAACCATATAGATGACATGTTAACCACACAGATGACAGATAGAGTATTAAGAGCACTCAATCTAAACCACCTTCCTTCCTCCCCATTCTCAAGGGGCTCCACCATAACCTTTTACTTAACTGTACTCAAACTTGCATTCAGAAGGAGATCAGGTTACTGAGTTGCAGAATTATTCGGGCTGGAGGAGATCCTCAGGAGAGCATCTAATCCCACCTCCTGCTCAAAGCAGGGTTAGCACCAATTTCAGAGCAGCCTGCACAGGACTTTGTCCAGCTGGGTCTTAAAAAACCTCCAAGGATGGAGGCTCCCCCACCTCTCTGGACAACCTCTTCCACTGCTTGACTGTCCGCAGAGGGAAAACTTCACCCCTCCTTATGCCAAGGCAGAAGCTCCTGTTATTTCAGTCGATGATCACGGTCAGCCCTCCTGCCAGACACCTCAGTAAAGAGCCTGTTTCTTTCTTCTTGATAATCTGCTCTTAGGTATCCCAAAGCCTTCTCTTGTCCCAACTAAACCACCCTGGCTCCGTCAACCTCCTCAGCAAAGCCAGATTTCAGTATTAAGTTACTTAATATGTTCTCCCAAGTCACCACTCGTGAGACTGAGGCTCCATCCAGGCAGTGGGACAGCTCTGGTCAGATTTTGCTATGACTCCCACCAGCTTCTTCATGGGCAAACTAGGGAATAACTTGAGTTTGTCCCATACTGACGCTGGAGCATGGCTGGAGCACTACTCCATGGCCCTCTGCTTAGGGACTGCGTGGATCACATTCCCGCTGCTAACTATTTTTGAGAGGTATCAGGTGGCACTTTCTAAATCAACCTATTCAACATAGTACTGATCGGCGAAATAGAAACTGAGAAACTGTCACCTTAGCACAGCAAGAGGGCAGGGACTGGTTACATTAACAGCAAATAAAGACCAGATACCACCAAAACTGCTCAGGAGGGTGTTTCTCAGCTCAGAGCCCACCAGCTACCAGCAGTGGTGAGGCAGCCTAGCAGAGCATGAAGGATATGCCAGAGATCAGACCTTGCCCAGGGCAAGGGGGACCTGCCTTCCCTCTGCCCAGGACCCGCCCCGGAGACCTGACACGCTCCTGCTCCCAAAGCAGAGCCTCCTGCCTCCCGGGAGCAGCAGCATTTGGTCAACAGCAGGGAACTTAGTCAGGAACTTAGTCCAGGTATATGATGTCAACACAGTTACTTCTGGCAACCGGTACAGGAATCTTATTAAAAACCACAATGTGAAGACTTTTCGGACGTGATCTGCTTTCCATCAGAGCACATGGATCACTGAGCATGTTCTTTCTTTAATTTGACATTGACTTACTAACGCACCAGCTTCCCCAGATCTTGCTCTGGATGGAGGTTAGTCTCAACTGCCTGTTGGTTACCTGCTCCCACTCTATTTTAAAACATTGCCACAACATTTATGTTTTCCCAAACCTCTGGAACTCCTTTGGTCTTCCCAGATTTATTACACATCAGCAGCCAGGATTCAGAAAGCTGCTTTGCCAATTTGTTTTAAACAAACAGGTTCCAATCTTGCTCAAGTTTCAAAGACTTAAAAATGTTATCTTGCATTTAACACCCTCCCTCGTTACCAGTGCAACGGAAGGCATTCGATATCCTCATAAAGGAGAGTACATCATCCAGCTTCTCCCCAAACACAGGAAACGCTTTCCTTCTCGGTGTTATTAGCAATCAGTTGGCTTTTTTAACCTTTCCCAACAATATAAACATAATTGATGAAATTTATTTTGTTATATAGATACTAAAATATTTCTCACTGCCCTGAAATATAGTTGCTATGCTTTTTCAGTCATCTTTAGCTTTCCTTATTAATTGCCTACATTCCGGAATACCTAGTTCATTTATCTACAACTTTTCTTTGCAAAATGTTCCTAGGGGATTCTTTTCAAAAGATAAAACATGATTACTAGGACAGACTCTTTGCAAAACCAGGAGGGAATCAAAGTCATGTACAGCACCAAGTACCCAGCACCAAGTAGCCAGCACCAAGCTGAGAAGCTGCTGGTTTTTGTAAGGGTGGAAGCCAAACTCTAAAGAGATGGTTCAGTGAAAATCAAGCCAGAAACACTATTTTGGAACATCTACTAATTTAGCTGGCAACCAACTTTCCATCAAACCACCGCAGAAATGCTGATACTACCAAAGCTATGTTTTATGAGTTTTGTAAAATGTCTCTTCATATTCATAAAACAAAAATTCAGTGCACCTGTCACTGGAACACGGACCTTGCCCTTAGCTTGAGGAGCACTACTGGCTCTGCTGTAACGTTACCAAAAAAATGTTTAAAAGTGTGAAAAGCCATGCCACGCATCTACAAAAAGACACCAAACTGGAGGAAGCTTTTCCAATATCAGAAAGAAGCAAAAATTATTATCACTTACTGCATTCCACAGAACGAAATAACTCCAAATACCAAAATGCAGCAAGTGGAAAGTGTTACTGCCCTCCCACAGCAGATCAGCCTGAACCAGAGGGGACAAGGCAGGTTGTGTCCTCAGTGGGTATCATCTCTTCAGAGGCTGAGCAGAAGGTGCATCAGTGCACACAACTGAGAAAGCAAAATCTGGGTACACACGACCATTACATTCTGCTTGAGCAAACTTTGTTTACTACACAAAGTGTTTTTAAAGTTTAATTTATGATGTGCCTGGCAAAGATGGGAGCAGTGAGTGGCAACACTTACGGATCAGCTGAAATTGCTGCATCAAGCCTGGAGACTTCAGTGAGGATTTCCAGGCAGGTCTAACCACGTTCTGCTGGGTTTACTATTTACTAGTATAACTCTACAAGATAAAATTGAACTTCTCATGTACAGGCACAAAATTTCAATTAACTAAATGTTCCAGAAAAATAACCTAGCATGACTATAGACAGTTCGGAGAAGATCTTTGCTTACCACAATAGATTTCAAGCAATCAAACCAAATGTTTTGCTTATAAACAAAGGAAAAGACAAGAACACTGAAAAAACTCTAGCAGCATTTCACAGCTATGGAAAGCCAGAATGGCCGATTCTGATCAAATTTTCCCAAGACAGACCAGAAAACAGGACCCACAGAGAAGTAAGAAGATTTAGCAGTTACACAGAAGGCAGGTAGCTGTAGGAAAATCCTGGGATTGTTTGAGGCAAAGAGAAGAGAAACAGGAGAGATGAGGGGGAAAAAAAAGAAATATGTAAAATAATGATGCCTAGACCAAAAAAAGGATCCCATTTACCTCTTTTCCATATTGAAAATGAACTGAAATTAAAAAAAAACAAATTAAAACTGAGGAAATGAAATTCCACGGCATACCATGCGCATTAAGCCTCTGGGACATATTGCCACAGAGCAATGTGGGAGTAATTCAATAAAATATTGGAAGTGGATCTACATAATAAGAACATCTGCGATTCCATTAGCAGAGTAAAAGAAAGAGTACACTGGATATAAATTTTCATCCAGCCAGGCATAAGCAAAGCAGTAATTAACGTGACCAGAAAGTTATCTCCTACACGGGCAGGTTATTCCACGTCTGCATTCAAGCTCTTGGGCTTCCATGTGCAATGTGCCAAGCAGCCGCTGCCTGAGATAAGATGGGTGCCTGAGTAGGTGGGCTGTGATCTAATCCAGTTTGGCAAGCTTTGCGTCTGTGTATAGAGATTGCATTTCAGTTTTCCACGGCTTATTGTGCAGCTTCTCAGAAAGAGAAACAACACTACCCACCTTTTTTTTTTTTTTTAGCAGAGATTATCCTCTGTGACACAAAAAGGGCAGATGAAATTTCAGCCAAACCTATTAAATAAATACCTGCAGAGCAGTGAGCGACCCTGGAACGCTCTGGTGGAAACATGGCTATTTTGGAAAGTTCTCAGCACCTGAAAAAAATGGGTTTACTGGGGAAATAAGCAGATTTTATCTGGAAGGGCTGCTACTGGAGAGCCCCATGGTTAACCCTAACAATAAGGATTCTCAGGAGCAGCTTCCTGCATATTCATACTCCTGTGTTTCAGGCTAAATGCGAGTCTGAGAAAGTTTGACAGTGACAAAAATTGCAGTAGGTGCATCAGGAGGGGACAGGGACGCCTGCATCTCCTCCAGAGAAGAGGTGAGCGAACGCAGGCGACGCGCAGCCACAAAACTTGCGGGGGCAGGAGCCGCTGGGACTCGGAGGCTGGGAGCGTGTCCCCCCTGCTCTCCCACAGTCCACAAGCGACTCGCTGCCAGCCCCAGTTTTTGCATATCTGACTCAGCCCTAGCCCTGAAACATTTCAGTCAAGTATGTCGGATTGAGAGCTCAAACACCATGGGCTTTCCCGGAGAGCCACAGCCCAGGAAACAACTTCTGTCTGGGAGAACGACCCCATCCAGCTCCACATTTCTACCCAACAAAAGATCCCGCGGGTCCCAGAGGGCCCTGGGCGTGCAACGCTGTGGGAATACCCGTGATCTGTGAACCCTCCCGCAGCTGTGGGAGGAAAAACAGGGCGCAAAGAGCCACCATCTCCCTACCAGCCCAGGCAGGAAAGCTTCACCTCCCAGCACTGCCACCTCCACAAACCCCCCTCCATTTCCAGCAAGTCTCCAAAGGAGTTTGTGCTTTCGCCAACGACAGAAACACGCGGGGGGGAGAGCTGATCGCAAGCTGAGAGCCAATTTAAGCTGGAAGGACCCTACCTGCCTTGCCCGGGGCCTGCTGAGCACAGGGAACAACTGCCATGTCTCTTTTGAACTCCATAGGTTGAGCCAGGCTGTAGTTTCGACATTCCTTGCAACTTTCCACCAGCACACATGATATGTTCAAACTTGAGTAACTCCTCCCTCCTCCCTCCCTCCGCACACACAGACAGGCCCAGGAGATGGCCCTGCCTCTATCATCCCAGTTCCTATAGCAACTCCTGACCGAGCAGATGGAAACAGAGCTGTTTTCTAGGCAAATCTGCCTTCTTGGATTCCTCCGCTCTTCCCTGCTGTTGGCCCCTCCTTGCTCCAGTGCTCTCCCCAGGGGCTGCTCCGCTGGCACTTGGCCCAGACTTCGCCTGGAGGAAGGCCAAGCTTTGAATTCATTTAGTAAAACCACAACATAAAGCAGCTCTCCTGCTCAGGAAGCAGGGCCCGTGTAGTCCCAGGGGCAAGCCAGGCCCCGGCACGGCACCGCAGAGCCAGCTTGCACCTTCTTGTTTAACACGGCTGCCTGCACTCACAGGAAAAATCCCAGCAAGAGCATCAGCACGCCGTGCTCCTCACGTTCATTCTTCACCAGCCTGTGTCATCCATGAGGGAAAGGTAAAAAGCAAAGACAGAACTAGTCATTTATTAAGCAATTCCAGCCGACGGGATTATTGCAACCAAAGAGCAGAGCTGGGCTCTTCTCAGTCATTTGGAATTCCAAAGTCCTTCCCGGATGAGGGAGAGACCAGCAGTGACACCAGGGCTCAATGCATGTTCATCGCAACAGCTCACCCCGTTTGCCTTCCTTGGGTTGGGGTCCCCCAGGAGTGAAGTTCACTACTGCAGCTGTCGGACAGCTGTGCGACATCACATTCATCTCCTTTTCACTTAAAAATATAGAAATAGAGGAAAAATACAAAACTCAATACCAGAAGGTGACACCTGGGGGGAGATAATTACCAAGAGTGACAGTGGGAACCTCACAGGCAGGTGACATTACTAAGGCTCCACGGTGGCAGGACAAGCAGGACCACAGCAGATGGAGCCACAGGAGCCACTGACATGGCCACAGGGGCCAGCAGGCTGCGGGCACCCTGGGGAGACCACCCACATATGCCGGTAAGGCACCACCACAGGGCACAGCCACGGGGCTGCAAAACCGCTCTTCGACTGCACAGCCCTGCAAAGCCCTTCCACCTCCAGCACCGGCTGCCGCCCCTGCCCTGCTGCAAAGCTACTGCTGCGGCCGTTGGAGAGCCCTGGAGTGCGACAGCCTGCAGCAGGCACCTGGGCGACAAGGCCACTGGGATTTGAGAGCAACATCACCTGCTGTCACTGGTACAAGGCCCTAGTTAGGGGACCAGCAGCAGGGACCACAACAGCAGAGGGAGACCGAAGAGCAGCAGTACTTTGCTGACTTGCCCGTTGGGAAACGCAGGTGCTGGCCTGCCTCCTGCGAGGAAGCTGCTCAACAAGGGAAGGGCTGCGATGCCCCGTTCAGACACCCCGGCAGGGGTAAGCGTCCTCCTGGGGCCAGCGGTGCAGGGCTGTGACAGCCGTCCCAGGGTGGGAAGCGGATGCCGGTGTTGTACAGGAGTGACAGTCACAGGGACTCCACAGCAGGAGGCTGAGAAGCGCAGACGGCAGCAATTCAGCCCATTCTTCAGAATCCCATATGCTACACCAGGCTTCAAGCAGGAATCACAGCAAAGCATGAACAGAAGCAGCAGGTATTTTGGGTATTCAAAAGAAAAAAAGGAAGCAGAGATGAACCACTCTGTACCCACACAAAACCCCAACTGGAAAACACAACTGTGAGCTGTAAGACATGGTCATAGGTGCAGTCAGATGCCACCTTGCTCCCATCTTCCTCCCTACCTCCTTACCCCAACTCAGCCACACAATCCACCTCTGTACCAAGAACAGAAAACTATTTACTTCTTTCCCCGCTTTGGGTAATTTTCCTATGTTTGAGTGTGTTAATCAGCTCAGAGGGATGGGACAATCCCTAAGGCTCATATATGGTTTGGGACAGAAACACATGACCAGCAGTAGGGTGGAGGTGGAAAGACATGAGACCTCTCCCTGCTTGGGAAGCCCTACTCCAAGAGGGTGTTACTGATTCCGATAACACACTTACAAAGCGCTCTCCTGCCAAAATAAGGATGCCTGCCCTGTCAACATAATGATGCATAGGGACCAAGCTGGATCGCAGACCTCTGGGGTAAGCTGGGATCAAAAGGATTCCCTTTGGAGGACACAGGGTAGTTTGTGGCAGAAGGTACCTCTGGACATCCAGGAACAGGGAGTCCAGGAGGGACATCAATAAAAGCAAAGCAGACGCACATCACAGAAGCAACATTAAGGGTCTAGAGAAAGCTTCCCATTCCCCCACGGCACCGGGGAGAGCAACAGCCCAGCTTGCAAATGGATTTGAGGACCTCCTTTCCCCGGGGAAGGATGGTGCCGTGGAGGCACAAAGCACTGCTAGAAAACTGCTGATCTTGCAGTTAGACTCACTGTTGCCTTCAGCACTTCAACACATAAATAGGCTCTCTGCTGGATGCCCTCTGAAATGTAACTTGATCCCGCGGTATACATTCACTAATCAATCTAGGGATAAAGCAAAGCAGAAAACAGTCCTTTTTTCACTGGAATAAGCCCAAATATGCACAATAACATATCCCATTCAGAGCTATTGCATACTAAAGTACTTCAGAGCATTTTGCATCTCACATCGCAGAGGGAGCATACTTCTGCAATAGCATCATCGGTTCTCAAATTGTGTATTTGAGAGACTTCCTAATGACCTCATAGCAGCACATGTGACCAGTAAGTCATCTTCTCAAAGGACTAGAAATAACATCAACAGACCCTGTTTTGGTTTTGCACAGAACAGCTTTCTGCAGCATGAGCAGGTTTCCAAACGGCGAGGGAGCAGAACCAGCTCAGGCCAGGGCTAGCATTTTTATAGTTTCTCCAACAGATTGTGTTTGGCTTCGGAAAAGATCAGACCAATTAATAGATGAAGGCCCATTAGCAGATACTAAATTCCATATACAAATTTAGACACAAAAGCTTGTTTATCCTGATGCAGGACAATTTGGTTGTTTTTAAGGCATCTATATGGTATCATGAATCCCAGAAGTATTTCAAAAGCATTCTAAGAAGAGATAAGAGGTGGTCTCACAAAATAGAAAATAATGCCTTGAACGTGTTTCAGTGGGCCTAAAAACAGTTTTTTTCTTCCAGTGCTTAAAAATAACCTGCTACGCTGAGCAGCAAAGCAGAAACTTGAAATTCGTGAGTGATGAACTGGTGAGCTGTTCGCACTGAAATCAGGAAGCTGCCTTTTGCTGTCCCAGAGCCTCTGCGGGATCAAGTGGCACTGGGAGAAATAAATGAACAAACACCAATGAGCATGTTGATGCTAAGGTGAAGACAACTAGACAAACAGCTAAAGACAGACTGACAGCCTTGAACAACAGAGCAGATCCCTCCTCTGTCCTGAGCACGAAGGTCTTGCAGAAGAACTACACAATCACATTGTAGAAATAAAAGTCAAGAGACACGCACCAGACCTATGACTTGTGGCCAGAGAGCTGCCACAGTTACCAACAGTGAGACAGGAATATACATCCAAGTAAGAATAAGGAAAACACTAATTAGAATACCACCTAAAGCTTTTTCTGAGAGGCCTCTCCTGTAGCAGCAGCACAACAGGCTGCTCCAGCCATATTGCCAGACCACCCATCCTTCTACAGTGGCTCTGCTCCATGGTCCTTATACCCCTTACCTTCCAGTCGCCCGCCTAGCCCAGCTACGGCAGGACCTCTACGTGCCTTTATCCAGGAAGGCCACAGCAGGGCCCGGTGACCGCAGTAAGCACCGATGCCTCAAACAGGACCAGGACCTCACCTGAGCAGTCTCCAGCTAAGCAGGGACAAAGGAGTTGAAGAGCATGGGACAGTCCCACTAAGGAGGCTGGACCTGTACACATTCAAGTTTTTTTATTCTTTCAGTGAGAGGTTGTGAAAGCCAGCTCCCGCCTTCACCTTTCCAGGAACTTTTGATGCAATGCAGAAGCCTGCTGTAAAGTGCTTTGTTTACACCCTACAGCCCACTTCTGTCCTTACCCGTACTGTGAGAGCACGTTCACTCCCACCCTGCCCCAGCCGAAACATCTGCTCGGCCTCGCTCTGCTAGTATCATCCTTCCACTGCAAAGAAATCCACTTCTAGCCATAAACCTGGGAAAAGAGGGAAGCAGGGCAGAGCTCGACACGGCAGAGAGGGCAAGTTTGGGATGCGTGTGTGACATCCTCCAAGAAGTACTGACAAACCACCCTTACATACAAGGTGCTGACTAGAGCTGCACTGCAGGATAACAGAAGGCGGCTCAGAGATGACACAGTAGCGCATGCGGTGACGTATACGGACACCTGATGTGGGACAGACCCTCCCCAAGCAGTGTAAGAGACAATGGGGCGCAAGGGGAGCACTCGCCCTCCCACCCCATGCCAAAGAAGCCTCTCCTGCTCTGAAGAGAGATGACAAGAGTCCTCAAGAGGGCAAACATCACAGCAGGACGGTGCCTCCTTTGCCCCTCAGTGACTTCCTAAATCACTAAAACAAGCACAGCCTCTGGTCCAGCCATGGGATAGATACATCCTCATGCTCCCAACAGATAAAGTTCTGCAGCTGAGCCAAGCTGCTTGGTTCTGGCCATACAGGCCAGTGAAGTCCTGTCCTGCTGGGACACAGGAGCAGAGGAGGCCTCAGCACCACTTTGCCATCATGGCTCCCTCACCCAGGGCTGAGAAAGGCTGGGGAGGTGGCAATGGAGGAACGATGCTCCTCCCCAGGCCCCAAAATCTCACTCAGAGCTTTAATACTACCAGGAAATATCCAAACAGCAGCAGCCTCCTATTTGCCCTGTCTTTTAAACAACACAGTCCCCAGCTGCTACATCAGGGGCTGCCTCAAAGATGGGGATGAGAGTAGAAGAGAAGGAAAGCAGCACTTCTGACTCTCAGGTCAGAAGAAGTGGAGCGAGATCCATTTAGCTTTAGTTGTTGTAATGACAAAGCCCCAGCGAACACGTCATCCAGACAAGTCAACTCCTGGCACAGAGCAGCACTCAGCAAGGACATGCTGGTAAACACTCTCCCTGGCCATCTTTGCTGATGCAACTGTGAGAAAGGGGCAGGGAAAACCATTATCTGCAAACAGACATCCCTCCCTGTCCCTGGACACTGCGACCAGCCCAAGAAGAACATCTCCAGCCTCTCTACCTTGCTCTCATCTGCACAATGAGCCAAGTACCCTCTGGTGTCCTGCAACAGCGAGCACTGCAGATGAGAATCACTCCCACTCCAAGGAAGGGCTCAACTCCCATGAGCTAGTAAGGCTCTGCTCTGGGCTTTTGACATCTAATCCCTAGAAGCAGTAGATATATTCAGCAGGCACAAGGCCTCTTTCAAAGCTGACCTCTCTTGAAGCACTGGATAATATCTAACGTCCTGAGCATTGTCCTGCACGTGTTCCTCCCCCACCGCTGCAGCAGGCCAGCTCTTTCTGCCCTCCATCCCTGTAACAAGTTTAGAGCAAGGAAGGCGGCGTAAGGAGAGTTCTGACAAGCAGAGCTGCCTAGGACTGCTGGGGACAAAGCCCTGCTATCTCACCTGTGGTGATACTTCCCCAAGTCTGTTTTTCTCTCCCAGAAGTTTCCCAGGTGAATCTGTGTTGGCATATATCACCTCAAAAACTACAAGCTGTGGGGACCTGAGAAGATCAATGTCTGAGTATTAATTCCAAATCCAGCTCAGAAAAAAGCTTCCTTCACTGGAGATTTTATTGCAGAGACATGGAGAATATGAGCAGAAAGCCAAAGCAAACCATAAGCACTGGCTATAAGCTTCAGCAAGGAGGAACAGCACGCGGGAAGGGAGAGACTCGCACCAGCCATTTGCTTTTCCCAGCAAGGGACACCGAACCAACGGAACCACTGAACGGGCAGAGCTCAGCTTGAGGCAGCGATGCCGTTACAGCTCCTCCGCCTGCAACGCACAAAGACAGACCCCTGCAAAAATAAGCAGTGCATGGAGGAACTGGTGGGAAAACAAGACCTGTCAGCCAAAGTCAGGCTCCAGCTGCCATCCCTGAAGTCCTGTACAGCTGCTGCTCCAGGACCCTCCGGCCGTACGACCCCAAACCTGACCTCTGCACTTTCGTCCGAAGCTAGCATGCAGAGAGCAGCTGACAACAGTAGTCACCACATTTCTGCGATTCCTCGGCAAGGACTATCATCTTCAAATAACCAGAAGACTGCAGAAGCCCATGCTCCCAGCCCTTTTTGCTGGCTCTGGTACAGAAACAAAAGGCAGGAGCGTGCCTCAGGTGTGCAGTTCAGACGGGCAGGATACCAGAGGGCCCCTTGGCACGGTGCGAGCGAGAACTCCTAACCCACCCAAGGACACTGCTGCTCGCTCCACACCACCAGTCATCTGACACAACGGTTGGTTTGCACTCTAGCAGAAATACAACATTGATCTCCAGAGCAGAAGGCAGTGCAAACAAGATCATGACCAGCCCACAAGAGCTCATTTTCAGTGCCAGTGGAGCATGCACATCATTTCTGAATCTCCCCGTTACACCAGGGGATGCAGAGTCCAGGGATGCAGCCAGATTTGAGTCTAGCAACGAGGTCTTGGCTAGGGAAGCTTCCACCTCCACAGCAGCTCCTTGCATCCCAGCCATTTCCCTTCCAAGCAAGGCCCCCTGGCCTAAGTAAGTATAAGGGTGTTGCAATCTGCAGTTTTGTCTGAAGAAATCCAGCCCAGCCCAGACACAGCAGCAGGCCTCTGGTCTGGCCTGACTACGTGCCATTCATGGACACCCACTGCGTCCAGAAGCTTGTGGCATTTCTGAAGGCAAGTTTACTTTTCAGATGTAGAGAGCTGTTCTGCTCCCCTTAATACTCAGGACCACAATGGGCAACTTAGATGTACACTCCAACAGGCACACTCATCTCATGACCTGGTATTTTTTCTGAAATAAATGCAGCAGACTCTGGGGAAAACCCTCTCCTCCCATTGCGAGGGGCTGCGGAGGGTAGATAAAAGGCAACTGCATGCCTTGTGTATGTGTGGCCTCAGCCTGGGCGCACAGCTGGCCAGCACCGATCCCACACTCAGCCTCAGGGCTCGGGACGCTCGCAGTGCTCATCCTGTGCCTCCTGACAAGCCAAGCTCGTATCTGGGCAAACAAACACCACGGCTAATACTGAGGGGAAAATACCCGCGTGCTCCTTCCAACAATGGGACATGTCCTACAAGCGCTGCTTCACCTGCAATACCCCGTGCAAACATGAGAAAACCACCTAACAGGATGCCTGCCTTTTCCTGCAGAAACAGCACTAGGGTCTGCTCATATTTCCCACACTAGCACGGAAAAGACAGAAGGATTCAGATACATTACACATTACACTACTAGCCCTACTGGGACATTTCCTAACAGTTCACTTAAATGTTTTTAAACCTGCAGGATGAGGTAATTCAAACCTAAATGCATAATCCCCACTATAAGGTGGTTCACTAGGTACAACTCTCAAGCAAAAGCAAACAAAAGCTGATCCGGCATGGTACAGTGCTCCATCCCTGGATGTTTTCAAGACTTGGCCAGACAAAGCCATGGCTGAGTCAATCACATGCTGGAGACAGTCCCACTTCAAGCAGGAGGTCAGGCTGAAGACCTCCAGATGTCCTTTCCTTCCAGTATTTCCATCACTCTGTGATAGCGAATGAGAACAGGCAGAATCATTATTGCCAACAGCTCTATGAAAGATTTGCATCAAGTTTCTCTGAAGAGATCTTTCTAGATTATATTAAAAGCTTGGTTAACAAAGACGTTGGCACTGACACAATCAGGGCTAATTCTGTACTGGCAGGGATACTGGAGTACCAGTATCCATGCCTCGATGTATTGCACGGGTCTCAAACAGGGTCAGCACACTGCGTCAGACTATCCTTGCACAAATTAACACCCCCCATAAGAGATTTCTTTTTGGCATTTAACTTCAGCTATGTACTCAAATACAAAAGCTTGCAATAATTCCAAGAATACAGGTTAAAACCAAGACAGCCAATAGCTCTCAAGACGTTAGAAGCAACTAGAAAAACCATTTCCCACTATAAGTCTTTACTCTAGGGAGGCCTCAGAAGCACTGCTGCTATTTGGTGTCCTTCCAGTGCTGGGATGAGGCCAAAAAATGCTGTAGCAGAGACTGAACCACATCTAATTACTGGTGGGTTCAGCCCTTGGGAAGAAGGCAGCATGTCTACACGAGGTGCTCTGTCTGGAGGGTGATGGGGAAGCAGCAGCAGGCACTGAGATGAGAGAGGGTCATTGGCCACCAGAGAAACTGCCATCAGTGCCGTTCCTCTCAGCTCTCTGCCCATGGTGCTGCCAGGATTGACCCATGGTATCTGCACACAGCACTGGCCAGCAAAGCTCATTTTCTCATTTTCTAGGTTAGCAAATGTGACGCCCATCTACAAGAAGGGCCAGGAGGATCCGGGGAACTACAGGCCTGTCAGTCCAACCTCAGTGCCAGGGAAGGTTATGGAGCAGATCATCTTGAGTGCCATCACATGGCACGTACAGGACAACCAGGTGATCAGGCCCAGTCAGCATAGGTTTATGAAAGGCAGGTCCTGCTTGACTAACCTGATCTCCTTCTATGACAAGGTGACCCACTTAGTGGATGAGGGGAAGGCTGTGGATGTTGCCCACCTAGACTTTAGTAAAGCCTTTGACACCATTTCCCACAGCCTTCTCCTGGAGAAACTGGCTGCTCATGGCTTGGACAGGCATACTCTTCACCAGGTAAAAAACTGGCTGGATGGCCGGGCCCAAAGAGTGGTGGTGAATGGAGTTTACTCCAGTTGGCAGCCAGTCACAAGTGGTGTTCCCCAGGGCTCAGTACTGGGGGTGGTTCTATTTAGTATCTTTATCAATGATCGGGGATCGAGTGCATGCTCACTAATTTTGCAGATGACACCAAGTCAGGCAGGAGTGTTGATCTGCTTGAGGGTAGGAAGGCTCTACAGAGGGATCTGGACAGGCTGGATTGATGGGCCAAGGCCAATTGTGTGAGGTTCAACAAGGCCAAGTGCCGGGTCCTGCACTTGGGTCACAACAACCCCATGCAATGCTACAGGCTTGGGGAAGACTGGCTGGAAAGCTGCCTAGCAGAAATGGACCTGGGGGTGTTGGACAACAGATGGCTGAATATGAGCCAGCAGTGTGCCCAGGTGGCCAAGAAAGCCAATGGCATCCTGGCTTGTATCAGAAATAGTATGGCCAGCAGGACTAGGGAAGTGATTGTCCCCCTGTACTTGGCACTCGTGAGGCCGCACCTTGAATGCTGTGTTCAGTTTTGGGGCCCTCACTACAAGAGAGACATTGAGGGGCTGGAGCGTGTCCAGAGAAGGGCAACGAAGCTGGTGAAGGGTCTGGAGCACAAGGCTGATGAGGAGCAGCTGAGGGAACTGGGGTTATTGAGAAAAGGAGGCTGAGGGGAGACCTTATCGCTCTCTACAACTACCTAAAAGGAGGTTGTAGCAGGGTGGGTGTCTGTCTCTTCTCCCAAGTAAGAAGTGATAGGACAAGAGGAAATGGCCTCAAGTTGCACCAGGGGAGGTTTAGATTGGATATTAGGAAAAATTTCTTGACTGAAAGATTATCTAGCACTGGACCAGGCTGCCCAGGGAAGTGGCTGAGTCATCATCCCTGGAGGTATTTAAAAGACATTTGGATGAGGTGCTTCAGGACATGGTTTAGTGGTGGACTTAGCAGTGCTAGGTTAATGGTTGGACTTGATGATCTTAAAGGTCTTTTCCAACCTAAACAATTCTATGATTCTGAGGATAAAGCCCCCTCCAGGTTGTCCCAAAACATGAGCGAAAATATAAGATTGCTGCTAGCTAAGTATGTAGACGGATGGCGTCAAACTGACAGAAAGAGGAAGGACACTTTGGGAAGTTGGGTTATTTGAATAATATCCATCACAGTCCAGACAAATGCAAAACACATGCACTTAAAAACAAAGTCCATGAGATTAATTTACAGCATCGGGACCCTTGTCCAGGGAAACAGCGAGGGAACTCACTGCATGGCTAGCTCTGCTAGTCTGATTTGTTCTCTTCAGCAGCTGAATCACAGCACACATGGCCAACACCTCATCCCAAACAATAACATGGCGTTGGAGGCTCACGCTGCACATGTTCTCACAAGCACCCCCAGCTCAGCTCCACTATAAATGCAAAAATGAAAGATAAACATTCCTGGAAGATCACATTACCCAGCATGAAGACATGACAGCTTGTCAGGAACAGCAGAAACAGCCCCGAGCTTCGTGAAAAGCACTCATTTAGGCTGACATTTTCATATTGGAGAATACTAGTACTCCAGCTATTTCTGCTACAGGTTTGGGTTTTTTTGGTTGTTGGTTTTTTTGGCTGGGTTTTTTTTTTTGGTTTGGGTGTTTTGGGGTTTTTTTTTGTTTTTGTGGTTTTTTTTTTTTTTTTACTTTTTGACAGGCAGAAACAAACGAGCACAAGTGAAATAACATAGCAGTAATACAGATAGACGACAAAACCTGACACTTGGCTAGTTTAGCTCTCCATAAGAAGGCAACACAAATGACTGATACCACTAGCAAATGATACCTGCAACAAAACCATGCCCAGATTCGCATCCTTCAAGAAATAAGAGCTGCAAACGCAGCGTGCTCTGCAGGCTCTGTCTCTGTATTTGCTCGTTCTTCAGCAGCTCTTCATTATTGACGGGTGGGACTTTTTTACACCTTAAATGCTATTCCCAGAGAAACTGAACTAACTTCTCATTTCCATTGCATAAATTCATCTGGTTGGAAGAAAATACCCCGCCCTATTCTTCTGGCCTCCTCATTGCAGCTGGCAGACTCAGGATGTACAACAGTCCTGGGGAAGAAACACAACTGTTTACTTTGTTTGTCTGTCCCTCTTCTTGTCCTCTTGCCCTCTCCTCCATCCCCCACAGCACACATGAGCTGGTCATCCCCCTACCACCTCTTGACAGGAGCTGACTTGTTTCAGGTTCCTCAGGCACCGGAGCTCTGCACTGCAGAGCTTTGCAGACAGATTTGGGCGCAGTACCCAAGCACCAAGAAAGGAAGGTCAAATCAGGTCAGGAGAGCATCATCCACGCCGGGAGCCCTTCCAAGCAAATACCCAGAGAGCTGCTGCATTAGGATCAGACAGGCCCCAAATCCAAATTTTGGAATAACTCCACCCAGTTTAATTCCTTGCTCACGCATTCTGCAAGCATTAGTTCTGAGTGGGCTGGTGTTTTAACAGCTCCACACTTGAAGCTTCATGGACAAAACAAGGTTTAAGCACCACTCTTCAGGGTACAGGTCATCACCTCCCATGTGTACGCACTGCTCGACCCAGCCGGTGGCCCTGGCACGATCATCAGGCAGCCTCCAGGTGGACGACAGCCTGTGAACAGACCCAGCAGGATCCCGTCCAGGAGCAGCGTGAAGAATGAAATGGTTGAGCTGCTATGAAAAATATACAACCTCACGGCAATCCATCAGAGCAACAAGTGTTTTACCAGTCCTTTTCATTAAAAGAAGGATCCTGGGATTATTAACCAGTGAGCAAGGCCATGGAACCAAAGCAACTTGTGTTCACAACTATTTTATCTGGGGAATAAAATCATATGACATAGAAGGTAGATATTTTAACTTGCATTGTACTACACACTCTCACAAGGATGCCAAACAAAGTTTGAGCCTGCATATAGGTATTTTCCACTTTTGTGTGCTTGATTTTCCACCTCTATAAAACACCTGTGTGAAGTTATGGATTGGAAAGAGCTTCTGATAAACTCCCATGGAGCAGACATGCATAAGTGACAGGAAAAAAAAAACACCACCAAGTCTGTGCTCACCTGTAAGATTTACTTTCAACTATTTGTTTCAGAAAGCTCACAGGAGTGACCCACAGAATGAGACTGCCCTACACGCAGAACAACACTGACGTGGAATGGTAGGAGATTAACGCATCTTGCTGTATACATTCCTGTTTTCAAGTTGCATAAAATGTTGGCAGATTTCACGTTTGCGATTTGAAATTTCCCCTGTCCAGTCCGACTCCAACTTTTATTTTGGGAACAAGTGGCTCCTATTTCCATAATCAATATTAGTAAAACTCCCCCCAGTCTATTTTTGCATAACTAATGCCACCTTGATTTGGAAGAAGAAATCATTTTAGGCACAAAGAGGCCCTGGCATCAGTAAGGTGCCTTTCCACCTTGCCTGTGAGAATGGGTTGTAGTTCAAAGCTACCGGCAACAAAACTTTCAGCTTGCTCCCCTATGCTGGTCACACCACCCAACATCACCTTAGAACAGCTTTGCTTAATTTTCAACATTCTTAAACGATGGCTGTGGTTATTTTGGAAGAGGAGGCCTTTCTATTAAGGACACCTTAACCCAGTTGCCATCGAGAGAAATGGAGAACGGCGTCCCTTTTGAGAGGACCCAGACATTGGTGGGACCCTTCCTCTGCAGCAGAACATTAGCATCAAGTCTTCCCTGCTCAGTATGTTCTCATGCATTAACAGCAAAAATATCATCAATTCTACATAAATTCCTTTGCTGAAGCCAGCAGAAAAACGTCTGTGGAATTAAGGCAGATGAGAGCCTTCCCTCACTTGGGCTTATCCCAACACCACACAGACTAAAGAGAGAAACAGAGCTAAGAAAGATTAAATACTTCCTTGCTATCTCCTGTTGCTGTCCAAGCAACAGGACCCAGCACTTGAGAGCATCCCTTGGTATTCTTTATATTCAGAAAGCTCTTGTTGGAGCACAAAGCAGCCCTGAAGAGGGATGCTTTCGCAGTCTCTAGTGTTTTGTATGTGCCATGAGGACACTGGGCATGTGACTTGTGTGTTAAAACTTTCTGGCTCACCAGTCTAAGTTCAGATTCTTTCCCTGCAAAACACACTGCATGATCTCATCTGCAAGCAATCAGCCTGAGAAATCAGCTTGTTAAAGGAAGCTTCTAGGAAAGGAGAGATGTGTCTGGAGAATTTGGGGGCCTATATCATTTTAACCAGTTTGTTAAACCCCAGCTGCTCTTCTCCCCATTGGGGTCACACAACCAAGAAACCACTTCTCCTCCCACACAACTCCAGACAGCAGGACAGTTTGCCAATACCTAACTGGAGCATCACGTTTTCATCCTCCACAGCCTGAAAGCACTCACATTTTCATGCAAACTCATTTTAAGCAGGCGCTGGAAGAATGCAAGAACAAACTCAGAGCTGCAAGTTGAGTAGCACCCAGAAGAGCAATCCATTAAACATGCAACAGTGGTGACCTGAATGCATAAAACAGAATATTTTCTTCATTTCCAGATACATATTTCAGCATTTCCCCACAATTATCACTTGGACCCTAGACATGCACCCAAAGAGAATAATAACCAGTAGAGTGGGAGCTCTGAAGAGGAGTAAGGGAACAAACAATAAGCCCTCTGGAAAGCCAGCTTTACCCTGAGACTGCTTAAAGTGATGTAACGGAATTTTACCTAAATTCCTGGTGATGCTGCAGGAACATCCAGAAGCCCCACACTCCTCCCCGTGCTACATCCCCACAAGGCAACATCTTTTCCTTCCCAGTGAAAACCTTGGGGAAGCACAAGCAAAGAGTGTAGGAACTGAAGTGCAGCGTTCAATTCCCAGACTACACTATCACTTTGTCCTTGCAGGGCCAGCTGCACCTTGTTCCTTTAGAAGGAACACTGCGGTAAGTAGAACGAGCAGCACGACTCTTGTGCCCACAAACTCAGTCACATCTGCATCCCCTGAGCTTTCAGAAGAAGGACCCCCACTCTTGTACCCCAAAGGGGAGGCAGGGACGGTCCTGCCTTTCTTCACTTTCTTCCATGAAGGCTGCCACACCACGCATCAGCTGCTCTCAACAGCATCTCCTGGGCAACCCTTTCTTAGCTGCTCCTAGTTGGTCATTCAAGTCCTTTGAAAGACTCTCCTTAAAATTCTTGCATAGCAATCGCTGTTCAGTGTTCAACACAGCATACAGAAGGGAGAAAGGAAAAAGAAAAAAAATAAAAGCTAGCCTGTCTCTAACAAAAGAGATCAGGAGGACTGAACCCTTGGCTCTTCCCAGCCATGGATTATTCCCAGCAAAGTGATTACTCACCACTTCAGCACCTATTTTCAGTTCAACTTGCAAAAGTAACTGCTACGAAACAAAAAGAAGGAAGCAGAGATCAGACTGGAAAGGCAACACACATTTATTACCATGAGAGCAGAGGATCAAATTAACCGCACTGGGTTCTCCCTCAATTTGTCTCTGCTAAAGCCACTTATTACTTTTTAAAAAGATTACCTACACCTCAACCCATAGTTCTTGACACCACTACGAGAATCACCATGAGGGACTTTGCCCTGTACAATGCAGGATGAGAGAGTCATGGTGAAACTGTTTTGGCCAAGTGGCACCTTCTAGCTCCAAATGCGACTCTGAACCTCACAGCAATTTGAAATATTGCCCTAAAGAAGCTTTTTGCTCTCTGTGTCTTTAAGAAAAAGAAACACATAGCTGTGTTTGACTGCAAACATTCAGGCTAAACAAAATGTTATGAGAAAAAAAGTCTCTTTCAAGCTTTTTACTCCCTAGCCAAGTTCCTAATTTTACAAGATTAAGAGCAGACACCCCCCCAAACATATGTCAGCTACTAAAATCAAGGTACAGGACAACTGCCCCCAAATCCCTGGGAAACCACATCTCAGAAAATTCAAAGCATAAAGGGGGGGTAATACTTAAGGGCTCAGCTGCTACCTCCTATGGTGCAGCTTCTCAACCAAATCACGAAGGGGAAAAAGAAAAAGGAGACTTTCCGGCTCAAGTTCCAACTCCTTTTTAAAAATCGGTTTATAACCACTAAAATAAACACAGTAAGAACAACTGTGCAGTAACTGGGAACCTGCAAAAACAGCTGCAGTTTAAGAGCAGCTCAGGCAATGTCTGGCAAATACCAGCAGATAAAAACAGCCCAAGGGGATGTCAGGACATTTGGGGAATGAAACAGTGAATTTCACCCACGGGCTCACAGACAAACTGCCTGAAGTTGATCCAGCCAGGGCGTGCCGGGCAGAAGCAGCTATTCTGTCTGTGCTGTTTACCACCGCGGTGGGCATTTGCTCCCTGTTAGATCTGCCTCTTTCCCGAATTATTCTCTCCTCCCAGATGCCCAGGCCTCTCCCATGCCCCTAACTGCGCCCTGCTGTCCCAGCCCAGCCGGGAGCATCCCTGTGGGCCTGGCTTGCCGGAGGGAGAGTTTCAGAGCGCGGCTGCACTGTTTCCCAGGTGCAGCACCTGGGTGGGCATGCTGCTCTCCGCACTTGGTCTCCCATCAGCAGGGGCTCCAGGCTGTCACTCTGTTACCCAAAAGCCTTCTCACGCGACACGGCTGGTCCCTCCAGGGCACAGACCCCCACTGCAGCCAAACTCCCCAGGAAACAGCCACCTCGAAGGGAAGGGCAGGAAACCCAGAACAAGCAGAGCACTCCAACACGCCGGTTCTTGAACATTTCAACCATTTTGAAGTCCCTCTAGGACATCTTCAGGACAACAGCAACCACATCAGATGGTGCAGAACAGCAGCAGCAAGTAGCACCTCTAGAGGAAAAAAATCACCTGGTCCTGCTGCCACTTCACCTTCAGACTTCAGCCGAAATAACTCCCCAGCATTTGGACACTCAGGAGACTTCCTGACACTTTCTCCTCAATTACTATTTAGAACTGGAAGATCCAAATCTCCACTCAGTGTTATCCAAGGAGCTACCTCAAGCCTCGGTACACAGCCACATGCTTTGAACATCCTCCTTCGCTGCAAAGTTGACAGTTTTCAATTATACCCAGTTCTAGTTGTTCTTGGCTCTCCCTCCCTCTCCACAGACCTGTGCTCTCCATGGCCAGGCTTGTCACTGTCCACAAAAACCAAATTCAGGAAAGATGCAACAAATAAAGTCATCCTGGACAGTGAATTGAATGAAAAATATGAAAGCTCCTGGGACAGGCGAGGAGCCAGCTCAGGGAGAGGAGGCAGGTCACCTGGGCAATTCCCAGGGGAGGAAAAGGACAGAGAACCTCAGGTCTCGCAGGGACGGCTCCTGAAAGCTTAAGATCTGCAACTTTCAAACTGTAGCCTACAACCGTCGGAAGGTCACAGATCACCTGCTAGCAGCAAAAGAAAGCTCACACACCCTGACATCTGCCCAGGGGACAAGCACACACCTGGGTAATAGATTTAAGTCTTCTTAAAATACAATTACTTTCCTCAATTATACACCAGAGGCCAGAACCCGCAGGCTGAACAAGCCACAAGCGGCATGGCGGCTAATTCACAAAGAGCTTCTCTTGATTTCGACAGCCCACGTTACCCAGGCAATCAGACTAAATGGACAGCGGAGCCTTTCTAATTTTACGGTCCACAGAGAGAAGGCAGGAACGGCTGATGGAAGAGCAGCAAGGCCTCTCTGCCCACACACGCCACTACTTCTGGCTCCACAACTAGAGAATCACTGCTACATTTTTTTAAAAGAACTTTTTTTTTTTTTCCAGTGGAGTCAGTCGAAGAGAAAAAGGAGAGCTTTGCATTTTAAACCGAAGTGTTTCAAAATGTTGGTTTATCTTTTAACCTCAAAAGAAGTGAAACAAAATCTCAGTCGCTCCCTCATAACGTTTTTCCCTTTCTGCCTCCAACAAAGCAAAGCACCCCGAGCTCCACTTGATCTTTTTTACTTTTCTTTCATCTTCACCTTTGGCTTGCAAGATTCCACTAGAGAAGCTGACACAAAATAGCCCAAGATTCTCATATTTTATCTTTTCCCAATTCCCCCCCCATTAAAAACATTTAGAAACCAGACCAGCCAAAGAAACAGAAAGCCAGCACATCCAGCACAAAAAGGAAGAAAGGGAAAAGGACCAACGAACAAGAAATTTAAATACTCAGCATCAACCAGAAAAGGCCAAAATAAAAGTTTAAAAGCAAAGTTTTCCCACAGAGGTCTGCTTAAGAACAAAAAATGTAAAGCTCTTTCTTTCATAATAAGGAGGAAAAAAACCCAAGCAAATGAAACCATCAGCCAGCATGAGTTTCTAACTCTCAAGCTTGCAAGTAAAAACCAGATCTCAGGACCCGAGCATAACTAACACGGTCGTTCCGCACCATAGCAGCGCAGTTTACTCCCTCCTGCCCGCTTACTCCTACCTTGCCCAGCCCCAACAGCAGCTGGTAGGGCCACAAAGAACCTGCCCGAAAGCCGATCCAGCTGCAGGAAATAAAAAGAACAACAAAAAGGCCCGGTGCGTTCGCAGCTGGCCACGGTCCCGGCTCTGGGTCGGTGCTTGGCCACAGGGGCCGCGGTGCCAGCAGACCAGAGGAGCCGGGCAGCGGGCAGGGCGGGCAGCGGGCAGCGCGGCACGGAGAGGCAAAACCCAGCGTCACCTTCCAGCTGTGGAGAAACCCGAGGCTGGAGCGGGAGCGGTGCTGGAGCCTGCTCCTGACGATGGCAGGCAAAAAGGCCTAACAAAGAAAGCAAACCCCGAAGTACTGCTGGCAGCGGTAATTAAAAAGGTCTCCGGGTGCACGTTACTGCCTTAAAACACCGAACTGTCCAGAGCAGCATTTCAACAAGCTTACGGGCTCTTGCACACACAAGGGAGTAAGCCCAAGTGCTGCGACTCGCAGCGGTTAAGTGCGGCCAAGCACAAAACAGGGTGCCCGGGCTCTGCGGGGACTCGGCAGCCCCGTCCCGCCCCCGCCGAGCGGCCCCTGCCCACCGTGGGCTGCCCCGGGCCGCAGGAGCCGGGGGCCGGCCCGGCGCCAGGGACGCCCGGGCCCCGGGGACCCCGCTGAGCCCTCCTCGCTCGGGCGCTGGTCCCCAACACCCACGGGAGGCCGAAAGCCCCGCGGGGTTTACCGAAAGGCGCCCGGGAGCGGCCCCGAGCTCCTCCCGCACCTGCGCCCGCCCGCGGCGGCCGAGCACAGGGCACAACCGCGGCGGCCCCGCCGCCCCCAGCCCCGCCGCGCCGCCGGCCGGGCCCGCGGGCACCCGGCGGGGCGGGGCCGCCGCCCCGGGCAGCGCCTCCCCCGGTGGTGGCAGCGGCGGAGGGCGGGGTGGGGCCGGGCGAGCCGCCGCGCTTACCTGAGAGACCGAGCGGCGGCAGCGAGCGCGGGCGGGCGCGCTGCATCACGGCCCCCTTCCGGCCGCCGGGCGGGCGAGGGCGAGGGCGGGGGCGGCCGCGGCCTCGCCGCTCTTAAAGCGACAGCTCGCCGGGGCGGCGGGGGGCCGGGGCCGGCGGGGCGCGGCGCTCTGGGCCGCGCTGCGGGGAGGCCGCCGCTGCGGGGCCCGCCGGGCGGCGTCGCTATGGCAACGCGGCGCGGAGGGCGGGAGCCGCGGCCGGCCCGGCGCTGGGGCCCGGCGCTGGTCCGGGGCCGCCCGCGGGAGCGGCGGCGCGGGCGGGGCGGCCTGTGGCCGGTGCCGCGTCCCCGCGTCCTCCGTGCGCCTCAGGGCTGTCTTCGCGTCTCCCCGTGTGCCTCAGGGCCCTGCCGCGTCCCCGTGCCCCCTGTGTGCCTCGGGGCCCCACCGTGTCCTCGTGTGCCTCAGGGCCCTGCTGCGGCCGCACGCGCCTTAGGGCTGAGCCGTGTGCCACGGGGCCCCACCATGTTCCCAGGTGACCCCGCATCCCTCGGGGCCATGCTGTGTCCCCATGTCCCCTGGTGTACCTCGTGGCCCTGCCAGGTTCCCAGGTTACCTCATGTACCTCAGGGCCCTGCCACGTCCCCCCGTTCCCCCGTGTACCTCGGGCTGCCGCCATGTTCCCGGGCCACCACTGTGCACCCCATGCTCCCCAGTCACTGCTGCCTACCCCAGGCCCCTGCTGTGTCCCCTAGGGTCCCGTCACCGCCGTGCTGCCAGCGGGTCCCTCCCCGCCACCCCCAGCACCCTCCCAGAGCCAGTGCCCATGCTGTGTGGCCGTGATGGCACCGGTGTTGTTGGGCCACGGCCGCTGTGTGCTGGTGGGGGCCTCTGAGGACGCACAGAGGCTCAGTTACAATGGCCTCTCCCACGTGTGCCTCTTTTTAACAAACTTGACATCATTTCAGCTACTTTGTATGACAATGTCAATGAAGATGGGCCCTTCCCTGGGGCTGTCCAGACACATGGCCACGAACAAGCCAAAGAAAGCAAAGGCGAGGGGGAAACTCTCCCGAGCAGGAGAAAAGAAAGGAAGGAAAACACTGGTTACCAGGGAAAGGGTGTGCTCAGAGGAGATTGTCAATACACCAGGTGAAAACATAGCCAAAACATTAGACTAGCGACCAGCTGGATGGAGCTACACAGTCCCTGGGTGTAAAGTAGATGGACTTTTTAAAGATACTGTTTAAGAGCAAATAATGGTGAAGAGCATTGCTTTGCTCCAGGAAGCAGAGATGCTGGGTGTTAGGGTAATCCCGCGGTCCTTATAATCAAACTTTCTGTCTCCCATAAAGAATTTTCACTCCTTTTTTGCTGTGTGAGTGAACACAAACCAGTTTTCAATTTCATGGCTTTTGGCTGTGTTGAGTGGCTAGTGAGCCACTCTGTGAGGCAATGCTGTGAGGCAAGGAGAGGTACAGACCCTGCTATGTCTTCACTAAATTGCTCATTGATTTATTGACTTCTTATCATTTCCCCTGACTTCTGTCTCCTTTCTAAGTCTTATTTACGGTAATCTTTTCAGGCTCCCCTTTTTCAGGCATCCAGTTGTGCAAGGGAGTAGTGCAGCACCTAACATCTAGGTGAGGCAGTGCAAGGAAAAACCATTTTAATATTTTCTCCATTACGCTCCTGAGACACCATCAGTCCAACTTAGAGTGAGCCAGAGGGTGAACAATGCGCCCAGTGAAAGCAGCTGTGTTTACAATTCCCATGGCACGCCTCCGCAGGGAGCAGCGCCGGTGCCCCTCGTGTCACAGCGAGGGGAGGCAGTGCCGGCTCCTACGTTTGGTGGAGGGTCAAAAAGCTGCCGCAGAGCTTTCTCTGCTAGTGAGGTTATGAACAGCCTTCTGACAGCTCCCTTGGAAAAACTGCTGAGCAGCTCTGTGTCCTCTCTGGATGGGCATGGGGACAGGGGGTCAAGCGTTCGTGTTGTAGGGTCAGGGAAATGTGGCAAGAGGTTCCCCTTTAGGAGCATCTTTGGAGTGCTGCATCTCGCAGTGCGCCTGGTCCCGTAGGACACGCCTGTCGTACTAACTTAAGCAGCTCCTGGCGACGACACTGCTGGGTACAGAAATGTGATCGTGTGTAACGACAAACTGCCAGAACAGTCCCTGGCCTGGGTTTGGGGTAGTGCATCCGTCACAGTCCCCAGGGACCATTCCCAGGCAGGGAACATGGTGGGAAAGTCCCAGGGGCTGCTCCCAGTACACATCTGGATGCGTTTGCCAAGAGATTTTACCAGCAGGGATGTGTCCTGGAGCAAAGGACTCGGTGCCCAGCAGCAGGGCTGGGGGTCTCTGGGGCAGCAGGAAGGGTGGGCTGAGATGGCCCAAGGAGACTTGGACAAGGAAAGAGGTTGGAGGGACGGGTGGTATGAGGAAAGAAGGGGCTGGGGCTGTAGCATGGATCTGGAAGGCTCTGGAGTGGGCAGAGCAGGAAACTGGGAGCTCAGGAGAGGAAGGAATGAGACACAGGCTCTGGCCCAGGGACTTCAGGTGAGGGTGGAGGCCTCTGGGGCAATAGAGCTGGGGTGTGAGGGGCTCCTCCCGCAGAAAAGGCAGCTGCTAGCAGGAGTCACAAGCCCTGTGTGGGACTGGAAATGCAAGTGCAGGACTGGGTCCTGGCATGTCCCAGCTACAGAGCCTGTCTGGATACGCTGCTCTGCCGAATGCGGTGTAGCGCAGACATATTATCCCCCCGGGGCATCACAGGGCTCCCAAAGCCGTCCTGCCAGGCTGCCTCATCCCCTGTGAGCTCAGCTGGAGTTGGTGCACGTACCTCGAAACTGCGCTGGTGATGCACAGCCCTGGGAGTAGCTACAACGGCGCTGGGCGAGGGACGGCTGTGCGACAGCACTGACAGCACCATGCTGTGGAGCAGAGACGTGCGCTCCTAGCAGTGTCCTTCGCTCCTGCCCTCGGCCGGAGCTGGTCCTGTCCCTGTTACATCCTGCCAAAAACGAGTGTTGCAGCAAACAGGAACGTAACAGATAGGAGTAGGGGCTGACCACGACGTGAAATGCTAGACTTCGTGCAACAGATTGATTGTAATGGTCCTTTTTGTATTTAGCTCAGTCAAGCCACCAGGTCTGAAATGAATTTTCAGTGGTTGCATTGGCTTAAGCTGTCACCGTCTGGCTTGGATGTTGGTTGATGGCAGCCTCTGTTACATCTGCATTACCATATATCTCAGCTCACTGTCCCACGCCGTATGGAACAATAAAACTTCTCACCTGTAAGACTTGGTGATGTTGGGGTTTTTTTATATTGAAGGCATCTCTGTATACGTTTTGCTGGGTTATGCCCCAGCACGCTGATTTGTTTTGATAGATTCTGTTTTCCCACCACATCAGCTCCCTGCAAGGTACTGACAGCATCCTCAGCAATTTCTCGTATATGCGCCATTGCGGTTTCATATTTGGGTGTCTGAAACAGTGCAGGCCACGGCCTTCTGGGTCCTGCTCAGATTCTGTCTCTGCTGCCCTCTCGTGATGCCTTTGGGGTACGCTGGGCTTTGGGGAAGTCCTTGCTCACCAAGTTCACAGTCAACTCTGAAAGAATTCAACACCAACACCATTATTGAAAGATCTTTGTATTTTCAACACTCTTTACAATTCTAGAATTTTACAAAACTCCACATTCCGTTATTCCTTGTGATTGCATGTCTTCCCCTGCCTACACAAGGGATGTAGAGCCCCTCTGAAGGGCTCATCCTGGACCACCACTCACAGAAGTTGTGTCCCAGCTGCTCCTTGCTCCAGACAGTTCCCTGGCTGCATATGGACAGATTGCTCATTTTTTTTTCAGTACAAATTAAGTAGCTAACTTCTGTTAGTGATTCAGCTTTTTCAGCTACATTTTTTTTAGATAAGCAGGTCTCTTTGTAATTGCCGTGGGCTGCAGCTCCCTGCTCTTCTCTGTTTTGGCCTGCACTGCTGCGCTTGGCTTTTCCACACCTCTTCTGCAATCACCGCATGTGCAATTCAGCTTTCTTCCATCCCTGGGTCACGTGTGGCTGCTTTAGGTCATTACAAAACATTTGAGTTCTGCTCTTATCAGGGCCTGAGGAACTAATTGCTGTTGCCATGAAAAGACCTGCTTTCTGAGACACATTGCTCAGTGAACAGCTATGTGAGGCACACCAGCTGTCTGTCATCAGGTGGCATGGAAAAGATCTGAATTAAGTCCCAGGCAAGTGTAAGAGGTTGGCCGAGGAGGTGGTGAAATCTCCATGCTTGGAGATTTTAAAAGTTGGGCTGGACACAGCCCTGAGCAACCAGGCAAGTTTGAAGTTGTTCTGCAGAGTGGAAGGTTGGACTGGAGACCTGAAGGACAAAGCTGGGGGCTGCAAAGGCATAGCGTGGCCTTTTGGGACTGACCTTCATGGCGGGGAGCCCTGGTACATGAGTCCAGAGCATGGGCATGGCTTGGAGAAGGTTCTCCAGGTGGCCCTTCCCCAGGCAAGCTCTTCCCAGGGTGCTGGGCTGGGGAAATCCCAGGCAGACTTACTCAGACTTTCCTCAGGATGTCTAAATTAGGGCAGCTGAATCCCTGCCTCAGGGGCTAGCTGATAAAACAGCCCAGGAAATCGAATAAGCTCCATATATCATCCACTGAAAATCCTGGACTCTGCGTTTCCAGCAAGGAGCCATGAGTGGCTCTTTGCAATAAGCCCCATGGCTGGACAAGGAGCAGAAGCATGTCCTGAGCCAGATTTCTTTATTCCTGACTCATGCGCTGTGCTCGTGCCTGGGAGGCGGCAGCCCTGCTCCAAGCTGCACCTTGCTATGTAGCCCCCAGACACCATCACGTTCACTCTCTTCAAAAAACCTACAAGCACACTGCCCTGGACCAGGGGCCAACCCCGTATTTCATTCACAGAACCACAAAGTGCTGCTAAACCCCCAGTAACCCCCTGCTAAACATAGAAATGGTCGAAGTGTTGGTTAGAAGGGACCACTGGTGACCTCTAATTCAACCTCCCCCTTGACCAACCCTCTTTCCCAGCATGTCCCATGGTTTCCTTTAGGGGCCTCACAGCTTCTTCCCAAGGAGATATCTTATCCCAGTCGTGCGGTTCATGTTGTGCCCCATCTCCCCGGCCGCAGCACAGCGCCTGACCCCGCTCTGTGAACCCTCTCGCCGTGCTGGGCACCAGCGTGTCGGTGTCTGTGTCCTGCTGTGGCTCTGACCCCGCTATTCTTGCTGGTTGGACAGTTTTATTTCCCCAGGATGGTCAGCACTTTTCAGAATGTGGCAGAGTGGCAAACCTTAATTTTAAAGTCTCAGATGAAACACGTTGTGAAAGTCTGATCTTAGCAGTTTTATTCTTACAGTGTTACAGAGGGAGAAAAGCGCACAGGATCTTTGCACTCTCATCACTTCGAGAGCTAAGCTACTTTCTTCTAACTTGTGAGAACTGACAGTAAATTACAACATGCAAATGGAGGCACTGAAAAAAGTTATGCAACAGCGACAGGTAGGTTAGCACAGTACAAACCCGAGCCAGGACTGTAAATCTAATTCCTGCAGCCTTTTGTTACAGCTCTTGGAAACCCCAATCTCTAATCACAGTCACAAACGAATCAGCAGTAAAAACTGCTCAGCTCTTGCTGCAGCTCTGGGCTTTCGTCAGTGCTTCTTCTGGCCACCGCTGGCCCCGTGGCACCATCCAGAGTCCTCTTGTCCCCTCGGAGGGGTGCAGGAGATCACAGGCCACCTCTGCTGCCAACGCTGCTCCAGCAGCTGATGTCCAAGAGCAGGAATAGGAAGACAGCTTCTCACACACAGTTTAGTGCTCTGCACGGGAGAAACTGGTCAAGCATTGCCTGCAGAAGGTGTGTGGATGTCTCCTTGCTTGCTGTGGCACATCTGCTGTGGCTTGCCTGAGAGGCTGGTGCCTGTATGCTGATGAGAAACTGATTGCCGGGGCTTCTGAAAATGCTCTGTCTTCTCTGGAGCCGTTCCCTGCAGCCCCGAGCATTGCTGCCGTCAGTGATGCTGGTGCACAGAGTGGCTGCTCTCTAAGGCTTTTTCCCCCAGCCAGTCTCTCTTGCTCAGGATCCTCGGTTAAGACCTGCATGAGAATGATGCCAGCAAAGAAGAGCAGCCACCGCTTGACTAGGTCTTTCTTCTGACGTGGCAAATATTTTCTCACCTGGGCTGGGTACAGCACCTTCCTGGCTTTCCTGCTTCGCTTTGTTGGAAGGCCTGGAGGTCTCCTGACAGTTCGGACAGCAAACATTGGCCTGGACAGACTTTCTGAATTGTTTTTCAGTAGATCTGTGCTGGAGAAAATATTTTCTCTGGTGTAAGACAGCAAGTCCTTAGCAGCCTGCTGGGGTAGCTCTGAAAGCTGGGAGAACTCTATGGAAATATCTCTTTGCTCAAAGATGGTTTTAATTCAAAAAGCAGACCAATGAAATAATATTAAGAAATATTACTAATAACAACAGCGCTTTTATTCATTCTCCTTAAAGCAAAAAATGCAGAACCCCAGAGCTGAACTCTCGGAGTGATTTATGCGTCTTTCTGGGAAGCTCTTCTTTGATTTCTCTCCCTACTCCTACCTGTGCTATAAATACTTGCTTTGATGAGTGAAGTTGTGATGGGAGGAGCTCAGCTGACTCAGAAACCGCTCTGGAATGTCTCTACCCCCAGCACCACGTATCTGCCCACGGGCACTCACTGCTAACAGGAGTGTAAGAGCATGCTCCAAATTTCCTCCTCCCCAGTTCTGTTTGCCTTTATTACAGCTGTCTATCACAAGACTTTGCCTCGAGACATTTCAGTGCATTTGAGAGTGTATCCTTCATTAAAATTCACCTATCTGCTATGAAGAACAGAAACGGAGTCTGAGGACAGGCATGCTCTCACCTTCCTCCCCTGCCTTCCCAGCCCATCTGCCAGTATCCCTGGCCTTGAGCTGGAGGGATGGAGGTGGGGGACTCCAGTTTCTGTTATGACCCTGTGCAATCTCAGCACTATGCCCCAGAAAATGAGCAACCTCAGCACTTGCTCTGGCAAGCTCCATCTGAGATATGCCCAGAAAAGGAAAAAAAACAATGCTCACATTCAAGTTCTTTGTGCCTTATGATAACTAAACAGAGCCCGGAAGGGCTGAATGCCCACAAACCTGCTGGAGAGGTCTCCAGCTCTCCCTGGGATCTTTGTCATGA
This sequence comes from Mycteria americana, assembly GCF_035582795.1. Classification (NCBI taxonomy): domain Eukaryota; kingdom Metazoa; phylum Chordata; class Aves; order Ciconiiformes; family Ciconiidae; genus Mycteria; species Mycteria americana. The sequence continues at coordinate 3,107,512 of NC_134381.1, read as the reverse complement.
AGTTAGAAGAGTTAGCTGCAAACTTCACATATGTTTGTCAGTGTGGGACACCGAGCACCAAGTAGGTGGGAATGAGAGATGAATTCCTGCAAAATGTCTTCGGCAACCAGCTCTGGATGGCTAATGTAAAATCAAATATAATTTGATCTCTCCAAGATCTTATCAGGCAGCCTTTAGCCACCACAAAGCAGCAGCAAAAGGCAAAAAATCAAACTTTAAAACTATTCTTTGACATCTCCTCTTGCCCTTTGGGCCTCCTAACATTGCTTGCTTTCTGCATCTTGGAAGAACAAAGTGGTATTGGCTTTAAGTCACAAGGCATCAGACTTCTGTGCTTTGCGCATTGTAAATCACCATCACGTCACTGCTGTCCTGATGTGAACACTCCCAGGCATCAGGCTTATTCCACTGGAAACTAAGTCTTGGGCAGAAACAAAATGTAGCTACTAACACGGTGACTACAATACATGGAGTCCCATTTCTAGGTCTGTGCCACCCAGCACCTCCGAGGTGGTGGGTCGTTAATTCTACGTGGCAACACTGCTTGTGGCTTTTGCAATCATCCCTCATCCCCATTTAAACCAAGTGCTGGAGCCAGTGGCTCCCCTCAAGACACTTGCTGCTCAAAAACACCTTCCTCAGGGCAGTCCCTCATGCTGCCCAGGTGAGCACTTAAACCTGAGACACGGATGGGGCATAAAGACAGAACTTGGTGGTCTTTGGTCATCTTTCCCCCCCCTACAAGGCAAAGTCCAGAGGGCTGGGAGACAAATTGCTGTTTCCAAAAATCACCTAATCATCGTCAACTCATGGCAAGGCAACTCCTAAGATGTAAGGAACTGGCTCAAGCGCCTCTTTAGGCACCATCGCTCATGGAAGCTGGTCAGAGTGGGGTAAAACGGCTCGTCCCTTAACTCTGATGGCTACAACTGTGCTCAGTGGCAGCGTCCTAGCTGCGCTCCCTGCCAGGCATCTGCCTCCCACAACTGGTGCAATATCATCAGGCAGCACTGAAATCACATAAGTGGCTTAGAAGAAGCATGCAATAAGAAAATAATTCGTGTGGATTGCTGCTGCTTCGCCCTGTGGTGCCTAAGCCCTTGGACCCACCCTGGTCACAACACGCGAATGAGTCAGGCTGGGGATTAGTAACAAATCCTCCCACTCCCAGGCCATGGGTTTCAGGCCAGCTCAGCTCAGTTCGGAGTGGAAAGTGCCACCGGCAGCTGCCCAAACTGGACACAAAATACACCTGGATGTTGAGTGAACAGTGGATGTTGAAGGCCGAAAATCAAACATTCAGTATTACATTCAACTATCCCCTTTATTTCAGCCAGGATCATATCCAAGGAAGGACACAGATCAATTTAGTCTCTTCCAGCTGTCTCATCATATGAGCTGATGAGTTTACCTCAGTGCAGTTAACGGGCAGCTCCCGATGGACATGAACGCAGCCCGTCCGGAAGTTGACTCCAGCTCTGGCACCAACGGCATCACCTTGTGTTAATCATGTAGAGGTTTCTCGGTGAAGTTCCACCGCTTGCACCTCTCACGCACCTAATCCATCTCACTAGCATTGTCCAGCACCCAAGCTGTAGGGAGGCAAGTAATAACCCAACCTCAAAACGAGTCCCAGGGAGAGGGGGCTCTACCTGTAGGGACATATCCTGTTCTTATTGGCAATCATCGTTACCCATTAGCTTATTGTCATGTGAGTATTACACAGGGATGTATTTATAACTCCCAGGTGAACTTGTCCAAGCAGGTCACTGGATCCTCCTCAAGTGAGAAGAACTAAGCTGAATCAGCACTGCAAGAAGCAGATCTTCTGCCCACCAGGTGCAAGGAGAAGAAAAACAATTTCTGTTGAGCTGGATCCAAAGAATTTACTTTCATCAACCCCCTCTAACCCAGAGACATCAGTGAATTTCACCAATGGATCACCAAAGCCAAAAACTGAGCCTTGGATGCACCAGGAGCAGCATTCAGAGGTGGAGGTGCTGGATCTTTGGCATAAGGGTGCAACCTGAAAGGCCTTGGCATGGGTCAGGGGAGTAACAGAACCAGCATGGAGTGGCTTTTGCAGCTGAAGATGACAGAGGCCATAGATGATGGAGCTGAGGACACTGGGTCGCATCAGGCCAAGGTGCTCTGCAAAATTCAGTACCATGTTCTGACCTCGAGCCATCCAAGAATCGCAGTGCTGTTTGCGCTAAAGAAGTCTGCAGGGAGTGGCAGAAATGCTCATTACATCATCTGAAATAGTTGGAGCAAACCCAAGGCACACAAGCCCTTTTTCACATTGGAGAGAGAAGCAACAACCTTGAAGCCAAGGACCAGCTTATGCTCAAAGCAAAAGCTCAGACTGACTTTCCAAGGCCCCCGCAGCACCCAGAGAGATGGCAAGACCTCATCGAAGGCAAAGCAAGCCTGTGACTCAGAAGCCTTCATTCCCACGGGGGGGAATATATGAAGTCATCTCAGGAAGAACTGGGCGGTTTGCTGCGATATATCAGAAACAGCATGCGATAGTAATAGCAAGTTGTGCCAGCTGACAGAGCACGTACCTCTTCGGTTGCAGCCTTGGAAAAGCTACTGGGAAACCGAGAGCCATGTTGTGAAAACGAGGAAGCTGAGGAGGGCTGGGTGGGAACACAGCACCAGATTCCCCGGTTTTGGAGAGTCGTGCCTGTAACTCCTTTTGTACCTGCACACAGCTTTTGTGTCAGGTGGTTCAGAGAGTTTAAGAAGAAACCATAAGTTCTGGGAACATCTTTCTCCAGGATTTTGAAATTTGGGGGTTGTTTTGCTTGGAATAACAGGCGAGATACCACACGGGTCTGGTTTGAGAGAGCGTATTTGGATAGCGCAGCACGTTATAGGAGCAGGGGAGGGGCAAAGGTACAGGTGAAAACAGAGGTTTTGGCTGCAGTTAATGCTTTACCTTTTCTTTCACATATCACTTGCTGGCCACAAAAATGTACACACATCTCATGGGGTCAGGTGCCGGGATCTGGTGAAGGATGGGCTCCTTCGGACTGGATCCTTTATGCCCCTCTGGGGAAGCTGGAGCTGATGCCAAAAGTTAACAAAAACAAAAGCCGTGGGGATCTGGTGAGGTGCCGCAGGCTGGAGCAGCAAGGCTGGGAGCTGGGCATAACATGGTGGTCCCTCCAGGCACATCCTCAGGGTAAAGCCCCAGCAGGGAGATGCACCATCAGCAATCAGAGCCAAATGCAAGGCAAGATGTGCCCACAAAGATGTCCTGTAGCTCAGGGCAGCAAAGTGATTGCTTCCATGGCTGTAGCAGCAGACTAAGCAGGGCTTGGGCCACAGCTGCTGCTTAGCACGAGTTTGACCTGAAGGAACTCACCCCGTCCTAGACAGGAGATGTCAGGTGAGGATGGCTGGGTACCATGGCAGGGTAGCCAGGGGAGGGATGCAGTGGTGGTGGCTTCCATCAGCAGCACGCTGACAGCTGAAGCTGTTGCATCAGGGAGTACAGAATGGGCTGGAATAACCTGGGGGCTGCATGGGCACCACACGTCCCCAGGGGTCCAGCCCTGCCCAGGGACCCACAGCATGAGCTGTGGCTCAGGGAAGGTCTTCCAAGTGGCCTTTTCCCAGGCCTGGGTTCCTGGGCAGGCTCTTTCCAGGAGGCAGGGATGGGGGAACCCCAGGCGGACTTACTCAGACTTCCTCAAGGTGCTGAAATTAGGGCAGCTGAACCCCAGCCCGAGGGATCAGTTGATAAACCAGCACAGGAAGCGCAGTGTCAATAAACTCAAACATCCAACAATCAAACTCAGTCAATCAACTCTAGCATCCACTAGAATAGCATCCATCCAGAAGATCCTGGATTGTGCGTACCCTGCTCGGAGCCGTGAGCGGCTCTTTGCAGCGATCCCCACGGCCGGAGGAGGAGGGAAAGCTGATGCTGAGCACGCTGCAGAGCTCTGCTCCTGCACAGTGACACAGCGAGCCACCAGCCAGCTCTACATCTGTAACCGGAGAACATCGAACCATGCTGGGGCCATCTGCCCCTTCTGCAGGTGCTTCCTGGAGATGGCTACAAGTCCTTTGAGGTAGTTCTAGATGATGTAGACCCTAAAATCTATTTATATTAGGGTTAGGGTTAAAAACCCCAAGGGTTAAAAGACCCTAAAATCTATTTATAGATTTTAGTTAAAAACCCTAACCCGATTAATAAACTCAATCGATAAGGGAAAAGCGTCAAGGGGAAGTAAATGGGGTTCTAGATTAGTTCAGTTGTACAATTAACTCTTCTGCATACTCTGGTTTCAATGCTGGCTGATTCCGTTGTCCAACTCATCCCACCTGGGAAACGAGTCCATTTGGGGAGTTACTTGCTGATCTCACCACACTTCCCCAGGCTGACAGTTTTCAGATGCAGGTGCCTGAAACTTTGCACCTAAATCCAGGTATTTTAGTAACTGAAACAAACCCATTACAGAGGAGTAATGTTAAATTGGTGTGATGTCTGTGAAGACTAAGCACTGCAAGGAAGACCAGCTGTGTGCTGGGCAGGAGAAGGTTACAGCTGAACCCTTGACAGGCACCAAGGGGTGGCAGAAGACAGGCAAAGTGAGACCTTGTGAGACCACTGAGACCTTGTGAGACCACTGAGGCAGAGTCCTGCGGCTCTGGCTAAACCATCCTCCTCTGTCCCCAGGTTCAGTGGCAGCAATTCTGCAGCAGCTCTCATCAATCCATTTTGGTGCTTCACTGCTGCAGCTACAGCAATTTTCCTAAGGTTTAACCTAAATCTCACTCTCTGGAGCCAACTCCACACCCTGCCCAAGGAGGACCGGGCGAACCAAGCACCGCCGTCTCCCTTCTGCCAGTCCTTTGCATATTTGAAACCTCTTATCATGCTTCACCTGAAACTTTCCCCAGGCTGCACAAACACCCCTCGCTCGCTCCCCTCCCGGAGCTCACTTTTTTAGGTGAGATGGCTGGTGCGGCGCAGCGCCGAGGGCTCCCTCCCCAGGAGGGTGCCCAAATATGGCCACAGCGCTCCAACGAGGCACCGTGCATGGCCCTGCATTACTTCATGCCTTGTATATGCAACACACCTATTTATACATTTTAATGGGATGTTTGCCTTTCTCACAACCCCGTGGTATTGTTCCTTGTGCGGAGCGTGAGCGCTGCAATCCCCCCCAGGCTTGTTTTCCTTCCAGCCCTTTGCGCTCCCCGTGCTGGAACGTGCGTTTGCTCACTCCCACCCTCCTCTGCAGCACCTTCTTTCAGACCTTTCCTCCAATTTATGCTTTTCATCCCAAGCCTGCCTTTTGCAATGCTTGCACACCTCCCAGCTCCCCATCCCCTCCAAATTCATCGGGCAGGCAAGCTCCCACCTCTGTCCTCCCCACTGTTTGGGCAATGTTGAATTTCCCCAGCTCTGGAAAACTCCTTCCAGTTCATCCCAGTAACTTAACAGCTATTCTTTGAATAGCCGGTCAGAGGAGGAAATTAGACTCTATGGTCACGACCTAACTTGGAAAATGTTGGAGTGCTTGTCCTCCCTCCACCTTTCAGAGGCTCACCCCATCTCTGTGTGGCCTGAAAAGCTGTTGTAGACAGTTCCCTCTGCACCCTCAGATGACTTGCGTCATTCACAGCTATTGGGAAACCTCTAACCTGAGCTGTCCTTGCTCTTTTCTCCCTTACTGCAGCCCATGATCTTCCCCTGCTGTCACTGATGTTAAAATTTGCTTTCCTGGTTGCAGCTCATCTGTTTAGTGAAGAGTAGAGGACTCGCAAAAAAAGAACAAAACAACCTTCTGGGGATCATGAGCAGCTTTTCCTTGCCTTGTGTGTAAGGGCATATTATTAGTGTATGTGGAGATGGGCTTATGGTTGCTCTCGCACCCCCTGTAAGTGGTACCTCAATTTGCATCTATCTGCAAACACTGTTCAGGTGCCCCAGGCCAACATCACACCCTCTGCAGTTCTTGGTAGAGCCATCACGGCCAGAGGCACCAGCCAGCGAGGCCGAGGTCCCGCTGGGTAGGCACACTGCAGGAGGAGCAGCCCCAGCAGCACTCGGGGACCGGGCAAGCCCAGCAAGGCTGGCACAATGCTGCGGTGCGTAACAGAGCAGCTCCGGTCCAGTACGGTCCCATCACTGCAGCATCTTCCCACAGCAGAAAGAAATCCCAGGGAGGACTCAGCCTCGCAGCCAGGCTGGCCACATCAGCCAGCACCCACCTCTGGGGCGGCTTTAGACAGGGCTCTCGTGATTAAAGGAGGCAGCTCGGATTAGCTCCTCTTTAGGAACATTTAAATAAAAACCTATTTTCCTGGAGGCAGCTGAAGTTAGCCAGAGCTCATGCAGAATGTGTGCGTGCACCCGCCTTCCTCTGGCTGGAGCCGGGCCATGTCCATGGAGAAACACAGGGCAAATCCTGTCCATACTGCACAGCCCTGGGCCTCGCGGAGGAGGCAGGCAGCCAGGGCTGCGTCTGCAGCAGCGTGCTGGGGGTACACACACGCTACAGGGTACAGCACGGGTGACACCTTCACCAGCCACGTTGCTCACATGCTGCGTCACCCCAGGCTGCTCCCTTCCCTGGGCAGCCCCAGCAGTTTGTCCTGCAACCCAAAGCAAAGCTGCTTTGGCAGGGAAGGGGGTGCAGGTGTTGGGAACCACGTGTCCCCCAGCTCAGGGGGCTGCTCTGGTGCCGGGGGGGGTGTCTGCCAACACGGGTCCTGCCCTGGACACAGCTGGCACCAAAGGGAGGGACGTCACCTTCCACTCTGGCTTTAGGCACCCATGAGAAGGCAATTGGTGCCTTGGCCACAAGTTCCCCTTCAGTGTTCCCCACCAGCTGCACACTTGGCCTGATGGCCTTTCCTGGCCCCCCACAAGGTGCCCCCATATCACAGGGCAGCAAGAACAGGGCTGCTCCCTCAGGAAGGAGGGAGCAAGCACCAGGGTGCCTCCCACAGGGCCTGCATGGAAGACTGGGCCACATCTGAGATGGTGGCCATGTCCAACCAAGAGTCCAGAGCAACCCAGAAGTCCAGATCCAGCAATACCATGGTGATGAGATGGGTCCAGTGCAAAGCCAGGAAGATAAGTCACGGGTCAGGGCCAGGTCCAGCAATGGCCAGGCAGGTCCACAGTGATGAGACAAGACAAAATGTCAGGCTACAGACTGAGGTCTTGGATCAGCAGAGCACACAGATAGAGCTGAGCTGGATACCAGCACTCCTCCAACACAGCTCCCACAGGGACTGGTGGCTCCGGCTGAGCTTAAGTAGGGTTCCTGAGCAAGCTTAGAAAATTCTTCCCCTGCAGGGAAGGCTCCTGGGTGCGGGGAGCTGTCAGGTGAGGCTGATACAGGGAAAACTAATTAGTGCCTCCAGAACTGGTGCTAATTGGTGCGTCTTCTGTATTGGGAGGTGCTCCTGGAGGTGGCACAGCTGCTCTGTCAAGGTCTGACAGCGCCGCATGCCATGGGGATGCAGCTCGTGCCCGTGGGCTCTCTGACCTGAGCCCGGCCCCGGGAAAGCCTTCAGCACAGACCAGGCCAACGTGCTCACAATTTCCATCCTGTGCAAGACACGCACTATTTCATATTTACGTTTACCCTCCTTTATCATTGCCATGCTCTCGCGGGCAGTAGCAACAGCTGTTCCCACATCCTCACTACACGCCTGTTTGGACCCACTTGGACGCACTTTCCCCAGGGTAAATGCAAAAAGAGAATTTGGGCCAAACACCACTCTGGCTTCGGGATGCAGTTGCGGGGTGCAGAGTACCTGCTGGCCTCCCGCTGAGCCCCCGCCGGCCCATGACGGGGAACGGTTACCCCAGTGCTGCTCTAATTACCGAACCAGCCGTGCTTTGCTCGAGGCCATATGCAGTGCCATGCCCGCAGCGGTGCGGGAGCTGCTTTCCATGAATCGCTGCTCCGAGCACGACAGGAAGGTGTGCCTGACTTAGGAAGAGCTCTTGCCGACCAAGGAAGCCTTCCCAGTGCCACCAACAGCCACCTGGATAGCAGATACATGTGGCAGCTCCCACACTTCAGGCAGCGCCCGTTCACCCGGGGGATCCAGAGGAGCTGGATGACGGCACAGGACAGACACGCAGCCACAGCAGTTCTTTTTATCCCTAGCAATATCTCCTACAAAGTCGTATTTCTAGATCTTTTGATTACAAAGAAGCTGTTAAGAGCAAAGAAGGGCTGAAGAGATCCCTTATAGATGGCTGAGGCCATGGACAGCACAGCACAGTACCCTCTGCACTCCCCCTACTCCGATGGATGTTGTAGCCACTCCTGAGTGCACGGTGCATTAGGAAGCAAGAGCTGGCAACAGGAGGGTCACCCGTCCTGGTGGCTTGGACCCATGGGACCAGCCGTCCTGGCGTCCTGTGACACCCATGGCCCAGTGCTACTGGAAGAAAACGAGCAAAGGGAGCCGACAGCAGGCAAAGGCAGCCGACAGCTCAGGGGAGATGTGCGGGATGCTTTCAAAGGGAGGGAGTCCAGGCTGTCTACCAGCCCTTCAGTTCACAGCTCAGCTGTGCAGGGAAGAGCAGGACCAGCAGTCCAAGTGCCGCAGCCCAGGGGGGTGTCTCCATCCCTCAGCTTCAAACCCATCCTTCCAGCTCAACCAGCATTTTCCCCTGGAAAAGTCAATTCGATGAAGAAATCCACATCTGGCTAAGGAGGGCAAAGTCTATGGCGAAAGCACTTTACCACACACCTAGCATCGCAGTCATACCCATCGAGTAAAAGCTCTGCAGGGGAGCCTTGGGTCCTGTGCCAGGAGCATCCGAGCCTCCAAGACACAGAGTGGAACCAAGGACAAGCCACGGTGCTCTTTGTGCTTTGCTCCCCAAATTCCAGCCTCTGATGTGCTGCAGGAGGAGCTGTTTACTTCTCAAGCCGGGCTCATCACCCCGGCCCTTCAGCGGGTGTGCTGTGGTGTGGGTTTGGCCAGGTTTGTGTAGGAGCAGCTACGGTGATGAGCAACTCCTCAGAGAGTCTCTGCTGGCTCTGAAGCAGCATGAGAGTGCTCCTGTGCCGAGCAGAGGTGGAGAACCTCAGTGGTCCCGGCAGAGCCATTATGGGAGACTATGAGGTTTAAGTCTCCTGAGCTGTTCCTTTCCCTTAGACCAGCTTCCTTTGCACACAGCATTGAGAAATGAGCCGTCGGGCTCCTGGTGCTCAGCACTGTGTATCGCTCGTGTGCCAGCTCCACTGCCTTGAAAGCGCCTGGCAGGGCTGGTGGCTTTGCAGGGGATCTCAGGGCAGCTTGGGGACCGGGGACAGCATGGACAGATGTCTAAGCTGGGATCCTGGGGGAGACTGGGGATGGGGACAACCTGAAGAGCCGTTTGAGCTGGGATCCAAGTCCTAGGGCAAGTTGGGACTGGGGACAACCTGGCCAGACATCCTTATCTTCTGGCAGGGGAAATCCTCTCTGTGGCCTGGAGCGGTTCATGGTTCTCCATGGTTCCTCTGCTTTCTGATGAAGGCTTCCAGAGGTACAAGCTGCCATGTGGGCTGGGAGCATGGGGACGGCTGGCACATGTGCAGCACTGGCCAGATTGTCCCCTCCAGCACTGGCTGAGGGATGAGGGGGTCTTCATGCAGCAGAAAGCTGAGCCCCACTTCTTAGCACTGAGAGGAGCTTTGTGGGAGGCAAAGACCTTGGCAGGTATTCAGGGTGCATAGGGTGCCTGTGCACCCCGTGCCTTTTGCAAAATAGCCAGCCCCGCTTTGCTTTGGGAGGGAGTTGATGTGCAGAAGCGGGTGAGATGGAGGAGGAGGCAAGACAGCACAATACGTCCCCAATCTCCCCGAGCAGAGGCATGAGGGGCCCTACGCTGCTGAGCCTAAGGGTGCTGAGCTGCTCAGGGTGAGCCCAGGGCCACCCAGCATGCAGCTCGTGGGGGATACGAAGGCGTGGGCTGGCGCCTCAGCAAAACTCAGGCAGCTCACGTGGGGCAGGGCTGGGCCCCCTGGTTTAGGGCAGGTGGATCTTAGAGGGATGAAAACAAGCTCTGCAGATGCTCAGTTCCACTTGAAGTCACCCTGCCCTCTTGCCCGGGCTGATGGTTGGTGCAGAGGCAAGCAGGGGCCTCTGGCACAACCGAACACCTTGTGGGTGGACTGCAAGTGCAGGCATCCAAAAACAAGTCTAAATCCCCTCCAAAACAACTCAGGCGTCCCCACAGTAGCTACAGCCCCTTGCATAGCCCTCGGAAGCCTGAAATCCTCCCTTGTGAAGGCAGCGCTGCCATCAGCGCTGCTGCCTGTCCTGACGCCACGACAAAAGCCATCTGCAATCCAACGCCCATGGGTGCCTCCTTCAGCAGCACCCCGCAGCCTGGCACTTATAGACACTGATGGCATTTTCAGCTCCCAAACCCAGGCAGTGTGGGTGACGCTTACCTCTCCTGTCATACTCTTGGGCTTTGAGCTCCCCTCCCAGAAACGAGAGACCTTGGTAGAAGAAACCAGAAATAACCTCTGTCCCTCTCCCAGCTGGAAGAGGAAGGGAATCCTAGTCCCTGAGTTGTTTCTGTTTCTTATCCACGATAAAAACATATTAACTGTCCTGGTAGTAAAGTCTCAGTAAGCTGTGGAAACCAGCTCACACACGTCACTGTTTGTGGACACTGGCATCTAGAAGCTGGCTTAGTTTCATTCAGAGCCCGTCCCCTAAGCCATGCGAGCAGCCCTTCCTGCTCTCTGCCCAGCTGCTCTCATGGGCTATTCTGCAGGAGAAAAAGGCTTCTCCACTGGCTAGTTTCAAGAGGAGAAACCATGGACAGGCTTTCCAGCCCAGCATCATCTCGGCCAAGGACACACTTCCCCGGTCTCCAGCCTAGTCCCCCGTGTGGCTCTGGGGGATGGAGGAGCTGTGTGGCACACAGCTTTTGGCACTGCTGCACCGCGTGGTTTTTGGATCTGGCTTACCATGAGTGTACCCCGGGGAGCTGCACACCCACACTGCATCAAGGTGGTCTGCAAAAAACACACAGCAAAGCTGTAGCCCTTCCTTGCTCCCAGTCCGAGTCACCAGGAAGCACAGGCATGGCAGGGCAGCTACATCGGTCCAGAAGAGAAATTTGGGAGGAAAACCACATGTCAGTCAAATAAAGGAAATGTACTTTGAATGATTTTATTCAGGATAGTTTGGATTTATTCCTGACAATAGCTCTGGAAGCAGGAGTTTGTGACGGAAGTCTTTGGAGACCATTAGCACTATTAGAGAAGAGGCAAATCAAACAACCAGTGCAAACATCCACAGGATTATGTATATGGTAATTCACAGCAAATTGTAGAAGGGGATTTAGGCACGAAACCAAAACCTGAAAAAGCAATGTCATAAATATCTGCTCAGTTTGCCTGCTCAAAACAAGGACATGTGCTTTTCCTGAGGTGCTTCCAGGCAGCATGCTCCCCCTGGTCTCAATGGCAAAGAACCTCTTCTTGGCCTCGCAGGACTGGGAACAAGCCCAGGATTCCCACTGCACTCAGCCCAGAGAGCCCAAATTGTCTTTTCCAGTGTGTTCCTTAATACATGTCAGTTGCTATTTCAGGCTTTCTCAATAATGAGCACGGTGAAGTGTACCCAGAAGCAAAAAGCAGAAGAGCTCTCAGGACAAGGTGCCACCACCAGACCTGAAACAATCCAGTGGTTATTTCTGTACTGGCTGGCACAGCCGAGCAGTCTTCAAGACGAGCCCAAACAGACTTGCAGGGCAGAAATCTCACTGGAGGTGCCAAAGGTGAGCTCAGGTATGAGCTCAGAAGAGCAAGAACTCAGGAACGGGTCCAAAAAGCAGTCTCCGGAGCACGCGGTCACGTAGGAGCTGGAGAAAGCAGAGCTCTGACTGCCCACACGTTTTGGGGAACGAGGAACCACAAATTCTCTCAGTTATCCCAGGTGTCCAGCACTGTCTCTGCTCTGCACACCACCAGCCAGGACCAAGAAAAGCAAAGAGCTGAAGACTGTGAGCCTGGAGAAGGAGTGAGACGGCTACGGGCACTGCAGAGACAGTAACCCGGTTACTATTTCCTCCTCCTGTTTATATCCCACAGCGTCTGTTCTCATCTCACAACTCCTTAATGACAAAGTATCCCAAATGAGCCTGTGAGGATCAAAGCATCTCGCAATTAATGGGAGGCTGCTTGGCCTTCGTTGCCTGTGCCTTATTCACAGAGCATTAGGAACAAGTGAAGCATCTGGAGGAGAACAGAGACCATGTTGCAGAGGATTCCGGGCTGCCGTCCCTCCACCTTGACCAGGACAGAGTCAGCGCAGAAAGGACACCTTGACCACAGCCTGCTGTCACGTACTCCTCCATAAGTCCAGAATTTTGCAAATCCTGAGAGCAGGACTTGGTCTCTGCAGTAAATCACTACAGCAGGTTGACTTTGGCCACAACCTGCTTGCAGCCTGTCCTGGAGTACTGCTTGTCGCCTGTAGTGTAGTAACTGAGCTGACTCGCTAAATTTTCAATATGCTTCTGGTCAGGATACAGCCCTTCCCTCCTCATCTCCTCTAGGAAGCAGTTTATGACGTGAGTCTTCTCCAGAAGGACAAATGGGATGATGTCTGCAGATTTCCAGAGAGGGTGGGCATCGATCAGTACAGGCTGGACGATGCTCAGCAGTTCTTCGGCTCCCCTTTGCTGGTGCAGAAGCTCCGCAGATGCATTCTGGATAACAAACTTTGTTATTTCACCACCTCCTATGTTGCTTATTAAAACGTAGATAGCATTGAGGAACTCATTGGTTTGATTGGGTTCAAAGAATCGGCTAAGAGTATCCATCAGGACTGGAGACATGAGTTCAACCTCATCCAGAATAAACAATGGTATCTTCTCTTCTATTTCAGCTCTCGTAACCATGTCAGAAATCTTCTTAGACAAATCTATTTCGCAAGTAAGAGGAGCCACCCCGCTGGGGCAGTGATGCATTACAAAGTACTGAAGCACAAAGTCATTGTCCATGACAGAACGAAAATGTTTGGCCAGCAGCCAGCCAACATGACTCTTCCCAACTCCTGTCGGGCCATTTAAAGAGATTACTAGAGGCTTGTTGTGTATGTGGGTAGCCAGATAGTCTTTCAGTAATTCCATAATACTTTCCACAGCAACCTTCTGCCCAAATACTTCCCGGTGCATTGTTTTCTCCAAACCATCTAGGTCGTATTTTTGGAGGTTATCATCCAGGTTCTCTATTGCATTGAGAATCTGGAAGACAATAATGACAATGAGCAAGAGGAGGCAGCGTTTTGCCTTGCTCTTCTCCTCTGTTGGAAGGTATCTTTTTGTTTTATCTGGATACAGGACTATCCTAGATTTCCTTCGATTCTTTTTCCGCCTGCATTTTTTCATAGCATACTGCTCCACAGATGTGTCAAAGGTGAAGTACTGGGAAGTTTCTAAGCCGGTCTGATTAAAGAAGGACATGGAAGAGCCGTACAGGCTAGTTCGGTTCAGGGAAAGCTGCCTTTGAAGCAGCCTTGTGTGGACAAGCTCTGAAGGCTTTTCTCGAGGGAGCTCTAAATGCAGACGGCTTTTCTTTTGCACCCAGTATCGTCGTCGCAGGCGGACGATTGCCCGTAAGGGAGAAGAAATAGAAGACATTTTCGTTGAAGCGGCAGGGATTTCAGTATCCGGTACTTCTTCCCCATCACTCTCATAGCAAGATGCCTCTCCTTTTGCATCACTCTCAGCACAAGGCATCTCCCCTTCCCCATCGCTGTCAGTGCCGGGCACCTCTCCTTCCACACTGCTCTCAGCACAAGGTGCCTCTTCTTTTGTGTTGGTCTCAGCACAGGGCATCTGTCCTTCTGCATCGCTCTCAGCACGGGACACGTCTCCTTCAGTATCGCTCTCCGCACAGGGCATCTCCCCTCCCAGATCCTCCGTGGCAGAGGACACTTCTCCATCCACCTCAGCGCAGGGCAGCTCTCCGTCCATCTCCTCTGGTTCTTACAGCCCATTCACATCATCTTCTTTCTTAAAAAAAGGACAATATAAAATTAATCTTTGTAAGATCAGGAAGTGACCAATAACAGCCAAATTAGACAGGTATCCCACTTTCTAACAGGCAGAACAGTTACCTGTAGCAAGCAGCAATGGCAAGGTAGCAGAAAGATACTTTCAGACCCAAGCTAACTGTCTGGAAGATGCTCTAGACATGCAAAACTACAGATGAAATTCAGTGTAAATAAATGCAAATTGACGCATATCACAAAACCAACCCTGCCGTCACACGCGGAAGGAAAGCTCGGAGCTGGCTGGAGCCGAAGCCGAGGGCTCTGCTATGTGCTGCCGTGAGCAAGAGGCAGGACCCCAGGCAGACAGATCCACGGTCCGAACCAGAGCTGCCCGCTCCTATTTCCTTACATCTGCTAAATATAAGCAAGACACAAAACCACAGCTCTGCACCCGCATATGCACACGTGCACGTACGCACCCCCGTAGGAAACAGTCACCTGCACACCCGCAGAGACCTTTCAGGGCGCGGAAGAGTGCACGGGAGAAACTTGCTGTGGAAACGCTCGTGCCACGCAGGTTGTGGTGGCACGGCATCTCCCTTGGGGGGACTTCTCCTGGCTGTGCCGATGGGCACAGCAGGCAGCGCAGGTCGCTGCCGGCAGAGAGAGGAGGCGAGGGCAGCGTCCAGCCAGCGCTCAGCCCTCTGCCCGCAGCTCCCCCGGCTGTCCCGGACAGGGAGGCTCAGACGGGTTGCAGAGAACCAACGTGGTTGTGAGTAATCTCGCCAGCAGCACATGGCTGTGGGGAGAGGAGCGGGGCTGCCCCACAGCACCCCGACCCTCCTACCCCCACGGTCCTTCCCTGCCCCGTGTGCCCACACACTCACACCCCTGGGCACGCGGCAGGCGCTGGGTCCTTCCCACACGAGGCCCCGGAGCTACACAGGAGAGCGCGGGGACACGAGCACCCCTGGGAAAAACCATCTGCATAGGGGACGCATGGACAAACCTCGGTCGGCAAACAAGGAGAAAGAGAAGAGGACGCGCTCTGGCAGCAGGACGCGATGACAAGAGGCACGGACCCGGTGGGGAAGCACCCGGGAGAAAATGGCTCTCCAGGCCTGGATGCGGCCACGCAGCAGGACCCCGCGCACAACCACCTCCACGTGCTGCAGCGCCGGGGACGGCTCCGTCCCTGCCCGGCGTGCAGCTGGTGGTGGCAGAAGCTATGTCACGGTGGGAGGGCATTTCCCTGCCGCCTCTGGACGGCAGCAGCGCTGACGCAAGGGGACAGTTTGTGCGATGACATTGCCAACCCCAAGAGCAGGAAGCTGGCATGGGCAGGGCAAGGAAAACCGCTTTCATTGGCCGCCCAGAAAAATCAACCCTAGGTGCTGCCAAAAGCACCGCGTCTCCGGGGAGGAGGATTTGTTATTAACTCACATCAGCTCAGCAGGAAGTTACCGACCTGAAAAATGTCACGCTCTGGCGAAGGTTTTACTTCCCCAAGCCGGGGCTGATGCAGGCGGCCGCCTGCCGGCACACAGCAAGTGAAAAGGCGGCTGGGGAAGCTGCGCGGGGAGTCCCAGGTGCTGGGAAACGCTCCCGGACGCCTCCTCGCTTCGCCCTGCGCCTTTCCTGGCCCCTCTGAAATGCCGGGACACGCCGAGCAAAGCCTTTGCCCCCGCCACGGGGACAAGTTGATTTCTGGACCGTGTGCCGGCAGCCGGCTGGTCGTGAGAACCAAGTGCTGATTGCTGACCGTGTCCAGGATTTGGCCGTGCCCAGAGCAAAACCAGCCAGACGAGATTCCTGCAAGCGGGCGCAGAGGCAGCACCGGGCAGGAGGGCTGGGGGCCGCCGCCACTGGGCATGCCACCGCTGGGGATGCCCCAGGAGTCCTGGGCTGTCCCCAGCCACCCGGGGATCACACCCTTGCTTCTCTCCATCTTGCACACTTTGCCTTGCTCACACAGTGCCTGAAGGTCCCCAACGGGACGGCTGTCCCCAAAGCCGCTGGGGAGCAGCCCCTACGGCGCAGACCAGTACAGGCCACGGTCCCCAGGGAGCAGGGACACCACAGAGCTCGGCCTGGGGCCCCGCAACCCTCTGGGCCATAACGCACATCGACACAAACGCGCGGTGAAGCTTTCTCCACCCCAATCCCATGCAGGTGTAGAGGGGGTTGATTAAACGTCAGGGGGAGTGGTGGGAGCTTATGGGAAAAGGTTTAGGGAGCAGATGGATGCAGGCAGTGAAAAACAAGACATGCCAAACATCCCCTGCGGATGCTGCCGACACACAGCAGGGTGCACCCCACCCTGCCCCTGCCCATAGCCCCAGCCAAAGCACGAAGCGGTTCGGCTCCTTGCAGCCAACTCTCCTACCACCACCGTGTCCACATGGGGAGCCCAAGGCCCCTGCGAGGCCGATGGAAACCGGCAAGGACCGAGCGTTCATTAGCCAGGAGGTGCCCCAGACCCTCTTTCCCAAAAGCCGACAGCCCAAACAGCACATCCGTCCCACTGGCACAGGATGCCCAACCCTGCAGATGAGCCGAGCGAGGCAGGATGGAGGGACCAAATCCCATCCTCAGCAAGAAATCTGCCCGGTCACGCATATACTAATCCCATTAATGCCATGACTCAGTTCCTAATACCTGCTGGTATTTACATAGGACTTGGATTTTGTAAGAGCAGCCCCTGCTTGCTCAACATCAGGTTGGGGCCGGGGCAGGCGGCTGTGCCAGCCCGGCAGCGCTGCCAGCCTGCAGAGATGCGCTTTCGGCAACTTAATTAGATGTTTGGTGAAAATGATAGGAAAAGGAACCGGCAATTAGGTCTGCAGCATCACAAGGGCTCATGTAAACACCCTTAGTCACTGCTCTGCACCGAGTCCGGCCGCACCGCGGGAAGACTTGCTCTTAGCTCTTGGAAACGCTCCTGAGAAACCTCCAGCTTTCCTCCTTTAGCTTTTCCCCCTAACATTTATATTCGTGTGTCACCCTGCTCCCGCCAAAACAAGGTTTCCACAACAGAGGAGCCTGCGTGGGCAGCCAGAGGCAGCCGGGCCGGGAGGGCAGTGGGATGGGGGCAGCCCCGGGGCAGATGGCGTTTGCAGGTAGAAAACGCCCGGCTTGCAGGAGACGTCGGCCTGACGCCAGCCGGAGAAATGCGTCCCCATTAAAGTGCCAGCTGCTGAATCCCGAGGACGGCATTGGAGGGGAGGGAGCTGCACCCCAAGCTCAGGCTCTTTGGGTTAGTGAAGCTGCTGGGAAAAGGGAACAGCTGGAAAATCCCAAAAGCTGATCCTGCCGCTGAAAGCCAACCCCTCTGTCCAAAACTGAGCGTTTCCAGGGGGAAAAGTGGAGCAAACCGGCCCCTTGCAGTGGGGGCTGCGGACCAAAGGGTGTCAGTGG
Source organism: Mycteria americana (assembly GCF_035582795.1). Classification (NCBI taxonomy): domain Eukaryota; kingdom Metazoa; phylum Chordata; class Aves; order Ciconiiformes; family Ciconiidae; genus Mycteria; species Mycteria americana. Next base: position 3,090,094 of record NC_134381.1, on the reverse strand, counting down.
CCAGGAAGGGAAATCCTGGATCGCGGCAGAGGCCAGCAGAGCCTCGGTGCAGAGCACGGCCCCGGCACCCCGAGTTGCAGCTCCCCGGGGGCACCACTTGGAAACAAGCTGAGAAACATGGTTTGCTTCACGGCTGGAGCTCGGGGCGTGCAGGCGTTCACCCTCCCCAAAAACACAGCACAAGGCGACAGCCAGGGCGATGAAGAAACCTACCTGCGCCGCCCCGAAAGCCTTCTTGCCACCAAACCCCACTGGCTCCGCTCCCAGCCAAAATTTTTCACTGATCCCCAAAGACCGAGCGCGACGGGAAGGGCAGCAAGCAGAAGGCAAGAGCCTGGAGCCCGGTGGGAACAGGAGGGTCCTCGCAAAACCAGGGTGGGTTTTGGTGGAAAGGGGCCATTGGGGACGAGCAGGAGGCAGTGGCGGGGATGGAGCTCGAAGTGGCCGAGGGGTGCCCTGGTGACAGCCCGCGGGGTGGGGAGCGGGACGGGGGAGCTGGACCGAGCGCAGTTACCCGCAGCGTCTCCCTCGAAGCCAGCCGTCGGTGCTCCCCTTCGGCCGCCAAGCCCAGCCTCCAGCCTCGGACAGGCCGGCTGCTCCTCTGCCCCCCTCTCTCTCATCCGTATAAAAACGCAACCGTGGAGAGGAAATGGTGAGGAGGAGTGGCCCGCGGCAACACTTCCTTCTCCCCGCACCGCGGGACAGCCGCTGCCGGCCGGTTTTCTCTCCCCCCTGTTGCTCAAAGCCCTCCTCGGCGGCTGCCGTCACGGTGGCATCGTGCGAAGAAACACGAATCCTGGGCGGCCGCGGCAGGACGGGGACGGGGCAGCGGGATGAGCTCATCGCCTGCGCGGCCTCAAAAGCCCCGAGTTTGGGCCAAAACATCCCCACCCTCTGGGGTGTAATTAGCCTGGAGCTGGTCACCAGTAAAGGTCGAAGCAGCGATGCTGTGAAGAGAGGTTAGTGGGGCTGACGCAGTGCCGGTGCAGCACGGGGATGAGGTTCCTTGCCAGCAGGGAAAACAGGGAGAGCAGAAAATAGAGCAAATCTGGGAAAAAATAGCGAGTCCATAAAAAAATAGTGAGTCTGGAAAAAAATAGCAAGCCCAGAGTAGCTGATTTGTCTGTCCCTGGGTAGGCTCCTGCACCGCAGCAGCTCCTGCTCCGCTGCCCCCGGCTACCCCGACCCCACTGAGGCTTTTGGCCCCTTCGCAGCCCCCGGCCCCATGGCAAAGGGACACGGGGACGTGGAGATGGCCAGGCCAGGCTGCACGGCCGCTGCAGGACTGACCTCTGGAAGAGACGGTGTGGACACCCCAAGCACGTGCCGCACAAAAAATCCCCGGGGAGAAACCTACTTCTTCCATCAGCTGCAATGAAAGAAGAAGGAAGCAGTGGGGTTTTTTCCGTACCCAGCGGTGCCAGGGCTCATCACAGTGCCTCCTCCTCACCTCCACTGCAGCTCAACTTTCCTTTAGCCCTAACAAACCCGTGCCAACACCCCCACCACCACCTGCGCTTGCACAACCTGGCCGAGACTTTTCCCCGAAAACCAAGCCCATTTGGCAAAACCAGAGCAGTCCCAAAGTGGCCTCTTGCCGGCCAAGCTCCTATTTTCGGATAAAAGCCCAGCTGGAGCCCGCTCCCTGCAAAAGCAGCTGCCTAGGACCAAAAATAGGGGAAAAGAAAAACCAGTCTGGGGTGTTTTGGAGCATCACAGCACAGATCCCACCCTGGCTGCGATGCACACAAAGGTCCCTGCATCTCCATGGGGAGGGGATGCTCTGAGCAGGGTCCCCCCAGCCCGGTCCCGCAAAGTCTCCCCGACCCCGTGCTGGGCGGCAGGAGGTGCCTCCGCTGCGGCCAGGGTGCTGGATTTGCCTAACAAATCCTTGCAAATGTGGGGATTTGTGTGTCACGAAGGCACAGGAGCTCAGCCAGAGGATGGCCACCGGCACGGAGCGGCTGGGAGCTGCTCTGGGGGTCAGGAAGCCCGGCAGGGCTGACCCCGAGCTGGAGGTCCCCTCTGGAGGAGCTTGGGCAGATGTTTCAGGCGCAGCTGTGAAGAGAGATGTTTTTCTGGCTAATTCAGGGTTTTTCAAGGGAAGAGCTTCCCCCAAGCAGCATGGTTGAACACTAGTAAAAAAATAAAAGCAATGCCCCCCAAAAACCCTAAAAGAAGGAATTAGAGGAGCAAGAAGCTCCCAGCCACCACCCGAGGGCTGTTAGCAAACGTCAACAGCCCAGAAAAAAATGTATTGCTGTAATTGGGAAGGAGCGTGAGCCGTCCCCAGCGCTGTGTGGGTGGCCGGGGGGCAGGAAGCCTCCGAAAACGCAACAGGAAACCAAGGGAGGGTGGAAGCAGGGCTCGAAGCGTGCTCGCAAGGGATGCTCGCCCTGCTCATGCAATGGGGTTTCTAAACCCCTCCCAAGCCGCGGGGACAGAGGGAGATGCTGGGGACCTCGGCCGGAGCAGAGGGTGACGAGCTCCCGGTTACGGTGGGGATATGGGACCGACCTGCGTGGGACCCCCGCGGTGCTGGGGGAGCTTGATGGCGCATGGGGACAGGGACCCGAGCAGGGCAGCATGGCCACTGCCAGCCCGTGCCCGACCCGGGGGGGCCAAGCACGGCCGTGGGGTGCCCGTGCGGGTGACGGAGCGATGCACGCAGGGTGATGCAGGGCTGGCACTTGCAGCTGCGGACGGTGTCACCGCCAACCGGCCTCCAAAATCATCGGCTCAGGCTGGGGCGGCTGCCAAAGAAGCCAGGGGGTGCCTGGGGGGAGCCTGGGGGGAGCAGGAGGACGGGGCAGGGGCATCGCTGGCACCGAGGCGTCCCACGCGGGGACGTCCCCCCGGTGTGGCCCATCGAGCAGGTGGGGGCATGGGGGACAGGCCCATGGAAAACAGCCCCTACTCGTGTTCCTGGCCGAAATACCGCCTTGTGCTGCTGCTGCCCCTGCCTCGGCCCCGGTGTGGGGGCTGCGTCCCCCCCACGGGGCTTTGGGGACCTCCAGCACCCCAAAGAGGGGGAGCAGGCTGCCGTGCCGCTGGGTGCCACGGGAAGGGGACATCCTGGGGGGGGGGGGGTGGGGGCACATGCAGGCACTAGGGCAATGCAGCTGGGGGGGCAGCTGGGGGGGGCAGTGCGATGGAGTGGGGGCTGCATGGGGGGCAGTGCGATGGGGGGTGTGCAGGCAGGGGGGAAGTGCATTGGGGGCCCCCACGGGCAATGGGGAGGGCTGTGTACATCGGGGGCTGTGCAGGGGGGGAGCTGTGTGGGGGAGGCACCGCATGGGGGGACCACATGTGAGTGGGGGGCAGCGGGGGGCCGTGAGTGAGCGGGGGGCCGTGTGTGTGCGGGGGGCAGTGGGGGGCCGTAAGTGAGCGGGGGGCCCTGTGTGTGCGGGGGGCAGCAGGGGGCAGTGGGGGGCCGTGAGTGAGCGGGGGGCAGTGGGGGGCCGTGTGGGGGGGGGGCAGTGCAGCTGGGGGGCCGTGCCTGCGCATGGGGGTGTACCCGTACCCGTGCAATGGGGTGGGGGCTGTATGCGTGCAGGGGGGTCTAGTGCAGGGGCAGGAGGGGCGTGCATTGGGGCCAGCCCTCTCCCCCCCCAACCTCAAGTCCCCCCCACTCACCTTGCGGCCACAAGCCCTGTCCCCTGCGTCCCTGCCGGTGCCAAGGCCGGGTCCCCCCAGCCAGGCCCCACGCGGGGAGGAAACGGCCGCCGGGCCAGTGTCGGTGAGGAGCGGCGGTGGGTGCCACGGCCCTTCCTGCAGAGCCACGAATGCAAATCCTGCGCAAACATGGCCTCTCCCACAGCTCTGCCCCGCCGTGGGGCACCCCGGGGGAAAACGGGCAAGAAAGCCCCAGGGACAGGGAGACGGCGACCTCCGAACTGAGATTTTGGTACCAGTCACTGACCGGTACCCACTGGTTTGGGTACCCGCAGGTGATGGGCAGCCCCCAGTTCTGGTACCCACCAGAAAGCATCGCCGGAGGTCAGGGCAGCCGCACAGCCCCTTGCTGCTGGGCACCGACTTGTACAACAATTTTAGATTTTTCCTCTATTTTTTCGCACGTTGCCTTTTTAGCTGGAACACCTCCAGGGCTGATTAGCGGCAGCTGCAACCCGCACACAGGCAAACGCTCCCGGCCCCTCCGCTCCCCCGGGAAGCCAGAATAAGGCAAGTGAACCCCTGGGGCCAAAAGGTCCTTCTGGGGGCCCGCGGGAGCCGAGAGCCCCGAACGGGTCCACGGTGAACCCCGGCAGTGCTGAGACAGGGGGTTCCATACCCACAGCGCTGGCCTTGCCTGGAAAAACTCTGCAAAAAAGGAGGAAATCTGTCCAAAAAGCAGCTAAAGAAGGCTGAAAAGGCCACAGGCTTGGAGCCGCCAGGAACACGTATGTAGGGGTCAGAAATACACCCCACGGATGCGCAGCCTGGAGCGGGCGGGGAGCAGGCAGGCGGCCCTGAAACAGAAGGTGAGAGCCCACAAGTGGAGAAGGGGAAATGGCGCTGGGGTGGGGATACAGAAACCCCCGAGCAGCCCGCAGGCCCTGGCCTTGGAGCTGGCCCCTCCTACGTCCCCAAAAAAAGGAAGATTAAAAGTATCTAATAAAAGAATCCGACCCATGGTGGGCAGCAGCCCCAGGCAGGCGTTGTGCGCAGGATCCGGCCCCGCGGGGTCATTTCCAGACCCGCAGGCCCTTGTTCCGAGCATCGAGCTGCCCTTTGAGCAGCGCTACCGACCGCCCCCAGCTCCACAGCCGCGTTAGCGATGGCTTGGGCTGTTGGGTGGGTTTTTTTCCTTTTCCGTCACCCATCTCGTGTTCATCTGCCCTGAATTTCTGCTGCTGCTCCAGCCCCTCGCTTCCACCAGGTCCCTCCGCACCGTCAGCACTCCTGCATCCAAAACCCGGCACATCAGCGAGAAGCACGAACAGCAGCAAGCTCCGTGTAAGACCAGCAGCAGATCAGCGACTCCCCGGGCCGGACACAGCGCTGGGGCCATCGAGCCGGACCCAGCGCTCTTCCCAACCTCACTCTTAGCAAAAATTTCCAGCCTTTGTAAGCAGCCCTGCTTTAACACATCCTAAATAACCCAAACAGTTTATCTGTGAGCCGGGGAACGTCCCTTGTAGGGACACCGCATCCTGCTTGGGTTATCGTGTTCCTTCTAAACAGTTTATAAATAGACCAAGGTAAGTGAGGGCAATCGCTTTTTTTGAAGGAAAGCGAAGATTTTTATCTAATTTCTTTTTTTAAAGCCATACAAGGAGTGCCGGTCCAGACAACTGCTCCTAAAACCCAGTTTAAATCCACTGCTGCTTTCTCCTCCAGCTGAGCTCCATCCCCACTTCACTAAAACAATAAAAAAAGGGAAAAAGCAAAGAAAAATGGGTTTGGCAGCTTCACCCCCTCACGTGCCGGCCTCAGCGGCGTCGCGGGGCCGCCAGGAAGGACGTGGTCGTGCCATGAGGCGCCGGCCGGGCTCAGCGCCAGAGTGGCAAGCGGGGTGGGTGCTGGGGCCGGCAATGGCAGAGGGCAGGGACCAGCAGCACACATGGCTGCGTGTGGGAGACTTCGGGGTCACGCTGCTTTTTACATTGGGAAAAAAGTGGAAAATTGGGGGAAAAAAGGGCAAATTTGGGAAATAATTTGGAAAAGACGGAGAGCAGTGAGTGCCCGCGGCCGCTCCCCCTGCAGCGGGTGGGACAGTCACCTACGCAGCATCCTCCCGTCTGCGTCCCCCCGATGCCATAAATAGACTCATTTCACAAGGGCTGATCAGAACAAAATCATCGTTAACGCTTTCCCGCGTAAACGAGCGTTCACAGAAAGGTGCAACGAGGGTGCAACGAGGGCATCTGTAGAACACCCCAGAGGAACTGAAGCCATTTCCAAGCATCTAAGGAGTAAAGAAATGGGATTTTACATGCATTTTCAAGCTATATATATTTTTTCCTTCCTTTCCTCTAAAAGTAGAAGTGATTTGCAAAGGCGAGGGACCTGGGACAGGGCTTCGCCGCGGTCAGCAGATTCAGCTCCAGCCTGAAGCAACGCGGCTGCACGGCAAACGGTGCAGGGAAGAGCCCAAAGCCCTTTTTTTTTTCCCTAGCTTACTCCATTCAGGCTGAAAAATTGCGTTCCCAGCTTGTTTCAATTAATTTTAAGACTTTTGCATTCCATAAAAGCTGAAGCGCTCATTAAACCAGAGTTTCTCCTATTGTCACACTTTGAAACGACCACACTACAACTCAGCCAGTGGCTCTGGCTCAGCCGTGCCGGGACCTCCCGCAGGGAGAGAAGCGGCTCCAGGTCCCCTCGGCGGCGGCAGCGCTCACCTCCCGGCTCAGGACGGACACACTCATCACACCCCACGAGCACGGCCCACGGGGGGAGCGTTGGGGCGGCTGCGAAAGATCGGGGCAGGAGAGATGCTCGTCTCGTGCCTGTCCCTACCCTGACCTCCACGGCACCACCACGGCTGCGGGCACGGCCGGGAGGGCTGGATGCGCCCCGGCCACATCACGGGGAGGCCGGGAGCGCTGCCAGGGATGGGGTACGGCTGGGGCACGCTCGCCGCCCCGCAGCACCCTGCCTCGGGGGTGAGGGAGCGCCGCAGGAGGAATATATCCACCTGCACCCACACGTGAATAAATAAAGGTTTTTGCATCGATGAGCAAAGCTGAACCAGCCGGGGCCCTGGAGTCGCTCGCAGCCGCGTTCCTTGCCCCAGCAACCGGCCCTGGCTCCTTCGGTGGCCGGGGACAGCCCCAGCTGCCAGCAGCCCTGCTGCAGAGCTGCAAAGCTGGCGGTTTCTTTGATCTCGAAAGATCAAAGAGATGTTTCCCTGCTCTGTCGCAGCCGCAGCGCGCCCAGACGTTCGATGGTCAGCCATGAAGCGCGGAGCGGGACGTGCTGTGGCACACCCCGGGCAGCTCCGGCTCTCACAGCCAGCAGACGCCGACCCTGCTGCCCTGCAGCTGCCTACCTTTCCAGATGCTTCCATGTGCTCAAACAGTTTTCTTTCCTGAAAAAATAAAACAAACCAAACCAAAATAAAATGAGAAGCTGTGAAATGCAGCCCTGGGGCTCTGCACCTGCAGCACATATAGGAAAGAGGTACCCTCTAGGGATGTCCACACAACCTGCCCACATCTTGCTCCCTCTTACCCTCCCAGAGCAGTTGGGTTTTGCATGGAGCCCAGGCACTTGTGGGCTGCTTTGATTTATTCAGTGGTGGGTGAGCGTCTAAGCAAGAGCTGAGCAAGGGCACGAGGAGCTGAGCAGCCTTTGAGGGAACGTGGAGAAGTCCCCTGGAGGTGTTTGCTGCAAGGGAGTTCCCTGTATGCGAAACCAGGGAGGGAAAACCCACCAGGACCTGCCGGAGGAGCACCGAGCAGGCAGCAGAGACCTCTGCCCGGGGTTAAACCAGCTGCGGTTCGACAAGAGTTTGTGTCTCATGTCCTCGACACGCGGGTCCCAGGTGTGGCTCCCAGGGATGTCCCCAGCCACATCCCACGCTGGGCATAGCGATGACGAGGCCAGTGCCATGTCCTGGCCACCTGGCCCAACCTCAGATGACAACAGATCCAGCCGGGTGCGCTACCAGGGTCTGGTGGGGCTCCTCGTGCGTTTGGGCGTGGGTTTCCGTCCCTGCCTGCTGTGATTTGGGATTAGCTGCTGTTCATCTTTCTTGGCTTTACCTGGAGTAATATCCTACGCAGTCACAGACTGGGGTTTATTTAGTTGTTAACAGAGCCCCTACAGCACAAGGAACAGTTTAAGCTTCACAACAGAACACGCCAACCGGCTCCTAGTGCCACAAGACCACAAGCCTGGAGTAAAGTGCCACGGGGAAACAAGAACACGTGCTCTCACCCACAGAGGAACAGCCATGAGTGTGCACATGGGGGAGATACGTGCCGTGCCCCCCTGCCGGCGGCGGCACAAATGATGCCCACAGTGTGGGACTTCTGGGCCTTTAGGCACTGAAAAACAAGGTTAAATGTTAAATGCAGGTTGTTTTCTATGTTCCACAAGTCTCTCATGCACCTGGATGCACAGCAGCGCAGCCAGGGTTACAGGCTGCTCCGGTGTTTTAAGTGTGGCTCTTTGGTATCTCAGTTCCAGCTGCTGCAGTGCCCACAGGCTGAGACAAAAAATTCAGCAGAGGGGAAAGACTCCTTGGGCTGTGGAAACTCATGCTTTGCTTCACAGAAAGTTAATTTTTAGTAAAAGCCAGATTTCCCCAGCATATTCCTCCTGATGAGCAAAACCCATCCAGAAAGCAGGACTGAGGAACCCTGAATGCTATTAAGTGGAGACTGAACACAGTCCTGAAACCCATTGCCTGATCTTGTACCCAGGCTGGGGGCATGATGGTTAACCAACAGAGCTCAGGGATTATCCCATCCAACTGCCTCGTTGATCTCAGTGGTGCCAACAACTCTGAAGCACACCAAGACGAGGCACCCTCAACGGCACCATCCGTGGTGTTGGAAGGGAGACGTGTGTTCATGCCATAATAAAGCAGTCCTACCCGTGCCTGGGTAATCCACTTACTTATCCTCCAGGACTAAACAGCTTGCCCTGAAGAACTGCTACATCTCATCCCACATAAAGCATTCTTCATCCCACAATAAAATTATTCCACACAATTTAAGAGTCCCAAACAAGGGTAAGTGGACCCTGGAGTCTTCCTCCCACATAAGCCAAAGGAGACAGCATGAACACTTGCTTTTGTGTAGGGTCTCGCTCATCACAGCCAGCTGCAAGACGCTGCTTTAGCCACACAACGAGACCCAGACAGCAACTGGAGCCAACAGCCCCGCTCCCAAACCCTCCCGGGGCTACAGATGGAGACCCAACGAAAGGGAGATGGTGCCTGGCAGACTGGGGAGTTTCCTGCCTGCCCTTTCAGCGTGGGAAGGCTGATGCCAAGAGCGCTCTGCCGAGAGGAAAGAAAAGAGTTGGTACCATCTGAAAAAGGAGACTGCTGGTTTTTATTAACCAGTGAAGTGGGCCCAGACACTCACGTATGGGAGGAAAAGCCATACGGGGAGCAGACCCAGTCCCAGAAGTTGTGGGGTGCATGGCCCAGGCTGCTGCTGAGCTGTCTCCACGTGGAAAAGGACACCCTTTTGGGGAAGAGGGCACAGCAAACCCCCAGAGCAGAGAAACCACCCAGCAGGATGCAGAGAGCTGGCTGGCACTCAGGAGCTGAGCACAGGCACGGAGAAGTGACGCGGAGGGGAAAGCAGGAACACTCGCAGTCTAGTTGCAGTTCTTGGGCAGGCGATAGACACCTCCGGAGTAGATGAGTTGCTGGTCCCGGACCTTTTTCTGGAGAAAACCTTGCAGCTCTTGTATATCGATTTCTGTAACCACTGGGCCTGTCATCACAAACATCTTCAGCATGCTGTGAATCCTCTCCAAGGACAGGCTCTCGAGGTTGGTCAGCATAGCCTGGATGTATGTCCAGAACAGCTGCAGAGGGGGACACACAAGCAACAGTAAACCACACTGACATCTATACCATGAAGAAAAGGGGTGCTTTAGCATCCCATATCCCAGCAGCAGAGCAGGGCTGTGGCTGGCAGTAAGTTCTGCTCTCAGCCACGAGCATGTGGTCTTTAAACAGCAAATATCCAAGAACAGCATCAGGTGTTGGGACACACAGCTAGAAAGCAGGGTTTGACGCGCAGTACGCGCATGACCCTCAGTGGATAAACACCAGTATGACAACTGCGTGTTGCACAGTGGCACAACACACACACAACATGACACACAGGTAGGAAAAGCACTGGAAGTGTCCAGGAACCACAACACAGAGAAGGCAAAGGTCCAGCTGTTAGGGCTGGGTTGGCCTTTTTGGCAGTCTGAGTGACAAAAAGCGCTGGTTGGGTGGATCCAAATAAGTTATGACTATTTTCAAATATGAAATCATGTCTCAGACTTTTTTTTTTTTTAAACTGAAAAAGCACACTTAGAGATGTCCAAATGGTTGCCTGGCTCAGCAGCCAGGCACTTTTCTGGAGGGAAGGCTACGATCCAGCACCTGCACCAGTGAACATTAATCAAGAGATATCCACTTCAAAAAACCCCCATGCTGGACTTAGCCACTTGCAGTGGACAATGCAAATCCAAAGTGCAAACTGAATCCATCATCTTAATCAGGTTCCCCAAGGCCAAAAGCATGGGATGTTTGCATCGTCCTGCCGGCTTTGCAAGCAGCCAAGACACACGGACGGGTACCTGCAGCTCTTCCTCTTTCTGGTCAGCCTGCGACGCCATGGCAGAGTCCCCCTCCTCGTCGCTGTCTATCAGAACGACCTTCTCCACCTGGTCCTTCTGCTCCTCCTCAATCACGGTGAAGGTGCCTTGGGGCTCTTCACGCAGGACACCCTGCTGCAGCCACAACGTCATCTTACGCTTCAGCGATGTCACGGGCACCTTGAGCACTTCACTCAGCTCTGTCAGTGTCCACGTACCTGCAGAGACCACAGATATCAGAGAAGAGCACAGGACACCTGCCCACCTCCACTGCCAGGAGCAAGTAGCTGTGTGCAGCGGCTGCCTGAAAGCAGACTGGGTGCTGAGCTGTGGCCCTACTGGGTGCTGTCTCTGAGGAGACGGAGACCTGGCGGAGCCCTGTGGCAGATCCAAGCCCATGAACCAGGCCTCGGTCCTGCTGCCAGAGCCCTCAGAGCCTACAGCCGCCCAAGCAACGTGGCCTTCCCACCCACCCACGGGAAGCACACAGACAGAGGTGGTAACACTGAGTCTGCTGCGGCACTCACTTTTGGTCTGGAAGTGCAGAATGATGGCAGCATGCACAGGAGAGACGGACAGGGAGAGGGTACGATCCGCCAGCTCCACGTCCAAGCTCACCAGGCCCAGGTGGTACTTCCAGTTCAGGGTCCTCATGGCCTGGAAAAGGCAAAAGCAGCCACTCGCAGCAGATCTTCTACCAGGAACCACGAAGTGCTGCGTTATTGCAAACACCCCTCTGTCCTCAGGGCCAGCTGCGCTCCATACACCTCTGCCAGATACGAAAGCTGCTCCCCTCCTCATGAGTCGCCCAGCACTGCCACCACCCAACCGTTCCCCACCTCCTCATGGGAAACATCCTCCTCGGCACAAGTTGTTGTCCAGCCCTTGCCCAAGACCAATGCCCCTCTCCTGCCTGAAAGCCAATCACTCAGCTCTCTGGTAGGGTAAGCACAGGTTGAGGAAACACTGGAAGACCAACTGGGCCACTCAGGACAAACTCCTACTGGAAAATAAGTACTCATCTGGGGCAGGATTTCCTCGGAAGAGAAGCAATCTCTTCTGATACTGATGTGAAAAGAGGACTGCTTGCTTTGAAGGCAGAGGATGCTCGAGGAGGCCGCCTCCTCCTTGCATCCCCTCCTGCATCCTCTCCTAACTCATTGTTTGCAGGCACAGAAATCAGCTGGCATCCACGTCTGGCACATAGCTACAGCAGAAGAAGAGACAGGATCTAGAGCTATGAGCTTCCCAGCCTCATGGCATGTATCACCTGGTGTATAATAACAAGTTCAAGAAGGATATAGGAAACCAAGCCTGAAATGGAGTCAGAGCACAAGTGGACAGGCAAAGAGGAACACCTGCATGAGACACCAAATTGTGTTCAGGTGGGCTGCAAAGAACCACCTGCGTGTGCACACAGACACTACACTGGCATGACAGCTAGATCTGAATCATCCGCGCTCCAGATGTGTGCTCTGCGCTCCAGCAGATACGAAGCTGCAAGATGAGAAAGCCAAGACCTCAGCTCTGGAAGTGACTTAGATCTCTCCTTGACTTCCAGACAGATGCTCCTGCTTCCAACCCATTCTGTATGTGCAGAGCAAGATGCACCTCAGCCTTCTCTATTTCACTATCGGCCATGATCAAGCGCCTGGAGAACAGAAGAATACTGCATGGTTGCTTATATTTGCTCTGTACGCCTCTCTTCCACCTTTCCATGCTGTTTACAAAGGCATGGATTCAGTCTTTGTCCAAGCCACAGTCAAATTGACCAAAAATTCTTGCACCTAAACTGTCTAACGTGGAGTTCAGGGACCCTCCAGAAATGAATGAATCAACCCAGGAGAGACCACAGACAGAAGAGGAAGCGACGTTCACCTAACTCCAGACTAACAGCGAATCTTAAAATGAGACCATGTTAAAAAGAGCTTCTTTTCAAGAGCACAAACAGGGGAGGAGAGTGCCAGAGTAGTGAAGAAGAGAGGCCCAACAGGATGTCACTCGTACTACTATAGAACTTAGGCCAAGAAGCTTAGACCAGTCTTAAGATGCCTAAGAACTTCCACCTCAGTATCCATTTAACTAACACTGGCATATTTTAGAAAACTCTCTTCCCTAACTGCAATCACTATGACGACACAGGCACCCCATAAAGAGATAAACCCTTCTTTTGGCAATAGCTAAGCTAGCACAGCTTCTAACCCCGATTCAAAGCTGAAGGACTTTGGGATTCCACCATAACAGTGTGGGTATACTAGCAGCTAAAATTTAAGGGATGTTAAAGGGGACTTTGCAAAAACCATGCTACATAACAAAGTCTGAACAGCATACACCTTTTTTAAGGAGGGTTAAGGCTGCCTCACCTTTAATTTCTCATACTTCTTGGAATACGCTTCCATGGCTTCCTTGACCTGCTCTGGAAGCTCCAGCTTCTCCTCTTTGAGTGGTGGCCAGAACTCACTCGACAGGATAACGGCAACGAGGCTGAACGGTGGCCTCTCCTCCTCTGGGAGTTTCTCTTCCTCATCACGAATGTTGGCATTAATGCGTCGCGAGTCAGCCATATCCTGGAAAAGGCAGAGGAAGCTAAGGCAGCTCCTTCTCTTCCAAGTCAGTGCTAACCCTTAGTAAAGGAGAAGCTTAAACAAGGTGACTAGCGTTGCCTCCAAATGATGATGGGGACATTGGAAAGGACGTGATCATGTGTGTCTACTAGAAAGTCTGCTACATACTCAGAAACATTTGTGGGGAGGTTGAGGAAGGGCTTACAACTCAGCACTAGCCTACACTAGAGCCCACACTTCTGCCTGTCACAAATCAGCCCCCTCACTGGGATTTTGGGAACCCCACTTTCCTAAAAGACCCTTTTTGGGTCAATCCTCAAGTCCCTCCCCTTGCCCAATGAGCCAGGACTTGAATTAAAAAAAAAAAAAAGTTACTTTTAACATGACTTCACAATAGTGCATCTGAGCTTCACCAAACCGCAGCTTCAGCAGCTCCACGTTGCGGATTTCCCTGATAAGAGAAACAACAGATCAGACACAGGGCCCTCAGACAGACGAGCCTGGCTTGGCCTCCACCCCTTGCAATACAGCCAGAAAAGGTAGTCCCTGGCACAAGGGTGCTCTTCCTAGGAAGCCTTGCAAGGCACGTTATCTGAACAGGATGCCTCCTAGCATCTAAGTGCAGAATAGTCACTGCCTCTGTAGGCCAGCAGCTTTTTGAAGACCTTCCCATCCCTTTCATTTGGACGAGCACGGCACCTAGCCATCCCCCCCAGCAACACAGTGCAACCTCAGCATTTGGCGAGCCACTTGCCTGAGACTGCCCATCCCAGACACGGCTCGCACTAGCTGCATTTTACAGAAAGGAAAACCACTGCAACTGTGGAATCGAGACATAGTTGGGTTGCAACTGAGGTTTCCTGATGCTTCATCCCTTTTTCTTACTTTGACACTTTCTGCTGACCCTAAGCAGCCTGTACAGGTCGTGAGGGCCATCAGAACATGTGGGATGGAGCTAAGAGGGTGTCGGTGCCTCCAATTTCCTGCATACTGCCCTATTAGTGCAAGCCAAGGGCAGGACTGAGCAGGAAGCAGCCCGAGAAGAGGCGAGCGCATGAAATTCTAGATGCAAACCCAAAGCTGCAGAGGAAATGGCCAAAGACATTCCTGGCTCCAGAAACAGCCGTTCACAGGACCGAGTCTGAAGCACACCTTTATCAGGTGGTTTTACCATGGAAAGCCCTGGGGTTGGGCACTTGGGCCTCACCTTTCAGCACTGTAGTTGAACTGATGTAGCAGCCGGTCAGCCAGAAGCGTGCGGTATTCGTTGATAAACAGGTCCTTGCTGCCATAGATGCTCACCAGCAGGCTGATGATGTCCGAGGACCGACGCTTGGAACTTGATTTTCCTAGTGAAATCCAGCAGACAACAGTGCGAGATTAACAGAGACCTGCCCCCGCGCAGCTCAGCTCTACAGGACTAGCAAGTGAGCTGCTCAAGACTACAGCCCATCAGGGAAAACAGCGGGCTGCCAGGACTTCTGGTCTCGGCATCTAACCTGGATCTGCATCAACCGGGTCAGGAACCCAGTCCCCTGGTTCTGAGATGTCATCATCACTCTCCTGGCCGTTCTCCAAGGTCACCGGGTCAGCTTTCGAGAGCTCGTTTGCAAGATCACCGGAGCCCTCAGCATCCCCTGTCAGACCGGCCACAATCTGTCGCACCGTGTCTTCCCGAGTCCTGCCACAGGCAAGAGAAACAGAGCAAGTGAAGGGAAGGGGAGGGAAAGGGCATGCGGAAGACTGCCCCACAAGCCTCTTACCTCAGATACTTCCTGATGGGCTCACAGGCGACCTCCAGGATAACCATGGAGGGGTCAAGCTCCCGCAAGGCCTTGATGGCAGAGATATACAGAGTGATGATGTCGGATGTGTTGACTCCTACAGGAGAGGGGCAGAGGGAGTCAGAGTCTAATGGACAGAGCAGAGACTAATGGCTTGGATGCAAGGAGCTTGGATGCTCCAAGCCCTCTGTTCAACCTGCGGAGTCAGAGGCAAAGGGCTTGCTGCCCTACTGCCCCAGCCAAAGGGAGAGATCAGATCCGTATGTCCAAGAAACCAGTTCCAACCGTGAACACAGGCTCGGAGACTACTATAAACCGGCTGAGCCCAGATTTTGCATTAGGAGCTCAGACCACACACAGCAGAGAAGCCTTCACCCACCTGGACCAAAGCTAAACTTCTATCTCAGCTCCTCACCATACTGCAAAAATGAGGCAAGAAGGGGCTGGGATATAATCGGCTACTGCTGCCCGTGCACACTCCAACACAGGGAGCACGCGAGGTGCACAGCCCGGTTGCCTCTCACTCATCAAACACAAAACTGGGTGATGGCTCCCAGTAGATCCCCACTCATGCCCAGGCTCCTTACAGTGTTATGACATACACGGGGATGTAAAACCCACCAGGATGCAGAAGCCGCATTTCCAGAGCACTTTTCAGAGAGCTGAGCAGCTGCTGCCTCTGATTAGTCCTTTCCAGGCAGAACTTGAGGTCCTCCACAGCAGGCTTCGACTCTGGGAAATCTACAAACCAAGCAGTGATTAGGAACAGTGCCATGCCCCGTGGGAAGGCAAGAGGAGACAGCGTGGCACATCAGGAGATTAAGACAGATCTATCATTCATCCAGTCCAAGTCCAAGAGTGAATGAAAACCGAATGGATCACACCAACCTCGAATAATGCTGAAGAGCTCTTCAATGCGCATGCTGGCATAGATGCGGTAGAAGAACCTTTGGACGTGGCACCGCCAGCGCTTCAAGGTGCTGCTAGCCTCTGGAGAGGAGCGTGCCAAGGGACCATCTTGCAGAAAAACCCTGCTGAGCCAGCCAATCACCTTCTCAATCCACTGCACAAGGAGAAGGAGAGTACAGAGATGGTGAACACCACAGCACAAGCACATCCCACGCTTACCCCGTCACCAGGCAGCTACCACAGCAAGCAGAAATGAGCAGCTAGCCAAGGACAGCATCACCTCCAGCTGCTCTCCAAATGCACCCTGGCCTGGGTTATAGCCGGGGAAAGCCTAGCTGAAAGACTATGTACTTTAACTAAAGATACAGATGTGTATGAGAAGATAGGGGGTGACTGAGGACTGTGCACAGGCGCTGGGCTCCAAAAAGGGTAGGGTATATTCAAAAACTTGCAGACTATTCTGTTCTTGCAGAATTCTATTCCATTCTACACTTGCAGAACTATTCTCTTCATGAGAATATGAGCAAACTGCTCATCACATCAGCCCTGGCCCAAAATTTCTACGATTCCTGAAATCAATGAAGAGCAAGCAAGCCATCCCAAGGACTCGCAGACACACTCTTACCAAGCAAACTCAGGCGCTTGAAACCAAGACCTCAAATACCAGTCTAGTCACTGAATAATAAAATAAAGACCTGAACAGAGAGCATCAGAAGGTTAATTTTTTGTATCTGAGATTTAGTTTTCTACAGAGAAATGTGTAATTGTCAAATTTCAAAGGTACTAAACTACAATATCCAAAGATATTGTTCAAAAGAAATGTTTTTTTTTAGTTTCCCCTTCAAGGTGGCAAATACATGGTACTTCCTGGGATAGTATTTGAGTATTAATAGTGACTAGATATTAATATTTTTTGATAACCAGATTCCAACAGCCTGAAAAAAAAAGGCTAAGTCAAGGTCTGGTTTGCTGATGTTAATTTTTCATTATCTGCTCAAGTGAGGAAACACTGAAGAAATGCACAAGTTCTGCTAATTACAAGGCAGGATGAACCTGAGAACTACAGAATGTCTGGGCATCGATCTGGGCAAAACTGTGGAAAAGCTGATAAAGAATTCTCCTAAAGAACAAAAGGAAAGCACTATGACTGATGCAAAGCAACTCAATTTTAAGGAATACAACTATTATCAAACCAACCCATTTTTCCCCACGGGTTTATCTTCTCCGAGTGCTCCTGTGACAGCCCGATTAGTGACTGACACTCCAGGCTGCTGCTGACGTGTCTGAAAAGAGGGTTTGCTGTCAGCACTTGTACTTTTAGCACGCCGTTTCTCAGACTTCTCCTATTTTACCTTTAGCTTGCCAGGCTTGTGCTTTTTTTCCTAAAATTATCTCTTCCTACTTCTGACACGCTCCAGTACTCTGTGGCCTTTCTGAAGAGGTGGGAGCAAGGGGACCTTCTGCAACGTCTGACAAGCGGAATGCAGTTGCATTTTCTCTGGTGCCCTTAAAATGTCCTTAAACAATCTCCAGGTCACCCCAAAGCATTTCACACTAGGTCCAATAAAGAAAGCGTTGCACAGCAACTAAAGGGAAGTAAATATAAAATGACTGCCGATGTTTGCAGACGACAAAAACAGCCAGCATGGCAAACAGCAAGGAAACTAGGGCAACCACAGAAAGCAGTCTGGTTTGCATGGCAACCTGACTTCACACATTGTTCTTCAACATAAGCAAAGGCAAGGTCATGCATCGAGGAAAAAGCAGTGCAGGGCAAGCCTGCAGAGCCAGGACTGTATCCTGGAAGAGCCATAAACTGGAGAAGCATTTTATTTTAAGGTCATACTGGGTAAACAGCCCAACACGAACTCAGTTTAAGGTAGCAGCAAAACAACTGGGTAGTTGCAAGCAAGGAGTTTAATTCTGTACGTGGCCCACTGGTGAGATCAATACCAGAGTATCATCTCCCATCCTCGCTTCCTATTTTAAAGGGGCGCTGAAAAATTGGAAAGAGGACAGAAAACAGCCACACAAATTCTAATTATGGGCCCACCTATGCAGAGGGAGGGTCCTCTGCAGGCTAGGTGGCACTGTGTGTTCTTGTAGGCTGTAAAGCGGAACCACAGAAATTCCCTCATTACTATGGACGTGGCCAGGTGAAATATCATGGTCCATTATGCACAGGTCAGAGCAAACCTTCCCCTCTAGCAGAAATCAAAATGGGGAGTTTTCACCACCTCTTCTGCCAGCAATGGTGGGAGTCATAGCCCTGGGCCAGGTGTTTTCAGGTGGAATCCACTTTTAGCCTGAGCTGCTAAACCAGTAACAGGAGCAGCTGCACACCTCCAAAGGAAGGGCCCTCGCTGCCCGCACGCCATCCTTACCTCCTGGAACTCATTCAGGAAGGAGTGCTCGTATTCCCCCCTGCATCTTTGCTCCATCCTCTCCTCTATCATCCTGTGCAAGATGGTCGTGACAGCATCGGCGCTCACTCTCTCCAGCAAATTCAGCCGGTGGCTACAGACACAGACAGTGACCTGATTCAGAGCGTTATGGAAGCAAAGGTACAAGCAAATAAAGAAAATCTAACTACCTGAAGGCACCTTCCTCCCTGTATGCTCCACAGATGCAGGCCTAGCTCTTAGTTTAAATGCTCTGATAGCCCGTGTAGATGCACCACATATATAACACATAATGCTACTGCCACCCCATCTTCCTCAGAAACATCATTTTCTAGCCATCAAAAGCTTTTTCAGTTAGAAGAGTTTGCTTCTTTGTGGACAGAAGGCCTTAGAGCAAGAGGAAGATGTTCTCATATCCAGGGAGAGGAACTTTCTGTCTAAAGATCTGCTCTAGTTCAACCACCAGTTGGCAACCAGCTGCAGAAACCCTGCATCAAGTTCTCTAGCCAGCACGCCTGACCTCACGCGTAACTCCTCCCATTTTCAGATATCAAGAAAACCTGCTGCTGCTCCCCATCCAGACCATCCGCTTGCTCTGAGTGACAGCCACCACTACGTACAGAATGTCATTGAGCTGCTGAAACTGCTCCATGGCTTTGGGGCACCAGCACTGCTCTCTCTTGCTGCTGCAGCCTGCACACATCGGGCTCTCTCCTCCGCCCTCCTCCGTATCGCTCTCCTGCTCGGTCTCACTCATGCTGCTCTCACACTCGTTCGTTCCATCTTCTCCTTTCTTCCACTGCCGCATGTATATCCTGAAAGTGCGGCTGTAGAACTGCTGGATCATTTTCTGGAAGGACTTGGTAGTGGAGAAGAAAAGGATAGCTTTGAACATGGTGTAGACCTTTTCTTGCAGCATCTGAGCGCCTGTCCCCAGGAGCAAGCCTGCCTTGGTCCACCTCTCCAGGAGTTCCAGGCTGTTCAGGTAGGGATCCAGGCGGCACTTGAGAAGACAAAATGCGTCCAGAAGGAGCGAGGAGCACTGGGGCTCCTCAGCTGTGTTTTCATACTGGCTGATGCAGTTCCAGAACTCAGGAGCTATATTTGCCTGAAGGTCCGTCTGCAGCACCTCGATGAACCACTCCTCCATGACCGAATGCAAGTCGTAACACCGCAGCACGTCCAGGGCTGCCCGCAGGTCGGCATCCTTCAGTGGCCCCACAGCATCAGACCTTGGTGCTGCCTGAAAAGCGGAGGGGAGACCACGTTAAACACCCGTAAGGACTTCTCTGGGAGGATCTGCGGCAGAAGAGACCGCTCATCTCAAAGAATGGGGACCAAATGCACAAGGACTCTGCTGTTAAACAGCACCAGGCCAATACTATTCCTCCATGGAGACCTGGTGGGGTCTCAGCCTGCTGCTGGAAGCCAAGTGCCCACCTCCCAGGCCTAACACCCAAACACCGTCTGTTGCTGTCCCTGTTGGCAGCTGCTGCAGGACACATGCGCTGGCGGGAATGCCACGAGCCACCCTCGGGTCCCCGAAAAGCCACGCTGTGGGGCAAAACCTTCCTTGACTGACGTTAGCTCCCTCAGGGAGCGAGCAGGGAGAGAGCCGCTGCGCTGACGGGGCAAGCAATGCCTCTTTTTGGCATGGACGCTTTCCTGGCTGGTGTGATGGGGGAAGAGGGGGACGGCTGGACCCCCACGGCCTTTCCCTGACAGCCCCCCGAGCAAACACAAGCCGCCGCACGGCTAGATCCCCCCTTCCCCTCTTTCCAAGCCGGCACCTCCAGCCGTTTCTCCCCCCCAGCCCCAGCAGCTCCCACCCGCCCCACAGCAGCGCCGAAAACCAGACCCAGGAGCGGAGGGGACCGGCCGGGCCGGGGGACGAGGCTGGGGCCACCCCAGCCACCCCGGGGGCAGCGGAGGGGGGGGGGGGCCGGGGCCTGTCCCGGGCCCGCGGGGGCGGCCGGCCCCGGCGGGGCCCAGAGACCCGAGGGCGGCGGCGGGAGGTGAGCGGGGAGCGGCGCGTCCTCCCCCTGGCCCCCGCCCGCCCTCCCGCCCCACGGGCCCCGCGTCGCCGCAGCCCCCCGCCCCCGGCTCGGCCGGCCCCGCTCACCAGCCCCAGGGCGGCGGGCGGCACCAGGGCGGTGCTGAGCGTGTGCCAGGCGGCCGACAGCCCCGGGTCCGCCGGCGGCTCCATGCGGGCCGCGCCGCAGGAAGAGGCGGAGCGCGGCGGGACGTTGGGCAGGGCCGGGCCGGGGCGATGAGCGGGCCGGGGGCCGCGCTGCGGGGCTACAACGCGGAGCTGCGGGAGGGTGAGCGGGGCCGGGGCTGGCGGCGGGGCCGGGGCAGGGGCCGGGGCCGGGGCCGGGGCTGACGCTGACGGGTCGGTGCCGCGCAGGGCTGGCGGAGCTGCGCGCCCGGCGGGAGGAGCTGAGCGGGCGGATCCGGGAGGAGGAGGCGGAGCGGAGCCGGCTGCAGGGCCGGATCTGGGCGCTGACCGAGCGGCTGGCCCGCACCAGCGAGAGCCTGGCGCGGCACCTGGCCGCCCGCGGCGAGCTCGACAGGACCATCGCCGAGACCGAGGCGGCCTACGGCAAGGTACCCCCCGCCCAGGGCTCCCCGCCCAGGCCCCGCGTCCTGCCGCTGCCCGCGGCCGGGCCGGACGGAGCTCCCGGCACCGGCAGGCCCCCTCGGTGGGGAGGCTGGGGGTTGCCTTGGGTGCTGTGCTCTTTGAGGCCGGGGAAGCGAAGCCCGACGGGCCGAAGGGCACGGGCATCACCCCGCCTTCGGCTGCCCGGGGACCGCAGGCTGCTGCCCAGCGAGGCCCTTGCGCGGCTCCCCAGGGCTCGGCGGGCAGCGAGGCCAAGTGAGCCCCTCTCAAGGGGAGGTTGAGTTAAAGCGTATTGTCAAAATACATCAAGATGGCCCTTGGAATGGGCCCTAAAAAAGGACCTTCTCACAAACCATCATTTGGGGGGGGAAAAAGGAGGAAGCCAGAGAGAAGACATTGACCCAGAAGACCATGAATGCATGCAGGTAACAAGAAAACGATGACAGAGCTGTCAGCTTACGGGACACTCTTTTTGCTCAACTTTTCGTGTCATTTCTTCCATCTTTAATGGAACACTGCCATGATACTATCAAAAAGTAGAAATGTTGGACCGGTGAAGGGGTGGGAGGGAGGCAAACGGCACAAGAGCAGTTACCGTCACTTCAGTTACTGGGATGGCTCAATCCTTTCACCTGTCCCATATTTTTAAACTCTGCCAGGCAGGACTGCTTCGTCCTGCGCATGGGGCGACAGCTGAATTCACTTTTGAATTACACACTGATCAGCTTTTTTAAAAAATAAAAGGATCTTTCCAGCTCACTTTCAGATAAGCAATGATCTTCCCGCTATTGGTAACAAGGAGCTGTTTCAGGTGGAGAGCACCCCTTCCCCTTTTAGCTGCTGCCTACATTCTCCTTTCCCCATGTGATTTTTTTAATGTGGTCACTACTCTGCATCAGATCCTCTTCATCTCCCACATTCAGTACTTTCCAGTGACAGTTATTTTTCAGATGAGGCTGGAGCTGTTTTCTCAGCCTATTTCAAGACCTGATGGCTTGGGGCAAAAGGGGGAACTTGCATAAAAATTTAACAGCTTCAAAATTGTGTTGTAAAGCTACATGAACAAACAGCACCTTTTAAAAGAAACCTTCCCTGAGATACAAGTCACAATCCCCCAGCCTACAAATGAATTCATGTTTATTGAAGTTACAAGACAGTCACAGTAGGTAAAAAGCAGAGCTGGTTAAGAGAGGAAACGTGGACGTCCTGCGAACAGCAGAAACCAGTAACAAAGTTCCTTTCTTGTGGCTGTACGTCTCTTGTCTGTAATCACGCTCCTTGCCTTCCCCCAGCCCGTGACAGTCGCAGGACTCCACCTTCTTCCACGGACAAGACGGCAAGATCCCAACGTGTTCTACTGGTGTCTTGTCCTGCGGGACACTTACCTTCATCTCTTCTCTGACCACTGAGTGACTTTCACAAGTTCACAGGAACATAAATGATCTTTGGGACTACAACCCTACTACCACATTTTGTTACAGTGTCCACCATGTTAAAACTTCAAAATGGTGAGACGGACAGGCAGCAAGATCTCCTAAACCTGTTGTAGCCTTGTTTCCTAGTGCATAGTAAGTGGGAGTGTTAGATTATGTAGAATATAAGCTAAAAATAGAAGGAAATTGATAAAAGGAAAGATTTAGTCTGACTTAAAGTCATTGTAGAGTTGAGTTAGTCTTTAAGCAAGAAACCTAAAGTGTGCAGTTTTAACAGTGGAAGGCAGCTGAAACTGGGTCAGCTGAGCACAATTTAATACTGATCTAAAGCCCAGCTATCAACATCTCCCTTAATAACCAACTAAAGTTCACCCCACAGCCTGCATCAGGAAGTTCTCTGCCTTGTGCCCAAGACAGATAAATTTGTTAAGGTGTTTCATATTCAGAATATGGGCACGAACCAGAGAAATTTCTCCACAGATATTCCCACAGTGAGATAGGACGATACGTCACCAAGAATTAGATATTGTAAGGGCTGGAGAATCCCTCTCAGTGCAAGGTAGATCAGCTGAATTCGAAGGGAACTCATAAGAGAAACAGTTTATGTAAAAATAAGCTATTTTTATTTCTTTCTTTCCCAGATTCTGGAGAGTTCTCAGACATTGCTAGATGTCCTGAAGGGAGAAATTGGGAATGCTGGTAAAGCCAGTGAGCTGCAAAGCACTTCAAAAGAAAAAGAAAAACAAGCACATGGACAAAAGCATTCCTAAACTTGCTTTTCAACCTGGAAAGTCCTGTTGGTGTGGGACAGCTGCTGTTCTGGTACAGGGATGCCACATTTAATAAAAGTCTTTGTTTTGCAGAAGTAAATTTTCCTTTCAGATGCACTTTGGTATTAGTTAGAGATCTACTAAAGTTAATCCTCAACTGCTACAGATCAGAGTAGGCATCTACAAAAAAATACCCTTTATTTTGAGCACAGTGATACTGAAGCATATCCACAGAGGTGACTTACCAGCTAATGCTTGTGCCCTCAAAACAGCATTCACCTTTCTTTGCCAAGAACAAGCTAAGAGTTCATCTGGTACAGATAGGGATTAGAGTACAGAGCCGGGAAGTGTGAAGGCAGCGCTCAGCGACGTACAAATAACAGCTACAAGGTAGAGCAGGCAAACTGGAAGGAGTAGAGAAGCCAGCAGCACACCAGGCCACCACGTGCTCCTGTTGAGAAGCACGCTCTGCACTCTCGCACCTCCACTGAGCCTGTCCTAACCAGAGAAGTTGTAGGCACAGGGCTAATTCACTGAGAACAGCAGGCAGAGTACCAGAGCAGCTCTTCAGTTGGCTGAAGTCAGTGGAAGAAGCTGCAGGATATTGTTGGCTTTAGCATTCCTCATTGATCCACAGTAGAACAAAGTCAGGACTAGTTCAGACACCTTGTTCCTAACTTTAATTGCAAGCAGCTTTTGCTTCACCACCTGCAGGTTTTTTAAGTTGCAAATCTAGAGATAGAGCTGCCTTAAACTGGCCTGAGCTTTTTCACAGTGCAAGATGCTCACTGGGACTTTTTCTGCTAGAAAAGCTGTGCATAGCCTTCTCTTCAAACATAGTCCCTGACCTCCTTTGGCTGTTTGCACAGCTACTGGCTGTGGGCACTGCTCAGTGTTTAACTCCACATATCTGGTAACTTACTCATCCCTTAAATCTTGCAGTCACTAGCAGTCCTGCATTTTTCCTCATTCTACCCTGGTCTCAGCATCTTGTCCTGAAGTATGTCACTAATGGGAGAAGCCTCAGCACATGGGATTCACTGCTCTTTCCACGGTGTTGTGTCATGTCAAGACACAGATGCACTGCCAGCCACATACTGCTCCTGGGAGGTCACGCGGGGAGCAGATCTCGAGTTAGTTTGAAAAGGACAAGCCTCAGAAGTGCAAAGAGGTGGAAAGCGTTCCTTTGTGGCCCCTCCAGCCAACATCTAACAAACTGCTGAGTTTTTTGGGTTTGGTTTTGTTTTTGGTTTTTGCATTCTATTTCCAGAAATATTTAGGCACCCAGGGCAGAAGAGGAGAACAGCTAGAAGTAGGTATGTCCTAACGTTTAGTCCTGACTGTGGTTTTCAGCAGAACAACCTTCCTCCTGCTCCTACAATATTCACCAAAGCAAGTGCAAGGTATGGAGAGCATTTTCAGTTCATAGACCACTGTCGGCTTGACTAGACATTCATCATCTCTACATAACAGACACACCGATAAAAGTATCAAATTTCATCAAAGATACCAGCCTGTTCCTTTGGATAGAGCCACACACTGGGTACCACTCATTTCATGAAGCCCAAAGAGGCCGTATCTATTCCAACTGCATTTCTTTTAATCCCAGAAGTACAAATCACATTAGCAGCAGTGTTCTGTCTTTTCCAGAGTGCAATTTTGACCCTGAGTTTACAGTAGTAGAAAACATACATGGAAGAGTCTAGCAGATTCTTTTGCATATTGGCTGCATTAAACAATTACAATAGAACTATAAAAATCCTAGAAAAAAAAAAATCATATTCGTTGTTCAAGTTCTGCAGAATAAAGGAGTGAAATGGCCCTCCTGTGCTTTGCATGAGAGGAGCAGAGCAAGCATGGCTAGAAGGAAGCCTCCCCGCCAACCAAGACAGGTGAATCTTGGGCCTGGCCCCGTTAGATTCTTGAACAAAGCAACAAGAGGAACTGGCAAACTGAAGCACAATCAGCACAATTAGAGGCTGGACACCAGAGTCGCGTGTGGACAGATCAAAGCTATGGTCAATATTTGGGAATCTTCAAGAGGCTCAAGCCAGTCTGGACACTTCCTTACAGATCAGTGCAAAAATGATACCTAAAACTAAAGGCATTTATTCCACTTCCCATCCCTCACGCACTGCATTCAGTTTCCTTCACAAGAACGTAACTGGCACATCAGTACCACGACGGTTCAGTGAAACTAGACCCAGAAACATGCCAAGAACAAACCATGAACCTTCAATGGTTTTCTAAACTGACACCCAATCTAGCTGTCAAATCACAACCACTTCTGTGAATCCAGCTCACTGCCCAGATACTCCCAGTGCTCCAGCTCCAGAACCATTCTTTACTGAGGGCTCTGATGGGAGAAGTATTACAAAAGCCGTCTAGACCCCATACAGTGCCTGGATGGGCGGACTCAGACAAGCACTGAGAGAATCTACATCCATCCCAGGATTACAGATCTGTTCTTAAGATGCTTGCCTAATCAGCAGCTGATCTTGAACAAGGAATATGCAAGGCCACAGGTAGAATAAATCATACACCTTAAAAGTTCGGTCCCAGAATCCAGTGCAAATATTCTCTAAAGATGCCCAACAGCATCTAGTCCACCCTTGGCATCAGGATCCAACGAAAACTGTGGTGAGGGAGGGACCCAGAAGCTTATTTCCATGCTGCTTGCATGGACGTTTGGAAGGTGCACTGACACATTTTGTCCAGCAGCCGCTGCTGCAGGCTAGAAGATGAAGCGATCAAAAATACAGAGCAGGCTCGCTGCTGAAATCGGAGAGTCCGCCCTTCTCTGCTGGGGTGAGCTGTGGAGAAAGCAGAGTTGACATGGAGGTGTCATCAAATCCAAAGCAAATGAGTACCCACACCTTTGGTCGGTGAAGGCCGCACTGGCACCTTGCCTGGGCCTAACAAGCACATTTAATTCCCCCCTCCAAACATGCCCTGGAGTACAAAGTGTGCCAGCTGCCTTAAGTCTCCTTTACACATACAGGGAGAGCCACGTCTGCTAGTGGCAGTGGGACCTTGTGCTGATCCCTTTGTGAGCGGTGGCACACCTCCCTGGGCAGCGAACACGCACACAGGTGTTCAGTGGAAGGCACATCCTGTCCCATCCACTGTCCAGACCAACCCGAGCACCGAGATAAGAGCACAGCAGGACAAAGCCAAGACCTTCTTATTTAAAGTCTCACCATGACTTGGTTCCCATGGGAATCAGCTTCCTTTGGGAGGGGTCCCTCTGCAGCAGGCATCTCCTCATATTTCTGCTCCTGCCACTTGCTGAACTTCACGGAGTGCTTTGGGGTGTAGCTGGATAAATCTGCTGGAAGGACAAAGCTGACGTGAATATTTCTCACTGCCCCAAAAGGAAGCGGCATCAGGATCCTGGCAGGGACAGCATAGAAGCTGCCCATCTGCAGTTCCCTGTTCTGCTCGAAGCCCTGTCCCCACTAAGCCCCAATTCTGCTGTCAGAAGTCACCTCCACTAGCATTTCTACCTGTGTGGAGCCCCATGAGGGTCTGTAGGAAACGTGGACAGTGTCAGACAGCACCAGTAACCCCACAGTGCCAACACAGTGCCTCGCTCACCTGAGTTAGGTGTATTGGGATGCAAAGTGCTATTTGGGCGTGGAATGTAAAAGGTGCAAGACTTGTCCTCCTCTGTTTCAGAAGCACGTCCTTCCTCTTCCTCCTCCTCTTCTTCTGCCAGTGAGCTCTCTGACGGGTACTCAAACATAGTCTGCAAACTTGTCTCATTGAAAGAGATCTTCATCTAGACAACAGCAAAGGAGAATTATTAGAAAGCAGCACAAGAAGCCATTGACCCTAACATTTGCTCTGGCAAAGACCACCTCCTACCCCAGGGCTTCACCCTGGTTTAAAGGAGCCATTGCATATCCCCCCACCTTTCCCCACCTGCCTTGCCGAATCTCTTACCGCACTGAGACAAACCACAAAGGCAGATAGGCAAATAGATGGGATGGAGTCAGGAGGCTGAGAGGTTGAGAGTACCTCTGGCTCTTCACCCCGGCACACACTTTGCCATCATCTAACACTGTGATGCCCAGCAGCCAGGAGGAGCTGCCGACGTGTCCCTCAAGAGGGATCAGTGTTGCCAAGGAGGACAGGAGAGCATCCTCATGTTGGAAAGGCAACATTGCCAATGCCTGCCAACTCATTGGTGTACCCATGCTCTAGACAGTAGAAACACCAGTGATCAGGACTACATTTTTGCGAGGACATCCTGGCAAAAAGCTATTTAAGCTAGATAAAAACAAGGTTTAATACCAAAAGTGAGAAGATGGAAGCAGCTATAGGAGAGACGGTAACAGGTGGTAATAGAGAGGGAAAATACTGGACAAGTGGGAGATACTTAAAGGTTCTGTTTTGAAACCAGTTTTGTTTAGTATTCTCACTAGTGACCTTTGCACAATAACTGGGAGACTGAGAACGAAGATGACTCCAACGTGGGAGTTCATCAAAGGAAAAACAGAATTTTATGGCTCATTCAGAAAACTGGAGAGCAAGAACACTAGAAATGGGACAATATTTAAGATCAACCCTTGCTCTAAAAGAAGTTAATCACCTGTGAATAACTGAGAAAGAAAATTTTGGATTGGCTACAGGACTGTAATCGTCATTAGGATGCTGCTTAAATAAACCAGGAATAAAGCAAGGCATTTCCACTGGAAACAGGGACTGCCTGGCTCCATCCTCCCTGTAACACCCAGCAGGTAGTGGAAGGCAGCAATTGGACTCCCCCTTTCTCTCCTCCAGGCTGAACAAACCAGCTCCCTCAGCTTCTCCTCATATGCCATTTCCTCCAGCCTCAGGAGCACTTTGGTAGCCTCCGTGGGACTTGCTCCAGTTTCTGCATCTATCCAGGACACCCAGACACAGTAACTCCAGATGTCCTCTTCCAAGTTGAAAGGAAAAGCTGAGGGAAGGGGTTGTTCCCCTGCAGCCTTACATGTCCTAATCACTATCTACCATTCTGCTTAGAAGATCTGGTTACAAGTCACCTCAACAGGTGGAGAGGAGGTTCCGCCTGTTCACACTAGTAAAAATGAAGGTTGAGAAAAAGCATAACAGCTCTTTGTAAGTAAGTACACCAAGAAAATAAACACCAAGGAGCAGAGAAGAACTGCTGATGCCAGCATACAACAGACAAACAAGGAGGATAAGCTTGCCAGGAATAAATTTACGTCAAAAGTAGGAAGTATCTAGCCAATGCAGATCAAGGTTCAGGAGCAGCTGCCTAAGAGGGTGTTGTGATCCCTTTACTTCTAACTACAATTAAAATTGAGCTAATAGGGTTATGAACAGAATTAAAAGGACAGGGTGGCTTGTGACAGGCGGTAGGAGCCGGATGGTTCAGAAGATCTCTTCTGAAGCTGTGCAATAACTGGCAAGAAGAGAGTGCAGCACATTTGCCCCATGTGCCATATTTGCAGTTTTCCTCATATACAAAATACACCACAGCCTGAGAAATGGCATGTGGCCCCAAGCAGCTATCAAGCAACCACGCGTGCTGCCCAGATGCACGTATTTCTTGCAACAGCAGCTGCCACCTCTCTGTATCTCCTGCACACGGAGCGCCAGTGCAACGCTGCTGCTGCCAACGGGGTCTTCTGAAGCCAAACCTGCAACTGCACGGGGGGCCAGAGCCTGCAAACCAGCAGCGAGCGGGAGCCAGCCTGCTACTGCGTTATCCTGCGCTGCCCACAGACAGACATGCTGGAGCTATGTGGGTGATAAGGGTTTTCAAGGCAAAACAGTCAGCATTTCACTGCTGCTTTTCAGAAAAGCAAGGAGGGGAGCTTGAATCAAACCCAGGTAACAGAGCGAGTACCTAACGCCTCCTCTGCGATGCAAATACACACGATAGAGCTGTGTGCTACTCTGCCAGAGTCCGGGATGTACCTTGGACACAGGCTGGCTCCTTCCCATGCTCCCAGGAGAAGGCAGGATGGAAACAGCAGAGAGGGCAACCAGCTGCCTTTCTTCATTCCCTGCCCCAGCCCTGGCCAGAGCTGCTCTGACCTTCTCCAGGGGACACATGGGGAAAGGAATGATTATATTTCAGAGAAAAGGGGTTGGAATAAAATGGTCTTGAAGATCAGAGCATCCCAGTTGCTGTTCCCTGAATTTCTCACCCCTGCTGCTGACCTAGATGCTCCCTGATCCGAGCCAGGCAGCGAAGCGGGCAGCGACTGCTCACAATGTGGCGTCTGTACTGCGGGGATGAGCCACGCTGCCAGGCACGAAGGCCATGAGGGTGGAGGTGGCCAGGGCTCCTGGAAGCTCAGAAACTATCCCAGAACCAGACACTGCATGCAGGCTGCTTACCAGTGCTGGCAACTGTGCTGAAGGGCAAGAAGTACTTGGCGAAACACGGAAAATAAAGGGGACAGAAGAGATGTGCCTTGTTTTTAGAATGTAAGCTTGGGAGATGGAACTAAGTTTTCCTGGTTTTCTGCTATCAGGAGGAAATCTCTAAGAAAAATGACTGAGAGTCCAATTTGGACCAAAGCTGCGTGTAGTGCAAGAGGAGAAAACAGCCTCACCAGGGAGTAAAACCAAAGAGTAGAAAGCAGCAGAAATGACCAGGAGACACCCCCATGCAGTGCCCAGAGGCAACACGCCAACAGCCCAGCCTAAGCCCTGAACTAAAGCAGCTCCCACTTGCCCACAGCCAATTCAGTTCGGGCCACGCTTGCTCCCTGGAGCCGGGCTGGGTGTCCTGCAGAATGCTCTGCCACCAGAGTTTGTCGGGTACCTGCTGCAGAGAGGCCACAACGCTGTAGGAGGCAATGCCGAAGCTATTCGAAAGGAGCAAACATTAACCACAGCGGTGTCAGCCCCACGCGCCCAGGGCCCCAGCCTGGGGGAGAGCTCATAAGAAGATAATCTGCTGCTTCAGCAAGACCTCTGGTTAGGCCTGCACAGCCTACACAAAGGCTGACACCAGGCAGTCCTGCTTGGCATGAGTGCACCCTGGCGCAAGACACCACCACCCCCACCCCCACCCCCCCCCAAAAAAACATGCCGGCTTGCTCTGCGGTAGCATCCCACCCCCCTGCACCCGGTACGCTGCTACCAAGAAGTAGGAAGAGCCCTACGGCCACTCTGCAATAAAACACTCAAGACGCACCCAGGCAAAGCAAACACCAGAGGAACACCCGGGCACTGGCACAGGGTCGGAGCCCAGCAAACAGGCTCTGCATGAGCAGCCACCTCCCCCACACCTGCACACCCCCCCTGCCCATGCAGAGCAAGAGCCCCAAAAGCAGCCCCAAAACTCAAAACAATAAACCTGCTGTGGCATTGCCTGGGTTTGCCCTGCAAGCTCCCTTCCCCAGGCATGAGGTGGTTTCAGGGGAAGCACAAAGCTTCTCTGCTTGATCCAACAGAAGATGGAGGGCAACTTATTCAGGCAAAACTAGGAGATAATGGGTCAACACAGCTGCCTTGGGAAACCCTCTGAGCAGCTGATGAGCAGAACTGAGCACTGTGCGTAGGGAACACAGGCAGATTCAGTCCCAGAAACCATCTTAAAAGAAACATCAGGAGCCCAGTAATGGCACAAACAACAAGTTTGCACAGCCAGCAGCCCCTTGCCAGTCCATACAGACTTTTATGGAAACACAAAAGGAGACGGGTCATTTTCTTTAGAAGAAAAACGTATCCCAGAGGAGCCAAGCACACTGGAGCCCAGCCAGAGAACTCTGCTCATCGTGTCTCAGCAGTGGTTTCCCCGTTTCTGCCTCAGCAGCAGCTGCCAGTTGTGGAAAGGAAGACTTTTGTACCCTTCAGCTGTGGATGTTTGCTGGGATTTGTCACTATTTGCCCAGCTGAATGCTTCACCCAGAACTGTGTCACAAAACCAGGGCCCAACCCAAACCCATATATCTATATATTAATACTCTGCCCAGCAATCAGAGCCACACTGGGAAGAATAAGGCAGGCTTTTCAGGGAATATTGTGCTGTTCAGCCACCAGATTCTTGTTGCCATAAGAAAAAATTATTTATTTATTTATTTGCTAGGATTTGAACAGTAATGAGTAATAGAGTACCCAAGAAAGAGAAGCTAGGGTAAACATTGCCCAACAAGCATAAATCTGAGTGGTCATACAGGGCTAACTTAGGAAAAAAAAAAAGTCAACCTTGCTTCAGGGGATGCAGCCTGTCAGGACCCAGTCTGCACCCAGACCAACAACAAGAGAGCCCCCACAAACAGAGACATATTAGAAATAAAAATAACCAGTTTACAGAAACCAACCTGCGACATGAACAATGAAAGTCAGCAGACACCTTGCCTCCAAAAGCTGAGGTGGGAAGGTCTGCAAGACTCCACAGTTAATGAAAGAGCAAACACCTAATGGCTTCTCACAGACCAGGGATATCTCTGTAAGTCTCAGGAGCAAATCATGGGGTTAATCTGCACCCTCAACTCCAGAAGCAATCTCTTTAGTGTGGCTTTTCTCTTCTCCACCCATTATCACATTTGCCTCTTGGCAGATGTGGCAAAGCCAAAATGGTAAGGTGGGGTGTTTTACACCTTTTAAACAGGAACCTCTTTGGCAATCCAAATCCTCACCTTATAATAGTAAGAAAAAAAAATTGTTCTAGGCATTAAAAGAAAAAAAAAGAGGAAAAAAAAAATCAGCTTTTTACTATATTCCAGCAAGGACAGTCAGAGTCAGCATATTGATCCCCATCATAGCAGCCTACAATGGGACTGAAAACAACTGAGCCCATTTCCCCATCCCCGCAGGGTGCCTGTGAACAGAACAGCCGTCTCCCAAACCCCTGGCTCTTGCAGGAGGCTGCAAGGGGCACCGCTGCCGTCCCCGCTCACTGTGCGGAGGAGCCGGATGGGACAGCAAGTCATGAAGCACAAGCTGGAGTTCATTCCCGCCCCTGCTAACACCACACAGTACCTCCAGCACATCCAAACCCACCGCACTGCTGCTGCAGACCAGATCAGAGGGCAGTGGCTGCTGCGTGGCGACAAGGGGGACATAGCAATTTTTCAGTAATGTGGTTATGCTATCCAAGTACTTCCTGAGATCCAAACAGCTGAGTAGCACCAGGCATCAAGATTTGCTCTTTTCAGGTACTAATTCTCCTCTAATCCTCTCCCCCAAGCAATATAATCCTGAAGTGACAAAATTAGGGACTGCACTGACTCCCTAAGGACATGCATGGGCTGTCGAGGTGCTGCTGGGTGTGATTTAAAGCAGCTTTTCACACCTGGTCAATCAAATGCCTCCTCCCTTCTAGTCAACAGGAGCAGGAGGGTTTTGGCTGGTATCTGCAGGAAGGGTGGACAACAATTCAGCATGAATACAAAAGAGTGATTGATTGATATCTGAGAGAACAAGCATGAACAAAATCAGTGTTTTGAAGAACCTTGTGCTTCTGTGCACTCTTCCATTGAGCTTTGCTACATTTGCTGCTGCACTGGTTGTCTAAAGATTTGGTCAATGAGACAAAAGCACAAGACATCATACCAGATACCTGAAAACTGCAGCAGCAGACAGCTGGGAGTGCATCAGGAAGCCTGTTGACATAGCGCATCCCATAGAGTTTGCAAGAAATAGCCCCCCAAGCTGGGCAGGAAAGCTCCTCAAGCACCAAAACCCATTGGGTACGTTGGTGGAGGCTCTGCCCAGCAGAGCGCAGGATCCATGTGAAGAAGAGGGTCTCTTAACACACAAGGACCTTCCAGCTCCACACTGCCATGGGCTGAGAAGGAAGGTCCCTGCACAGACAAAGAACTGCTTGTGAGACTGGAAACAGAGGGTAGAAGCAGATAATTTATGGTGGACAAAGATCCCCAAAGGGTTTACCCTGGTCTTTCCATCTGAGCCAGTCTGACCATTCTGACAGATCAGCAGATTAGTAAAAGGAGGTGGAGGAGCAGTTCATAAACTGCACACCTCTGCGGGGACCTTCATTTTTTTCATTACAACCTGCAGTCAATGATCTAGACAACTCCCATGCAATGCAGTTTTCTCTCTGAAACTTTTAGATAAAGGATTTTTGGGAAAATGAGCCCTTTCATAGGAGTTAGCAATGAGCTTATCTACATGCCTGTACTTGTCCTGAAAACGTGGTCATTGTCAGCCCAAATTGTTGAGGAACTCCAGGCACAATCTCTATGTGTGGCAGCCTGGAATAGTACCCTGGGGGCTGCAGTAGCATCAGCATATTAACAAGGCATTTGCTATCATTCGGGAGAAGATAAGGAGCTTTTGTACCTTTAAAGCCTTTCCTTGACACAGGAAGAAAGTTTTTCCCTGACAAAGAGTTTTTCCCTGACAGGTACCCCTAGGAATGGAGGGGACTTGAGTCTTGGTTCCTATATCAGATTAACACTGTACTGCTATGGCTGAAGCAGTCTAAGTATGCCCAGAAAACTGCAGATGACACTTCACAAATGTACTTTTCTGTCATTCTGTACAAAAAGAATAGATTTGGGGCACAGGAGTTGGGTGCTCCACCATAGGCTCCCTCGATCATGCTTTTCCAAGAAGTGTTTCCTAACAGTAACACTGAGTTTTGCTCAACCATTAACTGCATCACAGAGTTAGTTACTGAATAGAGCTAGCAGCACTAAAGATTTACAGCAGTAGCATGTCAAGGAAGCACTGTGTTGCTGGCAAAGGAGAGGTTGCCTCCAGGATCGCATCCCAGCTCCCAAGCCACAAGGCAAAACAAGAAAGTCTCCATTTACAAGGCAACCCACAAAGCCAGCTCTGTGTAATCAATATGCTGAAGCACATGGTAGATAGGAGCAATGCATGGACATTCGAAATATTAAACTCCTTGTACAAGACATGGGGAAGTTTCAAATTCCTGATGAGAAGTGACAGGGTAGGGACAGTCCAGGAGAGCACTGCAGGGCAGGCAGCTTTGTTAACTCTTCCCTTGACTGTGTCGGACAAGAAGAGATTCCAGCGCCTGAACAACCACAGGGCAGTTGGAGTCCCAGTCTGACACTGTACAAAGCAGCTATTCACCCAAGGATCCCTTCATTCCTTCGCACATCTGCAGACAGAGGAGCCAGAGCCTTCCACAGTTTAACAAGCAATTCAAATATTACTTACTTGGCCCATAAGAATTGGGCAAATCTCCCTACACATACGAAACAGATCTCGTCTGAATACACAAAGAGAGCAAGCGTAAACAAGATACAATTAGTGTCAAGGCTTGGTATCTTCATAAACAACGCACAAAACTCCCAAAGAGCAGAGGATTCTGCTTTACAGGCAACTCTGAGCATACAATTTGTGGCTACAATGCGGTGCAGCGCTAGGAGATGCCACCCACAAACGTTTCTCCGCAACCAAGACTGACCAGAGCTGTCCAAACAAATACCTCGGTTTGGTGCAAATGAACAGTCTCCAGCTGGAATGGGACAGATGGAGCATCATTTCCCAGGAAATATGGGGAGGCTGGGAGCAGAATTACTTCCCGCCCTGGCAAGGAGCTCATTCTAGACTTCAGGACCAAAAGGCTTCAGTGATGTGAACAGTATGACAGAACTCTGCATGACAGAGTTCATGTCTCTCTTGCCCTTTTTCTGTACTACTAATATGCAAAAGATACTTCCTCGAAGAGAAGTGACTAAGTGCAGCAAGTTCACCACGAGGCGTACGGATATGCCCTCAGACCTGCATTTTCACTAGCTGCAAGCTATACAATTTCCCTAAGCACTAAGTGTTTTGCTCTCATAATGTCTGAGGTATTTTCTTCAGCTTGCCTATAGACCTTCAAATGCCTACAAAACAGCAGCTCCATCCTGCCAAGTTCCCAAGATCATCTGAAGGGCACTTCTCAGAAAACATCAGCACCAAGTTCCTTCAGTCCAGATTTTCCCAGGATGTTTGTGAAGTTTCTCTGTGTGATCCAGACGCTTCACGTGACTCTTCCTACACAAACTGACCAAACAGCAATATCACTACAGCTTCACGGCATACCCACGTCCCACTGCAGTCACTAGGAAGGGTCTGGGTTTGTAAATAGATTTTATATTGCCCAGGTTTCACTCGGGAGGGGAGTGAGCACAACCCCAGAGGTGAAGGAGATGCTGCTGCAGCAGCTCTTAGTGAGATGTCCTTTACTGCCACTGAACCTGGAAACTAAACATTTTAATTTTTCCTACCATTTCCCACACATAACACAGACAAGCAGGACTTCTGCCCTAGCCAGCCTGAGTGTGTACTTCCTCAGCTCTTAGGAACACCGTGAGCATTTACTGGAAAAAGCAGAGTGGGGAGGAAAACCCAAACCCAAGACAAGCTGAATACTTGAGATGGAGGGAAATTATAAGCCATCTCCAATCTGGTCCACCAATTAAGGAAACCGATTAAGATAGCGTTAATTGTAATCCGTGTGATCAGAACTCAGAGCACAAAGCACTCCAAATCTCCTCTCAAGCTCTGGGGCGGGCAGAGCCCTGGGCACGTCCTAACCAGCTTCAAAGGCAGGCTCGTCTCTTATTTGCGTAAGAGTTTCTATTTTAGCTCTTCTGTCCCGTCCCCTGCGCTGCCAACAGCGGCAGGCAAGCAGGGGACGGGAGGAAGAGAAGTGGGGAGAATCTGGGAGCAGCTCAGACTGTCGCTGCAGCACGAGGCAAAGCATGGGAGCGGCGAGGCCATGGAGAACCTCAGTCACAGAAAACTTCCCACTACGGAGATGAGATCAATATGACTCATCTGCTCTGCCAGGGGTTTAGTACAACAAAGTACCAGCACTTCAAGGAGCTGGCAAGCAGCAGGGAAACAAACAACAACCTACGTCCCCACCGATAGTCTCAGGTGCAGCTTGTGAGGTGGTTTAAAAAACTATAACCACAACAAGATCCTGATTTCTAGAGTCTTCAGCCATCAACATCATAGGCTAAAAATCAGCAGAATTAGAAAAGGGCAGGGAAATTGCACTATCTGGGGCAAACCCTGCTCACATCTGACAGCTAGTGGAAATCACCTTCGCAGGGGAGGGACCACACCTGATCATCCAAGACACGTATTTTCTGAGCTAAACTCGTCACTGCTGACCTCATCTACCAAAAATGCAATACATCCATGTTGGATACATACTACAGCCCCCCCTTAAAGGTGGCAGATGCATTTGCCCCAGCAGAGCACAGCCACGAGACAGAAAATAGAACAGGAACACGCAGCTCTCCAAGAGCTAAATAACACAAATCTTTGTCCTGACCCCTCCAAAACACACAGACGAATCTAAGTAATTTTTGCAGAGAGATTTTTGCTTCTACTACCAGGTTAATCTACTTGTGTTATGGTTAATTTACTTGTGTTATACATTGCAAAAAAATACTTCAGGCAGTCACTGGTATTTAGATTCCACACTGTGCAGACTTGCTCCAAACAGGTCTGGGCAACAGTTGGAAGTGTTCATCCCTGCCAACATCTCAAGCCTACACCTGGTTCTCACAGGAGACCATCTCCAGCAGAACTGAACAGATAGAAAGCTACAGAGCAAGAAGTT
The DNA here is from genome assembly GCF_035582795.1 of Mycteria americana. Lineage (NCBI taxonomy): Eukaryota > Metazoa > Chordata > Aves > Ciconiiformes > Ciconiidae > Mycteria > Mycteria americana. The sequence continues at coordinate 3,053,800 of NC_134381.1, read as the reverse complement.
CAGCAGGTTAGACCAACAAAGCTGCTGCCCAATCCTGCCCATGATGAAAAGCTGAGGGTTGTTTAGAATAATTCTTTAACAGACATTTAAGTGGGCATTTGGAAGCCATATTCAGACATTACACAGCTCAAAACATTCGAAAATGGACCGTGCTAAAGTCCAGGTAAGCTGGAACTTTTTGAAGTTCAGCTGAAACTGAACATCTCTGAAGATAATTTTGCAAAGAAGCAGGAAAGCATTAGACTCCAACTGTTTGCATCCCGCCAACCTTGTTCTTGTAAGCCCTGTTCACAGTAGGCTGCAGTTCACCTTCCAGCACTCGGCAAACTGCCAGTTGTGACAAGCAAAAAACATTAAAACCATCAACAGTCTGCTATCTGTTGGCTCTCAAGTCCTGTTATTTACAGGACTTTGGGTGGCCTGGCCAGAAGTCACCTCTCCTGCAGGATCCCCAAGAGGACCAGGTCCTGGAGAGAACAAACATATTGTGACTTGGGATGAACTGCAGGAGTGACGAGACACAAGGAAGGAGCACAGTCGGGGCAAACTCTGTACATGCAGGACCTTCACAGCAGAGTCCAGCCTCCAACAAGATGAGAACATGGAGTCTTAAAGGCAGACGACTACTTCTCAGGACCCCAGCTGGTTCGGCCGTTCGCAGTCCTTTCCAATCACTTGCTCCAACATGCCAGTCACATGTTTTACAGAAACCTAGATTTCTATCTTGCTGACAACTTTATTGTACGTTATTCTGGCAGGTAACCAAACCAAGACTGATTCTTGCCAGCTCAGTCGAACTAGATTTTATCCTCTGAGATCCCAAAGATCCACATCCTGCAGCAAAGCCTCCCCTTCCTCCTGGGGCTGCTGTCAGGCTGAAGTGTCTTTACTTCTTCTGTAATAACAGAGCATGAAGACGAGCACTGAACAGAGGTCACCAACAGTGCTCTGCATCCTCTCCCCCACTCCCTGTTTAGACCAAAGGTCAGTAGGTCTCCTTCCACTCCGGCGCACGTATCCTGTCCTCGCCATCAGAGATGACAGCTCACCAGCCTCTTCCAGCAGCTGCCCAGCACTCCGCTTGAAACCAGCACAAAGCTGCAAACGTTCACTTAGTTTTCAAACTGAAGTCACACCCCCATGGCTTTATCTGAACTAACTGTGATAGCGCTTGGAGAGGTCTCAAAGCAGCCAGAGTAGATGAGCCGTCCTGAAGGGAATCTTAGCACCTGCAGGAGGACAAGAGCTCAAACGCCCTGCCCACACAGGCAGCCCGGTGCCCAGGATGAGCACAGCTGGGGCTCTGCCCTCCACCTGCGGATCTTGATCGTGTCCCATCATACACAACACCACATTCACCTTCACAGCCACGGGTGAACGACGACTGTCCCACCCCAGCAGCTCTAGTTGCACAAGAGAGCTGGGAACCCATTTTTTATTCTGACACAGGAACAGCATTTCTCTCTCTCCCTCATCACCTCAAGATCCAGCTCCAACCCCAAAACGAACAGCTGTTTCACATATTTGAAATGTCTGGAAGGAGCAATAAAGCTATTTTTCCCAAAAGGCCTTGAACACCAGCAGCATCTCTCAGGCCACAGCAAAGTCACAAGTCCTGCAGCCACCAGCAGCCGTGCAGTCAAGAGCAGGGGCTGGAGCTCTCTCCATGCAGACCAGAGCAGCGCTGGAACCCACTCCCACCCTGTCCCAGCCACCTTCCCACTCCAAAAAGCCATGGAAGAACGGACCAGAGGACATGGACTGCGTCAGCTACATTTCGCTGCCATCTCTACCATAGTCAGGCAATGAGCGGCCAGACAAGAGGTCAGAAAAGGGAAGCCGAATTTCCACATTTGAAGAAAAACACAGTTTGCATCTCATAGAACATGCAGTCTAACTGCCGCGACCATCCCTCTCCCTCCTAATAAATCACTAGCCCTGACTGTAAGGACAGACACCCGCTGATCCACAGGAGCACAACATTTCCAGGCTGTGCTAGACCTGCTGTTTGTCTCGCCCAGATTCCTGCTGGGCATCAGCAAGTGGATGAAGTTTTCCAAGTCATCACTAAACACCACTTTCTTGAGCCTGGAGCACCCTTAAAGACTTCTCAGCAAATCCAATGCAAGGTTTGGAAAGGAAGATGCTCAGCAAGAGGTGGGCTCATCCAGCAGGTCTGCCTGGAGAGAATCACCCCAGAAGACCTGGGTGGCTGCTCACTGAAATCAGCATCAGATTTGATTTTGATGCCCCCAAAAGAGAAAGGGACATTGGTTTTACTAAAGAATTGCAGCTTCCAGCTCACAGGAAATGTCTGCTTCTGCCCAATTCAGGCCAAAATCAAGTTTCTGAAACCCCCGACATATCTACAAATCAGAACCCTTGTTTTTGGCCAGTTGCCTTGGCGACACACAGCAATCTCTTGGGAAGAAACCAAGGAATGCATCCTAATACTAGCTCCTTCCTTTTCAGGCATCAACACTCAGCCTTATTACCCAGAGTTAAAGCCACAAACATCCTCTAGGTTAAGAGTAAACAGAAATCTTTCCATTTGCTACAGCATCAGCATCTTCTAAACCCTGGCTACAAAGTCCAGCTCCATGCTTGCCACCCCTAGCAGGAAGGGAACTGAAAGAAAACGACTACATTGCCACATTTAATTTTACCCAGAAACTTGTGTCTCTACTACTTCTCCTTAAGCTGGATCTAATTTTCCGAAGGGTCCCCATTTGTTTCAGCCTCCTGAGCTCCTCAATGTAACAGGCAGTTCCTCCTTCGCCTTTTAATATCTCTCTTCTCAGAAACTAAATCTTTATGCAAGTTCTCATGCAGGACACCCCCCACGTACAATTCTTAGCGAACGCCGTTACAGTTGTATATGCATCTTGCAGTATTTAGCATACTTCGTCTTCAGAGTACCTGCAGAGTGGGATAATTAATGCTATTAAACTGATAAGAACATAGATGGAGAAGCTACACGACCTGCCCAACGTCACACAAATCCAACGCTGAACAGACAAAACAGTTGTTAACCAATTTCAAAGAATCGTATGATATTTTAGATTGGGAAGGGACCTCTGGAGGTCTCTAGCCCAAACTCCTGCTCCAAGCAGGTCTGACCTGATCAGTTGCTCAAGGCCCTCCCCAGGCAAGTTTCAAATCGCTCCAAGGATGGAAATGCCAGTACTTCTCTGGGTTCCTGTTCCAGTGTTTGACCAACCTTAAACAATTCAGTCGCTGCACTAGCCTTGCCCTCATCTCCCTTCCTCCTTTTTGGCGGCTTCCACTGCACGCCATTTAATTGGTTTTGCTTACTTGAGGCTTTATTCTTTTACCAGCAAGGCTGCTGCCCCAACAGCACCACCCTGCAGAGAAATCAGCTCCTCTGGCTGCAGCAGAAGCCAGGCTTAGCCAAGAGTGCCTGTCCCGCGAGGTTTCCTCTGTATTTTCTGCTCCATCCTAAGAGTACCCATAACTGTAACGTGTTGTCTTGATATTTTCACCATTTATACCACACACTTAATTTGGTGTAAATCTAATTAATACCCCAAACTGAACTGAGCAGAGCCAAGAAAACAGCTGGAATGAGTGCAAGCCAGCAGGTATTTAAGCAGCAGAACAATTCCAGTCTGATCAAGCATTTCCCTGGAGGAGGACAAGGGAAAACTGCAGGAGCACTGAGCAAGAATCAACACTCCTGCTTATTTGCTTGTTCTGGATCTCATGGCACTCATGCTCCAGGTCTGCTACCTGCAGACTGCATGCTCTCATTAAGGAATTTAACAACGTTAAGCCACGAGAAACAGCACTCCCTGCCTCCCTTCTAAATGAGACGCACCCTATTCAAAGGATTTCCTCAAATTATAATGCTCAGTGCCTCAGGCACTCATGTGGATTCAGTCCATCAAATATTTAGTCGAATTTAGGTAACGGAACGTCAAACAACTCTTCCCACTATGGAAAAACACGTCACGTCGCAGACGTAGAAATCGGGATTTGTCACCTCGGCGTACTGCTTTCAGAGCCGAACAATTCACGCTTACTCCTCCCGTGCAGCAAAATAACCCGCTTGTTCAGCATGACTGTGTCTTGATCACATCCAGATGCATTTCACCAAGTCATTCAAAGATTAATTCTCAATGTAAGGCTCACAAGGTTCTAAGTTAGATTCCAAGCAGTAAGAAAACCTGGCATTCGCTCCAAAGACACGTGAAGCAATCGACATCTCGCGGATCTTCAGAGATGCAGCTGCACATCCAGAACGAGCAGCCAGGTGGTATAATCCTATCAAGGGGAGTTAAACTGTTGCTGATCTCTTTCTGCGTAATAGAGACCTAATTCTTGAGCCTCTATCAATAGATCACTAATGCGGGAAGACGTCAACGCCACGGTGCCCACCGTACTGTGTCACAAGCTGGGCAGTGACCACGGGGAGCTCAACATGTCCAACACCCACCAGACACAGCGAGCAGAGCTAGAGAGGGGCAAGTCCACAGCCATTCAAACCATGCGACTCACCTCGATTTTCTAAATACCTGAAATATTTTACTCTCCGTTATCAGACCTCCAAGAATTGACTGTGGGACAGGCCCTGCAGTTATCACAGGCCATATCCCACCCTCATCTACTTGATGGAACAGTACCCAGTGTCCCCTCCCTGAGGGCAAGCCTCTGGCTCTCAAAAGGACCAGAAAAACACTGCCCACCTTCCCACCCGGTGCCTCATGGAAAGACAAGCCAAAAGTAGTACCGAGCTACTTTCAGCCTGGCTGTTCAGCGCAGAGGCGCCCCAGGCAGTTACCTTCTTGCGGCGCGAGCCCGTCTTGCTCATGCAGGACCTCTCCAGGGACAGGTAACCCCCAATCACTTCGATCTCGTCCACCGAGGGGTAGCGCTTTTTATGGGACATCCCTGCTTGGGGCCCATCAGTGTTCTCCACGGCTTTGCCTTTTCCTTTGCTCTCCTCCTCCTCCTCCTCCTCTTCCTCCCGCTGCAGCCTTCCGCTGGCATCAGTGAGAGTGTGCAGCCCTGCGGCAACGGGCTTCCTTTTGGGCACGACAGTGAAGGTGCTGCCTCCCCGCTGGTGGGGGGCAGAGTGTGGTCTGTAGAGGGGCACGGAGGAAAACTCCATCTCCAGGTCAGGGCCAGCTCCTCCAGGCTGATCGGCCAAGCTCCCGGTCCTCGCAGTCGAGCCGGCCCTGGGAGAAAGCTCCCCGCTGTCTGGCTCCACAATGTCATCAATGTAAGTCACAGGTACCAACGGATCCAGAGACGCCGGTGGGGAAGTGACAGGCTCTTCCTGCTCCCGGACGGATGCCCTCAGGGGCTCCTTCAGTGCCTTCTCCTCCAAGGACAGTGGTGGTGGCCCCGGCCTGGCACTCTGGGCCGGCGGCAGAGCCAGGCTGGCCTCGCGGCGGGGCACGAAGAGGAAGGAGTTGCGTGAATTCAGGCGCAGCTTGGCCAGGGCCTGGGCCTGCAGGTCGTGGGCTGGGATGGCAGCCAAGTCAGGCTTGGGGGCCGGGTGGATTTCAAAGGAGCCCCCGGCCCGGGGGGCAGAGGCGGAGAGCGGCTGGGTGGAGCCGGTGGCACTGGGGGCCAGACTGGCACTGGGCAGGGGCGACACCTCCGCTTCGGCCTCCTCCGGCTTTGGCCTCCTGGCGTTGGCTCTGGCATGGGAAGTGCTGGCGGATGGCACTGGCGGCCCCTTGGGCAGCACGGGTCGGCCAGCGGGGACAACGCCGGGCTCGGGGATGCGGCTGCCGGGGGGCAGGCCCCGGGGGGTGACGGTGAAGGAGTTGGAGCCGATCTTGTGGAGAAAGCAGTTGGCCTGGGGGGCTGCAGCCTTGGGGGCGGCTGGGACCGTCGGGGGGGCTGCGGCCCGGGGGGCAGCCGGGGCTGCCTGGGGGGCTGTGGGCGCGGGGGTGACAGCCCGGGGGAGAGCCGGGGCTGGCTGCGGGGCCGCGGGCTGAGGCGGGGCAGCCCGGGGGGGAGCCGGCTGCAGGGCAGCAGGCTGGGGGGCGGCCGGCACCGCCGGGGGGGTGGCAGCCCGGGGGGGAGCCGGCAGCGGCTGGGGGGCGGCCGGCACCGCCTGCGGAGATCCCGGTCCCGCCTTTGGGGCCGAGGCCCGGGGGGAGCCGGGTACCACCTGCGGAGGGGCCGGCCCGGCCCGGGGGGAGCCGGGCACCGTCGGCGGAGGAGCAGCCGGCCCGGCCCGGGGGGAGCCGGGCACCGTCGGCGGAGGAGCAGCCGCCCCGCCTGGCACGGCGCCGGGCCCGGTCAGCGCCTCCCCGCCGCGGCGTCGGCGGCCCCGCGGCCGCTGCCCGAACTTCTCCAGGAGGCGGCTGACAGTGCCCGGCTCGGCCGCCTCAGGCGGCTCCGGCGGCTCGGCCGCCTCGTAGATGACGACCTGGTCAGCGCGGATCTCGGCGAGGGCGGCGCCCCGGCGGGCCAGCAGCTCCCGCAGCGGGTCGGGGCGCCGCGGCGGGGAGGAGGCGGCGGCGGCGGCCGGGTCCCGGCGGCGGCCGGGCAGCGCGTCCCCCTCGGCGAAGCAGGCGGCGGCGTCGGGCTGGGACTCGATGATGAGGATGTTGTCGGCGCGGATGGTGCGGATGCCGGGCACGGCGCTGTACAGCTCCAGCAGCTGCTGCAGTGGCCGCGCCGCCCCGGGGCCGTGCCCGGGCAGCCCCTGCCGCAGCCGCCGCCGCTCGCTCTCCAGCCGCATGAAGGGGTTCTCGCGGAGCGGGCCCAGGCTCTCCGCCACCACCAGCCGCTCCCCCGCCGGGGGCTCCGGCTCGCCGCCGGCCGCCCCGGCCAGCTTGGCCCGCTTCCGCTCCAGGATCTCCCGCTTCCAGGCGGGCTGCGCCCGCGGCCCGGCCCCGAGCGGCGGCTCCGCGCTGCTCATGGCGGCGGCTCCGGGCACACTGCGCTGCCGAGCCGCCGCCGCCTCCGCCCGCCGCACCTGAGCAGGCCCCGCCGCCCGCCGCGGCACCGCCCCCGGGCCGCCCTCCGCGGGGCGGCCCCGGGCGGGGCGGGCCGCCATGACAGGGCCCGCGGCCGGGGGCGGCCCGCCGCTCCCAGGCGGCTCCCTGAGGCGCGGGCCCGGGCCCGGGCCGGGCCCGGGCGCCCGCTCCGCTCCGCTCCGCTCCGCTCCCCTCCCCTCCCCTCCCCTTCCCTCCCCTCCCCGGCAGCTTTGGGGCCGGTGTCAAAGAGCTCCGCCCGTGCGGGGCTGCGGCAGGCGCTGTGCGGCGGGGAGAGCCCCTCGGGGGCCGCCGGGAAGCAGCTGGGCTTTGGTGCGGGCCTGGAGGGGAAGGGAACATGGCGGGCCCTGTCGCCGGGGCTGGAGGCCCGCCGGGGTCCCTGCTGCCCACATCGCCCTCCCCTCGCACACGCGAGCCCCCAGGCACTGGGGGGCATGGCTGGGGACAGGCCCTGCGGGGTCTCCGGCCTGCCAGGAGCCGCGGTGACCGACCCTACCCAAAACACCCGAGTCTGCTCTTTCCTCCCCGCCGATTTAGCATCCTGGACTGGCCTGCGTGGTGCCAGCCGAGGAGAACAGGAGCGAGAAACGCCTTTCGGGGTCACCCCACCATCAGCTCAGCCACAGTCTGAGGAAGAGCAGGCGTCTGGGCATGAACGGGCATGGCGGGCAAGGAGTGAGCCATTGGCACTGGAGGAGCGTCTTATCAGCCATCAGAAGAGCATTTTAGGGAGAGCTCTGGAGGAGACAAGTGGGGGTTTCCATGGCACACAGCAGCAGAGCGGGAAAGCGTTTTTCCCACCGGCTTCACTCTTTAGCAATGGCTGCTTATTGGGCACAAAAGCGTGGGGAAAAGTGCCGCCCCGGCGTTATTTCCAGGCAGTCTGTTATCAACCGCCAGCAGGTTTCTTTGGGAAGTCTGTGCAATCAGGAAACAAGCTCAGGACTTCCCACAGCTCTGATAACGCTGTGTGCCAAAATCCTCAGCCCGGGAGGTGTGGGGGACACGGCACGCCGTGACGTAAATAACCTTTGGCCAGAACTTGCCACGGTCCCAGCCTGCCGGGGAGCTGCGGAGCCGTACCCTGGTGTGCCGGGCTGCTTCGACATGAACGACTTCACCCCGCTCCAGCCGGGCTGCTGAAAACACAGGTGTATTTACAGGAAGGAGCACCGTATCCTGCTGATAAGGCTCTTACCTTTGCACTCCCATGCCAGAACAGAGCAATTGCACCTTCTTCAAATGATACCTGGAAACGATACTACTAAAAATAGTATTTTGTTGCCCGCGTGCCGGGAGCTGTGCGATGCCCAGCAGTGCTGTGTGCCCCGAGGAGCTGCTCTGCTGCGAGCCGGCAAACCAGAGCTAAATGGAAGGAGGCAGCTCTTTTGTGATTCAGCTTAAATAACCCAAGGGTGATTTAAGGCTTACACATGACCTGCTGTACCCAGCTAAAGCACAGGTCCACAATGCACCGTCCCATATCCTGGCCCTCGCCAGGACCCACAGCGGGTGCCCAGGGTTGAGGATAAAGACCGGGCAAGCGGGTAGTGACATTTCCCCGCCTCTGGTGACTCATGGCTCAGGCACGTAGAGAGCCAACAATGTGGCTTTGTACTCGGGAGATCTCAATGGATTTCTCTTTCGTGGTCTTGTCTGGTTGGCTTTTGAGCCTGTGTAAAGCCCATAAATCCTGAAATAATGAATCCCACAGTTATCTGCACCTGGTGCAAAGAAAACGCCTCCCTTTGTGGGGATTGAACCTGACATCTGCTAGTTTCGCTGCATGCCCGCCTGCTTTTATAACAAAAAAAATAAATCCAGCCATTATTCATCTCCTCCCCTGCCAGTCAAGATCTGAGAGCCTCCTATCCTTTCTGTCAACTGTTTCTTTCCTAGGCTGAGTCAGTGAAACAGCACTAAGGACTGGACAGTGAAACTTGGCTGGCAAGTGAGTGCTTTGGAGGTAATCCCCGGCGTCGCTGTACGTACACCCACGGCTAACTCGAGTACTGCCTGAGTGCTGTTATTAAGAGGCTCCTGTGAATCCCGCTCAGCTCTCATACTTTGGCACAAAAACTAATGCTCGATTACAAAACCCAGGTGTGATGATGGCAGGGGACAGGACGTGGAGTGGTGATGGCAGAGTGCCACCGTGTAACACAGGCGTGAGTTCCCGGTGTCCTGGCAGTGTGGCTCGGCAGCAGCGCCAGGGCGCAGCTGATGTGGCTGCGGAGCCAGCAATGGGATGCAGCGTGTATGACCCATCAGTACCAGACGTGGCACACACCACTTACAGAGGAGGTAGGGCTGGCAATGGTAGGATCTGTGGGGACAACCCCAAGTACAGGCAGGTGACAAGGGAGCAAGGAAAGAGCAGGGCCCAGCAGGACTCAGAGAGACATGTGAACTCACCTGAAACCCCCGCAAGACATCTCAGTTCCTCACCCTTTTACAGGGCAGAGTGAAACTCCACCTGCACAGCTCCTGCTCTGGGCTCGTCTCCATCACACCACCATATGTAACAGAGCATGAAGGGAGAGGGAAGAAGGCGACAGGTAAAAATAATCCATTGTAACTGGGCTTCTGCAACAAATTTGACTTTGTACCCTACGACACTGATTTAAAAACAGGACAGTGCCGGCACGGAATGGTTCTGGGATAAAGAATAAAGACCGTCTTTCTGGCCACCAGGTCCTTGGGGCACCAATGACTCCATGAAGGCCTCGGGGAGAACAGTGGCCAGGTCTCTGGCCAGAAGCTGTCTGCGCAAGTGGTGGTAAGGGGTTAAAAGTGATTGCGGTCATCTGTCACGCTGCTGAGATGGATACTGCACGTCCCACCCCACTGTGGTGGCACATGGAGAAGAATGTCTCCAAACGGGGAGGATGCAGAAATGAAGGCTGAGAGATCCCAGCGCTGAAGAAAAATGCCTTCAATGAGAGAGTTGTCCAGCCTGTTTTGCTCTGCCTCTGTGCTCAGAGGGGCTGCAGTTACCACATTTAACAGAAGATGCAGGCGACTGTGACTGTCAGCATTGGAGCTAAAGGGGAAAATTGCAGCTGGGAGTTCAAGCCAAACCTGCTCACTTTGGAAATTAAGTCAAAGAGACCTGCGACAAAGAAAGCGGCTTATGGGAATTCAGTGCCTTCTGCCCTCCTGGGGGTGTGCTTTATTTTGGAGCTGGTCTGTTTTCCCCAGAGGGGTTATCAGGCCTTTAGCCTCCCTTGAATTTCTCCAGGGCTCTGTTTCTCAGTGTGCAGGATGGTGCTCAGAGATTGGCCTTCCTCCCAGGGAAAGGTGTAATGCTTAATGCTCTGTAAGTTCCTTAGCGATCCCGTCCATACTCGCTAAGCTGCAGATAGTGCTGGAACTGTGAATCACCCCATACTATCCCCACCACTGGATTTGCCTCCTCACATGGTCCCTTGTTTAAAGCATCAGGAGTTTTTACCTTTCTCCCCTTTCAACTGCCCTGTGCCATGCTGGTTCCCGGGGCATGGCACTCATCCAGGCCTCTCGCACCTATGGAGCTCTGCTCAAGTTTTCAGCATTTCCCTGGCTGCTGCCATTCGGAGATGCCCAGTGCCTGTATCTCCCTCGCCTCCCAGCACAGCAAAGCATCTGCCAAGTGGCATTTCCTGGGTCTATAAACTCAGCCAGAAAACAACAACAAAAAAACCGAGAGAAAACCTGCTTTCCCAGAAATGTCTCTTTTTATTAAATCACATCTTAAAACCTAGAAACATTCATGTATTTGAAACCTGGTTATCATACACGAAGCAGCAGATGGTCTCAGAGAAACAGGTTAACGGAGGCAGCAGAGATGGCAGATGTCTCCTGCGTCACGGCCAGGTTTGCCCCACACCTGGGCAGTGGGCAGCCGGCCAGAAGCTGCCTCGAAAACCAGGGAGAGTGCTTTGGAGTAACTTTCTTCTGACTTTTCCAAGGAGCCAGCCTGCTAGTCCAGGGCCCACTGAGCACTCAGCAGTTACAATCTTTGTTTTCAAAACTCTCCATTAACTTTAAGACAGTTTTGGCCCCAAACCAGCATGTCTCGGGTTGAACTCTCTAACCCAGAGGCTCTCTTGGGGCCAACGGTTCAAGCTCCTTATGCATCTGTTCTGCCTTCAGCTTCCCACTGAGATGGGATGAGTGGAAGAGGGATCCGACTGCTCAGACACACCGCAGACCCAGCCTCGCCTGAGCAGCGCAGAGCAGCACAGAGGGATGCAGCAACGTCACCCCGCACTTGAGTTTGATTTTGAAAGGAGCAGGATGCTGTCAACTCACTCTGAACTCAGCTGAGAGTAAAGGCAGAATCAGACCACGGAGTGGTTTATCTTTTGTCATCGTTCGTCAAAACGGTTGATTACTATTCACACTTGGGTGGTTTGGGGTTTTTTCCCCCATTATTTTGACAACTATGCTTCTTTCTTTCTTTGTCTCATTTGGATCAAAGTAACATGCTCCAGTATCTCCAAGTTTAGGAGCATTACCGGATATAACCTATCTGTCTCCACATTACCAGATCCATTTCCAAAGCCTGCACCGTTACCTTTTCCACTTGTTACTCACATGTTTGGTTTTCTTTTCAGAAAACCGATGATGCCTGCCTCACTAGCGGCTCTGCAGCAGCAAAGGGAGGGCTCGCAGCTGAGCAAAGCAGCTGGAAATGAAAACTGGTGCCTAAACTCAGAGGAGAAACAGTAAAGACCCTAAAAGCTCATTGACTCCCAGCCCTGTGAGACCTTGGTTTTTGCTGCGGCTGTTGCTTTATATCACAACTGAAGTCACCCCAGTTCCAGGAAAAGAGTTGTTAAAGAACAACAGGAAACACACAGCAGAAAAACTACAGCCCCTTCTTGCTCATTCAGGTACGACTCCAGCCTGATTTCCTGGGATGGGGAACACCAAACTCAGTTTCTTCAGTCATCCCTGTCTTAACACCTAGCAAAATAATGTCTCATGTAGCACGGGGGGTATAGCAAGCGCAGGGGAGCAGGATCCATACTCAAAGGGCCTTGCTTGGCTGTACTTATTTGCGATGTTTTTAGGGCATTCCAAATGTAAGGGCAAAGATACCTTGAATTCCCAGCTCTGCACCAGCTCCAAGTAAACAGGACCTCATAGTGGGGACTATATCGCTACGACTGAGTTTTAGCACTAAAAAAAATTAATTAAAAATCTAATAACCCCACACTTTCTACTGAAGCTTTTTGAATACCACTGACGTGCATCTGTGCTGGTCCTGAGCCAGAGGCCAGGGTGACCATGGCAGTGACCAGTCCCTGGCCGGCTGCCGCAGCCTCCTCAGCACCCCTGCAGTTCAGTCTCCCCAGGTAAGAAATGTTCCCCAAGTACAACTCAACATATCCCCTGCACAACCACGGGAGGAAAATGCCACTCAAACACACAGAAAGCCCACGGACACCAGGCGCAGGGCAGGGGCTGTGCCCGTAGGTTATTGCTGTACGTACTCGGTGAATCGCAGGAGGGGCCACCCCCTGACACGGGATGAGAGCTTGGCTCCATCGGCTGCTTGAGGGTCTCTGCGAATACGGTCGCTTTGCTCAAGGCTTAGCAATGCAGGTGGAGAGGCTCCTCTTGCTAAAGGTTTACAGGGCCATTACTGCTGTGATTAATCACCAGTTCATTTGGATGCCGAGATAAGGAAAAAAGACTGGAGTGCCCAGTTAACTAACTAAATATAGCCTGCCTCCCCCTCCCCCCTGTCGTAGTGTAGGACAACCCTAGGTGGGTCTTAATCTGTCCTTACCTATGTCAATTTTAAGGATACTCTAAAAGCAATACAATAATGTGAAAATTAGGTTGTATTAGTTCTTTAAAATTTATTAAACATTTATGGAAAAATGCAATTTAGCTTCCCTTCAGATGGATTCTTTACATTTAATGTCCACAATGTTTATTCCTTCCAGTCTTTAAAGTTTTCACACTGATTGGCAGTATGTTGGGCTGAATTTATTTCTGAATCAATGCAGCTACTGGTTCCTATCACTCTTCAGTAGCTCATGCACAACCTTGGCAAGAAGTTCTGCACTGGCATTTTAGACAGAGACAGCAAACTCTGGTATCTTACTATTAATTCTGCCGATTACACAGCAGGATTACTTGGGAGTAACAATGATCACAGCCAGGTTCATGGTCATTAAACTATCCATTTACTCACTCAGCTCGAGTATACGGTATTATTAGCAGGCTGACTTGTCAAGACCATAACAGTCTCCAGTTGACTTTGGCTTGTGTTTCCACAACCAAGAATTAAAAAACACTCCCACAGAAGATGCAGAAAGCCATGGATACTCTGTGACCAGTGGGACAAAATACAGGATCACAAACAACTTTTTACAGATGGTGTGGAAAATGATATTGCCGCTTGATATCCCTTGGGAGGACATCTGCGTGGCATCCTTCAGGAAGGCCTGTCTGTATCATCAGCTCCAGGGAATGTCACGGCAAAGCCCAGAGTACAGAGCAATTCAGCTTAACGTGTACCTGCATATCTGTGTCCTGATACTGGCAGTGCGGCCTGATCGCTCGAGGAAGGATGACACAACCCAGCACATCCTCTGATGCATGGTTCCGGCAACACATGCCAATTGCCAAGGGCCCTGGAAAGATTTTTTTAATCATACAGTAACATACCTTATCCTGGACCAATACATTAATAATATAGAAGTGTGACTCAGACTGGGTTTTGATGGGTCGAACGCTTACATTTACACCAAGAGAGCAGAGTGAGCCTGTCGTTCCACCTCCTGTCTGGGCCGGGATTAAGGACACGCTCCCATTTCCAGATCTCGCCAGGCTGGCTATTTCAAATCAGCATTTTCCGTTCTTTCAACTAACCCCACTTATGTTGCCTGAAGGTGACGAAGCAGCGTTTGCAGCCACTCTGCCAGCAGAGCCTTGGGAACAGGAACTCCCAGCCACAGGTCACTAACGCAGTCACGTCCCGGAACAACAGCAGCTATTTGTGAAATGGGTGCGTGCCAGGAGCCGGAGAGACGCTAACACAGCATGGATGACAACAATAATGCTGCCGGGGCAATTGAGGGGGAGCATCTCCCCCAGACCACGGGAAAGAGCCTGTGTGTGAAGAGACGACGTGAACACACACAGATGTGTACTCCAGAAGCCTGTGGAGCAGGAAACCTCTGCCAAGCTCCAGGCAACAAGTCCAGGCTGCGAAACGAAGAACAAATTCATTACCAGAGTCCCCTCCGCAGAGACAGCGCGGAGCCCCCCACGGGCTGTGGCTCGGGCGGCTCTAGAGGCACTCGGAGGCAGAAGCAGGAGGGATCCCACGGGTGCGCACAGCAGAGTCCTCGCACGGGGCAGGATGAGTTGGCTGGTTGCCCTTTGCAACCAGCAAACCAGGGCCCTTTGCAACCAGATGTTCTGCTAGAGCTACAAGGATTTTTCTGGTTTTGTTGGCTGGGGTTTTTTTTGTCTTTTGGTTTTTTTTAATGCAGGAAGGGATTATCTGCTAACTCATCCGTTTCCCATCCCAGGCCCCGAGATCAGCTGCAAAGGGAAGCTGGCAGCCACAGCATGACGAGAGGTGCAAAAAGCTGTATCTCAGGTTTTTTGTCCTGTTTCTATGTCCCTCAGGTAACTGAATTTTCTTCTTCCCTTTCCTTCCCAGCCAAGTGAGAGGCAAAGAGAAAAGCCTCTCTGGAAAACCCTGTATAAGACAAGTGTCACATCCAAAAACATGACACACCCCCACACACCCTCCAAGCCTCTACACTGAGTGAATATTCTCTGCAGGCACCAAGCTGTCGGGGGCTGCTCCCAGCGCGTCAGCCAGGCTGAGGAGCAGCACGGGACCGCTGATGCACTTGCTGCCTACCCTTCTCCTCTTCTGGAGCTGACATCCCAGCCCAGGCCATAACGCAACCAGCAGAGCTCTCTGCGGGCATTCATCAGGCCAGGTAAGAGGTCTGAGGTCACATCCAATACTGCCTCATAGCAAGAGCAGCAGAAACTCCCACGCACGGCTGGAGTGAACAGACAGGTTTGGCACCTAATTTAGCTATCCCAGTTTAATCTGCTTCTCTCCAGGGTTAACCAGGTGTCCCCGTTTCTCCTGCCCTTGCTAAAAGCAAATCCAGACCACACAGGAGCTGCAGGAGCAGTTCCCCGTGGTGGGGCTGAGCGTAACGGTGCGACAGGGCTGCTGATCCTCTAAGAGAGCAGGCGGGGACGGGAGCTCAGCTGCACCGTGAACTGCTCGCTTGAATTACCCTTATTAGAGGTGAGCTCCATCGGGCCAATTCAGGCAGCAATTACCGACTGCGTGTGAACAAACTGGTTTCAGGGCTTCAGACAGACACACCCCGAGAGCAGGTAGTCGAAAGCTGGAAGAAGCAGGTAGAAGTGGAAGGACAAATTGTCCTGTGTACTCAGCAGCCACAGCTGCCCCAGGCAGAGCGCCCTGTGAGCCGCAGGCACTGCCAGGGCCTGTCCGCAACACCCCCCGGGGAAGATGCTGCAGAGGCGCTTGGGGTGCGAGGAACCGGCGCTCGGCCTCTGCGGAGGGGACGTCCTGGCTGCGACCGCGCTGCACGCTGGTGGTGAGCACACACCCAGAGGTCATCCTTTACAGGCTCGTCCAACTGAGGAAGTTACAGGCTCTATTTTTAACTATAAAGTTTAAATAATTACAATTTTTTCTTTTTTCTTTTTTTTCTTTCCATCCTATCCTCTGCTGATCCCTTCCTTTCCCAGCAGCCACTTGAAAAATTCAACCAGTTAAAAAGGGGAAGAAATGCGTTTTCCTCTTTCAGAAATGGTTAACTTCAATGACGCTATTTGCACAAAGGACTTTAAACATCAAAACTCTATTGTCTTTCCAGTCACAGCTTTTAGAGTATTTCATCTCTTTAGTCAAATGAACGCTACAAAGGAAATAATATGCTCATGTCATAAACATCACAAACTATGAGGAATATAGATCTTTGGAAAGGAGAGAAATGCATTAATCGTTTGTCATTATACTATAGTCAACTGCACCAGTAAAACAGTCCATAATGTTCATTCAAACATACATCTTCCTATAGAAGTTATGCAACTGTACAATCTACCTTTCTACTTTGCACCCCTAGTTCTACAAGTGGTCAATGAGGATAGATACACAATAGTTCTACAGAGAAATCACTGAAGTGGATACATAAAATGGGCCCTTTCGGAGTTAAGTAAGATTTTCAATAGTTCCACAATGCTACATTCATGCTACCAAGTTCACTGAATTGGGATTTTACTTCAGAAAAGAGAAAGGAAGAACAGTTTGTCTGTCTCCAGTTAGGAGCATAACCATAGGAGGTAAAGGGGTCAGAAAGGGAGAGAGTTTTGTGTCAGCATTTTAATCCTGCCTCTGCCATTTCCTTCTCCAAATAACACATGACTTCGTGCTTTCATCACACCTCCAGCTCCCACCTCTCACAAGCACAGCTGGCGGAAGCTACCACCCTAAATAATAGATAACTGGCATAAATTTTGTTTTCTTTCTTATATCTGGCATTTTCTTCCAAAGGCTACAGACCGATGCCTGTTATCCCTTTCACTACAAGTCTGGAAAACATGACCGAGTCAAGAGGATGAAGAGTCCAGCCAGGGATGAGCCGTAGCCACCAAACCTCCCAAGGTCAGGCCAGCTCAGCAGGGCGGCTTCCCAGCAGCTCCAAACCAGAGGGGGAGGCAACAGCCCACACCTATGTGGTTCAATATGTTGCTTTCAATGACTTTAAACCATCTCTCTCCACCTATTCCTCTCCTTACTTACTATATGTACATTATTTCTTCAAAAGTTTTGCTATAAAACTGCTATAAATGTACAGGGTTCAGCAGTTCTAGCCAGAGGCCAGCTCCCCAAAATTACAACCACAGATATGTCACGGGGGAAGGAGTACTCTACAGATCAGAACAACTAGTTCTTTTTGTAAGTATTTAAAAGAAGATTTGTACATATGTTTTCTTTCAATTCACAATCAACTAATTTTAGATACCAGGAAATCAGGAAACCAAGGTAATTCTTCCCTGTTACTTCTTCAGTATATTTTACTTATAAAAGAAATAACTTGTATCACCTCCCAGAATTGCCAGTGACCTACGCAGACTGTAAGTAGTATTTATCCTCTGAACAGGAGAGTAGAAGAAGAGAAAAACCCTTCCCAAAACAAAAAGCAACGTCCTGACCTAAACAAACAAAAAGTAAATATATTTCAAAATATATCCTCAAATAGCAAGTACAAATCTGGGTTCTCAAACCACAGCTGCTCTGACAAAGCTTGGGGTTTACTCTGTCCGACACAGGAAGGGACGTGAGCAGCTCAGACCAATAAACAGGTCTTTTTAGCATTGGAAAAGTGGTGGTTTATGCACAAACAACTGGCAATCAAGTGAACATAGGGAAGATTCAAACTCATGCTACAAACCCGTGCTGTATTCCTCCAGAAGCATTTCTTCCAAATGCCTCTGTGAACAGTCTCCTTGGAGGGTTCTGATGGTCATGTAACCGCGCTGCTCCACACAGCAGACTAGAAAGAGAACTCGTCTCTCAACACATAGCAAAACACTGGCATGAACAAGTAATTACCATGGCTATTAATTTCTAATTCATTTTTATACCATAGTGAACCTGACGGAGGTTTCTCAGCCAGGTACCATATTTCTAACCTAAAGTATTTCAGCAAAACTAAAGTCCCATAGTTTTGCAAGCAGCAAAATAGAAAGTAACAAAGTTGTGTCTAATTGGAGGAGAAATATACATTCGTGAGAGCACATACAGTTAGTGCAACACAGCTACTCTGAAAGTAACGAACCAAACCGAATTAGTCAATGCAGCAGACATGCAGGGTCTGCTAAGTTATGTTAAAACCATGTTTGCTGGTGATTAAATATGTCTACAGAAGATATATTACCATTTTGAATATATTTTCAAGCAGACCAAAAATACCTCATCTATCGGTTACTGGTGTGTTATTTTAAACTAATTAAATATTGGGAGGGATTTTACCCCTCTTGCTATAAAAATTGCACTTATTTTCTATTAAACAAAACAAAAGTTAGATTTCAATTCTATATTCCAGTATATATTCACATTGAAACTGGATCGTTTTGATCTAAGCTTGCAGGAGTAGGTGTAGCAGTCCTTGCTCTCCAAGATCCCCAGCACAGAAGGTCCCATCAGTACAAACCCCTCCTTCCTCTGTGCTCTGGTCACTTCTTCATTGTAGTGCATGGGTAATTGATTTTATTTTTTGTAAGAAAACCTGAGCTTCAAAAGTCTTTAAAAGGACCTGGAATCAAATCTGGCCCATTCTGACCCAAAACAGCTCAGTTCTGCACGGAACTCCATCCTGCCCTCGCTTCACACAGCTCCTCCTCAGACACCACGGCTCTGACCCGAGGCGAGTGAGGTGTCAAACCCTTTCCCTCCAGTCTCTCTTGACCCAGGAGACTTTCCTCCCGACACATTTCCGAGGGCTCCTTCTTCCTTCCCTTTAGCACTGCTGCCTCCTATAGGGCTTTGAAGGGCTCCCTGTGCCAATAAAAAAGTCTCTCTGCAATAAGCATGACTTCTTGGACACCGGTGATCAACTTCCTCTTGCAAAGTCTTCTCCAGCTCATAAAATGTCATCGTAATCCAATAGTTTAGAGTGCTGGCGGGTCTTCCAGAGGCGGTAAAGGCGGAAGTCAAAGTAAGTCTCAATCATTTGCTTACCTAGGAGAAGTGAAACGAAGCAGAGGGGTTACACCCTGCAGCACGAGGGAGGGGTGTGAGAGGCCGCAGCAGCAAAAAGACCCCAACCCACCTACAGGCAGGGGCACAGGAGAACCCGTCCATACGCCTCATTTGGAAAATACCGACATTCAGCCAGGGCATGTGAAGGTGCCTGTGAGAAGCAAACGTCTTTTTAGATCTCCTCAAACCAGGAAGGGCTCCTTAATAATGCCCTGGCAGGGTTTGTCCATGGGGGTGGGAACTGCACACAAAGTCTGTCTCCAGACTTTGACCTCTCTGCACTGACTGCAGAAGGGGGGGCCGGGGGCCGTAGAGTATCAGACAACAGCTCCAACAGCCTGCACAAAGCAACCTGGCACAGGGACTTAAGAAAATTACAAGTCAAGAGTAAACTCATTGCAAAGATTTGTGGGAAACATTAAAAATAATTAACATTGAAAACTCGAAATAGATTTATTATTTTTTTAAATTAACGTTAACAGGCTGTCTCTGTCCTGCAGAGCTGTCTCTTCTCACAGCAGCGAGCTCAACAGGACACACTAATGCAAAGTTCTGCACCACTGCACCACCACTCTGATTGATGGTGGGGGGGTCTCACAAGGCAGTCACAGACGGGAGGCCACGCACAGGGCTAGCGCTGGAGGCAGCGAGTGCATTTGAAAATACAAGGGCAGACAACCCTGGCCTCTGAGACAGGGCTCAAGGAGGGGATTTTCGCTTTTGAGGCCTGATTAAGATTAGTTTCAGGTGACTTTGCAAAGGATTAGAGAGGGTACACTATTAGCACGTCCCAGATTGATCAAGGGGATAAATTCAGACGTATTCTTCAGCCCAGCCTCCTGAAAGATCAACTGCTTAAATGCATGTGCACAGAACCCACTGCCTTGCCTGCCAAGCTGCATATAAACCCAGCAATTTCCTTGCAAGTTGCTTCTTGGCACACATGTACGAGCATGTTCACTGTGGGATCTGCGCAAGCACTGTATAAAGCTGGGTCCAAACCTCAACAGGACACGCACAGAGAACTCTGCACAGCACGCATGTGCTCAACTCCCGTACATTCCTATGACAGTAAGTGGGAGTTAAGAATAACCCATCAGTGCTGATGGCAGCTGTGAGCAGCAGAGGAAGTATCCACAGTACTTATAGCCTAATGCTCCATGTTTTTATCTTCCAAAAGAACAAAGTACCAAGGGCTACAGCAAAGATAAAACAACAAGGGCAACTTCTGAATAAGTCAACTATATGTCGCTTATGAAACTGCACCCATAATTACTTAGATTGACCAAAGAACAGGAAAAATTCTATAGCCCTTTGAAATGTCTTGAGCTACAGGCAGAAAAAAGCAAAGTGGACTGAGATATAAAATGCCTATAATGTGCTACATCCCACTCGCTCGTTGATGACACAACTCACTCGGTACCAGTAAGAGAGACCTGCACACTTGGTACAGAAAAGGTTCTGCTCCCATGTGCATCCAGGTCCATGTGCATGGACTTCGTATGCTCTAGTAATATGATGAGCCTCCTAAACGCAGCCTGGAAAGCAGCCTATTAGTTAGGCTACTTTGCCACTGCCATTAGCCTGGGAGAGGGCTCTGCAGCTTCAGGCACAACAAACAGAATAGCTGAAATGTGAACGTGGAGGAATTGCAAGGGAAAACCCAGGTTCAGCAAGTGAACTACACAAGGTAGTTACAAGCAAAAGGATGACCATGGCAAGGCTTAAGGGAGCTGAAAATTGCTTTTTCATGAAGATGCACACTGAAGGAGGCAGGCTGGTCAAAAAGACGTGTCTTTGTACAGAAAATAAATTACCTTGAGCTGATAGTTCAAGTGGAGACTCAAAGGCAACCCTATAAGGATTCATTAAGTTTTTCAGATTCTGAAATAGCTGAAAGGAAAACATATCAAGAGTTAGCAGCTGAAAACAAAGATGAACTCCAGGGCACCCAGAATTGCCCATCCGTGTCCCTACCTCTAAAAAACCTTCCACTACATGTCCTTTAAAACATCTAGCTCATCAGTAAATAAAGTGCTTTGAATGACTGTTCCCCCCAAAGGCTTCACCTGCATGTCACTTATCATTCCTCCTCACCTATCATCCCCTGCCCTCTGGGGAAGGCACAATCCATAGGGTGGCTCGCCCATTCACAGCCACTCATGGGGCAGGATGACAGCATGTTTCCACACAGCAGAAGAGGAAGGTTTAGATTTCACAGTGTGACTATTGACTCCCTGGGCTTGGTGCTACTCAGCAGACATTCCCAGAGAGGCGACCCAGGAAGCTCTTACCTTCTCCCCATTGGGGTTTCCAAGAACATAGCAGCCCATGATGTGAATGATATTTGGTTCAGGATTGACTTTACTCATCAGCCGGCTCAACCTCTTCCAGAAGCTGAAAGAAACAGGAAAAAACAGAATACATAATTAAAAAAAAAAAAAAAAATCTATCTCCCCATATGCATGAGTAATCACAAGGATGTGTGTGCACACACTGCTCAGAAGGGGCCTGAGGAGCAGGTCCAGGTCACATGGTAGAGAAGAGGAGCGGCTCATCGAGCCAAGGAAGCTCCAAGGTGAAGAGAAGGGAGCAAAGTCCACCAGGAGTGCTTTTCGACTGACAGTTTTACTAAGCATCCTCTTTTTGTAGCAGTTCCCTCCAATTTCCTCTCTCCCATTTCTATCAACAATTGCCCTTTCTAAATATGAGTGTTATCAGTGCATTGGTTCATTTCCAGGGCATGAAATCAGCAGAGAACAGCTGGAGAGGTGGTTCTTCTACATAGCTAGAGAGACAACACCAAACCAGGCTGTTCCACGTTCGCCAGTGGTTGGTGCTGCTCACCAGTCAGACCTGCTTTACATTTTGTGACTACTGACCAGGCACACTGTCCCTAAGGGACATGAAATACAACCACCTCCCCGTGCAGTGGGAGCAGACTCCTGGTGGCTGTAAAGCCCCGCAGTTCCTCTGGGGGTCTGCAAGCAGATTGCAGCGTAAGCTTTTCTCAGGACTCCCTCCCAGGCACGTACAGGTTGGATGGAGACATTCACTTCCAAGCATCCAAGTTTTCAGCTGTGTGTTCACAGCTTTCTGAAGGTTCCTGACTTACCAACTTCAGACCAGCTATGCCTGGAAGGCGTTCAGAAGCATGTATGTGCACACATGCCTAAGAATTTTATTGACAGTGTTTGTGCCAGAGCATGAGCGCGCTGAACAGATGTTGATTTTAATACTCAGTTCTCATGCCAACAAAAAGTTGCGTAGGAACAGGTTGGTATACAGCCTCTTCCCCACAACGAAGCACTGTTAGCCAAGTAAGTTTGAGCCAGCACAAGTGAGCAGGCAGCAAAACAGGAAAAGCTTAACTCTCTGCAAGGAGAAGCAAAATTGCCTCAGCAACCCCGGCTGACAGGCTGGCATGTTAGTGAAAACCCTCCTCAGTAACGTGCTGGACTTTGAGCAGGCTTTGCAGACACAAATTCCATTTCCCCCTGCAATTAGCAGGGCAGTTACCGGAGACAGCTGTGGGGGGAACAGTTTGGATTTCTGCCACTAGTCGCCTGCTTAGAAATGCTATCTCAGCCACTTCTGAGCAACAGAGGCACGAGGGGCATGTTCGGGTTTCTGGTCAGCAAAGCCTTTGTTAGGAGAGGAAACATCTTTTTTTCCTCTTTTGATAGTCTCTAGTCCAGACAGACACTAAACAGCAGATAAAAGCATAAATCTCCTGGTGACCTGTCCCAGGGCTGCACCACCCCAGGGATAAGCTCAGCTCTGTTATCTTCGCAACTCCCCCTGAAGGAGCTGTAAGTTGCTGTCAGGTCCCTCCTCAGCCTCCTCTTCCCCTGACCAAGCCACCCCAGCTCCCTCCACCGCTCCTTCTAGGCCACGTGCTACAAACATTGAGCAAACCGCGCAGAAAAACGCTACGCGAGTCCAGAACATAGCACAGCCACTCACAGGATCATATCTTCCTCCTTCTCCACTTTGGCGAAAGTGGCAACTTTGTTCTTTAACAGGTATAAGTGACCGGGACCTCCCTGCAAGAGAGAGAGAGACAAATGCAAACCACTTCGCACAGGCCCTGAAGAAACAAACCCTGGATATGTTTCTTGTCCTGCACAGCCATACCCAGAAGGGCCACAAGGGAGCAGAGCAGACACGCCAGAATGGCACGGCTGCTACAACCTCCATAGCAGACACCGCAGGCACTCGCTTCGGAAATACCCACATATGGGGAGTATGTTGGGGGTTGGATTTTTTGGGTTTTTCCTGTTATATGCCCACCTCACTCTAGAAAAGCACAATAATAGACAAAAATCTCCATTGTGGGTGGCCGGAGAGTAATAGGGAAGGCAAGAAAGTCCCTTTCCAAATGGGGATGCTAGGGGACTTGCCGTGGTAGGCAGATAGAGAAGCTGAGCAAAGCAGGGATAAGCAGGCAAGATGCCACTGTAGAAGAACTGGACTTAGGCAGTAGCAGGCATAAAAAGTTTGAGCACAACACGAGGAAGATTACGAGCTGCGATCTCCAGGTCAGTGTGCTGCAAACCCTGCTATTTTGCAGCATTAGGCACATGGGAGGGACCTCAAGTTAGGTTACCTTGCTAACTTCTCATTTCAAGGTTCCTTGCATAGCTGCGGGGAAGTCCAAAGCTGACCACCCTGAGGAACACGAGACTTGGGAAGGAAATCCCCGGCAAGCCCCAGATCCAGCAGGGCCTGAATCTGTCCCACCCACAGCTGGGCAAGCCTGTACCCTGACCCCTCTCCTGTGGACCCCTCCACCTCCGAGCGGTGCCATCTGCCAGTCTGATCCACAACACCCACCACTGTCACTGTCATACTGAAGCTGTATGAACACTAGAATCATCACATCGCAAATGCTTGCTCCTTTCTCTGAAATCCTCCTTTTGAGGTCTGCGCTAAAGCTGGTTTGCCGGGGTTTCCTTGAAAGCAGCTGAGAAGCAGCACAGCTCTGGAGTTGGCCACACTAAATCAGATTTTATTTCCTGCTGTCATAGCAACTTGAGACTGCTCGTTGTCTCGGGAAATGAGAAGTGAAACCCGTACACAGTCACTTTAACAGAACCTGACTTTGGAGTATTGGTTCCTCTATGTAATTTTCCCTGTAGAAAAAGACAAATTTGTAACAAACCACCCAAGTGCTTAACTTTCATGTACCTGGCAAAATATCAGCATCTTCCAGATTTTGCAGCCTTTCCGATAAATGTTAAGCTTCTTCTCTATTTCCTCTGCAAAAAAACATGTCGGAAAAGATGAACCATGGAAGACGTTAAAAATGAATCTTATTTCTTCCTACTTTAGTCCTGAAGGCAGGAGGCTGAGCTGTGAGAGGTGTTCAGCACCTACATGCCCACTGATGTCAAAGCAAACCCTTCGCTTTCGTGCTGTGGAAAGCAGGAAATCCCAGCATATCACGGGGCAGAGAAGGTATGGTGCAGCACCAGACACAGCACTGTACCAGACCCAGCTGTCCTGGCCCTCTGCTAATGCTCCTGCTCTCCTACAAGGGTACAACGAACAGGTACCTTTGCTGCCTTGAGCCTCAGCTTCCCTTTCATAAACCAGGAGCTTGGAATAGAAAATGGGCTCCAGAAGTGAAGTTTTATTACTGCAGCACATCCAACAGCAGCTGACTGACTGTCAGGTGTCACTGGGGTGATAAGAACACCTTTAAGGTTCTTAACACTCTTAAAGAGTAGCAGCTGAGGCACAGGGCAGTGGAGCGACTGTAACGTATTGATCAGTTACAGTTGCAATGGGCAGGAGTTAAGAAAAGGAAGTAACACTCACATACCTAGGATGTCATCAAAGGTGGCATGTTCATGGTCCTGGAAACCAAGAGAGAAGACGTATCAAGGTTCTCTGTCACTACACCAGCTCCCATGACATTATTATAGTCTCTAATATTGCATACAATCCCATTCCCAGGCAAACACATGCTCTAAGAGCACAATTGTACCAACTGATGGCTTCTAGTTGCATCACAGTGATTACCACTCTAAAACACATCTCAGCAAAGAAGCTGAAGACTGAATGGTCCATGAAGACCAATCCTGCTTGAAGATGAATCCTGCAGACAAGTCCAAAGCACATACCATCAGATGTAGTCAGCATCAGCAATGCATATTTGCTTCTTGGCCCATGTTTTGTAGCCAGCCATTGACTTTACACGCATCCAAGCTGGCTAACAAACAGCCACGCCTGCCTCTGGCGTAGCAGGGTCATCAGGACCGCTGTACAACTCTCAAAGGAAGAGAGAGGCAGCAAAGCTAAACCCCCCAGCAGCACTGCCTGCTGCACATGGAGACTGAGTTTTCTGGGCTGTCAGTCCAACCCTTCCCTTTCAAATTAAATGAATATAAAGTGATTAGGAAAAAGAGACCCCTGACTCCTTGCTGGTGTTTCAGACACCTGCTCTGGCAGGACTCCTAGTGAAAAATCAAGGTTAAATTCATGACTGACAGGGATGCACCACTGTACATAGGGTGATGGGGTTCACAGTCCACTGCAGAGCTCTGAGGTCCTGCTCATCCTGTCTAAGAACGAGCATAAGGAGGAGCCCTAAGCCTGGCAACACGCAGCTCTGGTTGTGTGCTCAGGCCTGCCCAGCCTTCCCTTGTTAACCTTCCCATGCTGCCTGGCTGTGCCCGCATAGTCTGGCAGCCCACATGTGCAATTTTCACTCCACCTTACTCTTCCACCTAGACTTGAGTCCCCAGAAAGCTACCCCAGACCCCAAATCTGGGTTCAGCACACCCCCAGCCCCTTCCTGACAGCTTTTCCAAATCACATCAGTGTTTCAGAATCGCCATAACAGGAACTAGGGACAGGGACTGTCCTGGTTTCAGCTGGGATAGAGTTAATTTTCTTCCTAGTAGCTGGTATACTGCTGTGTTTTGGATTTTAGTATGAGAATAACGTTGATAGCAACAACTAAACCATCAGTGTGTTAAGTAATGTTTACACTGGTCAAGGACTTTTCAGCTTCCCATGCTCTGCCAGCACACAAGAAACTGGGAGGGGGCACAGCCAAGATAGTTGATCCAAACCGAACAAAGGGCTATTCCATACCATATGGCGTCATGCTCAGTATAGAAACGGTGGGGAGCTGGCCAGGGGGCAGCGATCGCTGCTCAGGGACGGGCTGGGTGTTGGTCAGTGGGTGGTGAGCGGTTGCATCACTTGTTTTTTCCTGGGTTTTGTTCCTCTCTCGCTCTCTTGTTGTTTTCCTTCTCATTACAATTTTTATTATTATTATTATTATTATTATTTCCAATTATTAAACTGTTCTTATCTCAAACCACAAGTTTTCTTACTTTTGCTCTTCCAATTCTCTCCCCCATCGCACCGGGGGGGGGGGCGGGGAGGGCGAGCAAGCGGCTGTGTGATGCTTGGTTGCCGACTGGGGCTAAACCACAACAGGGACCAAAAAAAAAAATTATCTGTATGAAGCCTGCTCCCACACATCCAGACATAGCCCAAGTGATATACTTACGTAGAGAATGGGGATGATAGAGGGATCGTCCCTGCGGATAATTGTTGGGACATACTCTGCTTTGGGCACCTTGGAAGAAATAAGCTGTAAGGGGAAAAAAAAGTGCAACAGCATGAGGAGAAGCCAGTAGAGTCTGGACAGAAGCACAAAGGCCATGCTAACAGTGCCCCATTCAGTTGCTCTCAGGTGTTACCCAAACTAGCAGCTAATCCAGCCTATCTGCATCCCTGTGGAAGGTCCTCCAAGCCTTTGGTCCACTACAGAGTACCCCCAGGCCTGCCAAGTACCCCCATGTGTCACAGTCTCCCCAGCCCCCAACAAATGAGCACACAGCTCTGCCTAAAAGGCAGGACTGAGTCTGAGAGAAGGGTTTGTAAAGGGGAGACCGGCGTGCACAGAGGTGTGCGTCACCACGAATGGCTGTATCCCACTAAAGGTCACTTCTGTACAGCCTTCCTCTGTGCAAGGGTCTGCGCTTCTGGCTGTAGAGGATCGTTCAAACTGGGACGCGTAGCCGGCTGGTGGTGGGACGGCTGCATGCCTGAACAGGAACCAGCCAAGGGATGAAACGGCATCAGGCACAGGTAGGCACAGAGCTGTAGGATGTCAGGCAGATGCAGGTTGCCTGGGAACTCTGGCTGAAGCTTCAGCTGGCTCCATCAGCACGACAGCCCGAGAGGATGGGCCTGCCATCAGCACAAGCCAAAGGGCTATGGGAATACGGGCAATTTGACTGTGCTGTGATTTCAGGCACCTCTGTTCATCGCTGTGAGAGTGGAGCAGGCAGCGGTGCTGGTGGGCTTGTAAGTGCAGCCTGGCTTCCAGCTTGGGCTGGCTTCAAAGCCCTCCCTCCTGGCAGGCAGCACATCACTGCTTCAGCCACATGGGAGTTAATGTAAAGTTTCTGAAGAGGCACAATACACAGAGTCCAGGGATGGACAATCATCACATGCACTCTATCATCAGTACAACCTGGGGAGACACACTGGAGGTGTCAAGGGCTGAACAAACCCAAGTGTTGGGTGCCTAGTGTTTGGGTCCCACCTGGTCACTTTGCCCTGAGGGTGCTTTAGGACTGAGTCTGCACAGACAGCCTGGGAACACATATAAAAGCAGACTGTCTCCATGTCCTTCACTCTTCCCAAGTCTTAGCAGGACCCATTCAAACACAGCACTGCACTGCTGGACTGGCAATACTGCCCTGAGAACAAGCTGGAAGCCTGAGACCCCATTTTGCCTGAGTACTTGTGCATGTGGTCAAAGAAGGGATGTGTCAGACCCTGGTCCCGTCTGCCAAACCCCACAGAGCAGAGCAGGAGGGAGCACAGGGGGAAGCCTAGCATCAAGGAATGATAAAAGAGCAGAAAGCATCTCAAGGGATGACATACAGCTCCAAAGCAATCAGGCAAGTAACAACAGGAGGGAAGGACTGCTGGGACTGGGGACTCAGGTCTCTATTGTCAGGGTCATCAAGACTCAGGCTAACTCGATTCAGTGTTGGTGACAGTCCTGCTCTGATTTGGGATTGGACTACAGGTCCTTCCACTTCTAGGGTTTTTTCCAACACACTATCTCCAGCAATAACAGATGCTGAATACCATGTCATGTCTTGACTGGTCTCTGAGTGACCCTCATACACACCTGAAGAGTTGCCTATACAAAAGACTTGCCTCTTCCCATGAAGATCCTAAACTTAGCAGCTCTGAAAGGACAGACAGAGCCTGAGTAGATACAGGTAGCTGAGCTTGAAACCCTCACCATTATTTTTGGTGGAATAAAGTCTTCTCCGTCACATGCCATGGCTTCAAGTTCCTTTTCTGCTTCCCAGTTCAAGTCAAAGTCGCCATCCAAAGTGCCGCAGGAATCCTGAAGGTCATGGCCTGCCAGAACACAGTGTGCATTACAAGGGCAGAACAGCTTGCCTTCCCCACTCCATCCTGTCTGGCAGCTACCTTGCAAGAGGTACCACAAGCCATGAGACTTGTGCCCTCCTTTCTTCCACAGAGCGACAGACACCACACTTCGGGGCTGGCGTCTCTAAACAGACAAACACTTAACAAATGAAGACTGCACACACAGAGCCCAATACCACATATCACATAACTTTTCTTCACTCTCACAGTCACCACGTTTAGCTTTCAAATGCTAATTCACAACAGTCACCCTGTCATTTCAGAAATGGAGAAGGAGACAGAACGCAGACAGACTCTCTACGCTTTAACATTGCCAAGCTGATGAGCAAAAGTCCAAAGACTTCAAAGCTGGTCTCCTTGTAGTAATTACTGCTCTGACTACGTCTTCGAGTGATTATAAAGAAACTCTGCCTTGTTGGTCAAACTGATCCTGGCAGAGAATTCCCAGAGTGTGAGGACAGCTGTAGCAAACACAGTAGTATTGCAACAGTATACTTGAATTTGCTCTCCAAATTGACCTTACCTGTTGGCCTTCAATGCCTCCTGCGGAAAAAAAACATCTGGAAGGAATATAATTGACCATTAAAGGTTAAAAATAGAGATGGTTCCCTGAAGCCAAGGACTGAGGAAAGAGAACCAAGATGCCTCTATTTGTGCCTTTCGGGATGTCCGAGTGTCACTGGGCAGCGCCTGGAGCCTGTCTGAACCATGTCTTTTCCATTCGCCTCTGAGTTAGCTGAGGGAGCAGGGAGGAATCAGACTGCAAAGGAACAATCGGGTCATGTTTTGAACCTGGCCTTTCATACATCTCCCCCTACAACCTGGTATGGTGTCTTCTACAGCTAGGAGGGGTGGATCTCGTGCTTACCTGGTAGGTCAGTTCATTTCATAAGTGAAATTCATTAACAATACAACCTATTTCAACATGGGCAAACTCATATCCACCAAGTCCCTTGCCTACAGGATTTCAATAAAATCTGGGTAAAAGAGCCGTTCCCTCTATAAAAAGACAGTGGGAAGATGCTGGCATATCCTCCTGTAAATTAACACAACAGCATCTCAGTCTCCACAAGCAGAACATCGCAGCATTTCTGGAGATTCCCAGAGGAATTCCTGGCAGCCCAAACGAAGATCAGATTGCCCCAAGCTATCATCTGTGCAGCCAGCACGGCCAGGAAATCAAAGCTACATTTCATGGAGCGCTGCAGCTGTGCTCTTGAGCTATTCTAGCCTAGGAAAGAGCTCAGAAGGGGCTCTTGCACGGGAAGCCAGGCAGGTTAGCCCCACTACGGTGAATGTAGCCTTGGACTGGTGTGCTTCCAGGTAGGTTGTTTTGGTCCCAAGCGAATAAGGGATGATGGGAACAGAGGGTTGTAAGAGAGCTGTACCACTGGGTATCCTTTGGCAACTGCACAATAACGTGAGGTTAGATGCGTTGGGCTCTGCAAATAAATATAGGTACACACAGATGAACAGGTGCATATACCTGGAGTGTTACTTGCTCAGATCTCATGAAACTAAAAGGATCACAGATGGGACAAAAGGGCACAGAGGAGTTACTCCAGTGGGACGCCAGTCAACACCTCAGCTGGAGGGTTTGGCCACAGGAGGAAGCTCAAAGGACTCAGAACTCACTTTCTCGAGAGTCATGGAAGGAATCAGCTTTGATGGGAGTCGGGTCACTCCAGGACCTGCTGAAGCTCCTCTCACGCCGTTCGGCAAATGCTAGGATAAAACCAAAGCACGACATTAACAGACTCCAAAGCCACCTCTGTTGCTGCCAGCAAAACAAAACATCCAGTAGATTTCCACCAAAGCTACACATCACAGACTCCCCTGTGCTTGTTCTTCCACTTGCCAAATGTGAGTCCTTTCCACACAGCAAACAAGGGTCTATCTTCTAGACAGCAGAAGACAAAGTGCCCACTTTCTGAGCAGGACCATTACAGGGTATGTAACACAGAAAAAGGAGGACACTGATGGTCTCTCCTTAAACGCACACTGCTCAAACCTCAATTTAATCAAAGCTATTCCAGTGTCCCATTGTAAATGCTCTGACTCAAAGGCCTCACAGGAAGATGTACTCAACAGCTAATGACACATACACGACCAGAAGAAGGCAGTAGTTGTCCAGTCAGTTCTCCCTTCACATCTGTTTTTGGGCAGGCACTCTCTTCATGTTCTAGTGACATCCCAATCACAGCTGGACCAAACAGAGGGGGGCCTCTGGAAAGCCCACGCTTTCTAAATTTTGTTCCAAAAGAAATCCTTCAGTTTTTGCTTGCCTGCACTCTTGTGAGCACACACACACACCCCCCCGCCTTTTTTTTTTTTCCCCAAAGGGCATTATATTGTTTGTACTGGCATTTCCCAAGCCAAATCCAGGGAGCTCAGCCCAGCTGGCTGCACCGCAGGCAAATTCCTGGGAACTGCCAACCACAATGTCTGACTTGGCAAGCCCATGTGAGAGCCATTACAGCTAGATTAACAGCCACTTATAGCCACTAATACCTATTTCTGGTAGCAGACAGAACAAGTTTGCTGCAGTGTATCTAGTAACAGCATCTCGTGTCAGCGGCACAGGAATTCACTGCAGATCTGCATTACAAGAGCTGAGAAGCAACCTGTCCTCTGCTGCAGTGTGTCCAAGTGTGGGTGTCCAGGGAGACAAATCACATAGGAAGTTCTTCAGGTGATCTCCATCCTCAGCTTTCATTTAAAACCAGGCATTTAGCTATTGTGCACATGAAGAAAGCTTTGAAAACATGACCCGAGAGTTACCAAGGCAGAGAGGCATGCCTGAACTTCCAGACAGCTCTAGGGGGAGGTGAGCCCTGTTCATTGCAGGCAGTGCTAACTCAGATGCCAATAAAGACACTTTAAAGGGCAACGCTGTTTGCTGTTCACTTCGCACAGCACACGAGAAAGGAGAGGAGAGAATGCGAATTCAGCTCAGCAGCGCTTTGCTGTGGGCAGTCTGTACATGATGCCCGGCCAGGGGGTGGGAAGAACAAGCTGTTTCCTCTTCTGGAGCAATCCACAGCTCTCGGGAGCTGGTTACACCATTCTCAGCCCATTTCACAGCGATAAGTGAGCTGCCCCAACCAAGTTATGGAGGAGTGTTGCCTTCCTCAGGGAAAGGGAACTGCTGTTTCCCAGGCCTAAGAGGTGATGTCTTCGCCAGTGAGGCATAACACTCCCTTTGTCCCCCTTGCCCCAATCTCTTCCCTGTTCCTCTTCTTTCTCCCTTCCACTGTCCTCTCAGCTCCCACCGGACAACTTTCCACCAGGTCCTGCTGCGGAGATAGCGGTGGGACAGGGGAGGAGAAAAGAGAAAGCTGCCAGTCCATGTGGCACATGAAGCACCGACTGTCCCCAGGGAGCCACAGCTGGTCCGCAGCTTCAGTAAGAGGCCAGGCAGCCCTCACCAGCTCTGCTGAACTCTCAGGTCTGGTTCTCCTCACAAGCATCTACGCCAGTAATCACTGAAAACCACACGCACATGGGACAAGGACGCTGCAGCTCTCCTTCTACTCCTCGCACTGAGGCCACAGAGATCTCCCACGGCCAAGGCAGAGGGTCCTCAGAAATAGCTTAAAGGCTGCTTGCAGACATCTGTGTGTCCTGGAGACTTGCAACAACCTGGACTTCTTTTTTTGTAGGGTAAAATGGCATCAGCAGGTCAAATCCTTTCTCTGGCCCAATGCTAGGTCCTTTCTGCCTGCATCTGCACACAACATAGGGTTCCCCATGTCCCACCGGCACAAACCCCAGCTCCTCACAGCCACATCTTACAGGTGCTCACTTACTTTGTGCTTTAACCCTTCGGCTCCCCACCATGCGGAGGTGCTTCCGAAAATTCCTGAAAGAAAGGCCAAACAAAACCTCTGAGAAAGGTAATATGAAGCAATACCTGGGCCCAGCAGGACTGAAAAAACTGGGAGGAAAAAGAAAAATTGGGAAGACAGTGTATTTCCTTCTGGGCATTCAAAAGCTGGAGACCAGGTTCCCAGCCTGCACCTATTCAGTGCTGGGGACGTTATGTTTGTCAAGAGTGTGGCTGTTTCTTCTGAACTCCCTGGGCTGGTGGTACAAGGCAAGTGAGGTCCTACATGGCAGTCCCCTTCTCATGGCCTGCTTTCACTTTCCTATGACTAAAGCACCTGTGCTGTAACTTTGCTGAAGACACTGCTGCTGCCCATGCTGGCAATGCTCCCTCTTCTCCTGGTAAGCAGCAGTAACTATTCCCCTCTCTCCTTTCTTCCACACATGCTTCAGCAGGGAAGTGGGGTGCCCAGGCTCTGCCCTGCTAGGCAGCATGCACACACCATGCTCATGGCTGTGCTCATTCCCAAACACATTCACAGCAGCTGCTAAAATCCCACCCGTGCTGTTAGCAATCATGCAGCCCGTACTGCTCTCCAGGGCAAAGAGCTGGGAAAGACTGAAGCAGCTTCTTCCTTCTCGGATAGCACTGTTCAGCAAGGCTGACTGTCCTCATGGGCCTGCTCTCTGCAAGTGCTGCCTGCCTAACCCTGGGCAGGGAAGCCCCTGCCCAGGACTCACAGGCAGAGTTCAGTGGCAGAGCACACGGCTCCAGAGGGAAGTCCACCAGAGGGTAAGCTTCGGGGAGCAGTTACACTCCGTAGTCAGGTCTGTGTAAAACAGACCGTCCTGGCCACTCCTGAGAGACCATGGCAGAGGGACTCTGTCCAGCCCCTCTGAGTGCAAGGGACCTGTTTCTCTTAGTTTCTCATTGCTCACCTAGACAGGAACCAAACAGGACAGGAACCAAACAGGACACCAGAAGAGACACAGGGAAGAAGCAGCATGTGGACTATTAAGAAAAGTGTCACCCCTTCGTGAACACTACTTAGTCAGGGTGACTTCACCCTGCAGTGCAGCCCCCGTGGCCCCCAGGGATGTCAGTGAGCCCGTGTACCAGCAGCCTGCATGGAGTGGGGGAGCCTTCCTAGATTCCCTTCTGCCCCACCAACATACACCGCAGACATCAAGCAAGAGAGACTACTGCTGGTGAAACAGGTAAAATGACAAGTCGTCTGGCTCACACACAAGTTAGTGGGATGAGTAGGGACATGTTACAACCATGCAGATGCTTCAGCAAACTAATTGGACTAGAAGACACTTCCAGCACCAACGTGAAGTTGTTCAGAGAAAGTCAGATACGTCTACTCCTGTACAGAGAGATCGACACAAACACAGCCCTCATGGGAGAGCACTTAACCCACGCCACCTTCTGCACTGTCCCCCACTTTGGCCTTGGATCCCATGTTGTCATCAGGATCCAAATTCAGCAGCTCAAGAGGGAAAACTAGCAGCTTCACTACTAGCACTAGTGAAGCTGGGAGCAAGTTTATTCCATGACAAATTTCCATCTGTCCTTGGGCTATTAATGTTATTTTCCAAAGATTTATTTTAGCTCTACTTGGGTACGTGAAGATTCACTGTTGTGGATCAGACAAGTGCCCCCTTTAGACAAGGAACTAAAACAATTCGCTTCACTAACACATGCTGGACTGGCTCTATGTACAAAGCCTTCTGGGGTGCATGATGACTGATAATGTGGGCTGTCTTACTGTGCATTAGATTCAAATCCAAATAAATACAATATTTTAAGGGAACCAGAGTAGTTCTTTACACAGAAAGGTCTTAGACATATGTTGTAACTCATCAGAATGAAAATCTTTATGGTCCATTGTTAGACCAAGATCATACCAGACACTGAGCACCAATGTTAATTGCCAAGGTCACTGTTACATCCTTTGGACTTTTGGCATTTTGGAGTAAAATCCATTTTTCTGTTAAATGCTCAGTTGTCCTCTCCGCAGAGGAGCTTCTTCAGACCCTGGGGGAGATGGGGGTAAAGCAGTCTTTGCCATAGAAGAGTGATGCTCCCAGCTGCCTAGACAGCTTGGTCTCTCCCTTGAGTGCGGGTTGAGGACAGCTGTCTAGGTACGTCTCCTAAATACTGCTGAGGGCAGCTCCAGGGAGAATCCAGCTGCTCAAGGTTAACCATCGCACCAAATACTTGGAGAATGGGACAAAGGCCTTTTTTTCCCCTCTCAGCTCTTCTAGAAAAAAGGCATTTTGGAAAGGAGGTGCCAGCCTGGGACTGCCTCTTAATGTGGGCATCCTATGGCCATCTAGATCCTTCTGAGGGCTTTTTGCAGCTGTATTGGTCCTCAGGCCCCTCTGTGCTTGCATGTTAGCACAAAGGGACTGGCACAGCTACCCCTGGGGAGCCGCAATCTGCTCTGTGAGCAGTGGGGTTACATAAACCTGCCCAGCCCAGTCTTCCTGCCTGGCTCCTGCAATTGCACCCAGAAAACCCAGTGTTATTTGATCACTAGCAAGATCTCTTCACCCATCAAAATTCAACAAGCATCCCTCAAGTTACAGTGATAAAATCTCCTTATTACTCCCTTTCCTGGACAGTCCTCCTCCTTACAGGCTCCAGCTTGCCACACAGTCCACACGACCCTATGCGACCTCCATGGTATCCATCCCAGCCAAAGGGTCTTCAACACACAGCAGCCCTGCTCTGCACGCTCTGCAGCTGTGCCTGCAGCGGTTCAATCGCACTCTGCAGAGAAGCCTTTTCATTACCCGAACAGAGGTCAATGACAGAATTGCTGATGTATGTCACTGCTCTGCAAAACTCCCAACAGCACCTCTCACGTTCTCCTCCCCAGCTCCTCCTTGCAGTGGTCACAAGGTTCAGCAAACCACTGGGCATCACTCATTCTGGAGGCAACATCCATTGCACCAGCACATGTGCCGTGCCACACAAACCAGCCTCCCTGTGCACCAGACACACAGGGCCAAGCACTGAAGAGGCTGTGCGATAACAACTGAACTTCTGAAACACCTGAGGCCATGAAGGGCTGCCCAACAAGCATCCGAAACTGCGGGGGAGCTGGGGTCCTCTTCACTCCCTGGAGAAGAGAGCTGAACACTAACTGCTCGCAATCTTTACAGCTGGCCAGGGTCTGCTTGCATGGCACAGCCAAAAACCCACATCGACAAAAGCCCATCATTGCTATCCAGTCTCCTCTTTATCACAAGATAAATGCAGATGGGCTCCCACTGTACAATCCTGCCTAGACCTTAAGCGTCCACAGGAGGTGAAGGGACACGCTGGCCACTCAACACAAGGATGACATGACTCCGTCCTCTATCCTGACTACTCAGCACCACCAAGGTATACAACTCCTACTCCTGTATTTGTCAGCCATGTGAACAAGCCGTTTTCTAACAAAGACTCGCCTCTGTCCAAAAAATTCTGAGAAATCTCTTTCTTTTTAAAGATACACTGTCTATTTATTTACAGCATCTTTAGTTTTCATTCCTATTTCTCTTCATTATTGATGAAAAAAACACCACCCTTAAGTTGCTAAAAAAAAAAAAATTCTTCCTGGCAATTTCCCAGTTAAGAAAACCTGACGTTTTTCTCCCACTTTGTTTTGAACAGTGCTGAAGCGATCATGGCAGTTTTTAACCAATGACACAAATGCTGTGTTATCCTTCCTAGTAGGCTGCCAAAATACACGAGCTTTGGCACATTTAAAAAAACAAAACAGCTCTGATTAAAACAGTGGCTAAGTGATGTGCCTCGTGACGCCAGCAGAGGGAAACCAGGACCCTTCTGTAATACCTGGACAAGGAATCAGTCCCCATCCCCTTTTCTTTCCTTTCTGTTCTCTAAAAGAAGATTAAAGAAATAGACTTCTGGTTACTAGAGATGTTAATTTTGCCTAGGTCTCAGATTTCTGAGGTGCATTTGTAGATGCACCAACAGCACATAAAAGTATTCAGCTAACCTCAAACAAATTCCAAATATTTGGGAGAGGGCTAGGGAAATTGCATCTTAAATTTTTTAAATATATATATTGTATATTTTCCTGCCTGAGACACAGATCCTGTAAATTATATTTGGAAGCTTAAAAGAAACTTGACAGTGTTCCTTTAAGAAGATGGAGATTAGCTATCTTGAGTACTGCAGCATCATTCACCTCCACATTTCCAACACAGCCACTGCTAATGTCCCTATGAACAGCAACACAGACAGGGACAACCACGTTCAACGTCATCAAGCGTCACTAGTGACACCCGAAGGGCCCATGCAACACCAGGCAAGGTTACGGCTATGGGAGAAAACGGGCCCTACCTCTGTATAACAGCTGCAGAATCATTCTCTCGTTTCCGTCTCTTCCTCTCTGCGTAGCCCCTGAACGCCCTGGGAAACCATTTTAAGCCATTAACCAACTACACAGCTTTGAACTGGAGAGGACACGAAACACAGACAGGAAAGCTCTCACCAGACAACAGAGAGAGATTAGGCTGACTGAGGAAGACAGACAGCCCTTGCAGGACTGCGTGCGAGTCAGGGGCCAGGCAAAAGTCTCACCAAACCAAAGGTCCTCACTCTCTAGGGTAGGTGGCTGGAGAAGCAGTTGTTCCTAAAGCAAACAGAAGAGTGGCCAGAGCACAGCCCAAAGAATGGGGGCGAGGAGCCATCATCCCTGCTACGGAGGAGACTGCAGACACAAAACCTCTGTACACCAGGATCAAGAGGGACAAAAGCATGCTAGCAACTGTAGTCTCCATTTCGAAGATGAGGATGGTTGTGGTGTGATCCATGTAGGCCTACCAGGTGCAGCCATCTAACCTCTTGCCAGCTGACAAACAGCCCTAGCATAGGGAAAGCACGAGTGAATATGATGGACAGGAGAGGAGAGGAGAGTTTATCCGGGACACCAACAGACAAGGAAATGAAAAAATGAAGATTATACTTACGAGATGCTAGAGATTCCAGGAGACGCAGGGAAAAAGAAAGAGAAGAGGAATTCATTAGTGCTCAGCCCTAGCCAGCGTTCTGAGGGAATTCTCACTTCAGAAGGAATATTTCTTGTTAGGTGGAAAGAAATTGCTTTTCAAATTAAACATTTCTCAGTGGTGAGACTCCTACTTGACGGAGCTAAATCCTAGCTGGGGCAGGGTTGGCATGAAGCTTGGATGCAAATTAAGCTCTGCAGATCCAGAGAACATGCAGGTGTACAACTGACAGCTGAATGTGGCCCGTCAGGCTACGATGGGACCTCAGCATCACGGGTTTCTGGAGCAGGGAGACCTTCTCCCACAGTGACAAAGACTTGTGAAGTCAGCTCACGCCATCTGGTCTATGAAGGAAGCAAGCACAGTGGGCTGAAAACACTAGAGCAGAGGCCAGGAGGACAAGGGCACCTGGGGAAGCCATTCCAACCAGCTTAGGGAAGTGCCCTGAACTTTTGGAGATGTTTCTGTGCCATTTCTAGAGGCAGCACAGAATCTCCAGAAACGTTAACCAGGGAGCTACGTTAATGAGGGAGCTGTGCTCCTCAAGGCTTTCCTTATGGCACTGTTCCCCAAACCAACCTCACTTTGGCCTCCAACAGCTCCAAGCCTTGTAAGCCCTGCCATGGGCCACCATCCTGCAATAAACCTTGTGCACAGCAAAGATGACTTCAGATAGCAAAGGATGTGCCTGAAGGCAAAGGAAATGTGCTGATTTTGTGCATGGTTTGGTGTGTCAGATCAGAACCGTAAAATACCATTCACTGTTACCAGCCAACATTTCTAAAGAGCAAAGCATCTCTCAGATTGCCCTCAGACTGCCCACAGGCCCTGTCAGCCTGGTGCCCAGGAGTGTTAACCAGCTGGGGTGCCACCAGACTTACAATCCCTGAAGAGGAGGCAGAGGGACACAGAGGTCAGGTCACACAAGCAGCGCTAGGACCATACAGAGAGAGCAGAAGCCCATGGAGACTCCTCACTCCCACTGTCGGGGTGGGATTAGCACCCCACCACCATGCATCAGATTCCGCAGACTGGCACCAGGCAAATGCCTCCCCCGTGCTGTTCCCCATGCTGGGAGGGTGGGTCATACCTCCAGCTGAGCTGGAGGGAAAGGGCATGAAAATAAGCGTTTTTTCGGGGGAATGCAGATCCCTTCCAATATCTCAGCAGCCACCCCTCTCCCCAGCACTGGATCCAGCCCTCCCTGCATCAGTCCTTACAGGTCTGATCCAGTCTGGGTTATCCCAACATCAACAATCAGCCTCTTTTTGGGATTTGGGAAGGGCAAGGTATGAGGGAAAGAAAAAATGGCAGAGAAATAGATTACAAAAAGGACACCAGATTAGACAAGGAGAAATAAAGAGAGCAGTAGAGCTGAAGGTGACGCAGACATGGGAAGAAGGACACAGGAAGAAGGTGACAAGGCTGGAGAAGGGCCTCAGAAGGCAGAACAGTATCTCATTTCCCTCATTGCTTGCCTTGGCTTTCCAGCCAGGTGGGAAATACTTGAAACAAGGAGACTGGTTTTCCTGACAAGACTGGTTTTCCTGACTGGATTTCCTGACAAGTTGGGTACAACCTGGAAATGCGGCTTCCCTTATTCTCCTCAGTCCTTCCAGAACTGCCTCCTCCCAACACACAGCAACCAGGGGCACCAAAGGCTGCGTGGAGTGTGGAGGGAGAGGCTGCTCCTAACTCAGATCTGTTCACGCTTTGCAGAGATTTTACTGACACCTTCTTCAAATGACCAGACCAGCACAGAAGCTGTAGGGCTATATCTCATCCTATAGAGACGCACTCCTCTGGAGTGACGGATGCAGGGCAAGCCTGGAATAATGTTCCCTCAGGGCAGTGGCTGTAGCAGAAGCAAGTGGTGGAGAGTCTCAGCTAGTGCTCCCACAGGACCCTCACTCTGCAGAGGCAGCCCCCTGGCATGGGGGGCTGGGACATGGCAGGGACATGGCACAGTGTCACAGAGAAAATAAGGGAAGCAGAGAAGAGTTGGGTAGCCCAGGGAGTTAAAGAAGGTAAAACCAAACAAGTGGGAGTAGTAGGAAAGAACTAATAAGTGCAAAAAAGAAATTAATAAGGAACAAGGTTCTCTCTCTCTTTCACCCCCGGACTGCGGTGCCAAACATACAACTCGATTGCTCCAGGCTCTCAGATACAGCTTTGAGTGAGCCACAAACTTTAAGATACACAATAAAAGCTATGGCAGTAGGTTCACTTACGCTTGCATAGTTGTAGTAGCAGTTTGAAAACTGAAGAGGTTCTCTTTTGGGAACCAGGTTCGTATGGGGACATCATCTGGAAAAGAGAGAGCAAAACCTGAGAATCCAGCGGGCAGAGACATCGTTCAGACAGCAAGACTTTCCAAGCTCTTTCTCTTCGTACTTTTCTTCAGCATCCTGCCCTGTACTAAACAGGAGAGTCTCATCCTTCTCATATATATGCACACTACAAAACACTGAGTGTTTTGTAAATTTGTGCTAAGCCTGTTTATCAGACTACTAACTGAAGAATGAAAGCTCTATCCCAAGCGTGGAAGATTAGAATAATCCAGGAATTACAGAAGAGACATTTGAACAAGAAAAAAAAACAGGGGAAAGAAACATTCTTCAGGCATTTTCAGGCATTCAGAGGCATTTTCCAGCCTCTGCCTTTTCCTTACTACCATTAGTCTGAAATGTCCCATTCATCCAGTTCTTTCTGATACAGCCTCCTGTGGAAGACAAGAAGCATTCACCTTCCTCTCTTCACAACTGTAAGCCTGAGAAAGACTCTCTTTCCTACCATTGAAGTTTCAATAAACCCCTCACACACCTGCTCCTGATGACCTGGCCTTCATGAGTTCTTCTGGTTTTAGAAGTCAACCTGCACATCAGCTATACAATCTGCAGACAACTCTTGTGCTTATTTAGTCCCCTATGTTTGCAAACTGCCCTGCCTGAACCAACTGCGGATTATTTCCTAATTCTGTTGCATTAGGACACCGCATCATCTTCACATAACGACCACTAAGACAAAAAGCAGGCAGCAGAATAAGTCACTATTATGCGTGTGGGATGGTGGTGACCAGAAGGAGGAATCTGATCAAGAAGCAGCTCCTACTGACAACTCTCAGGCTGAAGCTGGTCAGGCAGGGAACCAGAGGTGTATCAAAATCCACTGACACAAGCCGTTCAAGACCTCAGTGGACCGGATCCCTGGCATTTGGGGCTACCTGATTTTTCACCTTGCTTCACTCCCAATTTGTGGCTTCCTTGCTTAATGCCTTGCCACATGTTGCTGATCCCATGTCTTGCTTCACTCATTCAAGTTTTAAGATCATTAGCAACTACAGTATACTAACTACTAGTCATTAATATTCTGGCATTGTCAAGAGTATTTTTTTAATTCATTTTCATTGGTCAAAACCCAATCAAACCCTTCATGCCTACTGCAGACATAATTACTACAGACCAGATATCTTACCAAACGTTTTGTCCAGATCATCATCTACTACAGACTGATCCTGCTGTTCCCTCACAGTACAAAAAGTGGCTGCAATTACAGATGCAAGAAATGCTAAGTGCAACTGGGGAGGCTCCCTTTGAAGTGAAGCTTCCAAGAAATCATATAGAAAGCTGTAACAGACACTCCTTCTCAGCTAGCAGTTTATGCCAAGCCTTGTATAAAGGCACCCTAAGGAAATATATATGTTAAATGAAAACTGCATTCTAGTATGCTAAATACTTATTATGAAGTTCCTATGTCTGGTCTCCTCCAAAAAACAGATAGAGAAGAAATGCAAAACAGCTCAGACTGTAAATGAATTACTTGTTTGAAGTCTCAAACCCACAAAAGTGGTAAAGGAGGAGAAGTTGTACAAATTCCTTTTTAGCCAACAATTCTGTACAGACTTCTCAGGGACTATGCATCTCAAAGGACTGACAATCTCTTAATATATTTTACAGCTTTTAAGCCACTGCTTTGATTCAAAACAGAGCTTATGAACAACAGCTAATATCCTTATGAGGCTTTGCCTGGGCAATCACTGGAAGCCTCCCCTCCTTTTCTGATAGACAGGAGTCAACATAGGAAAGATATCACGCCCCGGCCCACAGCACTCAACGGAGAATAAAAGATTTGTGACTCTTCAGAGGTGCCTCTTTACCAGCCAGAGGTTGAACAGTAGCAGAGAAGTACGCAGCTGGGGACTAGGGAACACAGCTCAGCTCCAGAGCTCATCCAGCTAATTCAAATTTAGATTATGAGTACAGCTATTTTGCTTCCAGCAGCAGGTAGCATGCTCCTTTTTGGCCAGGCAGAGCATCTTGTTCTCCTTTCTTGTTACCATCAGCTGTGATGAAACAGTCAAGGAACCATGGGCCTGGGTAAGACGGGAGGAACACCACTACTACCACATTCAGCATCTCCAGCCACTTACCAGGCTGCATGAAAATCTCAGCACCTCTGTCCATGAGTGGATGTGTTCGCATCAGACACTGGGAGCAGCACAGGAGATGACAGCTTGTGCTTCTCTGGAATGGTGTTAGGCATCATAAACTCAGCATAAAAATCTGTATTAAGTTATGCCAATCTGGCCTAACTGCCATGAGTGTTGGTTTGCAGCAATAATGTGTCATGTAAATCCAAACAGAGAAAGCAGCACTGTAAAGTGAACCTCTGGGGAAATTAGTCTCTCTCTCTCTCCTCCATTCATCTCTGCTCTGTTTTCACTGCTAGCCATGCATGAAGAGCATTCCAAAAAATATATTTTGCAACCTGTGACAGTTGTGCCATTCAATTCTCGGTTTTTCTCTGAGTAACAATGCTTGGATAGAGAGCGCAAACGAGATCAAGCTGAGAAAGTTTTCATTCCATGACACCAGTGCTATGATGGGATTTGGTCTCAGAGGCACAGTGCTGACGGTGCAGCCAGACGTGCAAGCACTCAGAAGCTTGAGACAAGCACCGAGGGTAGCTGCTGTCTGCTTGTACGAAGCACAAAATACTCATGGAGGCATCTGCAGGTTCAGCGCTGTCAACTCTGTTCCCATTTAAGTAACTACTCCAATATATTTTCAGAAAGGCAAATCTCCATTTCACACTGATAACTGGCCCTAACAAAAACTGCTGCCTAGTTGAAAATACATATTATAAATCCCAAGGCCCAGAAACAGAACATGGCATCTCTCTATAGTATTTGCTAGGACATGTTTTCCAGCAAACAGAGGCGTTTAGCTCCAGCTATGAGGAGTTAAACTTTTCCATTAGTGATCTGGAGCTCTCCTTTGGTTCTCTGTCAAGTAACCTGCTTCAGTCCCACAGTGCATAGTACATTTTTGATTTGTTGAGGAAAGCTTCCAACATAAATCCATCAGCACTAGAACAGGAAATCTTCACTTTCTTAACTCAGTACGCACCATGACGCTGCAACCGATTCAACTCAGCACCCTGATCTCCAGAAGACCAAGCCCCTGGGGTTGTGATCTCCTTTCCTGAAACAGCTTGCTTTCTCTGTCCTCACACAAGCTTTCTGGCTGTGTCATCATATGCAGAGCCATCTTTTAACAGGTAAAACACATATGATCATAAAACCATAAACGGTTTCCATACAGGAAAACTCTTTTCTTGCATTTAAGCAATAAAAATAATAAAGTCTAAACTCGCACATGTAGTGTCTGATGTGAAACCCAAAAATTACAGGGAACAAACAGAGAAACAATGCATGGGAGTTAGTGGGACTGTAGGTGTTCTGCACATTTGATAATCAGTTCTTTTTTTATTATTATTATTCAGTATTAGGCCATGTATTAACTTAGTCACAGAATTTCAAGCATCTAGGCATGAAAGTATGGTCCAGAACCCAAACTTTCAGTGATTTTACCTGCAGTAAATATCACTTTGATATTTACTAGAAAACTATGAACCCTGGAAAGATGTACAGTTTGATCTCCGCAGTCCTTATACTCAATTTCTTTTCAAGGAGAAAACCTTGACCTTTCCTGGCTGGACACTCCGCTCTAAAAGCCTTGATGTGTGTTTATAAAAAAAAAAAAGACAATCAGACAAATTAGGTCAGACTCTCTGCCAGCCACATATAGAGCTGACAGGCAAAGGTGGACTGCGTACTAGTTTATAATTCAAAGCACATAGATTGTGACATATATTTGATTAATGGTTAAGTTTTTAAAGATAATCAGGGATTTTTTAAATGTAATTGAATAATTACAAGCCCTATTCCCTGAGAACATTGAGCAAATGGATAGTGAGTGGGGAAGAAAGTCCCATATTGTGTTATTTGCTAGTATTTATGGAAAGCCCATGAGGTGGCACTACATGAGGGACCCTGCTAAACTGCTTCCAGCCACGCAGTCAGGCATTTCAGGGATGCACCAAAGTACCTGAGCCGAGTTGAGGCTCCCACTGAGCATTCTGGCACGTTCACAAAGATTTCAGCTGCCTCAGCCCCAGAATGA
This sequence comes from Mycteria americana, assembly GCF_035582795.1. NCBI lineage: Eukaryota > Metazoa > Chordata > Aves > Ciconiiformes > Ciconiidae > Mycteria > Mycteria americana. Next base: position 3,010,292 of record NC_134381.1, on the reverse strand, counting down.
GGCAGAGGAGAGAGGGTCCTGCTCTGAACTGCCTCCTGGATGAGCACAAATGCAGGTGTTTTGACACAGCCCCTCCTCTCTTGCTCTTCCTTCAACAGTAAGGGAGCCCACAGAGATCACCCTCACTAAGCTACATGAAGCTGTCATGAAAACCACCCAGGTCATCTGCTGCTTACAAGCTAGAAGCAAAGACAACGGACCTTGGACGAGCTGGCTTGAAACTGAGCTCAGCTTAATTTCAAACTCCTCCTTTGACAATCCCTTTCCATGAACGCTGGTGCAAGGTACCAGCAAGGTGCTGAAGGGGAAACACTACAGAGCCCAACTCGAGGCACACAGAGGCACAACAAAACCTCCATGCTGGGATGAGATGGGTGTCACCCTTCACCCCTGTGTCGATGAGTCCCTTTGTGTCCTTTCAGCACCCAGCATTCACCCCTACTTACCAGACACTCGATCGACACTATACATCCTCTCCAGCCTTTTTCTGTGCCACCCAGTCTCACTGGATTGATGCTGCTCCAGGTCAAAGGAATGCTGGGAAGGGGCAGCCAGCCGGGTGCAGTTTGGGCACTCCTTGGAGCCGTGCCGGCTGCCTGGCCAGCCCTTGCAATGCCTGCTAATGCCGTGAGAGCCGCCAGCACTGTGCACTTGGTGGCCATGGTGGCACTCCTCTTGGGCAGCCCCCTTCATCACCACCAGTTCCATGCTTTCATTCTCATGGTCTGACAGCATCGGCCTCTCGCCGGAGATTGTGTAGACTCGTGGCTTCGGTCCCTCGCTTGGCATCTTCTCTGCCTGCTCCTCTGAGAAGCTCCTCTCAAACTTGCCGTCTGAGATGACAGAGAGCCTGCGCTTGTTCTGTGCTGCCTGCTGCATCTCAGGGGAGTCCTCCTGTCCGATGTAGGAGTCTGCTAACAGGTGATCTGAAACAAATGGCACACTTTCCTTAAAACCAAAGCACCCTGGACACCAACAAATTCAGGAGGCTCTTTGTTACTGTTGCAGAAAGGGGAAGGGGGAGAGACATATGGTACATTCTCCCAGGAACCTTTTCAGATGAATGCATGCCCATAGCCTTTTAAACCTCCAGAGCTGGTACTGAAATGAGAGACATCTCTCACAAATACACCCAATATTTTAAGTGCGCATGGCCACCAAACAAGGCTAGAAACAAATGCAGGTCTCATTGCACAGCCTGAAAATGCTTACGTGCAAAACAGCCCTTGTTCAGCTGCGCAGTCCTTCTGCTTCAGCGGGTTTAGCCACGCACAGGCTACTGAGCTGGTGAAAGTTTGCACGACAAGGACCAGCACCAAGTTCTCTAAGAAGTGACAAACTCCGAGTGTTTCGTACACCAAGTTATTATTTTTTTAGAACTAAGGGGCAAACCACCAGGGTTTGGTTTTTTCCCCCCTGATTTTCTGCCAATTGGTTTGACATGAAAGAAATGCAAAAAGACTTCAGCCAACAGCTGCAACGCAGCGTCCCGCTCTCTGCAGCACCCCTGGTTAGCAGGCCTCGTCGTGTGTGCAGATGGCAACAGCACAGCCTGTGGAAGCTGTCCTGAAGGAAAATGCAGCCGCTCCCTTTGTAGGGTAGGAAGATCGAAAGGAGAGAGGCCCATGAGTGCAACTATCTTTGGAGCCCACACACTGGATGAAGTGCCAGGAAATCTCAGCATTTCCATGGCAATTCCATGCATGAACCCAACAGTAGCTCCCACCCACCTGCTAATCCTTTTTTCAAGTGGCTGTTAATTACCTCTTACACTTCCCTTCAGATGGGAAGCAGCTAGGGGACTGTTAAAAAGGCTCAGCAGGGAATGCATTATTCATGTGACTACTACCCCAGAAAAAATAAAATCATTACTGTCCAGCACAGAGAGCAGCATTTTAAACAGCAGCAGAAAGCAAACCCAAGCCTTTACTTCACTAGATATTTAATGAACATCTTTCCTTCAGCTACTGAGCCGTGACCTGGAAGAACTCGGCAACAATCTGAGGCTTGGCAACCTTGTAGCTGGCCATGAAGAGATGAAGGAGGAAGAGACCTATCTCAGGACAAGTCTGGTGTCGGTATGTGTGCAACATGGACCTTTCACTGCTGCCACGTTCTGCTTCTTATGAAGTGCTCTTGTGCCCCTCTGAAAAGAGCCTTCCCAGGCTGAGGACGTACACTTTCAGCTTTTGAATCTGAAGCCCATCCTGGATTGTGCTCATGTTGCCAAGGGCCTCTCCCCCTGCTCTGTTTGCAGCCGAGTCTGAACTGAATTTAGCTGGTACTGGTACAGTGTGTCACCCTTATCTCATTTTTCTGCTTGAGATACAACTTCCTCCAGCACCACTAGGAGATAAACACATCTCTGGCCACTCTGCTCAAGAAGTGACTGTCAGGACCGTTCAGGCTGACACAACTCAGGTTCATTTCACTTGTCTCCTAGTGAGACCTTGCACTCTCCGGACACTGTAGGTGGGAGCTGTGTGACTCCTTGAGCTGACCAGGAGAAGAAGCCTGTAGGAGTCCTAAAGAAAGAACTATGCCTCTTGAAGATATAGCCGATGCTGTCTTTCCAGACTTCACATGAAGTCCAAAATGCGTGCCTAGGTGTAGTGAGGAGTCATGCACCTCACTGATACTGTCCAGGTAAAATATGAAAGGTGGGCAGTGGTCTACTTCACCCATGGTCTCCTGCACAGAGACAGCAGGGACATCTGCACCTCCCTCCAGGAGGAGAGCCTGATGGACTACAAGGGCCATCACCAGAACAACTGCAAGCCATTCAAGAAGAAGCTGCCTCACCAGCTGTCATTCAGGTGGGATATGGTGTGATGGACCAACCAGTGCCGAAAGTGTTCACAGGCTCCAAAGTCTCCCCAACCACTTGTCACCCTTCCAGAGGCAGCAGGCCACCACATCTGTTCCACAGCAACTCAGACTCTCTCCAGTTCCAAGACTAACTGTGCTCTAGAGTAGGCATGTCTTGGGAAAACACCACCAAATGACTCGTCAAGATTTGCCAAGATCGGTGCTGGCTAATAGTGCCAAGCACACCATTTTTTAAATTAAAAACAAAGGCCAGTTCTAAGTACTCATCTCAACTTGTCAAACTTACTAATCTGTGTGGGCACAATGACACTACATATTTCTTAAGACACCACAAAATAGTGGCTGACAGCTGCCCCTGTTCCTCCTGAAATGAATACTTCTATGGAAGATGTATAGCCTCATTAGAGCAAACACACAGGACTGTGCACCTTTACCCACGCACTGACAGCACCGCAATTCAGAGATCCGAGAACTTCTGAACTCTGCTATATGTGGGTAAATTGAAAAATGAAGTGCCCAAAGTATAGTATGTCTGAAAATGCTGATGATCACAAGTGCAGAGAGACCAATTCCAGTCTCTGTTTTATAAGCATTGAGGTCTGTTCAGCTCCATAAAATTTACAGACTTGTAAGTGGGACATGACTGGTTTCAAGTAAGAGTCAATTTTTTACTGAAATCATGGAAGGCTTATGATTCTTGACCGGATATATTTGACATAAACTACCTGTCTGATCTAGCACGCAAAATGTGAGGATAATCCTTTCTTCCTGCCTTACTTGTCACTTACTCAAGGTATTTTCACTTGTACTTATCTAGGAGTTCTCATGGTCTACACTACAAAGGCCTGCTACCACACCAATATGCTTTCTCTTTGTCAAACAATTGGATAATTATTTCTTTTCATTCAATTTAGCACCTTCAGTAACTACACATTGGAGAAGCAACTTCATATGCAAAGGGAATGTGAAGCTTTATTCAAGACTTCTAGTTAATAAAGAATGTATCTACAGAAAAAAAAAATAGTATGGAAGGAAAAGAGATTCAAACATCCATCATAATGAATTATTGGCTTCTAAAAATGAACCTGCACCATTTCAGGGAGCAAGTCTGCGCTAGCATTCACACGCACATGCGTTCGCATACACCAGCAGCGCGGAGGTGTTACCAGTGACCGGTTCCCGTGTCTGTGCTTGTCACCTGAATCCAGTTCACTGCAAAGCACTGCACCTGCTTCCACTATGGCATTTTAGGTTAATAGTTTGCTTCTGCTAGGAAAGAAGTCAAGCTGGTCCAGAAATCAATGCTGAATTAAATCTGAGCCACAGGGATGTTCAGTGAAGAGAGCCGAGAAACGGTAACAGGGGACTTCAGCAATAACTGGAATTGCCTTCTAAGAGTCAGCTGAAGCAGACTGCTGTTAACACCCTCTGCCTGGTTACTGCTGCTCCGTTTCATTTCATTTTCGCATTGCTCTTGCCACCTCTCCCACAACCAGCTGCTCCATCAAACTGCCACGCCAGCCCAGGACAGCGTGACTCGGGAAGCCTGGCACAGCGCCATCCTCTCCAGCCACCCTGATGAAGCTGACCTGGTAACAACTCTGCTCTCCCACTTGCTTTCATCAGCAACACCTTTGTCTCATGCAGCTACAAAGCTACCACGGAGCAGGCAAATCAGCTTCCTCAAACGCATTTCTTTTCATCTAGATTTGTGCTCTACATGGGTTTATTGTGCCTGAGATACTTAACAGCAAGATGAAGGGAAGAGGACCAATGTACTTGATCCGTAGATCATGTGTCTGTTGGCAACAGAAACATCCAAATCATATTTTCATCACTTCCCTGTCTACCTGGGCTAAGGCTAACAGCCTGTCCGGAGCCTGGGGGCTTGACAGTCCAGTCCCGACAGCCAATCCACTTCTCACCCCCCTTGTTATTTACTTGAACACGTGTCTCTGGCTTTACTTGCTCCTCTCTGATACTTCTTTCTTCATCTTCCATGCAACGCTGCCGAACACAGTCGTTAGGGCATGCGTATAACCAAAGACATGACCACCAACAGCAACAATGATCTGTACTGGTTAATTTGTGGTATCTTGGGAAAGAAAGAATCTACATTCTCAGTACATGTAGTTCCTGATAATTAGGCACTTACTACTATTAGATACTTACAATACGTCCTTTCTCATCCAGTAACTCTAACTTGAGCAGTTGCTCTGACCCAGGTAACTAACCGTGAAAGGACTTTCATATTTTCTTTCACTGTCACAACATTTCTCAAGAGGAGGTAACGTGCTGGGATAAGCCTCAGCTGACTGATGCCCATTCACAACAGTGGAGGGACTCACTGAGCCAAACTCATATCTGATGCAGACTGCCTTGTAACCCCATGGGATGAGAAGTTTATAAATCAAGGCAGAATATAGCCACAAGGCATAGACAGGAGCTTAAAAAAAAAGTCCCAAATTTATTACTGTATTTAGCAGCCAAACTGATGATTAAAGCACCTTAGATTTAAAACCTCAGCTCCAGCATCAGAAGCAAAGTGGCAAAGGGGAATCCAGATAAACCCTATTAAAAAACCATCTGTCATCCCAGAAAAATAAATTTCTGAGAAAGAGTTCTCTCTTCCCTGCTCCATCTCAGTTGGACCTCTCTGGACCTCATGTTTATGGTACCAACTTTAAATGAAAGCACTGTCTCGGCCACTGAAGATGAATGGAAAGACTTTAGGTTTACTTTATATGGACTTACAGCATTGTTCATAGTAGGAGGAATGAAGTTAACGCTTTTTTTATTTTACAGCAGGAGGAGTCCAGGTGATACCCTCAATAAGGAGAGCAGATGGGTGCACTGGCTAGAGCCCAGGGCATTCCAAAAACAGTAACATCCTTTCAAACAGCACAGCTGAGCAGTTTCTCTTGCAGTTTCAGCTCCAAGATGTCCCATATGCCTGCCACTGCCCCTCAGGTGTGCTAAGAGGCTGTCAGGTCCTGTTCTCCTCTGCTTCCTCTCTGAACGTGCATCGGAGCCATAATGCAAAGCTCCCTACCATGTCAGCTCTGTCCTTCTCAACACTAATGTACCGCAACGTGACCCAGCCAGCACAGGGCTCCTGCCTCCAGAGACAGGCTGGCAGCCGACCTCGCTGCTCTGCAGGTTTGAAGCGTAGTCCAGAAATAGGCATGGTAAAACCCAGGAAATTTGTTCAAAATATTGAAGCACGAGGCAGGGAGATAAAAATGGAGATACAGCAATTAAAAAAAAAAGGTCACAGTGGCATTTCAGCCGTGCAGTAGATTCAGAGTCAAGTGAGCGAATGTCATGCACAACATTTGCTATGAGATTACCCGAAGCCTGACCAAGCCAGCCCTGCTGTGACTTTATCAGGCACCCTGACCCTATCGCTCCCAAGGAAGGAACATCACACGCTTCTCTGCAAAGCCACAGAGAAAAGGCAAGAGGTGCTTCAGTAAGGGAACTGCTCTGAGAAAACAGAAGGTCACTTAACTATGACAAAATGGTTCCAATTAGTCTGCTGTGCTGAAATGGACCTAGAAAACAAACAAACCGAAAACGTTGTCGACATTGTGCCTCATAGATGAGTAACCTTTTAGTCTGGCCTGTAACATTAATGCGAATAGATGAAATTGTTACTGTGAGACACGACCCAAAGGAGCAAGTGGCAGCTCCACCAACGGCCTTAGCATTTCCATGGTAACACTGTGACCTATGTTTTTATTCACTTTATAAGCAAACAACATATTCCATGGCAAGTTTTAGGATACACCCACACCATACCTGTGCTGGCTGATCCTGGAAGCAGCCTGAAACCCTCAGAGATGAGATTTTATATCCCTGCTCTACGTTGAACTCAGGCTGCCTACAAACTCCTCTGGAGCATGGGCTCTTTCTAGGAAGGCCACCTCCATTGCTCAAGGCCAGCCACACCATGTCAGCACAGGGGTACACCGAGAGAGCTGGGCCAGATGCGCTGCTGGGGTCTGTGATGGGGACAAGGGCAACATCCTCTAGGGAAAAAGGCAGACTCGGTGCTTACCCTGAATCAGGCTCCACTGGCAGCTCCACAGTCTGAACATCTGCAAATTGAAGGTCCCTCTTAGAGCATTGTATAGCTGCAGCCTTACTTCACGGCTTCATAAAAAACACAGCTCGCAGGTCACTTGCTTGGACTGAAGCACCTGCATAGCCTCACACTGGAGTTTCTCAAGCCCCATGTCAGCTCCTGGCAGTGTCAGGAACCTCCTCTGTTGCATGGCTGCTGCCCTCCCCACCCACTCACACCCCCTCTTCTGAAGTGGCAGAAGCCCAGGGTGCAAACACAAGCGGTTGTTTCGGTGCAGTCTCTGCACGTGGCACAGTAGCCTCGGCAAACACGTTTTTCTCCTCCCACCACTACCCATTGCTGTTTGGCTTGGGGAAGCTCACAGGTGCCCTCTTCTTACACACTCAGTGTTTTCACTGATGGCTGAAATGTCATGCAAAAACAAAGGAAAGAAGCGAAGATTACTTCTTTCAAGCTTAAAAAGAAGCTGCTTCCAGTTTCAGGTAACTATCCCCTTTGGTTTGTACTGATGCAAACCAGTCAGAGTAGCCATGCTGTTTCTGTAATAATGACAGAGAATTTGGGTCAAGACCTGCTAGGCAGCTCTGGCCCAAGGCTCATCATCTCTGCAGCACCAAGCACACCTTACACTTGCTGGGATCTTTCCCTTTCTCTTGCTTCCAGAGCCTTTCACGCGCAGCTTGCCCAGAGCAGCCAGCCTGCAGCAGGCAGACCAGCGCTGCATCCTACAGCGACAGCCCCAGCACAGCAGCACAGCAACAGCAGTAGCTGCCCTCCAAATAACCCAGCCGAGCAAAATAGAAACTGCCTCATAAAGAAGTATCAGGAAAAATCCCAGCATAACCCCCTTCCTTCCCGCAGCAAAGGATCCTTGTGTCTGAATCCCATCTCCCCACAATGCATCACTGCTCCCCCAGAGAGGAAGAAGATTCTCAAATGCTCCACTTGCTGTCATTTTAATGTCACTACCCCATGACCTGGGTATCTTTTTCCTCTCACAGTTCCAGTAGATGGAGACAAAGAAATCTAAAGCAGTATCTCAGTGTGGGGCCTCTGACACCTAAGCTGGGAGAAGGGGACTCTCGGAATGTCCAAAACTCCTTATCCCATGAGCTCTGGTGAGACTCCGAGTGATTATTTCTTCTATGTTTTGCTCTCTGCAGCCTTTTTACACTTCCCTTTCATAACTTTTCAATCCTTTTCCCTGTCTTTCTTCTAGATCTGTCCCAAGGGACACCCACTCCTACGCTAAAACCATGCCACAGACAAGATGGAAAGTCTTTGGAAGCTACCAGAAAGCTACGAGAGTCAGCAAGGACTCTGGCAACAGCCTTGCAGTCAGAATGAACACTGCACATGGGAGAGTGCTCTTCGTGGGAACCTTCCCAGACCTTCAGCCCGCATGAATAAGCCAGCAATGAACAGAGGTAGGAAGAGAGCAGGAGATGCATTACCACCTCAGCACCAGCTCCCTTAACAGATCTGTGTCCTGCCAGCTGCAGCAGAGTCCAACCCTCCCTCTTTTCTAATTCCTCAATATCTCAAAGATCAGGAGAAAAAAATCTGAGTGATCCCAAGGGGACAATCCCTTCATCCTCTGCCAGCAACTCATACCCCACGCCAGGCAGCTTCCCTGTTCCAAAAGGGAAGCAAAGAGAAGAAAAATCTGTATTGCCATCACCCCTGCTGTAACCTCACAAAACATGGTCAGAGCACTCTGAGCCAAGCAATAGAGGAGAGGTAAATGTACCTCCCAAGTCACCTGGAAAAACCTCCTCCAGAATAAGACATCGAAGAGTTGCATAGGGATGGTCACACAGTATTTCTGAGCCATGAAATTCTCACGCCTCGCATCAGGAAGAATCAGAAGTTGTAACCAACAATATACACCCCCTATCACCTCACCTTTTCCTCGCTACATGTACACCCTGCAGTACCCTGCAATCCTCTTTACCTCCTGCTGATGTTCAATTCCATACCCACTACCCTAGTGAAGGAAGCAGAGCATAGACAGATTGCAATTTTATTGAAAACAGAAGGTAAATGAAGCCTCGCAAATAACTCACCCCTCATTAAAGTGCTCGGACATGGCAGCTGGCCCATCCTGCTGATATACAATCCCCCTGTAGTTCTTCATTACCACTCCCCAATTTCTCAAAGCCATTCTGCCACACACATACACACAAGCTCTCCAGAGGAGGCACAAGAAATCAATTCTGGGGTGTAAAAGTTACCACCAAAGAATAAGAACTTTGATCCGTTGTGGAATGTGGAGTAAGAGGTGGGATGCAAAAGCCATTATACCACCTCCTTTCCTTGGAGTCAAGGGACTCTAAAGATAAAAAAAGTCAAACCAAAACGGATGATCCTCAGAGAACAACGTGCAGCAGAAAGTGAGTAAGTTGGGGCAGTCTCTGCACATTTGGCATCTCCATCCAGATGGTGGGTCTCCTGTGTCTGCCAGGGGAGTTACAGAGCCCCTTCTGCCAAGGATTTGAATTAGCAGGTAAAACAGCAAAAGAACTGGCATCCCAAAGACTCACACCCACCTCATTTTCTGCATGAGGATTGTCCTCTGCAGGGACAGAGGAGGGTTCTAGCTCCTGGATCCACTGAAGAGGAGGATCCTGCCCTTCCCTCCTTCATTTAGGTCTCAACTGTCCCACTGATGGCTCTGCCGCCTTCCTGCTCCTCAAAGACCACAACCCTTTTCCCTCACTGCATTCATCAATGACTTTCAGCCTTCCTTAAACCTTTTTTTTTCTGGACTATAAACTACTGAAGTCAAGGCCTGCCTCCTTCCACTCACATTTAGGCTAGAGCCTTAATCCCAGCTGCAGTCTGCTGGCAGTGCAGGGAGCATCCTCATATACAGCTGGGGTTATTTCAACAGAAAACAGGCCTACCCCACCAGGTAAAGACTCCCATGGCGAAAGCCCAGAGTGCTATGAACACATACACGCACCAAGGACTCAATTTTTCAGTGTGCTGAGCTTTCTGGACCCAAGCCACCAACACATGCAAGTAGGAATTTTACTACAGGATACTGGTGGGCTTGTACAGCCATAACACTGCCTCTCCCTACTCTCTTCAGCCAAGCTGATGAGTTGGAGCAGATTCAGGTACTTCAATATATGTGCTACATCTTCAACTTATGTAGAAGAGGCCCTATATTTGTTTCACCGGAGTCATTGGATGAAAGCTAATCATACAGCTTAAGTGCTCTGCTGAGCCAAAGGTGAAGCGTTCAGAAACTTTCAAAAGCCATACTGAGATATACAGAATTTCTGCAGGAAGGAAAGAGTTGACTTCTCTGTTATTGGACTACTGGGATGAACAAAAGGGAGCCAAATTTTCTACTCTCAATATTTTTATAGGATAGCAACCTTCCTACCATAGTTATTTATAAAGAAACGTTACAGACTGTGTTAAATTATACACTGCAGAATTTCAAAAGATGACTTAAAAATGATGATTCTTTTTTTCCCTCTTCTATAAACATTTAGAGTAATTTCTAGGGAACTTTGTTTATTTCCAAGTCAATATTTAAGGCCCCATAAAGACTGTGGTATATCCACGTGTACCTCTCGCTGCCTCATTCTTATCTGCGGCAACTAAATTTGCTTGGATTCAAATACGACCTCAAGCCTGATACACCAAGGGGGCAGTGGGTATGAGAAAGCTTCCCTGGAGAGCTTACGGATTTGTTACAAGCACAGAGAGGGCTTTAAGTGCTGGTCTGGGGAGCCTGACAGTGGCCCATTATCCAGGAGTCACATCAGCTGCATTTCTGTGTTCTCCTTATCTACAGCCAGAGAGAGGAACGAGCAACTAGGAGCACCCATAAGGCTGAGTATAACAACAGCCTTGTAAGTATGCATCAGAGAGGCTCCTACTCCTTGGCTTTGACCAGGGCTCCCCAGGTCTCAGGAACCCGAACAGATCTGCCATTTCCCCTCCATCAGAGGGATCTCCATCAGAGATTCTCTCTCTGGCCTGAATGTGACCCCACAGGTAGTATGAGGGCACGACAAAGCAAGCAGGAGGCAACACTTCTCCCTGTGGGAAAGTGGGCTTGGAGACTGCAGAAAAGGACTAGCAAAGACTCCAGCTGACAGAAGCAGCTGCAAAAACAGCCACAACAAAGGATGCTTTTGCCATTCTGGGAAGCCTCCTCAGACCGGCCCAGCCTGTCTCTGCACTGCCTGTCCAACCCCTTCCCTCCCTCTGCCTCACAGATGCTTCACCTCAGCTGCATTAAACCCCAGCCTTTTTCCACCCTTCCCTTCCTACCACCATGGGTTCTTAGACCAAATATTGTGAGGAATGTGGCACTGGAGTTTATCTTGCCTGAAAAAAAAAAAATCAAAGAAAACTGCAGTACATTGTTTTAAAGCTCTTCTATTCACGAAGTTAGCACAATTCAGCCAAGGACAACCTGAAGGTCATTAGAACAGATCCAAGAAAAAAAGGCAGGGACTCATTCAGCTGGCTGTCAAAGACTAGTGCGACTGGGCTCGCTCTTTTAGCAAGAGGCATTTCCTGCCTGTAGAGGTTTAAACACACACACTTACAGTTTACATAAAACGATAACATCACTCTACATTACATTCTATTTAATAACTTTATCCCCTGCAAAACAGTTCAACACTACACAACAATCTGCTACTTGTTCACACAGGATTTTCTGTGGATTCCACAAGATTTTCTATAGGTTTTGTAGTGAATTTATTGTCTGCAAAATGTTCTCTTTCCTCACAGAGAAGACACAGCCCTGTTAGAATTCAAGTGAGTTTCTCTTGTGCTCTCTTGCCCACCAAGTAGAACTCATCATAAGCTGACAGGGACAATATCTGCATCCAAAAAATTAACACATTAGCTGGCACATGCTGGTGTCAACTAGACAAAGCAAATCTCATTTTAACCCCTGTTGAAGCAAACCCTGGGAATAAATCCAGAGGTTACCTTTGCCAGCAAAGACAGATCGCTGCGCGAACACTGAGCATGCCTCTTAAACTGTAACTCACCTTTTTTTATTCCCTGGTGAAAGCAAGACCTAGGAGTGACAAACCAGTGCAGAAGCCTTGTGCAGTGCAGTCTTTCACTTCCCAGCTGAAACTTCTTCCGACATCAGCTCTAGGGGTGAATTTATGACAGGGCACTTGTCCACTAAAACTGAACTTGTCCCCACAGCCCACCCAACTGCCTTTTCTCCTCCAAGGGCTTCACAGATCTAGAGGGCGACTCCTCCTGCCTCTCTGCTGCTGAGATCTCACACTAACCCTTTATATGACGAATAAATGCACTTTTATGCTAAGGGCTATTAAATAAATAGGTGCATGCACACAGACATAAACAAAGTATGTCAAGTCTCTTACCTGAGCCGTTTCTACCTTCAGGATGGTTTTGTGAAAGATATTCTCCAAAAGCCCTAGCCGCTCTGCATATCCAAGCATCACAGAAGGCAGCAAAGGAGAGAAAGAAAGAGATGGGTAATGGTTAAAGGCCAAGGAAAGAAGGAACAGTTCAATGTACTGCTGTATTCCCGCAGCTGCCTTTCCCTCATCTTCAGGTGACACCAATTTAAACACGCTGCAATAGCAGCGGGGGCTCCGTGGTTAACACACTTCAGTCTTCCCCTGGCCAAAGGCGAAAACAGAGTTGGACTACAAGCCCAGGACTATTTTAGTCTTTAGCTTCTCTGTTAAAACTGAAAAAAATTGAAATGCACCTGCATTAAATTTGGCCTTGTTTCTGTGATGCACACAGGAACAGGATCACTGTCTCTAACCACCCTGAGTTAAACCCCTTCTGGCAGCCCAGGGAAGAAGGTATCTCCACCCCAGTCCCAACCATCACCCCAGCCTTCTACTCTGGTTCTGAACGCTCCTATCTGTGAGCTATCACAGCTTAGACGTTAATGCTAATATCCATTTCACCTACCTTAACCCTAAGTTCTCAAGCACCAACTATGTCAGTATTTGGGTTACTGGACAACCTTATTTGAGAGACCCCCCACAATACCCCACAAAAGCAGTTCCTGGTTCTCTGATGGATTCAGGTCCTGTGGATGACTGAGATTTTACTGAAATATATTAAGAATCAACCAGGCAGGGTGAGCTCAACCCTTATCACACATCAAGGCCTACATAAGGGGACTGCACAAACCTATGAATATTCCAACCACGGAAAAGCTTTTTGCTGTCAACCCACACAGGAAAGGAATCCTTGGTCAAGGCATGCATTCCCTGGTATACAGTAAATAAAATCTCCAGTCTCCTATTGCCAAGACATTTGTAACATCCTGCTGCTGTGCTTGTTCTCCTGTACCCAGCAGATCTGTGACTGAAGAGAGCTAATACCGGTTTTTCCCCAGCCATCCATTTTCTCCAGGTTTGTAGAACAATCTCTCCAAGGTCTGCAACATCACAATCAGGCTGATACTTGCCAATGGACAGTCCAGGGTGAAGGCTCGCAAACAGCAAGACAAAACAGCCACCCACCTCCTTGGCAAGCCAAGCCAACAAAACCCAGCAGCCAAGCACTCTCAGCCTGCAAGCACACCAGCATCTCTTGGGGGAGGAGACGAAGACTTGCCGCAACAGGGAACACTCTCCATACCAAAGCATCACGTCCACTGTCCTCTTCCTTCAGAGGTGCTCAACCTCAAAACATCCTCCTCCAGTTCAAGCTGCCACAAAAGGCCACGCTCATAACAGCCATTAATTATCTAAGTGGAAAGTGGCTTTGACCTCCAAAACAACCTTCTGCTTTGCTACTTGATACAGCAGCATATCCCAACCTGTGTAGCCAGGATTTTCCCCCACGGCTTTTATATACCTCCTCCCAAAAGGGAAAAGGTTAACAAAGCTACAATATACCTCCCAGAGCGACTAGAGCTGGAAGGAGTGGGAAGTCCATTTGTCATCCACAGCCAGCAACAGGGGATCGATATGAACGATGAAGAAAGAGTAATTTAATCTCCCTAGGACTAAATTTCAGCACAGCCAAATGCAAAATGCTTTGGAGCAGCACAGCCGGAGCTGTGCAAGAAGCAAGGTTTAACCTTCTGCGTCATTACAGGCTAACATACAGTGCTGAGGTTTTTTTCTGTTTCCAAATTCTTGCCTGGCTAGTACCGGGCTGTACCTTTAGACACTAGCCTGGGGTGGCAGTTGCCCAAACTGTCTTCCTCAATGCCTAAGCACCCCCAAAGACAGTAAGCAGAGGCTCTTTCACATGGGGGAGCTGTACAATTAGCATGCAATCCCCACTGTGAAGAACAAAGGGATGACTGTCATGGTTCACCCATACAGCAGGACAAGCTGCTCATGGACGTTCCTTGCACCCACTACCTTTCTGTCTGGGCAAAAAGCAGGACTTGGTCCTGGGGCAACACACACATGTAAAGTTGGGAGCTGGAGTGTGACAACTTCAGGGAAGTGGTTGAGTCACCACCCTTGGAGGTATTTAAAAGATATGTAGATGTGGCTCTTAGGGACATGGTATAGTGGTGGACTTGGCAGTATTAGGTTTACAGTTGGACTCGATGATCTTAAGGGTCTTTTCCAACCTAAATGATTCCATGATTCTAACATCAGGCTATGCAGCTGCAAGAGCACTCCTGAGCTACTCCTGCACTCCATCTTAGAGGTGGTTAAGGCTCAGCCAAAGCCACGGCTGATCTCACGTAGCACTGGCAACAGCCCTGCTTTGAGCAGATGGCTGAGCTTGAGACTTCCAAGATGTCTTCCACCAAGATTTCTGGGACTCCAGGGTTTCCCATGGAAACGTCTGTCCTTGCAAGGCATCATCAACACCATTCACAAACAGGGCACTTACACCCTTGGGAAAGACTTTGAAGCTTCTCTTGTGCATCAGCAGTCATTCCATGTAGAAAAAATAACAACGAGCAAGTTCTCAGGTAAATTATGAGTGAGAGAACATGGTGATTTACACAAAAAATGCTGAAATACAATGATAAAATTTAGTCTGTAACTAGTTCAAAAGCTCCAAGAGCATGTTAGTCCATCTGTCATTCTCTCCATTCATTTCTCTGCCAATGCCCGAAGCTGATCTGTCTGCCTTAAAATCTGAACTGATGCTTCACCCTTAGCTTGCAAACCACAGGCTCAAAAAATTAGTACCAAGCACTTCCTAAGACCCAAACTGCAAATGGCTAACATGGAGGCAGAGAGAAGCACTACTACCCTCCATCCCACCTTGTTCCACGGTGAAAACAGTGTCGCGCAGAATAAGAGCCTGTGTTTAAAGGTGCTGCAGTGTCTCTAACCTCACGCTCCTGTTTCCCCAAGCAGATGAGGTAGGAGGATAAAATCACAAGTGCCAGAGCTCCCAGAGAACAGGCGATACCAGACCTCTCCTCGCAAGTCAGAAGCACAGTCAAGGAGCACAGAGCTACTCGAAAACGTTGCTGCCCGGCCCAGGCTGAACCTGCAGTTCCGTCACTACTGTTCCACTTCCACTGCTCTCAGACACTGCAGGCCAACCTAAGAGCAAACGAATGCGGACGCTTGATCACAGTTATCTAGCGACAGCTAATAAGGCAATGACGCCTGCACAGTACAATGTGCGACGGGGGTTTTCCAGGCAATTACACTGCAAACTTCAGACTAATTTTTTTTGCCTATTATCTCAGTAGTTCCCTTCTACATTCCTGCTTCCCAAGTGCCACCGGCTTCTCCTTGGCTGGGCCTCAGCTGATCTCCCACAGATGTCTGCGTGTGCCCTTTGCCAAGGGGACTCTGCTGGCCAGGCTAGCTCCTTATGCCTAGTCTCCCCTTGCCAAGCCTTTTGTGTTCCTTCGCTGCCCTCACTGTGCTCACAGTCACCACAGTTTACCAGCATCTGCCCGTATCGTTAACGTGCCATTTAACCCCTCTCCCTGGCTACCCACTGACTCGATCACAATAAAGTCAGAGCAAAATTCAAACAGATGGTAGCTGCTCTGTTCATCCCATTCTTTTCTATTTCTTTTATCAACACACTGTATTAATACAAGTCACACAATCGTACTTTTCTCTCAGCTCAGTTTTGCCTCTGCTATCACAGCCAACATAGTTCAAGACCCATCAAGCCTTCTGATGGCATTGGACAGAAAACCCTTCAACTGGGCTCAGAGCAGAGGCACCTCAGGATAATTTAACTGGCAAGAGATAAAAAAGAAAACGTGTTTCACAGAAATGAGATGAAGTACAAGGTGCCTTACATATACACAGGCCGATGAGCTATAACCCTGAGCGCATGACACTGCAAAAGCTGCATACAAATGAGCAGGTAGTACTGAGAGGTAATCAGCTGATGATATGACAAGTTCAGCCCTGACTCATCTAGAGAGAGGTTTTCATTTTAGTAGCAGATCAGACCTGCATGTTACACAGTCAGCACAGCTTGATTTAACAAACAGACATCAACCAGGGACCATAGCCTTGGTACGCTGCGCTACTGAGTCTAACCAGTAAAGACAAGACTGCCATTGCCTCAGAGAAAACACCACCATCTTCTCTGGCTTCTTCTCCATCAGAAAGACTTCAAGAGTGCAGAGGGCAGGATGGGGTAGCACAACACCGGCAGCAAAGGCAGCTGCCCTTCTGAGGGCATTTTCCAGTACTCGCTGTGCATTAGATGTCAAAGCTGGACTCGGGCCTGGAAGAGAAACTGCCTGAGATTTTGCGAAGAAGCATAGACAGTCTAGACGTACATTTGCTAGAGGGAGGAAAGCTGCCAAATAACAAAGATCTCAATTACAACGTGATGAGCATGGAATAGCCTTCATGTCTCTGAAATAATCACATCAACAGGATAAAAGGGGCCTTGATGCACACTAGCAGCTATGAGAAATTGCTGCACACAAATTTATGCAATCCACCAAACTGACACTGAACCGAGTGAAGAAATGTGTATTGAAACACTCAAGAGATACATGAAAGACCTGAGATAACTCCATTTAGAGCATAGCAGCAAGCTAAGCAAAACCTGGACTATTCAGGAGCATTACATGGAAAAATAAAGAACACCCACCACCTTCTCGTGTTCCTTCAGAAGTAATGCCCAGAGGAGTTGCAGCAGGAATCTGTTGTGACAGCATCTGACAGTGCTGCATCTCAGGAAAACAGGAGAGAAGAGACCTCCTGCATCATCAGGACCTACGTCCTCCTACAGCACAAATCCTGCTCTTGTCACTAAGCAGAGAGGGGAACACCGCCAGCACATCCATAGTTAACAGCTCAGTTATTAAAGACTGTTGACACCTACGTTGTTTAAACCTAATAGTAACAATACCCTGACAAAAATGTGTTTTCTGAAATATCTATGTAGAGAGATGGTAGCTGGAAAATTTTAATTTTAAATTTTAAAATTTTAAATTCTCACTCTCAAGAAAGGGAAATGGGATGTCAGCAATGGATCTTAAAGTCAAAGACCCTATAGTCCTGGAGGAATTTATAGTCAAAAAGCTTGGACAGGAGGAGAGAGGACAGAGCAATAAGAAGTTAAACCAACAAGATAATCAAAGCACAAGAGAGTTCATACCACTCACAGGAAAATTCTCAAGTGGAAAAAAGGAATCTAGATTCCATGAAGAACCCTGATCTAAGCCACAAATTGCTCACGCAGTAAGAAACCTGGGATAAGGAACACATTCAAATACCTTGGCATTTTGTCAGTGCAAGATTTACCCTTTCACAGCAACTAACGCTTTGTGGCCTTGTTTAAACCCACTCTCTAGCCCTCTCTAGGCAGTAGAGAGGGAGTGAGACCAAATTCTTATCTCTCTGTGGCGTATCTTGCACTAGACGCCAAAGTCCTGAAATGGGGTAAGATGAACCACACGCTCAACTCAAATACTTCTTGTGCTAACTATAGCAAGGAGAGATGGTTCTGGAACACCCAGCAAAAGTCTTATGTCTGTTTGCTCGCACTACCACACGCTCCTAAAGAAAAGCTGTAGGCCAGAGTAATACAAAGCAGAGCTGCAGGAAAAGACTTACTTTATTGCCACATTTGGGGTGCCAGTATTGTTCCGTAAGCATCAAGGCAGCAAGGACAAAGAGAGCTCATTTCTAAAGGCTTTGGTTCATCTATGCCCTTGAAAGCGTGCTGAGGAAGCCAAGGAGCGTGTGTCAGACACCACGCAGGCCAGGACCCTGAAGAGAACCTGCACAAGCCCAAACCGCAGCAGCCTGGGAGCTGTCAGCGGAGGGGCAGCACCAAGGTCATGACTCAAGGACAACTGCATCATCCCTGCCTTCAGCACCTGTGCCCCAGGAGGTGCAAGGCAAAAAAGCACACGCAGGACGGAAAACATGGTACAACAGTGAGATCTCACGTACAAGCAACTTCAAATTTGATCAAAGCAACAGCACTAAGCCACAGTCACTTTCTGGGTGCCGTACATAGAATCAGTGCACAGTTTGCTGCAACTCTCTCAGGAGAGGACAAGACTACAGAGACCAAAGTTGGCAGCATCGCAGATGCTCTCAACAATGCTAGCACAGAACAACTATGCCATTATTTTGTAAGACGCTATTTAAAAGACCTAGCACACAAACTGCATGGAGCTTAATTAATTCTCCTGGGACAGGAGACTCCCCTGAGTCGCTCTGCAGAGATTTTAATTTAAGAATCTAGGGAGCTTGCACCTTCTGCTTAGATCACATTACTCACAACAGCAAACAAATGATGCTCCCTGCTCAGTAAGACAGAGAAATGCACACACACACACGCTCCAGCCACGCATAATAAATATACATCAGCAGCCACTTGCACTTGCAGCGGATTTCAGGACATGATTTTTCTCTCAAAAAGAAAAGTCAGGAGAAATATGAACAGGGCAGAGCTCAGAAGGTGCAGAGAAACAATCCCAGGGCATCTCCTCCTGCAGCACAAGAACAGGCCCCCACAGCTGCCTATATGAAACCGCAGGGGACCTGATCATTGCAGCAGTGCTACCCACACAGGTGATCCAAGTCCCCGACCCTTTTGGGAAGGACAGAAGAGTGTATCTTTGTAGCCTTATCTACTGTCCTGCAGAGCCTCCTCACTGTACGTAAGGAAGATAAGGACACAGAGGATACACGGAGGAGGACCCAGGGCAGAGCAGAGGAGCTGTGTGCGATGTGCTCCGGGAAGCCTGGAGGAAACCTTTCAGCAGGTGGGTCATCACCACTGTAGAAATTCTGAGGGTGGCAGAGCCCTCACGAGGCAGGGACTGAGACGAGCCTGGAGTGGCAGGATGGAGGCACACTGGCAGCTCTGGTCCCCACCAGCACCTTCTCCATGCAAAGAGACAACACAGGGAGCTCCTCAACAAGTTGTCTGCCTTCCCCAAAGGCTTTTTCAATTAGGCATTTCTAGAGCAGGGCATGAACAGGGAGACACATAAAAGCACCTGTCCTGTGCCATGGTCTACATGACCAGACACTCCTCAAGGTCTTTATGTTCCTCAGCCCAAGTCCACTCAGCTGACTTTTCTGGTCAAACCACCACAATTCACACCACCAAGAGAGACCTCAGAGCTCCCACATAACAGTAGCAGCAGCTTGTCAGTAGTTATAGCAGGTATGTAGCAAACCAGAATCCCAGAGACACCTCCTGGACTCTAGATGTGTAGAGTTGATGCTACTTGAGTAGCATCTGACCATCCTGGTGTGGGCTAAAGGCCGTTGTGTTCAAAACACGTTAGTTGTACTCAAACACCCACACTACCGTTTGAAATCTTACCAACTACCAAATATGTTGTTTGTGTGACTTCTTGTCTAATCCTACACCCAGAACCCCATTAGAACAGTTATGGTGCATTTTGTGTCATTTCTGTATATCCACCTGGCTGACATCTGCCGAAAAGAATCCCACCTCCAGATCTTTGAACGCCGTTGAAAGCGCTCACATTTTCATTACTGGTTATGAACAGGGTGCATCATAAGGTGGGGAAAAGTTCCAGGTTCTGCCCAGACAGCTTTCTCCACAGGCACTCCAGACTTTGAAGGATGGATTTCTTTACGATGCAAACAGACAGCAATATATAGACATCTTTGGATCTCTTCACTTCAAGCCAGAAGACTATCTTTCCTCCCGGCACAGTAGAGATGCCGTAATGTTGAATTACAGTCACAGAGAGGTGACTGAGATCTCTCAGCAGCACGGATCGAGTCCTACACATGACTCCGGGTTATTCTAATGCAATTTTGTCTAACACAAAGGAGGTGTTATATAATGCAGCTTAAAAGTTTATTTCTTCCTATTTTTTTCAGCAGCAAAGAGCTCGTCTAGATGTAGCAGAGACACCGACAGACCTACCCCTTTGCACAGCTGTGCTGTAGGAGCAGCTAAAAAGCTGCGCCAATGCCCCCAAAGAGTCACCGGATGATTGCCGTGACACTTGCACTGCAGCGTGGGAGAAGGGTCGTTTCCATCTTTCTGGGCAAAGGGCACTGTAGTGAAGCTCATCTGCGATAGCTTTTTAAACTTAAGTACAATCAAGCAACGCATACATTTTCTAGGATCTCCCATGTTTGATACGAAAAAGCACTGGGACCAGACAGTAAGTGAAATTCTACACCATAAGACAAAATATAAAAACATAACAGGCACAATATAGAACCCAAGTCCCTTAACTGGTCAATGGACCGCTTAGGACACTGCCGGAGAGGGCAGATGTGGTGGGTCCAGATGTTCACGCAATAGGTTTTCCATTCAAAGGAGCAAGACCCCTTGAAGAAAGCTGCTGACTTTGCCCTCGGACATGCAGATGGCATTTCAGCTGATGAGACACCACGGAGCAAACTGACCGCGCTTCCAGTTCCCGAAGATTAGAAAGACCCAGCCCTGACAAATCCACTTCTGACCTGCTCCTTGCCAACCTAGCAAATAAAACCTGCGGATGATGTTAGCCGGGTCGGCAGCAAGAAGCGGGGACACCTTTGGAGACAAATCACCTCTCCCAAGGCTGAGGGTCCGCTGTGTGCAGGGGGACCACGGTCGCCCGCAGTCACCAGCCAGCTGCAAGCGGGTGGCTGCTTTCGGGGGCACCGCAGCAGCCAGCGAGGGGACTCGCCGGTCGTGTCCTGCGGGCGCACGCCGGGGTCCCTCCAAGCTGTCCGACCCCAGGCTGCCATTCCCGAGCCCCGGGGGGAAGAGCACCCTGCTCCGATGGCCCTGCACAGCCGCCGCTCCGGCCCTGGGGGACCGGACCCGCGGTCGTGCCCCGCTGCCGGCCACCCTGGCTCGTCCCGAGGGGCTCGGGGCCTTCCCCCCGGCTCGGCGCCCCGCGGGCGGGGTCCCCAACGCGGCCGGGGGCGGGCAGGGTCCCCGGCACCGCGGGGCTCCCTGAGGCGCAGCCGGCGGGGCCCGCTCCCCCGGCACCCACCTCACTTTGGCCGCCACCGACGACATGGCCTCGTTCCTCAGCGTCTTCCTTTTGGACACGGCTGTGCCCATATTCGCGCAGGGGGGAGCCGCCGGGGGAGCGCTCATCGCACGACCCCGCGGCTGCCCATGCCGCGGCGGGGCCGGGTGCCGGGGCGCGCCGCCGCCCCTCGCTGCCGCGCTCCCTCAGCGCCCCGCCATGCCGCGGCGCCCCCCGCCCCGCCCCGCCGCGCTGCCCCCGGCGAGTGCGGCGCTCCGCCGCGGCCGCTGCCTCCTCATTGACTGCGGCAGGAGGGAGGGCCCGGGCGCGGCCCGCCGCCCAGGAAGCGCCGCTATATTTGGCCGGCGGCTCCCTCCTCCGCCCCCGCCTCCTCCCGGCTGACATCATGGCGGGCCGGCCGGGAGGGGGGCGCCGGCCCCGCCTGAGGGGCTGGGGCGGGCGGGCGGGCGGGCGGGAGGCGGTCGCCTCGGCCCGGCGACACCGGGGAAGGGCAGCTGTCCCCCGGCCCCGCGGCGCAGCCATCGGAGTCCCGCGTTCAGCGCGGTCCTGCCCTCCTCGGGTCCTGCCCGCACCTGAGGTGAATGTCCAGCCGTGCGCCGGCAGACACGGCCGGTGGCGAGGGGAGGCCCGGGGGATGCTCCCTCCGGGCTCCCGTCAGGAAGCTGACGGACAACCTGCAAAAAAAGCGGTCATTTTGACATAAAACTATAGCCTGCCTTTGACGGAACCGGTGAAAGGTTTTATGCACAGTTTATTTTTCCACAGCTGGGTTCTCTGTTGACGGCGGGGCGCTGGGTGGGTGCACCGGGTCCCGCTGCTCACAGGGTGGACGTGGTCATGAAGGTTTTGAACACGGTGTCTCTGAAGGATTGACACAAATGTCCATTCTCTTCCACTGGCTTTGTCCCCTCAGCCTGTCACTGCTCACCACCATCGTCCCAGAACAGGCCCCAGGGCGGCACAGGAGATCCCAGAGGTGACTGGAGGCAGCAGAGCCACGAGGCAGAGCTGGGCGTCCAGATACCTCCTTGTCCCCAGTGTCACCTGCCAGAGCAAACACCTTTCTCAGGGTCATCGAATGCTTGAAAGCAAACCCCGTGCGAGGAGCCGATCGGCCGCTCGGTCAGCCAAGCCTCAGAGGATTTTCAACTCATAGAAACACAGAACTGCTTGGGTTGGAAGGGACCTTCAAAGATCACCGAGTCCAACCCCCCTGCCATGGGCAGGGACTTCTTTCACTAGATCAGGTTGCTCCAAGCCCCATCCAGCCTGACCTCGAATGCTTCCAATGATAGGACATCCCTGACTTCTCTGGGCAACCTGTTCCAGGGTCTTACAACCCTCACCGTAAAAAATTTCTTCCTTATGTGCGATCTAAATCTACCCTCTTTCAGTTTAAAACCATTGGCCCTTGTCCTGTCACTGCAGGACCTGATAAAAGTCTTTCTCCATCTTTCTCATAAGCCCCCTTTATACATTGAAAGGCTACAAGAAGGTCTCCCTGGAGCCTTCTCCATCAGAACAATCCCAACTCCTTCAGCCTTTCTTCACAGCAGAGGGGTTCCAGCCCTCAGATCAATTTCATGGATGTAGGTTTTGATCCCTGGTGGGGGTTGGAAAAGTGCTTTTCCTTGAGAAAGTATTTTATAGATCTGTTTTCAGGGCACCTGAGTGAGTGGGGGCAGCAAGTTTTTAAATATTATTCACAACATATACAGAAAAAGCACTTGGGTGGTCCCCCTGGCTCTGCAGGCAAGTGCACGAATCCCAGGAATTCAGAGACAACCCATTCGACAATATTTGACAGAGGGGTAGAAGTTCTATAGATAATTAAACTTCCTACAAGCTTTGTGAAAAGAGGCAGCCGAAGGAGGGAGTGACAGACAAACAGACACACCTTGTCTTGTCTGTACCTGGGGAAAGGCTGTAGCATAAGCTCGTGTTTCACTGTCCTTCAGAGACCCTACGTGGAAGAGACCAAAAGTTTGGGAAAAGCTTCAGTCTTCTCTCTCCAGAGACTCCAAAGTCAAATCTGCAAGAAACTATATGAGGATTTGAACAAATTAAGTCTAACTATTTGGTCTATTAATCTACAAATTGAAAAATAAAGTAATTCGTGTAGAGAGCAGGAAAAAAGCTGAATAAGGTACCCAACTACCATGGTGTGTGTGGACACAAGGAGCGGGATGTAAATACCTCATCAGCTGGAATTTTATCAGACACTGGGGAATTCACTGTGAATAAATAACAAACTTTCAGAAATGTATCTTCGCTTAGACCCAAGCTGTGAGCGGAAAAACTGCCATGTGTGCAAAATAAAGACATCACCCTGCTTTTTAGCTTAGACCAGCTGACCAAAGGAGAGGTGCTACGTGACGTCGGCTGCTCCATCACTGCCACCAAGTGAGGTGGCCTCCGTGTCCCGCTCGCTCCGCAGAGCTGCTCTTGCAGATGAGGGTCGCTCCTTTTCCCAAGGGGTTTTGTATCTCAGGCAGGATGAACTGCTGTTACACAGTGCTGAACCGAGTGATAAGACTTCTTTAAACATTACAGTCTCGATCCCATGTGTTAATATTGGTGAACAGATTTTAGGGCGGGTGCGCCTCAGTCCCGCGTGTTGGAAGCGAGCGTGGTAGAGCTGATGCATGCTCATCTAATTCAATGCCTAGCCTTGCTTCATGCCACTAGAAACACAGTGACACAGAGATCTGAAGGTGCACACACAGTCAAAAGAAGGGAGAAAAGAGAAATACATGGGAAAAATTTAAAAATAAGGTCAGCCTGAGACTTTTGACTGCGCTTTCCCCTCTTTTTTCCTGCATAATTAGAGGGGGAAGAATGCTCTTTATTTCTATGTTTAAATATTTTATCAGTTGTGGCAAATGCTATTCTTTAAAAAATGCAAACAAAAAACCCAAAACAAAACTAACAGACAGGTCTACTCTATCCCTGCATAATCTGCACCAGATGTACCTGGAAACACCCCAAAGTTGCTCACAGTGCCATTTTTTTCAGGTACTAAACAAAACCCAGCATCAGTGCATTGGATTTCTTCCCACAGAAGATGACTCCCATTAAACTTCTACTCATGACTATCCCCTCCTCCCCCCGTGTTTTGTTGTACAGTCATGTCACCAAAGAGTTTCTACAACAGAAAATGAGAGAAAATCCATCTGTTTTTAGGGAGCACCTTAAAAAAACTGTAGAGAACTTGAGCCATGCAAGCAGTTACAGTCTGAGTGAAGCACTGGCCAGTAGTGTCAATTCCTAAAATTAAAACGCAGGGATGCCTCCACCTTCGTCCTGTTTTCAGACCACACTCTGCCATGTTTGTGCCTCTTGGAGCTCTCTCAAACTCTCCCTTGCCCATTCCCTGGCAAGGTCTCGCTCTTTGAGGCTGGGAGGGTCCAGCCCAGTGTAGGGCTCACTTCAAAGGCACATTGGCTGCTCAGGGCTTGGTCAGATAGGGTTTGAAGACCTCCAAGGATGGAGATGCCACCACCTCTCTGGTCCATGTCCCAGGGCTGCACCACTCCAACAGGGAAAGATTTTTTCCATATATCCAATGGGAATTTCCCTTGTTGCAACAGGTGCCCACTACCTGTTGGTCTGTGCATCCTTGAGAAGCGCCCGGCTCCATCGCTCCATAGCACTCCACGAGCACTGGTCCATCTCCCTGCAGTTTCCCCTCTTGCTCTCTGCTCCTTCCCTACCTTCATTTAGGGTTTTCTCCCTGCCTTTGGGTTTCTCCCAGGTATTTGGGGGTCTGGGTTACCCTGGTGCGGCACAGAAGAGGAGGCAGCGGGCCTCCGGCTCATTACAGCTGGAGAGACGCCTTTGCTTCGTGCTAGGAAAAAAGTCAGGCAAGCCAGGCAGACTGTTCCCCATCACTTCTCCATGGCAACAGGCCTTCCAGACGCACGCACGTAGTCAAACAGGCCGAGGAGGCAGGGAGCACGGCGGTCCCTCCGCCCGACCCCCAAACCTCCACTCATGGGGCTCTCTCTGCTGAGCTCACGTCATCCTAGGGGAGCACACCCCGCAACAGCTTCCAAAATAATCACAGCTGGTCAGAGAAATGCTTTCCTCCTTCCACCCGTGAAGGTGCAATATCCTGAAGCCCAAGCCAGGCAAAATGCAGCCTGGCCGGTGATGATTTTTGTCCATATAAATGTGTCACACCTTAAAAATCTGGTATCTCAGCATCCTGTCAAACCAAACAGCACATCTGTGCCCAGCGGGAAACCCAGAGCCTTAGACCTGGTTAAGTCTAGGTCTTGGATCAGGCTGAGATGAGATGGCCTAACGATTCTCAGACTTCAGGGATAGAGTCTTTTTTATGTTTAGAAAAGCCATTTTTGTCTAAACAAGCAAAAGAATGTGTATCCTGACAATTTAAATGCAAAAAGATAAATAAGGCAACCTGAAACCAGTCACAGGAACGACCTGCAAAAGGCGAAGCCAAATAATAATAAATACTTCTTCAAACACATCAAGCACAGGAAGCCTGTTGGAGTCTGGAGAGTCAGAAGTTGACCACAGTGCAAGAGGAGCATTCATAGGAGATAAGGTCAGAACAGAAAAACAATGAATATTTTGCATCTGTAGTCAGTGAGGAAAAGCTCAGAGAAGTTCCTGTGCCAAAAGTCATCTTCATATGGACGTGGCATTGGATGTGGCTCATATTCAAGTGTCAGCAGAAGAAGTTGAGGAATAAATAGCCGAACCAAAGAGTGCAAATTCACCAAACTGAGATGGTTCACCTAAGTGCTCAGGAACTCAGAGATCAAACGGTTTAATTACTTAATTGTAGCATGTAATCACTGTGTGTAACGTAGCCTCGGTGCCTGAGAGCTTCAAGGTGACAAGTGGGAAGGGTTTGGGGTTATTACAGACCATGAAGTCTGACGGCCCTCGTGGGCAAACTGATAGAAATTGTAATAAAGAATACGATTAGTGCATAGCTGGATACATCTGAAATACTGGGAAGAAAAAAAAAAAAGGTGGTTTTCCTTGAATACAGGAATGCCTCATAAATCTATTACAGTTCTTTAAAGGAGTCAATAAGCACGTGCTATGGACTGCCTGGATTCCCAAAAGGTCTGTCGCAGGAGTTTCTTACAGAAACGCAGCTACCATGGGATTAACAGAAAAGGCTTGAAAGAGATAAATAACTGGTTAAAGAATTCTCAAGGAGTAGCTCTCAGTAGTCAGGCTCCTGAATGGAGGGAGGACTTGAATGGAGCCCCGCAGGGACCCGTGCTGGGGTCTGCTCACTTCAGCGTATTCAGAAATAATGAAAAGGAATTGACAAAGCCTGCTGATGATGCTAAGGTATTCAGGGTCATAAATACATGAGACACTGTAAAGAATTATACAAGGACCTCATGATAGTGAATAACTAGGTAACAAAATGGCTCAGGACATCCAGAACAGGTAATTACAAAGATAGGCACACAGGAGAAAAACAATCCCAACTTCAGCGGCACAGTACTGGGCTCTGCACTGATCCTTATCCTCAGAAATGGCCTCTCTTTCTCCCAGGTTCATCTGAATATCGTCCCCACCCAAGCTGCATTTGTGCCTCACATACTGGTCGCTGGCTGTGGAGGGGATACAAACCCAGGAGGTAAAGGGACAGGACTCCGCAGTACCGTAAGCATAAAACCAGGACAAAGCATGATGTTTAACTGGCCATGTGAGATGACTGTAGTTTCTTTGGTCCAAATTGAGACCAGGATCGTTTGTAGTCCCTGCAGATAACACAGTCGGTTATATAGTCACAGGGAAGGGCAGAATGACAGGGTTAGCAGTGTCGAGGGAGGTGTGGGACCCCCCTCCCCAGGGACATTTCCCAGGGCTGTACATTACCGCAGCGCAAGCTGCGGTGCGGGTGCCTCCCAGGCACGTGATGTGCTGAGACCGCAGAAGCGGTGCGGAGAGGACTGGCTCAGGCAGGGACGTTTTTAGCCCCCTGCCCTCTGCTCCCATCGTTCTGCACAAAACAACTGGCCCAAGTGCAGTGGTAATAGTGGGGCGAAGCACCAGACTGAAAAGAGGAGACAAACTGGTGTGCCTGCTGCCCATAAACACAGCGTCCCAGCTCAGCTCTTCTGACAAGTCACAACAGCCCTGAGAGATGGCGATGAAACCAAGGCCGGGGGGGAGCTGGAGGAGGTGTTGGGGTTTATCTGCGTAGCACTGCTTGGAAAGAGTTTGAGGACACCAGCTATGGCCAACTGCACTGGGCAGCTCAAGGTCTCCCAGGTACCAGGAGGTCACTCCGAAATATCATCTAACCACCTTCCTGCTTGGCCAATTTAGTCACTTCAAGATGTTCCTGTTAAATTCAACGATTAGAAACTTCATTCTAATAAGGCACTGTAAGAAAATAATTTTCTCAACACTAGCATAATTAAAATTAGGCAATACATCACAGAAGCAATATCAATAGCTAACAAGTTGGAATTAGCCAAGAATTATGGTTTTGCTTTGAGCAGATTCATTTGGACAGAGCTGTTCTTAAATGGCCAAGCATCTGACATCAGAAAATAAGAGCTTGTTCAAATGCAGTCCCAAAGATAGTCCTGATCACCGGATGAACAGTTCTTCTCAACCAGCTGGGATACAGAGCACTCAGACCTGATGTCAGGCAAGCTCACCCCCAGTTATTTTTAGTAGAAGGCCTAATCAGTAATTATCAGGGCTGGATACAGCCTCTCAGCCTTTCTTTCTGTTACATGACACATACCAGCCCCAATGCACTAATGAGTGCAGCATTGGTGGGAGGGGAATTCAGACCCCTGATCACAGGGTTACCTGTGCCCCAAGATTAAACCCTCTCCTCCACCCTCCTAAGTCACCACACTTTCCCAAGTCTTCTCATTTTGCCAGCATTATGAAGAAGCCAAATATTATTTTATATTATCTGACTGCTCCTGCACAAGGCAGCAAGGTCCCTGGGAGAGCAAGCCACAAGCAGCCCTGGTCCAAACTGGAGATCGGGAAGGGAGGATCTGTGCTTAGGTGGGGGTGGAGGACATGGAAAAGCAGAGCCTTTCTATCCCAAATTTGGAAAAAAACAACATTGAAAAAGGCCTTGGAGCTTTACTTCCCATGCATAGCCCTAGTTTGAAGGGGATTCGAGGGCTGGTGCATTCTCTTGGCCATTAACAGCACATACTGCCAACGCTCAGGGCAAAGCCCAGCACTTGCGCCGGCTGAGCACGGCTCAGAGAGCGCAGTGCGCTGCTGCTCCCTGGGCTGGGCTTCTTGCATCAGGGGTTTTCCCCGGCACAGACAGCCGGGCTGCGTTTCCCTCAAACCCCAGCTCAGAGCTGCTTTGTCAGCCCCTGCTGACCTTCCAAGCTGGATCAGACAGTGACTCAGAGCCGGAGCTCTTCCAAGTCGAGTCCAGTGGCAGCAGCCTGGCTTCCCACTGGGAGACTCCCGTAGCAGCACCGAATTGGCCTGGGTCTGTCCAGCTCTGCAAGCGCAACCTGAACAGACTTTGCTGTGGCTGCCGTTCAGAGAGATGGGAAGGTGATGAGGCTGTGGGATTTATTTTGCTACCTTCTTGCTGAGAGCAGTGCAGGACCCTTAGCAGCTTTCTCTGAGCAGACATTAGAGCTGGGGAGGACGGGCTTCAGCTTGGCACCATCATGCAACAGCCCCTCTGGCTGGGCAATGCCTTTCCCTGCTCCCGCTGCACTGCAGCACCAGCACTGGCACGGCCCGTCCCTAGTGGGAGGCATCACACTACTTAAGGAAAATTATGTTGCTGGCCTTTTCATTATGTTGCCCAGCAAATGTTCCCATGAAATATAGGCCTAATTATCTGCCCACATTCAGATTACTCTAAGATGCAATTTCCTTCTACTCTGTGGAGTTTGCTTTCCTTCTGTGGCTCTCACGATTGAAATACACTCAATTAGCTATTACTCTGCTGGCTGAAATCTTGAGCTGCCTTCCTGACAAGGCTGCTCCATCCAGGTCTCACTGGCATTACAACACCCAGGTAACACAAGCTCACATGCAAGCCACAAAGATGTCTCACCACTCAGCCATGCCTGTTATTAGATTGGTATTGCAGTACGCTGGGAAGCGCAGTCAGGGCTGAGGGCTTGCAACGTGGAGCCTTGCACAAACCTGCCTTAAAACATGGCCCCAGAAGGCTAAAATCATATTCTAAATGCCAGACATGCCTGGTGCCAGGTAGACTGGAGCCAGGCAAACTCAGTCCCATGCATACCCTTGTTAATATGCATGCGCACCAATTCATAAAGTAATAACAGTAATAATAATAATACAGTTCAGACACTTAAGGGAGGACAAGAGCATATCCAACCCCATCAACCACATGGACCCTTCCATCCTCTCCCAAATCCCTCTGTCCTTTCCCAAACTCCACCTTGAACACAGCCAGAGTGTTTCCCACCGCTCCTTCCCACCCCCTGCATTCCCGGCCATGCAGTCCCGCTCTCCATCTCGTACCAGCAGAAAACCTTTGCTCCTTCCTGCCAAGTCAGTTTGCTGGCCATTTACTGAGCCCAAGAGCTCCTGAACACCAATATCGGGCAACTGTGCACAGAGTCTGTAATGTTCAAAACCAATACAGGCAAGCGGAGCTGCCAAAGAGCTCAAAGAAAGGAAACAGCACCAGCACGGGAGATTGCTGCCGTCTGTGTCCGTCCCTTGGGTGGGATCATTTCAAAAGCGTGCTCCTAAATCCCTGCGAGGGAAGTCACTCTGCCCAGGTGTCTGGATGAGACACCACATTCCTGAGTCAGGAGAGCTGACATTTGTATTATATTAAATTATATATCCAGAGCATAATATTATATTCCTCTTTTTTTCTTAAAATGATACAGCAGGTGGAGAGAAACAAAAGAAACGAGCATTGCCTGTAGCAGGAGGGAGGATTTGATCAGGACGGTAACATTATTTCATTCCTGTTGGCTAAATTAGTGGCATCAAATTGACATAAGCCAGTCCCTCAGAATAAACTACAATAAATAAAACCAATCGATATATCAAAGGAAATAACAACGTGGATAATTCATACAGGGAAAAGATTCCTTAACTTCTCCACAGAAACGTGGAAGCACTGGTGCGAAGGCTCCCTGGAGGTCCCTGGTCCTGCTGCCCGCTCGAAGCAGGACTGTCGCCTACGCTAGAGCGACTTTGCTTTGCCAAGTTGTGCGGCTCTTGCTGGATGGTGCTCCCTCCCCAGGCTGGCGTGTTCCTGTACTGCACCACCCTCCCGGAGAAGGGAAACTCATTTGGCACCTACCAGAGACAGGTTTGACTCCCAGGGTCCTTCAGCACCGGCAGGGACTGTTCAGCAGCTGTGGAGGTGCAGGGCTTGGCCCTTACAATGGAGGTTCCTCAAGGTCGGGATTCCCGACAACAGCTCCAGGAACAGATCTGACGGTAATGGATGGCTCAATGATTCAGTGATTACTCAGTTTTTGCTCCATCCACATCTCAGTATTTCATTGTTTGGCAAAATAACAGTCTGACTTTGTGCTGACATTGGTACCACGCAGCAGAAGAAGAGCTGAAGTTTGAAGTGGCTGCGTTACATTTAAGATGGAAGAAAAAAATGTTGCTACTAAAGGAAAGTTTGTGTGACTGTGTCCCTATAAACACCTCACTCCTGAAGCTCCGCTCCAACCCTACCCTGCACCATGTCCAACCCTTGCTGTATCTAAAGGTGCTGGGCACAGAAATGAAACCGTTTCCAGCTGTCTTGCACATTTACCATTACTGTTGGCAAAAGGGCTCCGGCAGAGCTGAAAAGGCAGCACCCACGCTCCGCGCAGCCCAGGGCACGGCAGGGCCAGCTCCCTCTGACACGGGCGCTTCTGCCCGTCACGAGGCTGCGCAAGGGAGCGGCAGCCACGCGCATGGGGACTGATCCTGCATAGGGCGAGGCCGAGGAGCAAGGAGAGAAGCAGGTAGAAATGTACGGGGAGGATGACTCAGAGAGCTCAGCTGGAGGATGAGGAGGGATGCATTCAGCCTTTCCCTCTTGGTGGGCGGAAGGAAACTATTTGCGATGGTTGTGGCAGAAGGAGTGAGAAGCTGAAAGGGAGGTGAGGAAAAGAGGAGAGCTGGGCTTTGTTATATCGTGTGCATTGCAGGGCTTCCACGGCTCCTCTCGCTGGCCTGAAGTACCTACCTGCATCTGTGCTGATGACAAGAAGCGGCTCTGGGCAGCACGGGGAGGTTCACAGAGGGCTGCACACACATTCAGGGCCATCAGCAGCTCCTGGCTATGGTGAGGGTGTAGCAGAATAGGTGCCATCTGCTTCAGCTGGGGCATCACACAAAGGTGCAGGCAGTAGAGAGCCTCTAGGTTAGGCCCTGTTGGCAAGGATAACAAATTCCACAATTGCAAATAAAATAGCCCAAGGCACAGGAAAGGAGCAGCTACGGTGTGTGCGTGCAGTAGGAGGGGGGTTATCTGTTCTGCTGTCCCTGCCCATGCCCCATTTCCAAGCTGTCCTGTGGGGAGGACGAAGAGCAGCCCCCAAAGGTTCATAGCGAAATCAGATGGGTGCTGAGCAAGATTCGGCAGGGGGCTTGGGATGGGCAGCAGCTGAATCCATCGCCGTTCTGCAGGAAAGGACCTGGATGCTGCTGCAAATCTTCAGCTGAATCGGAGCCAACAGTGTTGTGCTTGTGCGGAAAAGGTGAACGTCACAGCATGAGAAATAACACGTAAACGCGCCATCGTGTGCAGGCTGCACAGGTCTGGTACGACACCGGCCGGAGGACCTGGCCTAGCTCTGGCTGCAGCATTTCAGGGGAGGTTTGGGCTGGCTGGAGAGAGCTCAGAGGGAGCAGCGGGAGGGGTCGGATGGTGCGAAAGTGCAGCCCATGAGCAAAGGCTGAAAGTGGGACCGAGTCACCCCAGAAAATTAAAGACCTGGGGGGGGCCACAGCAACACGCTCCAGTTATGTACAAGGCTGAAAGCAGGACGGGGCAAGAAGCAATGGGATTAAACTATGGTGGGGAAATTCAGGTTAGACCTAAAGAAAAACCGTTTAAGGATAATGAAGCAGTGGAACAGATTGCCAGGGAGAGCAGATACGCTCCAGTGCGGGAAGAGCCGCTCAGGTGCTGTATCGGGTGCGACCAGCCGGAGCAGAGCCTCCCTCGGGCACCAGGTCAGACGGGATGGTCTCGGCACAGCTGCTCCAGCCTGCTTTGCCAACGTGCTACGGAGTCACCTAACTGTCCCGAGGACTGGTATGGCTCGTTGGTCTCTTCATCACTCATGGAACCAGCAGCTTCACAAACTTCACGGAGATGGTGACAGTTATGAGCAAAATTGAAGGGGGGGGAGGGAGAACCAACCCTGTACAGTGGGAAATCAGCAGTTCTTTGAGTAGAGCTTGCAACAGGGCAGAACAGCTAATATTGCAGAGTCAAGAAAATATAACTTTGGCTGAAATCCCATTCCTGTAAGTTGGTAACCTGAAAACAGCAATTGGAAGCAAAAGGACAATATATATGAAGAGGAAGAAAGTAATAGATACCAATCAATATGCAGCAATCACCACAATGAGCTGTGAAGCGGAGATATTGATAGAGGAGGGTAAACGGACAGAGGAAAATCCATGCCTGGCAAAGCCACGACCAGTAAGAAGTTGTTCACTAAATATATTAGAAATGTTAATGGTGTTGCAGGTTCGTTTCATAGACTTAGAGAAGCATAAAAAGATTTTGGTGAGGAGCAACCTTGGGTGTCTCTAATCCAACCTCCTACTCAGAGCGGGACCGATGTCAAAGCAACACCGCCTTGCTCAGGGATCACCCAGTTGAATTTTGAAAATCCCCAAGCACGGAGAAGTCATGGCGTTTCTAGATGAGGAGGTGCATTGCTAGCGACAAGGCCCTCAGTGTGTCTCTTCTGCATTTTAGAAAGGATGGGAATGTAAGACATGAGGATGATGAAATACTCTCTGGTCTGCTAACAACTGAGAGCGTCTTGGGTGACATCTGTGGGGTTTCTAAATCAGCAGATCCACATGATCTGCACCTGAGGGCCCTCAAGCAGCATGCCGAGCTGAGCTGCGTTCCCTCACTGCTGAAAAGCTCGAAGCCTGGGGAGATGCCAAGTTTGGCAGGATGCTAAGGTGGTGCTCGGCGGGCGAAGCGGGTGCCCTGGTTAACAGTCGGTCGGTCCAGCATGACATTCAGATTGAAAAATGGAGAGGACACAGAGGATTCAATTAATATAGAATTCAAGGATTACAAATACACCCATCAGTGTGGTGTAATGGAAAATGTCTTGTCAAATGAGCCTCATTTCATCCTTTGAGAAAATTACAAGTTTGTAGATAAAGGTTACCACGGAGCCATTATTTGCTTAGCTTTTGGCAACGTGTTTGACTTAATATCATATGACACCCTAATTACAAATTTAGCGCTATACAGTCTCAATAAAGCCCATATTACATGGATAGAGAGCTGCAAACCCATCTCCAAAACAAGGAGCCATCAGTGAACAGAGATGGTTTAGAGGGATTCTGCAGGAGTGGGTCCCAGCCTGACACTAATCAATGTTTTCATCACTGATTGAGAAATGAGCACAAAACACAGCTGATAAATTATACAGCTGCTGGAAGCAGGAGGACTGGCAGTGAATAATTATGACAGCAAAGTTATACAGAGCAACTGGGATCTTTTCTGTGCGCAAACCCATTTTCACTTGGCACTATTAAAATAGGCCAGCTTTCAAATGGGAATGAAGGAAATCTTTAATCCAAAAAAGATGGGATACAAAGAATCTAGACATCATCAGGGGAAGGTGAGTCAGAGGCAATGGTTTCTGCAGCACTCCAGCGACACGGCGCTGGCCCCAGGTGCAGAAATTGGAGGCAGAGGATGAGAAAAGCAGGACTGTCCTGCCTGTGCTCTTCTGCAGTGCAAGAGCTGTGGCCAGAGAGGGGATGGCTGAAGTCCCAAAGCAGACAAAGTCCCAAAGAGGGGACAGGCAAAGTCACCAAGCTGCAGGCAGCAGCCACATGGGCTCGGTACAAGCCATGGGGCTGGGGACAGGCTCCAGCCCCCAACCTA
The DNA here is from genome assembly GCF_035582795.1 of Mycteria americana. NCBI lineage: Eukaryota > Metazoa > Chordata > Aves > Ciconiiformes > Ciconiidae > Mycteria > Mycteria americana. The sequence goes on along the minus strand of NC_134381.1, from coordinate 2,975,900 downwards.
CCACCAGCTCTACCTTATAGCAGCGCAGGGACCCGGCCACGCTCATCCCAGCAGCGCACTCCAGGCCACTCGTCCCCGTCCTCTTGGTGTCCTCCTAAAGCGTGACGCTAAAATGAAAGCACTCTAGTTCCCAAGAGAAAAAAAAATTGGTTTGCTGCGTTCTTGCATCGGGCTTGGGTTACATCCCCCCCTTGCCATTATTTTCTGCCACTAATCGTTAACACTTATAACAAAGGGAAGCTGAGTGGTTTTCTGAGGAAGCAGATGAGGAGGCTGGAGATGAGACCTCCAAGACTTGCGGAAGGGTCTCTGCAAGCATCAGGGGCCCCGCTGCAAGTTGCCTCATTTACACCACTAGCAGAGAGACATTTTCTTGGGCAGATTCTGGACCTGCAGCCCCAGAGGAGCTTTTCCATCACCTGCTCCTAAATCACCCCCGGCCCAGCAGCCCAAGGGCCCCAGTGACCCTCCTGGACAGGGCCAGGATTGGGGCATCTCATGGCCAAAGTCCGACCCGGCGAGGCCACGGCCCTTCACAGCTGCTGGAGAAACGCTCGGCTCTGCCAGTATTTTTAGCTCTGTTCGCCGCTTCACTCAAGTTCACGGCGTGACCTAGTTTGGCGAGGCAAAGCGCTCGCCCTGCTGGGTCCCTGCTCGGCTGCGTGCTGGGGAGGACGCCAGCGGCCCCAGGATCGGCTCCTCCGGGACACCGCGGCCCCGGCACACGGTGCTTTGCCTCCCTGCGGATCAGCACAGCCGACCCAGGGGAAGATTCTGGGGAGGAGGAGGAGGGTCTCGCAGGAGCCAGGGCTGCCTGCAGCGGGGACACGTGCAGGGCCCCCAGGCAGACGCTGGTCTATGGGACTTGACAGCCTTTTTGTTGGGGCTCTGTGCTTCTACTTTATTCTTGCCTCGTGTGCAAAATCAGCAGCTCCCAGCCCAACGCAGATGCAGCCTGGATTTGGGTCCCCAAGGGAGTTGCCTTCAACAACTCAGCTTCCCAGCCCGCCAAACTGCATAGCCAGCCCGGCTGGTCCCCTGGGGAGCCCCATCCATAGGGGTGATGGGGAGGGGAGCTGCTGTGATGCCCGGTCCATGCCCGGGCTCTGGTGTCCACCCCGCCCGCAGCTCCGGCAGGGACTGGGCTCAGCCCCAGCATCACTCGGCAGCTGATGCATCCGCCTTGTCCTTCTGCAGAGCCTCCCAGCAGCCGCTGTGCTGAGGGCTCGATGGCAGGCTCAGCTCCTCGAGTCCGTGCAGTCCTGGTGCTGGAGGGATGGGGGCTGGCAGGGTGCTACCGACCGCACCAGCCAGGTGCTATTTTAAATCATCCTTCCCCTGCCAGCGCTTTAAAATCTCCGCTTGCCATCCCAGTGTTACTGCGAGGGACATGAGCAGAAGTGCTCTCCTCCCACTGCCCGTTTCGCACCAAGGAACGGCCGCAGCACCGACACCCCACCCCCTCCATGAATGTGGCAGCTCTTGGCACTTAAAAAGCCCTCTTTCCTAACACTTGGAGTGCACGGAAAGGTTCATTGCTCGCAGAAGAGGAGCCCCAGAAAGAGGCGCACACACCCCAACGACCCCTGCAAGGCTCAGCTCTCCCCTCTGCTTTCAGGGACCAAAATCTCCTTCACCACCAGGTACGTGTCCCAGCAGGAGCTCGAAGGTGGCCGTGGCTGGGTCAGGCAGCCCCGTGCTGGCACTCTCGGCCGCAGCCCAGGCACCGATCCACGAGGCCAGCACGACCTCCTCCTCACCAGCTCTTTCCCACCTCATTACCCCTGAAATCCCAGGGGTGCACTGCTTTGCCAGCTCCGCTCTAAAAGCTTTTCTGATCCTTGCTTTGTTAAAAGCTTTCTATTTCCAGCGAGGAAGCAAGCGGAGGGGAGGGATTTTATAGCCACCAGGTGACTTAATGCTGTGGCTGAGCCACGGGCAGCAGTTACGGGATGTCCCGAGCTGGGCTGGCATCCCCCAGCTCTGCAGCAGGGAGAGAAGTCACCCACCAGCCACTTCCAGCTAATTCAGTGCCTCATCTGGGAGAGGGACAGCAGCAACAGCCTCGTCACACGCTGGAGGAACAGACCCACACCAGCTGGAGAGGGAAAAGCACCAAGAGGGGACTGAGAATGATGAAGCCAAGGACGAAAGAGCTGGCACACGCATCCTTCCCTGCCATGTCCAACCATGCAAGAGCCAACGTGCCGCGCAGCCTCGGCAAATTCTGACTCAAAGAGCAGAAACAGCCCTTCTGGCGATGACAGCGACCGGCTGAAAACTGCCACCGAGTGCCTCTGCCTCGAGGCCGCCATTCGTCACTGTGAGGTAATTGAGTTTTGCAACTCAGCCCACGAAGAGGGTGCACACGCGCCTGAGACGGCCTAAAAAAAAATTATGTTGGTTGCAAGCGCAGCCACGGGCAAAGCCAGTGCCGAAAAGAACCCCGCTGCGCCTCCCTGAGCAGAGCACCCTGGCAGCCAACACCAAGGGCAGACAGGGCATTTGGGGCCACCTGCGACCGCCCATAGTGGTCGCCGAGTGGCAACGTGCCCAGGGACACGCGGGCAGGTCAGGGCTGCTTGAGCAAGGCACCAGCCTTATTCGACACATTCCTCTGGGGCCGTGCACCACATCTAACGGGCTTCGAAGAAAAAATGTGTAATTTCTGGTACATTTAAAATTAATGCACATTTGCTGTTCTTTTTGATCCCAAATTATACACCGCTTGAATGCCGTAACATAGAGCTGTGCTTATCCCTGCGAGGCCAGTGTCACCCGCCGGCACTGCTAAGCCTGCCCTCCCTGACAGATACCCCAGCTGAAGACAAGATTTCCAAAAATAAGTATTTCCAGCAGCATCGTTAAGTGTTTGCACCTCGTGGGTGCCAGTGCCGGCGCTGTCCCACGCCATCCAGGGGCCTCGGGCTCAGCACAGCGCAGTTCTGTATCGAGGCCACATCGGACCAAAATGTCACTCCTCACTGATGAGCCTGACTGCGTTTCCAGAGCTGGAGGCCCAGCTGCTTCGTGACGGGAAGCGCGTTGCTGGCCGTAACCCCCTGACGGAGTGCGGCTTAATTAAGAGCCGTCCCTGCTGGTGCCGGCCACGGCAGAGAGCGGCGACGGTGGCTCTGCCAATTACCTGTGAAAATGCCGTGTTTGCGCTAAGTAACGCTCAGGCTCCAGGTGCATTCCCAGCGCTCGAAACGCTGCTCCGGGCTGCTCCTGCAGCGTGCAACGTGTCTGCAGGAACAATCCCGACACACAATTAAATAGATTTATGGTATATTCACTTCTAAAACCAGGATGAACATTAATAACACTTTGATTTTGCTTTTCCTTATTATTTTTTTAAACCACAACCAAATGCTTTTATTGCAATTGCTAGTGCCACAGTTTCCCCTAAAAGCCTTGATTTCAGTAAGGGAAGGGGGTTTGGCGGCGCTGACTTGCCCAGCATGGATGTCCCCAGGCTGCGGCGGGCTGGCCATGCCGGCATTTCCCAGCTTTCGCACCCGGCGCCCGCAGGCAGCTGCGCCCCATCCCTATTTCCCAAGGCAGCTCCCGGGCGCAGGACGCGGTGCAGGCGTGGACGCCCTGCCAGCTCCCGGCACCGTTCAGCGCTATTTATACCAAAACCCAAATTAAGGCCATTGGGGAACAACAGGGCCAGCCCCTCCGTGACCCAAGGAGGGGACGGGGACAAGAAGCACGGACGCAAACCCCACCCGACCCAACGGGAGAGGAATCAGCCATCGGCCAGGAAGGGACCCTTCATGGGACTCTGTGCCTGGTGCCAGCAAAAGGACATCACAAAATCACGTTTCTCAAACAACCAATGTCTTAATAACCCCAATGCCTCCTGCCCCGGCTCCTCCGGGAAGCCACGGTCCTGTGGCATCCCGTGGCCGCGTTTCGGCAGGGCTCTCGGCACGGCGGGCAGCAGCGGCCGCCAGTCCGGCCTTGCGGAGCCCCTGCGGGAGAGGAAAATATTTGCTGTATTTCTCATTTGCTGATTTTATTACCGGCTCTTACTCACAGCAACAGTAAATTAAACCCAGAGGCGCAGTAAAGCCCCCGCATCTTGACAGCTTAAACACAGTCCTCAGGCGGCACGCAAGGAAAAATCACACGTCGGAGGAGGTCAGGGGAGCATGAGTAAATAAGACGAGATTAATTTTGGAACAATGATGTCTGCCAGGGAAGGAGCATCGCAGGGTCCCGCTGCAGCCCCGGCCATTCCTGCCCGTGGAGCAAAGCCCGGAGGGGCTGCACGAACACGACCGGCTCCGCGTGGGGCAAGAAACCCGAGAAGCCGCAGCAGGAGCCGTCGCTGTCGCAGACAGCCGTGCGTGAGCCAGAGCCGCACGGCACGAGATCAAAGCTCTCCCCCTGCCCAGGCAATGCTTCCTAGAGATTCTGGACAGGTGCTTCCAGCTGCTACGTTCGTTCTTCTTCCCAAATCCCACCGGAGCTGCCTCTAAGAGCTGAACAGCTCATGACACCGCGTTAACAAAGCAACTAAATGAGTTCGTTACTAGCACCGAGGCATTTGCAGTAGGTCAGCCCCAAGGTGCTGCCCATGGGGACAGGAGCGCCACCGCTCACCAGCATGGGAGGTCGGCAGAGCCCAGCTATGGCGTCTCTTCACCAGGCGTGGATGGCAGCTGCGCTGTCGGCCCTTCCCCTGCAGGGACCGAGGCCGGAGGTGGAGTCCTGCAAACAACTTTCCCCAAAACGCCCTCCCTCCTCCACGGCTTCCCCTTCCAGCAGGCGCCCGGTTCTCAAATCACCAACACAGGACATGTCTGTCCCCTCAGCGCAGCGGCCACAGTCACTGGCAGAGCCCTTGGGCAGCACAGGCTGCACGCGTGGGCATCTCTCACCCCAGTTCTCCACGCTGGCTGCTTGGACGAGCTCAGCCCAGGCCACCAAGCAGGACTGGTGCTCGACCTGCTGCAAATCAGAAACACGGGACGTGTTTCTGAAAACTCATTCAAGGTTGTACCCCAGCGATCAGCAACCATCAGATGTATCAAGTCAAAGGCTTTGAGGGGAACCTTTCCCACCGCAGCTACCGCTCGTGGCCATAGATCCTCAGGACCTTGCTCCAATCCTGCTGCTTCACGTTCGGTGATGGTCGGCATCAGGCTTGTTGTGGGAACAAGCTCCGTGTCCTCTTCACCTGAGATGAAGCCTTCAGGCCTCAGCAGCTGTTTGGTCTCCTCCAGCAAGGCCAAATTCATCCAGCTTCTGGTGAGACTTTACCTTTTGGGGGAAGAAATCGCAGAGAGCACAGGCGGTTTCCAGCCAAAGCCAGCACCCGCTGGGCCAGCGAAGACTGGCAGGACGGTGGCCCGGGCTAGGACAGCTGAGACAGGCAGACTCAAAGCTCTTCTAAATCGACCTTCTCCTGCTGTTTCTAGTAAAACAGCAGAGGGGCTGTCCCTGTAGAGCCTGGGGTGAAGGGGTGATCCAGCACCAACTCCTTAGCACAAGGTTGGGTGTCCAAGTGGGCAGGGACTGTTTAAAACCTCCAAACATGGCGTTGCACACGCAAGGGCAGGGTCATGAGGATGCACCTGGGTGTAAGTGCAGGATGGGGCTGAACCACTGTCAGGACCCTCCGATAGCACCCTGAACCACCGATAGGACCCTCTGATAGGACCCTTGCGTTGCCCGACCGGGCAGCTGGGCAGCCCACAGCCAGCAGCAAAGCAAGCTGGAAAAACAATTTTTCTTTTAAAGTTGTACCGTGATTGTTTTACATTCCTCTGCACAGGACAGATTGTTTTAATGTCCAGGGCTCAGCTAGGGAGAACACAGCTAGGGAGGAAAGTTGTGATCAATTACTTAGAAGAGACTTTCAGCCTCACATCAAAGGTTTATTTTCTGTCTTTGTACGTCTGAACTAAGTGCCATTTCCCCGGGGAACAGGGCACAAAGCAAATACAGCGGCTCTCATTAGCACACCCAGGAGCCCAGTATTTTTGTTTTCTGTGACTTCTTCAACCTATGCAACCACGAGGCCAGCAGCTCACACTCAGGCTCCAGGAGCAAGTCTGGCTGCCGGGAAGTTTAGAATTAGAATACACAGCCTGGAAATGAATTACCTGTTGGAACAGGGGAAGAGCTCTCCTGGTACAGCACAGAGCAATGCAACAAGTGCTGGGTTCAGGCTGACAGACCCGTCCTCTTTCTGGAAAATAACCCACGGTGCCCGTCCTGCCCCAGATGGCTCAGCAGCCGGGGCAAAGGGAACAAGCAGCATCTGTTGCCGCTGTGGGAAGCGCAACGCAGGTGTCTGCCAAACCACATCCATCCACCGTCGGGAGGCTTGAAGGCTCCGTGCAGAGATACAACCTCTGCTGAAGGTACTTTTGTTTTTAAGCATATCCTTTGAAGGCTGAAGACCGCTGGCCTAGGATGAGCTCAGTAAGGGCAACCAGAGGACCTCGGTCATCTCTAGGATTAGCCCTCGTCCTCGTTTCCCAGGGAAAGGTTCCTGCACTGTAACGGCCCATAAATACAGATGTTGAAGAGACTCACAGCTGGTTTACATCCCCTCATCAGAACAACACAAAGCTCTAAATTGTGCCGCTGCTGCTGAACGAGACGTGCTCCTCGTCTGTTTGCTCAGAGCAGCTCTGCAGAAACAAAGCAGAGAGCTGTAAGGCGGGCACTCACATGCACTCGCTCCCAGTCTTCCCAGGCTCGTCACCAGCTCGCGAGCCTTCCTCGTCAGGGACACCGACACCACACTGTAACCAGTCTCAACAGGAATTAAATTCTCCAGCTCAACAGGCAGCCTGTGCCTTCACAGAAACCCCCGGCTGCTGGCTGCTCTACCTCCACTTCAAAAGCCATTTTTAAGTTTTCTTTGCAAGAATTAATTCTTTTCAATAGCAGGGAACAACCTCCAGCAACTGCAACATTTTCCGTACAATTGCATTAACCAAAATCTGCATCAAAGACCTGGATGATCCTTGCAGGGAAGGTCCCCGATCACTTCCATCGCTTCTGAACTGGCCTGGGCCTGCCCGAGGTGCAGCCAGGCTGGGTGGTTTCACCAAGGGGGGGACGGCTGGCGTCCCTCTGTGAACAAAACACGGACCTGAGGCTCTGACACTTGAAAATAGAGGAACAGCCTCCCTGGGTAAAGGCTGCACACTCATGGCCATGACGGAGGAAAACATGATGCAGGGCAGGTAGAGAAGGAGACCCTGTGCCGCGAGGGGGCACATGGGAGGGGAGGTGAAATGCAGAGAACAGGTCACACTTCACAGCGTTAAAAACCACCACGGTCCTCGGTGGTGCCACCAAACACGCTTCTGGCCTCAAAGTTGTGCTGCCCAGCTCTGGTCATGCCCGGAGACATCGCCGCTGGCTCCCGATGTGCTTCACATCAGAGGGCCGGGGCAGCCCAGCAACGGAGGCAGCTTTGAGGGGCAGCTTCAGTGCTCTGGCTGGATGACAAATCCCCTCAAGGCAACAGCACCTAGAGCTAGTGCGGAGCAGAAGCATTTACATAAAGCAAGAATTAGCTTGATTATCCAGCCAAGTGGAGCTATCGGCAATGACAGATGTGAGACAAGAAGAGCAAGCACCGGGGGACTTCTGAACACGGTCCAACTCCCATTGACTGCTGCAGCCCTCGAGGGGGAAGAGCACTGGAGATTTTTTCCCAATGCTTGACAATACACTGAGTGACTCCTGCTGGGGTAGGAATTGAAAACCGCGCGTGTTCCTCTGCACGTCTGACACAAGCAGAGGCAAGCTGGGCTCTTAGTTGTTGACAACTTTCTCTTTGTGGGACCCAAGGCAAAGAACCACGCAGACATTTCAATCCAGCAGAATAACTTTATTTCACAGGGCAAATACAGCCAAGTAGTGATTCCAGAGTTGCCCAGCAAGCGTCAGCTCCATGATCTGTCAGTAAATGTTCTGCTGATGGCTTGAGGATACAGGCTCTATCGCTAGTGTTCACATTAATTGATTTCTTAGGTTTAGATTTCAAGTGAAATACATTCAGACTTGCTCCTGTCAAAGCACTGCTCACAAGTACGTGGTTGAAAGTCACTGAGGAGTTAATTACACAGTTACCTGATTCATATGAAAAGAAAGCAACGCTGCTGCGACCCAGAAAACCCTCCCTCGCTCTAGTGCTGCTGCTCAGAGCCTTTTCAGCACACGGCAGGATAATATCCCGTCATTCTTCGGGCCTTTGCAGTAAAAACAGCGACTAGAACATACAGCAGCAAAAATCAAGGCAGCATTTAACTGCACGTTCCCAGCACATTTCCCCTCTGCCAGTCTCAGAGTGATCAATAACTGGCCCTCATACTGGCACCTGAACGAGGGAGCATGGCACACGTCAGCCACCCTTCACGGGAGGTGCAAAGGGACTTGGGTGTGATGCAGATATTTGTGCTTAGTGCTGGCAGCTGAATGCCCCATACCCTGTCTGGAGAAGGACAAAGCTTGCCCAATTTCAACTAGACGTTGTTTTGGTTTTTTAAAATATTTAATAAATAAATATGGCTGCTGTCAGTACGAACGGGATGTAGCTCTCAGCCAGCAAGGTCAGACTCTCCTGAGTGCTAGCCTGGCTCTCCTGTGCTGCTTGCCTGGCCGTCCACACTGGGGAGATTCCAGCGCTTTCTTATCTGCATATCTTCATCCTGAAGGAGCAAAAATAAATAAATAAATAAATAAGAAAGTACAAATTCATTCTTCAGCATCCTCTCCGATCTGCATAAAACCTGTCCTCTTCCCCTCCACCTCTTCGTCATCCACCAACCATTACCCACCGGAAACCAGCCCAACAAACAAAATCTTTATGCCACGACTCCAGCTCCTCACTCAAAGCACCACAGCTACTTACACCCTCGCGTGGGCAGCTACCCAGGCCGGGCACCTTCCCAAGCCGCTCGCTTGCTCCCACTGAGAAACTGTTCATGTCCAACACAACAGGCAGCTTCACCTTTTAAACCTGCCCACCACTCTAGCCAGAGTAAGAGCAGCAGGGATGCGACCCTTCCGAGCTTTGCTGCTCAGGCTGTGGGCCACACAAGGTGAAGTCTGGCCTCAGTGCAGGTTTTCCTCAGGGTGGACCTGATGTCCCACAAAATCAAACAGCTTTGGTCGGAAGGGAACTCTGGAGGGTACAATACAATTTTCTGCTCTAGGCAGGGCTAACTCTAATGCTAGATCTGGTTCTTCAGGGCATCTATTTGGTTTTCAAATATCTACAAGGATGGAGTTTCCACCACCTCCCTGCACAGCCCGTTGCAGTTCTCAGCCACGCTTACTGGGAAATATTTCCCCCTGTACCCAGGGAGGATTTCCTTTAGTGCAAGTTGTGTCTGTCACCTCTTGTCTTTTTGCTGCGCATCTCTGCTGCTGTCTTCTCCACAACCACCCAGCAGGCAGCTGCAGACAGCAGTCGGATGCTCCCTTCGCCTCCTCTCCTCCGAGCTGGAGAAGGCAGCTCCCTCAGCCTCTCCTCGTGCCGTACGCCCTCCAGCCCTGACCCACCTCGCGAGCAAACCCACAGAGCTGCACGGCCAGGTTTTAACCGTGGCCAGGTTTTACCACACACAGCACCGCTGTAGGTGACTGACCTGAACAGGGTGAGCACGCGTCATTTAGTGTCTGTACTACAGGAAAAGCAAACTTATTTCTGCACAGACCTCTTCGGCAAGTCCCTTCCAGGTGCTTCTCTCAGTATCCTTCCTGACCCCTCCACCTCACACCCACCGCACACCATTCACACGGGACTCAGCAACGACACAGGCACTGCCTGTTTCCAGGGCAGTTCGTACCGAGTCAGAGTCTTCTTCAACCTGGTTGCTTATGAAATTGATATAATCATCCTTCTGGTTGTCCAGAATTTCTTCCTCGTACTCAGTCTGGTAGTCTGACTCATCTAAAGAGAGAAGAGAGAAAAAACCTCTGGTTTAAATAGCATTCAGAGAGGCAGAGAAAACTGGAAGAGGAATGATAGCTGCCTCCATTGAGGCCTGGCGCAGGGCAGGGTGACTGCTGGCCAACTCTCTGCAGCCCAGCGAACTGGGACCACTCAAACACAGATACCAGGTCTCCAGCCAGATCACAAAACAAAGCGTCCTGTACGTGCATTGGTGTCCTGGAGCCCTCTAGAATCTAAAGAGCCTGCAGCAAGAGCAGTGAGATACGAACTGGCTGCGTTATTCCAGCGGGTGCCAGCTGCCCAGCCCAACGGGACACAAACGCTGGCCACGGAGAGATGCTCCCTGGTGAATGCTCGCCACAGAATAGTTGCTGTCTAGAACACCTTCAGAAGACGTGCCTATCAGCTACCAATCCAAACTGCCCCGGACACATCAGTCTCAGACTCGCTGGAAACAGGGACTTCCAGGCATAGGGCGAGCTCTTCCGGGTGCAGAGATAATAATTACGTGTCTCACAATCTCTGGTCCCACAGGGGACAATCCCCTGCTCTCTGGTCATCCAGCAGATTAACATAATTTAGGGAAGCTCCAGAGCAGTGCACGCCGAGGCACAGCAGTCAGCAGCAGGACGTGCCACCAAGCCCCCAGTCCCCAGCACCAAAGCCCACTCCCAAGGAACGAGATACATCAGCGCAGAGCCAGTGACTCTTCCAGCACCTGGAGATCACTTCAGGGTCTGTACAACAGACAGCAGGAGAGTCACCGGCCAACAGGACCGACTCTCCCCCACACCACTCAACACGCAACACGTGCCAGGGCAGACGCCCGTCATCGGCCCCAGTACACAGCCAACGCGCCCGCAGCCGCTGCAGAGCCCCGTCCCAACCGAACGCGGAACCAAGGCACGCAGGCAGTGGAACAAAGCAAGCGGCAGATGGCCACCTTCCTTTTGCACAGTTTCTGGCACGCAGTTTTTCAGAATGCAAGTTAAGGCATTAAAATGGCAGAAAATCATTTTTCTGTGACACTATTTTTTCCACCACTTTCATGAGTTAATTCAAGTGTGCTTTCAGTTGCTGAAGCAATACCTGTTTTTCAGCCCACTAGTGAAGAAAGTGGCTCGTGTTTAAACCAGATCCTTGATTAAGTATTTCTTTTGGGAACAGTCAATAGCATCTGCTCCACGCTGAAGACAACAGCACAGACTGTTCCACAGCGTTTTCTTCTAACACAATAACTACAACCAACTGCTAGAACATTAGGATTAAAGACATTTGGTCTTTTTTTTTTTATTTTTTCAGGGTTTTTTTACTGTGGATCAGACAATTATCATTAGTTTATACTAAAAACACTACTGATAATCTTTGATAAAACACACCAGAGAAACTGGAAACTCATCTGAACAGCAACAGACAGCACAAACAATAGTTGGAAGTTTACAGCTCCCATAAAACTGACTACCATCAAACCCAAACTCCTTGATTTTCCAAGCAGTACTCAGCATTTAACAGGTCTTTATACAGATAGAAAAAACAAGAGAGGGGTGTCCCTTCTCACACCCTTCACACAGCAGCTCTGGGAGCTGGAGGACTGGAGGGAAAGGAGAACCGGAGGTGGTCCTGCTGTCCCTAAACATCCCCTGCCATTGCCCCGCTCCAGGCTGAGCGTCTGGGGCTCAAGGGGCGACCGCTCCTTTACACTACAAAAACTCCCAGAAGCATCAAGCAGGACCGAGGCCTCCTTGCCCTGCTTGACACCCCTACACCCCAACCCCGCAGCTCGAAAACGAGCCCGCGAAGAGGAGATTACGCCACAGACAGGTACCCGAGCCTCCCGTCAGCGGGGGGAGCGTATTCACAGCAGGAAGGGCACACTTCTCATGCCAAAGATCTGCTTTGTGATTCTGTAGCTTTTAGCATTTCTTTTATATACACCTGATTTCTGCAGGCAACACCACATTTGAAGAAAATCGGTGCTGTGTGGCTAGAGGGTTTCTGTTTCAGTGACACTGACAGGCTTCAGTGTAACTCAGGGCATCCGGTAGCTCATCACAACCTAAGGTGCATTAGCGCGTCTTGACAGAAGTACTTTTTAAGCAGCAAAGATGCAGAGCGTGACCTAGTGCCCGGTAATTGTGTCCCTGGAGAGGTTTTGGGATGTCTCCTGCTTCAGCTGCATTGCAAGACCAGGCATTTGACGCCACGATTAACATTCCTCTTTCCCAAATCTTTTTATCCAAATGACTGTTGCTACAATTGCTCTGCTACGTGACTTGATCTCCTTCAGCCACTGCGTGCAGCAAGCGTGCTACCTCGGCTCACACTGTGAAACCTGGCCGTCAGGACAGCCCAAAGCATGGCTGCTTTGAAAAATGGGACATGAAACCTGCTGTGGGAAACCACCAAAGAGCCTGTGCAACTTTGGTCCTCAGAAATCCCTCACAGGTGGGAGCGTGACCAGAGATGCGGCTGAGCCACCCTTGGAGGATGGCGTCTGTGCTGCCCTGGCCGCGGCCACGGCTGCGTAAAATGCAATTAGAGCTGAACAAAGACAGAAAATCCCAATCGAGGAAGTGTTTGGATGCAGAACAGAAACACAGCCACAAATACTGCAGTGGCTCAGCTGTGACAGCGAGCTTCTGTTCTCCTCCAGATGCTCCCACACCTGCTCGCTGGCAGTACAGGCACCCTGGGTCCGGCGCAGGGCTTCGCCCAGCTTCCCTCTACTCACCCTTTCCTGAGGGACAGTCTCCCCTTTTGTTTTGGCTTTTGTTGTTGTTGTTGTTTGTTTATTTTTTAATGGTTTCAATCACTGCTCTCACTTTGCTCAAGGGTGGAGAAGAAACCTCACTGCCCCTTCTCCCCAAAGAAGATACAGCTTCCGACCTGGAGGCTCCGCCAGCCTCTGCCCCTCAGGGCCTTTCATCCTTTGTACTGATGTTTGCCCCTTCCAGGCTTCCCAGTCAATCAGCCCATGATCTTTTTCATTTTCTTTCTTCAGAACAAAATTATTGACATCATTTCTCCACCCAGCCTGAGACTTGCGGTATGCTGTCAGGACAGGTAGAGCCTTTCTACATCCCTGTGGTCCAAGATCTCACTCGGAAAGGGATTTCCAGGGAGAAAAAAAGGTTTCACCCTCTTTGACAGTGCCATTTCACAGCCTGGCTACCAAGAAGCACTCTGTCTTCTTACTTACATGGGACAAAAGCAGTCAGACCATCTTCACCGCCATCACGAGCAGACAAATGCAAAGGCACATACGAGGGACCACCGGACAGCCGCAAGGCCACTGCCAGGGAGGTGTCACTCTCCAGGGAGGTGTCACTGAGCTCACCTCGGTGCAGACCGCTTCCCCCATGGCTCCAGATACCTCTTCAGCAAAAGCATTGCCATCCCAGAGGCTCCGAGGAGATGCCACGTTTGGAGGAATGCCTTTACAGCCACTGCCCACCAAAGGTCCTGGGGGCAAGGTCCCTGCAGGCAGCGCAGGGAGTCACCCACAACACAAATACGTGACAAGACACACGGTCTTTCAGGACACACGGTGCCCACACGCGCGACTCTCTCCTGCCATCCTCCCCTGGAGTCTCTACAACCAAGAGCTTTCAGCATCTGCGAGGAGCACGTGGCACCTGCCCATCCCGTCCCAGGCAGCCCCTGCGCAGGCCCTCCTGAGCCCCACATCTGCCCTATCTACTTTCTGAAAGACGTGTCCCTTCGTTACACTCGTGTTTGTGGCCTCACCCGGCAGAAAGCAGGTCCTCCTAATGGGGACGAATAATCAGAAACTATATAAAGGAGGAAGATCCGTCCCAGTACACTGGCTAAATCTTAGCAGGTCTCAATGCCTATGCCTTAAATAACCATGTTACATGAACTCTTCATTCTTATTCACAATGGCTGTTTCAACCATATTTGATTAATATTTTCTTCATAAGGCATATGATTGCAATTAGCATTTCAAATTACCACAGGGACATCTCTACAAACAGTCACAGATGGGAGGACTGCTAACTTTAGATTTCCCTCTGCAAGAACAAGAGTCGGGAGGAGGGGAGAGACTGTTTATAAAGAGCCCTAGCACTGGTGAAACGCTCGGAGATTTCAGGCCTGCAAAGCTCTGATCCTTTTTGTTAAGTGAGCTTCGGTTACGGCATGTACAGGGGACTGCTGCGCAGGGCACGGCTGAGGCACAAGGCACTCGAGTGCCTTTGTGTTAAGATGCAGGAGCCGTTACCTCTTCCTCATTAGTTCACTAGTGCTGCCCGTAACAGGAGCGTACAAAAAGCAATGGAGCCAGTGAGTCACTCCCGATCCTACTCACAACAGCAGGGAAAGCTTTAAATCAGCCTCCTCCCGTCTCAAAAGGACATGGACCACAGAGCAAAGCCATCGCAAGGACATGGGCCAGCACAAGGGGAAGGAAAGCCTGTCTTTGCAGGAGTTGCCACGCGTGTTATTTCACTCAGATTAGGCTAACTTGAGTAGGGATTACTCCCACCGGGAAACCACGCCAGACCACGCCGGTAACAGGCTGGCAGCGGATGTCTTGCCGTGGCAGGAACATCCGACTCCCACCCTCTCCCGGAGGAGGCAGCAGGAAGGGGCACACGGAGGGTCTGGCCCGGGCAAGCTCGGGCACACCTGCAGGCAGCAGCTCTGGATGAAGCAGGGAGACAGCCCGCCACCGCCGGCTTTGCTCAGCAGACACCAGAGCCGGCAGCCAGCCCTGAACTGCCACAATTTACAGCATGGGGTGTTGAAAGAAAGCCAGCAGACAAGGGATGCAGGAGGAGCGAGCAGCCGTCCCTGCCTCGCTGCCCTTCCCAACGCTTCCGCAGCACCAGCCGGATCACCCGACTCACCGTCTGCCACGGGTGCTTTCACGGGCTCGATCCTGGACACGATTTCTGCCAGGTCCGTAAAAGAGGTGGTGGGACAGGTCACGTTCTGAAACACAGCATTAATTTTTAGGTATGTTAACAAATATACACAAAAAATTCAAACATTTTTATCATATAAAAATGATATTGAACAGACAGAAAGCTCCAGAGACATAAATTCTCCACAATTGCCCCCTCAAAAGCCATTACTCATCAGTGAGTAATTCACAGAACAACTCTCCTGATGCAGGTCTGGTGGCAGAGACAGGGTTCCCAAGTGCAAACAGTGGGACAACCTCTAATGGCTCCTCCTCCACCCATGCAACAAGAAGCCTTAGTAAGAATTCAGCAAACTGTAGAAAATACCACAAAGACAAGAACCAGAGGGTTTGGACCCCGTGACAGACAGTGCTCGTTCTACTTGTTTGTTCTCCGTCTCTGTTATTTTATAAGAGGGACCGGCTGGGCCAGGTGCAGCCCCCAGGGAGCTTTTGCCTTCCCCTGGGAGAAGGAGAAGAGGCCCCAACGCCCAGGTGGGACACCGCGCGTGGCCCAGCCCTGAGCCTGCAGAGCGATGCCGTGGAAGGCTGCACGGACAGGCGGGCAGCAGCCCAGGCACTGGGGTGTCCAGGGCCCGCCCGGGCACCCCGGCAGGCCGTGGAGCTGGAGGTGTTGCAGTGAGCAAGAGCCTGAGGTACGTGGTCCGCCCGCAAGGAGAAATATTTCCCACTGTAATTCCTCTTTTCAATAAACCCTTTCTATTTTTACTCTGTCTCACCCAAGCAGTGGGTTGAGTGTTCTCTATTTTGAGAAGTTGCCTGCTCCCGCTTCTCCTCTAATAAAACCCAACTTTGGCATTTAAGAACCATTTTGGTCTGCCCGCATGCCACGCCATGAGCAGCCCTACCTGCCTCCTCGGGGCCAGGCACAAGGTCACCAGATGGAAACCTGAACACCCCTCACATTGTTTTAAACCCAGTGATTTTAATTAGTACAATAGCACGCACCCCAGAGGAGAGAGACGGGGAAGAGCTGGCAGGGGCCATGTTATCGGCATTGGGCTGCCGGGAATTGCTGTGACAGCCGTCTTTCTAAATGCCTCAGCCTGTCCACGTGCTTCCAGGCAGGGCAGGTTCCTAACACAGGGCTTTTATGAACAATTCTTTGCTCTTCTGGCAAGAGCACCGATACTATGAATCATACAACCCCCATGGGGGTCACAGCAGAAGCCCATTACAGCTGCAGCAGATTGCTCTCAGTTGACCTTTAATCCGTAACTAACTTTTGATGTAATTTAGTACAGCTAAAGCAAGGTGCAAATCCAGGACAAACAGCTGGTGGGGAGCGGTGGACAGAGAAAAGCCCAGAGGGAATTAAAAAATACCTGTATGAAATGAAACAGCAGTAGCTTAGGACACACACTTTAAAATATACAGGAGTCAGGAAGCTCAGAAGCTCAGTTTGACCATTAAGGAACCGTCAAGAAGGGTGAGTCAGTCCAGTCTCATTTTGAACATCTGACCTGAATGGTCCCAGTGAAGCATTTGCAGAAGGCTGTTCCCAGGACGGGGGGGGGGGGGGGGAGGTATCTACATCTCTACATCTTCATTTTGTGCCATATGACTAAGCGAGGGATATGTGCTAACTCTGGCCACCAAGCAGACACAGCAATGTTCGAGGCAATCGCCTGTACTCTAAACGTGGACTCTTACCAAGCGGACAAAGTGGCTGCACCCAGCGCTCAAGCAGACACGTGCCGGGCTGTCCTTGGGCGCACAGAGCAGACAGGGACGGCTCTGGAGGGGACAGAAGTCCAGGGCACTATATGAACAGCTGAACAAAATCCTGCAGCGACTGTCGCCAAAAGGTGCTTCGGGAAAACCATCAGCTCACGTGCTCCCACAGACGAGTTGTGAGGACAGATGAGTATGAAGGCAATCGTAAGTGCGACCGTACCCGGGGAGCATCTGTTCCGGTCACTGACATACAGACGATCCCGCCTGTAAGCCTGTCAGAGGATGCTTGCTGAGGCAGCTGCACCCCAAAGTCTTTGCACTAAGACTTGGAACGCCACTTGTGGGAAACCAGGTGTCTTCCCATGCTCGTCTGGTGCTTTGCAAACAGGAATTTCATGTTTAAACACTTCCTCTTACTACTTTTAAGGACAAAACCACACTCCCATCAGTTAACACAAGACAAAGAGGTGTCTCGGATTCATTTGAAACCTACTCTAAAACCTTTCTGCTGATATATTTTTTTTCCAAGGAGGAAAGTATTCTCTTCAGCACCATCTTTATTAAATAAATTAGAGGAGAAAGACAGTTACTATTGTAGTCTGCTAGATTATATTTAGCTTCGACTATGAATAACACTTCAGTAGACAAAACTTCCCCGAGGAGATCCAATTAACGGTATTGCATTATTCTGTGCTGGGGAAGAGTAAGGGTTGTTCAAGTGAAGTTTATGTAAGGTTCCTGTTGTTTGTGTCTTCAGTATTTGCATTTTTGAGACAAAATAAGCAGTGATTGAATGATGAAAGGAAAGGAAAAGTATCTAAATGATTAAATATCTGGAGTTTTTAAGTAAAAATTCAATGCTTACGACATGGAAACAAGATGATAAGAAACCGCGCTCAGCTCTCAGATGTTGAACACTCCAGAAATAGATGAAAAACTAAAACATAGAGCGCATCAAAACCTTCACTAATGAAAGGCAAGTTAAAAATATCAGCTGTTATCCCTGGAAGATAGCAGAGCTGAAGGACTTAAGTGACTCTAATGGACTAAGGAAAAAAAAAAGACAAACACCCCAGTGGGAGCCTGCAATACTTGTTATTTTGTAGAAATAAATCTACTGAAACGAAAGTCAGATGAAAAAAAATCTTGGTTTTTACTGGACTCCAGAGTTTTCAGAGGAAGAGCAGACGATCTCCTATGTCCTTGGGAGCACAGCCTGGAACCGAGCCTTAGCATCAGTTTGGGAGAACGTACGAAGCGGGTGGTTCCCGCTCCATAACCCGGGCAGTTTGTGGAGTCACTCTCCTGAATCCGTTATTTTCATACTCTTGGTGTCTCAGCAATCAGCACTTTCTGCCTTGTTATCAAGTGCATATGCAGAAATACAATGACAGGCCATGTTTACAATAAGTACATGACATATTTGATCTCCAGGGCAGTTGAAGGGTCACAAAAACCAGGGCAGATTGTGATAAATGTTCAACATGCTGCTTGACACACAGCTGTAATATCATGATTTAACCGAAATATTAGCCTGAATTACTGTATCCCATATAATGGGCAATTTTAAAAGAAGTCTTCTTTAAAAGAAGCATTTGTTACAGCAATGAATATGTTTGAGCTTGTTACCAGCTGGTGATAAAAGTTAGAGGATGAAACAGGACACGTAACCGTTTCTGAGACACGCGCAGTTGTCTCTCCCTCGACTTCTCCTTAGGACTATTACAAACACCCACCAGCTTATAACTAGTCTGAACACAAGGTGTCAGAGGCAGAATGGGGACCTGTCTTCCGCAGCTCAGACTAATGTATCTCCTAGTCCAGGTCATCTTCCCAGTAAGAACAAGGTGAGGAGTTCTGGGGCTCCTCGGATCACCAGCTATTTCCCATAAAGCTCAGTCCCTGTGCTCCTCCCATAGCCACTCACCCTGCCAGGCAGCTTGGGTGGGATTCGGCTGACGATAGGAAGCCATCAGCGCTAGTCCCCCTTGGCTCCCTTCGCACGGCTGGAGCTGAGGGTGCCACTCATCTTCTCCCAACGCAGCCATTTCCATTTCATCAAGTGACTCACACCCCACAGAGGCTTCATCTCTCTCCGGTGACAAATGGGGGTCTAGGGCACCTACCTCAGATGCGGGCGTCATCCACCCCCCGTTGCTGGGCTAATGCCCATCCCTGCAAGTACCGTCCTTCCTCTCCCCTTGCTCACGCCATCTCCCTCCTAGCAAAAGTGCTCTACCACTGATCTCTGGAAGAGCTGCAAATCCTCCATGTCATTTTTCACCTCTATTGACTTTCCTTAGTGAGGGTCACTACAGTTATGATACATTTTGGCAATCACTTAAAATATTACTGCTCATTTCTCTATCTCTAAAAGACGATAAAGATGAATTACTGGGTAAAACACAAAGCCTTTTGTAGCACTTGGGTTTTATATCAGAGGAATTCAAAGGACGGTAAGGATAATAAGCTAATATATTACAATATTGTACCCAAGTCCTCAAAAAGGTGATAACTGTTTCTTAAAAACAACTGAAACTTCCCTGCCAAGAAATTCAGTCAGCCCAACTGAGTTATGAACCAACTCTAGAAGCTGACTTCAATCCTTAAACTGTAAAGCCAAGAGAATTTTATCCTGCTTTTAAGTAGAAGTCTTAACGGGACTGTAACCACACAGCGACACTATGTAGCCCGCAGGTTTACCATAATCAGGCATTTACCAAACTGTACATTAACTGCTCGGATGCGCTGAAGTGGGCAGAACAAGGTGCGTGAAACCCAGTACCTCGACAGCGCTGCAAGCTTCTGCGGAGCCTTAATGACGGCTCTACAAAATGCCTTTTCTAATACAGGAGCGAGGAAGAAAAGCAACAAAGGAAGAAATCTATGGGTCTGCAGGGATTTTAACTCTTGGCTAAAAACACATCTCCAGCAAGGGTTTCGTTCAGGTTTTCTGGAAGCATCTAAGAACATCCTGAAAGCCAGCAACGGCTGAGATCAATGCCAGCGATCCCGATTCACGTCCTCTGTGATGAGCACCGGGCAGCTGGTGGGAGAGCACCACTGCCCTGGCAGACCAGTTCTAGTAGCAAGAACAACATCCAGGTACCACCTAAAGTTTGTGGCACAAGAATAAATGAAAAAGAATTTTTAGAAGGTTACTTGTTCCTACCCAGCATTACTCAGGGAAGCAGTTCAGACGTGCATACAAGCAACGGGTACAAAAGCAGTCCATCGCCTGAAACCACAGACCATCCTCTCTCACAGGACCTGCTGGGGCACAGCCGCAGCCCTCACTCCAGCGCTCGGTGCAGAAGGCAGCTCGGCCAGCAGCATTTAGTGCCCTCGAGACTGCTGACGCACACAGGGAAGGAGAAGAGAAAGGTGGGCATGTAAACACGTACACATCAGCTACGTGTCTCAAAGTGCTGGTTACTGGTGAGCATCCTGCCTTCTTTCGAGGACATTTGTGTTGTGAACGATTCCAGGTTACAAACACGGTATCAATAACCTGTTAGAATGAAACAGCAACAGGAGAGCTGCCCTACAGAGCGCTACGTCGGTTCCTGGGGTTTCAGAGACTGCATCGTACTTGCTGAGGATACGGATGGATCTCTGCATGGGCACGCATCAGGTATCGGGGTGGACAGGCAGACATCAGATCGTGGGCTCTGGCAGAGCACGCTTTGGCCACACTCATACCTGACAATCAGAGGAGTGCAGGACCTCATTCATCCAGGCTATGGTTCAAGGTGGTTCAAAGAAAGAAGTTTCTGAAAAACTGATCATACCTTTTCTTGCCTGAAATACAGTTTTAACTAATACATGCATGCTCACAATAAGGACTTGAAGCAATTGATCGTTCTCCTTCACACCCCTGCCCAGTTTCTGGGCAGCACGCAACCTGGCGTGCATCAGCAGCTCTTGCACAATACCGCATTTAAACTGAACACTTACATCAGTTTTGGATTTGCAAGTCTCTTGCCTGTCTCTTAGCATCTTGTCAAGGACTCCGCTCCTGCACCAGACATTAAATACTGTTTTTCCATGCTGATATCCCACTTCCTGGAAAAAAGAGAGTCAGGGGAAAAAAGTAATTAATAGCTAAAACCCCATTATCTTACATCTTTTGCAAATCAGTAGGAAATCTAGAGGTCTACCCCAAAGCCAAGATGTACTTTTGCTACCTTCCAGCCTCAGCTACATAAGCTGTTCAGCCTAAGAATTAGGGGAACGATTAAGCAAACAAGGTGCTATTTTAAGTCCAAACGCTAACTTGACCTTTGACCCCACAGTATGCAATGAAAAGTGCCACCTGACACAACTATTTTTACAGCAGCGGCTTCAAGCAGGCAGTTCACAGAATAATGCCATATAAAGAGAAGCTTAGGAGGCATATGTATATGCCCTTCCAGTACAGGCTCTTTCTTTGGAAGAAGGTATTAATTAATTTGTGTCTTTTGCCCCCTTGGCTCAAGTCTAGCAAAGCAAAGTTACCACAGGGCACGCGGTTCCAAAATCTCTTGCAACGGCACTGTTGCAAGTTAAGCCAGACAGCACTGAACATGCAAGTGTTAGTTTGCTGGAGCAGAAACGATGGCCCATGGACAACACCCCAAACCCACAAACTCCACGTTCCTCTAACTTAAACGCATAAAGTAATTTGCGTTTGGAATAATAACATGGTGCTGTGTCCTTAGCATGGAAACAACTGGAAAAAATAAACCAATTGCTCCGAGTTTTGCTCTTTTTCTAACAAGAGGGTAGAAACGGTGTTGAAAAATCAAATCGAAAGGACAGGGCAACAGGTGTCAGGAGTCCTGGATCCTATTTCCAGCTCTCGCGCTGACAGCACGCACTAAAGCTCAGGCTTGCGTGGCAACTCCCAAGTGCTGGAAGCAGCCCTGGCTGAGCTGGTATTGTCTCTCCTCTGGTTTTTGGACCAGGGTTCAAAGCACGGGAGGCACTCAGGCTGGAATTCACCTCTCGTAATCTATGGTAGCTCCTCAGCCCAGGGTGGATGTGATTACTCAGGAGGAAAAGGGACTTGACAGATCTACAACTGGCTGGGTCAGGTTGATCCAAAATAACTGCGAGAACTTGAGCTTCAGGAAATGACACGCAGCCGACTTATCGCTCTAGGCTGATACAGAAGAGAGGCTTTGACAAGAAGAGGGGATTTTTGTTCTTTTGAACGTGCTGAATGGTTCTATAGTGCCCATTTCTATTTTCTGTAAAATCCAGGTACATAGCTGAAATAAAAAACCCCACTACTTCATAGCCTATAATAGTAAAGGAATGCCTAGGATGTCCTTTCCTTTAAGGTCAGCACAGTTTAAAGCTTCCCTGTGGACACAAGTTATTTAGCTACACTGCAGGGAATGAAAATCCAGGAGGGTGCTGCCCTTCCATACCTGCGGTGTCTTGTGCCAAGAACTTGCTCACAGAAAGTGACATCTTTGAGAAACCCCACTTTTCTCAAGTTTTATTCCACTGGGAAAAATTGGCCTGGCATCTTTAAATCTCTTTAACGACACCAAATTAGACAGAGACAGAACAATGATTTGACAGCTTACTATCTGTTACTGTGATGAACTACCAGACCCGTCCATCAAGGTTTTCAAAATGGCCAGGGCACTCCATCTAGCGAAGAATATTATTTATCAGCAAAGTCTGAGATCCACCGTTGGCAGACAGCACTGTTTGCCCAGGAGCCATGAGACACCAAATATCCTTGAGAAAATATTTATATTGGGGAAATCAGCTGGTGGTTTGGAATAGCTGCTGTTTGTCCTAAGGACTCTCTCAAATGCAAATCTGGAGGGCTTAATGGTATTTACTGGTTTTGTTTAGTATTTATAAGATGGTACTAGAGAAATCAACCTGCAGCCTAATGAGTATTGTAGGTTCTCACTATATCTATAAAGGACATAACTTAAAGGAAATTGGTGGTGTTTTTTTTTTTTCCAGCCTAGGAGAAGCGCAAAGCTATGCAGAAACACCTGAAGACGGAAGGTGCCTGCATGGCTGAAGCAGGCAAAGAATGGAAAGAGGCAGTAAAATAACTTCCTTGACAAGAGACAATGAGCCAGAATTGCTATCGTTACCTCAACCTGGGCAGAGCCGTTTTTGTTGTGAATGCTGAACTACGTCACTAAGACAACTCAGCTGCACATCTGGAGTCGGTTCTTCCCGTGCTGGTTTCCGATACATAGACAAACAAAACTAAATCCCAGAGACGTGTAACCTGGTACTACCCTTTTTACAACGTCCTTCCACTGACATTGTGCCATTTTCCTGATACCCTATCAGGTGCCGAGGAATTGTGGATGATATGTTTTATTAATAGAAGCGTTGAAACGTTAACCGAGCCAGATATTTTAGCATGTTGCCCTCCATTTCAGTGATTCACGGCCTCCCCTACAGACTTCTGCAAATCTTTCATGAGACAACAAGCTACATAACGAAGGGAAAGAAATGACACCATTTGACAAACCCCAACTGCCCAAAGCAGCTCAGACACCCAAGAGTTTTTACCAAGCAGCTGAGCAATAATTGTCATGAAACAGAGCGAGGCAACTGATCCATTCACAGGTCATTATATAATCAAGATTACTAACTCGATTTCTGCTGTTAATCCAGTCTCACAGTCATGATATCATTCCACAGCATTATTTAGCGTCAGTTATTCACTCTGTGCCAACTGAACTCTCTTACTCCCCAACAGCTTAGGCACTAATTAGCACCACAAACCAGCAGATTTCTATGGAACGGCAATACGGGGGAACTGCCTTCCTCAGGATGCACTTACACAGATTTCATCGAATTTCCCAAAGTCCAGGGTTCCATATCGGTCAATGGGCGGCCGGATATACTCGCAGTAATCGCTGTTCTTCACCATCTCCAGCTGCCGCACACAGCACACGTATGCAAGCCGTGTCTGGATCTCTGCCATATTCAGCACCTGCCAACCAGGCCAGACCCACCAATCATGATTAATTCAGAAATTTCGTTTCAGAATATGTTCTGTTTTCATAACGGAGAAAAAGCAAGTTATCTATCAATTTTTTTTTCCCCAAGAGCACACAGAAGCCTGCAGAAGCCTTCACACATCAGCACCTCCATCTCTTTCCCAGGCAGTGTGGACAGCTAGCCGATGAGTCTCCATAATCCACAGCAGAAAGGGAATTGCCTTCAAACATATTTCTGCAGTTCAAGGTTGAACTGAGTCTTTCATTCCAGATTATAGTGGAACCTTAAGAGAGAGATCTGTGCTGAGGTGAGAGGGGCACAGTGATCCTTCAAGGCAGAAATCAGTGATGATCTCTACAGTACCAGGGCAGAGATTTTGCAGAATGGGTGAGGTTGGCAGGGACCTCTTGAGATATTCTAGTCCAACCCTCCTGGCTCAAGCAGGGTCAGCTGGAGCAGGCTGTCCAAGACCATGTCCAGCTGAGCTTTGAATATCTCCACAGATGGAGACTCTACAATCTCTCTGGTTGGCTAGTGTTTCACCATCCCCAGAAAAAAAAGTGTTCTCTGGTGTTCAGAAGGAATCCCATGTTTTCATGTGTGCCTCCTGTCATTTGGGCAGTCATAATATTTCACTGGGCACTACTGAGAAGAGTCAGGAGCTTCCATTTTCCCCCACCAAACACTCCCACTACGTGCTGGGAGCAGCATGGTCAACTCTGCCAAGGCACAGCAGGGCACTCCACAGCTGCACCAACTCCAAAAGGCCACTTCTCAGGGAGATGAGACCTTTCAGGGAAGGGAGTTATTACAGAGGAAAAACTTAGATTACAGAGCGGTACCCACGGCTTGTAGTATTTTCCCTAACTTTGGGATGCACAAACAAGTATTTTACTTCCAATTCCAACGGGGGAACGTGTTACTTGTAATTGGGAGGGAAGAATTAAAAACAGCATTCGCTTGGGGGGCAGCTGCAGAGCCAGATAATTTAGGAAATGCAGAAGTAACAGAGTTGGCCTGACTGCATGCAACAAGAAAAAAAAATAATCATACTCTGCAGCCCAGTGTTTAATCAGCAGTAGTAAAGCTAATTACTGCCTAGTGCTAAAATCTCCCTAAATCAACACTTCAGAGACATACAGGATAGAAACACTGAATTACTTTTATTGGTAAAATTCGTAAATTCTGACTTTATTAAAACTTACTGCACCTCTAAGGAAAGGTTTCATTGCTCTAACAATTCTACCATCCCCTTCCCAGACTGGGGCTGTACCCTCTCCCATCTCACTGCCTTTCCTTTGGTGTCAGGGCACTGCCCAGCTTGTTTTGTCCATAAGTAAGAGCTCAAACTGAAGAAACAAGATGGTCTGTCACCAGGCTTGCTCCCTGAATGAACAAGGGGAAGCTTCCAGCTCTGTACATAAAAACAGCTGCCATTTTAATATAGCCTGCAATACCTTGACTTTCTCGGCCAGCGGGTTCCACCTCTTCCAGAGCAGCCACCAGCCAGACAAGCAGTCACCGTAGTTGGTGAGGTCTGTCTCATCCCGGCTCCCCACATCGATCGCGATCACCACCTTTGCGCCCATGGACCTCGCAACATCAGCTAGTGGGAAAGAAGGTCGTATCAGTACCGACGCTGCCAACCCTGCTGCTGCTCCACCAAAGCTTACGTACATACTGCTAGGCAGCACATCACCCGACACTGTACCTGCCACAAGTCTCTCTGGACAGCCTCAGATACAAACATTTGCAGCAACTCTGCCGAGAGACCGTGTCCTCAGGGAGGCTCCTACCCCACCTGCTCCATTTGCACGGAGAGATCCCAGCGTGCTGCCCGCTCCGCACCGACCCAGCCCCTGCGTAACCTCAGGGCGAGTTCCCATTGCTGAACTGCTGGTAAACATCACTTATGGGGTAAGTTTTACCCTGGGTCAGCAGGGTGAACCTGACTCTCTCTGAGGCCACGCTGTCACCAGAACCAACGTGAAGACAGCAGCAAAACCGTACAGCAGGGAGCGGGGGAGAGGAGGTGGGACACGCACAGCTCAGGTGCAGGTACACCGGAGTAGAGCACGTTAAACCCACCTATTCTACCTCGTGCAGCAGTTCTCATGAGAACACAGTATCTGGGGGACGTGTAGAGAGAACAAGTGGCAGTGGCCTTAAAGAGGAGAGTCAGCAGTGCAGGTGTCAACCCTGCAGACAGAAGGTAATAAAGGAAAGGAGCAGCGCAGGAACCGGACAGCAAGGAGAGGCTGGGAGAATTTCAGGCTAAGAAAAGCTTTGGGATGCAAGAGAAAGATTCATGTTTGGAAGTGGGAGAGAAATGAGGCAACACTTCCTACTTCAAGGTCAGTAAAAGGACTAGCTGCAGCCTTTGGATACGGGCGAGGATTTAGGGAAGTGCCAAGGGAGGGAAGAGAAGGACATGTACCTCACAGAATGAATTTCTATTTCTTCCACACCCCCAGAGTCCAAGATAGTTGCAGTTTCCAGAATAGTTATGCGTAGGAAAACCACAGCTCTGAAGAGCCAATTTAGATGCTTAATTTAGACACTTATTTAAATCAGATCTGTTCTGTAACTTGGATTTATATTCCTGGGCTCGTTCAGTCTATTGTATCTTTTCCACCCAGTGTCACCTGCATGTGTGCTCTTTGCCCTCTCCAATATGTGCAGGTGGAAAAGGTGCCTTGGTTCCTTGGTTTGCAATTCATACTTTTGCCTACAGACACAAACAGGGAACGTCAGATGCAGATTTTGGGGGTCTATTTTGTGTTATTTCCATTTCTGATTTTTAGGCAAATACAGCTCTGATGGAAAAACATAGTCTGCGTTTGTCTTGAACACGTAAATGATTTTGTTGCTCAGATGCGGAGTCTCTAGCTTAGATTCCTTCCTCTTTCTTTGTACACAATTATAGTCACAAACTGCAATGACACCACATGTCTCTGCTACCTTGGCCACCCTCCTGAGCCACCCACCTTCCCACGCTTTCTGACTTTGATGACAACCCTGATTGAAACACATCCCAAACACACACGAGTGAATTCACATGCCTTGGACCCTTCTGGGGTCCTCAGAACACCCCAAACTCCACATCACTCTTGAACATCACATGATTCCACCCCCGCCACGTGCTAGCAGCTAACCAAGACACTGATGCCTGTCAGCTGAACCCTTCAGGCACTGGGTGACACCACTCCGAACAACAAAGAGTTAATGCTGATGCTTTCTCAGAATTATTTCTTATTCAACTGATACTTTTTGAAAAGAAACTCAAAGATAGACTATATGTTTGCAGTTTAATTTCTGCTCTCTCCTTTCAGTGAGCACTAAAATAAATTCAAAATTAGCTTGGAATTATAAAGTTCAGAACAAGTCTATGAGGGAATACTTCATAACAAAAATATAGTCTTAATAAAGCCATGATAAAGCAAACACCTAGGAAACTGAGAACAATGACTCCTGGTAACCATCATGAGATTAAAGGTGCCCGCAATATTTCTCCTTGTTTCCTTTTTTGGAAAAAAAAAAAAAAAAAAAGAGGACAAAGTTTTGGAGGCTGTTTGACAGCTGCGTTCTCAGTAACTTCTTCCCAACTGATCTGTGCACCTACCAGGAAGGTTGTTGATATAACCTCCATCCATCAAGAGGTGCCCATCCTTCGGGTCACAGAGAGGAGGCATATACCCAGAGAGGGACATGCTGGCACGGACATACCTCCACAGAGAGCCTGCAGGAATGAGAGGGAGGGAATGGCAACAGCATTAATTACTGCCACAGAGGTGGGGTAGGCTTTTGCACTCATTAAAATAATTGGGAGATAGAGGCTCTCCTGAGAATACCGTTAGAAAGTTATTAAAGCAATTTATTATTTTCTATACCATAATCCTGGCTAGGAGGGGAAAAAAAAAAACCACCAGGCTATTCAGACATACTATCAGGCAAAGGCTTTAGAAACCACAGTTTTAAGCCCATGCCTCATATTTATTGCCTTCAAGGAGATTTCAGCATATGCCTGACTGCGGGGATCATCTTTAGTGCTTTGTTGAGCTTACACTGATAAGGAAAGGAAAAGGCTTCTCCTGGGGACAAAGGGATAGAAAGAATAAGCAGATTGAAGTGCAGCTCAAGCCATTATGTTCTGCAGAGATCCACAAAAACCAGACTTTTAGCGGGAGCTGAACATGAAAAATATATGATGTACAAGCCCCAAAATTCTGTTTTCTCTGCTCTGTAATAAGCAAACATTTTCACTTGTAAAACCAGTGTGAGTACATGGTGGCGATCTTGTCTCTTCTTAGGACATTTCTGTTAATAGTGCTGTAAGGAAGGAAGTTATAATCTTTTAAGCTGTTAGAAAGAGAAAGTTTAATCAAGTAGAAATCGATTGGATCTGTTTCCTGTAAAACATTCTGCTTTAAGGCTCTTATTTACTGATTTCTCGCTTAACATTTGCATCAGCTGAACTGAGAAGACACTCCATTTCCAAAGAGGCCAAGAATCTCATCTGAGAAGCAAACCTTTAAAATATCAAAAATAAGTAAGACTTGCAGTGTTAGCTCTCTTTCAATAATTAAGTACTCGGTGCTTCAAACAGCAATTCTTTCCAGCAAACTGGGAATTGATTTTTTTTTCTTTTCTTTTTAAAATATATAACAGTTTGTTTCTAATTATAACCTAAGCACACCTACTGTTTAGCACAGGTCAATACTGGCAGATTTGGGTTTTATTATTAATAGTTTTAGTTGAGTTAAAACTTCCACCCAAGAAAAATGCTGACTTCTTGTGTTACACCCCACAGATGAAACCAAGATGGGCAATTGCAGCAGCTGGGAACTTCCTTCCTCTCCTTTCAGTGAATTCTGGAGACGACCATAACTATTCTCCAGCTGACTTCTATCCTTACATTAAACTTCCGCAGGGACAATCAGCTGGATGGAGTGAGTTTCCTGACCTAAATTGGCTTAACCTGCTGCAGAACAGCAATACAAAACCTCTAAGAAAGGTTAATCCTTTGTCTGCTCGTTTTAGCTCCCTTGGTTGTCCTCGGTCAGCGAAGCCCCGGTGTCAGTATAATTTAGCGGTTCTGTAACCCACACCCTAACAGCCGGACTGGACACTCACCTGCGCCAGCTCAAAAGACAAAACATCAGAGACGTGGCAACAAAGGCTTCAGCCACCCAAGGGGTAGCTGGTAGGCTTCTACTTTCTTCACTGAAGCCTGAGTCACTGCACCGTTACCCCAAATAGACAAAAGCTAAAGCAAGCATCCCACAGGGCTGCCACCACGTCCTGACAGCAGAGCAGACAGCTCGGATCTTTCTCCTCTGTTCAGTCAGTAAAGTACATTACAATTTTCCACCAGAGAAATAAAGAGGACTGGACACAAATGAGAACCTAACCCAGCCTCTGCTTCAGGCACAGGAGTCTATTGGGAAAACAGCTTCATTTATGGGAATTTAAATCTTAAAATGTTTTGGTTGCATTAGTTCTGATTTATGGCTAACACACCTGCACTTCATGGGATGTTTTAAGGAAACAGATGGTGTCAACGGACCCATTTTCTCTCTAAACAGTGAATACAGCATTTCATCTAATTTCTTCCCAACAGCTCTGTTCCTTGTTATCTGTGTACCACCACAGTTTGGTGCTCAGCAAATAAGAGAAGGGAGAAACAAAAGGCAAGACAAATTTAAAGGCAAGGAAAATTCCAGGAACAAGGGGTGACATGAAGTCTCACATCATTATTTAAGACCTGCTGCCGGAGAAGGCCGCCTGCACACTCACCGTCTGTGTGGACCCTCATGGCTGAGGCTGTGATGTCAGTTGTGATCGTGAAGTAAGGAATCCACAGATCCTGCAACAGAGGAGGTCCCAATTTTACTAAATCTATAACCTTGCACTTAAACTAAAACCTGTGCCTAACACAAACCAAAGCAACAGCCTCTGTATCTTAACAGACAGAGCTGTAAACACAAACACCTGCATGGATGGAGAAAAATCCATCAGCCCTGTGTTTGGGTTCATAAATTTGTTTCTTATGCGAACACTTCATGCAGAACCAAGGCAGACAAAAATCTTTATTTCCTTTTTTTAATAGCAAAAAATACTTGTTCTGGAAGACTGGCCAGCATGCAGAGCAGCACAGAAACCTCATCACTCAAACCAGGAGTTCACCTTCTTTCTGATATCTGTTTTTCTTTCAGATGAAGGGGGGGTGGTGGTGGTGTCTGATGACAACTCTCATCTGAAGAGATCCCTAGGCTGTTTATTGCTGGAGGACAACATGAAGGGAAGACTCGCCTTTCATGTATTCAGTCTCTAAATACCTGCTGCTTTTGGCCTCCCCTGGATACATGGCACTAAGTTAGAAAGACCTTTGATCTCACCCAAAACGGCCATTCTTGCACTTCACCCAACTGTTTCCACTCAGGGTGGGGTTCATCTACTACACAGAGCAAGTCTTCCATAATTGTGTTCACCCATGGACGGGCATGCGACTACTCAGTTACCTGTAACCCCAACCTGAGACTGCAGCAGGCAGCATCTTCCTTAACTCAGTTCCTGAGACACCACAGCCCAAGACAGAGAGAGGGAAGAATGAGAGTCATGGTCTCTTGACTAAATGACGTTCAATTTGTACCTTGTGATGATGAAGCTAAGGGTCATTTCAGCAGGAGATGCAGAGCAATGCTGCTGAGACCCAAAGCTGCCTAGAGGCAAAGAGGACAACACAAAGCTTTGCAGCATTACCTACAGGAACAAGCGACCCTGCAAGGCAGATCTTCAAGAAGACCCCAGAGGTTGCCTGAGATACTGCAGGGTAAAATACCAGTGAGGAGTGTGGTAAATAACCTACCTAATAAGCAGGATGATACACAAAAAGAATGGCCGAGCTAAGTCCTTTACAAGTTTATTCAACAGGGGCTAGACCGAGTCAACACGCCCTGCTCCTGCCAGGGGAAGTTCTCATTTTTGTTTCAGCCATGTCTGTACTCACGTCCCACTAGCTGGAAAAGTGAGCTGGGAGGTGGCCTTCCAAATGCATTGGAGTTTGCTGAGGAGAGGATAGTTTTGGAAAGCCTCCATGGTGTCTAATGAGAGGGTTGCTTGCAGAGGGAAAGGAGGAGGACTTGTTTAACAAATTGAACTTATGCCCAGGAACAGCTGATGGGTTTCTGTCAATCAGTAAAGCTGAATCAAGGCTGAAGAGGTAAACCTGCTTTCCCATCCAGTCAGCCTCTTTGTTCACGGAACAAGGTGTCTGGGTCTTCTCTAGCATAGCTTTGATGTGCCTTAAACTCAAGCCAAACAAGGATTTGGACTCCAGCTATCAGCATGAGCCGAGACTGACTCTCTGGTCAGTCTGTATTTCTGGTGTAAGTTTCTGTGCTGTTCAATACGAAATTCTGAACTGCCGAGAAGGAGGGGTTTTTTTCTAGTGAGTTTAATCTCTTAAGCAGCTCTGCAAAGATGGTGGAATTGGGGAGGACTAACAGATGCTGCCCAAGTATTACAACCCATCTGGTATAAATGCCATAGGAGGGCGGATGAATAAAGTGTGACTACGAGAGTATTAGGGGTGCCTCTCCATGCTAAAGATATTCTGATGATTGCAAATCTCAGTGCATCAACCGTATTTTAAGCAAAAATAGGGGAATCGGGAAAGAAGTCTATCTGACACTTCCTTTCATATTCATGCAAACACATGCGCAAAGGAAACTAAACCAAGACCTATCATGCAGTAATAAAGACTGCATTTCTCAGATATTGTTTCATTTATTTTCAGGACAGAGCATTATTCAAGTCTGAAACAAGACTTGATAAAAGTATTTTCTGATTCCTCACACCTGAACCTCCAGCTGAGATAACATGCCAGAGCATTTTGTGCTTCTGGCACGGGGGATAAAAATTCCAGAGCCTGCTGCTCTCCCGGAAGGATGGGTAATTTCAGAGGAGCAATAACTGTATTTCCTGAGAAATATCTTTTAAGCGCCCTGCCCTGGATTTCTGCGTGCTTTCCTGGAAGAACTTGCACAGGCTGATCTCTTCTTGTGGAGCATCTTTGGCTGACATCTGTAGCAGCAATCATGGGGGTTGCTGGTAACCAGGGCTACCCCACAAACAGCACGCTGGGAATCAGGAGACACCTACGTTACAAGGGCTGTTAGAGAGCAAATTTAAGAGAAAATGGAAACCTCCCTTTCAATGTCAGAAATAACAGTTCAACGTAAGTGCTTCTGCTCCCTGGCTCTGATGCAGAAGAGGGACGAGGGCACGTGTGAGAAGTGCAGGAGTGCCACCTCACAGCCACGGGTAGTACAATGGAGGATCTGGCCCAGTGCTTCCTAATTTTAAACTTTTATAGAGACACAAGGGCCAGTATCCACCCCAGCCCCTCAGATATGAAGTTCTCAAGGTTCTGCTACGATCTCTGTGGATCCTCCCAGGAAGGAGCAGTTGTGCCAAGCATCCAAACACAACCTATGTTCGTAAGGCTATAATTAACTCTTGTTAATATGTATTTCCAGTTGGAAATCATTGCTACCCACCCCCCTCCAAAACAACTCCAGCTACTGAGAAAAGACGGATGTTTGCAGTTTGGACACTCTGAAATAATGCTTTAAGAAAACATTTGTTCAAGGTTTAATGCGTCTTAGTTCGGCTTCTGTTACTTTATAAGTTACCCTTTACACTTAGGCAGCTTTCAATTTCCGTCTGTCTAGTGACATGACTGGTTAACCTGCGCTGATAACACGAATTGCCATGCAGGGGTAACTGCCCCTTTCCTGGCAGAGCTACCCAACATTTCTCCTTGTTTATCTGATGGAAGTCTTCCGACATGAAGACATCCTCAGGCACAGACTGAAGGGTTTAGCCTATGACACTCAACACGCACACACAAAGATGATGCTGTTGCATGCCTCAGAACTGGACTTCTCTTGGACAAAACCTTCCTCTGACTCCAAGGTTAGAACAGATCATGCAATTACAGGTGTTAAAAATCTTAAGGAAGGAATCTACTGCATCTTAAAGGCAAGTACAATAAATTGACTGCTGAAATTAAAAGCAGTGATAGTAGACCAGGGGAAGCTGGTGCCACTTAAGCTCAGAGGAGATTTTCTTCCATTTTGTCACTCACTCCTCCTCAAAGCTCTGCTCAGCATTACCCTACAGCCTCTCACTGCAATGTACCATCCACAATTCACGCCAAGTTAACTGAGAGAAGACCGTGCTTAGCACCACCAAGACGGTCTCAGCGCTTTGCACAAGGCAGCTCCTCAGCTACATCAAAGCAAGTAGAGAGGAGCTGGTTTAGTCATTGGACAATCCCACGTTTTCCTCTCAGGCACTGCTGGAACCAAAGATAAGAGCTGGAGTGCTTCAGGAACGGGTACTCATGACTGAAGAACTGAGAGTATGGCTAGTGCTGCCCAAATAACAAAACAAAAATAATTCCAATCTCGGAAGGACTTATCCCTCTAAAACCTGTTTGTTCCCAGCACCATCCACTCCGCACAGCAAAATGCTATTTTAAGCCATGTTCTGATTAATCACTTACTTTCATACTTGCATTTAAGTAGGGAATGTTTTAGATTATTTTAATAAATATATTTAAAGTATATATAGTGTTAATTTGCTACATAATCTTTCATCACAAGGATTTTGATGAACAAACACAGGAATAATTTGGTTAAAACCACAAATGAGGTAAGATTGCAAGACTACCCAAACACTTGCTAAGCTTGGTGATCTAGGAAGACAACCATTTATAAACGGCTACTGCTGGGGGACAGAGGATAGGTGGGATTCTGAATGTGGCTATCAGCTCAGGTAGACCGTTCAACATCCAGCAATTACAAAAGGTCACCATATGCAAAACAGTAAACAAGACACTTGGACGTTATTGCAGTTTTCAATAGGCTGTTCATAAAAACTCATTCTAGCTTCAAAAATGAAATTAAAAAAGCCAAGCCCATTGCTACCCTCTTCAAGACCTTCTTCTGGTGTGCCCTAAGGGTCTCTTAAGCCCGGTTTGCAGAAAAATAATAATAAAACAGTCTCAGCAATTCTACTTCAGTGACACAATTTTAACTTCTTCTCTCAGACAACGGGATCCCTTTGTCAAACAGAACAGAAGTAGCTACAAATAATCTACTCTTTGTGTTTTCTAAATCCACCAAAGTGAAAGAACAGGCTCCTTCCTATATAACATCACATTCACAGTTTTAACATGTTTTCAGTCATCCCACAGCCCCATATCTCATATTAGCATGGAAGAAAGCTATTTCTGCTACAACAGAGTACAGTGACATCATTTACTATACATAAAGAGAGTAAGCAACCTACCTCTATCTGCTTATCTTTGAAGATGCTGTTGATGCTGTTGTTAAAAGCTGCTCCAGAAAACATAGAGGTTATTGGATATGTCAAGTCTAGAATAGTCTTAAACACTGAGTTCATAACCTAAAAAGAAAGAAAGAATAAAAAAAGCATTTCAAAGGTAAATATATGCAAGAATCCATATTAATGTAAGCATTAATATATGCAATTTGAGAGACGACATATTCCAGATTCTACATCCAACACGTTGGACGCATTGCTATTTTAAGTAGAAGAGTTGTCAAGGGGACAGAAATACAACTACAAAAACTACAACCAGTAACTCCTTGTACGGTGCCATATATTTACAACAAAAAGCAGCAAACGCTGCAGCCTGTTTGCAATAAGGCTATGGGAGAATGTACATTTGCATTGCTTCCTTTTATGCTACCCATAAATCAAAACGTCCCGCTAAAGCAGTGTGCACGGGCACAGGTTTCTGCCTTAAGTGCATGTGAATGGTATAGTTTAATTCTTGATTTTTTTTTTTCATAACAGAAAGATATTATTAGTTATCTCCCTCTTCATTATCCTTTTGAGTTGAAACTTCAGCTTGTTTAAAGTTGTCCACAGTGTATGTGCAGTTCACCTGCGTGGAAGGGAAACCATAAATCTGTAATATAGGAATTGATGTAAACATTTGTACCTCTCATCTCATTTCTGGATCACACCTAATTTTTCTTCCAGTCCGAAGTCTTTTTTCTTGTAAGTGTAAGCACTTACAAAAACACATATGTGATTCTCTGGGACTGCAACAAGGTTAGGTCGGTCAGACTTTAAAGAGCTTTAAACACACTTTCTATGTATTACTGTCAATGATTTTTCATTCCCGAAGTGAGTTATTGTGCTCTTCACCTGCTGCTTGGCAGCCAGCATTTAGATACTACTACTATCTCCATAAGCGAGATAAACCGAACCACGTTAGGTTTCCTAAAGCACCATAGATACCCGTTACATTACGTAACAGCGGCAGGCACTGTCAAATGTGTCTCTTCTAAACACACGTATACTATAATTAAGCTTTCACCCATTCTTTTTTTCCCCCCCTCCATTTCAAGTGCATTACATCTGTGCACTAACCTACAAGATAAAACTGTGGAAGAATGGTTAAGTGAAAAAGGACACAGCTTAATTGATGTGAGCAATCCAGCCTTTGATGGGGCCTGGGAGCCAGAGATCAAGGTGAAATTCCCTTGAGAACAGCAGAAGGAGTACTTGGTAAAGCAAGATAAACGGGACTAAGCCTGGGAAAGTGCTGATAAGACCCCCTTTGTGAACAGTGCGTGAACGGCAACTTTGTACCAATCATATAATTGTTTTAAGCGCGTGGACAAGTATAGTTATCCAATAGAATAGTCGCTGTTAGCGCGTGCTTTGCTTAGCTTCTATATAAACCTGTTAAGTAATCTGAATAAAGGAGGACGACCATACTCATATTGAGATTCATCGTTACTCCGGGTCCGTCTCCCACTCCGACATAAAACGATGAAAATACCTAAACTATATGGCATTATGGCCACTGTATTTGTCCTATAACCATGCTATTGGTCTCAAATCCTAATAAATCCTAACAAAATTCAATGCCCAATATATTGCATCAAAGTCAGTTAAAATGCAATAGAAGACCAAAAAACCCCAATTAACTCATTCGCAATTAAACAGGGTTTTACTGGATGAAATATTTCCATTAGATGAAATATCTTCTCTCTCTACACATTCTCTTTAATTTAACAAACAACTTAACAGACAATATGGGACTGTAGCCAGGCAGAGACCTACAGCACGACCCAGCCTCCAGAACCGCAGTCTATTAGAGGATCTGCGATCAACATCTGGCCTTTGCTTTACTCCAGCAATGATTTAAAGAGCAGGATTAGCCTACATTGTCATGTCCAGCTGCTTTTAAATACATATTAGGTATCTGCCCAGAGAATACATGTCCAAGTGGGGGGGGGGGGCGGGGGGGGGGGGGAGGAGAGAGAAAAAAAAAAAGAAAAGAGATCCTTAAAAACAAGTATATATACAGGAAACATGGGAGAATGTAAAAGCCTTAGCACAAAACCAATTACGAACCTGTCACCTTCATTCACATCCCCATTTTAGGTTCTGATGGGGCAAGGACAGCGTGCCAACCTAACTGTAGTCTTGCTACCCACAGCTTCAGAGTTAAATGGAATTAGTTTTGTGCTTAAAATAGGGATTTGGTCTCTGACATTACTTAGACTGATTAAATCAAGGAAAGAGGCATTTACAAAAAGTCCTTTATTTAATACTGAAGAAAAATCTCTCCAACTCAGCACCAAACATCAGGCTACCCTTGTTGCGAATGATCTTCATAATGCTGAGCCTCTACATTTTCCCTACAATTAATGCTTGCAGTAATGTTGTACATGAACAAAATACTACTAATTAACAGTTATTTCTTAATACTCTCATTTCTCATAACTGGAAGATGCCCTTTCAGCAGATGCCGATGGCCAACAGCCTCCCTCAGCCTTCCAAGAATAGCTGCTACCACCTACCATTCTCAAGATAAATTAAGTTAAAGATCACCCTTTGGAAAGGCAGCCAGAGCCTTCCAACTTCTGCTCTACTTCATACTTCTCGACTAACCAACAGCACACGGGCCAACACCGGCGTCTCCAGGAACGACGCAGCTTCGGTTCCCCACAGCACAGCCCGGCCTTAAGGCACCGCTACCAATTCTCTTAGGAGAGAGCAGGTATTTTGCAATTCTTTGTGAACTTCTCGTGAACTTTCATTTCTACAGCTCTGCTGCAAGATGAGCTTTCTTATTAAAAAGACCTTTAATCCCAAAATGATTTTTAAAAGCTACCCTGTGCTATAAGACAACTTCAACAAGGAAGGGACAAGGTTCTTCTGCTCTACGAGCAGAACAACAGAGCAAACACACATGATGGACAAAAAGAAACCTGAATTCTAATCTCTGGCTGTTTTGTTCTTTGATGCAGAATGGTTGTAAACTGGTGTTAAAACCCAGGATAACCCCAGGATTTTCCAATGTTCCCGAGTATTAAAAAAAAAAAAAAAAAAAAAGAAAAAGAAAAAGAAAAGCAAGGGTATAGGAAAACTTGTTGCAAGATCAAAAATCTAAAACAGCAGCACAGATTAAATACGTTTTAAAGTACTACAGACAGCATCCAGAATTTCCTTTAGTGCCTTTTCAGTGTTCACGTATCAAGTTTCAATGAAACAAGCAAAGGAACTCACAAAGAAAAAAAAAAAGTTAAAGACAAAATAAAAACGTAACTCAGGCCAACAGTTTCAGATAAACCGCACTACAGGGATATACTTATCCTGAAGGCAGGAACACCATATAATGGAAGTTCAGATTTAAAGGTAAACTATTAAGAAATCTAAGAGGTGAAGAAAATTAAAATTAATCCGTCTAAGAAACCGTAACTATCTCAGAGTCAGGTAAAGGAGAGAGGCAAGGTAAGTAAATGTATGTTTAAAATCAGGTTCAGATGTTCTGATCCTGCAACATTAACATGCCATCTGCATGACCATTAGCTGATGTGGTCACTACAGGGCAGAAATAGGATGCCTTAACAAGGCATTTCAAAGCAATAGGCATGCCTGGATTTTGCGTGCAACCTTTTATCTGAATTTCCCAAGTTATAATGCTTGATTTAGGGTTCATTTCAACACCCCAAATAATACAATTGAGATGGTAAATATGAACCATCAGGCCTTATCACTACATGAAAATAGATTTTTCCTGTATCTCTTGATATAACAAATTTTTAAGATTTAACAAAAACACACCCAGTATTTTTGTCTTCTGTTGTTAATAATCTCAAATACAGTATTCCATCTGAAAGGCAACCGGAGGGAACACGTCAGCTGGCTTAGGAGGGAAAAGCAATCTGCCCTCTTTTAATTTTTGCAAGCAGAGAAACCTACTGAATAAAACCTTCAAACCAGGTTGATAAAGTTTTAAAGATGCAATTAAAAAGCACCAAGCCGCAGCAGAGTGCACCTTGGCAGGCCGATGCTGTCCTCGAGCACCAGCGGGCTGGAGGACACCCAAAGCAGGTTCTCTGCTGCAGCTCATCAACCCCATTTCAGAGACAATACGCGCACGTTCGTTAGCGTGCAATCTGTAACGAACCTCTTATTTAGTTAGGACTCACTGTGCACTTTAAAGCTGCTTTAGCTCGTGTTGCCTTTTGCTGTGCCTGAACCAGCGCTAAGGCACAGGAACCAAGGCTCCCTTCACCTGGGGGACTGGGACCAGTTTATTTTGCTGATCTCCTCTGGTCAGGAGGTCTCTTTCCCATAATATCCTGCCCGCTCTTCATGCCAATTTAGTTTGGCAACGTTTGCCTACTCAGCTGAGATTTTGTGTTTGTTTGTAGGGATCCGTCCTCGTAGCTGTTGTTACACAGGAAGATCTGGCATACGAACAAAACAAAACCGTGTAGGATGCAAAGTGATTTACAAAACACCGCACCTAACGACGATGCTCGCCCTCCGACTTCCACAGCGAAAGGACCGTTTGTGGTCCCCATCGCGTGGGCATCGCACCCTTCCCCACGAACCCTTCTGCAGAGCCATCCAGTCGGTTGCACGCTGCCACCGTGCTCCTCCTCCGCGCTCCCAAGCCACCCTTAACCTGCACCCGGTCCCACACGCATCACCCCGGTACGGGTGTAGGCATCACCCCGGTATGGCAGAGAACAGCTTTTTTTTTTTTTTTCCCCTCAAAACAACACATGTAACGGATCAAGAAGAGTATTGGGATCCAGTCTGACAGCAGCTTGATCTGACCCAAACTGGGGCTGACGGTTCTGCCCCCCCCCGCCCTGTGCCGGCACGGCTGCCTTTGCAGCAGGCAGCTCAAGGAGCTGAGCTGGCCAGAAACTAGCGTGACAGAAAAAAAAAGGCGATTAATTTTTGGCCAGATCAGCTCATTAAACCACAGTATCTCCCAACGCGTGAATACTAGAGCGGCATTAGGGAGAGGCAGAACCTCACGACTGCGACCTCAGAACCCCCCCACGTTTATTGTCGCTGTCATGCAATCACAGCCAGCAAATGACTGCGGCATCCTACCCAGCAATTCTTAATTCTCATTATAGGAAGCTTTTTAAGCTACACATTCCTATAACCATATTGCCTTCAACAGTAGAATATTCCATTCTTTGTGAAATATTTATACTTTGAAATATTAATTCTCCAATTAAAAACCCAAGAAAACCCAACAATCTGGAAACATGAAAGCTTTTGTTTGTTTGTTTTTCTGGTTAAACACAGGTACAGAAGAGACACAGAGGAAAATATACGGTAACTAAACTGACTGGTAATTTTCTGTATTTTGACAAAAAAACCTAATATATTTCTTTGTTGCTTCATTAGGTCCAGAAAACACATCCCATTAAAAATACCCCTTCTCTCAGCCCCAAGTGTACAACTAGAGATATGCCAATTTAAAAAAACACCAAAAAGAGAAATAACTGCAGGACAAAACCAGCATTTATTTTGATGGATTAAAAAAAAAATAAAAAAATTCAGAGTTAGCTAATCCATCACAGCAAAGACATTTCAAACCTCCCCCAGGCTAGAAAAGCCAGGCTGCAAGGTTTTGCACAAAGAGCGCTCAGCAATAACCTTCAGCAGCAAAAGCTCGCAGGCTTTAGAGGAGCAGCATCAGCAGGTTCTGTAGCAGGGAGCCCTCAAGCCTTTTTGCATAATGGCGGCTTAACGGAAGACGCTCCCCAGAGCGCCTCTTGCGCAGCGGCCGCCTCCCGCCGCGGTCCTCGCCGGCAGCGACGCTGCTCTGCAGGACAGCAGGAACGGTCCCGCAACTTTTGGACACTGGGAATTTGGGGCTTATCTGATGGATTTATCATCTCGCTCACACTCGGCCCCTTCGGGTGGATCTTCTATGAATCCCCAGCAAACCTCCCTGCTATTACGCACAGAGCTGGTGCTCAGTGAAAGGAGCCGCTCTCCTTGCTCAGCCTACAGTTGCTGCGACACAATACAAGAGAAAATAACTCAGAATAGCCACCGTTAAAAAGATTTGTAATCCCTCAAGCTACTTTGTACATTAGCTGTGATCTGAACTCGGAGAGACGGTTTTCATGGCTTTCTTCAATTTACAATGCAACCACTTTGCTGGACTGTGCTGTTAACAGCGAAAAGGGCTTCAAACAGAGCGGTCTTTTCTTTTTTCATTCTCAAACCCTTGAACAATTCCTGGTTTGGATGTGGACCTGGCAAGCTTGTCAGAACAATCATGAAAAACCTCAAGTAAATCCATTCTTCATTAATAAGATGAAGTGTTTGCTCTAACAGAGGTCATTAACCTCTCTTCCAGCTACTTACTTGCAGATTTCAAGGTACCAATACCTGAAACAGCCTGAGGCTGGGCCAAACCCTGTCTTTTCCTTTGTGAAACGTTCTCTGAGCTTTGCAATTTGTGTTCAAAAGTTAATCAATAGATTACATTTCTTCTTTTCATCTTTTACTATTTCTGGTAAAAGCGAGTGTGATTCCAGATTAGGCTGGCGAGCTCAAGAGCGGCAATGCTGGAAATGAAGCCGGCTTTGATGGGAGCACCGGCCTGAGCAGCCCAGAAAACAGCATTTCCAGCTTTGCAGCACCCCCTGCGCAGAAGAGATCTGACGAGTTAATATACAAGAGGAGATAATCCTCTGGACAGATGCACGGAGGAAAATTCCATCGCTCTAGCCTAACCAAGAGCAACGGAGAGAGGGCAGTGAGCCACAGATTGCTGGAGGCTAGGAAAACATTGCAGGGAGGTAGCACCACGTGCTCACCCTGCTCAGATGCCGTCCTGCAAGCCTTCGGTAGTGACCAATGCGGGAAATAAAGAGTGCAAGCTTAAATGGATGTCTGATATGATTCAGTATAGTTGTTTTTATGTCCTTAATCTCAAGCCTCCTCCACTTTTGCGATTGCAGCGAACTGCTTTGTATCATAAACAGTTTATAGTTTGGGTGCTTCCCAAGCCAGGCAGTTCTTATATAAAAGCACAAAATCCACATTCTTCTAGCAAACAGTGACAGGGAGGTGAAAGAGTCCCGTGGTCCTCTGCCCACCCGGAGAGCACAAACATGCTGGGGCCTCAATGTGTACTTTAATGCCCTAGACGATCTAGCTTGCAAGGTAAGTGGCATCTTCCCAAGAGAAGTAGATTTCGTCTCAAAGCCTTGGCAGGTTAGAAGACACTTGGGAAAGGTAAGCAGTGTACATGTGCCAACTCCAGACTCCGATTTCCCCCTGAAACTCAAGGTCTAAGCAGACCCAGAACTTAATCCAATTTAGAAAACTCCCCACAGTGCTTCCCTTTCAGTAAGAAAACCGATGTGAAAATGTGGTTTTCGTATAACCAATACAAAAGTTGGAACCGCACTGTAACTAGCAAACTTCAGAAATAATGTTAATCTTCACCATTAGTCAGTTTGAACCAGGTGTAATCAATAAATTCACCCACAGAAGTCACTATTTAAAACAACCTTCCCAAACCTTGGTTTAACTATGAAAATATGGTTTTGTTTATATTAAATATTTAAGTTAAAAATTTCTCCTGACACAGAGTACCACCAGTCAGGCTACACCGTGAATTACACATTTTGTATTTAGTTTAGAGAAGGATTACCTCTGTCAATCAGTTCCACTGAAAAATGACAGCATGTGAGAACGAAAGAGAGAAAATTATACAAAAGAGAAACACATTTGTTGAGAGTTGGAAAGGAAACAGATTCCAGCACATAAAAAGAGAAGATAAAACAAAGATAAACACAGGCTAACACATTTAAACAGCATCACTCT
Organism: Mycteria americana; assembly: GCF_035582795.1. Classification (NCBI taxonomy): domain Eukaryota; kingdom Metazoa; phylum Chordata; class Aves; order Ciconiiformes; family Ciconiidae; genus Mycteria; species Mycteria americana. The sequence goes on along the minus strand of NC_134381.1, from coordinate 2,934,156 downwards.
ACATTTATACTGTGACTGGAGTTTGTGCAGAGCAAAGTCAAGCATTTGACTCCTGCCTCCTCGGGTGCTCCCATCGCCTGCCAGCGTGACAGCGAGCAGCTTTCCCAATTCACTCCCTCGCTGCCGGGCAGGGGCCCTTTTCGTCGTACAGACGCCAAAGTGCAGATGGCTGCGCCTTCCTTGGGTGGCTGCTTGTGCATTGCTGCCTGCTAAGGCTTGCGGTTAAGCTCTCGCACTCCATCTAAGGAGAGAAGTGCAACATTTCCAATGCTTACCATGGCCCACTGCCTAGCTTTGATCCTCATCTGATTGTAGCTGCGTTCTTCGGCGTACAAGGCACTCATAAAAGCACCAATAGATGTTCCTCCGATCATATCTACAGGGATGCCAGCTTCAATCAGTGCTCTGATAACTCCCACTTGGGAGCATCCCCTGTGTCAAGAAAAAAAAGACATTATCAGACAACCAACCATTGAAAGAGCATAGGAACATGAACACCACCTTCTAAGGGAACTCGAGTGTGCACTAGCTGAACTGCCAATCTCTTGCTAAACAAGCCTCAATGCCAGAAAAAGATGTCATGAATGCAGAAATCTTCAAATAGACTCCCTGAGGATCATAGGAAGTCCAGATCACGCAGCTGGACTTCAGTAGAAAAGACAGTGATACAAAAACAACAGCCAAGAATCAAGCCAGCAAGACATGCGAGGGAAAAGACAACATGGCTTTATGGGAGCAATGCATCAAAAATCTACTAGGGTTCTTCCAAAGCAGCCAAGAACGGCTGGATTTCAGAGACCTTTGCACAAGAGTCTTTTCCAGCGATTCTTCAAGAAACTCAGCCAGCCTGGGTTCACAGGATGGGTCACCGCATGGATTCATAATTAATGTGAAGATGGAAAACAAAGAGCAAGAAGAGGCAAACAGCGATGAGAAGGCAGGAGTTTCATTCAGCACACAGACCCAGGTAGGGGCAGATGAGGAGGCAGCGTTTGAGGATGATACAAATTCCTTCAGGATAGTAAATGTATTCCTTAATTTCAAGATGTGCAGAAGGACCTCAGAGCAATGATGGAGTCAAGTGATAAACAACAGATGAAGCTCAGCACTGATGGGACAAGAGAAAAACAGAAGTAGCAATGCCCCTACAGCAATGAGCTCTTAACTAGCTCTGCTCACACAGAGAGATTTTGGAACCGCTGTGGATAGTCTCTGAAAAATATCAACCTAGTGTTCAGTGGAAATTCAGAAGGCAAACCAAAGAAACCAGAATAAAACAGAAAACATAATAACATACATCCAGGATCAACCAGCATTTTGAAAACTGCAAGCAAGCTCGGACTTCTCACTAAAAAAAAAAAAAAATAGCAGAACTAGAAAATGACAGAGAGAAGCAAAAAAGATGACCAGAATATGGAAAGGACTTCATGTGAGAAGAAACTAGACTCAAATCTCCGACTGGGAAAGATCATGACTGACGGGAGACACGCAGGGCCAGCCCACAATACCACCATGCAGAAAGTTTAACATAAAGGAAAGAATTTACACACAGACACGTGTACGTAAAGCACAAATTGGGGAAGCCACTGTTACCACATGCTGAAGAGGTCAAATCACAGATGGATTTAAATGTGGACTGGATGAATCAAAGGTACCAGGCTGTCAGTGGCTACTAAACATGAAAAATCAGAGGTGCAACCTCGTGTTCAGGAAGCTCAGAAGCTGCTAATTCTTGCAAATACTCGTTTCTGAAGCAATCGCTACTACCTACCATCAGAAAAGAGAGCATAGGTGGAACATTTGATCTGATCTTATAAACAGTGATCCCCTAACGGGAGAGGGATCCCTGCCCATTTACAGAACCATTACAGAAGCAGAGAAATTAGCAGTGGAGGCTGATTGCCTTCTTATCACTACCAAATTATGGCCTCTGGTTTCAAATGCTTTGTCTAATTAATATCAAGTCAGTCCGTTAGTTCATTCCACCTGGATGGATGCTTTGCAGCCTAACCCATACAGCTGTAAAATCCTCCTTTTCCCATGTTCATCCCATTTTTCTGTTCCCCCAGTTTGCTCTATTTCCGTCCTCTTTCCCCTTGCTGTTTACATCCTATAAATACTTGCTAACAGCTGCCAAGTCCACCATAGGTGTCATTTGGCCAAGCTATGCTGAACACATTCTTTCCATCTAAATAAATCTCCTCCAGCTGCTGAAATGCTTTGAGACAGGTTCTCGGTTATACTGGTGTAAATGACTTCAATGACAGATCTGCACTGCTGTAATCCAAGAGCAGAAAATGGCTCATTTAGCTTTCCTCTCCAAATTCTCCTTCCCCTGCTTTACTATTGCTTCTTCTCATAAGATGTCCTAAGTTAAAATAATTATATTCTTATCCCTGCCAGAGGAGCCCATTGTTTTTACGCTTTTAGATCACAGCTATTTTTGCAATCTGCTTCTTGTGCCTGGCGCGTACTGTTGCCTTACCCCTGCGTCTCAGCCGCTAGCTGACACCGATGGTTCGCGGAGGAACAGACCTTACGCTAACCAGCCCGCCTTCTGGAGAACACCTACATCATGTGGATTTGTTAAGACATGTTAAGTACTGTAAAACATTTCCTGCTTGGAGGGCAATTTTAAACCGGCCAGGACTAGCTCCAGACTGGATTCTCTCCCTTTAACCTCTTCCGAAACTGGATCTCCTCATTCCCATGTTCGTGTGTCCGTAAAATATGAAGGATTTGATGTGATCACTCTGGATTTGTTTTTCCTTGGCTGTATAACGCCCTTGAATAAATAACAAAAGATTATTATTACTTCTGTTGGCAAGCCATCACCTCTGTGTCTTGCATCGTCAGTCCCTGGCAATAACGCAATCTTCCAGCTAAATGTGTAACAGCCATGTATCTCCAACAGACACATCAATTTCAAAGCACTGACCTGCAAGATGGGAATGAAAGTACTTTTCTTGCTCAGAAAGGCACGTCCTATTGACTGCCAGGCTAAGTTATGTTTCATTTATACACGACTACAATGCTGATTCTTCCAGTTGCAGCATCCTGAACAGCTTCGTGGCTGAATCCATTTGTGCAAACTAAAATCCCGAGGAAAGTCAAATGTGCCTGAACCCACCTAATTTCTCCATGTACCACCCAGCCTCCTAAAGATACTACTACTTCCTAAATGTTTTTTCCCCTCCTTACAGCTTTAGGCCATCATTACCCCAGCAACGCTACTACACAAAACTTTTTAACAACTCCTCGCAGTTGGTTCTCCCTTGGCCACTTCTTCGCAGCTCACGGCGTACGTAAACACGGGCAGGCTGCCAAGGGAAGCTGTGTGCCGGAGCCGGCGCTTTGCCAGGCAGCACGCATCCCGCTCGCTGACAACTTGCCGGTGCATCATGGATAGCCGGTGTGGGCAGCTCTCATACTACAACTGAAGAGGAAAAGAAACTGAAGCCAGGACCTACGTCCCTCTTAAGAGTCAGAGTACTAGCGCAGAAAAAAAACAGGGATCGTGCACTTCTTGTAATACAAGGCACAATTCCACAGGGGATCTGGCCCATTTTGGGGCAATATGTGAAAATACAAGTATTGGGCAAGAAGAGTACAAAGGACGATTGATTGTGGCAATGCTGTACATACACATCAGTGCCAGAGCACTCGCGTGGAGCGGAGGAAGGGACAGGGAAACCTCCAGTTACCTGGCTGACACAGAGCTGAATGTCACTTACTCTAGAGGTAAGGAGGAACAGGGGAAGCCATCTAGATACGAGGAAGGAGCTTCTCAGATGCACAGTACGTTGCTGGAGCTGCACGTGCAGCTGTCCTTTGCCTTAAAGCCGCCTGATGGTGCAGCTGGATGGAGCATTTCCCCTGCCAGGATTAACGCCTGTCCTCAGGACAGTGACAGGGACTCCTGGCACCAAGGACAAATGACCTAGAAGATTACTTTCAAATAATTTGCAGCAGAACCCAAAGATTTGCCCAAGAAGCGCAGAGCCCATATATTAGCACAAACTCTTTCCCATCATGTATCACTCCCTAGGACAGGCCTGATTAAATAGTGCCCTTTGCAGAGAGAGCGGAAACAGCACCAACCAGTTTGAGGAAGAACTGGAAATAAGAGCCACGCTCCATTTTCACCCCTGCCATTGCCTCGCAACCTGATCTGAGCCAGGCAAGTCATGGGCTGCTCTGGGCATCGGCTGCCCCGCAGTGTCACTTGCTTACCAAGCTTGTGCTTGCAATATGCTTAAAAAGCCTGCAAAAGCAGTGCCGTGCTTCCTAAATTTCAAACGCCAGCTCTTCTTTGTACTAATGATCACAAATAAGTGACCAGGAAGCAGGGAGAGGAGTTATGGGGCTGAAAAATGTGCTTCCTTGAAATAACATGGCACAGCAAGCAGAGAGCACAGACTTCTGCCAGAAGGTCTTGCAGGAAAATTCCTGCTCCTGGAACAAGCCCTTGCTTTCATCCCCCGGGGAAATGCCACTGGCATGTGACTGCAATGCACGAAGGCCAGAGCACAACTGATAAAAGAAAAATTCTTCTGTGAGACGTGCATGTGTCTGCTCCACACGTGCCTGCCAGAGCTCAGATTAGATACGACTCTCAGGAAGAAGCAAGCAAATGCAGCAGGACAGTTCAGATTAAAGTGTCAGCAAGAATACAGGCTGTCCCCTGTGCTCAGGTCAGAGGGCTGAAGAAAATACAATTAATACAAAAACAGAGACTGTGCACCAATATTTTCTCCACAAGCCACGTTTAATATATCAATAGGATGTCGCCTGTCAGTGTTAGGAAGAATAAACACGATACCGTGAGCACACAGAGAGGGGACACTGGTTTTTCAGACCATGACTAATGGAGCAGCAAGGCAAGGCTGCAGCTCGATCACAGCACACACCTCCAAAGTCCACTTCAGTTACAGAAAGGAAGAGAAAATACAGCTTAGGTATTCAGCCTCCCCAGCACCCACCTCTTCTCCTCATTGACTCGTCAGGACGAAGGAGATCTCTCTGAATGCACTGGAGAGATGTTCTCTCCTTTGGTTAAAAACAGAATTAAGGTCACGGCTGCTGCAGAGCTCCACCGTGTCTCTAACCAAAGCCTCCCCGGAGCAGGACACACGGCTTGCTCCACCACCTTCCTGATGTAGTTAAGTGGCGAAGTAGGTAGGAAAAAAAAAGAGAAATTGCCAAGGGGACTCTACTGAGCTCCACTAGAGCCTAACAAACCTGAATTAAGGCTCCCACATAACCTTAAAACTTCTGAAGAAGCAAAGCTATACAAATAAAACCAGCTTTTCCTTCATATAACAGCTTTGATTCAAAGCACGTAAGAGCAGTTGTTGGATCACCCAGCTTACAGGGTAAGCGCAGATGAATATGTATTACTACATCCATTTTAGAGATATGCAAAAGTGGTGTGTTGGACAACGATTCCCACAACGCTGCTTTGAAAGCACTAGAAATAAACTGAAGGTGACTGAGCTTCCAGCCCACGGGAACGGACAGCACTTCCCGAAACACCGCCAGGTACGGCACACGGGCTCACCTGCACTCCTCGGACCGGGATCCTGAAACTGGGGCTGGTTACTGAATTAGTGGGTCTTGGACTAACAGACACAGCTACATCCACTACAGAACTGTTATCTGAGTAACATCATCTGTGGTGGTGGTGGTGTTAGATACCTTCTCAGAGTTACGCCGGAGGTGCTCATTGTATTTCGGCAAGGGGGAAGATTAGAAGTTATTTAAATGGAGGGCTATATAGAGTGGTATCTGGAAATATGAGATAAAGAGAATTTTCTTTATATAAAAAGAAGCATTTTTTGGTACATGTTTTGTTGCTAATCCTGACGTTGAGTGGCACAGTCACTGACTTAGAAATCAAGCAAGTCGTCTACAAATTGCAACTGTATTACCTCCAATTTGGCACCTTCAATCTTTTGCAGCTGCAACCATACATATAAACATCGCTTGGAGAACTAACCATACTTGTATCTTTCCAATAACATTACTTCCCAGATTTCCTGGCCATAAAACTTCCCGGTATCATAAATTTGCCTGAATAATTATAGTGATTGAGCTGTCAGCTCAAAAGGACAACAGAAGCCAGACCACTGCATTTCTGCTCCTTCTGTACTACTTGCACACTTACGAGGAAGTTTCCAATCAGGACAACGTTAATTAATTAAGCCCCATTTCTAAGCTAAATAGAGGGAGTAGTCCCACATCACCTGGTTCTCACCCCAACATCCAGCTACCAACAGGATCCTTCCCAGCAGCTGCCCTGAAGGAAGCTTTCTCCCTTCCACTGCCCATTTTTAAAACTGTCCCCAGTTACACGCGTATTGATCCAGAGACCTGAATTCTTCCCGTCTTCCCCTCCATTAGCAACAGCCTCGTTTCATCCTCCCACTTAGCTTTGCCCTCAGATTCCCACATCTCCTTAACTCAGAGATAAGGAGCCATTTTCCCTTTAGCCTTGCCATGCGATGGAGATTGCACATTAACCCTGCGCACTCAGGGCTACGCAGGCATGTTCGGCAGAAAAAGCAGCTCCTATTTATCACAACCCCAGTGAAACTACCTTCCTGCAAGAAAATCCAAATACAATGTCCTTTTAACACTGATCTTGTTTCTGCTTTATATACTAACTTTAGAACAAGCTTTAAACAGAGATATTTGTGCCTGACACAGAAGTAAACGAGCAAAAATTGTTCAGCCCTTCCAGGAGGGCTGTCAGGTCTACCTAGTCCTGGGGTGTGAAGGGATATGTGAGTAAATCATTGGAGGGGAGAAAAAACACAAAATAGAGCCAGAGTAAAAGTAAATCAGAAAGTGGACCAGGGTTTTTGTTTTCTGATCCCACTTGCCAGCAGCATGCTCCAGAAGGTGCATGCAGGAGGAGGAAGGAGGGAAGAGAGGCTGAATGGCAAACCGCACCCCCTCATCCCTCTCCGCTTGGGGATGCCAAACAAAATCCTGTCTCCTCCTCTGAGCCAAGAAACAATTCAGTTACCTGCAAAGAAAGATAATTTATTTGGAAAACAAATATATCCTCCTTCCCCCACCCCTTTGAGACTTATTTGTGAAAAGTCTTAGAAGAACCCACTTTGAGCACAATGTCTGGAAGCTGCAGAAATAAGACAAAAGCATAGCACTTTTAAAGAATTTAGCTGTGATTTTACTTACAACTTCTCCAATCTCCTCTTTCTTAACAGGAAAGCTCATTGCCCAGATAAGGTTAGACAGAGATTCCTAAAAATCACAGCAATGCAAGAGCCTTACTGTCTTCCTGAAAGCATGTGGACTTGCCAACAGAGCATTACAACTGCTACATGGAAAGCGTTCCCTCAAACTTGCAGCTCTGTAACACAGCACACGTTTTTTCAGCTGAGAAGAATGCAAAACTAGTAACAAGTTAAACCACAACTCCACCATCTCCTCGTTTAATTTCATCTGTATATCAAAGTACTGCTATGAATAAATGAGTTTGGTGGTTTGAAGACTGGCGATCAGGACAGGACAGTCCAAATAAACCACTTGCAATTAATTTTTATTTTTTTTAAGTCATAACTTTGAAGTAGATGGCTCCCAAGCTCCCGCTGCTTGGAGGATTTAATAGAAGCCATTAAAATCTTCAACCTCCATGGCAAATGGGAGCAAATGAGCAATTACATAGATGCTACAGATGGGAAAAAGAAAAATCAGATCATTAAGCATTACGTGGGTGCCAAGCCATATGAACATGGCTTTTATGTGGATGTGATGACCCAACTATTACACAACTCACCAAGCAATTAGCGTTCAGATCTGGTAACAGCCACACAGCTCTGCATGTCTAAGAGAACTGCACTTTGAGGCAGAATTTTGAATGGATGCATAAACACACATCAGATTAATATGGCTGAGCTCTCGGGCGATACACAAGATGGTCCGTCCCTGAAGAAATCAAAGCAAAGCCTCTTAGGAGCAATTACGCTGCAGTCTATTACCAACCATTTGCAAACAGAAAGTCTGAAGCCTTCAGTACGAGTTCACAGCCATGTCTCATGAGGTTTTCTCAACAAAAGCAAATACTCAGAACTCACCGTTTTATTTTTAGGACTTAGGTTTCGTTTGTTCAAACAATATACTCTAGGGCTGACCTGGGTAAGACTCAAATTAGGTATCCAAACATAAGTTATCATCATCTTTTCCAAGGAAGAGCCCACATTCCTTATCTTTCTCCTTCAGTCTCTATAAAACAGCACCAAAACTAAAACATCAAGTCAAAGGTGTAATTTTGTCTTTAAGGATAAAGAGTTTAGACTCTTCTCTGTTATTTTAGCTCCTGGATATTGCCCTGAAATCATATCTGCTTTTTGAAAGACATTGGGAATCCAGGAGCCTGACTGCGTGGCTGACGCTGGAATTCAGATTTCAGTCTGCTTTATCTGCATGTGGCAATGGATGCTCTACTCATGACAGAGTACAAACACGCAGGTCACAGACCACTTCTCCAAACACCTATATGAATGATTACAAGCTCTGAAGCCCTCATACATCAATCTGAGCTTCAAAAAGGGATATAATAAAGAAAAACTACAACTCCACTGTGCACTGAGATACAGATATTTATCTACACACACAAAAACATATTTCAGGTGATCCAATAGCTTCCCTTCCTCTGAAATGCACCTACCACAGCAGCAAGCTAAGCGTACGTGAAGGAGGGTGAAGACTACAGGCTGATGAATGCAAAGGTCACGAGGATTAACCTCGGGGCTGCCAACTTTCTGCCCTTCCAAATGTCAAAAGACAGGTTTGGCCTGGTGTACCAAGGGATTATTTTGAAGGAAGGGAACTGGAGGAAGGATATTTCAAGTATTCAGTTTTTTTTTTTCCATGACACAAAGCAGATTCAGTCTTTTTCATATCATTGTGATACTTCCATACTGCAGAAATCTTGCTTCATGAGCCGTTATTGGCCACTGACAGAATGCAGATGCTGGACGGTAAGCTTCAGTCTTCCATTTAAAAGAAGGGAAGAAGCATTTTTCAAGTTTCTTTCATATTTCCATTCCATTTCCTGACATCCTTTACAGCAATATCAGGATGAGGAATGGGATCCTTTTAGCAGTGCGTATTCTTCAAGACCTGTCTTGCTACAGAAAAGGAAAGCAGAGTCCTTACATGCCATCTCAGTATCTCGAGCAAGCAATCGGAAATGACACATGAATTTCATGGACGTTGCCTGACTGCATCAGGGGAAGAGAAAAAGAAAACACAAGAATTGCAAAAAATCCTCACTCTTATCTTGCATAAGTAGAAATTAGGAAATGGTGTCACCTGAGTGCAGAAGGACCCAATCTGTGCCAGACTGGCTCCGTGCGGGACTGCCAGACACCAAGCTGGAGATCTCGCGGATCTCAGCAAACCCAAGCAGAGCCCAGCACCGCTGACCGCCGCTCTCCACACCACCAAGGTTGCTCACCTGCCTGAGGACAGTGCTGGACCCACATTAGCTCTACAAGATCACACATCACCACATCCAGCAGTTAACTTTTCCACGATACCAGGAAACCAAATGCACACCCCTCAGCTGATTAGGACCTGGCCCATCCTACAGACTCCGTTTCAGAAGCAGCTACTCAGGAACCTGGTGGCTTCCATCAGAGCTCCTCTCCTACAGCGTCTCTGCACTGTGGGAGAAGACGTCTGAGCTGGCGCTGCCCAGAATTGGCTAGGGACTACAAGGTTTGCTTGTGTGGGCTCTTTGCTGCCCAGAACAGGCAAGGATACTCTCAAATCTCAGCAGCCCCTGCAAAAATGTTGACCATGTCTTGGCACTGTACCCAGACAACACAAACAGGGTTATCAGCAGCCTGGTTATTCCTCAGCCACTGCACACTGGAATAAAGAGTTAATTTTATCATAATAATTGGGCTGGATGTAAGGTTTCAAGCAAATTCCCCAGACACATCCAACCCATGAGATGAGAGCATAAATCCATATACATTTAGAGATAACAATACCCTCCTAAACCCCCAAACAATTCCTAGTGGTAACAGTCTATAATTCTCTTCCATCTAAGTGCTTCAGAGCAGTTTATAAAGGGTGACCTGCACAAACGCCAAAGCTGAGCTGGCAAACGCCTCGTTTTACCAAAGGAGAACACAAGTTATCAGTGTTTAAGCCATTTGCTCAAGCCCATGCGACATCAGGAGCTGAACACCAGCGAAGTGAAATCCTGACTGCCCATTCCTCGCTTCAGTGATTTAACCCTCAATAGCTGCAGTAACTCATGACACCACAAGCATCTCAGAAAGGCTGTTGTTACTCTTTCAGAACTATCCTAGCCAAGGACAGAAGGAAGAAAAATGGTTTTAGCAAGAATTTTGTTTCATAATTTACTTCAGAACAAGTATTGTATCAGGCTACGTTTTTTGAATACTTCAAAGAATCAGAATCTAATTTTTACATATTTTTCAAGCTGTCAGCCCTCTGTTTATTGTGAATTTTAAGCATTATGAGATAGAGATAAAAAACAAAGGGGGTACCTGTACCCCATTGTAAACCACTGAGAGCAACCTTAAACTTTGCTGTCAATAATCTATTTGCAAAACGCAGTGCAGTCCTGAAGCTCACTGCATGATCTGAGAATTATTTCAAAGCCAAGTGCATTCCTGTTAAGTTGACAAATAAAGACAGCCCTCCAGTATGGTAGAAGCAGTTGGCAAACTCCATTTTTTACGATAGGTCCTCTGAGAGAGGACTGGAAAGCAAAGACTGGGAAAGGAACAAAAGGGCAGGTGTAAAGAAGACAAGCAGGAATGACAGCAGAACGAAAAGGGTGCAAAGAAACTGGGTAATCTTACAGCTTGGATGTGTCAGAAAGGGAAAACGGAGACTTACAGACCAACAGAGACGTGGCAGGTGGAAAAAGAAAAAGGGTAAATAGATTATATACGATCTAGATAGGAATGGAAGCATGAAGATGACATTATTAAGCAAGTTCAAGATGAGCAGTACTGTTATTCTCCAGCACAAGGAACTGGTAATACCAGCACACTTGGGCTCCATAGATCCCTATGCCTCGTACCTTGGGGTGCCCCTCATTAGACTCAGTCTCCATAAAGTTTTGAACCCAGCAAAGGAGATGAAAAGCATTTACTGTGTTCCGACATATGTGAGGAACATCAAGAGTCCAGGAAATTCCCATGGGATTTTCTTTCATCCCTTCTGTAATCTCTATATTGAGTATGTTTAGAATCCCATAGGGAAAAACACTGCTCTGTTCTTTACGACAGTGCATGCCTCTGGAGGGAGCTTCTGAATTCAGGCACCAAATTCCTTCCCTCTCCCCCCACCACTTCCCCCTACACATTCTTGCAACAGCACATCATCTAGGTGCTTGTGGTCAAGTTTAATAGTTTAAAAAAGCAACTCTCTTCACGCTTCCAGTTACTACCCTGTATTTAAGGCACAGTAATTGATCTTACGAGCCCACCACCTCCACTTCAAGTACTGCAGCTCCGCAGTGGTAGTTTTAAGACAACGTCCACACGCACACACTTCTCCCACTGATAGGAGTAAAAAGCCTCATATCTTATCCATCTTAGCTGAGGAATAAGAATTAATCTTCCTTAACTGCTGGAACTGTATCCGAAGCACCTGCACCATAAAACTTCACGCAGTCTCCCCAGGAGATTCTGTTATTGTCCAAGACTGAACATCAGGGTTTCATAACTACGACGCTGCTATCACCTGCACTGCAGGAAAGGAAGCTATAGCATGGAAAATGCGTTGTCCGAGTCCTGTGAGCAAACTGTCCGTCCCGAGGACAGCACTTTGTCATTGGAACATAGTTTCCACCTCAAATTCCAGCTTTTTATTCCTCAGATGTCTCATCACACATTGTAGGCTGGGGTATGAGATGTCAGCTCCACCACTGCACTACCAGCCAGCCTGTTCCACCCCATGGCGTGCAAACCTTGGTCCTGACCTAGGAGCCTTCACTTTTATTACACCCTAGAAGACTCACTAAGCTTAGACATTTTCTGTGCAGTCTTCCCTATTTTCAGGGAACAGACATGCTTCTCTCTGCTTTTGTGGACCATGGAGCAAAAGATGACAGTCCAGAAGGGATCGCAGTCGCTAGAGAACTTGCACAGCTACAGCTCCCAGTGTTCTGCACAGCGGCAGTGCTGGAAACCAGACCTTCCTGTGTTGCTGTTTGACCTTGGTCTTTGGTAGAGCTAACAGCCCCCAAAAAGAAGAGGTTTTACTTCTAACATCACTTCCTTGCAGCACATTGCCCCAATAAGTCCAACTGTTACATTACCATGTTATGCTGCTGAGTATTTGCACGTTCATTAATTTTGGCAGCTTGTCAACTTAACCAATTCAAGCAAGGGAAAGGAAACAGTGACTTCATAGCTTCTCTCAGAAAAAGCTGATGAGAATTTCACAGGAGATGAAAGCAGAATTTCTGCTGCCTGCAGTGTATGCTCTTGCCAAACACCGAAGACCTGCATCATGCAATGAAGAAGTGAAGGTTTCTCAGAGTTAAGATAGCAAAATCCAATTAAAATCCATCAAGCAACTAAATAACAAAGTAGATGTTTTGGTAACCATAAAACACCTACTGTCCTCAGTTATCATGGGAAAAAGAAATAAGAATCAGCCTGCCCTCACACGGGATGAGACCACAAGGTTTTTGTGCATTTTAAGGCTTCTCTCCAAGTTAAAATAACAAACCAGACAGACAAACAAAACAAAACCCAAAACATACTAGCCTCTTCATTAATCATTTCTGACTCCTCACATAAGCATACTGCAGATTCAGCCTCTGCACTTAATGCCAACTCTGATACCACTTAATTGCTGAGACTGTAATTAAAGTACTTTGTTACAGGCCATGGAACATCAGCAACACGTCCCTTTGTCAGCTAAAAGCAGTCAGGAGCTCCCCAGAAGGCGCTCTGCCCCAGAGGACAGCAACGTGCAAAGACACTATAGTAGGAATACAGTATCATAGGATACTGTATCCTACAGTATAGTAGGAATACAGCACAGCATATACTCGCCTTCAAGTATTTTACATGGATAAGCAGGTCATCAATACCCAAATTCACTTCCTTTTTAAACAAGATGGAGCAGGGGAAGCACGACAGGGTTGTTCATATGCAACAGCTCCTCACCTCCTAGCCAAACTTGCATGCTAAAAGCACACATCAACATTCAGAAAAGGAATATGATCTTCTAAAGTTCTCAAAATGACTGTTTCAAGTTTTTCCTTACATTATGTCAGGAGCTTTTCATCAATCCTTCTCTACCGTGATTGCTCAGAAACACAAAGAGGCACAGTGACAGCTGGGAACCCCTTGACGTGCTGCCAACATTGGGCCCAGCCTTCAAATGGAAGTTCCTTGTACCTGCACTGGGAGATGCACATGTGCATCCACCACATCCCAAGGTGGGTGTGGGCATGCCCTACCTACTCCTTGCTTGACTCGTGTGTATAAGACAACCTGACCTGTACATCCCTTGGTTCCTTTCAGCTGCAGAAGGCAGTTTTGCCCAACCTGACTATGCTAAGGATGACTCATAAGCTGCAAGTCTTTGTCCCAGTGCAGACTAAGCACAAACAAATTTTGTCTTTGTGCCTTCTGGATGAACAGCAGTGCCAAGGGATCAGCGTTCGGTGGCAGAGAAGGTAAGCAAGACTGATAAGCAGGTTTTTACTCAGACTTGCCTGGACGAACTGGAGTTGCAGCCAAACACGTTGGATGCAGCGATAGTAAAGCCTCCTTGTTTTATTCTTCATACAATCAGTGGTCTTGGAGTCAAACACTGAGGGTGCAGAAGGCAAATGTGATCTCCTGAGAGCAGCATAATTATGAGATCTGCCTCTTGGGCACTCTTCTAGTCTTTTCATCATTGGGTAAAGCCATCAAATCAGAAAAGCCAGGCTTTAAGGAGCACAGAGACCCAAGTCAGGCTCAGCGCAGCAGCCAATAAGTGGCCAGGGGGAGACGGACCTGCACGTTTGGCCTTCTCTGAAAGCATGGAGTGTGAGCACCCTGCACGAGGCACAGGCTTCTGGAGCACAGACAGACACAGCAACAAGCGTGTTCATCAGACACAAGTATCTCCGTAACAAGGAAGGCAAAACTTGCTTCTCCTACGCTGCTGCTTTTATCCTCCCTTTTCAGAGGACCAGAGCTGAAAATAAAAAAGAAAAGGCAGAAAGAACAAGTTGATGAAACAGGCCAACTGCCCAAAATGAAAAGGCATGAGTCTGAGTCAAATCCTTAGAGTCAGCAAGAAAGTGCTGTGGAAAAAAAACTACCTGACATACCAAGAGCTGAGGTGAAATAATAAGTTAGAGGAGAAAACTAAATGGAAAAAAGAGAAAAGAAAGATGCCCTGATGAAATATCTACAAATATCCTTCAACAGCAGCTCCTCAGGGGAGGCTTAAATGCTGTGCCTGAAGGAAAGGGCAGCGGAGAGAAGGGAAAGGAACAGTGTGCTGCAGAGCCCCATCCACCCGTGCACCACGTGGCACGGATGGGGCAGGACGTGCAGACTCCACAAGTACCAGCTGGTAAAGGTCTCTGGCACCACATCCATTCGTTCCCAGCACGAACATGCAGCTGATTATTATGCCTTATTTTAGATAGCACATCCAAAAAAGGCAAGTAACTTCTTTTAACAATAGCTCTTTCCTTCCCAACAAGCATATCTTATGCACATCACGTATTTGTATCGTGCGCGTTACTGCAAATACAGCTTCTCATCAAAATAACCAAACTGGAACAGGCCTAACGCTTTGTATTTTCCTATTACGCCTCTGTGGAATAGGCACGTTGGACCAAATTCACTCCTAGAATAATGACATTATAATCAACAACAAAGCTTGTCATCACAATTTTGCTTAAGTCAGTCTTCTGAAACAGCACGACCTGTTTTTTTTCTGAAGCCCTAGGGATTCCCAGATACTTCTGTATTAATTATTTACTCCCCATAAAGTTTAGTTTTCAAACAGCTTTGCTAAGACAACTATAGAAAACCAAAGAAAGGGTGGGCTGTATGTGGGACGGCTAAAGGTCATGAAAATGATTTACGGGAGGGTTTATGCCTTTGTTGCAGGGTTTGATGTGTTATTATTCTTGCAACTACATTTCAAAGGTATTATTTTTCTAAACGCAAATCCCCTTTCCTTCCCTCAAACTCCACAGTGTTTCTAACTGAAATTAAGTTAGCACTTAACAAAAGCAAAACACTATAATTTTAGAACTGTATCACTTCAATTTGTTTTATTTTTATACTCACAAGAGAAAGAAAACCTTTAGTTCCTATGTGCCTTTTGTCATGACAAACCACAAAGATAATTACTAGGAAGCTGCTCTGGTAAAACCTCCAAACTAACTGTCACTGGGAAGCCAGACAAACATTCCCAAAATAACAACTAAATAATTGATATTACTGGAGTCACGGAACACAATAGCTTTAACAGAAATAACCACCAGCCAGCACCCTGTAACTATTAGCTCGCTCTGGTTTTTGTGACCACTATGATTCATGCTTCTAGAACAAGGTAGGAGGTTGCTTTGTGTAGTATATAATCCCAAGGCTACGCTAACTATCAGGAGTCTGCGCAGCGACCCATAAAGATGTTTTTAGCCGGAATGGGCTTTAATCACAGGATGATTTTAAGTACCTAGTGCATAACCTCTTGAAGTTCCCTTGTTAGTAGAGATAGGGACCTAAGAACTTACTCTGACCTGTGAACCTTCCAAAGGCAGATTTTTTTTTTTTTTTTTACAGAGTTCAGAGTAACTTCATGCTTTCCCCAGAGTCTTAATTATATTCTCACTTCAAAAACCATTTTTTAAAAAATCCCAATCTTTCGCCTAACCAGAATTTAGATGACAATTCAGTTACAGAAATAGCATACAAGCACCTTTCCACTGGAAGCACAATGCTGACACCATCCACATGCCAGCCTGAGCCCCTTCGGGAAAGCATTTTTAGATCATGACATAAACAGGGTTTCAGAGAAAGAAGAAATTATCGTATTTATCCATTCTGCCATTTAATCCTCTTAAAGTTCTCCATATTGCATGGATGCAGAAATAAGCAAATTAATGGCTAATGAGACACGATCACATTGCTGAATGGGTGGTGCGCATCCAGAAATCCTGAAGTCAACACCGTAGCAGTGCAGCGGTTCAGATTTGCAGAGGACGACAACACAGGACTAAACAGGCTCAATAATCCTGCTCTTTCTTACCTCTGCTCTCGAAAACCAGCAGGTGGTAGCTTGCAAGTTTAGTAGTAGAACAAAAAAAAAAAAAAAAAAAAAAAAAATTTTGGCAAAAATTACAGCAGTGTTTACAGAAGGAAGAAAGGAAGGGAATGAGCAAAATGTGCTGCCAGAAATATAGAAGTGCACATATTTTAGCATGACACAGGCTTCAGTAGAGATATCGGATAGCTTGTAACAAAAAAAAAAAAAAAAGAAAAAAAAAAAGAAAAAAAAGCCCTGAGTGCTTTGCATCAGTCGATTAGAAGCCTCCTGAGATACCCAGGTTAAGTAGAAGCTCCCCTCCTCTGCTTTACTTTGTGTCTCCACCGGACAGTGCTTATCTCAGAAATGAAATACAGAAATCATCTTAGGTGAGGAAACTGTGAAAGCAAGAAGGATAAAGGCATCTTTGCAGACACTCAAAGAAACAGCCAAAGCAGTGGTTGTCTCAGCATCAAGTGACTAATCAGAACAAGCTGTCACAAAGGAGCTCTAACCTTTACCGTAGCAAATACTCCGCCCAAAGCGTGCACTGGCCCAAAGACAAAAATGTGATATTTCCATGGATTTAAATAGACAGACTATGTGCAAAATTTTTTTTTTTTGAGAGCAGTATTTCAAAGCATCAAAGCACTGTTTTAAAGAAGGCCTTCAAGAACATGGTGATGAAGACAACGAAGCCAGCGCTCTCTTGAGACAAAGGGCTACTAAATTCTATGTCTGTCTCAACATAAAGCTCTCAAAGCAAAAAGTCATTCCAAAGAAAAATATCAGTAATAATTTATTTCCAAAGCTCACCAGGAATTCAGATAGAATTCTAATAGTGTTCAGCAAACACCTTGTCCTTGTGTCTGCAAAATACAATCCTTCTGTAAAATAAGGCTGTCAGAAGTGTATAGGTACCTGGGGTTTTGGGCAATTATAAAGAGAACATTTGCCCATTACAGGACATAATTCCTCTTGCTGCTCAAACTTTGAAGAGCTTTCGGGGCCTTTGAAATATTGTGAGCCATTTTCTAATATAAGAATCCATAGGGGAAAAAAATCCATAGTGTAGGCCAACAAAAGAAAGAGGAGTCATACTTAATGCCCTGGTCATCTCCTGGTATTAAGCCCAACTTATGAGAAGTCTCAAGAGGTCACAAACACTCATGTTCCTTCTGCAGAAATCCAAGAACAAATCCACACAGCAGGCTAAGTTTGTGTAACAAAAGCAGCTCCTCAGTAACTCCCCCAAATGCTGCTTACAGAGCAGTGCTGATTCTACAGGGTGCCTGTTATTCTGAACAATCTGTCGCAGCCCAGTGACAGCGGTGCTCTAGGATCTGGTGGCAAGGCACCAGCGTGTCCAGGATAAGCCACCTACCTTGCTCCTCCGCCCCCAAGGACCAGTGCAATGGCATTTCCAGTCAGAACACGAGCCAGGCGAGAAAAGTCAGAGTGACGGTCTGGTGGTTTCTGGAATACACGTTCGTACATCTCTATCTGCAGAAGAGAGGTAGAAGATGGTCATTCTAAAGGCAGGGTAGAGTCTACACTACCAGCCAACAACAACATACTGTTAAAAAGTGGATAGCTGTTCTTCAAATGAAAAGAGGGTTAATGAACTATCCGAACAGTTCTAGTCATCTAGCATCTCTCATGCTTTCACAGTAGCTGGGAGAATTTCATCGTAGTACAGTATTTTCTTTGTAGCTATTTCTTTTTCTTGACAAGGATTTGAAGTTACTGGGAAGCATCCCAAGTCTGCCTCTGCTTTGCCTTTAGCATGAGTTTCACAAGCATGGGGATCCTCCCAATGAAAAGGACCCTACCACATGTACACACCTATCAATATGACCCTGAGATAGTATTTACTGTCTTCAGCCAAACCAAGCACGCAGGAAGATATAAGCCCAATACGCAGGAAGATATAAACCCCTTATCCCTGTGTCTCCTATACTAAATTGAGGCCAAACAGATTTAAGAGAACCCTGTGTAACAGTCAGTTGGCCATCAGACTATCACGTAATAACGTTATATCAGATTACCTTTGATACATGGATTACAAGTAAGGTACTACAGCTAAGGGACCAGCCACCAAAGCAGGAATCTCTTACCAGCTTGGGCAGGCTTCTTTTGGAAAAGACTCTGCGTGGACAGTGGAGATGAAGATGAGCAGAACACCAGCTCCGCATGTTGAGCCATTCCACAGTTCGGGAAGGGAGAGGCCCATCCTCCTTATGGAGCAGGACAAGTTGCTTCTGGGCTCGGACCGCAGTGTTCTCCAGCATCCTCTCCAGCTACAGCACATTATACACACCAAAGGGAATGGGTGTGCCAGATATTTACTGCTCCAGTATCGGTTTAACAGAATACTGTATTGTGAAATACATACACACACACATATATACACATCTGACCCCTATTCCTATCTGATCTGCAGACAGCTATGCACATTAAGAACCCTCAAACAAAACTGATTTAGACAACTACGCTGTTAGCTGTGGGCTTACATGATGTGTAAGAACTCTAAAATCAGACAAGGATTCAAACCTGACTACTTAAAAATGAATGCTTTTAACCTAAAACATAGACCATTAAAGGCCCAGCACAGACACATACTGTTCATGCAAAATGAGATTGCTTCCCAAGTCATACTTAAGCCTACAAATGTTCAGCATGGTTTGTTCTTTCACTTCCAATCAGACCACTTTTTCCTCCTTGCATTCCTTACTTTTATTTTTTTGTTGTTTTAGGCAACTGATGCAGACTTGCCTTTACTGTGCTTCCTGCCTCCCACATACAGTATGAAGAACCAACAGAGTGACACACAAGAACGTTGCAGATGGTAACAGTCCCAGGCTCTTTGGAGGTCATACTTAGCACTTCACAATCCTAAAAAAACCCACTTATGACCTCGTTTTTCAATTTCTTGCAGAATTTCTTGTTGACCTTGCCTAGTCAACAAACTTTGGTAATAAAATATCAAAAATAAAAATAGATAATAAAGGAGAAAAAAATACAGCTTATAATCTGTAATAAAATACATTAAAGTATTTGTGCAATACAATTTATACCTAGTTTTTCCTAGGCACACACCGTGAATTCCATCCAGGCAGAAAAGATTTTTATCCCTCCATTTGGAGATCCCGCAAAGAAATTCTGGACAGAAACGCAATAACCGTATTGCTTCAAAGCAATTTGGCTTTTGATTTACCATTGGCCAAAATGACTCTTCAGAGGAGAACAACCTAGCTGGAAATACTACTTGCCATTTTAGAGGATCCTCATTCAATTCTTTTTCTATTTATAACGCACATGTCTCAGGACTATTTGATTATTTATGCTTCAGTGGGTATTAAACCCAGGAAAATTCATATGTATGAAACAACCTTCTTTGATCCGGACTGTTAACACTTCAAATATGGGAATGAGCTTTTTCCACACCTCTCCAACAGTAGGCTCCTGGTCTCCCAGTCCGACGATTAAGATGCAGTCAGCCTGCCGGATGCAGCGTTGAGTCCAGGGAGTAAGGGTGCTGTCTGCCTGGTAAAGTACAATACGGTGAATATCCTCCTGCTGTCCCAGCCAGCTAGTTAGTCGGTATTCATGGATACTGGGGACAGAAAAGAAAAAAACCAAATTCAAATGGTTTTATATCACAGCTCCTGACAGAGTAGAGAGAAATCTTACATGTCAAGCACAAAATGTGAAGGGCATCAGAGACCTGCATCTCTCGCTCGTCCAGTCTAGGAACCTTATCTGCCCACATTTCCAGGCTCATGCTTTCTTTATGTCTCCATTATTTATACCATTAGATATATACACAGAGGAAAGAGAATGCAGTGATGCTAACTTCAATAAGACTCCATGCCACCCCTAAGAATGAGTACACAATACCCACTTGGAGCAACTCAGCCTTTCCAATTGCACAAGTGAGAAAGTAACTATGGAAAACACACCCACATTTGAACCAAATACTCTTGAAACACTGTTGTCTCAAACACCTTGATCAGAAAGCACAATATATGTTAGAACACAGGATTTTGTTCCCAAACACTGTATATTTGTAAGACCAGCACAGTATCTTTCTGATTTTTTTTCGTAAATAATAATGAGGGCAGGTACCTATCCAGCGCAGCAGAACCAAGTCGCTGTTTGATGTTATCACTGGTGAGCAGCAAAGCAGGACCTAGAAGAACAAAAAAGTTTCACATGTGGACACCTGCCATTCAGCTCCTGGCAAACTGTACTGAGAAAACGTAGCTATAACAAATGCAGTTCCGTGAATTTGCTTTGAAGATCATGATGGATGAGAGTTGTCTTAGAAGAAAGAGCTGGCACAAAGTCTTCACAACGATTTTCACACTTCTCTATGATAACATCTTCCCATTCTCCGTATTCCCAGAGCTCTGTTACTGCATTAGTCCCAACCTACAAGCTTGCTTTTATCTCACTCCTCAGTGTCACGTAGGATGACAGTTTCTACTGCAGCTGCATTTTCACAAACACAACAGAGTATCATGTACCTTTCCCAACCATAGAAAGCCCAGGAATCTGGTTCCAAAGAAAAAAGCTATTTCACTGGCCTATTGAAATACATAATTTGTTCATCCTGCACTGAACCAACTCCCCAGATGAATCCTAAAGCTCTCTATAGTAGTACTACTACTAATTCAACATGCCAACAAGAAACTATACCACTACCAACCCCAAGTAGAAAGAGACTCCCAAATCTGCAGGGCACAGCCCGATCCACGCTGCTTCCCCTACCAAGACAGACATACGCGCACATCTGGCAACAACATTGTATCTGAGACAAACTTTGGTGCGTATAAAGTTTCTTGCAGGCACTTCAGTCTATTTTTCTTATTAACAATGCCATTTCATCAGCAGCAATACATGCCATATGTGGTGGAGGTTGCAGAAAAACTGCAGCTAAATACAAAAAAGCAAAGAAAAGAAAACTTAAGGCATTAACCTCATACCTAAAGAAAAGATTATCTGTCTCATATTGAGACACAAATGCACATTTACAAAACATGAAAGAGCAGTTGCTTTGTGTTAATGTTTTCATAATGTAATCCTTCATTTTTTCATTAATAAAAGAACTGAAATTTATGTACAAAATAACGAAGCACTTAATTATGTGAGGTCTCTCAAGGCGTTAATAAAGCAGCATGGCTTAATGTGTTTAGTAGAAAGCAAGGAACCATGAATGAACAACATGGTAAAAGATCGCAGTGTCTCACTCACATGCTCAAAAAGCAAAACCCACAAGTACAGCATCTGGAGCTGCCATCCTGACCTTCAGGGCCACCTCATTTCCCCCACAATGCTCGATTCCTCCTGCAAAGACTTCACTCTGTTCTAACATACTTTAGTGTTAGACTTGGAAAAAACCTCAGAAGTATGATTTTTCATCTTGTATTTTCAAACATCCAAATAACTTTTGCTCTTTGTTACACTGATGATGAAGGAAGAGCAAACAAAAATGGACAAAAAAATATAACTGGAGACCAAAAGACAAAAAGTAAAAGCTGGTAAGAAAGCACAGAAAGGAGGATGACTTGAGAGTAGAAATTAATTTCCTCATCCTCCAATAAAGTTTATGGTAGTTGGTTCCTACGAAAGCAACAAGTCCAAAGCAGAGGGAATTCATTCATAAGCCTTTCAAGACTTGAACCAGTTTAACCTGCCCTTCACTCCCGCTTTTGTGCTGCTCCTCCGTTTGTGCTCATTGAGCTGTCTGTTTGCAGGGAACAGACCCAATGCTTGCGGGGGTTTTTACCACTCAATTTTTAACATTGGTAGATACTTTGACCTGGTTGACCATTCACCCTCACAAACAGTTGGGCTAGCACAACTCTGGATGAGGTAATGGGATTGAGAGAGGTCTCCCAGAAGAAATACTCATGACACCGCATGCTATGAAGACAGCAAGGGAGAGAGGGCAGGTAAATTTTGAAAAAGCATTCAACAGCAGAGTTATCATTTGTGTTCGTTAACATGTCAAAGTTCTCAGAAAAATAGAAGTGATATGTAGACCAAATATTCTTCCAGGATATGCGACTTACAAAGCTTTATGACAGTGGTGGAAGTTTAGTAGGCAAAGACGAACAGCCAGGAATGTAAAATGAGCTGAGGAATACAATAAAAACGTCAAGTAGGAGAGACTAACGACGAGGAGGGAACAGAGCGCTCCACCTCTGCATTTCCCCGTTACCTCCCTGCACCCGGTCACCGAGATCCAAGAACATCAGCAAAGGAGCCTGGGAGTGCACCGCACTGATCTGATGCACTGGGGGCACATGCCCTAAGGGGAAACCTTTAAACCCAGCCAGCCAGAACACCTTTTATACAAGGCGAGAGGCAGACTTTGTAGAGCTGGGGTGTATCTTTATGTTAGTTAAGGTGATGGCTACTTCACCCACAGATACCTTGAATGGGAACATCCCCATCAAGCATCAGAAGAGCCCTGGGGACACTTCAGAAATCATGTCCACTCACCTCACTTTTATATTTGGGGAAAAAAGCAGTTCACAGTATATGACACAAACACGTGCGTACAGACAGACACACAGCTGGGCCGGCTCAGGAGGAGTCTGCCCAGCATCCCCTCTGCACACCAGCAGCACGGGGCGAAGACGTCCAGACCCTTATTCATCCCCAGCACAGAACATGGCGATGCTTCCGACTGAACCAACTCTGTTTTGCTTCAGAAACAACCACCATCTGCTCTACACTTCCAATTTCTAGCAAGCTTCCAATTAATCAACCACTAAATAACCCTCCATTAATGTGATCAAGAATACCAACATATGCGTTCTCAAGTGCATAAAACAGAATGACCGAAAGCGTTATTTAAAACTAAACTGCTGAGAGCAACGAAGTAATTAAAAAAAAACAAAACCATTCTCAAGTACATACCCCTCAAACAGCCACACCAGCAGGCAGGAATGTCCAAGATTATGTGTTACCGCATCCTCAACACGCGCTATCATAGTTACATGCCATCATCTAGTGACTCTCTCTCCAGCCCCGACATCAGCCTCGCAGGCAATTACAGCTGCGGCTGGCATCATGAAAACATCCCTCCATCCTCCAGCAGCTGCCTGCACCCTTCAGGGACTGTTCTCTTCCAGTAGGATTAGACACAGGGTGAACAGCTCAAAGTTAAGAACATAGGAGAGGTGATATGAGGGAACATTAAATATTTATCTAAGCCCAACAGTGCCTCTCTGACTGTGACCAGCAGCAGATGGCTGGGGAAGAGTATTAGAGCAAGGAAAACTTAATGACATTCTCCGAGCCTCCAGCAATTCGCTGTTCATGAATTTCTCAAGCCAGAGGCGGCTGGCTTTTAATAGCCCCTGGGGGATTTTTCTTTCAGCAAACTCAGAACTGGGTTCTGGGATTCTGAGTCCTGGTTTTTATGCGCTTCAGGTGAGAAAATGGCACGGCAGCATTCTCACCCCCAGGCACAGAGGATCATGATTCACTGGGAAACCTCATGGAGCATCCAAATTGGTACTCCAGAGTTGTCTGTTTTTCAGTACAGAACTACAATTCCGTGAAAGAGAAGTGAGGAGAAAAAAATGCTGGCAAATATCAGAGGTTTAGTTCATTTTATCTTTTAAGAGTAAAAGGCACTCAAAAAAAGGGTTGAGAGCGCCCTTCAGCAAGGCTTCGAAGCTCAAATCCTGCCCCAGTAAGGCGACACAAGCATCACACGAGACATACAACACTTCCTTTCTTTCCAAAGATGAGTGTGGTACTCACTTTGGTAAGTTTTTTTCCACATAACACCAATTTCATGAGATCTGCAGGAGTGGGAATACAGATATCCTAGTTCTAAGTATAATAAAACATGGTCAAAAAGTTGCCCAGAGAAATCAGAAGTCCAGAGATCGAGAACTGATCGCTGATGGTTACAAATGGTTGCAAATCCACCTCACCTGGAAAAAATACTCGCACAAAAAGATATGTCCAAAATGCACTGTGGAAAAATTTTAGCACAGCAACCTTACTTGTCTGGAATTAAATGATAATTTATATTTGGCCTAATAAAAGTCTACAAAATTATGTGTCAGAGACAGAACTGATAAACGAGTTTGATGTCCCAGTGTCAGAAGATCTTGCCCAGCAAAAAATACCAAGTTGTGCCAGGGTGCAGGCACCACATTAAACACTTACCATTTAAATCTAATCTGTGTGTAAAGAAGGGAAATTCAGGCAGAACTACAATTAAAAACTGCAATAAATTATTAGTAAAGATATTTCAGTGAGTTTTCCAATACATTATACATTTTTAGAAATAAAAAGAAAGCTTATATTTAAAGGGCAGAAAGGAAGGAGCGAGACACATATGTTGGATTTGAATCCCTCTCTACTTCAGTTTGAAACCGTATACGATCAGAAGGCTCCCACATATAATCAGAATTTGCACAGCCATGTGGTATCATTTAGCTAGTCTCAGTAAAAGAAAAAAAAATAGTGAGGCAAATACTTTTCTAAAGTCTGAATACTGCAGAAGATAAGATAGACTTTTTGATAAGAGATATTCTCAGCTCTACCAGGATTAAGGAGAAAAAATATTAATGATAAAAAAAGACATCACAGACCTTGACCAGAATTCATCGGCATGGTTATCCTAACCTGAAACTTTGCACAGCAGTGAAACTTGCTCACCTTGATGTCACTCCAGTTCAGAAGTGGAAAATTCTGTCCCTGCTTTTTAGAATTTTTATGTTCTACATCCTTTTCTTTGGAGACCCAAAGACCAAGATTCAAAGAAAGGGCTTTTACACTGAAGCATACAAGCAAACGGAGTGAGGAAGCAGTGATGCAGCCTCCAGTTCACCACGCAGGACTTTCCTGCTCTCTCCTCAATGCTCTGATCATATTTTACATTTATACCTGCCTCAGGATGAAGACAGATTCCTGTAGAGCTATTGCCGCCAGATACCAAGTAACTGCTTCACCGTCCAGCTTTTAACAGAACAAATGCCATGGAAACATGAACATCCCTCAGTATTTAATTGGGACACAATCACACTGCCCAGAAACAACATCTGAATTATCATAAACAACAGAAACACCAAATGTCAAAGACACCAGCACAAATTGGTTGGATATAGCTGTGAGTGGTACCACGTGTTGATGCTCCCTGCATGCAGAATGCAGCATAACCGGGCCAGCCCGGCCAGCACGCTCTGGGGCCCAGAAAGCCCAGTATGGAGAGCAGCCTGGTCACGCGAGGTGTTCCCATCGCAAATTAAAAAAAAAGAAGAAAAAAAAAAAGAAATTTCAAAAAAATATAATTAAACAGAATCAATCAAACAAACCAGTAACTCCTGCCTCATTACAGGCAAAAGTGTTTTGGGGGGGGGGAGGTATTCCGAATACTTTTCCAGTTCTTGTGGACAGTATATTAATTCATGGTGTTATGAAGCTTCTACTACCAGACTGAGATATTCTATTTGTCATTATTTTTATACTCCTTTAATAAAATGGAAGCAGTTAAAAATTACCAAAAAAAAAGCCTGTTAAATAGATTAACCTGCAACCAGCTCCAACTCCTAGCACTGCCAATAGCCTTCTAATGCCAGTTCCAGGAAAAGAAAAACCACCCTCTGATCTGATTTTGCAGGTTGTGTTACAAGCCAGTCTGCATCCCGACCGCCCTCCCCGGGACGCGGGGCAGGCTGCAGCGAGGGCAGGCTCCTCCAAGAACTGCAGAGGCCCATCACCCCGGCGCCGTGCCTCGGTACCATCCCTGCAGCGCTCTCGCTATTCCTGCCTGCAGCCTGCTGATTTCTTCTATCCTCGTCTCCAGCCTGCAGCAAGGGGATTCAAGACATCACTGCAATATTCATCTAAGTTAATATTAACAGGAAGAGTAAGGAATTTTCTAAAATAATACATTAAGTTGTAGAAGAAAGCTAAACACAACTGCTTTCACCACACATACTGCAGCTACCCTCCACTGCTCTGGAACATATTTCAAGCCCAGAGCAATGAAACAATATGGTTCAAATATTAAGCGTGAAGTGGCAACATCTGATTACAATTTACAATTAAACAAAAAGTTTGTTCTACAAAAACCAAAAGGATAAACAAAAATATGCTAATAGTAGCAAATCTACACAGCGAAACCCCTTATTTTCAAAATTAGGAACATACGCACTGAAAGAGACTTCCTTAAGAGAAAGATTCCCCATTAAGCCTTCTCAAGCATGTTAAATAACACCTCTCATTTCCATAAATACGTCTAAGGTCTAATCGCAGGTCACACCCAGACCCCAGGTGCCAGTTAGCCAATCTGAAAGGCAGAAGCGGCCAGCGCTCGGGTGGCAGAGGCTCCAAGCTCCAAGACACCAGCTGCTCGCCAAGCCCCACTGCAAACCTTTCCACAGAGCGCTTCCCTTTCCCCACATGTAAAATGGACCCGGTTCTAATGGTCAGGTGAATACCGAGTTAATCTAAAAACAAACCGAAATTTTGCTTCACAATGCTGACTTTACTACTCATTTCACTTTTTGATGTAAAAAGCCAGAAGAAAAATCATTCCAAAACCCAGCCCTTTTCCTCATAGCAACGCACCATCTGCCACATCGCTCAGAGCACTTTGTCGTCCCGCACCAATAAGGAATACCCAAACAATTTATAGCCACAGTACAAAGGAGAAAATACAAAAGCTACCAAAAAAAAAAAAAAAAAAAAGAGAATGCTGCTTCTGCTAAAAAAAGAAAAATATAAAAAAATACAGCCTGCACGAAAAAACCCTCAGCACTGTACAGTGCGTAAACACGCACAGTAAAGCCCTGGCTGAGGGTTAACCACTGTCTCCAAGCGTGTGGGGCTGAATAAGCAATAGGCTGACCCGACCAACAGAGGCTATCAAGGCCAGAGAGCCTGGTCTACCAGCTGTGTTTTGGACCATATGGCTAGCTGTGTTTTCACACAACACTTTCCTCTTCCCACTGCAGCCGTCTGCTCCACTTTGGCAAGAACTTCAGATGCCAAGGTTGTATAGTACCATCTATAGCTGCCAAGCACTACACAGACATCAGTTTAGGAAAAGAAAAGAAAAAAGAAGGGTGAACAAAGAAAGGCCAAGTGATCATAACAAACCCCCTCCTTTGTTACGTTCTAGTTGCTTTCGACTAGAATGGCTATTTTTATTCTGAATAGTCCATCTAGGTACTTAAGGTCTTGTTTGTTTTATTTACAGGCTCCTAGTGCTGTCACACATCAAAACAAGCTGGCAGCAATCCATAAGAAGTACCCATTAGCAATATAGCTACGGCTGAGATCTGTGCTCTGTTATGGATGTAAAATTTTTCTGCTATCTCAAAATAAGAGGAATCTTCCAACACCCACAAATTAGTGCTCACTGTAACATAACTCCACCATAAGCCGCATACAAATTCATACTTCAAAAGGTGAAAGAGTTCAAGCATCAACAGCTTTTTCCTGTGCCGGCTCACCTAGATTTTTAAAGCAGAATAATAAGGGCCAGCTCCAGATACCTTTAAGGTCAAAAAGGAAATAACCAATAAATGTAAGTGGTTATATCTCAAGCATCATGTAACCTGTACTTTTCAAAA
Source organism: Mycteria americana (assembly GCF_035582795.1). Lineage (NCBI taxonomy): Eukaryota > Metazoa > Chordata > Aves > Ciconiiformes > Ciconiidae > Mycteria > Mycteria americana. Next base: position 2,906,254 of record NC_134381.1, on the reverse strand, counting down.
TAATAAGCTGTGAGATAGCAGACTAACAATTCAAAGGACTACAGGAGATTTACTCAAGAGATCTGTGATAGCATACGAGGATTAGACGATGATGTTCAGGAAATGTCAAATTGTAGTACTGAGCGTGAACTGAATTGTGAATTGAATATATGGTTTTGTGAGCAACTAGAACTTGCACACACAACTTCACCAATAGATAAAGCAATTAATGACTTAACTGTGAGCTGAATACATGGCTTTGTGAGCACAAACAGACAAACAAGCTGGCAACAAATGGCACAATGATTTAAGACTTAAGTTTGGACTTCCAGTGCCAACCTGGATCTCCTCCACATGCCTCTTCCATCAAGTCTTATGCTTACCACTCACTGTGCTACCTCAACAAAAGAAAACTGCATAAGAAATCCTTTGCTGGATGAAGCTGTACAATTGAGGAAGCCTGAAAAACTCACACACCGGAGAGAGAGGATCAGACTCTCAGACAGGCACCATGGGGACCTGCACCCCGGCACTGGAGTAGGATTTGTCCACTGCAGTGCCCGCGGCCTTAGGAGTGCTGACAGCAGCCAAGGTGAGAGGCCAGACAGATTGGCTAATATTTCTGAGTCATTCAGGCCACAAAGTTTTCCACTAAAATTAAATGCACGTTATGGATGGGAACAGGGAAGCAAGAGGTCATGAAAAAGGCTGATCCTGAGCACTGCTGTACCACTACCCCCCTAATGCAGCATGAATCCACCTTTGACTAATGACAGGTACCTGGCCATACCTCTCTAAAAAGATAAGAAGCATTTATTTCCCTTGATGCAGTAACATGTAAACACTTCTTACCTACAGCACTGAGAGCATGCTTGAGCTCCAGAGTAAAAGCTGTAAGTGGCACCTCTTCAGACACCGGCATAATTGCTACTGTGGAGAGATTGCTGGCAGGATTTCCGGCATCCCACTTGCTACTCGAGCTGTGCAATCCAAGAGGATGACCTGTTCAAAAAGAAAAAACTTGCTATCAGCCAACCCAGAAAGTTAGGTGTCATTTCATTGTTTTCAACTGTCAGGCAGGAAGGGAAGTGTCACTGAATTGCTTAACCTAAGATAAATGTAACATCATCCATATGACATAAAAGGAAAGAGTTCCCATATATTTCATTCGTAAGAGGATGAAGATCAATTTCCATCATTTTTGACTGCTGACATAGCACGTGTGGGTAGAAGTCAGGCAAGGTTAAAAATATCTGGATATCAGGAACAGGTTAAATACAATGTCCATTTGCCTGACCTGTTAAGAAAAAGATAAAAAGGCACTCTGAATCACTTTGAACAGCCACAACTTTGAACAGGCATTGATTTAGCCCACAAGAGGAATTAGCTTAACTAACAAAACCCCAAAACCTGTTGTCAGTATCAAAATATTCCAAAAATTAACATTCACTATTCAAATACCTGATTTCAACAGAGTTCCTATAGGGAATGTGTGTCTCCACCTATTTTCACTCCTCTCCCAGATGGGAAAACGTGGAGATTTACAGATATGTGCTTAGGATTATTAAAATAAAATATGGAACCTCTGAAGTAGCTGCAAAGTAACTGTGGCAGTATCTCTGATATAATATAGTAAGCTGAGCAAGAATGAAGAGTATGGGCAGAGGAAAGCATTTTTTGACAGAAGCATGTGACAAAAATTAAGATCTTCCTAGATAGCTTAGAACAGGAAAAGATCAATGATAAGGGTGTTCTACAAACTGTTCTTTTTATTTTGACACTGTTTCTCTTCTCTTTAACTAAGCCTTCTCAGACAACCTTACTTTGCTGCTAACGCCTATCAACTCAGCTCTAAGTACACAATAAAGTTATTGTCATCTAAGTTAGGATTTAACATCCTGCTTGTCTCATTTCAGCCAGCAAAGGACTAAGATGCACCATTAAGATGAATTCTTGAGATGGACATATGGAAGTACTTGATATACCATATGAAAACTCATTCAAAGTCTATATGCAAGATCGACAGTACGCTGCAGGACATAAAGAAATATCAGATAAACTTTTTTCAAATATATTCAGCGATTGAGTTATTCATTTCAAGTCTTCTAAAATAGCTCTGCACAGAACATGAAATAGTTTTTCCACTCTTTTTGGCAACCTTCAAGAAGATATTTGTAGGTTCAAACAAGTCACACAGCACTGCTCAACTCCTTCATCTCCACTACTCCTTCCCGCCTCTGAACTTCAATGGTGATTCTCTGATTGAACTCCTACTACTGTCACTAATTTTCCTCCCATTTTCTCCAGATCGCATATTGCCCTATTTCCCAAGCAGTGCAGACTCTGCCCTAGACCACAGAGGCACTTCAGCATGCATAAAAGTTTAAGCACAATTATCACTAGAGATTCGCACACAACTGATTGTGTAAAAGCTGAGCATGTAAAGAAAGAGCAGACTTTGAGATTCACTCCAAGACTGCTCCAAAACATGAGAGTTGGCTACCTCATTTTCAGTCTCCTTGGAATACCACAAAACAGCAACAAAAGTAATCAAAAAACCCCAACCAAACAAAACCCAAACAACCTGCAACAGGAAAGAACCCCACAACACCCTCAGTAGTTAACGTGCATCTGTTTTCTTCTAAAAAGCTGCTCAAGAAAATTTGGAAAATTTCCTCCTACTCCCTTCAGTCAGTAAATACACTTTATTTTGCCTCTGCCACATATACAAAGCTTAAGAACCAATTCATAGCAGACCATTCCCTCTTAGACAATTCATTAAGATAATGCAAATACAGACATATTAAGTCAGTCTACATGCAGATGCCACTCAGCATGACTATCTGATTCAAGTCTATTACAGCTGCTATTACCAATGCTCCCTTTGAGCTCTTCTCTTGCAAGAAATTTCAAATTTCACTGCACATATGCAGCAGTACTTTTCTATCTCATTTGCAAATCATACCATTCCCACACTTAATTAACCATGCTCTGCCAAAAAAAAAAATTTGTACACATATATGTAATAAAATCACCATTCATTTGTGTCAACAACTAAAATATTTAGCGATGAATTCTCAAGTATGCGCTTTCTGTTTCCAGATTTAACGATATAAATCTAGCTCCAAGGAAGCACCAGCATCAATGGGAGTAGTCCAGGAATGAGTCTTACCTCCCTGCTGCAGACTGCCAAGAATCTTCTCGCCCAGCAAGTGAATAAGTCTAGTCACAACCTAGCAATGGGAGAGAAAGAAAGAGAAAAGAAACAAACATTCAGGCAGAATGTAGTAAAAATAGTGCATCTAAATGGATACTTTCAAACTTTTGTAAGATGTCATCTCAAGTTGAAGCATACAGAGACAAGGTTTTATAACCACAGCTTCTTTCCTGGCTGTAACGGATGGTGACTGATCATTTGTCTTGATAATCTCTTACCTTATTTTACTCTAATCTGGAAAAACAAGAAAACAAAACAAAACCAAAAAAAGGCAGCATTTAACTTGCGTTGGGAATGAAAGAAAAAAATCCAATTATTTTGGGAAACATGTCAAACTGCATTTTCACATCTCCTCTTTTCTCTCTGCAGCATGCTTGCACCTCTAAGTCGCTCTCCTGTTCGGTGGCTGTTGCACACCTCCACCTTCCGGAGGTACTAAAGGCTCAAAAAGGTTCAAGTCTGTACTCAAACAGATCCCCCCCAATCCTGCTTCCACCCGACCCCTTGGAAATTAGTCAATGTTTACAGTAACCAATTTAAGACATCTTGAATAAAAGAGATAAATACATGCTCTAAACACCTGCAGAATCAGAACAAAGTATCTAAGAAATCGCTTTCCCCCTCAAATCATGTTTGCGTGGTACCTTTGAAAGGACAGATTTTTTTTTCCCAGCTTTTTTTTTTTTTCCAACAGGACTTACATCCCTATAAACCAGTATTCAAACAGGCAAGCATAGCTGAAAACTGACAAGCTTATCTCCAGCATTAACAATCAATAATTCCCAACAAGTGGCGTAGCAGAAGACTAATAATTGCAATACCAAGGAGTGACAGACTTGGAAAATGCACCATTTATTCTGAAAAGCTATTTGGTAAAACACTTGCACATAAGGAAGAGAGATATTTAAATGCATTAAGAATTAATAGAGCAATCATTAGATACTCTCCCCCAGACAAATAATTCAAGGTCAAAATAACTCTAATCTTTGGGAGGACATAAAAAAACCCAAAAACCGCAACAACAAAAGTTCTCCAAACTCTTAACAAGCAGCAGCAAATGGCCACCTTGGATTTTGGACAGACAGACACACTGTTCCCATAAGAACAAGCACTTCAGGACGCATCTTTCAAATAAAAGACGTGTAAGCATCAAAACAGGTCAGCATGCCCATCAGAATCATTTATATATCCTGCTTTAAAAAAAAAATAAATAAATTGCCCTAGGCTATGAAACTCCACACCTTTACTAAGCGCCAGTATTTTTTAAATGTCTGGAGGAGGAAGGGAGAAGAGCAAACAGGTAGCAACTTACAGTGGCACAAGCAGTAAGAGCTAAACAGAGTTACTTGAGCAATTTCTGTCCCATAGCCATAACTGCAAGTTCTTAAAGATGTCACATCAACCATCTCCTCAGTGATCCAAGATCAACTTCTTCAAAGTTTCTCTTATTTGCACCAATAGTGGACACGATCGTCCATACCCGCTTCACCGAGAGCACCGATGCAGCACGACCGCTGCCACCAGCGAGCAACGGTGGAACGAGGGCAGCTCGCGACGGCAGGCGAGCGCTCAGCCTCCTCCTTATCCTGGAATCTCAAACAGGATCTAAAACGCTTCCATTTGTCCAAAGTACAACAAGAGCTGATGATCACCCAGCTGACTCGTTACCACTTTAATAACGCCAAGATCTGCAGTTCTGGGATTCAACTAATGGTGCTGGGTGTAGCTATGGAAAATTGCCCCAACTACGGGGAGCAGGGAGGGAAAGAGGGAATTCTTAATAAAAATTATGAGACTGACTGTCCTTCCTAGGGAAGATTACCTGCCTCTTGAGAGCGTTTGCTATACCCAGCTCACATGCATTCACCTAACCACCTGTATCTGCACGCTAGGACTTTCCTTAAGCAGTATTGGAAGGTGTTACGAACGTTTTACACTTCTGAACCACTTTAAACATCAGAATTTTAATTACTTACTAAAACCATCTCCTGTATTTATAACTTTTTCTGCTTTACAGACAGCTAAGGAGAGCTCCAGCTAAGTTAAAGAAAATGTCCAAGGTTAATGATGGAACTAAAAATAGAACCTATTGGTCTCATTTTCCAGTTGGCTGCTCCTATTACCAGGAAATATTATTTGTCTTGTTTGCTAGAGCAAACCTTACAGCCTTGGTACGTATAGATATGGAAAAATTATTTCCCCGGTGACTTTGTAAGACAAGCAAATTGCTAACCATAACAGGATGAGTCACTCTGTCGCAGTCATGGCAACATCGAAGGAACATCAGTTTGGAATCGGAGCTAAGAACTGGCCTGAAATTTCCTTGGAGTTTCATATTACATACACTACATTTTCTTTCACAAAAAGGCAGTACGTTCCTTTAAAAGAGAGACTTGTCCATCTGTCTGAGGGAGAAGTCAATATAAATCACATCTCTTCATCAACAATAGACCCAAGCTTCAATGACTGACCTACACCCGTTACTGTGCAGAGCAGCTCTCAAATTCAGTACAACTGGGAGAATTAAAAAAAATATCACCCTCCAAGTTTCCAAGCACCTTTATTCTAACCCCTCCAGTAACGTGGCACAAGAAGAAGGAGCAGCACAGCTAGATACAGCCCCAGAGATTATGACATGGAAGCCAGGGGACCCACGAAAGGACCTGGGCTGGCATGGAGGGGGCTGGTTTAGCCTGGGGAGGGAAGGAGGAGGAAGCAAGCAGAAATTAGCCCTCGGGCTGGGAGGTCATGCACAGGGATTGCAGGGAAGCAGAGTTATTCCAAGCATGCCTGGAAGAGACAGAGGCAGGAGAAAGGCAGGTAACAGGGCACTGGCAGGCAGGCACCTCGGCACAGACATCTGGCCAGCGATTCAGCAGTCGCTTATTCCCACCCTACCTATTTAGCTGTATTTCGTAGGAAAAGCTCTGGGAATTGGCAGTGAGGGTTTGGGCAGAGGGGGAAGGCAGGAACTCTGGCAGCACTGCTGGGAAAACCGGATTGACCTGGAAGAAACACTGAGTTTTCAATCCTCTGGAGGTGCCACGCAGCCCCCACCACCGCCCCCAGCACGGCTGAGCCAGCGGTGGACTCGGGCACTGTTTTTCCAGAAGTAGGCAAGACCTCTACCCCCGCTCCCATGCAAACTCCCATCTTTTGCAAGCACGGTGCCAGAAGAGCGCAGAGCACTCCCCAGACATCTGTACATGCAAAATTGTCTCATTTCCACGGTGTCACCGTCACCCAGGGCTAGACAGCCTTCACAGCACAGTCGGAAGCGTCTGGTGTGTTCATCCCTACGGCGCATCCTGAATTTTACAGTCTCTTCTAGCACCCATCCACCCAGCCCTGCAAACACATACCCCGCTCTCCACAGACACCAAGTCGCAGCCCAATTCACTGGCACAGAATCAGGCAGTTTGGATTTCAGGTTTGAAGAAAAATCTGCACCGCAAAAAGGCAGTGATTTGGAGTCTGCACTTACCCAAGAACACCGGGAGGTTTCTAAATTAGGCAAGAATCATTAATTGCCTGCGAAGTACATGCAACTTTTTGACCCCTTGTACTAGGGATAGAGCCAAACTTTTTCAGTTTGTGAGGAAGTTGAATTTATCATTCCTCACAATTAGAAACTGCGCTAGCAGCGAGCGGATCCTGCTCAATTAATCACTTCAACCAATAACGAGAAGCAGAGACATCGATTAGGCACTTCTGTTGTAGGCCAGGCGTGAACAGAGCGGTGCCATTGAAATTGCCACAGTGCAGGTTAAACTTGTCCTTGCGACACGGAGCGCACTTTCCTACCCACTGCTGCCATCTCAAGCTGTGAAATGACTCAGAAAGGTCACAAGGCTTTGCCAGCAACCTAAATATACACCTACAGGGTCTAGCAGCGCGAGTCTGGACTCTGGAGCCATGGAGCCTGCCTGGGTCGTAAAGACAACTAGGACAGCTTTCAAAAAAAAAAAAACAACCCCCCCCCCAAAACCCCACACAACCAAAAAAACCCCCCAAACAAACAAACAAATCCAAAGCAAACATATAAGCAAACAAATATTCACTCTCCTGAGCTTATGCAAAAGACTTTTCAGGCCAGAAGGAAGAAAACTAACCTTACAGGACTAAAAAACACGAGTATTTCTCCATCTCAAAAGCTACTTGGGATTCAAGGTGCATCAGCACGATTCTCCAAAAGCCCCAAAACCTCTCCTGCTCTCGCAGAATCTACTGCAACTGTAAATTCATAAAACCTGTCCCAGAGCAGGACATCCAGTTGAGATACACATTTTGCAAGGGAAATAAAATGTTGTTCCTCCTCCTTCCACCTGTTCACCCTTTCAGCTTAACTCACCAGAACACTTTTGTGCAGGGCAAAACGGGATAAAGAGTATTTCTCACATGGCGTTAGAGAGCACTTTCCTCAGCGCAATTCCACCTCTCTGTCCCAGCTTACCAGTTACTACCTCACCTACCTAGAAACGTAGCGTCTTCCTGGCTGCTTCTGAATCAACTCCATCCCCAGTAAGATCCACTCGAACTCTCTTAGCAGCCTCCAACCCCCCCAGCTCCCTCGTATCGAACGTGAAAGTCTGCTTCTGCATCTGCTGCAGAGAAAGCTCCGAGAAACCATTAATTTTCCCTCTGCTTAACTAATGTTAAATTACTCAACAGACCTGCAGCCTCTGCACTGCAGGGCAAAGACTAAACTTCACAGTCCCAAGGGGACTGTATTTGCCTACTTTAGGATGACTAATTTCACTTTCAAAACAAACATCCTTCAGCGATGGGGCCAGGCAGTATTACAGCTCTGCATCATCTGCTCGCGATGGCGCGAGTGCATGCTGATGACTGCATCCACCTCGGACATTAGGTGGGATCCTGAGCACCGCTTGCTTCACAGCCACTGTAATTCCCACACCAAGTAGTTATGGTCACTCGGCAGAGTTGTACTTCCCACAATCCTTTTCAGTATTTCAACCTATTATTCACACCTAGCTAATCTGCCAAGGCTGGGTTCTAGTTAAAGCTTTTGTTCCTATTCAACAGTGAAACTTCAGAGTAGCTTTATGATAAGCCCTTTTGAAAGTGATTTTCATGAGAATTCAGTTGTAAAATACTTTCCTATGGATATTTATTTCATTTTGTGAATAGTACAGATTGCCTGGCAAATTGACTATCTGCTAATAGGTAGTCAATAGACAGTACCACCAAACAAAGCTTTTTCCCACCTTAGCTAACTTTCAACAAAGCTGATGCAGAGAAATCATGGGAAAATTCCACAAGATCTACACCGATATTCAAATTCACAGTAACAAGCAGTTGATGTAAAAGGTACCATGTAGTACAAATCCATCTTTCTTAGAAGAGAAGAAATACATGTAAGAACAAAAAAGAAACAATACATTAATCAACTCTGCTCCACGCTGCACTAAGGTTCGGGTTTAATTGCATGCTATTTTAAATCTACGCAACAAAGCTCCTGTGCAAGAAAGCAAAGGGCCAGTCCCTCGGAAGGGCAGTACCTTCCCCTCTCAGTGGTGTCTTCTTGCAGGCCCCTGGTTCTGGAAACCAGCCCTGGCTAAAGTAGGCAGGGAGCAAGCCTGGCGTGCAGTGGATCCTGTACAGCCAACAGATATGTAGCCCTACAAATCTGAATGGGGTTTTCCTTCCAAGTCTGTTCCAATCCTCTCTAGTGGATCCTCTACCATCACCCAGATCCAAAAGACCAGTATTCTCGCAGTGAACAAGGTGGCTTGCAGGTGAGCTAAGGACCTTCTCCAGTGACTTTGAAGTTTAAAAATAAGATACTTAATAGTTAAGCCTTTAAAACTTCAAATCAGTCATCCAATAGGCCACCTTTAAATTAAGTATGTTAAATAACAATTTATTGGTACCTTCATAGCAAGGTATTATAGACCATCACAGACATCTGTGATTTAGTTAAAGGACATGTAAAAGGGCTTTCTGCCACACAGAGACCCAAGGTGAATAAGCTAGCATGGAAAACAGGGCTGCCAAGGGTTTTCTAATCTACAAAACAAATGCAATTGGGGTAAAATAGTAATAACAGCCATTTTATCTATACAAATTCACGTAATAGCAGGTTCAATTCTGTGGAGCTCTTTCCAGGAGCTGAGATTATTCTCTACCAGCTTTCTTAAGGTTTTTTTTTTTGAGGGACAAGGGAGGAGGAGAGGTAAATTAGATCATCAACTTGAATAAAACCATGGCGTTATTGAAGCTTTACATGGCCCCAGATCAGATAAAACACTGTGCTTGTCACAGAATCAGGGAGCTTAGCAAGGGGTCTCCGATGAAAACTTCCGAAGGTTTGAGAACCACAGTGACAAAGAAAATCTTAAATGCTCAACTTGCAACAATTTCTGGCACCTTTACAAATGCCACTAAAGCATACAGAAGAACTGAAGCTTTATCCTGGGGCTGTTTGAGCTTCTAACGCTTGTGATCAATTGTGTCTTGAAGAAAAATGTCAGTCTCGCATCACTGCTATGACTAAGCACTCACTCCTGCCTGCCTCATGTTGGGCAGCTACAGTCGGTGACCATGCTTCCGCTGAACATTTTTCTTCTCTCCTTTTCACATCCACTTCTCCTACAGTCAAGGAAAACTTATTTTAATGGGCCATGAGAACAAATACAGAAAAATCTAGAAGCATGGCCTCTCCTGACCTATTCCACAGCGCCACATCAAGCTTAAATAACGTGACGCACAATATACACAATGCCTGAGGGAAGCGTTTTGAAAAGAGGGCACATTATTGAACTCACTTTGTAAGGCAGATAACCCTAGGGAAGGCTCCATCCACTTCAGAAAAGCCCTGGTTAAAATACGCATACAAAGATAACAGGACTCGCTGTTCAAGATGGATGATGGGTTCTGAAAATATTTAAACCCCAAGGGCAGACTTAGAGAAATAAAAGAAAGATGCAGAAAAACTCCGTATTTTCTAGCATGCACTTCTAGCATGCAAAAGGTTGTCTTACATTTCACACACACACACACCCCCCCCCCCAGCTCCGAAGCAATTTCTCAGTGAAATTTCCATCAGCTACAGCACGTCTAAATTTCAAGTTAAATTATAAAAACAATCTCAGCTCAGTAGAGGCAAAGCTAATCTATGCAATGTGATCCAAGTTATACAGAGATGTTCTAACATCAGTGTAATCTGTTCACAAATTCTGCGCTCTCGCTACTGCTTCGAAACTGCTTTGCGGTGCCAAAAATCGTGAGCTGATTCTCTGTCCTACTTTTCAGAACTGAAGGCAGTGATGAAAATAGAAAGAATCAGTTCGCTTTCACTCCTGCAATGCTGAGGAGCTTCGAGCAGCACCAGAAGCAAGCACGGAGGCTGTCAGAGAAACAAATGCTCTGGCTGGCTGAGTGCCCTGATGGCTATGCTGGAGAGCTGTGGCCCTTAGGCATGAGAAAACAAAGGAGAAGTTTTGCACCGTGGACCACTTTCAACTGAGAATGTCTAGGGTGCCATATCCAGAGTGACTCGAGGTTGGGATCCTTTCCTGAGAAGTGGAAGATGCAGATTTGACTTCTGCAGTCCAAGCAGGATCTAGAAGTCAGCATCTGTCATTTCTGGGCATGCACTCTGAAAATTTGGCTGTTACTTATAACTGAGATTAGATTCCCCATGCTCACCCATCTGTTTCATCCCTCAGAGTAACAGGAGCTATAGCGGGTCACACCAAAGATCCCAGCAGACCAGTATTCTGTCTCTGACAGGACCAAGGCAGATGCCCAGGGGAGAAGACAAAACAGAGGGCAAGCATACGGTGCTTCTCCAAGGATCAGCCGTGCCATTTTTCCAGATCGTACATCACAGCTCAAGGAACTCGAATTACTGTATGGACTAATAGAGCATGGTTTCCCTCATTTCACATTGTTCTCACTGGCAAGCATCACCCACGTTTACAATTTTCTTACCCATCAGGTAGTATTTTCTTACAATGCATTTCAGAGTTGGAAGCCTTTCTGGATCATCTACAAACACATCATGACTGGTGAAAAGTATGCAGGATGAAGTCCCTCCGCTAACTCCTAGAATTAAAGGGTTCTTCACCCTTGACAAGAAATAGTAAAGCTCGAGGGTAAGTAATTGCCAGGGTAATTCAATCTCAGGAACTGCCCGGTTCTTGGCTGTTAAGATACACGCTATTTAGGCTCTACAGAAGCTGCCAGGAGGAACACCAAAACAAAAGCAATTCCCACTGGTGTGGGATTCCTCTGAACTAAGAGAACATTTCACCTGACTCAGGGGACAAGCAACAATGTTGGTCACTATTCCACCAAGCGAGAGACAGGTTAACTTAACCTTACCAGTTGGTAGCGGAGCATGTGTTTGACGGAGGCAGAGTTGCCTTTTTTTTTTCTTCATAAGACATGATTTTCTGATTTGCAGAGCACTAAGGGGGAAATCCTCCACCACACTGCTGAATCACAAGCTAGCTCTTGCTACCCAGTCAATTATTTCAAAACTATTGCACCTGCTATCCCTTCATTACTTTATTACTTCTGGTTGGATGGGGAAAACAACATCATAAATCCTGTGTATAAATCACTCTACTAGAATAACAAGAGAGAAAATAGGACAGAGAGAATTCATTTGGCCCACCTCTCTGCTCAGCACTAAGCACTACCTCAAAGATAATTTTTTAAGAGGTTATAAAAACAAGTAACAATCTTTTAGCCTTTCTAGGGAGTCGAATCAGCTTTTTCTTAATATCCAACTGCTGCACTTTCAGTACACTACCATTTGCTCTATTCCAATACAGCGAGTAGCTTACGCCTTTTCTATCAGAAGACAACTTTATACATTTGAAAATAGCTACCATGTCTCCCCTTAACCTTTCACAGCCTTTTTGTCTTTATAGGTTAATATTTCTAAACACCAGTCAGCTGCCTTTTTGTCCTCTAGACTCTCTTCATTTGGTTTGCCTCCTCCTTCAAATGTGCTGCCACAGGCTGGTACTGAAGCTTTTCCAATACTGCGAAGAACGCAAGGATTTCTTCGCTCCAAAAAGCATTCTGTTAACATAGTTATTTTTTTCACAACTGCATGACATTGTTCAGGCACGGTCAGCTTTTGATCCCTTAATGCCTGGATTCTTTTTGTAAGAAAAGTCTACCCAGACCCTTTTCTCTGTATGCAATTTATTAGTTTCCAGCTCAAAAACTTCTCTCCAGTATACTCCTTTAACTTTAAAGTTGACTTTGCACTTTCTACTTGACTTCAAAACTTTCTACCCTATTGTTTTCCTCCATCACTTCAATTCCCTCTCACTTCTGTCCTTCCTCTCTTATCTGATGGACCTAACAGACAAAAAGAAAAGGTACAAGAACTTCAAGATCATATAAAAAATTATTTTATCTTAGGTTCTTAAGACGGTCTGAAGGCATTAGCTGCATAAATCACCTACTTAAAGTCTGTCTTTTCTAGTTTCTAATAAAACACTCCTCTATTTCTAATACGTGTTCTAAAATAACCCAATAGTAAAAATATAAGCTCTCACATTCTTGATACCAGTTTAACATCTATTTAGAATTTGGAGGAGATCTCAAACAGCAGCAATAATGTGTTTTTCTAACAATGTTTTTTGCAACACATTTCCTTAAAAGATCTATTTTAGCATTTTGTTTCATTGCAACTAATTAGCCAAACTATATGCAAGTCTAGAGAAAACTAATTCCATATTCAAAAAGGTCAGCAATTTGAAGCTGATAGGCTGCACTCTTTAGACGTGGGAAGACATTTGAATTCTGTTACAAATAAATGTTTTGAATTGTGCTGTAAATGTAACACCCAAGCTCAACTTTAACTGCACAGCAAAAAGATTCACATCTCCACAGAGAGCACTCTTTAGGGGAAAACACTTCTGCCAAATGATAGGATAGGAAGAGGGAAGGGAGAGAGGAGAGACTGAAATCAACTCTTGCCCCAGACAAAGAGGCAGAATTAGAACACAGCCTTTGTGCAGATCAGCGTTCAAGGCATTACTAAATATCACGTCTTCGGTGCTTATAGTAATTTACAGTTTCAATGTTTACTAGTAACATTTAAAATCATCCACTATGTAAGGAGAAAGGTGGTTTTAAATTCCACCCGGCTCATTTCCTCACTTCCTGATCAGTCACAAGGAGCGTGATATTTAAAAGGGCAGCTCAAGACAGGATGCCACGCTGTCGTTACCCGGTTCGTGGCTAGTTATGTACAGAAGTTGCACACTGCTACCCGTTCATAAATCTGGGCCAGAAATCTGTTCCATTAAATGGAGAACAGCAGAATCAGAGGACTATGCAAGAGAGATGCAGAGAACAGGAGTGCCTTAACAACCCACAACAGAAGTTCAGAAACACTTAAGCAAAAATAATGCTTACAGGGAAACCAGGAAGATTATTTTTCATTGACATAACTTCTGAACACTCACTGCAATGATGAAATTAGCCTAACAAATATAGACAAAACCCCCACAGTTTTTGTAACATGAGAATACATGAATACAGGCTTCATATTATACAGTTTAAAAAAAAAAAATAATAATCAAAACCATTATTGTGGGTCCTAGGAAAGCAAAAGAATACAAGTATTTTAATTAGATTTATTACTTTTGCAGGTTTTTCTTTAAGAAATCTGGTAAAGTAAGTATATGTCTTAAAGAAAGAAAAAAGAAAAATCATTAATAATTTGAAGTAACAGCATTAAAGAATTGCCTTTAAGGCTAGTGCAATGATTTAGTGCTTAGTATAATGTCCCTGATGCACTTAGGGACAAAAGAATTAAATTTCAAGTCCGTCAGTCTCCAGATTTGCAGGAGAGAGGTATAATGTCAAGTGAATTAAAGAAGATGGATGAGTTGATAGATTCAAGGGAGCAATCACAGTCTTCAGGACACAGACAGATCTAGCAGTTGCAGAATGAGGATTGACAGCCTAAAACTCAAGGAAGAGGAAAACCAACCCCCAAATATCAATGCTCTGGAAATAAAGGTACATATAACCAAGTGCTGACTTTGAGTCCCAGCGAGCAAGACAAATGCATAACAACATTTTGAAGTGATTTTAGAAGTCAAACTTTCATTTAGTATCAATAGCACTAAATGATTTCCACTTTGCATTTAGCAAATGTTTTTCCACTGTCCTGCATTTAGCATGAACTTCCTCCAGATATACAAAAAGCCCTGCAATAAAACATGCTAAAATTGATTAGAAGAGAAAGGAGGAGAAGCTCGTGAAAGTCTGGTATAGATCAGATCAGGCAGACAAAGAGAACAAAATGTTTTCTCAGTATGCATCAATCATACAAAAAACCCAGAGGACTTGGTGCCAACGGAGAGTTTTAGCTCCTTAGACATCTTTTGAGATAGACAGAAAATGCTTTTAATTTTCTTACCTGAGGGAATTTGCGTTTGATAGATGTCAGTGCTCCCTCTGGGAGTTTGGCAAGTTCTGAATCTCTGACTGCGTGTACTGTTGTGGCTCTAGGTTGATGGGTTAATGCCTCTACCTGAAAAAGTACATAGCCAAAACATTAAAGATAATTAACAACATGTTGCAAAAATCAAATGTCAGGATGAAGCAACTGAACAATTCCCAAGAACCGGACTGTCATACTTGTTGCTCACACACGTTCAAAACAACGCTATTTCCCCCCAAGGGCACTTACAGAGGGACCTCACCGAAGGCACATCCATCTGCAACAAGCATTAGCATCTATTTAATCCAAATATCTCAGGCGCACGCTCTGCTATCAGCCAGTTGCAATTTTTCACAGAACTAGAACCCATAGCACCAGACAGACAGTATTACAAGAGAAAGTTTTGTTTGAGCTTTTGCAAGCTCTCACACACTGTGCATCCACAGAGTGAGGACAAGAACTGCTTTTAACGCTTGCCAGAACAACAACCAGAGGCACAGGATGAACTCGCCATCACAACATCACTTATACCTTTTAATCCATCATTTTTAATTGTGATAAAGCCATCTAAGAGAAAGGAAAACCCCACTTCTCTACTGCTCGCTCTTTCTTCTTTCCTCAATGCCACGCTCAAATACTTTCATTTTACTCCCAGCAGCTGAATACCGACAACCTCAAAATAATCAAGACTTCCTAAAAATTAAAGAAAGGGATGAGGAGCACATCAGCACATTTTGGCCAGAAGTGACCTTTGCTTTTCCAGGTTTTGGGGTTTTTTTTACATATGCATGCGTATCTGTGCTATATAAGCAGGAAAACGTGCGACAGTACGCACCTACCTGAATAGTGCCCAGTTATTTCACCTAGAAACATTTATTTTATTGAGAGTATAAATTTAAAGAAGAAAATTATCACACCATGAAAATTAATACAGAGATATTCTTCTTTACAGGGAGAACCTGACACAATACAAAGCCGGGTTCTAAAAGCCTGCTCTGCAAAATGCAGCTGTTCCCCGAATCCCCAGCTGCACCATCTGCAGAGCCCCGGACCCGCCACCAGCTCTTACTTTGTTTTGAAATGCAGAAATCAAATTCCCTGGTGAAATATCTTCACATGTTTAATGAGATAGCCTGCTAGGCAAGATGGCATCGTTCAGAGCTCAGGCGTGAGCTACAACATTTAATTGCTTAGAAACAGCCTGGTGCTCAGTTTTGCAAGTTTTAGCAACAGGCAATGTTTACCGGGTTTAAAATCCATAGATCAGTCATTTCGAAAAAAATGGTTTTCACTGTAGTAGCTGTAATTACTAAGGTTAACATACAAACAAAAAAATTCCTCACTCTAACTGCAATTTATGGACACTTAGAATAAAAATGAACATGACATTTCATTTTAAGTTTTCCAGTACAAAAAGAAACAGAAAACACATCGGCTTATAATTGTTTGGTTTGTTTTAGGGTTGGGAGGTTTGATGGGGTTTTTTGTGTTGGGTTTTTTTTCAGAATTAGTTCCAAAGCTTATGTTTAGAGCAAATTCCAACACAAGCAATGCTTTTATTACAGAACTAGGGGCTCAGACACACAAAGAGTTACCGCAATGTGTGCAACGCCCTGTACCATGGCTGAGCTGTGCCAGGTGCCCAGGCAGGTACTTCTGCTCACGGTACAAGAAAGTTATTTAAAACACACAAGTCCATGACCCCACTTCCAACAAGAGTGCTGTCTTGGAAGACTACATGTGCATAAAATGGACGATTCAGACAGCCAGAACATCTAGATCTCAAAAACTCGCAATTAGTCCAGAAAGCTGAGATCAGCCTGCTAATATTAACCCTAGCTAGTACAGAAGAGTTCAATCAACACCAACTGCTATGCGTGAAAACTTGCACAAGTAAATTTAAAGTAACTACATTTTGCAAGACCTAGCCTTTGTTTTTTGTTCAGATGCCAGGGATGTTTTGTTATGTAATCACATTTTAAACTAATTATCTAGAAGGGGAAGAAAAGGTCATGCCATCTTTGTACACACATTTATGGGGAACCAAGTCCCCTTTAGGTTCCCCAAATGATTGTATAACGTCTTCTGTTTTATCTCTCTCCCCTATTACCAGCTTTTTATCACAGCTTTTGGCTCTGTAATTTAGCTTCCTTATCCTGAAAGCAGGTTAAGAGTTTCAATTGTTAAAATAAAACCTTTCCTCTCACCCAGTCATCACCCGATTGAGTTTAATTTGTAAAAAGAAGAAAAACACTCAAACTGTCTAACATCCTTTTCCACTCTTTTTGTGATGTATGAGTGCATAAAATTAACTGTGCTCCAAAGGGCTCACAAGTCTTTCAGAAAAGATGAGATTTGTAAGAAAGGGAATTAAAATTTAACTTTAAAACAGAGCCTCAGGGATTTTTTTTTTTCTTCAAATTGTGACTTTGTCTTTTTGAATTGAACCATACCTCATCCCTAAGCAGATCAGAGGGGAGATGGAGACCTTTTTCAAACCTCCTTTGCAAGGAGCCATTCAAATCTCCGGAGCAAGTGGCATTTGCAACACCACCAGTGTTACGGACCCCTGCAATTGCGGGGAATTTGTTGAATGGACTTCCCAACTGATAACAGAAATCGGATCTTGTACTACTCTCACATACAGGTACTATAAAGTCCTGCCATTAACTTTGCTATTTTCATGCAAATACATCCCAGTATTCTAGCATGGAAAATAGCCAGGTCCCAGACACTGTACAGCAAGAAAGCCACATTCCAATCCTTGGGCTCCTCTGCCCAGTGAACATTTTGAACAAGTTTTCTTACTTTTCCAGGTTTGTAAATAGTACAAGACTTGGAGATCTAGCTTGAACTTTAATATTAATAAAATCCACCTGTGATCAGAAGATCAACCCCATAAGATTAT
The DNA here is from genome assembly GCF_035582795.1 of Mycteria americana. Taxonomy (NCBI): domain Eukaryota; kingdom Metazoa; phylum Chordata; class Aves; order Ciconiiformes; family Ciconiidae; genus Mycteria; species Mycteria americana. Next base: position 2,888,707 of record NC_134381.1, on the reverse strand, counting down.
TCCCTTGGTCATAAAAAAGAAATTTAACATTTTGATCACCCACCATGGCTGCAGCAAACACAAAGACACCTCCATAATAACATTAATAAACAAATGTTTCAAGAATTAGTATTATTATCTTCCAAGTCTTATTCAACCTGACCGGGGGGAGCATATATTTGTATTTATAATTACCCAAGGCTCTCTTGTGAGCTCTTTCCCAGACTACCATTACCATTTACCCATGCCAGCGTGAACACAGCTACAACATTTGCTCCAGTGCAAGAAAGAATCAGTGGACTCTTTCCCACTTCTTTTCAAATTCAAGTCAACGTGATATATTTTGCTTAAGGCAATAGTGCATCTCTGGTTCTTCTCCCATAACATCCATTCCTTCTCCTTAATAACAAGCCTCTAAACAAGTTCTGCCTCACTGCCCATTTCTGGTCTTCTCTTTCAATTTTTAATTCACCCATATGCCATCCTTGCTCTTCCTCTCTCTCAAACAATCCTCCCGTTTCCCTGGAGTTCACTGAAGGCTTGAGCCCATCCCCTCTGCTGCTCTGTCGGGACCGGCTATTCTTCTCTTTGCCATCTTACCTAGTGTTGTTCGCTTTTCCCCCATGTTGTAAACTCAGCAAACCTACATTACAGGGCTATTTCCACTTGGAAAGCCGTCTCTCTTTGAAATCCAAGTGCTATGCCTTATTTTAGTGGTCACGCCAAAATGCTAAATGTTCCGTTCATTGCTTACCTGTCTCCGAGGTCTACCCCTTGGCTCCTCGTTTACAGCAAGCATCAATGTCTCCTCTCTACCACCATCACACCCTCAAGAATCTGTCCATCCATCATTGCCCTTACTTCCATTTCCTCCAAGAGCTGCATGAAGCAATGCCTTGAATGCTATTAATAATTTGCAACAAGGATCAAGTAGCAATTTAGAGCAATTTATACTCTGTGGTTCTTGTAATTGATCACGAATATTATCACAGGTGATGGTCCCTCCTGCACTGTTGCAGTTCTGTTGTTCCTAACATTAACAAAAAAAACCAAACAACAAACCAAACCCCAACTATAAATAGACCTATGCTCTTTTTACTGTTTCAGTTATTATGACAGCTAGGTTTCTCATATTTTCTCCTAGTTCAGTATTAAATAGTGACAAAAGCACGTACGATGCATCCATCACATACAATCCACATGATTCACAACCCTAGCTTACACGCTCTTTACAAAGAAAAAGTCGTATTGTAAATCTTTTAAAAGGAGGGAGAAAAGCAATTTATATTCTCATGACCTCTTTTGACTTCATTTTCAACAGTCGTCCCTGACAGTTCTTCTTACAGCTTTCCAAATTACACAGTTGGAAAGTGAAAACTAGCAAGTGTCGTCTTCTGCAAGTTGGTCTAATTACTCCAAATTCCTTTTTGAGCTACATCCAACAAATCACTTTGAATATTTGCTTCAGTGTGTGCATAGCCCCAGTGCAATAAACAAAGCTATTCTCACGCTTAGCCGTACGCATCTCTGAGACTTCATGGAGGACTTGACCAAAACTGGGGCTGTTTTATGTGAGTCTATTTGCTGTCAAGAAAACATTGCCTCTCCATACAAATTCAGTCTCCCTTTAACAAATTATTGGGCGACTTTTCTAATAGTCAGCAAACAGTAAAATGCAAATAATTTTGCAATACAGTTTCTTGTGCAGATTATTTCTTTCCAAGTGAGTTTTCAAGTCTGCCAAGTGCAATAGTACATAGGTCCAGTCTGAATTAGTGACAAGTCAACAGGATCGTGTTCATAGTCACAGGTCCACTCTCCCTGACTTTCAACCACTGGCACATTTATACACTCTTGTGGCTCTTCCTCTGCATTCCCTCCCACCCACGTTTATTTTCATAATGTACTGCTTTCAGTTTCTCTTCCTTCATAGCTACTATTCCACCCTGGATTTTTTTTCTTCTCTCATACATCATATTTCCCTCTCTCATATCAATCTTCTCCTTGCTACCAGCTTACAAAAAGCAGTAATCCTTCCACATCAAGGGTGCCCTGCGTTTCGACCCTTGCACTGCCACCCCCTGGACACGATACAGCGAGAGGGAGCAGCAGCCACAGAAAGGAGAGCACCAGTTATAACGAGACCCTGGGAAGCAGGTTAGGACTCCAAAGATTATTAAGTGATGTAGCTTAAACCCTGCATTTCCAAATCCTCATTCATTAAAGCCACAATCACCACCGCCAATTAGCTTGGTATTTCTAGGCTCAAGTTTTCACATTCCCACAAGACACTTTGGCAAGACCCAGCAGCCAAGAAACACACACCCTCTTACAAAAGAGTGCCAGGGAGATCGGTCAGGACACAGCCAGCCGTGCTTCAATGAAAGCAGCATCACGTCCAACAAAAAGTGAGAACTCTGATAACAGTCAAAATAGCAAAAAGGCATTTTCTTGTCTTCAACGCAGGCATAGTTTCCAGTGGCAACCAGCGGAGGGGACACAGACCACCCTGAGCAGGGGTGCAGCAACTCAGACAGAAGCTTCCCGGCAAAACTGCGGTGCTGCTGCCGGTGCACGCACCCTGCGCAGAGACCCCGGCTCCCCACTGAAGAGACAAACGGCTCGGAGGTCTGTCTGCCAAAACTGCCTCCTCGCTCTCTCCTTACGCAATATCCACTCTGAACTGTGCCAGGCACTATGCAAAACCAACAGCTCACCCAAAGGCACGGGGGAAGGACCATCACAAGACAGCAGGAAACACAGGGGACAGGGATGAAATACACTGTGCAAGGAAGTGTAGATGCACCCATGGAGGCATAAGAAGAAGAAATATCAACACTGACATCTGCTGATAGTTTAGGAGGCTCCAGGAAAGGGATAGGCAACAAGTCAGATGCACAGGTACCAGGTAGCACACCCGTATCTCAACAGCCAACACAAGCACCGGAACAGCGCAGGCGCAACACACGCACGCGTGGATATTCACAGCAGTGTTTTTGCTAGACAAGGATAGGAGACGATGCTGCTACAACTGAAGACAGCAATATAACATAATCAATGTTGCATGAAGGGCAACCAAACACTACACGGTACAATTTTTTTTTCTGGTTTAAACAAGCTGCTCTCAGACCCCTCTTCAGCTCATTTGCACCTGAAGCAGCAGAGGATGCTAGTCTCAAAGGTGTTTCCTCCAGCCATCGGTTTGGAAGGATCTGAAACACTAACTTGTTTGTATCAGAAAAGGACAAAGGAGGAGACACTGCTGGAAGAAGTGAATGAGTGGGAAGAGCAACCAGACAATCTATTTGTGGGAGCAGTGCCAGTGGATGAATGCAGTACACCATGTACTCTTGAAAGTTGTTCTAACAACCACCGTGTGCCAAGTTAACCCCGTGACTGAGGACATCCAGACTTCTGCTGTGCAGAAAGAAGAATCCAAACCTCCCTCTCTCATTTTTTAATGTATATATATTTAAAAAAAAAGACTTACATACATATACACACACTCATACACGTACGTCTTACTTTGTATATCTAGATGTGTAAGTGTATATATAAAATATATATAAAAATTAAGTAAGACTGAACTTGCTACCTTTTGTAATTAAGGCAGTGGGAGTCATGCTACAGGTTCTCCCAAAAGGACTGAGCCTGCATTTTGTAGCAGTGCAGTGACAGTCCTGTTGCAGCAGTGAATGTCATTAAGGGACAGAAAAGAGAAAGATTATAGCTGGGGAAGGGAAGTGATAACAGTCCTACCTAGTGTATTTAAGTTTCACTCCTTATCTACATGTGGCTATGGAAAAGATGGGAAGTTGCATGCACGTTTTGCTCCCCTAATCCAACATTACAGTCAAACCAACACCAGAAACCATACCAAAAGATCTCTGAAGCACACACACAAAACACCCAACAAATCCATCAAATTTATCCAGATTATTTGAAGAGTATCTGCAAGTGCAACGCCACTTACAGGCATGCAGCATGCTCCTCTTACAGTGAAATTATACCTGAATTTCAACAATGGAAGAAGAGATAACAGAACATGATGACCTGCACCAATACTTTCCAATAAGGGAGAAATCCAATTGCCTTTGACTCAGCTTCACACCACAAGAATACCAAACCTGGCTGGAACCTTAGCAGTATCCTTTCCCCATCCTTCACTGCTGGCTCTTCCCCCATAAATACTTTCTGTCGCCGCTGCTGGACTCTGCTTCCCACTACTCACTGGCCTCCAAGCATTTTCATGATGAAGAGGATCACACCTCTCTCTTACTCAGGGACTCTTACTTAATGATGCTTGTCGAAAAGTTCTAATCAAGAAAAAAAAAAACAAACAACTTTTTTGCCAACGACTTGTGCATTTTGCCAAGGTTAAAGGGGATGCAGTATTAACTCCTGCCGTTCACAAGCCAGCCTAGTTCAATGCAGCATTTTGCAAAATGGAAGGGAGAAAGGAGCAGAAGGCAAGGGCAGTGCAAGACTGTCCTGAAGGCAGATCAGAAGTTGTATCGAGAGTTAGCTGATAGCTGGACGCTAGCAATGATATCATCACAAGGGAGTTCAGCTGGAAGCAGGAGGGAGACCCAAAATAGCTTAAGGAATGACAGTTTGATGTATTAAATCACCTATCTGAAACCCAGCAGGTCACAACTTCTATCACTACTTGTCAAAGATGCTAATAGTCTCTAAAAAGAATTTGGCTAAGGAGATAAAGCTCTCTGCAGTTTTATCTGTGGCAGCTACAAAGCCAAATGACTTACCCACCTAACATTAGTGCCAGATAATTTAACGTTGGATCCTGTCAAAACTGTGCCTGTGGTTTTCCCAACCAGTGACGAGACCATTAAACTGTACCACAACAATTTTTGGTTATGAATGGTCTCTTACCTTCATCAGCTGTTAGAACTTCAGGCAAATAAAGATAAAAGATAAATTGTTGTGGATAAAAGAATAAATTGTTGTAGAGAAAAAGAGTCAGAAAAATAGACAGTACTCAGCAGCTCGCACCGTAAGTGAAGATGCTCGTAGGAATCCGAGGTTCAGATGGCTCAGATGAGTGACTTCAATTCAGCCAAGAACACCCTCAAGACGAGTTTGGAAATCAGGACGTCGAGCTTCTAATTTCAGTCTGACACTAATTCAGCTGTGCAAATGTGAACTCATTTCTCAGAGCTTCCTCTGTCTCACTTCACTGCTGGTAAATACTGGGGTTTTTGTTGTTGTGTGGTTTCTGTTTTGGTTTGGGTGGGGTTTTTTTTAAATACAATTTCACACCTAAGATGCTGCTAGGCAAATAATAATTTTTAGTAATGTATTACCAAGACAGACGGTGGAAGAGATAGAAAGAGAACACCTCCTTTCAGAACCACGTCTTCCAGCTCAGTTCTTGGACCTCATCCGCCTCCAGTTTCCACAGATGGGCTGTGCACAGAGAGTGCCTGAGGCGCCACTAACCTGAATTAACCCGAAATCTGGTTTTTTTAGTGACTTAAAGCTTTAGAAACAGAAGAATTCACAATCTGAAAAAATGACAGGCAACTAATCAGCAAAAAACATCCACACATTTAAAAATGACAAAGTAAACCAGCCTGAACAGAGTAGAACAAGAGTTTTAGCGTGGTTGTCAAGGGTACAATGATATTCAGCTGGCTTTGGTAGTGTCAAAAGACAGCGGCGTACGATAACATTAATACTGATAAAGAACAAAAGCCTGACAAGTGTAATCCTGATACTGGTGTGTTTCCTTTGAGGATTACTCAGCAATTAAAGATTTCTAAAGTTACCATTACATTTCAAAAGGACAATGCTCCAAATCCCTAAGGAAGCCATAAGCCATTTACAGATTCTTCTTCATTTTCAACTTTTTAGAGAGAAAAAAGCCATGCACATTTAACTGTATTAATGAGATGAACAGCTTAACATCTAAAAACACTTAAAAGAGCAAATTATTTCTAGAATGTAACTCATGATTTCTTCCACAGCAGAACTGGTATGCTGCAGCACCGGCAGATGAGGATTCTTTTTCTGCAATTTATCACTCGTGCTGCCCTGCATTAAAAGAAAGTGTTAGTGCACAAATGCCTTTCTGCACTTGTTTTGCTATTTTGCTACCCAAAACCAACTGGATATAATCATGCTAATAAGAAGGGGCATTCCGGTTGTTAAAAAGAAGCAGAAAGGATCTTGAATTAACCAAAGCATTGCTTCAACTTTCCCGCTCAGTAGGGCATTTTTGAAAGCGGACTGGTTTGCTGGTAAGACACGGCAGACAACAGTTTTATGAGGCAGGTGGCTACCAATAAGCCTAGCTATAAACTACGTAAGAGCCCAGCTTTTAAAATTACTTTAAGTTCAACAGCTGTCACTGAGGCCCCTAAGAACTGCCTGGCATTTAGTCATCTTACCAACACTGCAGCCATTCTTCAGGAACTCAATTAAGACAAAGTGTTGACTTGCATAAAAAGCTAATTGCATAGAAGGTTCTATCGTGTCCACATATTTGAAGGGATCAGGCAGTATACAAATAACTTTTATTCAGCAGGAGATTATTCTGCAAGATAGCTCTGTTGGGTTTTTTTCCCCTTCTCCTCACCCACTAGTGTCCTTCCAACAATGCAAAAACCAAAGAACATCCATCTCAACAGACGCTTGGAGTTGTAACCCTGTAACCCATCTTGACAACCTATTTTGCAGGTTGTATTAAAAAAAAAAAAAAGTACTGAATAACTGCCCCAGTCTCATCAGCAGTGCTAGGGACAACACTAAATGTCAAAGCCTGGGCCAATTTGCCTGGTATTGATAGGCATAACAAATAAACGAATGAAAAGGAATCCTTTCTCAGACAACAATGTGTTAATGAGATCAAGATAACAAGAGTAAAAACTACAATTTGCAGCAGTTAACCAAGATCAGAACTAAAGAAACTACATCAAGAAAAAAAAAAAAGAGAAACTAATACAAGCATTTTAAAAAAATAACTTAGTGAAGAGAAGCCCTTTCACTCTATCAACACACAGTGGGCTTTTCTGATTTCCTCTGGGGTCACCTGGGCATGGTAGAAGTGACACTAGAACAGTTAGCTTGCATTTTACCCTTTAGCTCACATAACGGTTTAATAAAATTAACATTTCAACAATTCAAGTGAATCTGTAGCAAACAGCACCAACAAATTAAAAGATTCCCCCCCAAAATGGGTCAAATTATAGTCTCTAGACAACAGGACTTCTGTCAACTGTATTTCAAATGGGAGGGATTTATCTAACATTCTTCATTGCCCTTTAAAAACTACCTGGGAGGCCTGCAATCAAGTTTTGACTTGATTTGACCAGATACAGCAACTGGAGTTGCCCATCGATAGGGTCAGCAGCAGCAAGCAGCTGGCAGTGCCCCTCCAAAAAGGCTCTGGGGGAGTAGGGATCATTTTCCCCTGACATAACTATCCTTGTCAGCTCTTCAGCTAACTACACAGGGAAGGAAAACTTTAGTTTCTAATCCGTTCTTCTCCCACAAATTGACAGACCTCAGAAACAGATGCCATTGAGTCAGTATAAGGAACAAAACAGTTCGAGCCACAAGTTTAGCCTTGGGAGCACACGCACATGCTTGAAAATTAACATCTTGTCTGAAAACCTTCATTTTTTGGTGCTTTTCTTTTGAAAGCGGAAATGGCAGATACTCATCTCTTACGCATACGACACACAGCATTTTAAAGTTCTGAGACAAAGGCAATAAACAAAAATACATCAACTACAAGACTCTGTATTTAGTTAGTGCCCACAGTTCAGAATGACATGGGGGGGTCTTGGAGGGGTTTCAAGGAGGAACATACCATCAGTTGACCAAAATACCAATTACCAATACCAACTACTAATTTCATTCCCTGCAAGCACCTAGAACCCTCCAATTACTTCACTTTTAGGGAAAAAAACCCAACCCTACAGCAGGCTTTTAAAGGTTTATGACAGATCCTGCAGAAGGGGATAAACAAATCTTTTTAAAAGGAAAAATGTCATTCTACTAATGCCCTCTGCAAAGAACGGCTACATTAATCTTGGCAATCTTTACAAATCCTCCCCCATGTTTTCGAAAGACAGCCAGAGCATCGAGATTCGTTCAACAAATGGCAGCATGAGTCAGTGGGCCTGGGAGCTGTGGGTAGGAAGGAGTAGATGACGTCCACAGAGTCACAAAAGTCTTCAAATTATTCATGTCATAACATGGATCCAGAAGAGTGACTTATGGTTTAGGCATAAACTATATAGGTATTTCTGTATCTGTGCCTAGGGACTCACCAGCAAACATGGCACTGTTACAGCAAACACATCCCAGTCCATCCACCGAATCAATCTCTCTCTCCGCACCAGATAAACGGTTGAGCTAGCATGAAACTTTATGCCAAAACCAGCACTAGTGCTCGTACAGGAGGTAGAGTTTAGACCATACGCTCCATTGTCACTCAAAACTGCTTTCACAAAGTGGAAGAACAGCTCTGTTGTTTTAACCTGGGAGCTCTGCAAAACTCCAGAAGCTTGACAGTGAAGCTGCAGATCACCGCTGGTGAAAGAAAGCAGGGAAACGAGCAGGAAAATGCTTGTACGTGTCAAAACTGACAAACCCTTATTCACACACTAAAAGGCCTCATACCAGCATTAGTCACAAAAGATCTCAGCTTTTGTTCCTGTCAAACCATGTCATTTTACCTTTAATGAGGTATCCCAAAGAGGTAGCCCAAAAAAGAAAAAACAGTGAAATAAACTTTGTGAGTGTGCCTAGCACACTCAAGAGTAGACCTGCTTCTCCAAATACAGTCCCAAGCCAACAGAACTCCTCAGCCAGAAGTAGCACTGATCTTGGGAAGATATCCTTAAATACTGTCCACATATAACTCAACAAATACAGTGCAGTCACCAGTCCAGACCACTTTTGTCTTCTGCTGGGAGTATGACCAGAATTGCCTCTTGTACTCCATTGCAGTCACTTCTGAATGATATACAATTTATTTTAAAGTTACTAGGCAAGTGAAAATGATCTGTGAACACACACTGAAAAGGTTCAGAGACTTCACCCTCCTTACAAGAAAACTTTTTACTTCTCTCAAGGAAAACTACTCAGATGTTAGGGCAGTTCCCAGTCTCTCAGAGTACACGAGACCTCTGCCACAAACACTTTACAATACAGATACTGGTCTGTGGCCCAGCTGCCATCAGACAGCCAGGTCTCACATGCTGAGGGCGTACTCCTGCCCCAGCTACAGAGAGAGTCCTCCATTATAGACATGGCCAGTGATCAAGGGAAAGAAGCAAGGTAGCAGAGGAGAACCTCTTATACCCGTGGGTAACACTCAACTGCTGGATCAAGCCACTTTCAAAAATACCACCTTTGGCAATCAGCACAATCTTGAATCGGCTCTCTAGAGGAAACCAGCCTTTTACTCCTCCTTCCTCAATCTGTATAAACAAGAATTTCTTCCCATACTACTAATAGTAACTCTCATGTTTGCTTTATTCAGAGGTACGGTAATTGTGGCTATAAACAGATACGCATTAAATGTTCAGTTTTCAGCTCAGAAAGCAGAACAGGGCCTGAACAACAACCTCAGAACTTCAGAAACCTTCTAATTTTAAATACAAAACTCAAACAAGCCATGCGTATTTTCTGATACAGGACTCCCATTTCAGTTCAACTAGGTCTGAGAAACAAAAAATGAACACAGGAGAGAAATTAAACATGGATAAATACTACAATTTTGAAATCAAAAGTTGCTTTAATACCTTTTAATAACTGCACATTCCCTGACCAACCTGATGCAGCTTTGAAGTTAGCTCTGCTAACTTGGAGGGCGTTGGACTAGACACTTCCAGGGACCCCAGCCACACTCAATCTTCCTATGATACTAAATTTATTCAAATCACTACTTAGTGCACATTCCTGCAGTTCTTCCTGAACTATTCTAACAGGCTGCTCTCCTCTCAATGTGAAAGGGAAGTAACTCATATCACAAAAGAGCACTGTGCGGGGCTTTTTGGTTTGGTTGTGACTTTTTTTTATCTTTCTTTTTAAACCAAGTCTAGTAATCCCACTCATGTATTATTATAAAGTTTCCAGGTAGAAGGGATTTTCCATCTTTTCAACTTGTGAAAGCCCTTAACTAAGATTAACAATTGATCAGAGCAAGATTTTGTTTTAGTGTGGAGACAATACCAATTTCTCAGCCAAACAATTCATTTTTGAAACTGGCTCTTACCACTCCAATTAAGTCTCCTCGTCCATATTCACCCGTCAGGTGCTTTTTTCCATCATCCATCCGTATGACTGAGCGAAGTCGACCATTCAACACAATGTATGTGCAGTCTGATTTGTCACCCTGCCTGCAGAAAGAATAATCAAGAACGAGGATTAGTGAAGCATCTTTGCTCAGCAAATGCATCTAGAGTCTTTTAGTAAAGTTGATCGTCTTTCCCTACCTGGCTTAGAGGACATAGGAAAGTGTTTAACCAACAGTTAAACATAACAAGCAAACAAGAAACTGAACAGGCATCTGTTAAAAGATGACTTGGAAATATATGGTTAATATTTAAATGTACAGGCTTTGCACAGCTGGTTAATGTTAGGTCTGGAAGCAGATGACCAGGACGCAAGTGGTCTCTAGGGGAGACACCAGGCTCGCTACTGGTTACAGCAGGAGCTTGCTGTCATTGCAAGGTCAATGTGGATGCAGAGAGAAATTCTGCAGCTCAAAGAGGAAAAACCCCCGAGTGGCTCAGGATTTGGATTCCTTTTGGTGCGCACATGCTAGTCTATCAGGAAGCTTTTGCTATATCAAGTTTGCATGATTAAGAGCGCTGCAAGATTTCCAGCATAAGGTAGTACACAGAAGAAATGCCATACTTCTGGTAGTGGAGTTAAAACTAATGCAAGGAATTCCAAAAGATTTTAACAAGATATTGACAGCTATGACTGCTTTGATGCACAAAGTAATCCAAAACTTCCATTAGCATTAGTGCTACAGGTATAGTTATAAAAATTAAAATTACACCTATATAGAACACATACTAAATTAGACCTTTATTCTCCCACCACTGCAGCAACCATATAATGGCTCAAATGTATCCTTGTATCAAAATCCATAAAACTAAGTCTTCCCAAGGATAACTTTTGCCCCTTAAACCTGAAGTGCAGTGCCTATTTTCAATTTACTATTGAATAAGCCTAACTGAATTACCTTTGAGTTTTGTTGTTTATTTTAGAAAGGCTGAAAAACTCTGAGCAATAGATGTTCATGCCCTTAACAATGCAGAAACTACCACCAGAACATACAACTGTCTATGTCTTAATAGATTACGTCACTTTAAAAGCTCGCCAAGACAACAAAAAGGATGAGGAATAGTACGAAATAATTTTAATAACGCCTGGAGACAAGACGCTGAAGCAGTGTTGACGGATACTGCAAAAATAAAATAATCTCAAAATAGGCAAGCAGATAAACCTGATGGAGTAGTTGATAAGTTTAGTCCAATGAGTTTCTTACCCTATATATCACCAAGGGAGCACAGCTCCTTAACTATGAAAACTTAAATATTCAACAGGCAACATACAATTCTGTCCACATCTCACCTGTAAACAGCTCGTCCAGCCTCAACCTCCATCCAATCCAGGGCAAAGTCAATTTGCCTAACAAACGGGGACATTCTCTGCACAACAGTGTGGGCCACACCAAGAACTACGCTTGGCTGCTCCCGCATTATCCTAGAAGGAAAAAAAAAAAAGTGTTATTCAAGTACTTCCCCAAAATAGGAATAGGTACACAGGTACGACATCCCAGCGCAGCTGTTGCCAATGCAACTGGGCAGTTATATAGGCACTAATTCAGAAGTTAGTACATACCTGTGTACACACTCCACTATCGCCACACCACACTACATCAGCGATCATTTGACTAAGTATGGGGCTGGCCAGCCTGCCAACCTAGCCCAAATTAAACATCACTCAAAGCTGACACTGTCCTAGTAGCAACCAAAGTTGACAGCATGCTAGTAGGATGCCAGCTAGTCCTGCTGCCTGGCCCAGTTCCCTTCTTAAAGCGAGCAGTGGGATGGATGGGAGCCATGCTAGCTCTTGTTTATGAGCCACCTTCCAAACCTCCCCTTCACCCAGGTCTCTTATAACTCAGGAAAATGTCCAGAAGATTATCCCTTCCTGCCTTTCTGCACCTCTCAGACTCACATGTGCACGTGCTCAGTTTCCCCTAGATTTTATTGCAGGTCAGAACCTTATTATATGTGAAATCCGATGCTCTTAAAAAGAAGAGACCTGCAAAAGTTCCCTTCTCCCCGTTGCAAAGACCATGAAGACCTCAAACATCTCCTAATAAAGCTTCTGATCTTCATGCTGAATCTTTTCAGTGATGCTTAAAGTCTTTAGTAGTAAAGATACCATGTAATTCAATACTTTTCCCAAACTGAAAAACTTTGAGAATGTTCTGCCAGTGATAACTGCAAACTTGACGCTGACTGCGAGGCCTGAGGGAAATCGCTCTCACAGACATCTGATAACTGCCTCATAAATGTCTTATTTCTCATTCATTTTAGCCTAAAGATCACTGCATCCTGTTACCTTGTGAGTAAGCACTCAAATTCTTACTGAAGCGCTACTCCACAGGAGTGAACTGATCACACACATCTCTAGATGGTGTACCTGTTAGGACATCTTATCTTTTCTGTTCCTGAGCAGCATCAAGAGCAATTGATGGCAGACTACTAAAAAATAGTTACTTCACAAGAGGCAGCACAATTCAGAAAGAAGCAGGTAAGTGTATGCAGACCCGGTACGTGAAGTGCATGCAGACAGAGATGAGGCAGCTACGTTAAAGCCACACATGGGCAGAAACAAAGAAGAGAAAATGATAAATACTTAGTATATTTTCTGCATCAATGTTCCCTTTACAATGAACACACCAGACTGCCATAAGACAATCTACTTAGGAGACCCTGTGTATGTGGGAACTCTCGCTAAGCACAAATCACGTGAGCTTCGTATCTAACCTCGCACCCTAAAAAACAGGGAGGAGAAGAGAAAGGCATGGAAGGAGCATTGTCAGTCTTTGTTCCCTAACTAAAATATGGCTCCTTGTGGACCACTGTAACCTGACAGAAATGAGAGAAAGCCCGAGCAGAGATGCATAATCCTAGCACGTGGTAACAGAAGCAAACTCACCGGGAGCCTGGATGAAGCACAGAAACTGCCCTAAAGTTTCTAAAACATCAGATCTCTCATTCATTAATCCTATAGCTGCAGCAAGAGACCCAGAGCTAACAGTGGCTATGGGTCAAGTGCAGCACACAGAGCACTGCCAGGAGCTCTCATATTTATCTACTCTTCTTACCCAATGCCTCAAATTACTACTTTTCGCAATAATTAAGCTTATAATTTCTTCAGCTGAAATCCCTGAATTTGAAACAGAAGAGATTCGTAGGCGGATATCCCTATTCCATATTGAGCTCATCGCACTCATACCCCAACAATCATATGTGCTAGTAGGTAAATTAAGCTGAACACCCTCTCTTGCATTTAGCACTGTTTAAAATCCAGCCCTCAAAACAGGATCACAAAAAAGCAGGACAGCTTTCCTCTCCTGCCCCTCGTCTCTTCCCCTGAGGTTTCCATGCCCCCCCCCCTTCTCCGACCCAAGATGCCTACAGACCACCCTGGTTTTGATAAGCTATTTTTGCACGTGAAAACAACATGCTGTCTTACAGAAACTTTTCCACACTAAGGTAACTTGGAGCAAAGGAGAAAGGAACTGCAAAAGGCACCCCAGGATAAGCACTAATAAACAGACAACCCTAATCCCTCACCACACGCAAAACACCCAGCCCTATCCCCCTTCTCAGCTGATCTAAAAGTTAAATAACCCCCCCGAAAACTCCTGAATGGTTTAGCTCATTGTTTTTACTCTACTTGCTTATTTAGCCCTCAAAGTCTCCTCCCACACAGGCTGTCTGCTGTGATCAATAAAAGCCATTTACTCCTTTTCCTCCCTCAAGATATGTATCTTAATACTTAATGCATTCAAAATGTAAACTACTAACAGGCTGCTTTTATTTCCATCTGGAGCTCTCTGTTACTTCACCGAGTGCTATACAGCTTCTACAAGAGTATTAGCGTGGAAGGTAAAAGCCCACCCTTATGCACAAGAAGAAGAAAGCACATTTTTTTTCTCCCCATTATCAGCCAGGTTTCCTTCCTTTCACCTGGGCATTTTCATCTTTGCTCTTCTGCTTTGCACATGCCTGACACTGGGAAAATTAAAAGCCAAAGCTCTGTACTACAGAAACCTGTTCCTGAAGGGATCCTCAGGATTCTTTATTAGAAAGCTCACCAAATACAGTGATGAAAAGCCTAAACTAGTGTCTGTGAAAGCCTGGGACTTACGCAGATATTCTTGTGGATGTGGATGCAATTTGATATTCAGGCTGGCTGGCAATACAAAATAAAAATCAAAGCATTCTTGCTAATCTGGCAAGCTCACACCATTAACACTCTAAACTGTGAAATTTACTGAAGCAGAAAATGTGACAGAGTCCTTAGTACTGCAGAACCTGAACATATTCCCTCAAGAGAGTCTGGTGACAACTTGATTACACTGTTCGTCAGGAGACACCAACAGTTGCAGCGTAGGCACTGCACACTCAGTACATCAGTTCAGCAAAATAGCAAAGCATTTAAGGTACATACTATATAATTAGCTTGTGTCACCCCTATACTTAAACTCTACCTTTACAGATAGTTATTTAGTCATGTTAGTACCACGTAAAAGGCTCCTGCCCCAAAGTTTCAGTGAAAAGGATTTAACCTGTTGTCCAACATCCAACATGCAATTCTAAACCCTGCGCTACTTCCATTGCTGTGCTCTTTGCCTAATGGCAACTATTGACCGTGTTCTTTCTGCTTCGACCTCTCATTAATTATTGAGAAAAGACATATACAGTGTTCCAGGGCAGCTCAAAGAAAAAGAGTAATATATTTGACAAGAAAGGAAGAAAGGAATTTTGGAGAATAATGGAGGTTCTTGTCAAATTTCTTCCGGTCAGTAGCATAAGAGCCAAAAAAGAAAAATTAAAAAAAAAAAAAAAAAAGTCATTCCTGTGAGACTCAAAGAAGGAGAAAGCCTAACATTGTAGGACTATGAGCACAGAATTGGGCACAAAAAGTGGAAAATAAAATGTCTTTCTAATTTTATCAGTAAGTTTTTCTTTTCTCATAGGGTTCAAAGCAAAAATGAACAAACCTGAAGAAATCTCATACTTTTCAAAGACTTTCTACAATGACACTTTTAAATATGGGAACAGGAGTTAGAAGCGATATAAAACTTGGGTTTCAGGAGAAATTGTGAAGATGGAACACTGGAAGATCACAGAGATCATAAAATGCAGAGAACTGGAAACAGACTTTTCAAAAGAGAAAAAGATTTGCAAAGGTTCCAAAAATGATGAAGAGGTGATACAGTGCTGGGTTTGGGATCCCTGACTGGTAAGGAGTTAATGGAAGCAAAATGGTAAGTTGGAATAAACAAGAGACAACCCGATTCTAGAGAGAGAAGAGAAAACTCAGGAAAATGAGCTCAAGCAAATGAGTCAATCCAGGACTGAATATCAAAACTGAAAAAGAGGAGGAAAAGGTAGAATGTGACTGGTTGGCTGAGACAACAAAATGAAATTTAAAGTAAGAAAACAAGTGAGAAAACAACAGTAGAAAAAGAAAAAGCAGGAGTTAATAAGAAATAGATCAGATAGCGGATGGAATGGCTCAAGTGGGGACCATCTATCAGAAATTAGGTCAAAGAGTTGACATCCACCGCACAGACCTGGAAAAACACACCTAATCAACCAAGCACACTGCTGAGAACAGCGTGTTCAGGTTTACAGCATACAGCCTTTTGCCTGAGGTGAAAAAACAAAATCACAGAATATGAGGCTGTGGTAGAGTTGATTACAAATACAAACAATGAGAATTATTTAGAAAGTAAGTATGCAAAAATATACAACATAATAGTGGCCTGGAAAACACAACCTCAGAAAGTCCTACACATAACACAGGACTGATGGCACATTCAAGCAGAAGTTGAAAAAGGAGATTAGAAAAGGAACTAGAGGTATTTGACACAAATTATGTGTGTGAACTAATAGTAAGCCTTAACAATAGGATCATGGAGTAAATCAAGAGCATTAATCATTAATTTTGGGCAACGAGGCTAACCACAGTCATCATATCAGGTTTGGGTGTGTGTTTTTTAATTAAGAAATACCTATAACCCACTTTAAGCATTAAGTCACAAGTCATGTACTACTTCCAAGGTCCAGAAAGGAACCTGTCTCGCACAGGGGCATTATTCTTTGGCCTATTCTATTAGTAAGCATTGAGAATCTACAGTTACACCAAGACCAATCATTCATAACACATCCAACAGCCTGGGCTGTGTTTGGAAACAGAACTGGGTGGTTCTCCAGCAAAAAAAAAAAAAAAAGAATCTAAGAGAAAGGGCCTGGCAAAGAAGCACCCAGCAAAGCACAGGCTCTGGCCAGACTTTCTTATTTGGATTATGAAGTATATGAGTCTTGGGTCATAAATCACACCCCATTGGGTTAAGTGCTCTATAAACCAGGAACAAAAGAGATACCACCATTAAACATTACCATGTTCCCTGCATTACCTCTTGCTGGAGATAAAGCCATCTGATAGATGGGTCAGAGCTCATCTGGGTGCTTAAAACTCTCACGTAAGCTATCTGGTTTGCTACAGGATGCGTTGTAGCAGTACTACACCACACATACATCCACTACTCCCATTTGTTCAACAGGGCCATAAAAAATTTAAAAAAAAAAAAAAAAAAAATCAATATATGTTTTCATGGCAGAACTCACTCATAGAAATGGGACTTGGAAATAGACAGGAAGCTGCAGTCTCGATTGGCCTTGATGGTGAAAATCAGTGGTTCCCCAGTCAGGACAGCGAGCTGGCCTACAAGTTCTCCTGGATGGGTAATGAACAGACAGGTGTCCTCCTCCGAGTCTATCTTCCGTTGGTACACATGAAGCATCCCCGAGACCACAAAGCAAACATTAACATCCTGGAGAAAATGGAAAAAGAGCTCAATAAAATCTCCAAAGATTTTAAAAGCAATTATCACAGTGACAGTACTATCATGACCGATCTGTTTTCCAGAAAGCTCCCTATAGCTTTTGAACAATTAGGTGATAAAATAAGACACAATAGTGAATTATTAAAAGCAGGTTATGAATATTTAAAACTAAGCAGCCACAATATTGAAAAATGTGTTTCTCTTTGTATGGTTATGAAAAATGAAGGCTGCATCTGTAAGAGCTCAAGAAATAACAACAGAATTGAGAATGGAGATAACAGGGTCATCACAGCAGCATGATGAGGGACATCGCAGTTCAGCAGAGCAGAATACAGCAGCACTGTAACTGGAGCTGCCCCTCGTCTGCTTTGCATAAGCTTGTCTATTTACACAGTATTATTATAAATGAATCTCGTTATATCCTAAATACATTTTGGGTTTTTTCCCCCCATACAATAGAAATCCAGTGTTATTTGTTTATAGCACTTTACTGCAACTGAGTGACATCACCGAAAGCCTGCAGTGCAGGGCATGAAAAAGGGCTGCCCAGTCTCCACGCCTCCTCCGGAAGGATGGACGTATGATACTCCATACCTTCACATGAAGGTACATAAGAGCTGAAAACAGACAGGTACCAGATTCCCACTCTGGCCCTGGCTACGCTGCTACTCTGTGTGGGCAGAAAGGCTGAGAGCTGGCATTGTTTCACCTCGAGAAGAGAAGGGTTGGGAGGGGGGGATTTTTTTATTTATCATCAATGTGTATAAATACCTTATGGTGGGGGGCAAAGACTGAGCCAGACTTATGTTCTCTCTGCTCTCAGATGACGCTCACTCACCTGATCTCCTTGCCTCGATAGCACAGTCCCAGCAGTAACCTGATGCAGTGTCACTTTGCCATTCAACAACGAAGGGTCCTGGAGAAGAAAGGGGCAGGGGGTACAGTTTACTTGTCGGTGCACATGTAAAGATCTGAGAATGTGAGGAAGCATTGAAATAAAGCAAATAAGCATAATAATTACTAAAGACAATGTAATAAGTACTTGAATCTCTTTAAAATATGGTGCCTGATTTTTATATTTCTCTACCCAACAAACATTTCTTCCAGAAGAAAAAAGGTTTAATTCGTTTCAATTGATCAGACTTGGATTCTTAAGGATTTTACATTTGTCAGTTTTGCCCCCAGACTCTTTTAAGGGTCTATAACAAAGAGACCTATATCAGCTGGCATGAAAATCATGAAATATGAAGTTATTTTCAAAGGAAGGTGAAACCAGAAGAGACTGTCTACATCATGAGGAATTGGACAAGCTGATCTAACACTTGCTTTATCACAGCCCTTCCCTGGTCACACAGCTCAGCTGTGCTGTGCATGCATAGCAGATTTTCATACACACCGTAGACCAAAAGCTTCCCCAAAGTAATGAATTCTTGCATGCATGCACACGTGGATTGCACAGGAGAGTGGGAATTTTCCTCCCAACTGAAGAGCGCACGGGAGGGAGGGTCTTTCCGAAAGCCTGCCCTCAGTTTCGACTCAACCCCAAACCCTTGCAATGGCAAGGAGCTGCTCTGCTTAAGCACATCAGCTGATCAGAAGATTCCTTCCCAGCTCCCAAGCTGGTCACCACTATAATCCTGAGTACGTAACACAGACAACCACCACACATGGAGAGAATTTTCTTTCATTTCAAAGAACTGCTCATACAAGTTGGTGTCCCATGCGCAGTCAGTATCAAACCCTAATGCTTCAGGCTACCTTTGCTTCAGCAAAACTTTCACCCAAACCAGCAAATCTTCAAAAGCTCAATATTGTATTATCATCATCTGAACTGGTAGGGGCAAAACATAGGCTATATTACATGATTCTTGCTTTACGCTAAAGAGTGTCAGTGCAGTCCCGGTGTCTTGCAGCTTAACCTCTGCAAGGCAAAGCCAGACACGACTGTGTCCAGTACTTTGCCTCAGAGGTAGAACCACTAAAAGCAAGAGAGCTGCATGCACAGTAAGATACAATTCAGCGCAAGAAGCATAACAGAATCTGCCCATAGTCATTAACCTTATTGCAGCAGGAAAACAATATAGTAGAGATGTAAGCATTTTACCATTGTAATTGTTATGCCAGGTTTTTCTCTTTTCATTTTCGGTTGGAAAAAAAATAGAGCAAGTGAAATAATCAGAATTATTCTTTATACCTACAGCTGATAAAAAGAACAGATTTTCATTAAAAAAATTGTTTTATTGAAAGCAATCTGTTTCATGGGAACATGTCCAATGCAAAGAACCTGACAAGCACCTGTCAAAATATTTCAGTTCAGCAATATCAACTCAACTAATTTCTATGACGTTTTTTCTATATTTATACAGTTATGGTTGTATAGCATTACCTATACTTAAAGTTTTAACTATGAAAGTATCTCACAGTAAGGGAATACAAGCTCCCTAATGAGCTCTACTTATCAACAGCTTTTTTTGGCTGCATTAGCTCTAACAAAAATTGTTGCGAAGATTTTCTTCATGTCTAAGACTACTTAAGTCTTGGAATAGATTGCACACAAAGCTGCGAAGTCCTCATCATTGGAGATCTTTAAGAACAGCTTAGACAAAAACCTGCCAGAAATGACTTAGCAATACTTGATTCTGCCTTGGGCATTAAAAGAGACTGAATGACCTCCAAGCAGTCCTTGAAATGCTACTTTTCTGTGCTATTACTACCCTGATTAAGCACCAAAGGAGTTGACAAACAAGATCATAGACAAGATCCATCCTGTCTAGTATCTTCTCTCTTGAATGGGCAAGACCAGCAAACCCAAATTCAGCATTGCATAGTTACAGGGTTTGAGCTAAATAACTTTGCACTGATCCCCTCCAGCCTCCTCCAGCCACTAGCTTTTAGGAAAAGAAGTCACTAGAACAACAAAACCCATTTCACAGCAAGTTTCTTCCTTTGTGTTACTATAATAGATAATAAATTAGCAGAGGTTTATGATGCAGAAGTGAAAGCACAAACCACTTACAAATGATAAACAAAAGCAGTCATTAACTGGGACAAATCATTTTTTTGTCAAAGGAAGCGACTCAATTCCCTTATAACTCACGCAGGATTCACGCCCTGCAACATTGTTTAACTCTCGTATCCTAACTGCAGATAAAGCTGAAAACACGTAGAAGTTGTATGAGATTGAAACACATTCATGACAGAGACCCAAGGAATTCGAGTTATTTAGAACAAAAGAAAAAAAAGAAAATCTTCATTCTGAAGTCAGATACCTATTTGAAATAATACTGCCTCTCTCCTATAGTAAATTATCCCCTCCTCCCTCTCGTACAGTCTCACAAAAAAACCCTACCAAACAACCAAAAAACAAAACACCATCATCTGTCATCAAAACATCTTGATTTTATTCATACTGATTGGCTGCTCTGAAAAATGACATCTTAAAATGCCTCCAGCCAGCTAAGAAATAAAAGATCTGAGCTCATTTTTTTTTTAAGAGAAGATCTTACAGAATTCATTTTCTTCTTTTATGTAAGTAGTATTGAACACAAATCTTTTAAACACAGTAAGATTTTTCTTCCACTGCCTGTAGAAGAATCAACTTTTGCTATCCTGCATAGACAAAGTTAACATTGACCTTTCAACGAGATTTCTAGCATTTGGCTACATTCTATCAGATTCTTATTTGCTTGTGAAAACTGAGTTACTCTAATACCAAAGTTTGAAAAGCCTACCTTATTTCATTATTATTTAGATCTTCATGTTAAAAACACTGCCTATTAGATGCTGCATTTTAAGGATGCTGTTCTAGTTAACTTCAACTCTAATCTGTTTACTTGTTAATTACCGAGATATTTATTTAGATTAAAAAAAAAAAAAAAAAAGGTGCTGTAATCAATAGCTTCAGTGATCTTGGAATTTTTGCTCATATTGGATACAAACTTTTGTCACAAGCAGCATCTGAGGCCAGTCCTATCAAGAACAGAAGGCTGAACAGAACAGATGAAAGTACCTAGTCCTACTTTACTCCATCTGTAACAAGAATTTCTTCTAAAATAGTCTGTAGCCTTTTAATGAGGATATAAATGCCTGAAAAAATCTGAAAACTAACGTAACAAGACAGTTAAGTCTCCTGCAGACTAACAGGCAGTGCTGCACGCCTTCGTCAAATCAGTGACAATGCAGAGCATGTATCTCGAGCCTCACTACTGGTAACTGAAAGATCACGACCAAGATTTTGAAGGTGCAAGGGGAATAATTTGGAAGTCAGCAGGGAATGTTAAAATCCAAAAGTACAATATTTTACTTTCTAGCAAGTGTCGCTTGGTGAGAGCTCTTAAGGCAGAGGAGGAGGCTGCAGCAGCTGTGCCCAGGCCTCTGGCAGCAGCAACAGACTCGAATTACTGAAATATATGCTGTAATAAAACTAGGGTATCTGTGACTGATTTAGACAGATGTCCAGTTTTCCCAAATTGTCTGATTAGCTGCACGAACAGATACACTTCTGTCATGAAATGCAGCTGGAATCATAGGAACGATGAAAACAAACATTTTCATTCCTTCTTACGACAGGAAGGCGAGAAGCAGGGGCTGAGCTCAATAATGACAACAGTGAGGGCACCAGGCATTTAACTTGGAATGGGCACGGCACAGTCACTCAGCTGTGAAATGCACTCATAGCCAATGGCCAAACACAGAGATTCAATTCCAAAAATTAAACAAGGCACTCAGATGCTATGCCAACAGGATTAAGAGATTCAGCCATCACCTGAACGCCTTTACATAACTTCTTCACACGGTATGTGAGAGCATGGAATTACAAGGCAGCAGAAATTGCACATTTACTTCTCACATGGATAAATCTGTACACAGTGAGAAAAGATTAATGCAGTGCGTTTCAGTGTGGTCTTTTCAAATGGCAGAATAATTCAGATTTATTTCAGTCCTGCTAATAACTTCAGCAGACTAGAGAATAAAACATTCAGCTAGTCTACAGCATACTAGGGAGACAATGGACTTTTTAGCGCCTGGCAGAATGAGATGAAGAGCAAAAACAAAGCCATTTTTCCCTGCAATAACTTACATCAAGTTTCATCAAGGTTGAAAGGTCTTTCTTTGCTGCTTCAACGATGGCATCAATATGTTTGCTATTACAGGAATCTTGCACAGCACTATAATGGAAAACTGCTGAAGGAGTTTCTGTCACCGTCACAGTCTTCTTCAATATCGACTGCAAAGAACAGACACACAACTACTGGTTTAGATGTTATAATTGGCACCTACTCAGGAAAAACTTGCCCTATCATCTGTGTTCTCTATCCACCACAACTGGTGGCCTGAAAAAAAAAAGCTAGGTTTCCAAAAAAGCAACAGCTTGCTAATTTCATTTTCCTTGTATTTTTCTGCAAAGCTTGACATTCAAGTCAAACAAAGTTATTTGTCACAGCTTGCAAAAGGGAAGAATAAGAGACTTTTCCACAAACTGGGCGGCTGCCAGCTTGATAGAACTAAAACTTGATCAACACCTCATACAAAGAAGGAGGAAAAGATAAAATGTCTGTCAAGGTCACACCGAGCCACAGTTTCTCTTCAGATTTTGGTTTGCAGTTTTACAATTCAAGAGCATTTTTGTGCTCTTAACTTCCAGGTCAGTCTTTGTAAAAAGCAGACCACGAAAATAAAAACAGATTCATAAATCATGACTGAAAACCTACAGGAAGTTCACAGGTTTTTAATTCATGCTGCAAAGTAGTTCTCACAAATAAAGCATGGTCTGACAAATTCACCTTTCCAAATAATCCTTTTCATGAGTCAGAGGAAGGTGATATACCTAAAATTAAGCAGTTGCAGCAGTGCTTTGCCATTACTTGCCAAGGGAATCTCCAGTTTCCAGATATTCACTAAAAAGGCTTAACAGTCACCAAAATCTACCGAAACAACTGTAAGTTAAACACACACCAATACAAGACCACCAAACATACAACTTGTAGAGAGAAGAGTACATGCAAGGGCATGTACTCGAAGTAAGGAAGAAAACATTTCTATTACTCAAGGAATAAGGATGAGTAAGGACGTGCAATGCAAGAAACATGCTGGAGTACCTAAAGAAGCAGACCTACCTTGCCCACAACAGGACTGCTGGCAGTGTCCTCGGAGCCAAAGTGCACTCTGGCTCTTTCATACGCCATGTCCATGTCTGACTTCGTGCCACTGGAATTACCTACAAGCAATAGAAAAATCTTTTTTTTAAGCATCTCCATTATTACAGTTTGTCAGAAATAGCAGATAGTACACAAACTCAAGCAACATTTCTTTTGGGTTTTTTTGTTGGTTTGTTTGTTTCTGAAGTTGAGGATAAAATAGAAAGTGGCATCCTCATATTCCAATTTATTTCCTAGTTCCTTTTTCCCTGGCAGATCTGATGGGAACTTTAAATTTTCTCATCTGAGCTCATGTATACAATATATCCCAAAATTCCCACACTCATTCTTGTACAGAGTACAATAATTATTTTGGGGTAGACAAAAAAGCGTCATTCAGATCTCAAGACTATCAGGAAGAGGCAAATCCATCAAACAGACATTTTCCTTGTGGTTTCCAGGAAATTATTCTTATTAACCTTTTCTCCACTAAACCACAGAACTTTTTTGTACCTGATATATTGTAAGAGCTTTCACAGGGAGAATATTATGATCAGCAATTTCCTAAAGTCTCTCCATGGAAAGCACCCCTCCCCCAATGCCTAAAATAATTTCAGATCTTTTTTTACAACTTGTCCAAACTTTCAATGCACATCACGTGCTGAGAGATACGTAAGGAATTGCCTTACAGGTCTCACTTATTTCATTCATGAATTTGAAGTCACTAACAACTTCTATTCCTTGCTTCCCAATTCTAATACATCTTAAGTATATTAGCTCCTTGGCTGTCCCACCCACCTTCCAGGAACTTATCTGAGATAATCAGTAACACAAACATAACTGGGAAACACTTCCTATTTAATTACCTTGAATAGAATACCCACATATCAGCCTGATGATTTACAGGTGAGTTTAAGAATCATGCAGAGATTGCAATTTCCCTTAACAAATAAACCTATCAATTTCCATCATATTTCTGTGCCTAATATATCTCAAAAATATGCTGTATTCAGTAAAGTTTAAATTTTCTCCCTTACGCCTTTTTCCTTCTGTTACTACATTGTTCTTATACTTTTGCTTTTTTAAATACAAATTGCTGCTCAAAAATAGGACGGGCCCTTAGGCAGAGCCATTGCATTCCCTGACTGTTGAATTTTGTTACCTAATAAACTCTGAAAGGGCTCAAATTTTTAATTCTGAATTCCCCCCTGCCCGCCACACACACACTTGAGTTTGCCCAGGATTGCCCTGGTCTTTGGCAAGTTGGCTTTTGGCAACATGGAGCTGCCCTGTATTTACACCCTCGTTACACATGATCATGTGAAAATATTACCTTCCCATGAACAGCTGTCTATAAATTTAATTTTAAAAATACAATTATTTTATTTCTGAAGGAGCTTGACTCCTATCTCCACATCAGCTAGAACAAGGAGAGAATCCTACTGTCCCAAGGATTCAGATCTACCTCAGAGTACTCTCTTCCATATTACCTACAACTGTGAACAAATCTTTGCATGTAGTAAATCCACATCTGCCACTGGGGTCAGAATATCATTTAATGATCAGCCTCCAAACAAGAAACCCAACAACTTGACCTGAAGATTGTCATCAGCAAAACTTACAAACCATAAAACAAAAGAAACAACCAACCAAGCTGTTGATGCTACTAACTGAATTTCATACACACTGCAACATTAAAGACCCTAAATTAGTTATAAACAAAAAAAGCTGGGATAGTAGAAATAGCAGCATGGAACTCCATATGGGCCGATTTGACTACCTGTCAACTACACTGCCCCACAAATCACAGTGTCGGCATAATTACTAAGCCCCAATACACCAAGTGCATTTTAAATCTAAACACATGCTTCTCAGGGTAAACCTAAATAATCTGATAATGGGCATGTAGGCATGAAAAGCATCCTCTACATAGCTCTGCATATTGAAAAATCAGAGAGAGGAAAAAGAGGAGGCATTCTAAGAGTGAAAGCTTATGTCTACTAGACTTCTATTCAAAGTAGAAGTCTTCATCTCAGTCGTAGATATAAGCTTCCCACACAGTGATTAATTAAACTGTCTTGTTGCTCAAATGGGAGTTAGAAAGGATGCAGCAGAACAAGCTTTAACTAGAACCGTTGAGTCAAAAGAACAGAAGGCAGTGGGAAACTCAAGAGTGGAATGCAATCCTGTTTGATGAACACATGCTCGCTGGTATCCCACACACTGCTGGTATGGAAGTCACTGCAAAAACAATGGCAACTGACACAGTCCCTGGCAGTTATTTCAGCTGCCTCTTTCCTTCCAAGCACTCGCTCACCAAACTACCTGCTTTTCCTAATGCAGGTTGTCCTGTGCTCCTGCATGTAGGCTGCAGGGTCATGGCTTCAGTTCTGAAGAAGAAAAAGCATCTTCTCTTAACTCTTGCTAAAAAATCCCCAACAAACAAACCAACCAATAAAAGATAACTGCTATTTAACCTTAAAAAAATTAAGCTGGGAACACTTACTTCCAGGAACAATAAAACTGATGAAGTTATCACATACAAAAGATCCCGTTGTTTTATTTCGTTCATCTAATTCTTCTGCCCACCAGCCCAGATACTCCATGTGACTTAACTACATCTTTCTCCACATGAAGGGTTAGTACACTTAAAAAGTAGACTAGCCTAAGCTGGCAGGATCGTATTTCCTCATCTACGCAACTGCTATGTTTCAAGTTAGATAGCTACACAAAAAACAGAAGAACAAATTACACTCCAACCCCAGGAGCAACTGAGGCAGAAATGTTTTCCCCAAAGTCTTTTTAGCAGTTTTTGTTAATTCTAATGAGCTAAGTAAATCAAAGAGATGCTGAGATAATAGCACCTGTATGAGTCTAATAACAGACCGTTCTCTTTTCTCTGAATCAATAAGAAACATAATCAATATTCCCATGGAGTCTGAACACACAGTAAGGTAGTGGAATAGAATCTGAAGCAAGATCTTGATCTTTTCATTACAGACATCAAGATACTTTCCGTGCAAGCTAAACAGTGACTGTAACCTCAGTACAGTGAACAGAAATCAGCTCCATTAACTGAGGCAAATCATAATTACCCAATTAGATATGCTCCTTCTGTCAGTAAAAATTAATTTGCTCTCTCTGCTAAGCTCTGTGTACCCTGACATAACTCTTATGACGCATAAAAGGAGAAAGGAAGGACAAATGGACATACTCACTGTTAAGTATGCAGGGATCCTTCCACATAAAAGCTTCTAAGAACACGCATCGACTCTACCTTAAAAGTGTTACAGGGCTGCATAGGCAGATCTCACTGAACTACTTTATTTACCTGGGGGGAAAATGGCTATGTTCCGGGTAAGCATTACTGAATTCACCACTGAATCAAGTCTACTGGTACTTTTTATAGTGCATAGCACAAACCAACCTAACGCATATGAAAATAAAGCCAAGTCTTGCACGGCTCCCTTAATCTGTTTCCCTGGTTCAGAAAGATGATCTACTTATCACTAGCCAAAATCCTATTTCTCTGCCACATCCATCCCTCTGGACAGTAACTTGGAAGTTATGAAAAACTGTAACTGGGACATTGTACATTTGCATAGCAGAAACTGAAGAGAAAGTGAATCAACTCTCTATTGTTAAAGATGAAGCAAGATGTAACAAACCCTACTGCCCGTTCTTCTCTTCTCTACATACCACCAACTTAACTTGATAGCAACAAGCGTTAGAAAACTTACACTGAGGAAAGCCCTCAGCACTGAAGGCTCCCTCAGCCTGTCTCCATCCTCTCTCCTTGTTGCCCTGCTCTCTAACCCCTCATAGTATGTTCTTATCTCCTAAACCATTTAATAGTCAATATAAGCAATACACGTATCTTCTAATGTGTCCAGGGTACCTTTATTCCACAGATTAAACTTTACATGACTTCTCTATTAACAGTATCTCCATAATGACTACAGTATCTAAGCATGACCTTACAACTACCTCAAGATGGTTAGTTTGGTACTCGGCTAATGAAAGACAGACTCCTTCCTTTTATGGTTCATCCAAGAAGTTCCCGTTTCTTCTCCTTGAACATAAAGCTAACTAAACAACTGGCTCAGAGGAAGATGTCTACAGTGGAGATGACTGAAGTTCACCGAAATGAATACTGCAGCAGTGAAACAGCTCAGCCTCATAAATGTCTCATCAGAGCATTCAATGATAAATCACCTTTATTACCCACTCAAAAAACATTCCTCTAAAAGCAACAAAGCCATGTAATGTGCTCTTTGGGACAATCAGCCAAGCAAGAATCGTGTGTCATCTTCTGCAGGAAAGATAGCATATCATTGTAACTCACTTTGTTTCAGTTATATCAATTAATAAAGCTCTTCATTTGCAGGTCTCTCAGTAGCCAAATTACTGTATGTTCCCCATGGCTAATAAAGACAGCAAGGGAATGCTCTCTTAGATAATAGTCCATTTGTTACTTCAGAAAATAAATTTTGGACAAATGAGTTCAGAAGCAGTACTACTGCAAGATGATTATCTAACATGAACAGGAAGATTATCTAACCCAGTGCTCCAGAGAGCATGTGTCTTCCCCCATACGATTAGATACAGTACATATTTCCCACAATTTTGCCAAGCACTACGTACCAGAAACCTCTGCAGACCCTGCGTAGGGAGGTGAAGAAAGGCTTCTTCTAAAAACATGCTCAGAGTTTTCTGTACCAGGAATCTTTGATGTATCTGAAATTCAGAAACAAAAGTTACATGAATATAAACACACAGTACTCCCTAATAAAATAAATTTCATTGACAGCAAGAACTTCTCGCTACCCACTTTTAAAACTTAAAGGTTGCGTTAAAGGTTTTGAAAAACCAATGTTAAACATTGTTTAAACCTGCTTCCCGCTTTTGATTTAATTAAAAAAATTTTTTGTCAGGTTCAGAGGCAAAATTCAACTCATTCTATTTTCCTAGGTTCAGCTTCTATACTGACACTTCAACCCAAAAGCCTACACATATCCAGCAATTCTTCTGCTACTACCTAGAGTGCAGAATTTTCACAGCTCTTCCTACAAAGTCAACATTAGGAGCCACTTTTTTTTTTCCCCCCTCACCCCTATCATTAACACCACAGTAATAATTTCCTATTAAAGCTGAGGACTATCCAAAAACTTCAAACCTGAAACTGATTTAAGATAAACCCTAACTATTCTAATCAAATAAAAATCCTCTGATGAATAGCATGACAATTAAGGAACATCACAAAGGACAGTTACTACACATTTCCAGAAACATTACCTATTTCCGGTGCTTCCCCAGCCTTTTCAAACTTTTCTCCACGATCTTCCTCTGATACATTAGACACTTGTCTTTTTACTGCTTTGCTCGAACTTCCTCCAGATGTTACACTTGTCACAGAGATGAGCGGGATGGCTTGGCTCTGCTGCAAGCAGCAAGGTGAAAAAGCAAACATAATACACACGCCCACACATGTTGAACAGGACCGGACCCTGTACTGACCCCTGGGGTACTTCTCCCGGTCTCAGTGATCAAAGACCATCGAGGGTGGCCTTGCAATGATATCTGCCAGCTCCCTCAGCATTCCTACGTGCACCCCATCATGGCCCATGGACTTAAGTATGTCCATTTTGCTCAAGTACTCCCTGACCTGATCCTCTTCTACCAAGGGTACATCATCCTTTGAACTGTTAGAGGTAGAAGTGACTCAGTATCATTAACACATCAGGACTTGCTGAAACATACTGATGTATGTGCACAGTGATGCACTTCAAAACTTTTGAAATTTAAGCTTGTCCCCCTCCCCCCAATTCCCCAGGCATCAGCGTAGGCTAGATTTTATGGGCTGGTTATAGCAAGTACCTTACTTCTCAAGTACTGTCATTATTAAATTAATAAGTAACATTTGCTTTACGATCTTCTGAAAAAAGGAAAAACCTCTCTGTGCCAAGTCACAGATAGGCTGCATAGTAAGACCAGACAAAATGTACCCAAACTTACACAATTGAAGAGCTCAGTAGTCAGACCAAGGTAGTTGTGCAAAGCAAGGAATGTCACTCTCTGCAGCCTTACCATGATGATCTAGAAATGGGAAATTAAGAAGCAGCAGGCATGGATTTAGTATCTCCCACACTTGTTCTTGCATTTAGATACAGTTACATACCAGTGCACCTGAAGGCACTTTACGAAATACAGACTGTACCCTAAGCTGAAATTCCTTTTTAGCCGTTGATAAATTGAGGCAAAGATACATTCAAGTGATTTACCAAAGACTTCATAATCATTTGATGGCACAAGAATCCAAAGCCTTATTTCCAAACACCAAATAACGCTTTTTGCTTTCTGTAAACATTAATAATAAACATGTCTTGAAATAAATGCATTTGCTTCCATTTCTTCCTCCGCCATTAAAAAAATTATTTCAGTTTTCCCCATACAGAGCCCGTGCTACTCCTCTACAAACACTCTAAACTAGCATAAGACAACACTGCCACCTGACCTTCCTCTGCCCTGGCAGCTTATTCCCACTCTTAAGCCATCCTCTCTTTTGTATCAGCTCTCACAGAGCAAATTAAATCGGTATAATGATCTGTTCTCCTCAACCATCAGTATTAGGAGGTTCATGTGTCACTCATAAATCATCCAGATACCAGAACAGTTTGCAAGGACAAAAAGATTTAGAAGTGATAATAAAACAAAAGGACAGACCAGAATGACTGTTCAGGTCACGTGCACCCATTTGACTATTGCACCTGTGGGACAACGCACCGCTTGGCAAACTCTCCAAACTGAAATCATTAATACACTAGCTTCCACTTGCAGGATATACAAGACATATTTGCAGTGCTCACTTGAAAACTCTCTAAGCTCCTGCAAAGCAAGGGAAGGTGAATTTAAAACTAATACAAAGCACAGCTCTCTCCTCAGATGCTGACAATTGCTTCTGAAGTGGAAATTTACATACCAGTCTGCATTTTGTGAATTTTACAAAGCACCACACCTCAACAAACAGCTTCTGACAGCATGTTAGTCCTTTTTCAGAATACGCAACAGTCTTTTCCATACTCTAACCCATTTTGAAGCCTTGTTGGTGCATAACCATAACGCGCAGCCCACACCAGCACATTCTACTCTACCAGGACCAATGAGCTTACAGTGCAGGTCAGGCTGATTTGAGAGGCTATCACATGCAGAAATTGATTCAATGTAAATATATATATGAATTCTTTCTTCCTGTACGTGATTAATGCTGAGATCATTAAGTCTAGGGCTCTAAGAGCAAGAGGAATAGCAGAACTAGTCCAAATCTTGAAAAGAAGCTATACTGAACAGTTCCATATTTGCAAAAGGATGATGAGCTTGCTGAACTTCAAAATGTCTTCCTTGTAACTCTGAAATTAGAGTGATTCCCACCCCACCCCCCAACTCTACTTAACAAAGCTTACCTGTACCACTCTAACAAGAGTTTCGGGATATTTCTGGAAGACATCTTGAAAGGCACTTGCTGGAAGTCGCAATATAGTGGATGGAATGGCTGCTCGGGCTGAGACCGTTTTATAAGGAGCAGGGTGACCCTAATAGAAAATTTCAGAGACGCAAGGTTAATCCACCAATTATCTGACCCAATTCTTCCCAATCACTTCCCAAATTTCTACTTTGATATTGTATATGCTTGACAGACATCACCTGACCACAAAAAGCCTGGAACTTATACTCCATGACCTACAGGTGGTGTAATGAGGGCAGCATGGTCAGGTGAATTCACACCAGCAATTTCACTAGCATTAAACAGAGACAGAGGTAGAGAAATAAGAGCTACGAGAAGGTGTATCAGGTTAAGGGAACTGGCTAGCCTGTCAACTCTGTTACAGTTTTATTACAGACAAAGCCAGGCTTCAGAAGTATTTCAACTTCCAGCTATTCAAGACTGCAGAGAAAAGAGGTTTTGTTGATTTTATTATCTGTGCTGACGACCAAGCTATTTGCTGCAATAACAGACTCACACAATCAGCAAAAAAATATAACAAAATTGTATAGTAATCACGTATAATGGAATAAGACAAAAAACAGGCAGACTTCTTGTGTTCTAAGACATATATATGTATCTTCATATCTCTCTCTCTCTCTGTGAAATATTCCAAATGACAAAGCCAAACAGCTTCTCTTCACTTGAGATAAACTGGGTCTAGACCGTCCCGAGTTGCTTGAAGAACAGATGGAGAATTAACAAACCAATGAAAGATAAAATTGTAAGTGGGTAGAATACAGAGATTTTTATACTGGAAGGCAAGCCTCTGGTTTAGGATTTTTCGCCCTTGAATCAAAACAGATTTTAACAAAAATCCACTGCCACTTGGCTAAAAAACTCTAGACAACACCCCTTCTACCCCATTAGTAAGTGCTGAAAATAATATCTATAAGTCTTGAATTCATTTACTAATACATGAAACACTGATTTATTTCTAAGATAAAAGGAGTCCGTTCATGGTACAGAGCAGGAGCTAAGGAAGAAATGGAGTTTCTACTTTAACACAGTCACCTTACAGCTTCTGAAGCTTTCATTCCTCCTGAGCAGCAGAAGGCAAATTTTTCCAAACACTGAACACACAGACGCTAAATGCTGATTACAAACGGAAAAACTTGCAAGTCTTCCAGAGCATCAGACAACTAAACACAATCACTGCAAAAGAATTTCTGCCTAAAGAACACAGCAAAACCAAACAAGATACATTCTGTACAACTACAACCACTCTGGAAAATAAAGCTACAGCTCTGTCTGCCTTGCTGGTCTGGAAGTCACGATGAAACAGATTCTAAAATTAAATTAAATTAATTGGAACCAATTTCTTAATTACACCAACTTCAGCTGACCTTTCTATAAAATCTGGGGATGATATTAATAGCTTTGATTTTCAAGTTCCTGAGGGATTTGAAATTTTAAACATCTCTTTGACCTACAGTGCAAAGCTACCAGGCATCCTCAAATTTTCCTGAGTTTCTTTTAATTAAGTAAAGAAATTAACAAATTACATTTCTGTGCCTTTTGCTGTACCAAAAATAAATGCAACATTCCTCTTTTACAGGCCAGTTTAAAGCCTGGCTTCAGACAAAGAAGTAGTTTGGAATTCTCCTTATACTCAAATGTGTAAGAAAATGTATATGATCTGCTTTTAAGTACATACATCACTGTATTTGCCATCAACTGTATGGCAATTTCTATACCAAATATAGTGAAAAACTAAAAAAATCTATTAAATATTTAGTTGCTGGACAAAGGATATGCATTAAGTTTAACAGTGTTCCATAACAGTTATTCAAAAGGGCAAAACAAGCACTGTATATCACATTCATATGGTCTACATTCTACCCAGTAAAGTGTTTGGTGTTTTTTCCTGAACAGTGCTTGTTTGAGGACAGACCAATGCTGACAGTCTCTCAGAAAACCAGTTTAAGGATAATAACGGATAATGATGCAGCAGCCTTTTTCTCCAAAGAACAGCCTATCCCTCCAGTTTTTCAGCATATAATTTTTCCTTTTTGAAATCCCTGCATGAGAGCAGCCTGCTTTTGAAAGGGCCAACCACCATGTCTAATTGGTCTGGAACATGCTAAAAGCTGTCAGAGGAATGCAAAGAGGAAATGTTCCTGTAATTGTCAGTTCTCTCAAATATAACGTAATCAGCCACATACGGAGAATACCACGTTTAAATTATAATATTTTACAATCACACACCGAGGTCACAGGGAACAGTTAAGTTATAATCAGTAGTGAACCAGGGGTTTTCCAACAGAGAACTTTTTGTTCTCAATGCAGATAACTATTTACTTCTGTCTTGCTCTAAGAGCTGTGGAGTAATTAAATATTGCAGGTGACAAACGTCACAGCTAAAGTAGTAGTTGAATCCAGATGACAGCCAATGGCCAAATCCAAATGAGTTTGGTTAAGAAATCTGCTACAAGAGACACGGGTGCCTTACATTCTCCCGCTTGGAGAGGTAACTCCTTTCTGTACCCAAAATCTGGCATATTCTCTCTATTCCCATTGCTTGGATTTCATCTTCCTCCACACTACACCGACAGTGCTGCAACCCAGAGCTCTTGCAGCAATCAATTGCTTCTTTATAACCTCATCTATCTTGTCCACTGTCATTTAAACAGACTTGAGCCCTGCAGGCTCACCTTTATCCAAGTGTTTTCTCAGCTTCTTTTAATCCTCAGACTTTCATTTTTTTCCCCTCAGTCACCAGCAATTGATCGATATTCCTCTCAGTCTCTTCTTTTTCATTCCAACTATGCCACCTGCTCACAGTTTTCCAAATACCATCTCCACATGGAGAGCAAAGGAAGAGTAAAACCCAAAGCTCTAGCAATCAGCATCAAATGCCATCTTTATCCATCCTGTTTAACTCTGAATGAAAATTCACCATTCAGGAAACAGACCTGACTGCACACAGGGGTAGAGCAGGCACTCAGCAACAGCTTCTGACAACATTTGCATGGGCATCGCCAGTGTTCAGTTCAGAGACTTCTTCAATATTTGAGGCAGTATCAATTCAGAGTCAGATGAACTACAACACAGAATTGTTCCAAAATACCAGGAAAGGGCGATTCAAAGCCTCCAATTTCTCCTTCAAGTTTTGAGAAAGCAGCATTTATCTGTTCTCAGAATAAGTGAAATACAGAACAAGTCTCTTATGTTACCGCTGGTAACCTGGTATTTAGTCGATCTAAGGGGACTTTTCAATGTAAAAAATTGGAAAATTAAATCAGAAAAGTACCTCTTGCGTGACCTTTCTTTTAGATCCAACAACAAGAGGTCGCCACTTCTTATGGCAACCTCAATTTTCTTGCACATCTCTCAACCAAGTGGGGGACCAGCCTGACGTCACGTGTTACAAAATCAGTCAAAGGAATCACAAATTCAGCTCAGACAACTCAAATCCTCTCTGAATACATTCTTTCTTCATGTCAGATTCGTGTGTTTGGTGGTTCAGTGAAACTTAATTAAGGTTATGGCATCTGCAGGAAGTTCTAGGACTCATTCACTAATTTGGAATGTCACTGAGAAGTCTGGTCTATTTTGATCAATGCTACTTTCTCTCTCCTTGCCCATTTTCATGCTACTCCTATACCTGAAGTCAGCAAGGAGCATAAGGAAGAGTAAAACCAGAAATAAAACAACCAGTCCACAGAGCTGTGAAACAAGGGAGGAAAAAAAAAAAGAAAAAAAAAAAAAGAGACAGTTGTAAAAATAAATGAGAACAAGTTACTTCAGCAAAAAAATTTGCAAGGTTTTTGGTTATATACTCTTCTGCACGCTGATAACTTTTTTCAACACACTTTCAATAATTTTTATTTTCTGATTTACCAGTGGTATAACTAATGAGAAAGAGAAAAAAAATTATAGAATGAGAATTAAAAAACAAACAAAAAACCCTACAATACAAAGTGAATGGCAACCACCCTTTAAAAAAACAAACCCATAAACCATTGTTATACAAGAAGGGTTTCTTGTTTATTCAAAAAGAATATAGGAAAACAACATGACTAGTATTCATGTTCCTACACAATGGTCCTGCTCTTTAGAATATTAAGAAAATTTACTGGTGGAAGTAGTAAGGGCAAAGATACCTCTAAATCTGCTATTAATATGGATTTGACAGTAAGAACTAGACTTGTACAGTCCAAATTATTCACATGCCATTACTTTCTACAGAAGAAAGCACGACCAAGCTTAAAAATTGTTTATCACTTTCGATAGGTTTTATGGAAATTAGATATATAGATATATGCCTGCATCTAAAAGTGGCAAAGAACACTTTACAGAATCATTAGAACTACTTACACATAGAATGAGTACCTTTTAATGAAAGGAGACAGCCAAGCACAAGAGAAACATGATACAAGGTCAAATATGAACAACTTATTGATTAAATTATCTTATCTTCTCAACTACCAAAATCCTTCAAGTAAGCACTTTAAGTGCTTGCGTATTACCGAAGATGACAAATTCACCACCTTCAATTTAGGTATTCCTAAATAGATGCACTGTGACAATTTCAGCAAAACCATCACTGTAACTCCAACTGAAACAAAATCCACACCACTAATTTGTGCAAATAAATACAACCAGCTAGCATTTAGCTCATCTTGTCGCCTGCCAAAGAGCACAACCTTCAGACGGTCATCAGCAACGTTAACATATTAGGAAAAAATTAAATCCATCAACCGCTTTGACAGTATAATTACAATAATAACAACTGTCAGATTTATTTTCATTAGAGTAAATAAAAATAAATTCAGTAAGTAACAAATCAAACAGTGTAAAAGCCGGGACTTCTTGGTCCTAACCTGGTCCTCCTCCTGACTGCTTTGTGACCTTGAGCAAGTCAAACCATACCTCACTTTTCCAGCCATAAAAGAATAAATCAAATCCTACTGCTTATCAAAAATAGCCAGTGTTACACTGCCAAGCATACACATTTCACAACCAACTTACATACCAGAGAGCTAAGCTGATAGCTGTGAAGGCCTGGGAGGAGGAAAAGCATTGGTCAAAGAAACACTTTCCATTCTGATTCTTTCCCAGCAACATTCAAAGTCTACTCCCCCTGACAAGCTCTGTGACATAAAGCAACACTGTAGAAAACCTGCACGTTCGAGAACTTACCGTGATAACATCAAGAATGCTGAGAAGGCTGTGGACGCTGTCTCCTGCCAGCACCTCCTTCACAACCACTTCTGTTCCATCCTGCAAGTGCAGGATAGAAGATTACGGCAGGCTCACAGTTGCATGTTTGGCATATATGGAGCATTTCAGAAAGCTTAACATGCTCTCATTCTCCCAGCCACTCTGAACAGCCCTAACAGAAATGGTCCCCCATTATAACTTGAATGCTTGTTTTCTCTCTGCTCTGATGGAAATGTGCTAATTCAAACCACCAAAGTTTGAAACTAACATTCTAAAACTGATAAATTAAAAAAACCTAAAAGCCAGTTTTGTCTAGGGGAAGACGTAACCTGCTTGTTTTTGCTATGTAACAACCAAAAAAAAAAAATCTTCCTTCACTCTGAGACAGAATTAGCTCCCCTTATTGAGGGAATACATGTCAAGAGGTAGCACAAAACAAAACAAAGAACAGCAAAATACAAAACATAAAGAAACCATCAAATTTGGGATAATATACAAACACAAAAGCCCTGCATTTTCAGCCATCAGAAAACTGTTCACATGTTAAAGCTAAACTCAAAGTTCAGTCAGGAAGAAGGGGGAAAAAAAAAAAAAAAATCTAAATTGGCAGAAGGGATCACAAGGGCTATCGCTCAACTTTTTTTAAGACTCACCTGTAACACAAGCCATCATTTCTTTTCCCTCTCTACCCAAAAGTGAATCTGAATCTTCCACCTCCCAGGCAAACCCTCTAACTACCACGGTAGAATATTATGGACTGACATGTACTTGGTCTCTCCTGATCTGTACACCTAACTATTTTATATAACTACCATCCAAAAAGAGAATGTTTCCAACACTATACAAAGCCAGTCTTGCACCCTGTCCTCCCTCAACAACTATGCAACTAGAGTATGCAAGGACATTTCAGAATGCCTGATCAGCATTGTGTTTCGCTCTCTCATCTAAGACACAGGGGATGACAGCTCAAAACCTTGATCTTTATAAATATTATGGTCCTGAAGGATTGGAAGTAATCCTTTCTAAATCACTACGATACAAACGTCTAAGCTTAATCAATACTTAGTGACACACGCCAACAGATTGATCTCAAAAACCATGGATCAGTTTATTCTTACGCTTTCTTGAATGCAAACTTCCAGCTTGCCATCCTGCACAACGTAGATGCTGTTATCCAGCTGCCCAGGACGAAAGATGTATTCACCTTCATGCAATTGCACAAAAAACATGTGCTTGCACAGTTCAAGGAAAAGAGGTTTCTCAAAGTGGCCAAGGACCCTGCAGGAAAAGAAATGACCTATTAGCCTTTTTCCCTTTTCTGCAAAGGGAAACCTAAAATCATCACCGCCTTTGGAAAATCCTTCCTAGATTAAGCATGAATAGCAGAGGAACCTCAGAGGCAGTTGTCGCATGGCAGTTCAACAGCATGGCGGAAGGAGCAGAGCTCCCCAAGACAGAAGTGCAAGAGTACCGAGAAGCACTGAAAGCTGTAAATACTGGAGTTCCTTTTTGAGTAGCACTCCGAGCAATGCCAGCAGGCTCAGAAGGAAGTATATCCAGTCTTCCTCAAGCAAACACCAGCATAGCTTTTGAAGGGGAAGAAATATAAAAACCTGCAAGATTCACACACTGCATGAGAAAAGCCACCCTACAGAACTTTCCCTTTTCATACAGCTACCCTGTCCATGTAACCAGAACACATGAGAAATACTGAAAACAAAGGGAAAAATTCCCATCATCTGCACCTACTTGTAAGTTTGGAATATTCCATCTCCTGCAGGTAACATGCAATGGACTCCTGCGATACTGAAACTAGTCAGTCACCAGGCAGACAGAAATGCGTGTCTTAAACCCGATCATTCCGTGCACAGCACCAGAAGGGCCCTTCATACAGCTCCATTAGCTCACATTTAACAGGCTCAATCAATCAAATTCTACTGCAACATCCATTAGTCATAGGAGATCATAATTCCACAGTAGAACATTTAGACAATCTAAATAGCAGCTTTATTACAGTATGTATGACCTTCAGGACTAAATTATATCATATTTGGGAGAAAAATGAACATACACAAACAAAACCAAAATTACAGGTCTGAAGATCTCATCCTCTTTGCTGTGTCAGCAATATAAACACTTGACTGAACAGGCACAAATACCATCCCTTCCTCTCAACCCACCAAAGAGCTGTGAGGATTAAGTTGACTTCAATTCTGTTTGCAACCTTTTTAGCCAGAGAAATAAGAGATTCTGCAGTTTAGAGAGTTGTCGATATGGTATCCAATTAACATTTACCAATTATGGTGCCCTTCTGTACTAAAAAAATTGTCTGATACAGTCTAAAGGGAATTTTAAAATGTACTAACAGAAATCTGTTCATTTTAGAAAAGCTTTATCATCATTATCCCCAAATTTAGGCCACTAATCTACATCCTTTTTTTTTTCTTTTTTTTTTTTAAACCACAGTCAACTACTTTCTTAATGTTTCTAGAAAATTAGAAGTCATTTATTCTTTCCTGAAGCTCAGATGAACTTTCAATCAACTGCTTAAAGATTCTGACCATGCAGTGATAAAATTTAAGACTCGACACAAACTGCCAAATATTTAGATCACTTGAACATCCATCAAAAGCAAAATCCAAACTTATCTTTCCATTTAACATTACCTAACATTTTTAAGCATGTATAGGACTTCTGATGGCAAATGGGAATTCTTTACATCAAATTCAGTCAGATCTGCCTCTAGCAAAGAAGGAGGTGGTTCTTTCGGCTGCAGAGTTGGACACTCCTTCTTAATACGCAGAATCCTACAAAGAAAAAACAAGTCAGAAAGTTCAGGAAGTCTCCTCAATTGTCTTAAGTATGGGCTGTATACCGATACCATCGGTTGACTGCAATACTGAATGCACACCATACCAAGTTACACATTATCAGGTAGATAAAACAGTAGCATTCCACCCTCCAACTGCTCCTTTCCTGCCTTTCTTCAGGAAAGCTAGAGCCAGTGCTGTGTGCATAAACCACTCTATTTCAGCAAACTTCCCAGCAAAACACAAGGCCAATGCACAGCTAACAGGACTGAAAAAACAGCAGCTATGGAAAAGTGCTATGTTAGGGATAGGTTCCACACCACAAACAAAAAACCCACAAAACCAGCCTCCATGGCGTGAATTTTCCCCTTCCCAAAAGCACAAGTACCTTTTAGCCAAAGATAAAACTTTTGCCCGCTTCCGCATCCTTTGGCGAGGCACAGTGTTCCCAACCAGAGAGTTTGGAAGAGTTGTAACCTAGGAGAAAATAATGAAAACAAAAACACTTACTAAAAACCAAAACAAACAAAAACAATCCCAACCCCCTAGTTCCAACCTTGCAAACTTATCTAGCAAGTCATAGAACAGGAGCAGAGTGAAGCACTCATGTAAGACCTTGGAGGACTGGAACAACACCTACTCCAGGATCACTTTCTTTCTAGAAAGCAAGTGGAGCATACTTCCCTTTTAATAAGCAACTACTACTAAGCGGTAATGGATGGTAGAGGGAAAAAAACCCTTAGCTATAGAGTTCTCACTCAGGAACACTCAACATCAGGCAGAGAAGTAACATGTAAAGCTCCAGTACTCCTATGGCAGTCTGTGATGCTGACAAACTAGGGCCTGGTTCATTTTTGAGCTGGTGACAAGCAGCAACACAGACACACAGCAGGGCTTTTACTTGTTTTTAACAGTTACTAAGTGCCACCTTCTGGAGAAATGCAACAACTGCAAGACCAAGAAAAAAAAAAATCTCGCTAGTTACTTTCAAAACATTACTAGTTCTCCGCTTGTTTCTCGGGGAGTTTACTCCCAGGAAAAAGTTTCTCTCACCAAAAAAAAAAAAAAATCTTTAATTAGTTTGGAGACTCATTTTTTTTTGGTTTTTTTAGAAAGTAAAATCTTGGTATTTTATCAAAAATACATGAAGTACAATCAACAGCAGTTAGTTTGTAATATTCTATGTCTTATTCAGGAATAAAGGCAAAAAGCAAGGTCTAAAACCCCAAGCCAAAAACTACCTGAAATGATTTTACCACGTGGAATTCTAAGCATTCTTTACTTACGTGCGTTACATACAAACAACTGCGTTAAACAATATTAAAGTTAAGAAGTTGCTGGCAACACACACAACTTCTTTTCATTGGGGGCTTTTTTGACCAAGTTCTATGTGAAGCCTGATCCGCAATGCAAAAGCAAGGTTCAGGGAGTAATCTCCCTCTGCAATGAACCACAGCCCCAGAACCGAATATTAAAAGCAGCACAGTGTCTAATTATTAAGTCCAAGTATTTGAATTCACCTCAACGAAGTTTAGCAGTGTGTGAGGCAGAAGGCTGCAGTTCACAAGAGGAAGTGTTCCTCAACAAGCAGTGACTAACAAAGCAAGGCTACTTACCTGTACCTTGTTTTCTCCACAGATGTTGTTTTTAAGTGCCCTAGCAATGCGAGTGCACACCTGGACTGGAGCAGGTTATCCCACAGGGATGTGCTCTGCCCATGGTCCCAAAAGGGGCCAGTCCCAGTCCTGCCTCACAGCTCCCCTGGACTGGAGAGTCCACCGGACCTGCACCCTGGTTCTGACTCTCCAGGACAGCAGGCAGAGAGCACTTATCGCAGTCAGAATTAAATAGCCTTTTCCTTCACCAACCATTTTGCACCTAGAGAAACAAGCAAGCAATAACCATTTGCTACGCTGAAAAGGGGTCAGAGTCCCCACCCGAGTAAGAGGCAGCTTTCCAGAGTCAGGCTTTATCAACAGTATCATACATACTAAAACTGCGCATGGAGTTCCAAGAAGTTGCTACATAGATTTTGGTAGGGAAGTGTTGAGTAGGGAAGTCACCTTGACCTCCAGGACCTATTGCACAAGCTTGTAACAAAACCAAATGCAAAATCTCTGCGCTGACATAGCCACTCACGACACCTCTGAAAAGATGAGTTCTTTTGACCGTGGTGTTAACGTCAATAAGAAACAAATTAATCTCACATTCCTCATACACTAAGTAGCTTCAAGGGAAGCATTATTTTGAGGAGAAAGACAGGAAAATTAATCTCCTCAGTTAGATGAAATCCAGGCAATCAGTGGTGAACACCTAGCATGCCTACTAAGATTAAGCTAATCCATTAAAGGAAATGTCTGTCTTCAGATTTCCTCAAGCCTTCTTGTTGCAATTTTCCAAGAAAAGCCACTTGCAAAGATAAAAGTAAAAAACAAACAAACAAACAAGAAGGACGCAAATACCAAAGAGGCATCCACAGCCTTGAAGGATTTAACCAACTGATGCAGAAACAGATTCCTGAGTGATGGAAAATTCTTGAGGAGACCTTTCAGAGTAACAGGACAGGAACAACATCAGGACAGGACCCTGAGGGCACAGGTGGTGTTCCTAGTGGCAGTCCAAGGCAAAGAAGTCAATCTTGGGATAAACCCCTCTTGAACAGTCTCTAATGAGACAGTTTGACAAGTCCTCCTTGCAATTCAGTACAAGAAAACAAGGGCTCGTATGCTGAAGTGCTTAGTGCTCTTCACAGGTAGACTGCAGAAAGGTAAATTTGAGTATCACGTGGGAAAGAAGGTGTCAGCTTTGAACGTAATGGCAGTACTGGAAGTAACATCTGAAAGGGACAATCCTGAATACAGGCACTGAATATCTTGAATATAATCCTAAATACTAAGAAAGATATTTAAACAGTCATCATCTCCATAGCAGAGTTAGATATTCACCGAGTTATCACTACACGCAGCGTCTGCAAATATTCTTGAAGGAGGTAAGGTTTGGCCAGAAAGAGAAGCTATTACTGTTCCATCAGCAATTCAGGCAGAATTCCAGGAATTCTGAAACATCCCCAAAATTCCAGTGAAATTTTATAGGTTGAAGCCAGGCTAAGCAAGTGAATTATTTCAAAGCTTACACCACCTGCCGAACTGGATTTTAATCTTTACTTCCCTCCCACCATGCCAGATGCGCTTACCTTTCTCATGATCTTCCGCCCATAGAACATCACTTTGTCTCGCTTGCGAAATCTATACTGAGGCACATGTGGCTGAAGTTGTTCTGAAACAGAGAAGCATCACGTCAGAAATCGTCTGCAGCTCTATGCTAAGGGAAACAAAACTGAGCACAGGCCATCAATTTTGCTACCTCCATAACAGCTGTGGCTCCCCTCTACTAAGCAGCAAGCTCTTGTGGCCAGCACTTGAAATTTAAACCAACACAAGATACCTCATTATCCAACTCTAGTTAGCCAAACCAGACCAGGGAAGAGCTGGCTTGAGGCTCTACCTAATCTCTGGAGGAGATAAAAGGCTCTCTAAACAGATACAAGGATCAGGTAACTTTAATCTCACAAAGGAAACCTCTAATTCACCTGTTTCTCATTGCTATAACAGTGAAATCGCAGCAGGCTTGAAGTTATGTGCATGCCAACTGATCCCAAGGCTATCATACACTAGAGAAATAAAAGCCTCGAGCGTCCTGCACGTGACAGTTATGAATCCTATGTTCAGGCCTGAATAAGTGAATTAACTCGAGTTCTTCATCCTTTTAGAGCTGTTTTCCTGCAAGAACCAGTACCGTCACAGCAAGCAATTATTACAAATTGGCACAGAATCTACCACATATTATTACAGAAATACTGAAGATAGTGAGAAAACTGTTTTTAAAACAGACATAGTTTCTGAGTACTTACTAGATTGTTTCACTCTTCTGTAAACGACAAACACAACAATTGCTATAAGTAGTAATGCGACTGCGGCTCCAATTGCAATTCCGGTCAGCTGTGAGAGGAATTTAGGGGGGAAAGAAGTTAGTAACTTCTAAAGTTGAAAATTATTAAGTAATTTTGGAGGGCTGAAGAACACTTAGCTCAGTAAGATGTCTAAAAGCCAAACACATTCATAAATACTTAATTTTTAATTAAAATATCACACGCAAGACGTTTAAACTACATCAGTGTCTCACTCATAAGCTCACATGCAAAATATTCGGCATTTTTCCCCCCAAAGACCTGTGAGCTGATCAACTCAATGTATGTGGGATGAAATAACAGGAATTAATTCCTGGCTCATGCACAGCAACAACGAAGAAACAAACACTTAGACTTTGACTGTGACTTAGTACAGTTCCTAGAACATCCAAGAAGCTACACAGTATTTACACACACACAATCTTTCATCCAGATGATTAAAGCTATACATTACCATAGTAGTCTGTATTCTGTCTTCTACAAACTGAATAATTCGTGTTCCACCTGCTGGTAACACAGCCTAGCACCAAAAGGAAGGTGAAATTAGTTTCCCACCACTGGCAAAAAGCCTCCATAAAAACATCTCAAAGCCTGGTCTGGCACATACAATGCAACTTGATTGTATTTTCCAACATCTTTCTTTCAACTACAGCCCACTTTGCAAACACAAGACATTCAGCAGAGAAGGGTCATTAGTGGAGTTCTACATTGGCATCAGTTCAATGCATTCCTAGTCTTAAAGCAGGGTCAAACAGTGAGGTGATAACTTTTTTTCATGATTCTATGTTATTCAGAGCTACAAGGACAAGAGTTGAACATAAAGGACTTTATGAGACTAAGAAAGTAAGTCATAAACCAGCAGATAAATTCACCATAAAAATAAAATTATGCACATGGGAAAAAGCTCCAACCTCAGGTATACAGTCCTGGGACCTGTGCCGACTACTGTTATTCAGGAAAAAAATCTGGCAGTTACAATAGTGTCATAAATGCCAACTCAAAACTTACCAGAACAGGGGGGAAAAAGCAAACTAAATACTAGGAACAAGTAGGAAACAAACCGAGTACAAGGACAGATATGTCCCCCTGTAAATCTTGAACCACACACGTACTTGAATCTTAAGTACTACATGCAGTTCTGGTCCCAGTTTTTGCCCTCAGTTCCAGATCTGGATGACCTCTTAATTTAGCTTTGCCACCACGAGAACAATGAAGTGCACGCCAAGAGTCGCCAAACTAGTCTCTCTCATGAACTTCATTCCAGTTCTACAGCGCACATAAAACTCCTGCCTGACCAGTCAACTCAAACAGATCGCTGCCTTAAGTTTGTCTTCTTCAGTTGCTTTAACACAGCGTATTGACAATTCATCTTCCCAACATTAGTCAAACTAAATCTATCACTATTATTATCAGACTATTGTTAGCGGGATTGTAGTGGAAAGTCACAAGAATTTGAAAAAAAAAAAAAGTTGAAAGTTTGTTAGCAACAAATACAACACGGTCTGGGAAAATACAGTGAGTTCTTGGTATAAGTCTGTTGTGGTCACTTAATTTATTTCCCCTTGACAGTGTCAGGGACATGCACAGTTCTTCTACTATCCAGGCCTGTACGATCTCAAACAATATCGACAATAGTAGTTGACAACTGACAGTCACATTGCTGCTACGTGAGGAGAAGAAACAAATTCAGGAGCAAAAGAATTAAAACACACATGCACACACTGAGCCCTCATGCCTCAATACAGAAAAACAACGAGGGAAAAAAGAAATTCAGACCTCCAAGAAAAACTGAGAGGTTC
This sequence comes from Mycteria americana, assembly GCF_035582795.1. Taxonomy (NCBI): domain Eukaryota; kingdom Metazoa; phylum Chordata; class Aves; order Ciconiiformes; family Ciconiidae; genus Mycteria; species Mycteria americana. Next base: position 2,844,166 of record NC_134381.1, on the reverse strand, counting down.
TTGCAAGGTTTCTCACAAACACTGCTGAAAACTTGATGTTCCCCCCACTTACTCTGCGGGGTATCTTTTCAAGCACTGGCAATCCTTCCAGAAAAGCAGAGAAAGCAAGCAGACAGGTTGCAACCTTACAGACACTCGAGCCATGTAAGCGATTATCGTTACATGACAGCATCTGAGGCAGGTACGAGGTCATGGTGAAGTCACCAGTTCTACAGGGCCCTCCCATCAGCCCAAGCCCGCAGGACCTCTCTTAGGAGGGCTACAGCCTTCACACGTGCCTTACACACCCTCAAGCAATTCTTGGAGACAAAACACATGTGGAGCAACCCTGAAAAGACCCTCACTTCATCAGAAAATGGAGCAACGATAGCTAAGAGTATGTATTAGCATAGCTAGCATTTGCCTGCTCTTTCCAATGATGCTGAAGTTTCATTAAGCAAATGAGAATTAACAGTAATTAACAAAAAGATACAGCTATGTAAATAATGCTCGCACTCATCCAGAGTACCAAGCACAAGAACAAGCAGCTCTGCTGCGAGTTTAACAGCTTCACGTTGCAATCAAAGGCAAACAGTGAGACGTACCCCATTTAGGGAGGGGTGGAAAACGCTTACCAGTGCCAAAAGCAAGGCCTCAAAATTAAGATTGACCAAGACATCAGAGTTCCTTGTAGCTCATGGGTCCACATGCCTACGTTTTGATTGCAGATATTGAATCTTCACAAAACACTTTTTAACTGCGTACAAGTAGGTTACATGTATTTTTTAGTCCTGAGAAGAACTATTTCCTACCATGGGCCTTGCCTTTCATTACTATGAAAGGCACCACGTGCCTTGTGGGACTATGAGTTTCGTATTTATGATTAAGAACAAATGCAAGAAGAGCTAGCTGCCAGCGAATTCTGCACTTCTTCCATCTTTAAGGCTAAAAACGTACTGGTGAAGCAAAAGGTACTTAAATCATATCATCCTGCTAACAGCTTAGAATATGAAGCAGAGTGCGAATGGTTGGCTGTAAAAAAATAAAATTAAAAAAAAATAATAATGAAAACATACACACATTAAAAAATGGGACCAATCTTGAGATTTTTGGAAGGATAAAACTCTTATCAGGAAAGGTTCTTTCAAAGTAAAAGCACTGCATCTAAAGACATTACCCGATGTGATCAAATTGGGTACAGTAGCCTTCAGCTTCCGGAAATACTAAGAGTGAAATAAATACGTCCAAAAATAACAGCAAAGCATACTGTACCTCAAGGCTGGTGCTGTTGCCTTCTTCATCCATGTCTGGAGGTGCAGAAGGACCAAAACAAAAAAACAAAAAAAAAAAAAAAAAGAGAAGACTGAGTTAAGAGACGACTGCACTCTCTAATCCAAACTCTGTTTGCCTCTGCAACGCGCAGCGTACCGGAACCGCTCTTCCGGTTTGGCAGAACAAGACAATCCAAGGGGAACATTTTTTGGTTTTACTTCATCATCTCTTTTTGACCAACAAAACCCAGGGAGTCTTCAAGGCAGAGCAGAGCCGCCGGTAACGGCAGCTACTGCCGGCCCCCGGGAAGCGGCACGCCAGGACGGCCTCACGCACTCGCCCCGGCAAGCGGCGGGCGCGCCGCTCGCTCTCAGCCAAGCCCCCCCCCCCCCCCCCCGGGAACGCCGCGAACGCCCAGAGAAGCGAGGCAGCCCCCGGCAGGTGCCCGCACCCCCGTGGCACAAACACAACGATCTCTGGGTCGCATTTTCTGTACGGAAAATGGAAACACCGGTTTTCGACTCGGCCTCGCGTACTGACGCGGGACGCTGACCGACGCTCGCTTTCCGGGGGAGAGCCTCACAGGAGCGAGCCGCAGCCCGGTCAGCGGGCCAGGCCAGGCCCGGCCAGCGCCGGGTCACCCCGCCTTTGCGGCCATCCCAGCAGGCCGAGCCCTCAGCCCCTGCCCGGCTCCGCTTCCCTCCTCTCCTTACAACAACTCACGGAACACGGTCGTTAAGAAACAACCTCCCGCCCGGGCCACAGCGCGCTGGCACCTCCCGTGCAGCCGCACAAGCCTGCAAGGCCCGGCCCCCCGCCGCCCTCCTCACCGAGCCCCGGGCACCCCGCGGCGGGAGCGGCCGGGCCCCCTCACCTGTCACTGCCGCCGCCGCCGCCGCCGCCGCCACCGCCCAGGCCGGGGTCAAAGGTCACCCCCGCGGGCCGGGGGCGAAGGTCGCGGAGGGAAGACCCCACCCGCCGCCGTCTGCCGCCAGGGAGCGGCAGGCCCCGCCCACGCCACGGGCTCCTCGCTGCTGATTGGCAGGGAAGCCCCCACCCCCGCGCCGAACGGCCCGCGTCCTCCGCAGGTTACGATAGGCGCTGCGGATTGGCTGGCGCGTCTCGGCCAATGGGAGCGGGCGGTGTTGGCGTGTGCGGAGGCGGGAGCGTGCCGAGGTGCGGGCAGCTCCGCGGGGTCGCTGCCGGTGCGTGAGGGGGACGCGGCCCCGGCCCCGGCCCCGCTGAGCCTTCGGTGTCCGCAGCGGCCGGCATGGGGCTGCTGACTGAGCTGGCCCGCGGGCTGGTGCGGGGCGCCGACCGCATGTCCCCGTTCACCAGCAAGCGCGGCCCGCGGAGCTACAACAAGGGCCGAGGGGCCAAGAAGCTGGGCGTGCTCACCTCCAACAAGAAGTTCATCCTCATCAAGGAGATGGTGCCCCAGTTCGTCGTCCCCGACCTGGAGGGCTTCAAGCTCAAGCCCTACGTCTCGTACCGCGCCCCCGAGGGCTCCGAGCCGCCCATGACGGCCAAGCTGCTCTTCACCGAGGTGGTGGCTCCCCGCATCGAGAAGGACGTGAAGGCAGGCACTTTTGACCCCAGCAACCTAGAGAAGTACGGCTTCGAGCCGACGCAGGAGGGCAAGCTCTTCCAGCTCTTCCCCAAGAACTACGTGCGGTAGGAGCAAGCAGCGGGGCTCCCGGGGCTGCTGTGGCCCCTCCGGCGCGCTGGGAAGAGATCGCCGTTGTGTGAGGCGCGGCCTGCACCAGCAAATACGGGACAGTTTCTGTCACTGGTTATTAAAAGCAAATCCTTCCACTTTGTCTTTCTGCAATGTCTGACTTAAATTGCTGTGGGGAAATTGGTGGTTGATTTCCCGCCCCTGACTAAGGAAAGCGTTACTTGAGTCTCGCGCTGTGCGTGTAGTTGTGTTGTGTATGCGTGCGGGTGTCCTGCTCTCAGAGAAGAGCTGATTGACCAGGCACTGATAATTAGCAGGAGGCAGTTTCTCTCCAGGCTGCTGAAACATCATTCATTCCTTCCTTCTGGGAAGGAATTCCCGTCTCCCGGGAACAAGGGAGGACAGGTCTTATCTCCCTGGGAGTCGGGAGTTCCCCGGCTGCGGAGAGCAGGCCACCGCAAGCCGAACGGTGCACCCGTCAGAGTGCGCTGCCGCCACTCGCGCCGAGCGGCAGTTGCAGCCCAAGAGGGAACGCTTCGACGGATTTACCCCAGCCCCGATGAAGTGTTCCGCTAAACCAGGAGCGAGACCTCCAACAGGCAAAACCAAGTCCGCGCCCTAAACTCTCTCTCTGAGGAGAGAACCGCAGCTTATACTGAATGTCATGTTTTTTCCAGACTTGCCCAAGCCTTAAAACTACTCTTTCTTTTAGAGTAAATTACAATACAGTTAATAGGTACATTTAATGTCTGTTCCTTAGCAGTGCAGCTGCTTGAAGTTGCTAGATAACTGTTTAAATTTGAAATGTATCTCAAGAATTGTTATTTTTGAGCATAGTTCCTACAAGGGCAGTGTCTTGCTGTTCATCAAATTAAATGGCTACAGGTGACACTTACAGAGACAGTTGTGTGCAACTGTTTAAAGTAGAAACTGCTAAATTCTAAATGTCTTTGGAAATAACACGTTTTCTCTGACACCCGAGTGCTGGAGTCTTTGACAAAATGGTTCTTCTGTGTGACAGTTCTGTGTCTGGGGACTGTAGCCCTCCCAAGGGGTACTCGGTTTTGGGGTTTTTTTTTTTATGGTTTTGTTTTTTTTTTTCCATGAGGTTTGCCAAATACGAAGTACTGCAAAGCTTAAGCATTAGACAATTAAATCACAATTAAAATGTTCACTTTTGGAGAAAGGAAGCATGTTTCCTGTGTTCTCAGTGAGCAACCAGTCTGTGATGATGACTGACAGATGCGTCCTTAAGCTGTTGTTAAAAACCACGTACTGTCAGGGCTGGATGGGGCTGTGAGGGCGGGGAGAGGATGCTGCGCTGGCTTCTGCTTCTTAGTGCTGCAGCCCCAAATAACTGCAAATGCCGTGGCTGGCATGCTTGGGCACGGAGGGTACAAGAATGGCATCCACAGCGGGGTGAAGGAAGGCACAGTTTTTCCAATTAATTAAGCCCGACCTGCATTTTTCACTTGTTTTTCAGCTCATCAGAATAATAGTTATACGCACACAGTTGCTTTCTGCCTTCGGCTCGGGATGCTGTTGCTGTTGGCAGAGGCGGTGCTTCGCCCCTTCCTTTGGGAGATGTCACTTTCTTCAGCTCCACCTCATGCTTCCCGGACAGGACAACTGTTCGCAGTTGGTTGGAGGGGGGTGGAGGACAGTCGAACGCAAGGCGGGGGAGCGGGAGATCCTGTACCTTTTGATGCTGATACCACCTCGGTCTTGAACAAGTCGCTTGCCTTACCATCCCTACATGAAGGCAGATTATAATCGGAGACTCCCCATTTCTCCAGGCAAAGCCAGGACTAACACAATGCATAAATCAAGTGCCCCAGACTTGTCAAATTCTACGACGCTGCTCCAGCTTCGCTAACCTCAGACTGTTTCCTCTTGATCCCACACGGCAATAAAAAAGCACTACAACCTTTTAAGACGGAGTCCTAGTCAAAACCCATGTCGTGACGGGGTGCTCCCTCGGTGTTCCCACTGAGGTGTGAGGACTGGATTGTCTACTCTGACTTCCAAGAGCTTTCAACACCACCACCAAACGGCCTCAGAGAGACTGAGCCGTCACGGGATGAGGCAGAAGGTCTGTGACAGACTTTATAAAATCAGAACGACCAAGGAAGATAAATCACTTATATTGATTTTATTTTAGAAACATCCAAAAATAGGGTGTTGTTTTTTTTTTTTTTAACAAAAGCTCTTGTTCACAATACTAATATGAATCTTCATGTAATGGTGCTCAAGAATGTTTTCTAAAATACACATTCACCCGTGAAAAAGGAGTTTCAAAGCAGTAAAATTCTGATCTGCTGTACCTTGTCTGCAGCACTGTTACAGACAGATAGATACCTGTTGCTGGTGTTTCTTTCCCTCCAGGCAACTAATTCTTTAGGACCCTCAAAGAGAAACCACACAAGCTCTAAGTTATCTAGTTTAAGCTTTTTTTTTGTTTCTAGGACAATAATAGAGAAAGTGTTCCAGAAATGGGGTTTTGCTGATATTTCACAGTGCAAAAAGAAAGCTAATGGAGCAACCATGAGAAATTCTGCAGCCATTCCTGGAGGTAGTTAGGGCAATGTTGGTAAGATTTTGGTTTCTGTACTTGCTTATTTTGAACTTAAAAGATGTCAGGAAACTACTTTTTGGAGGTTTTGATCTTAAAGCTGTTCACCTTTAAAAAACTGAAATATCTTGACTTTGGACCTCAATGTATGTCTTGCTGCGGAGAGCGGAAAACGTGCGTTTGATGCCAAGCGGCTATGGGGGTGGTTAAGTGTGGCCCTAAAACACAGCGGGGCTCGCTATACAATTTATGCTAAATCAGGTTGTGCTTAGCTTGGAGAGCGATAAAGTGAGATTGCAATCCAGTGATGAGTCTGATGTAAAATTAGGCTGTGCAGATAGACCAGAATCCTTCCAAGAATGGCCCTGCTCAGAACAGAGCTTCCTGTCGCTGAACCGCCGTCTGTCATAGCAGTCAGTCTGGATTTCCTTCTAAAAAAGAATTTCTCTCTCCTCAAGATCACTATCAGCACACTGCACTGTCAGTGTCTGGACTGTCTCTGAGCATCTTCTCAAAGTACTTACTAGTTTACAGATCACACAGCAGCTACACGCACAGCTAAGCCTCTACTCATGGCCTTTTCCGAGACATTTGGGGACACCTCTGACCACACACCGTGTGTTTGTCTACATGTGGCAGCACAGACAAGTTTGGTTTGTGATGGAAGGAGGAGAACGGGCTTAACAGATCAATCGTACAAATGCAAACCAGGCTTGAAGGGATTCAAATCTAAGGTACAAACAAGCAGCCTTTGAGAGGAAGGCTGTCCTACTTTGAACTAGTACATTAAGGGAAAACTAAATAGATGCGTCTGTACTTGACCACACACCTCAAAGCAAAGGCTTTCCTCGGTGCTGAAAATAAAACACCAGTAATTCCATCAGTATCGGCCTTAAAAGCCTCACAAGCTCAACAATAAAACTGGAAAAGCCCAACAGAAGGTAGACAGGGCATAAACTCAGATGTCGCGCTCAGTGCAGGAGTTTTCCTACCCCTCTCCCTTGGGACTGGTCAATGCAAACTTTCACCTGTTCTTTCAGACGGAGATCTAGTACTTGGCATCTCCAAAGGGGTCACCAGGCTCATCTCCCACTTCCAGACATGGAGGATATTGTCATAGAAAGAACAAGTTGCTACAATGCTCATTTCTTTTGGGCTGTCTAGAGACCTGGTTGAATCACCGCTTCTGTCCAGGCCCGTTCCGTTGGGTCTCTTAGCTCCTGAGTCAGAACCGCTGGCTGACTCGGGATCTCGCCCTCGGTCAGGGCCCCCAGCCAAATCTAAACTCCCCTTTAAATCAGAGCCCCTAACCCGGTCAGGATCCCCAGGCAGCTTAGGACCCCCTTCTGCTTTGAGCGGCAAGGCAGGGCCTTCACTCTCCTCATCCAGTATTACATCAAAAGTAGCTGTAGGAGACTCATAAATTATCTTCAGGTTTTGGACCTGCAAATTCAGTCTCTCATCTCCTTCCTCTGATCTTCCCACAAGCTCCTCCAAAGACTGGCACGCAGCAGCGGAGTCCTGCGTTGCACTCAAGGAATCTCTCGGACAGAGCCGTGACCAGTCAGCCCCGTAGGCCAAGGAGTTGTGCAAGACATAGGATGACAGGATGATACATTCCTCCATGTTTTCCGCTTAAAAAAAATAAAATAAAAATATTAAATGAGCAGGAATCAAGTTGTGAAATGGTTTGTTGCAGACTGCTCACACGCCATTCAAGCACTGGCTGTGTCCTACAGGAAGAGTTCTCTAATAACAGAGTTAAGCATTCCAGGAGAAAGGAGGTTCTGGCTCTCCTGACAATTTTTCAGCCACCTCTCATTAGCCTTGATTTTCCCTGATTCAGTAAGCAGACAGGAGAAGAATTAACGTGCATCGTTATTCAAAATACCTAAAAAGGCTCAAGAAAGACAAGATGTATCACACAGCGATCGCCACTGAGCCATAAATACAACTGGTAAGATTGCCAGACCAGGTTCTGGTTATTAATAAATTGCAGATGTGTTCTTCCCATGAGCTTTCAGCATTTGACTCTGATATTAAATGGACATCAAGTTCCTCTCTTCCCCATACAGTGGAAATGTTATCCTCATTTCGCAAGCTGTGCATCTGCCCAAGGCCTGAAGAAACCTAGGAAGGCAACCATTTTATGCAAGATTGTATTTGTAATGTAAACGCAAACAGCTTTTAATCATGTAAATACCATCTGATTCACATGGAGAGCTTATTCATGTTATTCTAGATTAACCAGACTGCACAGCGCTTCCCTTCTGAGGCAATAACCAATTCACCAGCAGGTCAGTAACTTCTGCTGACAGTAAAGCATCACCTGACATTCAGGAGAACCTCTTTGAACCATCAAAATGAATACAAGCCAGAATAGACACATCAATAGGTAATGCCTTTACACCGAGACAAACAGGCTTTCTTCCCATGAAAAGAAGTTATGAGAGATTTACACATGAATAATGACAGTGCCTTTATGCAGCCGATCAGGCCAACAGTGAGGATACATCTGGGAAAGCTGGAAGAGTTACTTCAAGTTGGAATAAAAGTCTGTGGCTATTAACAACATCTAGATCTTTCCAGCAAGCTCAGAGCTGGAGTCCCCCCATTAACCTGGAGTAGGAAAGGAGAGCAGCAGAGCAGCACAAGAGCAGTGCTGTTTCACTGAACACTCACCCATGCTTCCACGGCAGTCAAGGATTTTGAATCCACTCTGCATGCAGGCTGCTAACAGCACAAAATCACAGGTTGGGTGCCACTTCAACCTCCAAACTCCACCTTCAACATGGGTGTCTGCCAGCGGCTGCTTCATGTTCCTGGTGTCCCACAACAGCACGTGCTCATCATAGCTGGAGACGTTATCACAAATAAATATGCAAACAAGCAGCAAAGCTGATTCAGTGCAACAAGTACAGGAGAAAATTAGGAAAGATCGCATGCTCTTCATCACACTGAATGTCTGGAGAGACCACACCTTGAGCAGCAGTAGCGCATTCAAAATAACAGAGGCTGGTCACACTAGCGAAGAGCAGCTAGAAGGGATTTACCTGCCAGTAGCCAGAAGATTCTCCCGGTGGGGACTGCACTGAATGCTGCACACACCCATTGAGTGTCTGCAAAAGAGTAACATACAGCAGAGGGAAGAGACAGCAACGTACAACTTGAAGGGATTCTTCCTTGAATTTCAAGGATTTTGGGTCCACATAACTCCACATCAAGGTGTCTCAGAAAAGGAGAGCAAGGTGAACTCAAATTTCAGCCCAGTGAAACACACAGGCAGAATTCCATCTACACAGTCCAACAGCCTTTCCAGGGCAAAACTTCTACTCACATAGTCTCTCAGCACAAATGTTTTCTAGTAACAGTTGTACCATCAACTGCCCGTAAGAATTTCAGCACAACTCCATTCCCACCAGACTTTACTCCCAACATGAATATTTCCATAGCAATAATCCCCAGTGTATTTTAAGGTTACATATAAAATTTGTGTTGTATACCTAATTTTGAAATTTCACCCCATTTTAGGTGTTGAGAGATATATATATTGCTTTAATCATATTCTAAAAGATATGTTATGCCACCAGAAAAAAGAGATTACTTCAAATGAGTGAACAGTGGAGAATAAAATATTTTCTAAAAAATTTTCCATAATAAGATAACCAAAATTAACATACACAAAAATTCCCAAAATAAAAGTGTAAATCAGGATCCTTCTTTTAGAAAGAAGCTACCACCACCTTCATGTGAGCTGTTGGTTTATTATATTGAAGGACACAGAGAGGAAAGTTTCAACCTGAAATTGTCCTGATGAAAAAAATCTAACAGAGGTTTCCACTTGCCCAGGGAGGCAGAAACAGGACTGCACGTCTCTGAATTCAGTGGCTTGGGAAGGGACACGGTAGCACCATATGTTCACACACGATAGCTTTAGGGTCCAGCTGCAGACTTGGCTTGCTTACCTCCTGCTGGTGAAGACAGGAGTCTCTGGGCTGCGCCTGGTGTCCCAGCCCTTCAGCAGGCTGTCATCCCCTCCTGCCCAAAGACAAACATTGTCCCTGAACACCGTCCGAATGACCAGTGCAGGGCACCAAGGCAATGCAGTTAACACTGAGCTGATGCTTTTCAGCCCTAGGATCTCATAGCATTTAACGGACATACCAGACATCGCTTGAGGCTCACGGTACTCATCACCACAGAAGAGACATGCATTAACACCACCCTCACTTTGCTATGCAAAAAAATTTAGAAGAAAAAAAGACTGGACTCTAGAAGCTTTCTGCTCTCTTTTGCACACCGCGAGAGATTAACATCTTTTTTGCCAATAGCCAGCCAAAGTACAGTTTAAAAGGCACTGCTTCTCCTAATTAACTCCAACCGCTTCCCACAATCAAGAAGCCTTTTACCCCTAGCAGAGGCCCCAACCCTTACAAGCGGTGTGATGCACGCAGCGTACCCAGCCCTAGCACAGACTCCCAGCCCTACACACATCCCTAAACAAGGTGCCCCCCACCAACACCCCCAAATGAGATTCCCAGCCCTTACAGACCTGAATACACAATATCGGTGTCCCAGTAATTAAAAGCAGCAATCCAGGCCTCAAATTTGTGAGCTTCCCACTGGTTCAGGACATGCACAGAAGGAGCAGATTCATCTATGGAGAAAAGATTCAGCTTCCCCTCTGAATCACTGCTGATCACTCTCAAAGGACATCCACTACAGTGGAATACAGAGAAAACATTAGAAATTACTGAAACTCATGTCCTAAGAAGCTGTTAAGAGTCAAAAATAGCAGCCAAAGTATATATAGTATTATGTTCTGTTATCTGTCTATGTTTGATTCAACTAAACATTGATAGAAACCGGTAGTGCAGTGGAAGGAATACAGTTCTTTTTAGCTTCAGCCCATCCCATCTTAAAATCATCTACATCAATGATCCCCATTCCCTGATGTCACAGGGGAGCAAACCCTCACACTCATGTGAGGGAAAGAAAACCAGCCTTGGGTCTTTCTTTGTCCTAGCTGCGTAACTTGACTTCGCACATGCTTGATATTACACCAATAAACAATTCCTTATGAAGAGGGATTTTTTTTCCTCCAAGTCAGACTGACAAGGACCTCTCAGAGTCTCTTCCCTCTTCTGGAGTACAAAGAAATGTTTTCTTTCCCTGCTATCACAGGCATCTGAAGCACTGGCTGATCCCGACCTTTCCTGCTCTCTTCCTGTGGCATGGTACAGTTGCAGTTTCTGGACACAATGGACTTGGAGCACTGGCAAAAGCTTTGCAGCTCACAGCGGACAGACTTTCTGACATTCCCTGACATGAACTAGGTACCTTCTCTTTGGTTACCTGCAATGGTAGGTACTGATTTGGTGACTCAGGGCTTCTTTCCAGTTCTACATCATATGCTAGTTATTAAACCGTACTGAATCTCCCAAATTTCCACACAAGAGAGAGAGGGTCACCTCCTTCCTACACAGATGTGAAGGCTGCACGTTCGGCTTCTAGAAGGGGTTATTTGTCTCTCAAGTGACAACAGTGACAGGCTTTAAAGGGACTTTTCATCATGGCAACAATCATCTATCTTGAAGGACAGAGACAAGGGGAAGAAGGAATGTAAGGAAGAAGAAACCAGAACTGGGAATTCTACTTATTTATTAAACAGCATGCACAAAAACAGTGCTTTAATTAGCAAAAGCTACTAAATATTTGCCCTACAGCATTAAGCACATGACTGCCTGATCCCCTCAGTTTCCAGCCTCACACCAAAGGCACCACTCTCTGTTTTGACTTAACTTGCAGAAAACATACACCCTACCTCTTTCAAGGTACAGCTAATTCATGTTATTTCATGCAGTAATGCCATTTCTGAAATCAAACGTATGAGCATTTAAGAGAGGACTGAGCCACTTCCAAACCAATTCTCTGCTGTTTCTCACTAACCCATGTTTAAACTTCCTACACGTGCTATTATTAGCAGTTCTCAAGCAGAACTTCACACTAAAATTTCAGCTGTTCTAAGAGCAGAGTTGGAACCAGTGGATCCATCTGCATCCCATTCTGGTCTTTCCTTTTAGCAAAGGCAACAGAAGACGTGTCCCTGGCTCACCTGCCGCCATTCACCATAGCACAACCTCACACCTGTTGTTGGTTTAGTCTCTGTTACAGTGGCCACGGTATGTGTTCTTGTTCCTTTGTTACCCTTGCTCTGCAAATAGTAACTTCTAGAGAAGGTGCAGGGAGACAGCTGGGACCAAGAAAGTCTTAAGCCACTTCACAAAAAGCCACCAAAGATTCATTCATCAAAGTCCTCAACTTATGCCTGAAAACTGTCACACACACGACGACCTCCAATACCAGCCTTTATCTCCCATCCTCACCATTGCTCTCGTCCTGTGGACCAGTCTAAAGACAAGGCCAGACGCTGTGCACCGAGATCGACCCTGAAGCATGGCTCCAACGAGCAGCTGTTCTTCTACTGGAAAGAAAAGGAACGGGTTAAGACTGGGAAGACAGCAGGTACATAACAACACTTGGACTGCTTACTCCTACGGCAGGTGTTTTCCAGAGACCGACGAGCATGTTAGGGTCCCACATTGAAGAAGAGATGAAACATCCCATAGCAACATACAATTGCTTAGTACTAGCTGAAGGGCAAACATATGCATACACAGGATCCCCACCCTTCTGCTACCCATCTCCCACCAAATCGCCCTTAAACTTTGCTTCCTCTCAGTGAGCGATGAAGTGCAGGAGAAGTGATGACGTGACTGTTGAATTCCCTTATAGACTGGCGTCCGTTTTCTTCGCTCTGTGGGAATGGCTCTCTTGATTGCTCCTTTCTCTCACCAACTGAAAGAAACCCCTCTACAAAATTCTTCCCTGTTTTTAACAACTTTGCATCTTCTGCTGTGTTTACCAGTTAGTCCATACTTATTCTCAAGTGCCAGTTTCCAGGGTTTGCTTCTGCTCCCCTCATGCCTCTCATCTCCCACACTCTGCAGGTGGGTAGAGCCCAGCCAGCCTCTCTGGTGCCATGCACAAATTTGTGGGATTTATGAGAAACATCATCAGAAGACAAAAGAAGAAGTGTTTAAAAAGCTAAGCGTACTGAGGAAGCCATGGAAACCATACAGCTTTCCTACACGTCTCTGAACACTGCTAATAAATCCAGAGATGTATTAAATCTGGGTTAAACACAGCTTCAACAGCAGCAGGTGTTACAGCCACCTACCTCGCTTCCAGTCAGGTGGCAAAACTCCACGGCGCCTGTGGAGGTTGCAATGCCAACCATGGGATGTTCTGCAACAGGAATGTGACACCTAAAAGATGAAGTTAAACAAGCCTTGAATGTCCATCTTTCTTGTATTTAAGGAGGAGAGCAAAGTCATAACTTTTATTCCAGGATGCACAAGGAGAAGGTACTTGACCAAAAAAATTTCATGAAGAAAATCTAAGGCTCCTCAAGTTCCCACAAACCTGCATGGAGAGGATTATATATAGGGGAAATCTACTATATAGTATTATATAAACAAAAGAGGTCCACAGTCACTCACTGGCTGTTCATAAATAAGCTGAAGAGCGTAACAGAAATGAGCACAGCCTTTGCTCACTGGAGCAAAATGGAGAATACGTCCCTCCAAGAAGCCAGGGACAGTTTAGTTAGTAAATATTACTGTTGCTGCCATACCAACAGCCAAAACAGGACCCCAGAGGGACAGACCACGCTGCTGTGAGCTCCAAGCCTCGACAGGCCAGCATTACCATTTGATGTCCAGGATGGCGGCAGTGTCAATCCTCTGGATTTCGGTCAGCGGGATGAAAGGCTGCTCCTCGTTGTAATGATACAGGTAGAGGCGCCCAGTCCGGTCACAGGCCCCGCTGCTTCCTCGGGAGTCAGGCTACATCAAAAATTTGAATTAAAAGAGTAAGCTTAGCCTCCCCCAGACCTCTCCCCACCCGAGATCTTGCCAGGAGCGGCCGGCAGGAGCAGGACAGAGGGCTCCCGCTTTTCAGGTCCCTCCCTTAAGCCGCCACAGCTCCCTCAGAGCAAGCCATGCTCACCGGCGGGGCCCGCTCAGCCCCACGCGCTGCGACCACCTCAAGCCAACCAGCTGGGACACGGCACGGCCCCACAGCGCGGGGACTGACAGGGCCAGGGCCGGGCGCGGCGCTGGGGCGGCCGAGGGGGCACCCGAGGCGCCGCTGAGGCACCCGGCTGAGGTGGCCCGCGAAGGGCGGGAAACCACCGCGCGTCCGGCTGAGGTAGCTGAGGCGGCCGGGGGGACCCCCGGGCCCGGCCGAGGTGGCCCGCGAAAGGCGGGAAGCACCCGCCGAGCCCGGCCGCGGTGGCTGAGGCGGCCGGGGGGTGGAAGCGAGTCCCGGTGCGGCGCCGGCCGGGGGCCTCACCGCGGGCGGCGGTCGGAGATGGTAGGTGCCGCAGGCCAGGATGCTGTGCCAGCCCTCCACCGGGCACCACTCCACCGCGTCCGCGCTGAACTCCGTGTCCACCACCTGCAGCGTCCGCGTCCGGCACGGCGCCGCCATCTCAGGGCGGGCTCATGCTGCGCGGGGCGGCGGGACGGCTCCGGGACGGCTCCGGGGACGCCGCGCCCCGGAACCGCCGCCCGTCTGCTTCCCGGTCAGGGGCGGGGCGGGCCCGGCTCAGCCCGCCGGCAGCTCCGCGGGCGGTGCCGGCCCCGCCCGGCCCCGCCGCTGCCCAGCCTGAACGAGGAGCCATGTGGCCCAAGCCGGGCTTGTTGGCACAAGCAGCTCCGGCACTTGCTGAGCTTCACCCTTAGCCGCCCTCGGATGAGGCTTTTTTTCCATGAACTCGCCCAAGCTCTTTCCAAACGCAGTCTTCTAGCACCCACCGCGTCCTGCGGAAAGGGGTCTGCAGCTCAAACGCGTGTTAGGTGAAGGACTGCTGCTCAGTTCTAACCCAGCAGCTGCTAGCTAGGGAGAAAACCAGCATTAGTATTCCCTTGGCATGCTCCCTCTGCTGCTCTTGAAGACCTGCCTCATCCCTGTCACTCATCTCTCTTCCAGAGTAGAAATGTGGTCAACGTAGCTGTGCCTTCGCAGAAACTGTTCAGACCATGGAGGGATCCTGCTCCCCGCCCTCAGCCTGTCCCCTTTCCTCGCAGTCCTTTCCGAGACAGAGGGCGAGAACTGCGCACCCAGGATGCGGCACACAGCCAGTTTATGCCGCGGTGCTGCTCTCTGCTCTGCCGTCCGTTCCTTGAGCCTGGTTTGCTGCTGCCATTGCTGCTGTTCCCCAAGCAGAAATTTCTGCAGGACCGTGTTTCACAACCCAAAGGTCCCATTGCTAAGTGCAAAGAGTCAGCTATGGGCTCGTCTTTTGATATTTTCCCACAAGCAACGCTACATTTATTGACACTGAATTTCATCTACCGATCTATCTCATAAGATCCTTCTGCAATTCTTCACTCAGCTTTTATTATATTATTATTACACTGAATAACCTCAGCAGTAGATGTTGTCACCTTCCTGCTTCATTACTTTTCCCCCATTATTTTTTAATATATTGGGCATCCAACTGTTGATTTCCGTCCACCAAAAAACCCCCTCCCTTTAACTCTTCCTTTCCTGTCTTTTAGACAGTTGTTTGTCCATGTGATGACGTTCCCCCTTCTCCCATAGCAGCTTTTTTTTCCTTAAGTGCCTTGACAAAGTCATGATCAAGCACATTTTGGAAGCTCAAGCAGCCGTACCAACCAAACCCCTTTATCCCCTGCTTGTTGAGGCCATTAAAACAATTCCAATGGGGTTTTGAAGCACAACTTCCCTGTACAAAAACTGCGTTCACTCCTCCCCCATATTTAGCCATTGATGCTGCATCTATGAATTTGCTACGTGCAAGTGCGATGTTCACCTGGCTGGAGTTTGCCACACCTGCCCCAAAACTCCTTTGAGAAGCTGTTGTCCCGTTTGCCATGGGTACCGAGGGAGAGGTTACCACCCCAGCTGGTAGCTCAGCTTATTCATCCTTGAGCTCCCTTAGAGCCCGTAGGTAGCACCGTCTGGTCCTGGCAACTTGTTACTGCTCATTTCATCTGAACTTTAATCTCTCCTAAAAGCACTTCAGTTTTAAACAGATTCTCTGTTGAGCTCTCCATATGGAAGTATTCCTGTGTGAACTCCCCCAGCTCTTTCACAGTGAGCCCATATGCAAACAATTCACTTGGTTTTTTTTCTGCTGGGACTTTATCTTCAGGTCAGACCTTCCCTTTACTGTGCATCACATCTACTGACTCTGGCAGTCTCCCTGCTCCTGATTTTTTCAAAGTTATTTGTACAATTCTTATGACTTGAGTGTTCTTCATATTCCATTTTCCTTTGCATTATTTTGGGGTTCAGGTTTTTTTGTTTGTTTGCTTTTTCTCACACTTCACCTGCCAAATCTTATTCTTTCCATCTTCTGCATTTGGACACGAGTTCAGTTTATAAAAGATTTCTTCTCACTCTATGAGCATCCCACACACTGCTGTTTAATCACACCAATCTCCTTTTGTTCTCTCTCAATTCTGTTTTGATGGGTGGTAAACATTTGCTCCTGGCTCCAATCTGGTGTCTACACTGTCTCCACGCCACCTGCAAGCATTTAGGTGTTTTAGCTGCCCCTTTTACCTACACCAGTTTCATTTAAAATTAAATCACCACCACAGATGAAAAATGAAAACTTGCAAGTATAATCCTATGGGTGTATTAAAGGCTCAAATATCAAAAGGTAAACACTGAGCCCTGCAATACATTATATTTCAGATTTTGTGTTCCTTAAGCCAGCCATGATTTTTATCAGCTTGAATTGTGACTTTTGAATGTTTGGGATTGGTAATACCACCCTACTTCGATATGAAGGAGAGCACCTGGGGGGGAAGTATCAACATTTCATGGTGCATTTACACAGTGTGTGCAGCCCTGCGTTACAGCCAGCATCAGTAACGCTGCAGGTTCCTGATGTGAGCTGGATTTGCCACTTTGCAACTGTGACAGAAATCTTTCTCCAGACTCTCCCAAAGGGTCTGGAAGCCCATGGGGTCACCCTGGAACTGGCTTACACCAGCAAATGTTCACCCACTCCTGGCGACTCAAGATCAACCAGTGTGACCCACCAGCAGGAACTCCTTCAGGCCCGGACATCCCCATCAGCTGCACAAGATGCCCCATGCGTTCACAGAGACACAGCAGCATGGCTGGTGGCAGAGCCAAGCCGGCACTGGCCTGAACAGCCAAATTCTGCCTCCCAAAAGCACACTAATGAGCAGATCCTCAAGCAGCTTGACAGGCATCACAGCTTAGAGATAGATGGCTGTACAACAGGCTGTGGAGGTGCGGAATACCCGGATCCCAAACCACTGCACTCGTTCTCTCTCTCTCTCTCTCTCTCTCCATACTTGTCATAGCCCTGCAAGTCTTTCCCCCCAGAAATCTTTTGGAGCTCCTCTTCCAAACAGATGTTCCTGTCTAGGAAGCCTGACTCATTAAGCCTTGTTTTGGTCCACAGGTGAATCAGGGGTGCGTACAAACAGAGTACTCCATGCTTCAGAGAACCAAGGAATAAGACATAGATGCAGGGTTTTTTTCTTCCCTGCAGAAAACATCTTAGATGGAGACCATCTCCATCAGGATAAGTCCTTGAAAAGTTGGTTCATTTACCAGTACTGCACAGGCCTGCTCCACGTGACCACATACTCTAACCCTGTGCTTTTCTAGATACTCACCCATATGAGGATATTAATGTCAGCCTGCTTTCTTTAAGAGGGGAAAGGAGGTCCTTTACAAGAGAGCTTCATCCTCTGAAAAACCACATAGGCTATATGGAGCAGAGCTGCCCTATTCATGTGTAACTGGTTCCTTTCTGACACACCTTACAGAAAGGGAAGATCTCTGTAAGTTACAAAGATCTTCTGCCAGAATCGCTGATCACACAAGTCCCCACACCAACCAGGAAAAACTGTTCTGCAGGCAGCAACATGCTTACTGCAGTCCCCTTGGGACCTTTCTAAAAGTCAAAATCCCTATAGCCACCTCCCTCCCCTGGCACAAGGACAGTCTGGAGTCAAGGGTTACACACTGAAGTCACTACCTATGTTATTTCACCAAGCCCTTTCAGGATGTCCAGGCAACTTGTTATGTTTCATCCGGTTGATGGTCTAACAGACCCCTAACCTAGTGGGCATCTTCCCACCTGCTTCAGCCCTTCCTCCCGTCCCCTGCCCTCCCCATTCACTGGTATCAGGATTGCCCTAAGCACCCACCGTCCTATTTTTGCAGACTCTTTAGCTTGAGTCTTACCCTTCCTTCATTCCCTTCATCTGCCGCTCAAGAGGAATCTACCTGCTGCCCCACCAGGGCTTCCTCTGCAGTCTATCTTTGTCCTCATTTCTCCTTGCAGCAATATTACAAACGTTAGGACTAACCACGACCACTTTCCCTGCTCAGTGCTGCAGAAGTGTTTAAATGCTCTAAGACTGCACTTCAGTTTGCTAAACATGATTATTGGTAATCCAATGGAAACCTGGCATGACAAATAGCAGCCTTTTAAAAAGGAAAAAAAAAGTCAATAATTCTGCCCTTTTCAGTGGATTACCTCGAATAAAAAAAAAAATATTCCTTATGTCCCATTTTATATTAATCAAAAACTGTACAGTTCATTTAAAGCAAAGAATTGAATGTTTCCTTCAGAAAAGTATCACCCATTACAGGAAAATTTCATTAGGTCCTGCTTGACTTCTCCATATTTAAGGGCATTTTAGGCCGCCTGAACAGAAAAGTTACAGTATAACCATGAATTAAGAGTTGCAACTTGACAGTGTGCCTACGAAGTGAACTTCCAGCAGGAAGCTTCAGAAGTTATTTCCCAAGATGCTTAAAGCCAAAGTATGAAAACCCACCCAAATACTAATAATTAGGAACTTCCTGTGCAGATATCAGAAACATAATATAATATTGGAAGTCCACAGCAGTTCAGTTTTTCTAACAAACTGAATACAAGCAAGACCAACATTGCAACATGAAGTGGCAAAGTGAATCCTGATTGAGAAGTGAAATTCTTAATGGCTTTTACAAAAAAAAAAATTAAATACCTATTTCACTAAGCACTCCAAGAAAGGCTCTGCATTAAGCATTCAGCAGCTCACATTCTTCTACTGTGGAGTAAGACTAACACCTGGCACTAAATTATCCATTTAGTTCTTCAGGAAACTCAGTTGATATTCCTTGTATTTCTAAGGCAAAAATGAAAAAGCTTTCAGATTATACATGACAAAATGTCTGAAAAGAAAAACAAGCGTGTACTCTGCAAGTCAAATCCTCCTCCTGTATTATTTTTACTCATTACTACATTAAAAAAAAAAATCAAAAAAGTGATTCTTGGATTGATGGCATCTCTTTAAAAAATGAATAAATAACTCAAATTACCAAATATTAGATCATTTAAACATATCTGCACATCACTATAGTATTTGCTATGCTTACGGGGAAGCCACAAGGGCAACCACATCCACACACAGCTGACTACCTGAGCTTCCCTACAACTACTTTATACACAAAGGTTTCATAACAAGAAAGCTAATTCAGCTTTCTAAAAACACTGGTTGCTTAAATCCGAATCTCCCAGCAGCCCTTCTCTGAAGGCTGCGACACGCTATCGCTTGCCTGTATGCATAGATCCCAGATGGTCCCCTACACTCCGCTCCAGTTTCTGGTGCACTGGTTCCCACCGAGTAGGTATTTCCAACGTCCAAGTGTGACTGTGCTCTGAAAGCAGCTGGAAGGGAACGGGAGAAAGCTAGAGAGTAGACAATGATTCATTCCAACCTTTACTTTGTTCGCCACCCCCCCCCCCTTTTTTTTTTTTTTAAATATAACTTCCATGCAGAGTTCTCCAGAGTAACTGCTGATGTCGGAGCCTGCCTTCTGGCCTTGGCACAGCCACAGATACTTCTAGCCACACGGGAGGAAAAGCTTTTGCTACATGACTTTTTTTTTTTCTTTCTTTTTTTTTTTTTCTTTCTTTTTTTTTTTTTTTTTTAAACTTTTAGGCCAACAACGTGTTCTCATCTGAACATTACAGTTAATGAGTCCTATCAAGAATTTCTAACAAAAACTGTACATGAGTTTACAAACGTATTAACATATAAATAATGAGAAGCTTCCTGCCTGGAGCCTCCACAGTAGTCTTTTTGCTTGAGAATATAATACTGGAAGGGTAGACCCAATCCCTTTCCACAGCACCAGTCAGAGCTGGCTTAGTCCAGTCAGCCGTTCTGCTCAAGCATCACAGGGTTTTTCTTCTTCAGTGCCTCCGGCTTCAATAAGCAGTCTGTCATTACTGTGCAAAAGCAAGAGTCCAATGCCTTTGAGAAGGAATCCTGCTGCTAAGAGGCCTGTGCCACCCGGTCATCGTTCTGGTCCGAGCTCTTGCTGGAAGGTCCGTTTCTTCTCCCGACAGTGTTTCTTGTGAGCAGGCCAGTCTTTTTGCTGGCATTGTGACCCACAGTACCTCGCTACCTGGCATCGGCCACAAATGTTGAATTCACGTAACTGGGAAGAACACAAGACAGCGTTAGTGAGACGGCTCAGAGCCAAGGAGCACCCCTACATCATTTCTCAAGTAGGTTTATGATCAAGTCTTTTGCACCTATCACAAATATGAACATCCCACCATGAGTATCAGAGTACCAAAAGGTTTTGAAGTAATTGCATTTGTTGATTTTGCAGTTGCTCTTGCAGAATCATATTATGGACTTAATAGACAAAATATTTGAGCGCTTCACATTTATTCTCACACTGCTACTGTTTTGCCAACTGAAGTTCTGTTTACAACTACAAACATCTTAAATTCAGAAATGATTAGGAGGGCTGCACAAGCTCAGCCACTGCCAAACTTATGGTTATCCAGGAAGCTTTCATATGCAGACCCAAATGAAAGGTAAAGCTCACTCTTTTTCAAATGGACGGCATTTAAGACCTTTTTTGCAAATGTTCCCTTCTCCAAAGAAAAAAAGTGGAACACAATGATTTTAGCCTACTCAGCATTTGTTATCACAAAAAAAGCCCTTCTTATTCATAGATAAGGACATCTGTCTGACAAACAGGCACATCCCTTGGACATATCATTCTCTGCCATTCTCTGACTATGTATGTTGCTTCATTTCATCTACTTACAGCAAAGAACTAGAACCAGCTTTCCTCCCAGTTCTCCCCCAAATAAAGGCCACTCAAATCCACCCTCTTCTCATGAAAGGTCAAGCATGTTATTTTTTAATTCCACTACCACCCAAAACCTCTTACAATGCTTTCTCCTCCTGTCTTATACAGCTGCTTGCTCATTCCAGCTCTGGGTCCCTAGAGGAATGCTTCCACCTGTCTTTTCATACACTCGGCAGAAATTACACTCCTCCCAGTAAACCAGTAGGTCATTTGTTGTCCCAATTCAAATCTATAGTCTCTCAAACCGAAAATTATCCTAGGGTCTGAAGATCCATGCCAAAGAAAACCAGAGTTAAAAAGAATTATTGCTTTTAGCAACCAAATGGCACATGTAAAGCTTTACATTTTAAGGAACAAATCCCTGGACACACATGGTAGCCCGAGCCATTACATGCTTACTTTCAACTCTGTTGAACACACCTGTTTTTCAATCATTGTGCATGGGGGGTAGTGACATTCATAGTATGTGCATGAGTTCTCTTCCTCCTCCACAACATCCCCGTTAGCGTTGTAATATCGTGTTACATTCAGTACAGGAAACTGCTCTTCTATAGGATCTGTAGGAAGCTGTTGGATTGCCAGCCAATACAGACTTTGTTCCCTGTAAAAAACAAGTAAAAGTTTGGTCCATAAATTCGTAATAAGCATATAGGGGAAATTGATTCTAAATTAATTAATGAAGTACATAGGGTTAACATTGTATTTAGTCTGTTAAGCCTCAGACTACATATACTCCTCAAATACAGCATCTCTTTAGGGTTATTTTAGCCTAAATGCAAAAAAGTTAAAAAGTATCTATCAAGAAACATTTAGAGCAAGCAAAATTATTTCTGTGTAAATGGCTTGAAGTCTGTTTCTTGTTCTTGAACTCCCAGAAACATGCTAGGATAGCATCATTGCCATTCACTACATCTCGTCAAAATCAGTTTAATAAGCTCTGAACATCCCTATCTTATGGATGCTGCAGAAAAGTGTCTAGTGTGACGTTAAGTGTATGGGTCTCCCACCAAAAATGAACAAACCTGCATTACATCATAATTAAACAAATCCATCCTGACATTAAGAGTTTGATGTGCTTTGAGTAACATTAGTGCAACACAGCATGTAGGAAGTTCCCACAACCTACTAAGTGAAAGGCGATAGAAGCTGATCCCAGGAACTCCCAAATATATGATGACAAGTGTAAGGATTTTGCAGCTGCTGGCTTCTACAGGTTGTGTTAGAATTTCAGTGCCTGAGGACAAGAGCCACAAGCCAGTGAAATCTGCAGACCAAATTCAGCGTGCCCAGATGCCACCACTCAAGCGGAAGGGAATGCAGGCTTACTGTTTTACTGCAGTGACAACATCTGGCACAGCAGGACCTCTGCATAATACCATGGGGTTAGATGGTCCCTTCACAGCTAGCGTGAACAGTGAGCATTAACTGTTCCCCAGGTGAGGAAGCTAAGACATACAGCAATGTTTAAGTAGCCCAAGGTCAAATAAAAAAGGCTCTGCCAAGATGAAAGTCACTAAAGGAAGGAGACAACAATTCAAGATATTTTCAAGTTTTTTGATGGCAACCCCCTGCCAAATATTGACGTACCTTTGTTTACTAGAGATTTCTTCAGCTTTGGGTTTCCAACCCCAAGGAACTAGGCGCAGATTGTCTAGGCGGTTGTCCACTGTCACTGAATTCAGATGTACCACCTGAAATCCAGGAGCAATCCCTCCCCGGTGTCTCTCCCTGGAGGAGACAAAAACAACTTGCAGGTCAGTGATGAACAAGACTCCATAGCTAAAAAGCAGAGAATGATACTAATTCCAGAAGATACGCTGCATTCTAGCCTGCTGTCTGGTGTCACCGAAACAGCTGCAGTAAAACTTGGGTTGCCAACAGACTACAATGGCTACTTCAGATATATCAACTCCCAAAAGAGACTTGTTCCAGGTGGTTATTTCCATTATAAATGAGTTGAATCAAAAGACAATCACAGTATATTTTAATTGTAAGCATACTGCAAAGAAAGTTCCAGAGACTACTGCTCCAGTTACTGCAAGAGCATCTGTGTAATTATTGCGTTCCACAGAGCAAAGTTGAAAGGTGCCAATACTGTTTTATTATTTTAATAGGAAATTCTATCAGACACATTTATGCAAGTTTGGCACTGGCGTGAAGTCACAGAGTTTGTTATTTATGAAGAAATGTCTCTTAACAAGCAACAGGGCAGAGGTTTCCCCAAGTATGCAAATGATTTTTTGACTCTAATTGTGCGTAACACACAGAAAGCCTGCAATGGCTCCACCACTGACCAAGAGACATCTACTGAAACTTGCTCAAAACCAAAGCAGGGCTATTAGCAAGGAAGATGGCTGCACATTAAGTCCTACTGCAATTCTTCCCTATTGCGTTCTTACAGTTTTCATTCCCCATTCCACCTTCTTTTCATCTCTCCTTTCTCTGTTTCACGAAGTATCAAGTTCACTGCCAAGCACCCTTATGCCTGGGTGAATTTCTGAATCACTTCTTGCAGGAATCCCCATCCCACCTGAAATGTAAGGCTTGGACAGAAACCATGTCTCGGTATGTTTGCTATGCCATGATTAATTTCGCAGCACAGAGAGAACACACTGGCAGCCATCAAGAAGGACAACGTAAAACTGGCAGCACTGTCTGAGTGTTACCCAGCATTTCCTTCTAGGAGATGGTTCCAACAGCTACTTACAACTTCACCCAAGTCTGGTTTGGATGCTGCTTCCAGCTCAGTGTTTACTGAACACTTCAGTTCAAATGGCTCGTCCAATTTTGAAGAGATATGATTTGCCCAAGTTTAAAAATTCTCACCTTTTTTTTCCCCTTTACAAAGCTCTAGCATTATCCAGCAGAACAGGGAAATTAATTTCAATGTGACTGACAATGAAAAATGTAGTCTTTTGTTTTCTTTGTCAAAATCCATCCAGATATGGTTAAATTACATACCTTGGGGGAAAGAAAAAACACTTGCAATTCACATATGCCCCAAAACTTCCTAGAATTTAATGAGTAAAATTCCCTTGGAGAGGCCACACACAGCCCATGCTCCAGCTCATAGGCAAAGCAATTCTTCCTGTAACGGCAGCCCTGCACAAGAACAGAGCATGGAGCCTCCTGCTAGGGAGTCTTTTGGGCCTCCACAAAACAGGGAGAAGCTCTCCCCTTTGAAGGTAAAAAGAATAAAATCCTTCTTTCGGGGAAAACAAAAAAAACCCCACACACACCAAAGCAAACAAACTATGGAAAGGAGTCTGCTGAAATGCCCTAAAGGAGCAAAAGCTACTTCTGAGTTGTCAAAGGCTACCGGAGGGTCTGGCACAGAAATCAGAAATCCTGAGGGCTACAAGTGGGAACCCAGAAGGTACACAGACCCAAATGGATGAAGGTGAGCAGCAGTCAGATATGGAGACAGGGAAGGAGTTAAGGTTCTTAGGACAAAGTGCCAACAAGAGAGATGGGATAGATATGAACGAGGAATCTAGGAGGAGGAGACAGAAGTTCAGAGCAAGAGCAAACTGTGCAGGGGGGAAAGGGAGGAGGGGAGTCTTAAGACCAAGTTGAGAAATATTTTTGAAATGGATTAGATAATGAGAGTTTAAGAAAGGTTAGAGTTGGGGAAAGAGAGGATTACGAGAGATTTGTTCATGACACCAGGAAGCCACAGCAGAGTGGCACATGCCTACCCCTACAAAGTCTAGGTCTGCACCCACAACCCTCCATGAGCAAACACTGATAAAATGCACTAGCACAGTGAGCCCACTTTCCTCACTTTGTGTAAACCCACATTCATCTACATTGCTGTCAGTTTTTCTATTACCTCAGGTGACAAAAGTCTTAAAGTAAACATGGAAATTGGGTCTTGCTGATGACTGGTAAAAGTGTTAACACAATACCCCTTGACTGAGATGCCAGAGTTAGCACTAGCAAATTCAGGATGGTCCCTTTTCTCCATACATAATCAAGCAACCTTTGAACGCACAAGCACGTACTACTCCTCTCCCTAGACCTACACTTCAAACGTGTGCAGCATGGACCATCTCCAGAAGTTAATCAGAAAAGTGCAGTGAAGGACAGGCTCATGGAAGAACTTGTCCAAGAAGGAGTAATGCTGAAGGTTTTGGAGCCTTTGAAAGACGGGAGAGATGGGCTGTAGCAGTCATTACTCTTTCCAGTGCCAGCCGTCCTTGGGTAAATTAAAAGCAAAGAACTTGAATTACTGCAGGTATAGGAGTGTAATTTAACTGTTCTCCCCCAAACATACCCCAAAAAATCAGAAGGGGTATGAACAAAAAAAGGGTCTTGAACAAGAAGGGTCTTGCAGAAGGGGACAGAGAAGAAACAGCCTCCGTAACGCAGCCAACTCTCCTGCAGAGCCACAGCTTCTACCTCCCCCGCCACACCCAAGTTCCTACAAGATGCCAGGCACAACACTTAAACCAAAACTTTTCAGAGAACTAACTGGATACTGTTCTTTTTGTATTTCAGCAGCTAACTGGAGAAGCGAGGCCCGTAATAAAAGTGCCAAGTACAGACAACCGCAATTTAAGTCAACGGGAGCCATAACTGAGTAGGTCATAGGCAGTATGATGGTAAGTGCTCTAAAAAAAAAAAAAATCAGGGCTTAGACGTCTTTTTGAACACACAGTTAGTAATACTTATGACTAATCTCCTGATGCTGCTATTTCCCAGGGAACATCACTAAACCCAGCCAAAATACAGCAAGCTGGGATTTCTATACAGGGAACAGGGTGAGAAGATGACAGACTTATTCTGCAGGTCCCTAGCCAGAGACATTCAAATCCTGCTTTGGAGGAGCTAACAGTCCATCCTGAAAACACAGCGAGCACGAGAGAGGCTGCGTGAAGTTCTTCCTGAAGAGTATTTGCAGCAAACGTGGGCATTTTTCAGGTCTTGGTTCCCATCTAGTACTGCAGTTCACTCTCTGCAGAGGTCAGCAGGAGGGCTTCAGGGAAGAGTGGGAAAAGGTCCCTGTCACTGCTGCAGCTTTGGTAGCTACCAGCTTCCTATTTTCAGGGCCACACTATGTGAACAATGATACCTGCTTAACAAAATTAAAAAAAAAAAAAATTAAAAATCTGCTTTACTTGCAATAGCATCCAACACATGCCTACTCACTTCACCTTAAACCAGAAGCACACAGTCAGGTTAGTTTTTTTCAGAGTGAACTGATTTTTTGGGGTATGTTTGGGGGAGAACAGTTAAATTACACTCCTATACCTGCAGTAATTCAAGTTCTTTGCTTTTAATTTACCCAAGGACGGCTGGCACTGGAAAGAGTAATGACTGCTACAGCCCATCTCTCCCGTCTTTCAAAGGCTCCAAAACCTTCAGCATTACTCCTTCTCGCAAAGGGAAGGACCTGCCACTAAAATACATTTCTGTTTTGTTTTCAAAGCAGTCCCCAGTGCAGGCAAGTAAAACTGAACAGTGTGCGTATTCTGCTTAGGAGGAGCAGTAACTACATAGCACCTGTAGCCAAAAGACTTTCTAAAGACATTAGGAGACTCACTCACAAAGGTATACTAACCTGCATTGTGTTAGCTTGTAATTAAAGATCACAGCAAAACCTACACCCTCAAAGGGATCAAACTGAATTTACAGAAACAGCTGAAATATTTCATATTTTCTAGTCAAAGAATTTGACTTTGCAACTTCAGAACTGCAGCTCTGCTTGCCCGACAGTTTACGCCCTGCCTTTGTGCCTTTCAAAAAAATCCCTATTACACACGCAATCTCAGGTTTTTAACACCAGTGCATGCTAGAGTGACACAATTTGAATTACTTAACTGAATACGTTAGAATTATTTCCTAATTTACGTAAAACAAACCAGAAGAGGCAATGACTGGGCTGTGTAATAAGCACACAGCTGGACTGTCATCAACTACACAGCCTTCAGCCAGCTGGAATAATTTTTAAGATGCTGTTTAGCGCTACTTACAGACAACAATTATTACTGTATGAGGTTCACAGTTAGCAGTAGCTGACAGTGATTTACCTCACATACTGTAGCCAACTTCATAATAACTTTCAAAGTTATATGTGCAACAAGATTAAACATTAACAGAGGCAGGTTAAAATCCATATTTAATGAGCAGTTTGTAAATAATAATAATAGTCTCTGATATTCTTCCTGTCTTCCCCCTCTTGTACAGAGACTAGTTTGGGGAATAAAAAGTAACCTGGAACAATGAAGAAAGCACAGCTATATCTTGGGCACTGTGACTATTAAGTATAGTTTATGGAACTGAATAGAAAACATGCTTAATTTCTCAAAAAAGGCTTTTAGAAGAAATAAGCGTTCTCTTTAGCATACCCTGTCTTTTCTACAAACCCATGAACACATCTAGAAAGAG
This sequence comes from Mycteria americana, assembly GCF_035582795.1. Classification (NCBI taxonomy): domain Eukaryota; kingdom Metazoa; phylum Chordata; class Aves; order Ciconiiformes; family Ciconiidae; genus Mycteria; species Mycteria americana. The sequence continues at coordinate 2,817,032 of NC_134381.1, read as the reverse complement.
CAATGTGTCAGCTCGCCAGATGAACTCATCTCTCACAACTGAGTAAGCTGGCCTCTGAATCTAAACTGGCAGCTACAAAGGATATCGAGCAATGGTTCTTAGAATACAGAAAATAAGATGTAGCAGCTGATATGAAGCATCATCAGCACCACTTGAGGCAGCTTCCCAGAAGGCCAAACAAAAAACTCCAAAGTTTTAAGTTATGAGTGGTTCTATCTCTCTCCAGTGCTCTGCCAATTCTCACTGGTGCCTGTAAGACGTACCTGATTGTCACGGGACAAAAAAAAGCCAAACCAAAACTCAAAAGGTTAGTCTTCACCTATTAAATGGAGCCAGTCCCCTGCTCCCCCACCCTGAAGTTTTAGTAGTATTTCTCAGATTTAAACAGTCTCTACTAGAATAATACTCACCTATCACTATTTTCCCTGGGAATAACTTTTTTACAGAGACTCAGCTGTTTGAAGGCTCAGTGCAAAACCAAACCGTAATAAGACCTACGGGCACCCCCTGTGCTGGGTTTCCAACTGAGCGTAGCTGCAAGCCTCCTGAGAAGACTTAAAATACTACAGGCAGAGAAACAAACAACATACAAGTTGGTGGCAGCAAACTCCACCTTAGTGAACGCTTTAAGTATTTAGCTCTCCTTACGATACCTACCAAAGCAACTCATGCAGGAGACGGCCAGATCCCCTTCCACGATTTTTGTCAAACGCGTAAGCAAATATTTTAGCACCATTTCCATCAGCATCTACCTCCATCCGAGCCTAGAGAAAAGGGAAAGGCTTTAAGAACATCCAACACTGAGTAGCAGAGCACATGCTCCACTGGGATACGGGAAGGACCCAATATTTAACACTTGCCTCCTAGAGGTCACTTGGCCTTAATGGAATTTGAGTGGTTTCAAACCTCCAAGGGGAGCCAACCAGCTCTGCTATCGCAGCTGATGAAGATGGGAAAGGGAAGAAAGGAGGCTGTGCACAGCAGGAGTCCCACTCGGACAAAGAACAGCAACAACCCAGTTGTGAGCCTCTAGGGCCAGGATCCATTCTCCACTCTGGCGCAGATTTTCTGTACAGCCATCAGCAAGCCACCAAGGCTTTGTTTTCAGTGCTGCTTTACACCAATCTAATTAGGGGTTGCTAGTGAAAGGAGTGGTCCTGCCCTCTTTTCTCCACTCCACAGCTGCGTGTTGGCGCTAACGCTCACAAACTGTACTAAGAACTAGACAAATTTAGGATACTCGCAGTGATAGTACACGCTTACAGCGAGCTACCACGGAGGAGGAACGGGCAAACACGGTGTTTTCTGGTAGCAGCACTGCCACAGCGCTTAAAACTCCTGAGAGCAGCTCTGAAGTACCTGCTGCGCTCCAGGCGCTAAGCAAAAGATGGTCCCTCCTCCAAAAAAGCCTTAGTTTTAGAAGATTTTGTAATCAAGAATTCTCTCCCTTTCAAAGCCTTGGTAGAATCCACTCACCCTCTTTCAGTGGATGTTAAGAGAAAGCATTTTTTCTGGTCCCATAGGAAGTTACAATAAAAGAAGTTTTTCTCATCCAAGACTACGTGCAGAGTGAAAAGTCTTAAACTTTGCCAAACCAAATAAGGGAAGACAAATTATCGGTACTCAAAAAGCATACAAATAGAAAACTGAAGACAAAAAGCTATATAATAAATTAGTTTGTTTTAAACTAACGCTCGTTTAAAACGAAAAAACAGAACTTTTCCTGCTGGAAAGTATTCGCGTGCGTATTTCGGTAATTCCAAACTTCTTTTTTCCCCCAAAGCAGGGAAGCTGCAGGGCAGAGCCCTTCCAGGAGCAGCTTTATTTAAGCATGTCACACGGAAAGGAAAAAAAAAAAAAAAAAAGCCTTCAGCAACAGATCGCGATGAGCCCCCCGGAACGCTGCGAGCCGGTCCCGCAGCGAAGTCCTCGCCGGCGCCGTTGGCCCAAGAGGCGGCGGCAAAGGGGCCCCGGCGGCGGCAGGACGGGGAGGGCTGGCGGCCGGCTCGGGGGGGCACGGACGGGGCTCGGTACCGCCGGCAGAGCGCGAAGCAGAAGCAAGGCAGGCACGCGGAGCGGCGGCAGAGCGCGGGCAGCGCGCGCGGGGCGGGAGGAGCGGCCCGGGGGACGGGGGGCACCGGCGGGGGAGAAGGGGGCAGGCGGCGCGGCCGCTCACCTCGAAGGAGTAGCTCTCCACCAGCGGGATGTCCTGCTCGTCGATCAGCGTGTACTTGGTCTGAAACACACCGCGGCCGCCCGCCGTCAGCGCGGCCGCCCGGCCCAGCCCGGCCCGGCCCTGCCCTCCCCTCCCGGCGGCACCGCCGGCACCGGCCGGTCCGCCCGCGCCTCCCGCCCCCCCGCGCCGGCCAGGGCGGCAGCGCGGCCCGTCGGCACCGCGCCCGGCCCGGGCCCGGGCCCGACCCCGACCCCCGGCCCCACCGCCCCCGCTCCGCCCCGCGCGGCCGAGCCGAGCCCGGCCCGCAGCGCCCGGCCGCGCCCCCCGGCGCCCTCAGGCCGCGGCCGCGGCGCGCTCACCTTGCCGGCCACCCGGCCGAGCCGCACGATCCCCAGCTTGAAGTCGGTCATGGCGGGGCCGGGCCGGGCCGGGCCGGGGTCGCCGCCGCCCGCGCTCGCCCCTCAGAGCCCGCCAGCGGGAGCCGCCAGCGGGAGCCGCCGCCGCTGCCACGCGCCGCCGCCTCGCGCACACCCGGGGGGGCGGGGCGCCGCACCACCTCCCACCCGTCGCCGCCCGGCCAATGGCGCCCCGCGCCGCCGCCGCGTCGCTCCTACTACGCCGCCGGCTCGTCCAATCGGCGGGCGGCGCGGCGCGAGGTCACGTGGGGAGGGGGGCCCGCGCGCGGGCGCGGGCTCGGGAGCGGGCTCCGGGCGGGAGGGGGCGGGGGAGGGAGGCGCGGGCGGTGACGTCACGTTCGCGGGAAGCTTTGTGCCGCCAACGGCGGAGCGCGCGGGCGGTGGGGGCAGGGCTTAAAGGGGCCGCTCGCGCCCTCCCGGCCTCCGGGGGCCGCGCCACCCGGGGGTCTGTCCCCAGCCGCCCGGGCCCTGCCCTTCCGCTCCGCGGCTCCCGTGGGAAGGTCAGGCCCCTCCGCCTCCGCCTCCTCCTCCTCCGCCCGCGGGGAAGCGCTGCTCGGTGCCCGGCGGCACATGGCGACGGTGCTCCCCGCGGTGGCGACACCGGCGCTGGGCTGGGAAACGGCTCGGGGGGAAACTCTGACCGCGGGGCAAAGCCTGCGGGGAGGGGCTGTGCCTGCGGGCTGGGGGGGCGGGGGAGGGCGTTCCTGCGGGGACACGGCAAAGCCGACGCGCGGGAGCCCGGCCCGTGGCGAGCCCCCCCGGCGCCTCCCCGGGCGCGTCCCTGCCGAAGCCGGTGCGGGGTGCGGGGGGGTGCGGGGGGGCCCGGGGCACGAGCCCCGCCCGGGCCGTCCCTGCCCCCGAGGACGTTTTGCTCCTGCGGAGTTTGGTTCGTCCGCAGCCCCCGCGCGAGCAGGACGAGCGAGCTGTTACTGCTTTCCGTGACCTAATTGCGACTAACATCTGAACGACAATAAAAATCGCCAGCGCCAGAAAGTTAATCCGTATTTCACAAAACTCCTGGAAAGGGATTTGCGGAGCTTTCCCTCCCGAAGGCTCTGCGGCCGCCGCCGAGCGTGCCGAGGCGGGTGGCGTCGAGAGCGGCCGTGTCTTCCCGACGGACGCGTCGGCTTCTTCGGCCAACGCTTGAAAGACGTAAGGGAGGGAATTCAAAGTGCAAACACATGGATAAAGCCGCCGAGGAGGGCTGATAAAGCGGCTTCCTACGTACAAAGTTACAGAGCTCCGGGGCAGAATAGGACAACTGTGTCCCGAAGAACACGAACAACGAGGAAGGTGGGTTTAAACCCGTGCTCGGAGCATCTAAACGAGACAAAGGTTAAATCTAAAGACGAATCTTGGAAAACTGAATCTTTCATCCAGGCGATGGAGCAGGCCCACAGAAGAGAGGTACCCTTAGGGCTGTAGTGGTGGACCAGGGAAATTAAAGCCATGAAGCTCTTTGGAGCAGTCCCTCGTTAGCACGTTGACCCCAGGACCGAGGGAGTACCTCATGCTGCGAGCGCTGCACCCCGCGGTTTGGGCACAAACCCAAACCTGACCCCTTTTCTCACGACAGCTAACCAGATAGGCAAACCTTCGCAACATGACAGGCGAAAACCATCGCGTTTAATGCAAAAGCCGATCAAGTCATTGAGTCTGAAACAAAATACCTACATGGTAAAAAGAATGTTTTGCCTTTTAAAGGATTTGTAAGGGAAAAAAAATAAATAAAATCTTGAATAAAGTAAATTGTTACTTGGAAAGGAACGTGCAGTGAATTAATGACCGTGCACGTTGGCTTATCAGGGGATCACTTCAGTTTTGATGATTGTGGCCATACATTTGAAAGAGAAAAACCCAAGAGCCCACGGTACTGCTGTTGCCAAAAGCTAGGTGTTTGGTGTTCAGCACACAGGGCCTTCACTCGGGGTGGAAGGAGCTCTGGTTCCCCACGGCACTGCTCTTTCTTGTGGTTTGGGGACACACGGAGCAGCAGTCGGGGGTTTCTTCTTCAGCGGGCGGGGAGAAGAAGTGGTCTGGGCCAGGGAGAAAATCAGCGCGGTGCTGGTGATGCCGACGTGCTTTGAGGTTTCCCTGGGGGTGGTTAGCGAGACCCCAGGCGTGGGCCGCGGTGCCCAAACTCGCTGCGCCCTGGCTGGGGAAGGCAACCAGCCCCCGCTGCGGTGGGAGACCTGGAGGACCACAGACCTCACGAGACACCGCTGCGAGGTCGCCCCGCGGTGCAGGGCTCCCCACGGCACCAGCTTACTGTCAGCCCTTCCAGCACTGGGCGTTAGTTGGGGCTGTGCACGGGCACGCGAGGGCATCGCAGCAATTTGGGTTCACGGTTTCAGCACGGAGGAATACCCCTGCGTCATCCTTCCTCCAAAAAACGCCACAGGACTTGTGGCATTAGCTCCCTTCTGGAAGTTTGCTGTCGGCACTGCTTCCGTTTAGCCCCTGCGGGGACACCACCCTGCCGGACGCCCAGGAAGGGCGATGAAGCGCTGGGTGCTGCTCTGCTCGGCCGTCCGCAGTGGAGGTGAGCCATGGGTGTGTGCTGCCCGAGCCCCATTTCCAGCCAGGGCTTCTGCCTGCAGCTCCTCCCGAAAGCAGGCTTCTCCCCTCGTTTATGCCAGAAAAAGCTCCCTTTCCTATTTAGGCCTTTTCTCCTCCTTTTGACACCCTCTGTACTTCCCATGTTGCCCCCTCAGTGCGGTTCCCTGCCCTCGGGGACGGTGCAGAAGGGCACAGCCTCCCCGAGGCCCCAGGAGAGGTGGCAGGAGGTGCTGGATGGAGACCCCCTCCCCTCCCTCGCGAGGCGCAGGGCATCTCCCCAGCGCCGTGGTCTGCTGCTGGAGGGGGGCCACGGAGCCCAGTTCCTGCTCGTGGGGACGGACGCGCCTGGCAGCTGGCTGAGCACCGTGGCACGGGGCCGGGTGCTAGCCAGAGCCAGCGTACGGCCCCAGGGGCGCAGCCACGCTCTGCCTGCCTGCTGCCACAGGGGCTGATCCGCGCCGGGGCAGAATGGGCAGAGCCACGAGGAGCCCCGTTAGCGAAAGGTTCACGCCCCACCGTGCTGCTCGCCGGCTCGGACGGGGCCCGCAGCCCCACGAGCACCCACCCATGGCTCCCACCCGCCGGGCGATGCTGGATTCAGCCCTCCCTTTCCCACTGCACCCACAGTGAACAGCGCTTAACTTCACTGCGTCCACCGTTACGGCACGTGTCGTAGGCGGGTGGGGGGAAGCTGTCCCCGTGGGCCTTCGATACCCTACACCAAGATACCACAAAATTCAGATTTTCTGTCCTAAAAACGTTTCATAACACAGGAAGACACAAGTCCCAGAGATTTGGCTTTTCAGGGCCTGTTTTTTGTTTTTCTCAGGGAAATGAGAAAGCTAATTCTCCTTAAAGTGCACAAATCCCTTATGCCACCAGAGCGAAGGTCTCCTGGGAAGGGCTCAGCTCTTCTCAGCGTCCCCTTCCCTCTTTTCTCCTGAAGGTGCAGGTCACCAGAGCAGGAAGAAATCCTGGCTTTGCAGCACAAACACAGTTATGTAGAAGATGGATTTTAAATGTGAAGTTAATGTAGGTTGTTACTATCTTTAACAAGCCCTTTGCCTCCTTTCTAAGAAGCCTGGTTTGGAAAAAACAAATTACTGGCAGGGTAGTACCCTCCTTCCAAGCACTGCGTTGCTTCTACCAGAGCACATGCCCTAAGGTAGCATGGGAAAGGTTATGTATCCTGCCCCAAGAGAATTTCCCTTAAGCAAAAGAAATCCTTTTTCCCATTATTTCCAGCAATACCAAGTGGGGGAAAACCCACAGTGTGTGTGTGTACTGGTACACAGGACAGCCCCGCACCTGCGAGGCTGACGGCTTCTGAGACTTTTGGGGTTCACGCCAAAGAGGGGGGTCAACACCAGGGTCAACAAACACTTTAAACCTCTTTAAACTAAAATTGCTGCTGAAAGGGGTGCTGCAGTCCTCTGCCAGGCTCTCCTACCTCAGGCAATGTAAGCATTCGTGCAGCTTTGTCGTGGAATCGCTGCACAACTTCAGGTGGAAGGGACCCAACCATCCGCCCAACGCGCAGCCAGGCCAGCTTGCCCAGGACAGCGTCGGGCTGAGCTTTGTCTGTCTCCAAGGAGGGAGACCCCACCACCCCACCGCCGCCTGTGACCACTGGTCACAGAAGATTTGTTCCCCCTATACCTTACCAGGATTTGTTGCAACTCATGTCCCTTGAGAGGTGGGGAAGGTGCCAGGTTACAGAGCACGAGGAACCACGCCTGCCCCTGCTTCAGGGAGCGTCCAAGCACTGTTCCTTGCTTGAAACACGGTCAACTCCAAGCCAAGGAATTAAAGATGGCAAAGTGTCTGGGATTTCTGTTTCTTATTTCTGTTTTATTCCCTGGTTGCCTCAGAAAAAGGCCCTACAAACAGCAGGAGAAAAAACAAACAGAAGAGCAAAGCCACAAAACTCTCCTGCTTTCTGCTTGTATCGGCTGAAGAGGCTGCACAAGCCCCTGCACTGCCTGCGTGCGGAGCGTGGGGCAGGCGGGGAGCCGAGACAGGCCAGCAAGGCCCGGGCTGTGGGCAAAGCTGCCCCGATACAGCCCGTGCTATAAAGGAACACACAGACTGCTAGCAGTTTGTGGGCAAACCTCGCGGGTGCTGCAGGGAACCACAATTTCTGGGGACGCCTGGGTCCGGCTTTGGTCACTTTTGCTTTAGGACTGAGGGTCCAGCTCCTCCCTCCACATGGACAGTCACGGCATGGGATGTACTGTAAAACTGGTGTCTGCCACGGCTGTTTCATCTGATAAAAGCTTTTTTTTTTTCATGCTTTTCCCTATTTCACTATAGCCAGTCTTCAATCTCTGTGGCCCCCAGGTCACCAGAGCAATGTACCCACATTTCATCAGGTGCCAAAGGACAGAAGTGGATCTTCTCAGAAATGGTAAATGCACCGGTCAGCCCAAACTCCTCTGCCTGCACATCCCCTCCAGCAGTCACCCACCCTCCGCCAAACTGCCAGCCCGGCCTTTCTCCACAGATCCCTGCAACTCCCTTGGTGCTGTCGTGCATCTCCCTCCTGCCCACGAGCTCCATGCAAAATTACAGAGTTGTTGCTTCATTGAACACTTCAGACAGCAGGACCATGGTGGAAAACGAACGTGATTTGCAGTTTCTTTTGGCTGGCCTTGATGCTGACCTGGTGTTTTGGATCTCGCAAGGACAGGCTCCGAGACTTCTTTCCCAGGGCCCACCTTTGTGAAGTTTTACCTGCTTCGCTAGGAGGTACTTCAACAGAAGCAGAGCAGGTATGAAATCGAAGCCTTGACAAAGCAGCAGTTTGTTGTTAAACCATGCGCAGATACAGGTGATTTCTGAAGATCCCACTGCTAAGAGAGCGTACATTTTATGCTTCACAAGCAGTACGAGATGCATTCCTAGGGCATGACTGCTGTGTGCCGAGAGGCAGCACTGAAGACCCAGCCCAAGCCACACTCCTGGCTTAAGCTGGAGCAAACACAAAGGTTTAGTTTCACCAAACCAGCTCACAATTGCTCTGCATCCAAGGAGCCTTCAACTACAGCTGCTTAGGAATTGCAGTGCCTTGTATACCGGAAAACACCACATCCCTTGCATATACTTTAGAAATAAACATTACCACAGGTGCTCACCTCCTCCCATTCAGCTTGGGATGGAATTCATTTGGAGACTTGAGTTTTCCTCTTTACAGAGGCTCCAGCTCGCTCAGCACCTGGTGCGTCTGACACAGCAGCAAACAATTCCCCGCTGCAGCCAACTTCACCCTCCCGCTGCACTGGCTTCTTCCTACAAAGGACTCGGGCAGATCCTGGTAAATAATCCAGACCCCATTCCATGAACTGTAGCAGCCCAGCTAGCGCATATACCACTCTCTCTCCTACACACCCCTAGTAGCTGTAGCAGAACTATTGTTTCTCCTCCCCCAATTCTTGCAATGCAGACCGCTTTAGAGTCCTGCTCACTATAGTAGAGCTCCAGCCAGGAAGTTTTCCTCTGGGGCTGTAAGTACCCTGCAAGAATAACTGCGAGAGTTAGTCGCAAAATTGAAGAGACACTGGCAAGAAAAGAGTTGATCAAGCACTGTCACCACATTGCTGCAAGGACACATACCTTGCAGAACATTTTTCTGAGACCAAGGCTCATACAGCTCAGCATCTTGGGAAGAATTTGATCCCCTTTCCCTTTGGAAAAATGGACCTAAACTAACATTCATGACTTTTTTTTTTCCAGGACGCTCTGCTGGGGCTGAAGTAAACTGCAGTCATAATGCTGCTGTTAACAGGGCTTTTAGTAATACCTCAGAGTCAGCTAAAGCATTATTACCAGGATAATTTCACTTCCCTTCTAATAGAGCTTTCCACAGCCTGAAAGACCACACATCATCCCTTGCGCTGTGCCGCCCCAAGGGAAAATCCGGCCTTCACTGGAAATAGAACAAGGATCCCAGGACCTTTGGAGAATTTTGGTTCTATCCACACCCCCCAGCTGTACCACCGTAACAGCCAGACAGAGCTTTCAGGTGTGAGAACCAAGCGTCAAATACTGAAGTACATCCATTTCAACCATCCAGCCTGAAACACACAGGAACCTCTCCAGAGGTTAACTATTTAAGTGTGCCATAGCTGAGCTTAGGTTCCTTACATCCTCATCGGACAAGATCCCTAAGATGGTGTTTGCAAGGCCCTCCTTAAGCGTTTCACCAACAAAAGCTCATTTTGCATAAGCAAGGCTAAACCTTTTGCTCTTTCCTCACCATGCTTTTCAACAGCTGCACTTACATCCCCACCCCAATCCATTCCGTCATGGCACAGACACCTCTTACTGACAGGTTTTCTACCTGGAGTAATCCAGTTGCCTTTTCTTCAGGAAGATGCCATTAGTAGGGCAAACTCCTCCATCTACGAGCAGCAGCTCTTCATCAGCAGGCTAAGCTGGCACTCCTGCAGGGCAGTCACTAGCAGAAACAGCTGGAAGAGTCACTGCTAAACACAAGTTTTGTGGCACAGCCAGGTTCTAAAACCCATTTCTTGACAGCAGTAGCACTTGATTTACAGAATGCCCACGCAAAGGGAAATACCAACACTTAAACTGCTTTTTCTTTCAAATATACCAGGACCTGGAAGATACAAGGTAGAGAGGGGCCATAGAGCTTGCTTACCCTGCTGCCCCAGTATCACCATGCAAGGAATCAGGAGACCCAAGAAACACGAGACCTGGCCCTTTACAACTGAGAGGACCACAGGATTTCACCCATCATCAAGGGCCTTGCTCCTCTTCAGTGATAACAAAAGCACAAAAGAAATTCAGCTCAAGAACTAGTGCGTGTGTACTTGTCCTGGTCACAAGAAACCCCACCATCTTCTCTGCTTTGAGGCAGGAAAAGCTGAGCAAAGAATCAGATCTGTTCTCCAACAGGAAACCCACAATGCCACCGAGGCCAGAGGTTCCTCCCAGTACCAACAGGCTAGAGGCAAGGCCAAGCTACCTACTGCCAGGCACACAAAGCTCTTCTCCCCTGGCTCCTGCGGTCCCTGGGAATGCTGACTCAACAGCCACACCTCGCATTTCATTTCAAAGAGGGATAGTCAGAGCCCTTCCACGCAGCTACTCTAGCACAGGGCCTGCAAAGGTATTGCAGGCAGCCTGCAAAGTTATTTTCAAGCCTCAGGATGGGTTTGTGTCCTGGCTGTTGGGGTTCAGGGAAAGCTGGACCTGTTACTGCAGCACTTGCCCTAATGAAGGGCAACACCTGCTGCTCTGAGCTGCACATTTGGCACTGGCAAGAAGAGCTCACAGAAAGCTTTACACAGGCCAAGGTTAGCAATGGTTGCTCTTTACCGTGTGTTTGGGAGCACTGGCTTGAGGCAACTCCACTTCTAAGCTCAGCATTGCTGCAAGCAAATGATTTCAGGGCAACAAATGGGAAATGAGCATCTTCTAGCTTTGAAGTTTAAGAACCATCACCTTAGTTGATGCAGAGGGCAGGTGGTCCCCAGCCAAAACCCACTGTTCATGCAGCATGGGACAAGGACAAATTAAGCCAGCAACAGTTTGCAGACAACTGGGTCTTTTATTAAGTATTTAAGGTGCTACAAAAAAAGTAAGGAGCCTTCATACAGCAACTTCTTTTCTGCAGTCTTAGCTCTGTTGAAAGAAGCAAATACAGCTCATTAGTAGAGAGTCTTTTAGTAAATAGCCTAATACAGCAGTTTCAGTCAGAGATGGATACTTACAGCTGGGCACTCAATTGCACCATTATTGATGTCATCGATGATATCATGAGGGTGCCTGCCATCAATGCTACAGCCCACAGACTGGGCTGTTCCAAGAATCTCCTTGATCGTCCCTGCAGTGGGAAGATACAGCTTGTCAGTGCTTTACCACAGGAAAAAGCTTTGAAGAACACGTAGAGCACTCAATTCCTCCCAGCCCTCAGCTGCCCCTCCCCCCCTTTGGGGTTTGCAGGCTGTAGCCACGGGGTTCAGGAGGGGGACAGCAAGCCACTTCAGCCACGTCTAGCACACTCACTTCCAGCGAACGCACCAGCAGAGAGCACCGCATCTGTTGCCACGTATGTTTTGCCATCCTGTACGACCTTCACCAGAAGGCCTGAGGCCGGCTCACACAGCCAGCACAAGGTTGTTCCTGTGGTGCTCAGTGCCCGAGTGGCCAAGCCGCAGGAGGAGCTCCACCACCACCCCACAACTACAGGGCCCGCCCAGGATCAGACCAGAACCTGGCTCAGGCACTCGGAGCAAGCAGAGGGAGGACTCAGCACGATCCCAGCAGCAGTACTTACCCGAGAGCTCTCGAGCCAGGGACCTGTGTCGCATCTGCCGCGCAATGTTCACTATCTCATCGAAGCTGACACTGCCGCTGTGCTTAACTGAAGCAAAGCAACAGCACCAGTAAGTTCACGTAAACACAGGGCGCTTCCAGTCCCCTACACGTCGTTAGAGAAGCCCCATTCCCAGCACTCAGACCGCATGGAAACCAGAGTTTACAACCACAGCGGGGCTGCCATCAGCACGCCTCTTCCCAGACTTCAGCACAAAGTTACCAGAAGAAGAACAACTGTTTCCTACGTTGGCAGTTTCTGTCAGCTCACCTCTGGACTGTACTAGTCCATGCACTACAAGACAGGTTCAGTGGGGGGTGGCTGTTCTACCCCATCTTCCAAGAAACTGAACTCTGCTGGCATACAAACTGCTATCTGTACTCTGACATCTAAGGAATTCCCGCTGCCCAAGACACAACCCCATGGCCCTTGTTTGCCAGTTTATGCCAAGTGATCCAAGAGGCAGGGACCCGTTCCCCTCTTAGCACCAAATTGCATTCAGAACTAAAGCTAGCTGAACACTTACTGTTTTTCTGCTTCTTTCTGTCACGAGGAGGCTCCTTCAGAGCTTTGATAATCAGAGCAGAGGCAGAAGGAACAACCTCAATCTAAATGAAAAGAGATTAATTTCCCCCCCCTCCAAGCAGAAGCAGGTAGCCAATGAAAATGCTCAAGGAAGCAGTCAGTGCCTGCAGGGCTCCTGCCAGAGCACTGCGTTCCGGGTTCGTTCACTCATACACAAGGCTTTTTTGTGATGCAGAAACTTGTTCCCAGCCTTTCGGCACAGGCCTCCCCACAACCAGAAGAGGACTGCTTCCTGGGCTGGGGCTTCCTCTCAGCTCACCACTGGAACATACCAGCCACAGAATTCAGGACAGGTATAGTGGCAGGTGGCTACACGATTAGATAAGGAGGGTTTTTGTAATTTGTGTTGCTTGAAATAGTTTTTTCCTGGTCAGATGTTCTGTAGAAGGAACAGTTTATCTGCAACAGGATAAAAGATCAACTTCTGCACGTGGGCAGATCTCGTCCCATCGCTCACAGGCTGGGAACCTTCAGCCTGGCAAGCGCCAGGTTCATACACACACCCCCCCCCCACCACTGCCGGGTTCAAGCCAGAGGCGCTCGCAAGGCTCACGCGGGTGTTTCAAGGTCTTTCCCAGAAGACCCCCACGCAGTTTGCTGCGTGGAACTCATTTTATCCACCTCGGAAGGATGAAGGGCTGAGTCGACCCTGCCAGGATTTAAGCTTGTGGTTCGAGCAAGCAGAGCTCATTTGTGCTTGACGCTTGCACCACGAAGCCATCCCTTGCGGCGTGTAGTACCTGCGCTTGCCTGTTCTGGATGGTGAGCTTCACCGTGATCCTCAGCCCCTTCCAGTCACCCGTGGCCTTGGCAATGTCATCGCCGACCTTCTTGGGAGACTGAGGATGGACGACACATTAGTCACAAAAAATATCGCTTGGAGCAAAGCGGAGTATCCCCGTGCGACACCGCACCCCACGCACGTCTCCGTTTCTTCCACCGCACCGTGCTACCGCCGAAGCCCTCCCTCGCTCCCAGGCCCGACGGCGGGGCGGGGGCACCCGCCCACCACCGGACCCGCTTCACCCCGCGCCGCCGCCTCACGCCTGCGGTCCCCCCTCCCTGCCCCGTCCCGCGCCCAAGCGACCCAGCGGGGCAAGGGCCGCCGCCCTCCGCCCCGTGAGGCCGCCCTCCGCCCCGTGAGGCCTCCCGCCGCCCCGGCGGGTCCCGTCTCTCCCCCGCGCCCGGTGCCGCGGTACGTACCAGGCCCAGGGGGCCGATCTTGGGGGCCAGAGCGGAGGTGGCGCCGACCTCCCCGCCGGTGCAGCGCAGGTACACTGCGGGCACAGCAACGCGCGTCAGCCCCGCTCCGCCGGGCCCGGCCCGCCCTCACGGCCCGGGCCCGGCCGCTCCGCTCCCCCCCTCCTCCCGCTGCCCCCCGCCGCCCCCGGCCCGGCACGTACCGACTTTGATCTCGTTGGGGTCGAACTTGGGCGGCATGGCGGCGGCGCCGGGCGCGGATGGCGGCGGATGGGAGCGGCTGCGGCCTGGCGGGGCGGCGGAGAGGCGGCCGGGGGCGCGCGGGCGCCTGATATACCCGCCGAGATCTCGCGAGAGGGCGGGCGCGCGCGGGCCCCGCCTCCGCCGCCGCGTCGCCGGGGCGGGCCCCTTCCCGCCCGGGGGCGCACGAGCGCTGCGGGACGCTGGGCAGAACTCTATGGTTGGAGCGAGGCGCTCTGGCCGCTTTTCTCGATGGTCCCCGAGGCCCGGAGGCCACGTGACCCCTGCAGGGGGCGGGCGGGGAGGTGTCGCATCATGGCGGCGGGGAGCGGTGAGCGAGGCTGGGCCGGAGGGGGGGATCGGCCCCCGGGGCCTCGGCAGCGTGTGCGGGTCTCTTCTCCCCTCAGCGCGGAGGCGCGGGGCCTGGCGGGGCCGGGTTTCGCGGCGGATCGGCGGCGACCTCTGCCCCTTCCGAGGCTCCGAGGGTCCGTGCGGGCGTGAGATCCCTCAGGCTGCGCCCGGGCTCCTCAGAGGGGCGAGAGCGCGGGAGGGCACGGGGCACCGTGCAGGCGCTTCTGCTTCCTCCGCAGAAGCGACCGGGGGTTTGGGAGCAGGTGGGGCCCGCAGCGGCGGGTGTGTTTGCTGCAGGAGCGGAGGCTGCCCTTGCTCATTGTTGCTGCTTTCCTCAGGTGTCGGGGCCGGTGCTGGCGGCGCTCAGGCCTTCAGGCACAGAACGGCTCCATTCTGGCTGATAAAAGAGTAAAGAAGAGGAGGACGGAGAAAGATAGCCTTTGGAAGCTGTGTGAAACCTGGGAGGGGGACACTGCAGGGAATCCCTAAAGAGAAGAAGAAGAAGAGAATAGTGGCAATAAGGGAAAGAAAGGACTGAGAGGCAGAGCTGGAGCTGGTGAAGAAGAGAGGAGATTTGTTGCAGGCATTGCCAGGGGAGGACCTTGACAGGATCGTGCAGAGCCTGGTTATTACAGGGGGTGGTACAACTCTCATGGCAGCTCTCCAGCACAAAGAGCAAACGTGCTGTGGGAGAGTAAGTTACAAAGCCGCAGTTCGCCTTCTGTCTCCTTCCTGAATCTTGTTCCAGTGCATGTTGGGCTGCAGGGCTTGCTGCTACCACTGCTGGTCGCTTGATAACCTTCCTCTCAGTGAGCAGGACCTGCTGCCTGGGAGATGCTTGGTGACAGCTCTGTCCTTCATGACTAGGTGGCATCTCTGCAGGAGCCCCACTCAGATCCAGATGCTGACTCACTGCTGCGTTGCTGTGCTCCTGAGCGTGTTTCCCCAGAGAAAATAAAATCTCTCTTCCTTCAAGACCCCCATCCTGTCTGTTACAGTGCCATGCCATATTTATGATGTCCAAAATGTTTCAAAAATTGGGGTTTGGTTCTTTTTATATAGCCATGTTGCTGTTTCGCTTGGATTACATTTGTTTGTAAAATTAGGGGTTTGTTTTTATTTTACTCTCAGTGTTCAAACAGCTGCAGGCTGTAAAGCACACAGTGGGCGTTCCCCTGCCTTTTCTCGCCCTGTGTGTGCGTTGCTGTTGCTTAGGCAGGCAGAGCGGCTGCCTGCAAAGACCAGCCACTGGCATCCGTAGGGACGCAGGATTTGCAGTTCATGGATGCTCACTTACTGCGCGGCGGGTGCTGTCACTTACACATAGTTCTTTCAGTAACTTGATAAATAAAAAATACATCATATAAAATATGGTCACAAGGCAAAGGCCCTGCTCGTTACTGACTGCTGAGCGCTAGTCTCACTTAAAATTGATGACGGTCAGCAGAGCACACAAAGCCAATGTCACAGAGAGAGGCACAGCTTTGCTTTTGCAGATTTGACATGTTTTTTCACTAAGGCAAGTTTTGACATTTAAAGGCTGTTCATTTAACAAGTCTCTGAGCCTTCATCTTTTGACCCCTGATAGGATTCTTTCCCTGTCCAACAGCCTTCATGTCTTTATGCATTTTCTTGGGTGAAATTTTACTGATTTTCCATTACCCTAATGACTAATAAAAGGTATCTAGCTGTGATAGAGAAAGGTAAGCCATGACAAGGGATGCATGAGCCCTCAGCAAAGAGTTGAACATGTTCCGCAAAGTTACAGATGTCTTGCTGCAGGCACCCTTTCCTGGTTTCTCATCTTTAAATTTCCTTCTTTTGTTTCTGTCTGCAATGGCTGACCCTTGCTTATGGCTCTTGATTGTTTTCCTGCATTTCCAAACTGTAGCTCCTGACGATGAACTTCTGTTCTTGCTTAATCTTCTGAATTTTTGCTCTTACCTCCCCTCCTGGGGGGAGGTGAGTCTGAGGGACGTTTCAGTAGACTGAACTTGTTAAAAAGACAGCAAAGTGGGATGGCAGGGAAGGAGCTGTGAAACTGTTAGGGTTCGATTCTGACGCACAGAATGAGCTCGTAGCCACCTTCTGCTGTGTCTCAGCTTGTTCCAGCGGAGTGGTGTGACAGCAGTACAGCGAAACGGGACACCTTTGCCTCCTTGTTTCTGGAGTGAAATGAAGGGTGGTTGCTTGGATGCATTTAGACTGAAGTTATATTTTGCTTTTACACTAAGGATTTATCTGCATAAAGCTCTGTTTAGTTTTTGGCAGAGATCTCCAGGTGTGAGGAACATCTCTGGCTGTATCCTGTGGCTACGTGCTTCTCAGTATAGCTTGAGGCCAATTTGTAGACACTGAGCTGACAGAGAACCATCTCTTATGTACAACACGAGCTTCACTGAGCACTAAATGAACTGCGTTGTATAGCTGTGCCATTTACTGGTGAATGCACTGGTGAAGTATTGACTCTTTTGTATGGTTTTTAAAATTGCTTATTAAAACAATGTTTAAAAAAGTCATTGCAAAGTGAAACTTCCAATGCAAGCTTCATAGCGTGTATCTCAGTTTGGGCTTTCGGCAGCATTAGCTCCAGCCTGGGCCCACCCTCTTCGCTGTGCAGTGCTGATCATGGCTCTTTAGATTCCTCGTGTACCCCAAGGCTTCTTGCCCAGCCAGTTCAAGTCCCCCCCTTTTGGGCTCACTGTTGCTCTTCTGCTCTTCTCATCTTATCCCAGTTTTATCACCAAGGCAGATTCGGTCCCACCTGCATCAGCTCCCTTTGTGAGTCCTTGTTCACCAGCAGCCCCAACTCGGACCCTTTCTGTATTGCCAGTTTTTGCGCCCTGCTCCCATGGAGCTTCAGATGAACTCCTTTTCCTCCTTGATTTTATTGCTCAGCTAGTCCCCTTTTTCCAGCATCCCAGCTGGGACCCATCTAATTACTAGCCAGTCTCCCCATTTCTTGTCCAGCCTTAGCTTTCTGCCCTTCCCACAAAATCTGCCAACACATTCCCTTTTTCTCCCCTGCTGGTTCAGTCCTCTTCCAGAATTGACTCCCGTTCTGTTACCCCTTCACCCACCTCCAGTTCTGATTTCACAAGGCATCTTACTGCGATCCACTCTTTCCTTTCTGGTTCAACTTCTCTTCCCTTTACACTTCAATCAGCTGGTGTCTTTGCATACAGTCCAGCTGAATTAACAGAAGAACATTCTCCAGCTCTCAGTCCTGTAGTGACCTGGAACACCCATTTTGGGGAAGATCTGGCTGCCCTGTAAGCCCAGGATGGAGTATGGCAATCTGGCCTGGAGACACAGCCTGGGAGAAGCTCCTGAGTGCCCGGGAGGGCAGATGGCACACCCCAGCACGTGGCTGGGGCAGCAGAGATTGGCTCTAGTTTGTAGTCAGAGTTTTTCTGAAGTTAGGTCCTTTTGGCTTTGCAGGCAGTTATTAGACTATTGTAAATTGATTTGGTTTTGTAAGCCTATTAAAAATCCGACTTTAAGCTATTAGGTGTTTGAGCAGAATCTTTTCATCCCACTGTGTGACTAAAACGAGGAAAATATTCTGGTGTGACTCTGCTTCTGCCTAGAAAGCAAATGAATCAAGTGTTTTGTTAACTTGAGACAACCCCTAAAGCTGAGAAGTGAAGTCTAGCTTGGGCATCCCGACTCCGGTGTCTGTCTGGGGTCCCCGTGACATCCCGGGAAGCGGCTGGGATGGTCTGTGTGATATGCCAGAGGAGGCTCTGCTGTACGCAGTAGTCATCAAGTCCCTTGCAAACAGTTATCTGTATTTTGAACTGCATTGGGGTCTTGTTTATTCTCACCTGCCCTGGAAGGGGAAGGCAGCTGTGTTGCTCTCAGGATTAGGAGTTTTTCACATTTCTAGCCTAGCTTCATTCTAGAACATTTTACAGTTGCTTATTATTGTGCCAGAATTGACTTTGAGTTTAAACAGTTTGGTTTTTGTCCCTGGTGCTTGACCTCTTGATACAGTTACAGCTTTTTTAGTTCCTATCCTAGAGTGGACCCTGCGTTTTCCTGATCACTCAGTAGCCTTTGTACATGCTCCAACTTGACTTAATTTGTCTTGCACAGGGATGGCCAAGACAATCAACCTGTCTCAGAGACACAGCAGTGCTTTTGTGGCTCGTGTTAACACTTCCACCATGGAGGTGTGCTGGAACCTGCCTGTTTGATCAAGCCAGAGAAGGCCTTAAACAAAGACAATTGCCGAGACGGTGATTTTTTTCTTTTTTCTTTTTGTCCCCCCACTTACTAGAGCACAGTTCTGTAGTCCAGGCTCCCCAGCAAACACATACTCCAGGAGCCCTCTGCCTTTATTTACGCTGATCATTTGTGCCACTGAGACGGAGCTATAGTCAAAACTAAAGATGCCACTCTTCTTCCGTAAGAAGAAACCCAGCGATGATGCTCGGAAGCGCCTTGAATACCAAATGTGCCTGGTAAGCAATGCTGAGGGCTTTTCTGTTCTCTGTGTCTAGTCCTGGATGCCATGTGAATCGGTACGTCCCCTGCGTTACCGGTAATCAAGTTACTGATCTCACCGAGACAGCAGGTCGTCTTCCTAATGTACATCAGAGAATTCCCGTTTTCCCCATCTCCCTTTGCCCTCCCATCCACAGGTCCCCTTCGTGCCACTTCCGTCCCTCGCTGCTGCTGTGGTTCCACGTAACGTCCTCCACCCCACCCCACCCCACCCCACCTGCCAGCCTGCATCTGGGACCCCATCCCTCCTTTCTCCTCCATGCCCCTCACTCTTACAGATCTCCCGGTTTGCTTTTCCTACCAAGGAACCTTTCCCATCATAATTGGCTTTCCTTGTGCCCCTCTTTTGCTTCTTATTATTGTTTTGTTTCTTCCTATCATTCAGAGGATTAACTGGTTAGATGCTGCTGTTTGTTTTCCTGGACTAGGATTTGGCCAGGATCCTCTGGGGTAGATCCTCAGCAGGTTGCAGTCATGTCAGTGAGGTCGGCAGAACGACCTGCCTTACAGCAGCTGCAGTTTTGAAGCTGGCTTTCTGACAGCAGTCTTCTTCAGAATTATTTCACCTATTCTGCCGTAGGAGATGTGGACCAGTGCTGGCATAGGGGATCCGCTGTGCTCTACCCCAGAGGCACCTGCATTTTAAAAGTGACAAAATTATGCCTGTTGGATGTTTGTAAGGTATTTTGGAAAGGAAGGCTTTGTTATGTACCAGTAATGAAACCAGTTTTACTGAGTTTATTCAGTTGGAGGGTTTCTGTTCAGCTCCTGTGGGACTGGGGAGGGATATCTTAATCTGCCTGTTCTAGGATTAGTTTTATATCACATGTGCTTAGTTTAGGGTCAGATACCCAGTTCTGAAGACTTAACAGAGGTACTGACACAAGTAGATTTTATTGCCTCGTGCAGTGCCTTTTATTTAAGAAAATAATTCCAGAGATACAGTGCTGCTCACGGTGAGGTTTGTCCAGTTTCATTGCTGTTAGCAACTGCATTGAATGTAGTTGATTTGAACATGGAAAACCACTTTTGTACAGAAGCAGTGACTCCTTGCTCCTTCTTACACAGCAGAGCTGGCTCTGCAGGTCCCATGGAAGCAAAAAGGCAGCAGTAGCTTATTTTGGTTTCTGTGTGCAGTTCAGAAGAAGGTCGGTCTGCTGGGTGAGACGTGCCAGTGATGCAGCAGGCCCTTTACAGGCTAGGGTGGCCCTGCTGTTGTTCCTAGGAAGTGCCTCTCCTGAGAACCCATCGTTTCCTTTCCATATCCTTTCAGTTAAAATTGCAGAATTAGGATGTGCTTTGGTTCTTCATGCAGAAATTCATTTATTGCACCAAAAGGGGTTTTCTGCAGTTTGGTTTCCTGGTTGCTTTTGCTTGCTGCAGTTGTAGCAGCACACCCTTTGCTTCTAGCGTCGTCATTGAATTACATAGCTGTGGCAGAGAACTGTAATTGCATTTTCTAGGGAAGGGGCCAGTTGAGTAGGTTAGTCAATACCCAGCAAGAGGCCGTGTATTTCTGCATGGTCTAATTCTCTGGGCGCGTATCTTCTCTCTCCAGGCAAAAGAAGCTGGTGCTGATGACATTCTTGACATATCCAAATGTGAACTCTCAGAGGTATGTTCTCTACAACTTCCAGTATTAGCTCACAGGTCTGAGTTCTCTGTCTGCTGCTTGTTACCAACTGTCAGATTTAGTATCATGTCTACGAGCCTTGAGGCAGAAATGGCCTTGTTACTGGTTGCTTCTTCCTACGTCTGCTGAGCTCTGGCTTTCAGGTGAGGGCTTCTGCTTTTTTTGGTGGGAGATTGCCTGTCCTACCTGATGCTTCCACAACATTTCTGTCCTGGGAATCCTTTTTCATTTGGGGCAGAGTGGTCTCGTACCCTCCACCAGTACCTTGGTAGGACTCTAGTTTGGGACCTCATGGCCTAATTTTGCAAGTCATAAAGGCATTTGTTTGCCAAAGGCTGACTGTTTCTAATCTTAGAGCTACAAAGTCTGCCACCTGCACTTATTTTTCTGTATAAGTGAAAATCCCTGTTTCCAGGCTGCTGGTTAGGGATGGAAATCTCACTTCCAGCTTGGCTTCTTTTATGGCAGCCAACTAAATTAGAAACAAGCTGTCTGCTGGAGTGTGAGCGGTTAGTGACAGATTGCCAGGCTTTCAGAGGAGACACAGCTTTTCATTCTGGCAGCCAGGCAATCCTGTTAAGCAGAAGCCCATTTCTATTTCACTTTCAGTTTTTATTCATCGTCGTGTGTTTCTAAAACACGTTGGTACCTGTGTAACCTTTTGTCACAGGATGCCTTTGCCAAACAAGCTAATAGATATTGCACCGCTCTTTGGGGAGAGATTTGGGACCATCCTGGAGAGGATAGCTGTCTGCTATGCAGTACGCAATGGCTTTGCTGAGACTTTGGGATGTTTTGTTCCAAGATCAGATGCCAACAGCATCTTGTGTGTAGGTTTGCGAGCTGTGTGGGACAGTCTGCGAGCCAGGCTGGGTAAAAGGGTGGCAGACAGAGGATGCACTGAGCCAGCTCCATTCATAGCCACAACTGGTCTTGGATCCCCAGCGGCTCCTTTTGGATCGGTACCATAAAACTCTGTCTTGCTGTTTCTTTTTAGCCTTTGTTGTTTCAATAAAGAAAGTGAGCCATCAGTGTGGTCTTAAAATTAACTCTGGACAACAGTTTGGCTGATGCCGGTTCCATGCTGCAGAGTAGGTCACGGTGCTCAGCCTTGGCTGGCATGGGCTGAATTTGCTGGACTGCCCCTCTCCTGCAGAGCGTAGCACATAGGAGGACACTCAGTCCTGCCCTTTCTCAGCCCACTGCAGCATGTTTGCTGGGGTTGCAAAACCATAAAATACATTTGTATGCTGACTAACTGAAAATATACCTGAACTCTTGAGTCATCTGCACATTGAGTATTAAATCATGCAAGACTTGGACTTCTGCCTAGACCTCAGTCTGTTTTGTGCTATGCATGACACTGTCACGTTGTGGAGAGCCATTGCAAGCTGTTTAAATGGAAGCTACCTGGGAAGTACTGGCATCCTGCGCCAAAACCAGGGGCCAGTAATTTTAAGTATTACTTGCATTTTCATTAAAGTTAATTATTCACACTTTACAGGTGGATACAGTAGAAGTGCTTACAAAGATAGTATCTTGAGAAGTCTGACACGACTATTTTTTAATTGTTTTTAGGTTCCTTATGGGGCCTTTGCAACTTGTAAAGTCTTGCAAAAGAAGGTAATGTTGCAATCAGAAATTATTAGATAATTCTATTATTATGCTTGAGTATTACTGTTGTGTTTGAAATGACTGTGTGCGGTTGTTTATATGTTGCTTCAGAAGAAGTTTGCTTGTAATGAATTTGGCCACTTGTACGATACTACATAAAGAGCAATTTGGGTAGGGCTAATCCTGTCTGTGTGCTTTAGAGCTAACTTCTCTCATGAAAGATGAGGCTATTGTTTCCATCTTAGCCTATCTAATGATATTTCTCATCAAGAAACTAGGCTTTTGTTTAGATCTCATGTTAAATCTTTGATCTTCTGTGAAAATCCATGTATTATTTTAATATTATATGATACTGTATTTTAATATTTTATATGATACTTAATAAGGTATTAAGCTCTTATACAGCCTCTGCAATTAAATCTCAATGACTGTGCTTGTTCTAGACAGCAGTGTCTCTTGTGTTCATGTTCCAATGGGATTTTTCCTCCTCAGGTGCTGATTATTCATACAAATAATCTGACATCTTTAGTTCCAAAGTCCTGCAGCCTCCTGAGTCTCATAACCGTGAAGGTAATTGTGATTCTTAACAGTTAATCTGCAGCCTATTGTCCTTGCATTCTATCTGCATTAAAACACACTAGCCCAAATAAATCCTTTTTGTCTGACTGTCTTCACCAAGAATCGGTAACAAGGTGTGAAACCTGCCTTTCCTAGGTTTACCTCCCAGCTAGACAGATAGCGGTCACTGAGCAGTTTGTATAAAATAATAGTCAGTCCCAGGACTCATTTGTCCTCTTCGTAATCCCACGCTTCCCTCCTCAACAGCCTCTCACGGTGGTGGTCAGTCAGGGCTGAGTGTGTTACAGGGTAGATCCATCTCTCTTCTGCACTGGTGGGTCATTTGAATGTGAATGAAACTGGTGATGGGTGACGGTGTGTGATGTGGCTGTATTGCCGTACCTGTCATATAAATGCTGAGGGCTTTCAGCTCCACCACCCTCGTGCTGTGGTTCCACAAGAGGCAGAGTCACTCCAGCAGCTCACCTCTCCCCATGGAGGAAGGTCTCCAGGCATAGTTCTGCCCTCTCCCTGTGCCAGTGCTGGTGTTGGAGCAGTTCAGCTCACTGATCCTGCAGAAAATGCCTTTTTCTGCCAGGCTGGCTCCATGGAGATGATTTATCCAGTTGGCTCATCCAGTTTTGTGGAACAGCTCCCTTGGTGTCACTCCTCTCCCTAGTCTTTTGCTTGTTTATTGATGTATAGAGGCTTGAGTTTTCAAAAGACCTACAAGAAATTAAGTGCCTATGTCTCCTTGAAAACTTAAGCCGCTTCTCAAAGCCTCATTGGAAGGGAAGTAATTTTCATTGATAGGTAATTCATGACCTTTCATTCTTGCACCATGACTTCTTTTCCCAACCTTGTTTGGTGAGATCATCTACTCTTCCAGGTTCTAGACCTGCACGACAACCAGCTGGCATCGCTTCCTGCTGATATTGGTCAGCTGACATCTCTTCAGGTAAAAGATTTGCAGCTGCATCCCAAGCGTCTGTAAAGGGCATGTTGCAGGACCGCACAAATATGGGGTTACTGCTATTTGTCTTATAATTAATCACAAATTAAATGATGGTCCTCAGAATGTCAGATCTATCTCATTGTTGAACTGGCTTGTTGGAGAGGGAGAGCAGGAGAAGAGCAGGCATGCTGAATTACATAGTCCCAGCTTAGTGCAAGGGCTGTCAGCCCAAATGGCTCACACGGCCAAGCAGGTGCTACGAGCAAGCAGAGCTGGAGCTTCCAGTCCCGTTGATTTCACAAAATATTCATGTTTTACCATTCTCCCTGGTGTGATTGTGTTGAGAACTCAGTGCAGCGTATTGTAGTGCATGCTGAGGGTCCCCTCTGCTCGGGGTGCAGCTTTAGGTTCAGTCACCGCTCCCCGGTGGGAGCCGGGGTGGGGGAGCGCTGCCCTGGAGGGGAGGACGCTGCTAACCAGTTCCCGCATCTGGATTCAGCACCTGCTCCTGCTGTTGGTTGCGAATAGGGTTTGTCACTGCATGCTGTAGCTAGATGTGCCCTGTATCCATGGCTTCTGGAAAATAATTTTTTGTTTTAACCTAGAAAGCATTGTCTAAACCTGCTTGCGCACTGTTCTGGGCCTGAAAATAGTCCCAACAGCATAGATGCATAGAAGACCTGAGACTTGTATAAAGAATATCTTGAATATCTTTTCTGTTAATACCTTAGGTCCTAAACCTTGAAAGGAATCTTTTAAAATGTCTTCCACAATCTATAGGAGACCTTGCCCAGCTCCAGATGCTCAATGTGAAAGGTATGGCACATGTTTCTTATCGGTGCTCTGGGCAAAGCACCTTTTACTATCTGGGTCGTGTTGAGCTGCGTTAGTAATTACTCCTTTCAACCAAGGCGAGCACCAAAAGGTTTATACTATGAATGCTGAGGAAGAACACAAGAAAGATTTGAATTCAAATAGTTGGCAAGGCAGGACAGATCATCTAAGCAGAAACTGGGTCAGACTTGGTCCATATGATGTTTTCATTCAGCCCATTGCCTTTTCTCAAAGGAGAGGTTGTTAGGTCATCGTGCCCGATCTCAACAGCTGAAAGCTGACTTGTGTGCCTGCACGTGGCCAGCATTTCAGAGCCCCAGCTGCCTCACTCCTGCGGCGAGGAGTGCCGAGAGGGGCACACATCCAGCCCTAGAGCCCGCTGGAGCATGAGACCACCTCGAGCTGGGAGCGCTGTGTGTGCCCTGCAGGAGTCCCAGGCCAGGGTTTGTCCCCCTCTGGATAATGATTTAGACCAGCCTAAGAAATCTGCCTATGGAGATTCAAGTGTAAGGAAAATAGTAGGTCTTTGGCAGAAGCAGCGCAGTAAAGCAAGCGGAGCAGTCAGCCCGGATAAACTGAATTACTGTTAAGTCCACCGACACCCAGAGCTCGGTCCTGTGAGCTGTGTAGCCCTGCCAGGTTTGCACAGCCCTAACACAAAGGGCACAACCGTACCTTTTTTCAAGACTCCTGGGCATTTTCCATAAATTTGGGAGAAAAAGGAGACTTTGTTACAGGGAGCTGTTGCTGAAACAGGGAAGGAAATGGAGGGAGAGGAACTTGGAAGTGCAGCTCAGCTCATCACCCTATCTGTCTGCAGCACCTGGCCCCTGGCCCCTGCATGTGCAGTCCCACACTCAGTCCCCTTTCTCCCATCTCTGGCACTTGCGCCGAAAGGAAGACGACTCCATGTGACCAATATCCTCCTGATAAAGAGCACAGATCCAGCCTGCAGCAGTGACCTCAGCCGAGAAGGTCGTTTCGGCGTGAGGAACCACTGCTGGACCTGTGCACTCGGGATGTGTGCAAGTAGATCTTGATCCCCATTTGCCTTGGTGGGCAATGGCAGCTTTTGGAGGCCTCGTGTGACCCATAGCAGCCCTGTCCCTATAGTAGAGTATAGAAAATGAGTCATACGTCCGATTACAGTTTGGTGTTCCAGCAGATAAACTTGCTGGGTCCTGCTTTGGAAAAGTTATGTGGTACTAAATGACTTTTCTCTCTCTCTCTCTCCAGGTAACAAGCTGAAGGAGCTGCCTGCTACCGTGAGCGGCTTGCGGAGTCTGCGCACTCTGAATGTCAGTGAGAACATGCTGCAAGAACTGCCACGGGTGCTGGCTCACATCCGCACGCTGGAGGTACGCACCCAGCCAACTGTGTCTGTCTGTCCCCTTCGCAGGCTGCTTCCCTTCCTACTTGCTCAATACGATAACAAATTTAGCATAGAAAGCGAATATCTAGGGCTTGGGCAGGAGCCACCGTGGGGGATTGTAACAAGGCTATTTGCGGTTCATGGTGTCCAAAATAGCTTTTGCGTACCCTTCCTGCTTTGATCTTTTCTGATCACTTTTTGCCATGGCTTAATCATGACAAAAGTAATCCACAGGCAGCGAACCCCCAGGTATTTTCTGCCAGGGCTGTCTCTCTGAGAGCATGAACTGTGCCTGTGGGCTCAGGTTGACTCAGCCGCTTTCCACCAAGGCTGATTCTAAATGAGCAGATGGGATATTTCCAATAAGGTTTTTGCCTCCGTTGCCGTGACAGATCTCTGACTCATTGTCAACCTCCATAGGTTTCTGGCTCCCTGGAGTGCACATTCAAAATGGGACAAGCATCCAGATTTTTATGGATGTGTTACCTTCTGGCTGCCAAACCTGTCAGTACTAGACTGTGCAAATGTCAGGCAACAGGGCTGACTCAGACACCAGCGTGGAGGATGCAAATAAATGCTCTCCTGTCTCGAACACACAACATTAGGCTTCACTTCTCTTGTGGGCAGTCTCTGAGATGAGGGATCTGTGCAGCTTGCTCCCCTGTGCTTGATAAAGTGGTTCCTTTCTGGGCATTCCTGCTAAGCCCTTCTCTACAGGAGGCAACGTTGGGTCCTCTTGGTGGCCACAGTAGGACAAAACAGCAACTGGTCCTTCCATTTGTTCTTACTGGTACCCCTTTTCTCTCCGTGTCCTTTGTATCACCATCCCTTCCAGGCATCATGCTTAAGGGCTCCAGCATACAGAAATTAGTAGAAAATTTCTGTAATTGAGAAGTGCTGTGCCCTCTTGTGCTTAAACACAAAGTAGACATGTCTGCATGAGGGAGATGTTCCACTGAAGGACCAGCTCAGAAGCCCCCAAGTAAGAGACAGCGGAGTCACCTCTGAAAGGTGTCAAACACGTGGTGGAAATTCAATACAAACTCGTATTTATGTCAGAATTTAGGGTAACATGAAATTATCACTCCATAAGTGAAATTTTGGGGAGCTGCAAAGATAAGTGCAGTTGGACTCTGGCTGGGCCACCAGAATAACCTGCAGCTCTGTGTGTTCTCTTTTGGAGACGTTGACCTTGGATGCTTCTTCCATGACCTACCCGTCACCTGATATTTGCAGTGCAGGTACAGAGTCCGTTCAGCAGTTCCTCTGCAAAGGTAAGCAAGAAGAGTCGGTGGACGGTAGTGAGAGCTTGGGGGACTGCACTGTGCTCTCCTTAGGTGCTGTGGCGTGTTCAAAGATTGCATCAATGAAGGACAAACATCGGGCTGACTCTGCTTGGGGTGGTTTCTGATGCTCTGCACACGTGGCAGGCTGGTCAGTGAGTTATGTGTCTTTGCTGGCAGACAGCAAAACAGGAGTCCTTCCTTGAGACTTGCTTCTTACTGTCACACTGAAATTTATAATGGTTTTGTTAAAACACCAGAACAGCTGAGTCAGGGACTGTCTGAGTGACTGTAAGAAATAATTGCATCTCCCTGTGACTTTGTTTTCTCGTTTGTATTTTCTCAAGTGGGAGGATTAGGCATTGTCCAGGCCTTGGGACAAGGAGATAGACTCAGTAGTCACTCGAGGTCCCTTCTACCCTCATTTTCTATGAGAAAGGACCTGGGGGCTGCAGACTGAT
This sequence comes from Mycteria americana, assembly GCF_035582795.1. Lineage (NCBI taxonomy): Eukaryota > Metazoa > Chordata > Aves > Ciconiiformes > Ciconiidae > Mycteria > Mycteria americana. The sequence goes on along the minus strand of NC_134381.1, from coordinate 2,789,946 downwards.
TGTTTATTAAGAGAAAGATGAAAACAGATGGAAAACTCAGAGGACAAAGATAATGTACTGTGAGTCTGTAAACACCGAGTTTAATACAGACAGGAAGGTTTGGAAGAGGTTTTATGCAGGAGAAGTGCCTTGCCAGACATTGTGCTAATCCCTGAAATAAAAGGATAGTCAGAACTTATTTTAATATGGGCAGTAACATTTGCAGCCCTGCAGAAGTCAACATGCCCGTACCCGTGTGAAGGAAGCGTTTCCCTCTGAGCAGGTTAGCTTTGATTGTCTTCCTGGTGGGAATGGGGTGGCACTATCTCCTCTCAGAGCTTCTTCTTGTTAAGCCTGCCTGAGCTGAAGGAGCTCTTTTGGGTGCTCGTCTGTGTGTGAGGAGAGGGAGCACTGTTGGAAGCAGTCTCACACACCAGCCAGCCCTCGGCCATGCTGCCAAGGAGGTCTTTAAGCACCAAATGTTCTTGTTTTGTGTCTGATACCTTCCAGAGTGCGGAATTCCGTACTACCCTCCCTCACAGTATCTGCTCCCCACGCTGGAGAGTGACGGAGGAGGAACATCAGTGGATGGGGTGGACAGGGCAGTGCATAAGTACTTGGAGGAGGAGAGCACGTGGCAGGTGAGGCTCCACCGCGTGTGAAGTTGTTCAAGAGGGTTTTGGATTTGTCTCTCCGCCCCATCAATGGATCTCACAGTACTTAGCACATCATCCCTCATCACCTTCCCCACCACAAGATGTGTCTTTTAGGATGAAGAGAGCATCAGTGCCCAGAAGCAGGCATAGCACTGTGGGTGTGGGTGGCTCATCTCCTCCCCGACAGCTGGGGATGGTGTTACCGCTGCTGACTCCTGGAACACATGTCGTAAAGAGCTGTCTCCGTCCTTGAAAGCAATGATGCAGTCAAGGGACAGGGGTGACAATGTGACACGGTGTGTGCAGCATGGTAACACATGCAGTTTTTTGGGGGGACAGCAAACTGCAGAAGAACCTTGTGATTCCCAGCCAAGTGCTAGGCATGTCCAGCCCTACCTGGGAAAGGTGAGGCTAGGCATGTAACTACATGATAAGCTGTGCTAATTCCTGTGCTGTTTAGCAAGTGCAGAGTAAATTTCTTTGACCCTGGAGAAGCATGAATGACTGGACTTTGTGGCCATGTTAATCTTCTTGCGCCTTTGGTTGATGTCTTTACTCAGTTAGGGGAAGATATAATGTGGGCTAATAATATCTACAAAAAATTGCTCCTGGGAGTAAATGTCTGCTGATATTGCTTATTTTTCAGAACAAATTCTTGGATTATCAGAAGAGGAAGGTAAGGATGAACCACTGCAAATGCTTTGTCTGCAGAATAGCTCCACTTTTTTTTCTGGTTTTCCGTCCCTTTACCCGGTTTCTCAGCCAAAACGGAATGTTTTGAGAACTAAGTTCTTGCAGAACCCCCCCCAGAGCTGCTCACTCCTCATTGCAGAAGATAAGTGGGAATGCGGGGGAAACTGTGGCTGACTCGTCTGACGCGCCCAGCCGATGAGCTGCAGTCTCTCTCGTGAGCAAGCAGTTTAAATCAGTCCGTGTTTGCAGAGTTAGCTCTGGGGGCTTTCACACCAGCTGGCTTTTTTCTTGCCTCTCTGTGCTGAAAGCTCAGTTTGTTTTTCACAAGAGGTGGGCAGACATGTGTGAGCAGTCCATGGAGAGAATATTTCCATCCTCTGGTGAAGCCTCCTGTTTGTCATTTGGCTTGCTTTCTTGTAGTCTAGGGGATTACTGTGCCTTGTTTTACGTTTTTGCCAGAATTTGTTCTTACTTGGAAAGGAGCAGAGCCAGCACTCAACTGATTTCTGGCATTCATCTTTCTTCTTGCTCCTCTCAGGAAAAAAAAATGCAGGAGAAGCTGGAATTTGAGCGGCGCCTGAACATGGGGCAAAGAGAACATGCTCTGCTTGTTCAGCAGATCAACAGTCAGAAGGATGAGATACTGCAGACAGTGAGAGAGGTAGGTCTCCTCTGGGCAGGCCCCGTACAAGACACTGCCTTTCCTAAACTGACCACTTTCTCCTTGCTTTGGCCTAGGACCAGATGAGGCTGGAGGAGGGCCTGACAAAGCACCAGCGCTATTTGGAGGAGGAGCGCCTGAAGCTGCTGCAGCAGTTGAAGCAAGCGGAGCAAGGCATTGCCAGCCGTATCCAGAAGCTGCTAGAGGACAACCAGAGGTAGGGTCCCAGGGTGTCTTGCAGTGATCTCTGTCCCTCAGGGGCTTGTGTTAGTTTGTCTTCTTCTGAGCAGTTGGTTTTGCCCTTTCTGAGTGTTATGGAACTGATCAGGATTGACGTCTGGAGGTGGTGCCTTAGCTGCTGAACTGCCGAGGTCCTATTTAAAGGAACTGGAATTTGACACCTTAAAAAATTGTGTTTTACACATATGTGTGCTGTTGGAGTTTTGCAGTGCTGTGGAAAAAATTTGAATTCCTCATGAAAGGTGCATATTTGAAGTATTTGAAGGTACCCCTGCCTAGATCTGCTGGATCTCCTGCTGGGCTGGTGACCAACGTGGGGTTACCAGCCTGCTTAAAGCTGCTCTTCTGTGCGTGAGAAGCAAAGTTGTTTTCTGCCCTCTGGGGGAGCAGGATGTCCTGCTCAGCTTGATCAAAACCTCTTGTTTTATCTTTTTTTAGGCAAAACCAAAGTTCAGACATTCTGAAATCCTTGGAGAATGAGAGGTGAGTCTCCTTGAAATAAGCTCTTCTAGAAAAGGGGCAAGAAGCTGGGAAAAGGGCTGGGACCTTCCTTTCAGAGCCACCAGTCTGAATCCACCTTAAGTCAGGGGAGGTTCCTCTCATACCTGCAGCTGGTTGTGGTCACTGTTGGAGGCAAGACACTGGACTAGATATGCCTGGTCTTACCCAGTCTGGCAAACCCAATGGGATGATGGTTTTACCTCTTTTTCATCTCTGAATGGTCCTAGCTAAGGAGTTTGGGAACAAAACCCTGTATTCCACTATCAAGGACCAACAGAAATCCTACATCTGTTGGGAAGCAAGGCATTTAAGAAGATGGTCCAGTAATGTGTACAGGCTGGGTGGAATACGTTGAAAGCAATGCTGCCATTCAGCCAACACTCTGAGCTAGCTTTGCCACCAGAAGTGGTTGTCCCCAGCTCTCCCCCGCCTATATGCTGTCCCCTCCCTTCAGCCAACTGTTTGTGCTGTGGCACAGTAAACTGGATGGGGACACTGAGCTGGATGAAGATAATCCCTTTGTATGTCAGATAGTTTTCCAGCCACACCAGTTCCTGATCGGCATTGTGTGTGTTTGTGCTGGGACAAGGACAGGGGAGGTGGGAATGGAGGCCAGGCTCCTGCTTTCAGTGGCACTGCTCACTTAGGTCAGCTTTAAAATGCTCATCAAGCCTCAAGAGAAAGGAAAGCAAAAAAAGGGACCGAGTTTGGCGAGAGAGTATGCATGTTGCATAGATGTTCTGTTTCGCAGAAGGATCAGCTTTCCGGTCTAAGAAGCAATTCTCCCCATGGTTTTGAGCAAAATTTATGTTGTCTCCCATAGACTTAGAGGTTCCTTACCAAGAAATCACTGAGACTTTTGTGTCTCTGATAAGCACATGGCTTTCCTGAGCAGGTGGCAGGGTGAATCTGCCCAACCCGTAGGCTCTGAGCTGGGTGAGTGGAGGAGAATTGAGATAGTGCTTGTTTGAAGGAGTGGCTGAATTGTTCTTGTTTGTTCGGCAGAATAAGGATGGAACAGCTGATGGCAATAACACAGGAGGAGACGGAGCATCTGCGCAGAAGGGAAGTGGCCTGTAAGTCCAGACAACTCTTTGGGGTAGTAAGGTGCAAGAAAGACCTGGTTCCTCTGGAGATGCACTGAATAGGTGACAACCAGATGGGGAGATGCTCTGTCACGCACACATTCTTGCTGTGTTGCTTAGTGCAGTGGGGCAGAGCTGCAGGGGGTGCATTGCACGTGTACCATGGCTGATCCACCGCTTCTACCTTCAGCCGGTTCTCCTTGAGGTGCACGCTATGCTCCCTGTGTAGCTACAGCGTGTCACACAAGGAGTTTGTGAGACTGGATGTAAGCACGCAAAGGCACCAAATCATATTTCAGAGGTACCAAACAGATGTTAACTGATCAGGTTTATGAGGCAGGAGGCGTATGGTAAACAAGAATGGTGCTAGGGAGCCTTTTCTGCTCATGATGACCATGAACAGATCTGCTGGGGTTGCAAGGGAGATGGTAGGTGTGTTGTCACCCCAAGGATGCGTTACTCGCAGTGGGACGGGCAGAGCTGCAGCCCATCTGAGGGCCGGTAGGCACTGACTGGGCTCCTCTGAGCGCTGAAGAGATGCAAGCACAGGCAGAGTGGTGTTTGCTCTGCTAATTTCCCAATAGCTAGCTACAATTCTTGCAGCTGAATGGTCTGCTCTGGAACGAATGAAATGGAAAAAGCAAGGACAGGTTGGAAACGAGAGAGAAGGCACTGTTAATTGCGAGTGATTGTAGCAGCAGTGGTAGACAAGTGCCTGCTCTAGACACCCGCTCGTGACACAGACTGACAGCACTTCTGTCTCCTAGCTGCCATGCAACAAATGCTGGCTGAGAGCTACAAGAACAAGCTCATCCAAATGACCTACGAGTCTCGTCGGCAAGACCTTGTCAACCAGGCCTGCTCCAGGTACAGTGGGAGATGTCTGGGGCTGGTGGTACTGTTGTAAAGTCCCTTTCTTTCCAGCAGTCCGCGGTGTAATTCCCGTATATACACCCAGGAACTCCTGCAGCCGCTGGAATGCAGCAGGACAGCTGTGTAAGAGCAGGTGACAATGCGATTTAAAGAAACTGTCAAACGTGATTAAATGAGTCACCTTCTAACCACAAGAATATGCACATTAATCATACTTTGGATGAACTATCACTTTTTTATGCTATTTATTTTATTTTATGCATTCTGCTAAATGTGGAGGGTGAAATAAGACTGGTCTTCTTCCTGTTTTGTTAGCCAGTTCAGTGTCAAACTCTAGCACAGAAAGAACTCCTTTCCTCACCTCCCAGGGTTGTCTCAAGGATACTATTTGTATATACATAGGACTTGTTGCATTACTATAGGTACAGAGAGCATTCTGGCCCGCTCTGTTTACAAGAAGGTGAGAAATTTTAATCTGGCAGCATCTGGCACTGAACAGAAACAACCTTGTGTGCCTGTGACCTGCGGGCAGGCTCGGTCCTGCCTGCAAGTGCAGGCAATGTATGGCCACATTGTCTGGGTCGCCTTCATCAGCACACTCTTGCCAGTGCAGAATGCCAACATGCAAATTCATCACCTGAGCTGCTTGCTGGGGCAGCAGCAGCGCCTGTTTGGACTTCAAGCTGTGCACATGCAGGCAGTGGTGCTTCTGCTCTGGCTTGCTCTGTGGTGCAGGTTTGGTTTGGTTGTAGGGAAGGAGGCGTTAAATCTGTCAGCCTTCAGCTGTGCGGTGCCACGGCTCTTCACCCTTGGTCGGTAACAAATTTATCCATTCCTGGATTCCCTGTTGCCTGTTTTTCCTCTTGTTTGCGTCAAGAGTCTCAGACCCAGCAGTAACTCCATGGCAAATCCATCTTCTTGCAGCCTAGCTGAGACGGATCAGAAGTTCCAGCAAATCCTGGCTTGGCAACAGCTGGATCAGAACAAAGCTGTTAGTCAGATCTTGCAGGAGGTAGGCAAGGGAGCAAACTGCTTGCGGGGGGACTCAAGGGAAAGCAGCTGCACGTGAAAGCAGGATCAAGAGTGGATCACAGGAGCAGCGGTGGCTGGGCTGCATGCAAAAATGATTTTATTTAACACTACATGCTAAACTTTGAGAATCTCTGGTATTCTAACAAACTGACTTGGGTGGTTGAAAGTAAAATGTATATTTTTTAACTAGAGAGCAAATTTTCAGAAAAGACAGCAGCACAGACCATGGGAAACAAAACTGGTCTGATGATTAATAGAGAGGATTTTGAGACAGAAGTCCTATCTTTTTGGCAGATTTCCTGGGTGACTTGGGGCAAGCTGCCTACAGGAAGCATTTTCAAAGCCTCTGCTCCTTTTGAATACCTCATTTTGAACCTGAGACCTCTGCAGCTCATTTTTCAGAAGTGCTGGGCAGCCATGCCCTGTCGCACAGCCTGAGTGCTCAGTGCTGCTGAAAATGAGAGGTGGGGTTCATACAGAGCATTCAAAATGTGTGTTTGAAGAACGTGAATATAACTTCTGTGTCTGTCTGTAAAGTGGGTTCTACCTTTTGGGACTGTGGGATCTAAGTCATGGTGTAATCAGGACGCTGTTGCCCAGAGTAAGCACTGTTCAGGCGCTTGTGCGTGAGTCACTGCAAGGTAACAGGGTTTCTTAGCCCAGTTGCAGCTGCATCACAACCTCACTAAGCAGCATTTTGCCTGTCCCTTAGATTGAGATGCAGAAAGCTGCCTTTGAAGCTCTCCAGGTGAAGAAGGATCTTATGCACAGGCAGATCAGGAACCAGGTGAGTCAGCAACAGAGGAAAGAGCAACCAGCTACTCAGCTCATACTGCCATTTGATGAGACGCTTCTGAGGAGGATCAAAGTGGTGTGAGCATAGAGCAGGGTCTGGAGGAAGTGAAGAGCTCTTGTATTGCTAAGAGCTCTGTAACAAAGCGTTGGGCAGTGTTGGTTAAACCACGATCTCCCAGCTCCATAGGAGGGAGTATCAATGCAGATTTTAGATTCGTGGAAGTAGTGGAATTGCCATTGCTTCAATCATCTCGGCACTAATGTGGATGAAGTGCTGGAGAGCGGTCACTAGAGGACAGACCTGCATTGGCTCTGTGGGCGTGATCTGCAATTGCAACTACGATTTCCTTCAGGTTGTGTACTTAGCAGGCCTGCTTTTCCACATGAGTCCACTGCATCTCCATCCAGCACATCGGAACTGCACCTTGAGCCATAAGTTCACCTTTTCTTTCCCATTCTCAGCCTGCCTTTCGGAGCTCCATCCTGCAGAAGGTGCAATGCGATAGTTGGGGGGAAGAGCAAGAGCTGGTGGAGAAAGTAGCGGTGGTTGATGCATGAAGATGGGAAAGTAGCGGTGGTTGATGCACGAAGATGGGTGGCTGGTTTCTGACACAGTGCTCCAGAATCTCCCCTCTCCTGATTTGACACTAGCAGAAAAGTCTCAGGTCAGGATTTGGTGGATAAGCTTAAGAGCTTGGACATGTTGAGTCACTCAGTGACCAGTCTCTGCTAGAAGCCTATGGATTGTGCATGGACAATCCAGGAGATGGGTCTAACAACTCTCCGTTGCTTGAGTTCATCAATAAGAGTCCTGCAGTTTGCTTGTAAACAAAGGGAGTTTGTTCCTTGATACCATGGCTGGACCTTTTACTGTTGAAATCCAGCCCACCCCACCAGCATCCTGCACAGGCAGTGAACGGGCAGAAGCCATGGGTACCGCCTGCTGCAGAGCCCCGGTGTCAGCAGGAATTTCGTGGTCGGTGGCACACGTTAAGCAGCGTGGCCTGGGGATGGTAGATGGCCTGGCAGATAGGTGAGCTGGGCTCTCATCTTGGCTTTGCTGTGGGATCTTGGGCAACTCACTTCACCTCTCTGTGTCTCAGTTGCCCCACCTGAAAGAGCACGTGTCGTTATGGGGTTTGCTGGAGCATCTAGAAACCAGGACCCTGCCCCAGTTCAGCTGCAGTTTGAGCGGTGGTGCTAGGAGGACTTTAACAATCAGTTGCTGCCTTCCAGAGTGGCTGCAAAAGGTTTGGCTGAACAAACTGATTGCAATGTGCTTCCAGACTTGAACAGAAGGTGTTCAGAGTAGAGAGACAATTAGAGAGCAGGGGGGGGACAGCTCCTCAGGCAAAAGACGAAGAGCGACCCTAAGAGCGTGCATCACGGAAGGGCACTAGCAGGCTCCCCAAACTTCTGGGCGGCTCTGCAGTGCCGTCCCTCCTAGGGCAGCAGTTAGACCTCATTTTAAAAGAGCATAAATTAAAGTCATTTTAAATGTCAGTAAAAAATGTTTCATCTTCTGTTTAGATTAAATTAATAGAAACAGAGTTATTGCAGTTGACACAGCTGGAGTTAAAGAGGCAAGAACTGGACACAGAGACGCTGCAGGTATGTAGGGCTCTGGGGCTGCCCCACCACCCTCTCTCGGCTCTGGGATCGCAAAAGCTCCACTCGCTTCTTTTGCTCCTTGCAGTTTCCAGATGGTTTTATGCTTAGTCAGAAGGGTTCTTACCCACAGGACACCACAAAACCCTCTTTGTCGTGGTAACGTGGGAACATTGCTGCTGCTCCTAAACATCTCCATGCCTTTTCAGGGGAGAGACAAACGAGCGGGCCCTGATAGCAGTGGGCAGTTCCAGGTTTGCTGGGCGGGGAAGGATTTTACGGTCCAGTTGTTGGCTGTCCCAGAAACACCTGCCTGCTGCGCATCGCATGGCTCCTTACACCGTTGTGTTGTGTTGTGTTTTGGTTTTAAATACCTGCCAGTGATGGCTGTCAGCTCTCCCCCTTCATTTCTAAGCCTTGTCTCCCAGGCTGCTCTGCCCCACCATCCCACCATTCGATGGGCTGACTTCATCAGCAGTCACACATTGAGGAGTGTCAAGTTTGGCTTAAGCAGCTTGGCTTTAAATTTTGTTATTACGCCTTTGCATCAGTTGTTTTCTTGCGTGTGCTATTTGCCAGGTTAGGTCACCTGTTTAGTGAGCCCGAAATCAGTAGCAAACACCGTATACTTTCCCAGAGTAGTGCAGCCAGCAGGTTGGTAAGTGCTGACTTAAGACAGGATTGCCTCTGAGCCCTGTGCTGGACACCTCAAAGCGTACGATTTGGGTTACGCTACCTTAACTCACGCAGCTCCTCCCTGTAATGCTGCAGTGTTGGAGGCCTGATGGTGGGGGACTGCCCAAAGTTCATGCAGGGAAGTCCAAGGAACCCCAGGCAGATGTAGTTCAGATGACGCAGGACTTGGGTGATTCCTGTTAGGTGACCACAGGAGCTCCAGAGGAGCGCAGGAAACGAGGCTCTGCCCTAGTACCCGTCTGCAGCCCAGCAGGCAGCACGGTACGTTTGCAACTTCAGCACTGGACACTAGGAAACAAGGCATAAACAGCTTCGTCTCTCCGAGTACCCCCGGCCGTTTGACAGTCTGCAGCCCAAAGGTTCCCTGCTGTGGTTGCCCCCCCAGCGCACAGGCAGTGCCCACAAAGTGCTTTGGCAGAAGCTTTTCTGCAGTCATGCTTGATACCTCCCATGCAGCAGAGAGTTGCTTCCTCCCCCAATATAGAGGTGCTTTAGTAATGAACTTGATAAATCATTGGAAAGCGGGAAGAACCAAAGGTGCAGTGAGAAAGGGAGGCGTTTGCACAGGTCTCTTGCAAGGTCAGTCTGGGAGAGAGCGATCCCAGCGGGGTGTCCGCAGTGCGGGTGGGCAGGAGAGCTCATCTCAGGGTTAGCTGAAGCTGCCTGGGTTTCTCGTCTGGAGAGCTCCCACGGGTCGTTAGTTGTCCTTCTGACCTCTCTGGAGGTCCTGACGCAGAAGAGCTTTCCTGCCTCCATCAGGGCAAAGCATCTCTCATCAGCTGAGGGGGGGTTTTGCCTGTGAGAGGCAGGCGTTCCTGTCTCTGCTTAAACAGAGGACCTTGTCCCTGCGTAGGGTCCACAGTTCTGTCAGCCCTTTAACAACATCCTGTCCCTTTGTCCATGGACATCTGAAGTCCTTGTGGCCGGTGACTACTGGCCTCTGCTCAGTTAATGATCCTCCCAGCAGGTATGAGCTAGCTGGGACTGACGCACGCAGAGATGCCACATGGTCTGACATTCCTGAGACAATTAACCTCTCCTCATTTCCCAGCGCTGTGGCTGCAGCGATGACTTATGGTATCCGGCGGTGCTTGGGGTGAGACCCCAGTGAAGCAAGCTTCCCAAAGGCGTGGGGAGGTTGCTGCCTTACCTGTCCTGCCTACCTGCAGGCTTCTAGACCTGGTTTCAGGTGGCCTTTGTCAGTTAAGGAGGGGGACGATGAACACTTGTAATGCCATTGACTGAACTTCTGATGGAGTGATGAAGATCTGCTGCAGGCCAGCGCGGTCTGGGGCTGCCCGGGGTGTGCTGGGGGTTGGCACCACCGGCTAACGGTCAGTGCAGGACCGAAAGAAGTGGGTGCAGCTTGAGTTTGCCATGCCAGCTGCTAGGAGAGGATTCAGGCTGCCTGCTCAGCCGGGCTGAGGGCCTGTGGAGCACAGGGCTTCCACGTCTGCTGTGACTGTTTTGGGTATGGTAAGTGCTTTGCTGGAAATCAGGGGAGGGTGGTTGCTTGCAGCTGTACGGTACGGAGATGTGGGTGCCAGAGTCCTTTTGTTGCAGGGGGTGATCACAGAGCAACGCCAAGCACTCAGCTACCTGCTGCAGCAGCTGCTCAAAGAAAAGAAGCAAAGGGAAGAAGAACTGCGACAAATACTGGTAACGAAGGCCCCTAATTAGGTGCTGTGGATGAGGAAGCGCATGGGCTGGCTGCCGGGAGAGAGTCCATGGGCCAGCACGGGAATAAAGGGGAGCAGAGGAGGGCTCTGGGGGGTTGTGTCCAGATCCAGAGACTAATTTAACTTCAGAAAGGGCTCATGCAAGCTCTCAGGGGCACAGTTAGTGCCACTCCCTGGTGCAGTATGAGGCACATCATCATCATCAATCTCCTGCATCAGGAAAGGGAGTTGTAGGGGGTGATGAGCACAATCCCACAAGGGTCCTGCATGTGGTCTTGTAATCCTGAAGACCTCCAGACTCTCCTGAGCTTCAGTAGACCAGGCTCCACTGTCTGGGGCAAAGTGAGCGGAGGGGATGCACAACCCTGGACTGGCTGTGGGGGGCCAAAGTGAGACCAGTCTGCAGAAGGCCAGAAATGCCCGTCTGACCATAGCTGTGCCCATCACAGTGCTCTGAACTGGCCCTGCACGGCTCAGGCTGTTGGTTTCCCCTCCTACACGTCCAACTCAAGCTTCCCTAAATACCACTTTCAATGTTACCTCGGGCTGTTGAATGAATGAGTTTGTTTTTCAGCTGGAAATGGAGGCAAAGAGCGAAACCAAACAGGAGAACTACTGGCTGATCCAGTACCAGCGCCTGCTGAACCAGAAGCCCCTCTCCCTGAAACTCCAGGTCGCTGCTGCAGTTAATGCAGTTAATCACAGTAGCTGCGCTCTGCTCTGCAGAGCATGGGGTGGGGGGCGAAGGCAGCCTTGCCTGGACCCACAGGTTCTGCTAAGGCAGGGAGCAGGGCACAGACCCCTCGCACAGGCTGACAAGCCAGGGGAGACCCCGGGCCACCCTGCATTTGGCCACCGTGCTCTGAGCAGCCCTCTCTCATTCCTGTACGTTGGAGGTTATGGGGCTGCCCAGGTCTGTAAGGAGCCGGTACCTCAGCTGTCTCCCAGCTGGAGCTGCCATCCCACCGTCAAACTGCTTGCCAGGAGCAGAGGACTCTGAGCACCTTCCAGGCAGGGCTTTTTGTTCCAGCTAAACCCCCAAACAGCTCCGCTTGGCTCCCCAACTTCCCCTGCAAATCCATTTGAACGCAGCAACTCCTGTCCGTTCCTGCCCTAACGTATTGAGCCGGGGACTTTGTGCTGTTAAAATACCTGTGGGGGTGGCCGCAAAGGGATGGAGCTGAGCTCTGCCTGCGCTGCATATTGGCTCGAGTTTGCAAAGCAGGTGCTGTTGCAGGCATCGGCTGCCAAAACAATTGTTTCATTCTTCGCAAAACACAGCATTTTGAATTGTGCTCATAAAATGCCTAGGGCCAAAGCTCCTCCGGCTGCTGGGCTTTCAAATTTCAGTGTCTTCAGGGATGCAAAATGCTTCAAGCAGGGCAGAGGGCAGGAATGAGCAGAGTGCTTGGCCGCGCTGCCAGCCTTGCTGCTGCCTGTCCCCGTGCTTCTTCTCGAGAGCGAAGTCTGGGAGCTCACCTTGTGTTTTGCAGGAGGAAGGCTTGGAGCGGCAGCTGGTGAACCTTTTAATTGAGCTGTCTGCTGAACAGTACGTGCCAGTCTTTGCACACCATCGAATATCCTTGCAAGTGCTCAGCACCATGACCACCAGTGACCTGGAAAAGGTACGAGGCAGCAGATACACAGTACAGGACAAGACCGACTCTGTGCTGGGACTGAACCTGCCCGTGCTCTGAGCCCAGCCGTGCTCATGGCTCTGCCCACGGTCCGGCAGCAGGGAGTGTTGGTGCTCCTGGTGTGTCACCTCCCAGCAGGGAGAGGTGCCAGTGCTGCTCTGTGCCCTGTCCGAGTAGGCGAGAGCTCTCCCAGAACACTTGCAGGGTGAGCTGTAGCTTGGCTCTGTCTTTCGACATCCCTCAGATGCCCTTTGTAGCAGAAATGGCACCCGGGGAGTTCCCTTATCTGGCTTTGACACCTGGCAGAGGTGCTTCCCTTGGCATGGCTGGGTCTTGCCAGCAAAGCCCAAGAGTTCAGTGTCCCTTTGGGGACATGTGTCTCCTCCTTTCCCCTCTGAGAGCTAACAGCCCCCCTTTTGCACCGCAGATCGGCGTGACGGAGGCTGGCCTGCAGCATGCCATCCTCAAGAGAGCTCAGGAGATCCTGGCTGTGGCCAAGACGATCCCAGGTATCACCAGTTCTTTTCCACCTAGTCTTTGACACTCGCAGCAGGTACCTGAGCCTTGAACAGGGAGGTCTGCGGGGCCAGATGCCTCCCTTTGGGGAGCGGAGCTGTGGAAGGCTGGTGCGTGAGTAGGAGAGGCAGGGACCGCTGGCAGAGCTCGGGCTGCACTGTCAAACCAGTCCCATCGACTTGCTTATTTATCGGAGCCCTGAGCTCCCATCTGCTTGCAGCCATCCCCATGTGTGCTGGGTGGGTGGGAGACGGGCAGCGCTCCTGGTGCTCAGACCTCCTGCTTGTGGTTGCAGAGCTGCTGAGGACGGTGGACGCCGAGGTCCCTGCAGCCCCAGAACCCAGCGCTCCCTTCGAGGAGCCTCCGAGCCCTGTGGTCCCAACGGCTCCGCCGCTGCAGTGGGACGAGAAGAAGTCGGAGTGCGTTGTCTGCATGGAGCAGGAGGTGAGACCCCAGCACATGTGTGGTGCTGGAGCAGGAGGAGGTGGAGTGAGGGCAGCATCCAGCACATCCCCCCGTATCTGCGTCCCCAGCCTGGCCCTGGGCAATGCCTGGATGCTCATCCCTCCGGCTCCCAGGCGCAGCCCGGCTTGGGCATCGCAGTGGGGATGGGGGCAGGGCAGGGCTCCTTGCGGGCTTGGGAAGGAGCTTGCTGAGCTCCTGTGCCGCTCTGTCCGCACAGCAGCCGTGGGAAGCGTTCACGGGGCTGCTCGGTCCGGCCCTGGCCCGTGTCCTTCCCTCGGGCCCATTGCACTCGTGCTCTCTGCGTGGCCCAGCCCTTGTGCGCACACAGCAGGGGGCTGTGCCCGGGGATGGAGATCGGGGTGCGGGGCTCTGCCTCCCATGCTGTGACCCCCCTGGGTGATCCCCGTCTCCTCCAGCCCCATTTCCTTCTGCGCTGGAGTTCGGCGGTGCTGTGATAGTGTTACGGGACAGCAACAGTCTCTGTGTCCTCTCCTCTGTCTCTTCCCCAGACCCAGATGATTTTCCTGCCCTGCGGCCATGTCTGCTGCTGCCAGACTTGCTGCGAGCGGCTGCACATTTGCCCCCTGTGCCGCAAGGACATCACACAGCGCATCCGCATCTTCCACAGTGGCTAGGCAGGGCGGAGAAAGGCGAGGCTGCCCGGCACCGCCTCCGTCACCCCTTCCTGGGGCAATGACCCCCTTCTACTCCATGTCGGTATTAAACAGACACTTGCACAGCATGACCAGCGCTGCCCTCCCCGTGCACGGCCCCGGGCTGGCTGCTGGCTGCACCCGGGAGTCTCGGCACCCTCCACGTTCCCTGATGGCTTCTCAGCCTCTGCCTTGGGTTCCTTCTTCATCTGCGTCCCCTCCTCCTGCCTGCTCGCCCAGCGTCGTCTTGCCTGGGAGCACTGGGTGATGGAGCTGGGTGCACCTGTGGCCCCTCCTCTCTGGCTAATGTATTTGCCTTCGGAAATGCCCCTCGCTCAGCAGGGACACAGTTAGTGCCGTCTCTGAAGCCACTGTGACCTTGCAGCTCCACTGCTGTAGCCAGGGCACTGCCGTGCTCCTGCGTCGAGTGCTGTTGCCTAGAGGCCGGTGAATCTGCCGTGGGAGGACTCAGCCGGGGGTGTGCGATGCTCCGGGGTGCTGACAGTGCCTTGCACCTACGTCATGCCAAAGGTCTGGGGCTTCTGCCCTGGCGACCCGCGGGAGTGTGTCTGGGGCACTGGTGGGCTGCAGCCACGGGCAGCGGGTGCCAGGGCAGAGTGAGGAGCTCTGGGCGACAGCGGACCCCTAATTTGTCCTCCTGTTGTAGGGGAGAGCCTGCAGCGGCCCCAGATGCAGGACTGGAGGGGCCCGCTCTGGCCAGAGGAGCCCAGTGGGATCCCTCATCCAAAGAACACGCGGGCAGAAAGCGTTGCTGCCACCCAACAGCCGGCACGAGTCCAGCAGCGAGCGGGTGGGCTGGGGCCGGGGCTGCGCGCGGCGCAGCTCCGCATGGCCCCTGTGCGTTGGCGTGCGGGTAGTTCTCCATTGTCATTAATAAGTAAAGATCCCAGTCAGTCTTTTGTCTCTTGACCTTGAAGTATAAAATGCAGAGATAAGCCCGGTCCCACCACAGCCCTTCCCCCGGGAGAAGCTATTAAAAAGCAGCTGGTTTCTGCTGGGGGTTGGTTGCTGCCTTTTTCCTTCTGGCAGGGCGAGGAGACTTGAGAGCCGGGGGCTGCGGAGCAGTGGCAGAGCCGCCACGTGCCCGGCTGTCCCAGTGTCACCTCCTCCTCTCCCACGTCACACCGGGAACAATTTGAGGATCTTGGACTTCCCTGAGGGTGTTGCTCGCTGCAGAGCAGCCCTGGGGACTTCCGGGCAGGGGCAGACCTTGGCCGCTCTGCTGGGGTCACCTCATGTTCTACGCCCGTGCAGAGTGTCCCTGCGGGGCACGTGTGCGGCCCCGTGGAGGTTGCCGGTGGCCGGTGCCCAGCGCTGTGTGCCACCAGAAACCCCACGGGACGTGCTGCAGCGCAGAGCAGGGCCGGGTCTGCGTGGCCGTGGCTGAGCCCTTTGGGGACAGCCCCGGGGCCGTTTCCCCTCTGCAGCCTCTGCATTCATGTTGAGCTGCTGCAGCACGTAGGAGCCGGCAGGTCCCATCCAGGGCCTTGCTGGGTGCTTGGGTGGGGACCTGGCAAGGGGGGACCCACAGGAGCAGCTGGCAACTGGGGTACAGCAAGGGGAGTCCCGGCAGGGACGCCTGAATGAGGGCAGGGAGGCTCTCGGAGGGTCTCACCCGCCCGCACCCCTCCCTGCTCCCCCTCGCCCAGCCGGGGCGCAGGCAGCGGAGGTGCTCGGCATTCCCCGGGATCAGGGAGGAGGAAGGAGCCGGATGCCGACCTGCCAGGGGATGAAGCGTGGCGGGTCAGCAGCGAGGGTGGCAGGTCCCAGACATCCCCTCCAGAGCTCCAGCCCCGCAGGGAGCCTCTCCCACACGCCGCTCCCCCAGGGCAGCCAGGGACCACGCTGGGATCCCCACATACCCGGCTGGAGAGGGAGGAGAGACACCGGGGTTCTGCCTGCTGCCCCAAGACCTGCCCAGCAGCAGTGACGCTGCAAACTGCCCCCTCCCTCCCATCCCGTCCTGTCCCCATCCCATCCCCATCCCCGTCCCGTCCCATCCCATCCCATCCCATCCCCATCCCCGTCCCATCCCCGTCCCATCCCATCCCATCCCATCCCCATCCCCGTCCCATCCCATCCCATCCCATCCCCATCCCCGTCCCGTCCCATCCCATCCCCATCCCCGTCCCATCCCATCCCATCCCATCCCCATCCCCGTCCCGTCCCATCCCATCCCCATCCCCGTCCCATCCCATCCCATCCCATCCCATCCCATCCCCATCCCCGTCCCATCCCATCCCATCCCATCCCATCCCATCCCCATCCCCGTCCCATCCCATCCCATCCCATCCCATCCCATCCCATCCCATCCCCATCCCCGCCCGTCAGTCAGCGGTGCCAGCAGTCAGCGATTGCCGATTGCCTTCGTGCCCCTGGGCCGTGCTGGGGGGTGGTAATGAGTGACAGGAGGTCAGGGCAAGGTCTGCTGCCTGCCCGTAAATAAGTGCCAGCTTTTCCCGGAGCGTCGGCAGAGCCGGGCTGCCCCTCGTCCCCAGGGCCACCGCAGCCCCACGTAGCTGCAGGGCCAACCCCGCTCAGCCATGTATGGGGACACCACGACAGCTGGCGCTTGGGGACTGCCACCTCGTCCCCACCAAGCGATGCCCTGTGTCGCCCTGGGCCGTGCTCAGGTGTTTTCAGTGATTGGGGGAGAAAAATAAAAAATAAATTAAAAAAAAAAGCATCCCTGCCCTTCGCCCACATCCACCCTCAAGCTGTGCAGGGGCTGGAGTGGGCCGCAGCCGCGCTTTGCTCAGCGCAACCATCTCGGGGTTCAGGTCGGCCTGGCAGGCAGGGACGTGCCATCGGCCATCAGACGTGCCATCGGACATGCCATGGGACGTGCCGATGGCCGATGGCACGTCCCTGCCTGCCAGGCCGACCTGAACCCCGAGATGGTTGCACCGGTCACAGGCCAGGGCCATCCCCTGTGCCGGGTGACAAACATGCCTCAGGTTTGGTGTGAATATAATGGATTTGTAAAGGGAAATGGGAAAAAAAAAAAAGCAGCAGGTTTTTTTGGGGCAGCACCTTTCCTAGGGCAGCGGAGGAGGAGCGTGCCGGTCCAGTGCCTGCCAAGCACCCCGGGGCTGGACTGAAGTTCAGCGGGGGGCGGCCGCCCTCACCCCCCCCACACCTCCCAGAGCACGGCCACCGCCCGCCTCCCGTCTTCAAAAGCTGCGGCGGCCAGGCTGTGCTCCCCCGCAGTGCCATGGCGGTGGGGCCAGAGACCAGCGGGGAGTGCGGGATCTGCTACGAGGCGTATTGGGGTGCTGGGGGGGGCCGAGCACCACAGCAGCTGTCCTGCCGCCATTCCCTCTGCCTGAGCTGCCTGCGCAAGCTGGTGTGCCGCGCCGCCGCCATCGCCTTCGTCAGCTGCCCCTTCTGCAGGATGGTGACGCTGGTGCCTGAGCTGGCTCCGGGTGGTGCCAGGGCGACGCCGGGCTCCGGGACTCCGCGCGTGGTGGAGGAGGAGGAGGAAGAGGAAGGCAGCGGTGCCTCCCCAGCTGCTCGCCAAGCCTCGGCACGCTCCGTGACCATGGAGGCGGCGTGCGCGGCTCACGCCCCCATCTTCACGGTGAGCAGCATGGTCTCCCCCTGGGGCCTCCGCCGCAGCTCCGAGGCACCGGGCGCCTTCGTGCTGGGGCTGCCGGGGCGGGGGCTGCTGCTGGACACGCAGCCCCCGCTCGCCTCCATGGAGAACCTGCGCCTCGGCTTCGCTGCTGGCATCCTCGTCCTCATCGTCTGCACCTTCTTCCTGCTCGTCTTCCTCAAGTAGGTCTGGATGGGGGAGAGGGGCTCCTGTCCCGCACCGCAGCCCCCTGCCACCACCCCTGGGGCAGCCAGGATGGACCCAGCGGTGGGTCAGGGACTTCTCAGGCCACGGACAGCTCGGCCCCGGCAAGGTGGGCAGGGAGAGGGCTGAGGGCTCAGCACCTCCCAGCATCCAGCCCGGGCACGTGGGGGGCCGCAGGACGCTCGGCTGCCCCACACACAAGCCCCAGGGCATCAGGCTCTTTAAAAATTAACTTATTGCAGAGCTTTCCTTCACCCCCCGGGTCTGGCTGCGCTCACGCTGTGTTTATAAATATTCCTGGCACTTCCGGACCCCACAGTGGCAGCTCAGCAGGAGTCACAGCGTGGGGCCCCACACTTTTCCCGCTGTCGCAATCCCAAAGGCTGGAAAATTCCCCGGCTGCACTTTAGTCCACCTCCTCAGGGAGCGAGGATGGGGCGAAAGGGGACGGGAAGGGTCCCACGTTGCTCTTCTGTAGGTGAAACTGTTCGAGAGCAATTAAAACAGCCCTTTCCCCTTGAAGAGAGCGCCTGGTGCGGTGCACGCAGGGGCACCTGGCAGCTGGGGAAGGGCACTGCCCGCAGACATGCGATATTAAAGACACATTGGCCCAGCACCGCCTCCGGTTGTTTTTCTGCGTACCCGAGGCAGGGAGAGCTTTGCACAGAGAACAACGCCTCACCTTTGCTCTCAGCAAGCAGCACAGGGAGGGGGTCCTCGCCTTCCTCCAGCCCCTGGGGAAGAGGGTGTTGGGTCCCATCTCCACCCAGCAACGCCCTCTCGGGCCCATCCTGAGCAAGGTCCCTCCCTCCACGGTACACCCACCTCCTGGCCCCAGAGAGCACCCAGAAGCAGGAACAGCCCCTTCGCAGTCCCCCACGGCGGTATCTGCCCCTCCTCAGGACGGGGCAAGTCCATCGCTCCCAGGGCCTGCTGTCCCCCCAGGGAGCCCAGAGCTTTCTCACGTTCACCCTTCCTGCACCCAAGGCAGGCGTACACACGGGAACGAGGACAAACATGGCTTATTTTAGGTCCTGAGACCGAGCCAGAAAAAAATTGGGAGCTACAGGCTTAGGCAGAGGGAGATGCCAATGTTGGGAAGTGGTTGTGGTACCTGCTGTGCCTACTTTTCAGAGGGACAACTTTCAAACCTCCACTCCTGCACCCCAATCCACGCCCAGAGCAAACAGGCACAGCTATCAGCTAGGACACTGCCGAGCAGGCACCCTCCTGCATCCATGCAGCCAGCTTCGGAGAGAGCAGGCTGCTGCAAAGCCTTGCGAGATGCCCGAGGCCCTAAAGCCTGACAGAAAACCAGGTGAGTGATCCCTGCGTGCACCACGATTGTCTTTTGTACTTCAGCTTCTTACATTACCACACTGCAAGGTGACAGCCTCACAGGAGCTGCAGTCACAACACAGAGGGACGGTCTCTCCTGTCCCCAGAGAGGGGTTTAACAGCAAGAATGCTCCCAGAAGAGTTTCTACAGCAAATTAGTCCTGATGTGAGGCAGAGCTAAGTCAGTTTTCAAGTGCATAGAGAGAGATCAAGCCAGACTAAAGTAAAAACCATGCAAGCAAAAAAATACAGGTTTAATTGCACTTTGTTTTTCAAAAAGTGAAACGGAAATCCCTCAGGTTGTCTATCTGTAACGGGAAACAAGAAGCGGAATTTGTTAGTATTAGCAATGACCTCCCCAGAACCCTGCCACAGACGGGGTCCAGAGGCCACGTCAGGGC
The DNA here is from genome assembly GCF_035582795.1 of Mycteria americana. Classification (NCBI taxonomy): domain Eukaryota; kingdom Metazoa; phylum Chordata; class Aves; order Ciconiiformes; family Ciconiidae; genus Mycteria; species Mycteria americana. Next base: position 2,770,618 of record NC_134381.1, on the reverse strand, counting down.
ACCTGCACTCAGACCAGCACAAGGAAGGGGAGCCCCAGAAGAGCCAGGTTTCACACACCATCACATTCGACTTTTGGAGCAGGTCCCCAGGAAACCCCAGCTAAGTTCACCCTGCAAGACAAGCGGTTGCATGGCAGCAGGTCAGCTACTTCACAGGCTTTGGTCTCAGCCGCAATTTTCACTGCATTTGGCAATGGGCCACGCTGATGGCTCACTGAAGCGCAGGGGCAGGGACCTGACACACTGCTACACTCCAGAACAGGAATGGCCGGCGCTCTTTTTTTTTTTCCTCCCAAGAAATCATATTTAGAAGGACACAGATCAAATTCAGTTCAGAGATGATAAGAGGCAGTTGTAGAAACTAAACTGCAGTAGAATTATTTTAAGCACTTCCATTTTATTAAGTGAAGGGGGGTTTATTTGTTTTAAAGACACAAAGACCTGCTCATAGTTTTAAGTTGTGTTAGTGCCAATGAGTGTAGAAGTAAAAGTGCTCTGAGAAATCCAAGGTGTTTGCCCAGCTGTCTATGCTCACTGCTTTCCCCTCTTGGTCCGCTTAGACTGAAAAGTTATACCCCAAACCCCTGGCTGCCCAGCAGAGCCAGGTGAGGTTGGGTTATAGCTTATGTCCCACCATCACTACGTTTTAACTTGTCACACTTTAAACAGCAGCAGAGAAAAAGGCACAGGAGACAGGCTTGGCTGCCTGCAGTAACTCTCTTTAGACAAGAAGCACATTACACACCTGTATTGCTGCTTTCACTGCCTGTGAAACACAACCCAACAAAAAAAAAAAAAAAAAACCAACTCTCACCTCTGGCCACAGAGAAGAGAGGAGCTGGCTGCACGGGCTGCACAGTGAATCATTTTTGTGAAGCCTCCATGAGCCTTGGGCTCCTCCACAGAACACGGCTGGGGATTTGGTTTCTTACAACAGCAACTACTAGATGCTACATCTGTGCTTGGAGCATTGGTCTAACAGAGCCCTGACTTCCAGTACCACTAACGGCTGCCCCTGCCTCGCAGGCTGTGGGTCAGCAAGCACCGTGTGTGCCGCAGCTCTGAGCGTACAGCGGTGCCGACCTGAACCGCCCCAGCCCCTGGGGTTTCCACAAGCTGCCTGTGCAGAGCCGGTGGCTCACAGGAAACACCTGCCTGGGGTCTCTCGGCCAAATCTCCCACTGCACGTTGCCAATGCGTGGTGATGAGATGGTGTCGAGTCCCTGGGAGCCACCCTGGGGACGAAGAGAAATATTCCAAGATGACCTTCACTGGGGAAGAAGAAGAGATTTTAGTCTGTTTTTTTAAAAAGTAGTTACCTACTGCAGGGTCCTGCCAGACTTGTTCTTTTGAAGCACTTTACAAAGTTCTTATTTGCATAAAGTTTCAGATTAATTAATCAACGGTTCACAGAAGTAGGACAGCAATACAAACGTGCAGTAAGACTGGTTGGTTCCTTCAGCTCGTCCCCAACCTCTGCGCATGTTTGTCAGGTCAGAGCAATGGGTCTGAGTGCCGAGCCACCTGCTCTCAGGCCCCATCAGTCTGCAGCCCAAGAGCCTGGGAAGTCCCTGGTTGTTCACAACTGTCCCACGTATGCAGCTCATTAAGTGCTAAGTGCACAGGAAGAGGCCATGCTCAGAGGAGAGGGCTCACAGGCGCACCAGCTGGCTCTTCATCCCAGCCAGTCCAGATCATCATCGTCATCATCACCAAAGAGCGGAGCTGGAGGGGGACGCCCCTTCATGCTCTGGAAGTCAAACCAGAGGGAAACCTGTCAGTCTTAACAGCTTCCCAGTATTTAGTGAATTCAGAGCCAGAACTGTCACAATCTCCGTCAGCGTTAGGGGAGATGATATTGAGAAGCCTCATTACTGATGTTTTTGTACTTTTCATATAATGGCTTAATGTTCCAGGAGATGCTTACAGGCTAAAAGGGACAGGAAAGGGGCAAGACACTAAACCCCTTCAATTAACCTGGCAAGTCTAACTTCATGCCAGCAGGAGTTTGTCATCACTATCTCAGCCCAGGCAACCCCTCCAAGCTCAACAAGAAACAAACCCAGATACTCTTGATTTATACAGAGAACGTACAGGAAGCTCTGAGCTCAGCTACCAGGAGCCAGGCAGTCCCCCACTACCATGGGAAGGATTTCACAGACAAACTATAGGTTAACGCCTGAACCAGTTTAGTAGGAGTGGAAAGACATAAATACGTACCACTTCCTCCTCATCCTCCTCTTCAGAGGGAACTTGAGGCTTCAGTGGTTTATGAGATGCTGTTTCAAAGAAGTTGTCATCCTCAAAGAGGCTAGAAGAAGATAAAGAATTAACAGTTTGCTTGCAGATGATGGGATCTTGTTTTACAAGTTCTATTAAAGAATGATGTTTTGCTGCTGAGGCAAACTTTTATGGTGCATGCTATTCACCAGTGCAGAACGACATTGGGACCTGGCAGCCACCAACATCAGATCCTAGAGAAACTGCACGCTCCCCTCTGCGCTCAGCCAGGAACCATTCAGCAGGGATAATGGCACTGCTGCCTCCACCCAGACACGAGCCTGTTCTGCAACTGCCCTCCCAGCAGAGCATGCCCTGGACAGCCCGGTCTCCGCCAGCACCTGGCTCGTGCCACCCCGTGCCAGCACCGCGATGGTGTTTCAGCCCTGCCACGTGTGCCGCCCTGCGCAGTGGCACAGCTGAACCAGCTCTGGGTGTGCTGCCATACCAGACTGAACCGATCAGCAGGAAAGTGGGACTGGGGCTACCCCAGCAGTCACACCTTACCTGGAATCTTTCTGCCGGCGGCTGGAGCCCAGTTCCGGCTGTCCTCTGATGATAGCTGAGCTCGGCTCTGCTGTGTCGGACACTGAAGCAGGTTCCTTCTCGGAGCTAGCTCCATCTGATGGGTCTGTGCAGTTCCCCCCCTCACCATTTAAGGGAGGGGGCTCTAAACCGCCCACAGGCTCTGCTGCCTTCTGCTCCACAGCCAGCTTTTCTGGAAGCACTGCCACATCTGCTTCTCCTGGCTTGGCTTCGAGAACAGAAGGTTCTGCAACTTCTGCCTGCAAAGATACTCTGGAGGGACTGTGTTCAGTCTCAGCTTTCCTGATGGGACTGCTCTCCTGCCTTTGCTCAGCTGGGACAAAGTCCTCATCCACCTCAGGAACAGGCTGCCCTGCAAGTACAGGACCCAGGCAGGATTCAGCTGTGGAGGAGAGGTGCACCCCCTGGACCTTCTCCTCTTCTGACGCCCCGCTGCTCTGTGTTGCCTGCTCCTCCTCAGGAGTTCTGGGCCTGGCAGACAGAGGAGCAGACTCGCTTTCCCGGTCAGACACCATGGAGCCTGTGGTTGATTCCCTAGGATCAGCTGGGAACGCAACACACTGTGGTGGGCTATGCTGCATGGGCTCTTTGTGGTCAGTTTTTGGTCCAGGTGATCCCTCCTGCCTCGCTGATCCTGTTCCAGATTCCTCCTTTTTACTGTCATGATCTGGTCTCTCCTGTTGCCTGTTGAGTAGCTGCAGTGTTACAGTCTAAAAAAAAATTGAGCAGAGAGAACGTAGGTTATACCCTAAACATAAACCATCACAGACGCCTGTATCATCATCTACTACAGAGCTGCTTTGCCACCCACAAGTTTCTGCTTCACAGTTATTTCAGACTCACAACGTAAACTTGCGTTTTTAGCTCAGGACTCATTCTCTCACGTTGATCACCTTGTATCTCTTAACACTGCTGTACCTTAATAGTGTTCATGACAACACCCAGAACTGTCCTGCCACTGTATGTCTCTTCCAGCTCAAATTCACCCCGAAGAGACTGAAATACACCATTCATTATCTTCTTTACCTGGAAAAGAGCAAAACAGGAAACAAAGATACGATTCATTAACATGTGAAGCACTGGGCTCAAGATCAGATACTTCTCCAGCTGAGGGAACAATAAATCCAAACACACACATGGGGTTTTCAGAGAATCCACTTTTCAAACCAGAAATTCCTGTAACAAAGCAGAATACATCATGCCACTTTAATTTAGAACTGTTACATACACACCAAACCCATCCCTCCAAAACCGAGGCAGGTTGCACAAACCCAAGGCAGAGTGTCACTTATTTCTTATTATTCTTTCAATTTTTAAATCTAAACCTCAAATCTTAAGTTTTAACCTAAAAAAAAAAAAAAAAAAAAAATCATCAAGCAACAAAGCGAGCAGCAGGAAGATCACATCCTTTCTTCCTCTATAGACCCTGCTACTAGAAACACAGTGCTTCAGTGGAGAAAATAATGGGTTTTTCCTTCTTATCTCTGCTCAAAGAGAAATAATTCAAGGCAAATAGAACAGATTTGCTTAGTAAGGTGAAATACTGGATAGTCAAGCTCACTTCTTCTGTGAAGTCTGGAGGTGCAGATCCGTCCTGATCCTTCTCCAGGTCTCGGATGCGTTCTTCATAGCGAGCCTTCAGCACCACAATATCAGACTGCAAGGCTGAATACTGCCAAAGGGAAACCGAAAGTTAAACAGCTCCACAGACACCACCACAATGAACATTGCAATGGATGGGTTCTCTGCAAACAGTTTTTTAGTGAGGGGTAAACTGCTGAGTGGAGTTTTAAGCAGGGCTTTAACAGAGTTACAAAACACTTGGCTGAAAGTAACAGCACAAAAATAAAGATATCCAACCAAGCCAAAACCTTGGAGATGCAGAACTGTGTCACTAGCTCTTCAAGTTCAAGTAACACCAAAAATGGGCATAGCATTACTGAGATCCCAGTGAAATGAGGGCCAGGTCTCTTCATTGGCCCTGTTCTGGTTTGCTGGAAGCAACGTGAAGTTACTCCTTCCCTCTCATATTCTGGAACTCATGTTCTTGTTATTCTGGACATAGGTAGCCTGAGGCTAGTGGTTACTGCACTCCAGTTCATATTCAGCTGCTGTGTTATTCCCTTTACCTTCTCTTTGACAGGCTCTAGTTGCTCCAAACGTTGCTGGAACTCAGACAATTTTTGCTCCTCTGCTTTTTTCAAGTGTTTTAGAGCCGCAAGCTGAAAGACAAGAACTGGAGCCCATCAGTTTACAGCCCCTTTCCGTGTCACCCACTTCAAAACAGTTTCTGCTCAAAAACGGTCAGTCAGAACAGCGCAGATAAACAGAAGAGATTGTAGCTGTTGCTTTAGTCCAAGACTGTCATTGTCTTGGCTCTCCCTCATTCAGAACTGCAATAGTAAATTCACTAGCCCAACCCAACGTAACAGATGCAAGTACAGACACATCCCATGGACAAGACTAAATCCCGTAACAGTCAAGAAATTAAAAAGTCAAGCCACAATTAGGTGGGAGAGGACTGTTGGTTACAGTTACTGGTTATGTGGCATTACATTACATGTGGCATTACACAAAGAACAGCCCTTTACCTTCTCTTCCAGCTGGGACACCTGCTGCTGCAGGGAATCTCTCTGCTCACACACCTCCTGGTACTGTCTAACATGCTGCTCCTTGGCCGAGGCCAGCGTACGTTCACATTTGGCTTCCCACTGGGATTCCAGCTCTGCCTGGATGAGCGATAGCTGCCCATCATGTAAGAGAGATCATTAGGAACACACACACACAAACTGTATTTGCACAAGCGGCTGAAAGCTTGGGGCTGGACAACATCTCCTGCCCTAGGCTGGAACACCCACATGCAGATGGCAGCCCTGCAGGCGTCACCAGTGCCTGCCCACACCTCTCAGTTCAGTTCTGCCACAATCCCTCAGGCTGGCCTGAAGGTCTGGCTCAGATTTCAGATCTTTTGGCATACTTCTAAGCACTCTTTCACTCATCAGCAGTCCTGTATTCTTCTCTCTACTATGAACTCCATTTGGTGCCTCTCCTTTCCTCAGTTTGACACTCTCTTTAACACAGTCTAAATCCAATGCTGCATGCCAACCTGCATCAATGCTGCACCAAAACTCTGCAGCCACATCTGTGGCCAGCGATTCGAGTCAGAGAACGACCGGGACCTAGCAGCCTTCCTGCCTACTCAAAGCATGCGCTTCCTTAGAGAGACATCAATGTAAATCCCCAAGTCAGAAGCAGGGCCAACAAACACCAGCAAAGATATTTTAGAAAGACAACAAAGTGAACCCTGTGTTAAAAGTTAACCCCTGAAGTCAAGCAGATAATGTTTTCATTCTTCCACTACCTGAGCATTTTCACGACTATTTCCAACCTGTAGGTTCCTACAAGCCTTCCAGACACTTACCGGAGAAGTTCCCATGACTCCTCACCTGCTCTGCTGCTGCCTGGTCAGTCGAAGTCCGTGCCTTTTTCAGCAACTGTCGAAGCTTGTCCAGTTCCTGCTGATACGATCTGCGTATTTCTTCCATCTCTTCCTCTGCTTGAGCTCTCTCTGAGAGGGATTTTTTCTTCCTCTCTGCAAGATTCTGCAATACAGAACAGGACATAGAATAGGCCAGACTGCACCAAAGTAGCTTCAATTCCTTGTGCAGAAAGAGCTTCTTTGAGCAGGGAATCTTATCACTCTAAAATCAAGCTGAGATTATTTCAGAGGTAGGAAGGTTAACATATTACTGGCTAAGATATTAAAGAAAAAAAAAAGTCACATAGGCACAAAGGATCCACCAGCATAGGGATCCTTGCCCGTGGATGAGTCAAGATTCACCTAACTTGCTTATTTACAAGCAAGAATGTTGGGTTAAATTTCAGCAAACAACTGAAACCCTGCATCTCCCTGTAATGCTGGCGCTGGACATACCCTTTCAAGAGTCTCCTTTTCCACTTTTAGGTCCGTTAGCTCCTCTTCCAATGCTGTAATCTTCATGTCCAGCTGTTTGCGGCTCTGCTTCTCAGCTTTGAATCTAGTCTGAGTGTCCGCAGAAGCTTCTTGGAGCTCTGCAAAAAACACACTTTACTGTGGGTTTCAGTGCTGCATATACTTCAGGTTAGCGCACTTGGGGGCTGATGGGACAGAACAGTGTCTCTTGCACAATGAAATCAACAACACAGCTTACACCTGCAGTGGGAACTAGAATTTATCAAGAGCTGCTTCTGTGAAATGGCAATGCTCATACCTCAGCTTTTACGTTAACTTTTCAGCCACTGGAACATCCTGGTTCCTCTATACAAGATGTTAGACAGTAATGCTAAGAGATTGCTTCTACAAAAGGCATCCCTGCAACAGGATGATTTTGTTCATTGATTTGGCCCACTTTCCTTTTAGTGGTAACAAGGATGCACATACCCTTCAGACATTTCAGTGCATCAATATCCTTCTTCAATACCCTTGTGACTGATCCTAGGGAAAGCAGGAATAGATACCCCAGAAGACAGGAAAAAACCTATCACTTATAAAAGAGGAAAAAGAATGATGTAAAGGAGCTCTCATGGAACAGGCACAAGAACTCCTACCTGCTAACTGTGCTTGCAGTCTGTTGAGCTGCGTCTCATGTCGTTCTGCCTCCTGCAGGGCAGCAGACAGCTGTTTCCGCAGGTCCATTTCCTTCTTCTGATGGGCAGTCAGCTCCAGCTGCAGTTGGGAAACCTGTGCTGTGGCAGCTGCTAACTCCTCTGCAACTTTGGCCTGTATCACAAAATGGAGCAGGGAAAAGGGAGAAAAAAAAAGGATATGCGAGTGTGAGGAGGCGCCAGAACTGTTCTCACAGGAAGAACTGATAAGGTACTGCAGACCTTAGCGGGGAAGTACTGGGATCCAGCACCTCACAGACATCTCCAAATTGAAGAGGTAATGATAACTTTTTTGCCATGTTACTGTGAGTCGTTTGGCTGTAACCTGTCCAGACTGACTAGAAAGTTGCACAAGGCCACCAACAACCTCATCACCACATTAGTTCAACTCAGTGAGTTTTCCTTAAAAGCTTAAATACATTTTTAAGACTAGTACCAGTGCCTGGTGACTCTGCTCAGAGTTTTCAGGCTATGACAACACCTATTCAAGTAAAAGTCTGGGCTCCAACATCTAATTATCTTCAACAAGCTCAGAAATCACTGAAGTGCCACACAAAACATGGGCTTGTTCCAGCCAAGAGAGCACTTTTCCTCCAGAGCACAAAGCACGTAGTCACCTTGAGGTGCCTGCATGGGCAAGGCTGTCATTTTGAAGCATAGTTCTTACAGTAATTTCTTGACCTGTTTAGATTTGGTATTGCTCAAAGTCAGTGACTCATGTCAAACAGGTACTATTACAGCTTGTTAGACAACTTGTAAACAGTACATTAGGAGAGGCTCAAGGCATCAAGACAAAGACACAAAGTCCCATTCCCAATCTTGTTGCATGACACACAAAATTCAGAGGATGCTCTGCAAAGACAGAACTACATCCATCAGAAAACCTTACTTGCTGCAGGGAATACCTAAACAGCTTCTGTATCTATGCCTCATTCAGAGTCCCAACAGGCTTTCATGTTCTTGTAACTGGTAAGTTCAGGAGAACTGGAGTTTCTCTCTGCTTTATCCCCATAAGAGAACTAAAGCGTTTCTCTTCAGACTAGGACCACCACCTTCTGGCAAAGAAGAGCTGTAAGCAAAATTGTTCCAACTATGGTGAGGATGAGTATGTGCTGACCTTGAGGGCTGGGATACTACAGCATTAATTTTAAAGAGGAGGCAGCATTTCAACAGAGACTGGCTGGAACCAGATCTGCTTTCCTCTTATGTTTCCATAAATGTCTCCCTGCAGTTCAAGATACTAACACCTAGCATGCTAAAACCAAACCAAAACCCCATGACATATCTAAAGGTTATTTTAACACTTGCCTTTGTCTTTAATGGCAAATAAAGAAAAATAAAAAGGAAATCCTATGTCAGGATTGAGTTTCTGCAGTGAATGCTTCATATCTATACTACCTCAGCTCCAGCCTCCAGCTTTCAGGTACCAGGAATCTTATGTGATCTGCATCTGCTCCGTTATATGATCATGTCCTAATTCTCCCATGGGGGAGATGAAACGAGCAGCAATGTGACAAAGTTCTTTGAAAGGGCTCCCCAAGAAAGAGGGGGCCAGTGGCTACACTGCCAGTTATAAAGCCCCTTTCCAAGTTGAAGATCCATGCTAATTGAAGATCCGAGGCAATTCTTTTAATTCCAATCAGCTTCTAGCTAGTTCAAGAGGAAGCTGGGCTGGCACTATCTAGGGCACAATTATCTATCACCTACACAGTCAGCAGACACACTGCCTCACCTGGTCCCAGCCCCGATCCACTGGCAGCATGTGCTAGGAAGAGAAAGCAGTGACAGGAAACAGGAAGAGTTAAGAACACAACTTGAAAGGCAGAGGCATTAATCATCATCAGAAAAGCAAAATGCTTCATTACAGAAGCCTAAGGCATGCCAGAGAAGCCTTTAAATTACTCCAAGAACTGTAAAAGCTTAGACAGAAAAAGGTAGTGAAGCCTGGCTTAAAAAGAAAGAAGCTAAAGGTATCCTTACAGGTACATTAAACACCACAGGGAAGGTCCTACGTGTGACTACCATTTCACTGCACTGGAGAGTGTGGGGTATTGCTTATCGTTATGGTACGTGAAGCCTTCATCTAAAGCTGTGATGTGCTCTGCCAGGGTCAAAGATCTATAACCCAAAAGCGGCAAGCTACTAATACCTCTTCTCAGTGATCCTGGGTACAGATGCCTGGCCTGTATCACAAAATAAATGGCGATCTCTACTTTTAAGTAAAGAATGGATAAAACAGCTTAAAATTCTCTTCCCTGATTCTGTCTGTCCATAGTGATCTCAGCAATTGCAGTCACAGAGCAAGCTAGGTTAGATAAAAGGAAGAGGAAGGAATACCAGCCTTCATATTTACAGTCAATACTCTCACAAAACTAGGGGAAATCTCCAGTGCAAGTCATGGCTTTTCTGGTCTTAGCCTGAAGTCTATTCATGTAATAGTGTTATCACCTCGGCAGTGACTGCTGAATCAAGTGGAGTCCTATTGAAGATGAGGCCCAAAAGATTCCTGAAGTTCACATCTTATACTTCCAAAATATGCTTCCTCCCCAAGTTACTTATCATACAAGCTGGATGTTGTGCTCACTGACAGAAAGGAATTTTATTTATTTTAATCTGACTTATTCCTGGTTAGAATCTCTCACACTTTCTACATGTTACAGGTATGCAACCTGGGCTCTCAGTGGAAAAATACAGCTCTCCTTCATTGTCTGCTCACACCAGCATACAGTTATCAGCCATATATCACTCTATTCTTTAGCATACTCACTAGCATGCTTTGGAAAGCTGCAGTTTCTGTCATTTTTAGGTGCATCGAGTTATGGTTCTCATGCAGAGCAAGCATTTATCATCTCACATTTGAACTGAAGATACACACAACTCAGCAGGGGAGCATGGTGCAAGACTGAACTTGGTGTAATTTAAGAAGCTAGTGCTTGAGAAAGCATAGAAGACACCATGCAATTACAGACGTCAAAGCTAGCCTACCTGGGCTAGGCTGTCATGAGTGGACATTACCGGATATGCAGCCACGCATAAGTGCATTTAACTGGTTTGAAAGCTCTTTCCCAACAGCCCCTTCCACAAAAGCACAATACATTACTGGTAGAAACAACCAGCTCTTGCTCAGTATTAAAAAAAAAAAAAAAAACAAACCACTGTAAAAAAAGTGCAGTGAAGAAACTCTAGTAGGAAATGATTTTCCTTATAGCTGCATTCACTCTCTGTCAGTTAAATAGAAGGAATTAAAAAAAACTTTTGAAACTGTCAGTGCAACTAGATAAATGAAGTACATTTTCAAGCCGACAAAGCCCTGTGATACACACAATTCCTCAACATGTTGGCCCCATACCTACAAAGCTAACAATAAATTAGACACTTTCCTGTAAGAGAAGAATATTCAAGCTATGACAGCATAAAGATCTACGCTTGTATCCTCTGTGCTGCTTTTCTTATGAAAGCCACGAAAACATTCAGACTGTTTCTCAAAACAGCTTTCAAAACATACGTTCAGAACTGCAGTTGTCTTGTAAGAGAACTGACTTAAGCCTTGACTAACAAGGTTTCAGCATGTTTTAGTGCAACAAGCAGCCCCTTCCTGGCTGCAGCCAGAGGTCTATGGCTCTGCTCATTGTCACCATTACCTTCTCCTGTTCTGCATGCAACACTCTTGCCTGTGTGTTTTCGTTTGTTGTTTGCAGTGAATGGTTCCTCTGCTCCATTAGCAAGTTACTTTGTTCGACATATCTGTGAACAAGAGAAGACTTGATGAGCATTTACGTAAATACATGACTTGGCACAAAAGGTTCAGATAGAAAAGGTGACATTTCAAAGCAGTTGTCTTCGTGGCAAGTCCCAGACAATTTTGCGTGATGTCCTGCACTAAGAAGAGCCTGATCTCAAAAGGGTGGAATGGGTGTGCCCAGCACAGCAGAGATTATATCAGTTCAGATAAGTGCTTTACCTCATTGCAATGAGTCTAATGTTCCTATCACACAGTCAAGAGTTTTGATAACCTGATATCCACTGACCTTTGCCATGTCCTTAAACAAGTTATTCCCCTTCTTAGACTGAATGGAACACACACCCAACAGTGGAACTAGGGACACATCCCCTACAATTTCTTCCACCTTACTAAAAAGCTAGCAAAAGTAAAGTAACTCCCAGAAGCAGAGCAAGTGTGCTCAAAGAAGATAGCATGAGGGTTTTTTTCCCCCCCTTTTTACACATTCATGTTTACCGTAAGCCACAGTTTTGGAGATATACCCTGTGGGGGGGAGGGGAAGCCCACACTTTTAATGCCTAAAAAAAAAAATTTAAAATATCAGAACATGTCTCTATCCTAAAGAACACCCCTCCTAGTTATGCCTAACCAAGTGTAAGCTCGAAAGTCTTTGCAGATGGAGAGAGGCTGTACCCTCCCACTCCTTACCTCTGATTCCGCTCAATCAACTCGCTGATCTTCTCATTCTGCTCCTCAATCCGACTGCTCTTCTCAAATATCTCTTGCTTCAGTCTCTCATTCTCCTAAAGCACAGCCCAGCATGAATATTCACCTTACTCAGACTTCCTTGCAGCAGCACCTAAACCTTTGTTTTGTACAGATGCAGTACAGTGGTGAGACTTATCACCTTCTGCGGTAACATCACAGGAAGGCGCCATGCTACACTTGGCAGGTATCCTGGCATGGGACAGTGGTTGCCAAACCACATTCTAGAGAATATTGTGTCTGGTTGACCTTTTCACCCACAAAACCCAAGATTGTAAGGCTGCTGCCTAGAAAACCTACAAAGCATAAGACTAAGTAGTGAAAAACAGAAATAGGTGGTTCTTGCAACATGGTACTTCAGCTGTAAAACTCTGTTCTGCAGGATACTGTGGATTAAGTCCATAACAGCTTAAGAGGAGGCTGAATTTCTCTGATGTGAACCTTTTGCCAAGGCCTATTGAATACCAATATATCAACTCTGGGTCAGAAAGTACCTAAACCACAAATTGTTGAGAAGAGCTTTTTTCAGGGGGAGAGGGGAGGAAATCGTTGTCTCTCTCATGCTCTTACCCTAGGCAGCTGGTTTTGGCCATGCAAAAAGAGAATGCATGGGTGGATGGACATTTGGGCCAAGTCAATACAGCTATCCTCATCAGGAATAACACAGTGGGCTCCAGTTCCTTGTGGAAGTAGTCAAATAAAGCTGGCCATGCTCACCTGGATTATGCGTTGGATATTGCTCATGATCATGGAGGCTTCCATAGTAACAGAAGAGATACCAGGCAGTAGTGAGCTGTTACCAGTGTTTTGTTTCTTCAACTCCTCCACCTGCAGGGACAAGCCATTCTTAAGCCAGATGAAATGAATTTATGGGCATAGGTAAGAGTCAGACATCTGCAAAGATCCATTTCACTGTTCCATCTGATCAGCTGTAGGATATATGCCACTATCAACTGTGACACCTCCTGAAGAGCAGTGAATCTCTCCAAACACAATGCACCATATGATAATTTAAGACAGTAAGGGACAGCACCTTCCCCCAAGCCTAGTCTTAGCTTTTTCATAGTAGCTGAATTGCTGCCACTTCAAGGTCTGATAATATCGGAATTTTCATTAAGTTAGTACATCACTTACAAGCTTAATGCAGGCATTTAAATAGAGCCAACTGCTCAGACTACATTTGGAGAGCAAATAGCAGTAACGTCATTAACAAGCCTGTCTATGCCATACGTTACCTTGGCAGCCAGATGATCCATTTTATCTACTACTTTGCTAACAGCCATTCGGATTTCAGTGTTATGCTGCCGAGCTTCTGTCATCAAAAAGGAAGTAACATCCCCGGGTGCTTGAATGGAAAGGAGAGAGATCTCTAGTCACAAGGGGAAAATGCCTGCATACAGATGTATCAAAAGCAGTGCTTAGCAGTTTGAAGCCTGCCAGATAGGACAGCCACTCTCTTCCCAGAAATAAAAGTGCCATGGTATGTGGAAAACTAATAACGTAGGTATTTTCCAAATAACATGAATAGGCAGGTTTATGACTACAGGAAATTCTTGAGCCACATGACAGCACTAAGGTCAACAAGAGGGAAGCTCCCAGACACACTAGAACAGTATACAAAGAGGTGCAATCAAACAGTAGGAATGAAGGTTGGCTTCTGAAATTTTGAACTGAAAAAAACTCTGCTCCAAGAAAGGTTCAGCTATACTCAACAGGGATTACCTAAATGGTTCTTTAAATGCCTTTAGTCCTTCTTAGGTTGTGCCTTTTTTTTTGGGCTATGTCCTCCCACTTAGTGAAGGCCCCTATACGTACACTTAAATTCTTTCCCTGGCTGGTAGGATAGCTGTTTACTATTACAGTTATATTTATAACTGGAAGCACCAGCTATAAAATACCTTTAGTAACACATAGCCTTGGGAATACACCTAGAAATTCCCTCCCCTTTCACACTGCACAAAGTTCCTTAAGGTAAGAAAAAGATGGATATTGGGAAATGTTTGCCCCTATTTGGTATTAAAAAAACCCCACAATTTGTGAAACAGCACGGCATTATAGACAGGATGAATACATATGTGTATGCTATCATTGCTACCTAAATCACCATTATAAGCAGTTTACTGCAGGTATTGCAGCCTTCTGAAAAGCACGTACTTTTTTTAAGCATACCTTGGTAAGGTGCGGGATACATCTGTCCTACAGGCTGGAGTTGAGAAGCAGATGCAGCAGTTTGGGTGTAAGCAAATGCCATTCCTGGATATGCCTTGCAGAACAAGTTCAATAGATTAGAATATGTTTTGATATTCCCCCTCCTCACACTTAAGTGGTTTTCATGGTTTTTTTAAGCCTCAGAGCAATGATGATTATTAAGAAAGAAAGAAAAACACCCAGAATTAGGGAGCAGGAAGTCAAATTACACAACAGTCATAGTAACTGGAAAAAAACCAAAGCCACTCTTCTTTCAAGGCTTCATGTGTTCAAGTTACCACAGCTTAGTAAGTTACCTTCTTCACTTCAAGTTTAAGCAAGAGCATGTTACCCTGCGTTTTGAAAGGCAAAGATCAGCATGTGAACGGCTCACTGCAGCTTATTGGATGTGCAGTAATCTGAAGTTAGCATAACTTGAACACAAGGCTATTCCTAGGAAAGGTTCAAACAGTGCAACACAACTTGACTGCAACTTTACTGCGCAGTGCTCACCACAAGCAGCTAAACAGACTGAAGAATGCAGTAAACGCTAGAAGTACCTCACTCATATCAATTTCCTCCTCAGGCTAGGAAAAAAAAATTACAGTACAACTTGGGCCAAGTTTCTACAAGAATTCAGGACATCAGGGTCAAACTTTCAAAACAATACATCCAAATCACTGTCAGATTAAAACGTCACTCTAATGACTAGTTTCTATTTATCAAACAGAAAAGCCTACCTTTTTTATCTTGTTACTTGCCACAACTTCCTCATTTCCAATACAGGGAAAATGCAAAGCCAAAGCAATGCACCAGGGTTGGGTTGTTTTTTTGTTTGGGGTTTTTTTTTCCTGTTTTTTGTTTTTCTTTTACACAAAGTGTTTGTATTCATTATCGAATATTTTCTCCTCTGCCTGGATGCTTTAAAAATAAACAGTGCTTCTATGCAGCATAGGCCACTGTTTGATTCCCAAACCCTCCAGAAAATAGGTTAAGTGAAAATAACTACAGAAACCATAGGGTAATAAACTTGGTCTTAGACTTCATGGAATTGTTTGTACAATTGCTTTGTACTAAGTCTTCACTACCTGATGTGGCAAATACATTGTGTGTTAAGCCCCCAAAGTTAGCAAGCAGATTGCATCACTTCACAGCAGCGGCACCACAAGCCTTTTAAAATGATTATTCTTTTGCTGGATGAAAAACCATGACCCATAAACATGTTAAGTGTGCAAATGAGCTCTCAGAAAAACAAACCGTGACCAAGAAAAATTTCAACTAAAATAGTTTTGTTTTCACCTGCTCTACAAGTACTTGGAAGTTTTTATTTTATCCACTACAAAAGCAGATATTAAACAAAGTCTGGTTAATTCTTAGTTCAACTTTAAGAAGCCATCAGCAGGCAGAAAATTAGCCCTTTTTGATTAAATTCTAAGAGGCATGTGATGGAAACCTGAGAATGCCAAAGCAGAGTCACAAGAAACAGCCTGGGATTCTTATCCTTACATGCTGCTACAGAGTGCTTGCTCCCAGCCACGGAGAAGACAGTTAAGACTTATTAGAAAGGACAGAAGTGCCAATATTGTCCTTGATTTTGTTTTGGTACCTGAAAACCCTGTGCTCCTCCAGGCAGAGCTGAATGGGGCTGGATCGTTGCAGGTATTAAAGCAGCAGAAGATACCGGGGGTGTAGAACCAGATGCTTGAGGTACTGAAAGGGAAGAAAGAAATTCAGCATGCCATAAAGTAGCTAGAAATAATTTAACTCACCCAGTGTGAGATGGCCAAAAAAGTCACCAGACAAAAATTTAATACAAGCCTGTCTGCAGCCTTGTGAAAATTAAATCCAGGCAAACAAGTGAGAAAAGGTCAAGAGGAGAGTCATCTTTCACAGAAATTTCACTCTAGCTACATTTAGACAACCTCTTTTCATTCAAACAAAGGTGGCTCTGAAGTTTACTGACACAAAATATTACGCAGACTGACTCTGAAGACTGCTCAGCTGACCAGAAGCTGACATTACTATTCCATCATGGGAAGACAGGTCAAGCGCAATCCAGAGCTGCCAGCCCGCTGATGCCCTTCGCTATTATTTCCATCATTTTCAAACAAAAAAATTCTGTTCACTGGGAAAGGATTTGTAATAGTTCCGTTTACAAATCACATGTCCTAGAAATCTCAGTGCCACCCCAGCACACATGATAACAGAGCAGCTCACGCACTGTGGCTGCTCTTCCTCAAGCAGTAGCGTGTGCACAAGATCACAGTGAAGACATAGTCCAAGGACTTCAGTCTTGTGCTTTATGAATTAGTCTACCTTTGGATCAGCAAGCATTATTAGCAGCTATCTATCAGTTCCTGAAAGGAATCCTCTATTCGTACGCCCTTGTACTTGAAGCCTGCAAAGAAGTGAAATTTCTCTATACCAATCCCAGGCTTACCAGCATATTACCTTGTGTTGACACTGTGGGCAGTACTGCATGAGCTGGCTGGGATGGTCTCATGGAAGATGACGCCACTGGTTGCGCTGTCCCTCTCAGTATATTTGGATCCTAAAAAAATTTCCGTGTATTACAACGAATGCTAAAGAATGAGTGAACAGTTTGAACCCAAGATGACTTGAGACTACACATCATCCAATCAACCCAATTGAACTAGATAGGAACAGTGGAATTGTTAAACCCTTTTGCCACAGAAACAGAGTATGCTTTCCCTGTACAAAGGGAGAGCTATTGCTACGGACTCCGCTTCAAGGAATTCACACTGTAGAAAAAGCATCAGAAAAAGTCACACTTATGTGATTGGTGATGTACCTCTATTTCCGAGTCACTGGAGTCAAGTTGACTACCTGCTGTCCCGGCAAGGAAAGGCAGCATGGGCTGTCCCATTTTAGCCATCCGAGAAATTAGCTTTGCCTTTGCTACATCTGGATTCTAAAAGAAATGTTTGCAGTTACTCTTCCTTTGTCTCTCAGCCCAGGCTTTTCAGACATTACAGAGACATCTATGAGGATTAGACTCTTCTAAACCACTGACTTAATTCTAGTTCTTTCAATTTTTCAATGACTGTGTGAAAGAACTAATTTTCAAACACACAAGATAACCCTGTGGATTTGTTAATCTGGCTTGCTTTATATACTCTCTTGGGATGACACTGCTGTCATTACATAGAATAACCATCCCTGCACAAAACACAGCAACAAGAAGAAAATGTGTGAATTAAGGAAGCTGCTCAGCAGCTTATTCTGTCCTGAGGCATGCACAAAAAGTCTTCTCGTGTAGCTATATAAAAACTTATACTGAATGTCCCCATTACTCTTTGTTATGCATTTTAAATTTGTTCATTTATCCGAGAAGACAACTAGCCTTGTGAGTATAGACATGGTCAAGGTAACTTTGCATTTAAGAGTAGGAACTGGGACTGAGGTTCCTCATGTTCTGCTAATCCCTTCAAAAACAGGCCCTAATCTGCTGTTAGGGCCTAATCTGAACATTTGAGAGTGTCTTGCTTGCGTGATGTTCGCTTTATCTTCAGCAACACTGAATGCAAAGGTGAAACCAACCAAGCTTCCCTACTTAAGGCTTCAAATTAGTTAGGGAAAAACAATGACACTTACTGCTAGCTGTTCACTGATGGAGTTTGACTTGGCTCGAACAGCTGGCTCCCTGAAAAGCCAAACAGGTGTATGTTGATATTGGAGATTAACAAAGATGAACTTGAACTCCCTAAAAAGTATGACTGACCCACTTAGTTAATTTAAGCAACAAATGACAATGTAAAATTTGCAATTAAACAAGTCAGCCATTACCCAAGATCAACTTCTGACTATACTGCCACCTGAGATGAGAAAGCTGTTGCAGCAGTACCCATACAGCTTAATCACACTAGATCTAATGCTGTAGAAGAATTACTTCTTTCATCTGTGCCCATTTCCATTTCTTTAAATCTGAAAGTCAGCATTCAAGCAGAAAATTTCATGCAAGTCTCGTTAGCAAGCATTCCTCTGCCACACTGATGGCACTAAGTTGGCACACAGAGGACCCCCAGTTGCCAAATGATGTGTTTATGCAGCTTATGAGCATTGCCATCTTTTAATACACAAGTTGTTTTAACTGTGCTGCTTCTTACCCAGGCTTTGGAGGTATTGTAGATGGAGGCAATAAGCCAGTGTCTGCAGAGGAGCCATCTGAATTGGGTACCGGAGAAGGTGCAGGAGAATCCCTTGAACTAACACTCTGTCCATCCGAACCAGAGCATTCCTTTACCAGCTTCACCTTAAAAAAAAAAACAAACATGTAACAAAAAAGATGTTTTTCTGGGTTCCCAAAAAAGTTTTCAGTAACTTGTTTACTTTTGATGACTACTCCTTTGTCAAGCTCATGCACTTCAAGTAAAAGCACACAACTGACTCAGAACTGGAGAAGCTGAGTCTTTGGATGCTGTCATTCCTCACTATGAGTATTTTGCTTTCCCAAGTGACTCACAAATAAGACAATGAAAAGATCCCAAGACAGTTAGAACAGACATGTCTTAGTAAACAGC
This sequence comes from Mycteria americana, assembly GCF_035582795.1. NCBI lineage: Eukaryota > Metazoa > Chordata > Aves > Ciconiiformes > Ciconiidae > Mycteria > Mycteria americana. Next base: position 2,751,934 of record NC_134381.1, on the reverse strand, counting down.
CTAGAGGGATTTTTTGGGTTTAAGTTTGTTTTTTTTTTTTTTTTTTTAATTAAATATATGTATCTTCCTGAGCTATTTGGTTTATAACAGTTTCTGAGCTGTAGTTCCCATGCCAACAGCAGGTTTTCACCTTGTAGACAGACGCTGCCACCCAACAGCCACAAAGTAGATGTAAAATAAACGTTTGGCAGGAGACACTCACCCGCCTAACTTCCACCTCAAAAACTAAAGTAGAGTCTGGAGGGACACGGCCAGCCACTCCCTGAGCCCCGTAGGCCCATGTCGGCGGAATAATGAGATACCTTCGTCCTCCTTTCTTCATTCCCATCATTCCCTCTTCCCAGCCCTTTGGTTTTCAGAGACACAACAAAAGAGAAAGCAAACAGTTTGATCAGTGACATTACAGTTTCTTTTAATTACACTGATTAAGACTGCTTCAGGCACCAGTTATAGAAGATTCCAGAACATGTATAGAGATTCTTGTAAAATCCTATTAATTTTCAGTCTGCAACACTAAACCTTTGTCTTACAACAAGTCATAACGGCCAATTATAAATTGCAACATTAACTTAAGAATAAAGATGCAGCTCCCAACACGTTCATAATGCAATCAGATACAGCAATCTCTAGCATGAATGCTGGAGGCTTCCAGGTCTCTCTATTGTTACAGATACATGGTTCAAGTTTTAGATATCCTAACTTAAGCAGCTATCACAGATCACAGTGATATCCTGGAGAAAAGAACTGCATGCTGTGCTGTGTGCACAAATTCTGCAGCTGCAGGTGGCTTACAGGGCACACAGTGGTGACCTCTCTCAGCATTCTGGGAAAGAACAGGACTGCATGTCATTGAGAGATCATTTCTGAATTGCTACGGTTAGATTTACAAAGCACCCACAGAAAACAGCTGTAGCGAAGGACATGTAGAAACCAGAGCAATGCAGACTGTCAAATGGATGCCAGTATTTAACAGGATGACTGCTACACCCAGGCAACATTAATAAGAAGAAACACGTTAAAAAAATAAAGCAGAAAAATAGTGCATCTTCAGTAAAGGACAACTTGTAACAGGTCATATATGAATTACTCAGGTAATGGAAGTGACTTGAACAAAAGCATCTCCGATTCACAACCTGATCTTCTGGAGTAACATAACGGAGTACCACACCGCCTGGACTGAGAAATTATTACAGTCAAAATCCTCACTATTTGACCTAGAGGGTAAAACCACTCTAGGCAGTATCTTTTACTAGACCATCCTAAAACTTGTCAGTTGTCTTCACCCTCCCGTGCCCTTCTCCCAGGTGCTGTATCAGAGCTGTCTGATGCTCTGCTTCTGAGGCACAATGAGCGGGGAGGAATGTGAAGTTCTCAAATTGAATTCCTCCTTTAGAGACAGGGTTCCCTGAGAACAAGGTAATGGATTAAGTGACTTCCAGAAAAACAAAGACCAAAAAATCCCCAAAATCTCAGCTCTTGAAAACAGGAAGCTTCCTTTTACCAAACAGGACGACAACTTTCTAACACTGCCACTGAGAAGAAGACTTGGCTATACTGTGCAAATTAAGAAGAAAACAAAGTTTTAGTGAGTCACTGTTACAGGGTGTTTTCTATCAAATGAAACATGTAATAGAAATAGCCTATACAAATCCTGAAGATCTTCAGTAATTCAAAGCTCTGAGACTTCAATTATTATAATGAAAGTGCCAGAAGTTCTACCTTGATGACCTTTCCAGATCCCAGCTTTAGCCGCAACAGCTTGTCTTTGTTAACATTCGAGTCAAACACCTAGAGTTGAACAAAAACACAATACATGGATTTCCCAACTGTTTCAAGATTCTGAATGCCACTTTACACATTCCATAAACTCTTACAATCTGTTATGTGCTATTTCCCCTTCTGCTACTTCCAAAATTAATTCTTAACAGACATAAGACAGAGAACGGCTAGAGCTTCTAGTCTATTGCACAGTACAATTTCTTAAAGTGAATAATAGCTGGAGACTCAGACTTTAAACCTGCTTTGAGCCTGATGGTCAGGACACATTGGGCCAAGTAAAACACTACATGACAGGCTTATATCAAACAGCAAACAACTGTCTAGAAGTTTTGTACATTAAACTAAGACATATGCAGCTGAACAACTCTTTCAGGAGATTAGAAGTAAGCTCTGCTATGTACCATTGGTACACAGAGAGAAGCATGCCAGGCAGACCCAGAAAAACAAGAAAAATCCCCTAAAGATGAAAAACAGAAAGCCCTTTTTATAGCAAAATGATTCAGCTGCAGATGGATGCAAATGCAAAACCCTTTGCCATGAATTTTGCTAACAGTAAAACCAGCAGAAGTATTTTAAAGGTAACTTTAAAGTGTTTTAAAGGTTTCTTTTGCTTATGAGCAAGCTGGATTGGACACAGCTGTAGAGGATGTAAAAGCAATCTCATTCTGTTAACATTTGGAGATGCACTTTGTGTCAGATAAGGCCCTTCCTATCACTTCTCAAGCCGTTTCCAAAGGAGCATAGCTGGCTTCATTGTCCCTTCTCACCATTTTCATTAATATTAATGTGTGAGAGTGCCTATGAAAGTTAAAAGCATCTCAATCACCTCCTCCTGAACAGTAATGGAATCCCTTATTATTCTACAGGTAACACATATGACCTCACTTATGGTGTCATAAGTGACTGAAAAAAATACCTTTAACATCAGCACCAATACTATGCTAGATGTGGCAGGTCCCTTCCAGGGACTATCACACTCACATAGTATTAGGAGGTAGCAGAAATGTCTTTACCTGTCCAAGCCCGTTGTTCTGGAACAGCCAACCCGTATAGGCAATCTCCAGAGAGTCTCCTCCTTCTACTCCCTGGCCTTCTCCAAGGAGGAGGTCCTGGCAGAGGACTGAATCGAGCACTGGGGAGCTGTTGCATTTGGCAATGCATACCTGCAGAAGGAAAGCCTATCAATGTCTCTGGCCACTAAAACAGAGTGGCAAGTTCCACTATATGGAACTCCAGATCATTACAGATCTGATCCTTTTCTTATTGTACTGATCAAGCCCAGGTTATAGATGCACTTAAGAGGTGTTCCATGTTTCCCTGTGCTGAATTTTGCTGAGCTATGTAAGTAAATATCCTCTGCTCTACAGAACCGTTGGTCTCACAGCACTTGAGAATCTTGATTAGAAATCCCATCAGAAGTAATAGGCTCCCTGCCTCAAAGAGGCCTGTAACTAATGAACAAAACTCAGCCAGGCTCAATGCAGATCTGCCTCAATCACAGTCATGCAGATACTCAAAGCTGAACTTCAATGAAAAAGTACAACTCTGACTTAGAACCTTTCAGCAATAAGGTGCTCTCAGAGATACATCTTGATTTGCCTGTTGTTCTAAACAGGCCACCAAGTCATACCTTGCACAGACAGAGTAAGTAGTTACCTGTTTACTGAAATCCATTGCTGCCTTTTCCGACTCAAACATGATGGTCCAGTTTTGTCTCTGATCATCATAAAACGTACTGTAATTGTTGGGTTGAACCTGTGGGAAAGGAAATCAGTCCTATGTTATACATGAAAAGATGCATTCAACTAAAAAAAAAAAAAATCCACATCCAAAAGAAGCTTAAAGTAAGAGCTACTGAAATTAAGCAGAGGAAGAATCCTGCTGTATTACCACCCAAGTTCAGAATGCACAAATTAGCTTTTCTTTATGTGCTCATTATTGTGGAAGAATTATTGCAACTCAAATACTCGAGCAAATATTAAGCTCTTCATAGATGCTGCAGCTTTCACAAGATGGTGAAAGCTGTCACAAGCTTCTTTGAAGCTAGGTTCTATAATAGATACTGAGATTAAGTGCAAGTAATCTACTTTTCATAAGTATTGATTACATTTAGACTTCCAGAATTGATTGGAGGAGTCACTCCTTCCTCGCTTCTAAAAATCCATGCCGCCACTAGCTGAGTACATAACCCATTAATCCTTCAAAATGCACCTTTAAAACTAAAGAGCAAGCTAGCATCCTGGTCAGAAATGTGCATTGAAATTCAGAGTAGAATTTCTATCTATCAAACCAAGAAATTGTACGTAACCTAATGACAAGCTAAGAGTAGCAAATCAACACACCAATTTTCTGTAAAACTGGCAGAAAACAGAACTTCCTGAGAGATCCCATTTTAGGACTTACAATGCTCCAAATTCTTCTTATCAGCAGAAAAATGCAGAGTGTCAAATTTCTGAGAGAAAGCATTTCCTTGCTATCATTTCCTTCTGCTTGCTCAGTCATATTCTCTCAGTCACTTAACTACAAATTATCAGCAAGAGGAATTTTGTTCTGTTTCTATTCAGCGTAGGACTGCAAAACCCAAAACATCTCCTCTGTGATCCAGCAGTAATAATACACCTCCTACAGCGTAGGAACTTGCATTGTGAAATCTACCAATGAAGTGCTCTGCAAAAGGCAGACGTAACAGTCTCTTGTGCAATACACACTAGGAGAAGGAGCAGACCAGTGCTCCCAGTCACTGTGACACCTCTCGCTGTGTCAGTCAGATGTTTGATCTCAAAGGCTATAATCTCAAGAAAGCATTTCAGAGTTGACTCCTGTTTGCTGTGAACAATACAGATCACTAGAAGCCTTCTCATCCAGAGGCTTACCGTGAGTACGAAGCCTGGATGGATCCTTGCAGTTGTGATCTGTTGCTGCTGACTGATGTAAAGGAGGATCCTGTACTGGATTCCACAAGGAATTGGGGAGGGAAGAAGAACAAACAGCAGAAACTCAAAACACCTTCAATTCTAATGTGCTTTGTCAAATTCTGAGGCTACAGTATTATTTGCCAAATACACCTTGCAGCAACATTTTTCACAGCAAAAATACTTAATACTGTACTTAACACAGTTTTGTAACCTATTAAAAATCCTTGAAAAATATGCAAGCTTTATTTAGCTACAGGAATCAAGCAATTCAAACTAATTATTTTGCAATAAGCAAGATGCTTTAACTAATTCCATATTTTTCACAGTTACTGTGTAAAAAGATGGTGCACTAACCCTTCAATACATAAAGCTCATAATACATGGTATACAGGCATAAAACAATGTAAAAGACTGAGTAATAATAAGTTGGAGGGAGCTTTCCAAGTACTAAACCATGCAGATATAACATTATATTGACATATCTGGCTCTACTAGACAGGATCTAGTAAGGAAAAGTGCTTTCCTTTATGCACCTGTAGCAACAGCTTCTTCACTCAACACAGCTAGGTAGTGAACTGGGAGGAATCTGCTAACTGTTCCCAACTGTGCAGGCTGCGATATTACAAAGGCAGCCAAGAAAGGCTGCTTTAAGCTTCCTTCTGCTAGCCCTGTCCTTCCCAGCTCCCCCACGAATGCCACACCTGAACAAATCACAGATCAGTGGCTCAGGAATTCGTTTACTAAACTACTGGGGTTTTTGTTCTTGCCAAAGCAGAAGCAACTTAGTGAGACAACATGAATTGGGGGATAGGAAACACCTATTTTGTTTACACACCAAACACCAAGGACAGATCAGAGTATTCAAAGTATCTTTTAAACACACCAATTTACCAGGCACTCTGGTAATTTGAACACTGCTGTGTTCTTAGATGAGTACTTGGGAAGGAAGGATTGGGGAGGAGAGATATTTTTGATATCAAAATAACAAAACTTAAGCAAAGCATCTCTGTGCTTTTGGACAAAATTTTGCTCTATATCGATTTCCGCATGCACAGGTGTCAAAGAGATTCTGAATAAATATCAAAACCACTTCCACAAACACTAGAAAAGGTACAGTGCCTGAAGCACTGCAAAATAAGTTGTAAGAGATCTTACAAACTCGTGGACTGCAGAAAAGAAAGATGTCACCAAGGTAAATGGCTGAGCCATAAGAAAACCCAGGAGGGCAGGACGGCACAAGCAGCACTGGAACTAAGACCTCCAACATGAAAAGCAAAGACATTCTGGTGAGCTCAGAGAAACACTGCCTCATACCAGCACACTGTGGGCATGAAAATGTTAAAGTAGTAAAGTGTTTCTCACCTCTTTAGTAGCATGGTTCCCCACTACAGCTGCTCCATACTTGCCTTGCTTCAAGTACTGCCCATTTGTACTGGAAGACAAGTGAGACACTTAGCTGCAGCACTGCCCCTGCCTCAGATTTCTCTCTACTGTTGCTGAGCTTTTCTTCTTTAGAGTTCAGGTCCCTTTCCTCATGCCTAAAATGTGAGGCAGCCTTTCTTAGCTTAAAGACACTACAACTTTCTTGCTTGCCCACAGATTACAGGATCATACATCATGGAATTTGAGTTGAAAACTGCTCTTTTCACAGATCCAGGGCAAATGAGTTTTCACATGATGGCAGTGTCAAATGGACAGAGAATTTTACTGCTGTCACTCTATGCTCATGCCTCAGCTCTCCACAAGGGAACATATGAGACATAAGCATCTGACAGAGCTGCCTGGAAACAGTGTGAACATCAGGCCAGCACCCCAGGATGCAGTTCCCTGCAGCAGCCAAATCCAGAACTTGCTATTTATTTGACAACTGCCTAACCCCGAACTGCAGCACAATAACTGAAACTTTTTTGAGCAAAAACTTGCATCGACTTGTAGCATTTCTACCATGCAGACGCATGTCTATAAGCAATGGTCTCCTCCCACTCATCCAAAGATATCTTTCCTTTACGATTAGGTCTTAATCTCTGAGACACAGACTCTAAAAGGTTATGCAGAAAACCACTGCTGCACTTACTATCGATAAGCATGAACCACAGTGGCCACGAACACTGATGGTGCTCCTGAAGCTGCTGGGGCCACAGGAGCCTTCTGGGCTGCCTGACCTGCTGAAGAATAAAAAGCAGGAATACCTGTCAGTGATATAGAACTGCCACAGTCACTGGCCAGTGACAATGCCATGATCCATTCCTTCCCCCAAGGAAAAAATAACTCCAGAAGAGAATGAAAAAACAAAGAGTGATATTCCAAAGTCACCAAAGGCCACTAGAGTAACCAGGTGCAGAGAGGGTACTAAAGAAAGAGAATATCATTATAGAAAAGTGAATTATTTGCGCTGCTGTTCTTCACAAAGACCCTCATTCTCCCAGCAAGACACAGGCTGCTACGTTTTTTCCCCACGCTCAAGCCCAGTTACTTACCAGCTGCCGTTTGACCCTTCTTGGGCTGCTTTGGTGCAGTGTACTGGAAGAATTCATTTCCATGGCTTGAGACTGTTTGATCCAGACCAAAGAGAGAGGCCAATCTAGCACTAGAAAGAGAAAAGAATTAATTCACCGTATTTAACATGGGCTTTATAGATAAGGAACTTGTAATAATTACAAGTTATATAAACTATAAAGTGTTTACCATCACTTTAGAGACAAACAAAGGGATGCATGTTAAGCAGCTTTATACTAATTAGCTGTTTCATTTTGAATAAGCAGAACTTTTAGATGAAGAGGCCGGGGTAAGCAGTACAACTGTGTTTCATTTCCTCAAAAGCTATTGTAAGGAACAAACAAGGACTGAAGCTATACCAAAAAAGAAGTTACTTTAAAGCAACGACTAGGGCTATCCTCATATGAAATAGCTGCTGGAAGAACTATGTAACAACAGAGAAGCCACCATTCAGCACTAGAATTTTTCTTCTTGAAAAATCCAGAAAACTATTTTTCCACTAAGTTTTACAGTGGGAGATGCTCTGCTGTCAAAGGGCTGAAGGTTAAATGCTGCAGGCAGGTTATTCCTACAAGATAGGCCGTTTGCAGTTTTACTGCTTTAAGCCCATTTAAGCTCACCTACTCCTGCTATCACGGGACAAGTGAATACTTCAAACTATGAAGCAGACAAGGGACACCACCACTGTCAGTGGCCCTGCAGCATTTTAGACGAGAAGTTTTAAAAATAACCATTTACTAAAAAGTGAGAGGATTAGTTTACAAGACTTGTTGAACAGAAGATCCTCGAAGAGGGTGGGGGGTTAGCACAGCTGAAACGACAACTGCTGAGGAATTACACGTAGCAACAAGTTACACAATCTGAGAAAAATTGAATGTGCTACACATTAAAATGATATCAACAAAAGTTGAAAAGTGCTGAACACGCCTGAAGTAGCCATCCCTGTTTAAAAATCCGGCACTTTCAGGACCTCCCATTTATACCCTTATTTAAGTGAAAACACCCGATTTCTCACCCGTCCCCCGCCACAAGCAGCAAGCCCCGAGCAGCCGCTCCTCCTCCTTCTGGAGGGGCTCACGAAGGAAACCCCGCCCGGGTCTCCGGGCCGGCGGACTCGGACCCCGCAGCCCCCCTGTCCCCAGGCTGCCGCACGCCAGCCTGCCTCCCGCCCCGCCGGCAGGCCGAGGGGCCCGCACCGAGCCCGCTCCGGCAACCAGCCCCTTCCCGGGACACCGGGCTCCCCCTCCGCCCCCACCGAAGCGGGACAGGGGAGGGGGGCCCAGACCCGGCGCTAAAGCCAGCGGCGGGAGGGCAGCTCCCCGCCGCGGGCCCGACCCCGCCGGCTGGCTCTCGCCGGCCGCAGCAGACCCCGCGGAGGCGCCCGGCCGGCGGCTGGGCCTTGCCGGCAGCGGGGAGGGCTCCGCAGGGCCCCGCAGGCCGCGGGCCCGCCCTCCGCTCACCGGGCCGGGCAGGAGCGAGGCCCAGCCTCGGGCTGCGCAGGGGGCGGCCCCGCAAAGGGGCTTCACCGGGGCCGCTGCCCCGCGGCCCGCCGCCCCCCCTCACGGCGGCGGGGAAGGGAGGGGTGGCCCGGCTGCGCCCCGCCGGCCGCTCACCCGCTGGAGGGGGACAGGAAGTCCGCGTCGTCCTCCTCCGCCGCCGCCCCGAACATGGTCGCGGACCCGCCGCCGTCCCGCGATGTCGTAAACACGTTGCCCGGCAGCAGAGCGCTTTCCGGCCGCGGCGGGACGGGACCGGCGCGGGGAGGGGAGGGGGAAGGAGGAAAGAGGAAGGGAAGCCGCGCGGGGGCGGGGCCTAGCGGACACGTCGGAGGGGGCGGGGCTTGCCGGAGGGGGCGGGGCGGGCAGCGCGGGGTTGGCCGGCAGAGGAGCCGCGGGCTTGTGGCGGTCGCGTGGTGAGTGACGTGCCGGGGTCGCGGTGGCCTCGTGCCCCGCCGCCCCCGCGCCCCCCCCCGCCTGAGGGGCCCGCGGCCGCTGCCCCCGGGCGGCCTTGGCGGGACGCGGGGGCCTGGGGCCGGGTGTGGGGCGGTGGGGGCGGCCTAGGCAGCCTAGGCAGCGGCGGGGTCGCCGTGGGGGTGCCCGAGAGGGCAGGGCAGCCCCGCGCCGGCCCGCGGCTTAGGGGAGCGACGGGCCGCGGGCCCGGCGGGGCCTTTCCGGGGCCCGGGGGCGGCCTGCCGAGCTGGCCGACCTCGCTGAGGGGCGGAGGGAGCCCGGCGGCCGTGCGGAAAGCACCCCCGCAGCGGGTCGCCGGGTCCCCGGGGCGGAGGGAGCGGCTCCCGGTGGAGCTGCCGGCCTGGCTTTGCGGGTGGGAGCGTGTTTGTCCCCAAGGTGACAGCTGGGCGCCCTGGGTCGCCGTGCGCTGTCCTCTGCGAACGCATCCCGCCGTCCCCGCCGTTCTGCCCCAAGCCCGAGGGGAAGCCGTAACCCGTCCGGCATTCGGCGGCCGGCCTGTCTGCAGGGGCTGGTTCGGCTTCGCCGAAGGGTGGTTTCATCGCTCTGCTTGTGCGGCTTGGTAGCGGCCCTGTGGTACGCTCTCTGCGGGAAGGCTCGGGGCACACGGGCGCTCTTACGCTCCAGATTTGGTTCTCGTACTTCTGAGTTACCGGGGGGCGACAACTGCTGTGTAATACACTTTCTTCTTAGCATCAGAATAGCTTTTGGGTTTTAAAAACATCTGAGCTGGCCTTCGTTGAGCAATTTTCCACCTTTGCCTTGTAGCTTGAGAAATCTGCCTCTTTTGTTGGGGTTTTTTTCCTCTTGAAAAGCTGGTGTCTGTAGGTGCTTTGTGAGACCTGCTGCCTTGTCTTTAAATTCAGCACTTCAGAACCCGGTGACATTGAAATGCAGCAAAACTGAGTGCAGGGGAGAGCAAAATGGCAGTAAGGCTTGAATAATTTCCTGGCTTTGGATATTTTCTGGCACTGATTGGAAATTTGTAATAATCACAGAATCACAGAATCGTATAGGTTGGAAAAGACCTTTAAGATCATTGAGTCCAACTGTAAACCTAGACCACCAAGACCACCACTATACCATGTCCCTAAGCACCTCATCCAAACGTCCTTTAAATACCTCCAGGGATTTTAGGCCGTTTGAGTCTGAGCACAACGTTGCCAGGTCTGTTGTAGCGCTGCGTTGGCAGTAATTTGGGGGTTTTATTGCAATGAGAATACAGCATGACTGAGATATCAGTGATTTCACTTCTAAAGGGAAAAGACGTGGGGAAGTATTAAGTAGCTTTTTCATTGCAGAATGTGTGATTATTTTAGAATCAAGCCTGCAAAGGGTCAAAAGCCTTGTTTCTGTTTAAAAAACCCCACAAAAATGCACACACACAATAGTTATACAATAATTTGATGTAAATTCCTATGGGAGCAGATTGTTCCTATCTTGATATGGCAGGTGGACGTGAACTTCAAACAGGAGATGTGGTTCCTATGTTCCTTAGATGAAGAGATAGTTTGTCGCTTTGCCTCCTTCTGTATTTCTATCAAGTTAGCACTTGATATATTTTTTCAACAGTGAAGACCTATGTGGCTAAGTCCTACTGTTCCACTTGAATTTTGGTTTTTTTAGGTACAGTTAATTTATGTCTGTACCCAGTACCCAACTTTTTTTTTTTTTTTTTTTTTTTTAGCACAAAGTTTAATTTGGACTGTTGGAAGCAGAAACATAACAGTTCTGGTACAATCAAGGATTCCCATCCTGTGAACAACCTCTTAGCTGAGAACCTGATGTGCTTTCCCACATGGGGATTCAGCACTGGCAAGTCTTATTACTGTCAGTGAAGTGGGTAGGTAGCTGGTAGGAGTATGTACTGCAGCACGATGGCAAACATCACCTCTAAGTCCTGTCTTAGCCACTTCTCATTTTTTTAATTTCAGCTTTGTTCGTAGCCCTCCTGCATTTGAGTTTGCAGTGGGCTTGTGGCTCCACATGAGTTCACAATCATAGACCAATTTTTCCTGTTTGTGATCAAATTCCAAGCTTCAGAATGCTTTATAGTATGGCATTTTGTGCAAAGGTGGATTAAACTATCTTCACAAGTATTTATTAAATCTACTTTTAATCCATTTGATCTTAACTTGCCTCTGCTTGAGCCTGAGGTAAATAAAGCTTTTGCAGTATTTTTCATGAGTAACAATATGTGATCTTATAGGTTTAGTTAGCGTTCAGTTTAATGGTCCCAATTCATATAATTTATGATGTAATATTTCCTGAGGCTTTCATCAAGCTTTGGATTATGCATTACTTTTTTTCATCCTTCATTAAAAAAGGGGCACTGGAAATAATGTGTAAATATTGCTACTTAAATGCCCATTGGCTTCATAACTGTGGATGTGTTAGTGAAGCTGACTGTGACTGCCCTGCTGGATAATACAAAATTAAAATGATGCTTTTTGCTATGAACACAAACATTTTTGCAGTAAGCAGGTTTTTTCTTCCTTCACTCCCCCCCCCCCCCCCCCGGAAAAAAAAAAAAAAAAAAGGATTTAAAAGAATAAAGGTAGCAGGAGTTGCAGGCTCCCACACAGCTTCATATTGAGAACTGAGAAATTTGGTATGGCTGTTTTCTACTGAGATTTTGCTGCTTGTTGGAAGTTACAGAGAATTATTTTAATTTCATATCAGCTTTCTAATCTAGAGCAGCTTTTTAACTAGGCTGAGAATTAGAATAATTTCTGCCAGTAGAGAGGAAGAATTAAATAAGCTTTCCAAGTCACTTTTGCATGTTTGCTTTTTTGTTTTAAAGGTATAGTCCCTGCCACTTACTCTGACTTGCAGCGGTGCAAGGACAAGAAGTTGTGCTTTCTTTTTTTTTTTTTTTTTTTAGAAAAGAGGTTTGGGAGGATTCTTCTCTCACTTACCCCTTTACAGTGTGACTTCAAGTTTTGGATTAGTGAGACACTCTATCCCCGAACAAAAGCTTAATGCTTGAGAAGGGAAGGCGTTGAGAATACTAATCTTTAACAGTCTTCTAGTACAAATAGATGAGAAGATCTACCGTATTCACACGGTGAGTTTTGAGTCAGGGCCCTGAGGAGCTTCCTTTCAGCTGTCTTGTTTGCCAGTCAGACATTAGGTCAGAGAGCAGACAATACTTTTTGTTCTTTGAACTAAAAATGCAGTATTTTCTCCTTTCCTTTTTGGTTTCTGTGTTTGCCATAAAGATCCCTCTACCCAACAGGAAAACTTCATGCCTCTGCAGACCTGCCTTCTCCACACTTGGCTGAAGGTCACCCTGAAAGTTAGTAGTAACCTGCATCAGAATTTTGTGAAGTTGAGCTGAAGCAGACTGCCACCCGTGAACTTCTCCAGAAGTCTGCCAGGAAATCATTGGGAGTCTTGGCAATTTTTTCTTAGGGAAGGATGAAAAAGACTCACTCTAGTTTATGTTGCTTTTCTCTGGGAAATCCAATCTTAGTTAATCTACTCCATTGCTTTTTGTTTCAATCTAATTTTCTGGAAGTGCTCCCAATCAAGTCCCAGGGCACTCAAGACCAATGATTTTTTCATTAACCTTTTTTTTTTTTCAGCTGAAAGCTGGAATCTGCTAATACAGAGAATAATGGGACTAGTTATTGTAAACAAATTAAACTCCTATTTTGCTGCACTACAAATTAACTTTCTCAAACCTGTCATTTGTTGGTCCTGGAAATAGACTTTTCTGGTTTAGAAGCCAATCTAGAAGCGGGAGGCTGTGATGAAATACCTCCTTTTTGTCCTTCTCTGTTTCCACAGTCTTTGATGTCATCTTCCCAACGTAGCTTTCACAACATGCCATTTCTTCCCTCTGTCTCACCAGCTCATATCTGCAAGGGTCCTGTTAATGTCCAGTGGCACTTGAGCACCTGTGATTGCTAGCTAGAACAATTGCTTGTGTGGAAAATATTTTAAAATTTTCTTTTTGCTCTTTCACTCTGCGCGTATTAACAGAAAATCCCACAGTCATTGTTGTACCACAGATGTGAATGTCATTTATAGTCCATTTAAAAAGTTGTACATGCATATAATCTGTTCACTCTAATGTTTATCTAGATTAATATAGCAGACCATGGTTGCTCTAGATCAAGGGCCAAAATTATGTAAGTGATTGGGTGTCTTCTGTTCTCACTGGATGCTCAGCACATCCTGGTACCAAGCCTGAGAAGCTGTGAGAAAACTAGGAAAAGAATACAGCTGTTCTGCCGTGAAGCTAATAGCAAGTGCACCAAGTTCTCTCCTGAGACTTTGTGAGTGCTACTTCACTTTAACAAAGCCTTCTTTTCCCACACATGCTCATTAGTTATCAAGGATTCAAATCTCATTCCTCTGATGAAGGTACATGAGCTTTGTGATGTATTTAGCTGATCTTTTGGCTAACCTGGATAAGAGGAATCCTAACAGTCTTGGCTTTTTTTCTTTTTTAAACACTTGATGTGTCTTTTCTAGGGGGGAGGAGTGTGTATGGTACATACACTTTCAGGCCTTTTTTCATGTTAGTGATAATTTAAATGGACTTGGATCTGTAGGATTAAAAAGTACTTTCAGGCCACCTGCAAGATGCAGTGCACTTACTGAGCTTACAAGCTAATGCTTGTTACCCAACTGGCTAGCCTGCTCCTCTGTGGGCTTCGAAAAGCAGCTGTTTGAAAGGTATATGGCTTCAGCCTCCTGATGGAGATGCTCGTTCCTGTGACCCAACCTGCTCCTTCTCTGATTTCTTTCAAATGGTGAATGTACTCTGTATCGGAAAACCGGAGCAGCTCTGTGCTGTCCCGGCGCGGGCTGAGTGCGTGGCCTCAGTGTGCTGTGCAGCTCAGCAGCTCCCTGCGGCTCCTGGCTGGGTTCCTCCATATTGTGTCTGGACAGAGGCTGCACTGAGAGCCAGGGATCCGATTAATCAGTTATTACCTCAGTTAACTTTTCCTGCTCTGAAAGGCGTTGTACTAAAGAGACTTGATGACGTGTTGTCACAGCTTGACTGCATTTTCAAGCTTGCATCTTTTACTTGGGAAAGAAAAACACTAACAAGCGTGGAGCAGACTCAAAGCCAATGCTCCCAGCAGGCAGGCAATCCCAGTTCATTCTCCTCCAGCCCTCGGGAAGTGACCACAGCGGCTGCTGTCACTGTAGCACTCCGTGGGAAGGCAGCGAGATACCACATGCGTTTCCGATATGGTAAGTAAGCCCTTGTACATCAAAGTGATAAGGGAAGGAGAAGCACAAGCTCCTGAGGAACACACCCAGCCTTGGAATACTGTGGAAGTGAAATGCAACTCACAGTGGTGGTCTGGTTTTCTCAGTTGCCTCTTTTACGGTTCCCTTGTTTGTCTGAGCTCCAGGTCTAATGGATTTAACAAGCGACTGAATCATGATTTCTGGGTTCTCTACCAGGAGAGTTTTATACAAATGAAGTTACTATTAGCTTTGGTGCCCTTCATTAACTTGGGATAAGACATTATCTCACAAGGATGTACTGAACCTTGATGTTTAAGGTGGTGTCAGATCAGACTGAAGTATGTTCAGGTGAAAATGAAAACGTTACAGGTACTGTCAAACTGAAGCTTAAACTATTTAAAAGAAGGATAGTTGCGAGTTTTACTGCTGCCCTCATGTTCCTGCTACAGGTTTAGTTGTAAAGCCGTTTTTGTGCTGTTCTCTTCATACAAGGCATAAACAGAGTAGTGTCTGTAAGATATCCTGCTGTACAGATAGTAAAGCCTAATACGCTTTATTCTGACTGTTTTGCTTCTTTGGTAAGACATAATAGTTTAAAAAAACTTTTGGCAGTAGCATGACTTTCCTTAATTTGCTGAATTCCTTAAGTAAAACCCTCTAGTACATCACGATAGTAGGATCGTGTGCACTGCTTGCCAGTTGATCCCTTTTTGTGCAGCTTTTAATCTTGCTTGAAACCAGTGCCCCTACAATAAGGGCGCTTGCATTGCAGAGCACAGTACAGCTATACTTCTTGCACTTTGTGTCCTTTGTTACATTTTTTTCTGCCATAGCAATTGCTGACACCAGCTTTCCGATCAGAGAGGTCAGAGAGCTAGCTACCCTGACAGGATTTGTCTTGTACACATTGTTGAAGAATTTCTGCACAATTTATGATATAAATGTTATTATTATATTATGATATAAATTGTGCCTTGTTATTTTTTACCACTCTCCCAAGCTCCTAAAAACTGGCCTATAGCTTTGAAAACGTCGCATTTCTTCATTATGGGGTAGATACTAAAGGAAACTAAGCTTGCTTTGTTACAATATCCAAAAGCAAGCAAAACACTAATTTCTCTGACAGAGAAATTAATGTTTGAAATGCGTTTTGTGTAATACGTTTGAAAGTCATCTCTGGAACACATGCAATCTGGTCAGGAAGGTCTAAAATCTCTTTGCATTTTTGCAAAGATCTCATGAGGAAGACTCAGGAGTTACTTTTGCTATTACGTGGAGCTTTATGTGAGCATCTCAGTGCTTGGTCTGGTCCTACCATGATTGGCTTATGCCTTCAGTGGGCTGCATAGTCCGAGCAGTAAATATTTATCTTGGGTCATGTGAAATCTTTGGCTGTAACAATAGGATTTGTCAATATTTTGGGAGGGATGGTTTCACTCCGAGTAGAGCGTAGCAGAAATACCTGCTGCTTCAGCCCTTAACCCCCGTTTTGCAGAGCTAGGAGAAGCTGAATATAAATGTTTCCCACTGACCATATTGCAAGTAATGGGTCTGGTTTGAAATAGGCTGCAGGTCGGGCAATAAATAGGCTTAAAGCGGAGTAAAAGTGATCATAGCTAAATCCGAGCAGTAGTTAATGATTAGCCTTTGATATAGATAATGATATGCGTTCTGCTTGTCAGCATTATCTGAAAGTTTAGAAACTTTGATCCGTCTCAGACTTGTTGCCTGTTTGGAGAAGACTGCTCTCCTGGAGGCAGTAGGTGGAAAACCTGTCTCTGGAATAGTAAGTACTCAGCTTTTTTTAGCTCTGAATCATTTCTGCTTTGGATTAACAGCTGTGTGGCAGTCCAGGGGTTTGAAAGCTAGATGAAAAAGGCAGTGTTCGAAGGTTTTTCTCAGAGTGGTTTATTGTCACTCATAACTAAAATAAAAAATTTGTCGATCGCTATTTGTTCTAGCTTTCTATGCCCTTTCCATGCTTTCCGTGTCCTGTCAGAAGAGCGTCACGAGGCCAAGGCTCTTCCAAAGGCAAGTTCCTTCCCAGAGAATGGCTTGATTTGATTGCCCTTTCCCTCTTCTTGATATCGCAGGAGATCTTCTACTTTGCTGAGCTGACAAAAGGTGAAGGTGGGATTATATTTTTGCATTTCCAAAAGTGAAAATGTAGAGGTGCTCTGTTCTATGGACTAGGACTATGAATTTGTTCTCTGCTCTCTTACAAGTATTTGCATTACTACCTGGAAGCTATTTATATGTCACATGTTCCATCCTCTTGCTGTTATCTGAGATCACAGAGCAAGAGTAGGAAAGTGCCTCTGGTGATGTGTATTTTGGTCTTACCCATCTGCCGAAACAGAGATTGACTTCCTGGGCTTAATTAAAAACACAGTGGAATGGATTTTGCTGCTGATGACCTATGTTCTACCTTGCATTTTGCTCAGAAACAGCTTCAGGCTTCTCAAAACAACAGGTATTTTGAACAATTGAAGCAAAAAAGAATTTGATTCTTGGCTGTGGTAGAACAAGCTTCTGTTTTGAGGGAGAGTCATAGATGGCCATGGAAAGTGAAATGAACACGCATTCATTTTCCTTCTGCAAGCAGGTAAAACAAGTATTTTTCTAAAAGTCAGTCTTGTGAACTATTAGGTCTTTAGGGAAAAGCCTGCATTTAAAAGGTGACCCTGACACGCCAGAGTAGGAGTTGGAAGTCCCAGTGTATTCCCATAGGAGCTGACATCAACAACGCATGGCTATTGCGGCAATGTCTGGCACAGGCTGGAACGTGACAGCTCCAGGGAAGGTGAATGGTTGAGTGGCCACCTTAAAATGCTGCGTCTGTACATGGACATGCATCTAAGGAGTAATTGTAGACAAACAGCTACTTAAATATTAAAAGAGAGGAGTGAAGTGTGCTCTTAGGATTGTTATTCAAGGAAGCTCTCACATATGGTGGAAGCTAATGCACAATTAAGGTGTTTCTCTGTCATGAGTGTGTGGCAGTACTGGACACGGAAAAATGTATATGAATTGCTTAAACCAATATGTCTCATATCATATGTGTGGAATGGATTCCTAAAACTTAATTAACAAGGGGTTCTGAAGGGTGGTTTTCTTCTTGTCCAGATTCTCAAAACATACCTGAAAGCCAGTTCAGAACTTGTACAAATGTTGCCTTTTCTGGGCTAAGTCCAGTTATGATGTTGAAAAACAGCCAGAAGGGAAAAATGAGCTTATTTTCCACATGTGCAGGTTTGTGTAAATGGCTAGGTTGTTACCAGTTGATCCTTTAACTTCAAACTATCTTTGTTACCACTGCACTGCAGTGCCTCGGGCATTGCCTGAGTTCACTGGAGGGAAGATTTCTCTGCCAAAGGATTCACAGGATGTTCAAGAACAGGTGCTTTTTAGTTCAACTCCGGGATCTGTATCTGGGTCCATAAATGATGGCCTTGCTCTCCAGAGCACCGAGCAGCTCCTCGCCGTCTCTGCAAGAACTGTGAAGTCCTGCGTGTGTACGTGTACTGCACTACATGTGCAGTTGTCATGCTCAGGGGGTAATAGGGTGCTGACTGGGCAACCTGCTCCAGCTGAGACTGCTTGAGCAGGGAAGTTGGACTAGATGATCTCAGGAGGTCTCCTAAACCTCAACGGTTCTGTGACTGAAAATCTTAACTGCAAATCCTCCTGTGGTGGCATGTGGAACAAGGGCATGTAGGGTGAGATCTGGGAATCTTTCGTGGGTCTTCTGAATCATCTGTGTTGACAGAGTTTAGGCTCCCTTTTATGAGGCCTGTAATAAACTGATGCCATCCATTTTATTACCCTCAGAATTAGTTTTATCTACCTGAGACTAAGGTATTTATGATGTTGCTAGATAGCATCTGTAATGTTGCACCTGTATTAAAGGCCAGGTAATGCACTTTTAGGGCACATTGAGTCACATTGCATTTTTGCAGCTTAGGCAACTTTTGCTTGCTTATTTGGGAATGCACTTGCTGACTCCTGGTTTCATTTTGTGTCTCCTGACGTTATTTTACAGTCTTACAGAGCTTAAGGCTAGAAGACACCATTTTAAATAAATCTGGTCAGAGCTGTTTATACAGTTTAGCCTGGTGTGTGTCCTTCCCAGTTCAGCAAACCATGTAGCAATGGTTTATCAGGTATTAACTTGGAAGTAGTACCCTGTCTCGCATCCTGACATATCTAGCATTCCTTATAGATTGAATGCTGCTGCATGTGGCTGCTGAACGGTCACAAACAGTAATACAACTCCTTACCCTCTGGACAGGGACACCTTTTCTGTGTGACAGGCTGGCTCCTTTTCATACATACCAATGCTGTGGGTGGCGTGAACCTGCAGGAATCTGGATGATGAATTAGTGAGCATGATGGCGAATCTTGTGCACAAAAAGTTTTTTTCATTTTAAGATTTAAGTTTTCCCTGCATTTAAAAAAAGTCTGTTGTAGGTAAATGAATGCATGCCAGAAGCTGTTCTTGATTAGGGCATATAAAATAGGAAGATAAATTCTTCACTAGGCCTGGGTTTTCTAAGGAAGCAGAAGTTGTCTAAGATACAGTTCCAAATGCTAACTTTTTTAAGATTAAAAAAAAAGTTTTCAAAGAGTATTGCAAGGCTCATGACTCTGTCCCACTTGTTCCTCAGCATACGGTGAGGCAGCAGGAGGTTTCCTGCTCTCTGGCCGTATGGATCACATATCCCTGGTCACTGTTGCAGCGCCCGGTTGTGTAACGTTTCTGCAGAAACCACCGCAGAGGATAAGGAAGTATCTATTTATTCAAGAAGTTATGTAATCTTGGAAAATATGGGTCACATGGCAGTTCTTTTCTGTCTCCTCTTCCCCGCTGCTGTCCCGTTTCTCTCCACCGGTGAGAAGGAGGGTTAGGCAGCCTTCTTCAGCTGACAAGTGAGCGCTAAGCAGTTTTTAGCGAGAGGGTCCTCGGGTGATTTCTGACCAAACGTCGTGCATGGTAAGCAGACTGCACTCAGCTATTCTGGCATCCCAACAAGGCCTGTTAAGCCCCTGGGATTTAAGCCATTCTGCCTTATCTCTGCTTAAACACAGCATGGTCCCTGGGGGGAAGGGGAGGCCTTCAGGTTTTTCCTCCCTGGGTGCTGAATACTGGGTATTTTTTGACATGGGTACATATTACTCTGTTACTGTTTCATACCCTTGATGATCTGAGGAAGAGAGATGAAGCCATGAGAAAGTGGCCTGCCAGACTGCAGTGCTGGAAGAATTGCTTCAGAAGTCTTTGACATGCATAGGGAGTGCTGAGGAGGTTCTTCTGTAGATGCCTCCTGGGAATTGCCTTTGATGGAAACTTGTTAGTACTAGCTCTGAATTCATGCTGGCGTTGGCTATAAGGAATTTTGGTGTCTGACATGCTTTTGTAGGAGCCCTTTAGCCTGGGTGTTTTATAAAGAAATTGTAACGTAGCATCCTCTGTCAGTTTTGGCACTTCTAATGCCATGCTTTTCTCTCCAGATGCGTGCTTGAGTCAGCTTCTGTATGGCATCTTCTCTGCTTTGGGAGCTGTGGGACTGGCATTTGCTCCTCAGGTCTTGGATGTTCTGAGGTGCCTCAATTCTGCTGCTCTCCAGAAACTTTTGTGCTTTTGGGTGTTAGAAAAGGGGGACAACTACCTCATCCAGCTAGACAGAAAGGAGAATTACAAACAGTGCAGAGCAAATATAGGATCCAAAAGGCTAGTGGTGGAAGAAATAGAGAAATGAAAACAGGGAGGGAGGAAATACTGCAAACGTACAGAACGGAAGAAATTGTGCTCATGGTGGGCTTGAGCATGGCAAGTTGCTCCTTCTGAGTGCAAAAGTCACAGGCCTGCTGCAGAACTGATCTGCTCTAGCTTTGGCACCTGATACGACATTTGCATGTCCTTGTTTTCTGTGCCCAGCAAGAAGAGCTGGCTGGAGGTGGGTGCTATTCTGTTGGAGCTGGAGCAGTAACATGAAAAAGGGGAAAATTTTGTGACACTCAGAGATGAACAGGCAAACTTTGAACCAGTGAAGAGACTCGCCTTTTAATTGGTACCACCTTTGTCACCGTTCGAGTTCACTGTCTGCTGATGTAGCATCTCACCTTTCTGAATACTGACTATAATGTTTATTGCTGTTTGTTAGCAGTAAAAAAAACAACTTGTGGTTGACATGTCTGTTCCTGGCCTTCTGCTTCTGGTCAGTAGGTGGGCGGCTCTGGGCCAAGCCAGCTGTGCTTTGTTCCCTGAACTGCACTTTTGATTTGCTCAGCTTATAATAGTTCCTCCGGCTGGGGTTGTCAAAGACGGCCAAGGGTGGGATATGCTCAGATCCTTTGAAAGTGTCCCATGGGGGACTTCAGGTTAATTTGGGTTGAAAGTCTGTCTTCTGCTTGGCTGTCCTTTGTGTGGATAAGAGCTGTGCACACCCAGTTCACCAGCCATCCTCAGCCTCGTGACAGCTTTCAGCATCTGTCCATCACCCAAAAATAACTCCCTTGAGCCACGCTTCTGTGACAGATGTGCGCTCAGCAATGGCTGCAAAAAAGACAAGCACTAGGCTGCATTTTGCAAGCCTGTACCCTGTGGTGTTCATGGGATCTGCCAGATCCAATTCCAGCGTCATTCCTAGTATCATGCCCTTCTTACCATTTTGCATTTGTCAGGGCAAGGACTGTGTTGTATTTGCAACGGCATGAAAGTGATCTAGTCAGATGCACCCACCACTGTATTCTGAGCCCAAAAACCTATTGCGCACCTTCAAAAATGTTTTCACTTTATAGCATTTCACTTTTAAGCACTGTATAGGGGATGGTAAGAAGCAGCTTGGTGCTGCTGTGCTGAAGAGATGGTGTTATGGTCTCATGTCCTGCCAAGAGTGGGGCAGCCTGGAGAACATGTGTAGGTGTTGACCCCGCGATTTGTCCCAGCAGTTGGAGGCATGGATCAGTCTTTAAGATTGCAGTTCTTCTTTCAAAGGAAAACTTAATGTTCACTAGTCTGTGTGGGAATGTGTCCAGGATTCTCTTGTAGATGAGGGAAGTTTCTACTGATTCCTGTGCTGATGTAGTCCCCCCTGCATTGCTGACCTAGAATTTGGGAAAAAAAGAGACGAACTAAGGAGCTATGGTGTTGGTTCTGTCACCTCTTGCTAAAGGTCAATATGGTCATTGTGGAAGTAATCTTACCTGCTCTACTGAGGCAAGGATTGAGAGGTGGCCAGCAGAAGCGGAGGAGCCGTTGTAGAATAGAACAGGATAGGATAGGATAGTTAAGTTGGAAGCGACCTACACAATCATCTAGCCTAACTGCCAGGTTGTAGCTTGATGGAGTTTGGGACCCTTTGTGAGACAGCAGAGGATCACTCCTGGATCTTGATGCAAAGCTTTGTGTGCATTCCAGGTGCTTGAACCTGGGCTGTAAGTGTCAGACTTCTCTAGCAAAAATGAGGTTACAGCCAGAAAAACATTGGCAAGAACTCCTCAGTTTTGCCATGCTTCTCAGGAGTACCCTTAATTTATTGGTTTTCCATCTCCTGTAGTTTCAGTATGGCTGAGCAAAAAGCTTGTCTGGAGAGGAGTCTGTTGCTCAGCCTGCCTAACTCACCATCATTTTCTCCATCTGTACATGTCTCTTGCCAACATTTCTCAGCCTTTCCTCTGATGTTATCAGTCTTACAGTCTTAGGTTTTCTGCTCTGCAGGATTGTTTTCTGCTGCCTTTCACTTCAGTAGGCCCATTAGTAATGACATGGGCTGGCATGATGCTCCGCTTCATGAAGTTCAGTGCATTGTCTTGTAAAGAACAGTCTGTCCTTAGTTATTTTTTTTTCTTGTTCAAAGATTTAGAGATTTCCTGAGGAGTCTGCAGAAGCTGGAAGATTAGGAATGACCGACCCCTTCTAGGGAAGTGGATCAAGCAGGGTCTCTAACAGAAGGTGACCAGACAAGTTTGCTATGAAAATAAACTCCATCAAAGGGACGTTTTTGTAGCCATGCTGAGAGGAAGAGCTCTGGCCCCTCCTCTAGTAATGGGGATTGTACTAAGTGAATGCAACCACCTTTGCCTTAGTTGTATAGCTGAGTGTTGCTTTGGTTCAAAGCAAAGGACAGGACCTTAAGGGTTGAACCGATGCTGATACTTTATCAACTTCTTTTAAGTTTAATTAAAAGTTGATTAATGCATATAACCGCGCTGAGCTGCCAAGTAATGTGCAACTCCAGGAAGCCTTTGTGAGCCAGCATCTCAACTGGAATCCATAGTCTGAAATTGGACCACTTTTTTTTTTGCTATGTCTGTGAGTGCTATGCGATAGTTACATGTGGAGGGTGCAGCCTGTTTACAGGGACAGAGCAGCCCTATAATGAGAGGGACAAACGTGTATTGGTACAAGTGTGGAATGCGGGAAAGAAACACAAGGATTTGGTAAGAATAAAATAAGGAAACGGTGGCAGCCAGGAGCCCTGAAGGATAGAGGTTTGCAGCTCAGATAAGTGTGAGAAAACAGCAAAATGACTCCACTTGGCAGGGCTCTCTTGTGATCTTTGCAAGGACCTGCAAACCCCTGTGAGTTCCCCCCAGCACCGAGGAGGGGCATGTACTCTCAGAGCATGATTATTGGCCCCAACCGTGTGATCTGGCTGTGCTGCAGAGAACCTGAACTGAACTCTGGCTTAATCCTTCACCCCCACACCTCCCTGCGTGGGTGGCATGAGGCTTTGCTCCACTCTCTCCCCATATCCTGCCTCTAGGGTTTGTCAGCCTTGCCTTAAGAAAGGGTCTATCTCAGCCTGGGCAAATACCATCAGTCGTGGGTGTGGTTCATGCCAGGGCATTTTTGATATGCCATGTTCTCTGCCGTCCCCTTCAGCATCCATGACTGCTGTAACGGTTCCAGCCTGGGATCCTTGATGGAGGTGATGACAGAGAACCAGTTCTCCTGTGTGGCTTTCTCCCCTCATGAAAAACTAACAGCCCCGTAGGTTATTTTTAAAAGTCCATTCTTCTGCTTGTATTGTGTATGATAGCTGCCGAAGAGCTGGTCTCTACGTGCTACCAGCTTGGCTGCGTCTAACATCCCTGATGACTGCTTCCATCTCTGCATGTCAGAGTCTGCCCAGACATCATCCCCTTTCGAAGCTGAACACAGTATGTTGTGTGTAGCCCTGCTCAGCTCTTTTTTTGCCCATCATTGTCCACTCTCTACACTCTACCCTCTGGCATCTCAAGCTGGACATCCTCCAGAGTACCTGTCTTCTTCCTTCAAAAGCTTCTGAAACCCATCTGTATAAATAGTTCAGCTGTATCCCTTCCACTTACAGGTGGAGAGGGAGAATGTGCCCTCTGTCACACAGTGTGTTTTTCTGCTTGACTCCACTGATCTGGCTTGAATGGATTTGCAAGCTTCTCTGGTCATGGACAAAACCCAGGAAATACAAACTAATGCAGCCTGACAACCTAAGCCTCAAAATGTATTGGAGTTCCTCTCCTGAGCCGTTCCCTTCTCTTTCTTGCTCTTTATCCGAACCCCTTCTAATGTGTTGAGCTTTTAGGAAGCCTTAAACTTCTGGTAAAGGCTTTTGGTTGGGACTCTAAGGTGGTGACACAGTACCAGGCCAAGCCACACAGTTCTGCTGTGACCTTGCAAACATCCCTTAAATTCTTAATATAGCACTAAGAGGTCCTTCTTCAGGAGTTGCGCAAGGGAAAAACAGAGGTGTGCAATTAAGGATTGTGCTGGGCACAGCACAGTCCCTCCTTGTGTGTCTGAGTTCCACCCTGGGGTTGCTGAAGCTGCTTGGGAGAGCTCCGAGGGGAATTTTGACATTGGAGAACAACAGTACGTATCTGTAAAACATGTTATATTACATTACTGAAGAATGATCTATTTGTTCCCCGCATCTTTAAAGTGTGTCTATATAGCTTGATGCAGGAGGGCTTTGGCTGCCATTGCTGGATACTCCTACAATATGAACAGGTAGAATTGGTCTGTCCCTCAGCTGTGCCTTAAGCAGCTCTGGAGCTAAGCCTGGGATCCTGGAGGAGTCACAGCAAGTCCACCCATTTGGAAAGGAAGCTGTTAAAGTTGTCAAGTTTGCCAGGAAATGAATAAACTAGAAGCAGTGCTAAAGTCTCATGATGACTAGCTCAGACCATTCAGTGGAGACCACAGTTGGAGCCAGTGAACAGTGCTGTAGTGTCTGCAGACTCCCTGCTTCCCCTCCCACCTCCATTTACAGCACTTTAAAAAAAAAAAAAAAAAGGATTGGGCTTGAGACCACAAGCTCAGAGCCAGTGGAGCTCAAATAGTCTGCCAGCTGGACTGCTGTAAGTAGAGCAGTGATAACTTTTGGTTGCCTTTTCCATTACGTATGTGTTTTATATGTAGCATTCCTTTGTGTCATGCAGGACCGAGACGCATGTGATGTGCAAGCAAGAGATCTTTGCCTTTCCAGCTTGCTATTTTTGATCTTTTTCCCTTGGATTTCTCTCAGGAGCTTTGATTTTAATTCTTAGTAAATCTTACCAGGTCTTTTTCACTTCTTTTTCAGGAGAAGAGAGGGACCTCCTGACCCTGTTCTTGCTACGAAAAGCGTTGGTGGAGAGACCCTAGGTAAGAATCACTTCAGCTGTGTTGAGACAGAAGTCTGGAGGCTTCTGTGCAGGAGCCAGCCCTGTCGCTGTGGCTGGCATGCTTGCTGCCGCTGCGAGCTCGGCCACTGCAGCAAGCACCATCTCTGTTGAACAAGTAACTAGTGTAAAGGAGACTGAAGGGGTGTTTTTTAAGGCTCCAGTGCTTTTGGGCAGCGCCAGTGGAATTAGTTTTATTTCTTGCTTTTTTCAGAACTAGCATGGGAAAGATGAGGCACTGTTTTGAAGGGAAGAGTTTGCTGGTCTAATGGGCACTGATTTAGGGCTCCGTTGTTAATCCTGTTAGACTTCTGATTTGGAAAGGGGCTTCATTCCTTTTGAATGTGACTTTAAGGAAGGCTCTGTTCGCACACTGTGTTTCAGACCAAGCTGATTTCTAAAGTACTTTGTGGGAGCTTGGCAGATCCTTCCTGTCTGTGCTGTTTCTGCATGTCCTGTGTTTCTGCATGAAAAGGTGTATCTGGAAGGCTGTTTGTCACAGCAAAAACTCTGTGATTTACTGTGGAGTGACAAGATTCTGTATTAACAGGGCAGAAGCAATAGACTGGGAAACTGTGGTGGAGGTTATGTATAATGGCAGTCGTCTTATGGCTGAGACCTGCTTGAGAAGACTGCTTTGTGTTTGGCATCTCACCAGGTCCAGCTTGTTCACCCGTTGTTTCTGTTGTGCACTGGCATAAGATACCTGTCTTTCCTCCCCTTCTTTGTGCCCTGGAGTTGTGAACGTGGCTTCCTTGTACGTGTGAGATGAGGCAGCACTGGTTAAATATTGGTGGAGGGTGAAAGTAAGTCCTAATGCTGAACTCGAGCTAACAGTTTGTTGTTGTCAAATCCTGCTCCTGGCTGCACGTTGCCCTGAATCAGCTTGGTTTGCTGAGCTGCCAAGGTGGCATTGCAGCGGAGGGATAGAAACCTCTATCTGAACAGAGCCTCCCTATGTGCTGAGGTTGGTCCTGTTCCAAGATGATGGCTTAAAGTAAGAGAAGTCCTGTGTGTAGCTCTGTGTCTTGCTGTTTTCCTTAAGAATTTGAGGGGTCATGAAATGGAGGCTGTGGCTCCTCTGACCTGGGGTGACAGCACTGAGAGGGAAAGAAACAAGCCCTGGAGAGAATTTCCTCATTCCTCTCTCCTGTCCCACCCTGTTTGTTTTCTTATGCGGTAGGCTACTGCAGAGTACAAAAAACCCCGTGTGTGTCCCTGGTAACAGTGTGGCATGGAGGCAGGTGCACCATGAGGTCTGTGCCCTTCAGGTGTGCAAATGCTTTGAAGTACCTGAGCCTGCTACAGCCACAGTCTGTTCCAGATCCCCTCTCCAGGGCGTGCTCAGGAATCCACTCCAATGCCTCTCTTTCTCTCTGTGCAAACATGTGGAGCAGGCAGCAGTCGAGAGATCAAGTCACCCACAAAAATACCTGCTGCTGAAGTGCTGGATTTGCACAAGACTAAACCTATTTAAAGAATTTGCAATAATAGAAACTTATGTGTGAGAATTTTTTCCTTCAGGTATGGAGTCAGACTTGTTAAAAACAGTGCCCTTCTTTTTGTGATACCCACAGCTCCATGTCAGTCAGCTTGTCTCTTAAGAGTCTGTGCAAGCAAACCAGAGATTTGCAGCTTGAAATATTACACAGCCATTAAACTGTTGCTGCTGCTGCCCTAGATATTGTTTTTTACCCCAAGGCACAGGTAGAGACCTCCTAAGTTGTAACTCGGAGACTGATTGTACTGGGGTGTTCCACTGGAAGTGATGTATTTTTAAACAGAAATTTATCCACGTGTTGGTTGCCTTTAGTACACAAAAGGCAGCTGAAGTGGCTCAGTCTAGGTTATTTCCTTGGAAGCTACTTAATATCCCATCCTTTTCAGGATCTCATAAAATGTCTTTCAGTGCTGGGTAACTGCAGTAGGGGGTTGGATTTGGCGTTGGAGCACTAGTATAGCAGGGTGGGAAGGAGCTACACAGGTGAGTATCAAGCATGCTCTTTGTAACCTGTACCAGTACCCTGCTCATCCACATGCAGCCACTTGTAAATACTTGACCTTGTTGTTTGTTAATACACTGTAAGTATCTAGAGAACACATCCCCTATTTCTCCCTTTCTGAAGACCGGTGATGGTAAATTAGTGAGAAGTTGGACACAACCCAACCACTAAGGGAGTTTTTAATCTAGTAAACAGCCAGGGCTTCTTTGGAGCATATTGGAACCTGCAGAGTTTGGCGAGAGCATGGAATCCTAAAATGAATAAATAATCGAATTGGACAGTAGTCACTAGTGAGAATGTTACATTGCTTTTGCTTTGGATGCATCAGTCAACTGAAAGAAGAAGAGGGAGGAGACAAGATTTTGGCTGGGGGAGAGGGGAGGTTCTTACATTACTTCTTTCCTCTTGCGGCACACTTATCTTTGATCCCATGGTGTAAAGCACTTTGGCTGTTCTTCTCCCTTCCCTGCTGCAAAAGACAATTTGAAGTTTGTGTGTCTTGGCAGAGGATTCCTTTCCCAAGTGTTTGTATTTTGGGACTTCAGTTCTAGCGCTTGAACATTTCATCTCTGGGACAGTATAACCTTCAAAGCTATGCTGTACGAAAATCACACCATTTGTTCTGCAGGTATCCTTTGGTAATACTTTTCTGTGTCAGGTGAGCTGCTTCTTGCATTAGTCTCTCTCTTTTTTTCCTCCCCCTTTTTTCTGAGCTGGTTTTCTGGTCTTAATATTTCATTTTATTTCATATTCTTAATATAACATTTTTCTGAGCTGGTTTTCTGGTCTTAATATTTAAGCACAAATCGGGGGTGGAGTGAGCTAAAAACTATTAGCAGAAATAAAGAGAGGGAATACATTCTGCTTTTAGCCAGTGCCATTAGATTATATTAGAAGTTAACTTTCCAGGGGAGTTATTGTGAAGTTGTCTAATGCAATAAGAGATTGGCTACAACCTTCATCTGCACAGAGATGCAAAAAATCCCTGAGCTGTGTATTGCTGGT
The DNA here is from genome assembly GCF_035582795.1 of Mycteria americana. Lineage (NCBI taxonomy): Eukaryota > Metazoa > Chordata > Aves > Ciconiiformes > Ciconiidae > Mycteria > Mycteria americana. The sequence continues at coordinate 2,723,911 of NC_134381.1, read as the reverse complement.
GTAGCTTATACCAGCTGACTTGGGTGCATACGGGTGCTTACTTGCATTATTTAATTTCATTGTTTGCAGGGTGTATTAATTCTTTCTCTGGAGTTCTTCCCCAGCACTGCTGACTTAGTTTCCTTATCGTTCCCAAATCTTTAACGTCTCTCATTGCTCTTTTTAATTTAACTCCAAAGCCTTTTGAGATTGCCCTCTGTCACTGATGCTCCGCAAGGCTGCATGGGCACTCGTGTTCTGGGCCACCGCTGATTCCTGCACGACTGTGTCGTAAGGTTACTGTCACAGACTGAACCAGCTCCACCATCAGCAGGTTGCCATTTGGGGTTTTGTTTGCTAGTGCTGCTTTCAGTTTAGAAAGCTCTTCTAGAGTTTCATGTCCCCTTTCCAATCTAAATATATTCATACCTATCTGTTCAAACACCATATTGTCTTTTAGCTTAAAAAGTTCTTTTTTCCCAGTTGTAAACACTCTGATGATTTATCTGAAGTACATCTCCTCTCATTTTTTTTTTAAACTTTAATTTGATAAAGTGTCTGTACTTTGTTTTTTATTTCACTTGGTTTTACTTGAGTGCTGGACTAAACTGGGAGGGTACACAGTATTCCAGACAGGATCTAGTACAGCAGTGCCGGTACTTACTTATCTTCAGTGGTATCTCACCTGGACTATGCTAGGGTTGCCTTTGCCTGGCTCTATCACGCTGGCAGATGCTGTCGTTTCAGGACTGACTGGTATTCCCAGGTTGTTTTCTCTCCTGTTGCTGTTTCCACCTGGTGGCTTTTCATTTCACACCAGAAATTGTCCCTGGTTCCATCCCAAGTTGTGCTGGGGTGCAGAGCACAGAAGCCATGTCCACATCTAACCACAAGGCGTATTTTTATTTTTAATGTAGTGTGTCCAGACATATCTGATTTGCAGTAACCAGATTAGGGATTTGAACTGGCAGCCTTTTCAGTGTTTCTCTCATTGTGTGTAATGTGATTAGAGGGGAAATGTGACAATGTAAAGCTCATGGAAATGAAATTGGATTGCCTGTGGCTATTGCAGACCTTTGCCTGGTAATAGACCTTGTACCATCTAACATAATTTCTTTGTTAAACATGTTCCCAATAAAATGCGTAACTGTCAATTAAGAGAAATACTGTAATCTGATCCTTTAGTATATGCAATTTAAAATGGGGCTTGAGATATTTTTGCCTCTTGCATGACTGCAATTGAGAAGAGACTTGGGTTTTTTCTTCTTAGAGATAAGAAATGTTCCTTTATGCTGAGCACTTGTCCCCATGTGCTACCTCAATCAGATTAGGCAGCCTTTCTGGCAAGAATGTTTAGGATGGTGCAGCAATACGATGATGTAAAGCTCAGAGGGACACACCTCCTTTAAATTGTCCTCCTCGCTTTGCTGTGTGTTCTCTGTAGTCAGAGTGCAGGACCATGAGGATGCTCCAGAAGCTTATCCAGAGGCAGTCGTTCTCAGTGGCTTAGAGTATTTTCTCTTGCTGTAGCAGTAGAGAGACCATATTCTGTTTAGAAAAGTGCTTCTTACTATATTTTTTTTTTGTTTTTCAGGGTCCCACTTTTCTACGTGCCTTTTTGAATATCTGTCGTAAAGATGTCTTACGATCACCACATGAACAACTCCATGTTACCAACCACACATCCTCCTGAACATCATCATTCAATGGCAGTCCCAGCACATGGTCATGGATCTGACATGATGATGATGGTAAGTGGAAAGGTCATAATTAACCAGAGAGCTTTTCCTTGTCTGTGGTTCAGAGTAACTTGTCATCTTAAAGACTATGCTCTTGAGAATCGGAAATTAAACTTAGCTTTGGAAGGCATGAATCAGTCCAGTTAAACACAGAACCCCCTTGTGGCTCTTCTGGAATGAAGGATTGGCGTGAGGTGATATGCAACATGAAATGTATTTCAGAGCTGGAGATCCTTTGGAAAAATGGTCTTTTCTTGCAAAAACCTTTCTAGCAGCCAGCCTGGTGTCTGCTCTCTAGCCAGGTAAAGGCAGAAATGCAAAGTAAGCATTTTCTTGCAAGAAACAGAGATGGATGGAGTTCTCCAGGCTGTTAGCATTAGCAAAAGCCTTAACTGGCACTGAGAGGATTGCACACTAGTATGATGGATTGTGCTGACCTGCAGGTGACCAACCTCTGTGCCCTTTTCCTCCTGAACTTTAAGTACGCACTTGGTTTGGGGAGCAAAGTGCTACCAGGGCTCTTTGCCACATTGGCATTAAGGCTATGTTGGTCCTGAATCCTGCTGCTCTAGCTAACTTTGATTTAAACAAGTTCAGACTTGTGCATGCTGGCATCACTGAAGCTTTGCAGAGATCCTGGCCAGAGTTTCCATGGAGATGACCGTAGGATCTGTGTTTGTGTGTAGCCAGTTCTAGGGACTTTTTCAGCATTTTCTCCCTTTTCTAAATACTTTTGGAGTGAGTTTCAGATTATTAAAACATGACTCTACGGTTAAACTTTGAAAGGAGGGGAGAGAGCATGCATTTCCATTTCAAATGAGAACATATTCAGGAGTATATTTTGCAAGCCTTCAGTTAAAGTTTGCCTGCCAGCTATGTGCCCCAAAGAAGGAATCAAGAATCACTGCTTCTACTTATATTGCAAACAGTATCATAGCAGGAGAAGAGAAGACTAGAACAGCCTTCCCCTTTGTGAACATGGCCCAGTACAAAGCCCAGTAGTGCTGGTGGAGCTTGCAGTCCAGCATTGTCATGATGTCCTTGCAAAGCTCTTCGTATAATCTAATGGCTAAGTATTGGCATTCTCTGATGCGTCCCTTTCCATATACATGCCATTTCTTTACAAGTGTCAAGTGCTGTTATCTTCAATGGATAGTTACAGGACCCTGCCTTACCCTGCAACTGAAAACTGTGATTAATTGCACAAAGTTTTGCATTAACATTGCACATAAAACTGTCAGGGAAGGAAGTAAATGGGTACAGCATCTTAGATAATACACTGAACACATTTTAATGTATGCATATTCCCATTCCTCACTTGCACCAAGTAACAGGCTCTGTTTCAGCTGTGGTTTATGGAACTAGGCTGTAATGCTCTTTGGTTTGTGCGGTTTTTGTTTTAAATGTAAAAATGTTAAATTAATTAAAGAAATGGAAGTACTCTCTAAAAGTTGTTAGATAGTAATTTCTGCTCTGGGGGTAATAAATGTCTGCTGATTCTTATGGATGCTGAAATTAGTCATAATTCCAATCTTCAGCAAATAACCTTAATTAAGCAATGAGGGGAGTTCAAAGAGAAGGTCCTGTAGCTTAGTGAGTACTTTACCTGTGAAAACACTGTATGCAGCTGTGGTCAAGACATGCTAAACTGCAATGTAGTTACCTGGATGGGAAGGTTATATGAACCGGGGCTGGGGGGATCATTGATATCTCCCCTTCCCACAGCATTCACTATGCAGGTTCAGGAGCCCTTATTTTCACCCAGGGGAAGCTGTGGTCCTGCTTTATATATAATAGTCCTTGTTGTACCTGTATTTAGGCCTCTATTTCCCATAGGATATTAGGAGGTTCTGTAGGGAGACAATAGTCTGCTGGCACAGTGCAGAATAGGACCAGAGGATTCAGGTATACAAGCCCTTATCCGTATGAGCTCATATGAGGTCAAGGTGGGGAGAAGAAAGTGCCCTGTACCCCAGCTCATGAGTAGTCATGAGGAGGCAAAGATGAGCTCCACAGAGACATCCCCAGTCCCTGAGTACATCTGATGCCGAGGAGAAAAGGAGCTCCAAAAGCAAGGAGAAGGCACTTTTCTGTAGCAGGTGCTGTGAAGGACAGTGCCTTCTGCCCCAGGGCACTGCCTAAAAGAGCTGAATTGGAACCTGGAGCATATTTAGCCATGTCTCGCATGTGTGTGTTACACTAGATTTACTGAAGAGTTTTTTCGAGTCTTATCTGTTGACCAACTGAAATTATCTAAGTTCTTGTCATAATACAAAAACCTTTGCTAAATCTTGTTGCAAGCTCTATCTCAGGATGAGCTATTCAGGCTCATCTTGATGTTCTTTATGTTTTGGGCAGGCAATGACTTTCCACTTCAGCTATGAGAATGTGCCATTGCTGTTTTCTGGACTTGTAATCAACACTCCTGGAGGTTAGTAAAACTGTCTTGTCCAGTCCAAACAAAAAGTTTGCAATTGATTAATGTTTCAGGAATTACCTTGTTTTTTATGCCAAAAATATGCAGGCACATTGTGTTGAGTGTGTTTTAAATGGCATCTGTGGGGCAAAAGAAAAAGGAAGATGTTTGTATAGTTTGAGAATTTGACTGGTCTTATTAGCAAAAGTTGATTGCTGGTTTCACTTCATGGCTGAAGTTCCAATTAGCATATGGATGAAATTCACATTTACCATCCTGTGTACCATATGCGTACACACAGGGCCCAGACATAGCCTGTGCAGTTGTTCAATTGCACAGTGTCTCTTCTGACATGTTTTGAAGCAAACGCCTTTTGTTGCACAGATACTATAATGTTTCCTCTTTTGTCAGAAATGGCTGGTGCTTTTGTGGCCGTCTTCTTCCTGGCCATGTTTTATGAAGGCCTTAAGATTGCTCGAGAGTGTCTGCTCCGTAAATCCCAAGTCAGCATTCGCTACAACTCCATGCCAGTGCCAGGTCCCAATGGCACTATCTTGATGGAGACGCACAAAACTGTTGGGTAAGAATTTCACTTCATTCTAAGACAAATTTCTTCAGCAGCTGACAAAGGTGAAAACTGGGACAGAAAAACTTTATGCAGCCAGTATTAGTCTCTGCAAGGTATATTGACTCCAGATTGGGACACTGCTTGACACTGGAGGACACTGTGCTTGAGTCACTTGGCCACCCTTTAGGATTGGGGACAAAAGGAGGAAAGCAGCAAGGAGTCAGATAAGCTTGCTTTTTTTCCAGAGCAGTAATGAACACATTTGGGGAGTTGCCAGGAACAGAATTTGGGTGTTATAGCCAGCGGTCCTGACAGAAAATACTTAGGATCCTTCTGTTGACAGGTAGTCAAAGCCTCTACTCAGAAAAGAAGCCATTCTGCTTATTGAATGTGGGGGTAAAATAAGCTTGTTAGTTTCTCAGCTAAAAGTTTTGTCCTCCCAGCAAGTACCATGCTTTCCTTGTTATCAGTCAGCTCTGTGGGGAAAAACACAGTTACAAGTGACAGATGCATGCAGAATTCTATGTCCAGCCTGCTTTGTTATATTCTCTGCCATTTCATGCTCACCCTGGCATCCTGTCAGCCTAAGAGCTAAGTTTTCTCTTTGGGGATGTGCATTGTCCCGTCTGTGTTTCATGGATGCTGACTGTTCTTTGGGTTTTGTGTTCTCAGACAGCAGATGCTGAGCTTCCCTCACCTCCTGCAGACTGTACTGCACATCATTCAAGTCGTGGTCAGTTACTTCCTCATGCTGATCTTCATGACGTACAACGGATACCTCTGCATAGCTGTAGCGGCAGGGGCAGGGACAGGCTATTTCTTCTTCAGCTGGAAAAAGGCAGTTGTTGTGGATATCACGGAGCACTGCCATTAACACTGGATCCTGCCCAGAAGCCTCCCCACCCCACTGCTCTCTTGAAGTGCAGCCATCACGAGGACTGGATCATTCCTAAGATGAAAGAGAAACAATATAAAGAAAATCAACTGGAGTTCACCGCAAGTTCCTAGCTGGGATGTAGGGATGTGAGGAGCTGGGGTATGCTGCTCCCCCTTGCTGCAGACTGGCAGCAGGGTTGACTCTTGAGGGTCCCGTGGTAGCCATTCTCGGCTAGGATTTGCTTATTCTTAGATTATGCCATGATTGAAATTAGTTGGCTGACAGAAATGTTTTGGTTTTTTTCTTTAAAAAGAATAATTTCTACATTTTATTTTTAAATTTAAATGCTCATCTGTGAGGGTTTTATGAACTGTAGGTAAAGATCAAAGTTGCCAATGGAGCCTATGTGTGTGAATGGCTATTTTAATTTTACTTTTTTTCAATGTGTACATAATGCCAGGGGAGGAGATCTCCCTGGCATTGTGGCTTTTGGGGCCAATGACACCTTCTGTTGCAGAAGGACTCAGCCTCTGAGGAAGATTTGGTGCTGCACATCAGACACGCTCAGGTGTGTCCTGCAAGGGAGTACTTTGACATAAGTATGTGACTCATGTGCTTCGGGGGGTCTGGATGAGTCTGTCCTCCAAGCCCATCAGAGTATGATGAGTGTTGTTAATCTTCTGATGTATCCAGCAGCTGCTGGCGATAACATTTGGGTTTGGCTGCTTTCACTTCCCAATCATGGAAATATATGGATTAGATGCAGGACAATTGTGTCTTTACAGGGCAGAAAGATTTTAAATAAACAATTGAACCCACATTTACTTCATGTTGAATTGCACCTGGATGGATCTAGAGCTTGACTTTTGGTTTACTAAAACTAGTTCTGTAAATAAGGCAAGAGCTAAATAATGATTTCATGACAGCAAAGGTTAAACTGTCTGAAGAGAGCATTCCTTAATTGAGATGAAGGAAGTAAAACAACCATGTTCCTGTAAAGGAGAGATTTGGGGAAGAGAAGAAAGAAAAGATAGGACTACAGCAGCCTTCAGTCTCTTCTCAGGTGAAATTTGGAGCAGCTTGGGCTGATTAAAAAGTATTCCTGACCCAGATGACTCCTCTTTGTCTTAATAATCATGCTGTGACCATGTTAGCTTGGAGGTGCAAAAGTTATCAGTGCCAGTGGTGGACAAGTGTTGTAGCGCAGTGAAGAACTTCCCGTTCAGTACTGTGAGCTCTACACTTTTCACAGGCAAGGCAGGCTGTGACACAGGCAAAACCAGCTTACTGCATGCGTGATGCCCAGAACATGCTTTGGGTTTTCTAGGGAGCAGTTTTGGTTTAGTACTTTGTTATTAAACTGCTTCTTGTTGTAGGGAATGTTGTGCAGAGTATGGTGCAAAGCTGGAGTCTTCATTCTACTCAGGATGCCCAATTTGTGCCAGTAACTGGCTGAAAGGGAAGATGGTGGGATTTTCAGAAGGGCACTGAAAAACAGGCACCACTTTCAGACTGGGGCTGATGTCTGGGATGCGCCATGAGAACAGGGAATCCTTTTGAGATGAAAGTATCTGGGCACATGCAGTAGCAGTTTTTTCTCCGAAGATGCTACTAGTCGTGTTGTTAGCAGTAGCTGTGTGAGGAAAGCTGATCTTTGAAGAGGCATTACATTTCTTTAGCCCATAAGCCTTACAGGGCGAGGCCCATCCCTGTGTATGTGGGTTCTTTGCTGTACTGATGCTACTGCATCAGCACAGAGCCCACCCTCGCCCTACCACCCTCTTCGAAAGGCAATGGGAAATTTGTTACTGCCGCTACCAGGATCTTGAATTGCACCACTAAAGTCAACTGTCCTGGGTTGATGCCAGGTATTTATTTGGACATCTTGTTTTCTTTGGGCAGTGCAAATACAGAATAAAAGGAGATGAGTTAAAAGCAGGCTCAGGTTTCTAAAGAGGTTCTTTCTGTAGCAAATTTGCATCTGGATGAAAGAGGCAAAGAAATTTTCATGGAAAAATTCTAGCCACCTCCTGATGAGAGATAGGAAAAGCTCTTCCCCAGTCTGATCTTTGAAAGGAGTTATGTCTGTACAGACTGCAGAAGGACATACTGATGCCCTCTCTCTGCATCTATCATGAAGGTAAAAATCTTCTGTGCCCTCTAAGCAATTAGGCCTCGCTGTGAGAGCGGAAAACAGACCCTTCCAATCCCTGTATGAGAGCTGAGGAAATCATAGTGCTTGTCAAAGAAAATTGAAGCAGTTAAGTGCTGGAGATGGTTGTTCATGTTTTGAAAGCTTTACACTGCAGGGGCTTGATCCCTGAAGGAGTTCAGAGCCGACGTTGCCGACACCGCTCTGATTGGTTTCTCTTGAACGAGATGGAGTTGTTGCCGTTGCAGGGATGTCTGATCATAGGGTATAGTCACAAGTGGCTTTGCATGATGACACTAGTTACTTCATATACCTCTTGCTGTGTCTTTCTCTAAAATAGAACCTCTGCTTGGCCTGATCTTCTTGCTATCAACTTTTAGCCACCTTTCCCTGTATTCAGGTGACCAGACTTGAATTCTGTGATTCAAGTGGTCAGAGATTAATGACTCGGAGATTAGGCAATAGCCGTGGCTTTTACAATATAAATTCGGTTCTCCTGTTAGCTTTTCTGCCTCATTCTACGTGTAGCACCTGTGCCCTTGAAATTGTTTCTCCCCCTGAGGATGAGTACCTCTGTCTTCAAAGGGTCATCTCCTGCCCATGCTCACACAGGAGAAGGCACACAGCTTTCTCCAGTGTGCAGAGAGGGAAGTGACGCTGACCTAGCAGCGGTCACCTGGGGAGCAGGAACCTGGGCAGAAGTCTCCCAAGTGTCTATCAAGCGCCCCAGCTACCTTCCAGCAGCCTGCAAGAATGATGGTTTGAGCATTGGGCAGTACCAGAGTTAGAAGTAGGAGCCCAGGCTGGGCCTTGAGGAGAGGTGCACAAGCGAAGGTCTGAAGGGAAGGTGGTTAAGGAAAGATGGAGGGCTGTGTCCTCTCTGCTGCTGAGCTCGCTGATACAGCAAGGCACAACCAAGAAAGGGACGTTTCCAGTCCATGTCTCCCTGCCAGCTTTGGCCGTGCTTTCTTTTGGTTCAGTGGTGACAATCCAGAGAAGCCACCTACCTCCCTGTGTCCTAGCCTCCCCCTCGTCCACCAGATGCCACCAGCTGCCGTGTTCTTGGCCCAGGTTGCTGTTTGCTTTGCCAGAGTTTGAGCAAAACCCGGACTCCCTACTGATGACTTCTACTGACTGCTTTTGGTGCAGTCCCAGCCTTTCTGCAGGCTGTATTTAAAGTTGTCCTGGTAACACTAAACTCACACTAGGGGAAGTGAGGACTCTAATGATTATGAGACTTGAGTAAATTAAATCGTATGTCAACACACATGTAGCATGCTTGGAATGTGATGTCCTGCATCTGTCTTTGTACCCTGATGTTTGATCTCCACACGCTGTGCCTCTGGATTATCATCTTGGAAGAAGTGCACAAAGTATCTGGGCTGTGTTCATCAGCTGGCTTTTGTTGTTTTTCTTCGAGTGCCTTTTCAGTTTGTCTGGAGTCAGTCCCACCAGATCCAGCAGGATTTCTAGTTTTGTTTACAGTGGACTGTCTTTTTTTTTTTTTTTTTACTCTTGCTCTTTGTGGAGGTAACTTGTCTAATATTACTGTGATTATCAAGAATCTCCTGTATATAAATAACAATAAAATAGATTGCATTTTACTGTGGTGGATGTGTGTTTTGGAAACAATCCTCAATGCTGAGACTGCAGCTGAAGTGGAGGCTGGTGGCTCTTACTGCAGCATTCAGAAAGACACTCCAAGAGTAAGTGTCTGCTTTTATTAGTAAGAGGCCCCACAGCCAGGCAATCCAGCCTGGCCTTCCCCAGCCCCTGTGCTCTGGCACGATTCTTCTGTGCCTGCTGTGACAGCACGAGTGAGCAGCAGGGGCTGAGTGTCCATCTTCAGGTGGCTGGGGATGGGAGTGAGGAGCAGCGTCCTCTGGGCCTGCCCCAGCCACGAGCAATAAGTCCTGAAGCTGCTGGAACGGGAATGTGGGAAGTCACTGATGCAGGAGTCGCCGTTCGTTTCAGTCCAGTTACACTTTGCAGAGTGTGGGGAAAGCCGAGATGGAAAGAAGGATCGGTGCTTCCCAGATCTGCTTTCCCCTACAGAGGGAGGAGTCGAAGGACAAGCGTTTTAGGGAGCTGTAATAATGAGCCCCTCAGTGCATGGAAGGTGTCTGTGCCCAGCAAGGAATACCGGTCTCCCTCACAGAGTTTTACTCTAGATTGTATTTGTCCATACAAGAGAAATGAGGGGCTGGGTTGGTTTTTCTTCCCCTGTGCAACTGAAGGATGTCTGGAACCTGCTAAGATGTTTCCCTGTCAGACCTGGGCATGCTGGGAATCCCTGAATAGCAGGGCAATCCCTGATAATTTTATGTGGTGGTAGACTGGAAAAGCAGCTCTGCTCTACGCCAGACTGTGGCTCTTTCCAGTTTGAAAAGTTTTAAGTTCTGTATGTTTCCCCAGCCTGACCTGAAATCTGATGCTCCTACAACACATGAAACATGAATTTAACAAGTCTGGTTTGGAGCATTGCTTGAGACACTGAAAAAATATAACTGATCGCTGTGCTGGAAGATGGTAGAAAACAATCCCAGGCAGGAGCAGAGAGAGCCTCCAGTCCCATCTCTGAATTCCCTGTGGGTGTCCTGGTGCAGGCCCCAGGGCTGCTGGCACCCTGCTCTGCCTCCTGCCCCAGGCTGGAGGGAACGGAGCTTCTTAAACACCAACAAGCTGCTTCAGTTTTTATAACTTGCTTCCTTCAGGTCACCTGCCTGCATGCTAGACTCCTTTTTGGGGTTCTGCATTATCTCATCTTTCATTACATGCCCAGCCAGCTGATGGTAGTAGGAATCACTGTTGTAAATCCAGGTATGTGTTGGTTAGTCTGTCAGAAATCAATCCACCTTTCTGCTTTTTACGTGACACCAGCTGTAAGGAAATAGTTGGTGACCTTTGATCTGAGCAACAAATGTCGCTGGCAGCTACCTGAACTCCATCACAGGGTGACAAACCAGCAGAGCTGGGGTGACGCGCTCCCCAGGGCTGAATGGAAGTGAAACGGATAAGCGTAAAGGAAAAACTGCTCCATCAGAAAATACGGGATGTTGTTCCACGTCCGTGTGCTCAGTATGTTCTACTGCATCCAGGTTTGCAGCCGTTCCCTGCGAAGGGCCCAGTCCACATCCCAGCTGTGACACGGGGAAGCAGCTGTACAGCCATCTCTGGGAAATAGGATTTTAATAGATGTGGGGGGGCTTCTTTCCTGGCCTCCGAAAATGATGGAGCAGCGTCTAGAAGTATTGCCTGTTGCACCCAGAGTCGTGACGCCCGCTGCCTTTATGCACACAGGCTCACTGCATGAATAAAACACTGATCAGACGCCCTCCAGCGTCTTCTCCTTAGCGGGATCACTGACTTGTAGGGCTAAAGGTTTACATGAACACATGCCACTGGCTCCATTTTTAGGATTACTAAATCAAAAGCTCCCGCCGCAGAGGCAGCGTTTTACCTCCTCGCTGCATCGGGGCGCACGCAGCTGAAGGAAGCGCCGCTGGTCTTGGTGTTTCCACGCTGCCTGCGTGGTCTCCGCAGCCATTTACAGCAGCTCGTGTGATTATTTTTTTTTTTAAAAAGGACATATTTATTTAAAACAAAACACTCGGCCAAGGGGCATTCACAGGCGTGTTAACCAGACAAACTTAAAAAAAAAAAACAAAACCAAACCAACAGCAAAAACGAGGGGGAGAGGCCCGTCCCGCCGGCCTCGGGGCCCCTCCGGGCTGGCGCGGGGGGCTGGCGGCTCCCCGCCGCCCCGTCCCGCCCAGCCGGGGGTGCCGGGCCGCCCCCGCCGCTAGAATTCGAAGGTGCCGAAGTGGGCGGCGCGGCCGCCGGCCTTGGGCTGCGGCTTGTAACCGATCCGGTCATTGATGATCTGCTCCCGGCTCTTGTGCTCGGCGCCCAGCGCGATGGCCGCCGCCTCCTCGCCGGCCGCCGCCGCCTCCGCGTCCTCCCGCTGCTTCTTGCGGCTCTGCGGGGCAAAGGGGCCGCGTCAGGGCGCTCCCGGGCGGGGGCAGGCGGACCCGCCGGGGGCGGCCGCGGCCGGCCCCGCTCGCACCTCCAGGTCCTTCCGGATGCTCTCGAACTCCTCGATGTCGTCCAGCTTCAGCTCCAGCCGCGTCGGCTTCCGCCGCAGCATCGCGACCCGCCGCCGCGCCGCTCCGCTCCCTCAGCCGCCGCCGGCGAGGGCCGAGCGCGCCCAGGCCGCGCCTCCCGCCGTGCCCCGCGCGCCCCGCCCCGCCCCGCCCGGACGCCGCGCCTCCCGCCGTGCCTCCCGCCGTGCCCCGCGTCCCCCGGAAGCGGTTGTGAGGCGGCGGGGCCCGTGCGCGGCGCCTTGCGGCCCGGCCCGGCTCGATCCGGCTGCGCTCCCCTCCCGGCGCGGCCGCCATGGCCTCCGTGCGGGCTCCGGCGGCGCGCGGCGGCGCCCGGGCCCCCGCGCCCGCGGAGGTGGGCGTCTGGTGGGCGGGGGGGGGGGGGGGCGGCTCCGGGCCCCCCGTTACCCGCGCGGGGGTGGTACCGACCCGCGGGCGCGGAGCAGTGGGGAGAGGCCGCGCGCCGGCCCGGGGGCTCGCGTTTGCTGTTGCGCGCGTGGGGTTTGCCGTGGCGGAGAGGCCCCGGCGCGGGGGACGCCCCGTGCCGTCGGTGACACCGGAGGGCGGCGGCCGGAGCGGCCGCGGGTTCTCGGGCGTTCTCGGGGAATCCTCTCGTTTTTCTTGGGCAGGTTGCTGTAACGCGCCTCGCCGGGGGGACAGGGGCTCTTCACCTCCCCAGGAGGGCACCGGGAGCTGGCGGCCGGCATCGCCCTGTCCTTTCTGGGGCTTGTTCAGCAAGATTAGGGAAAGCTGCATCTTCTCAAGTTTTTCTTTTAATAAATAAATAATTAAAAAGCCACCTCAGAGCCTTAAAACCGAGGTCCAAGCAGATAGTAAAGAAACAGAAAACAACACAGTCCAATTTAAGCAAAGTATTGAACCTGGCATTTTACTTGTGATCTTTGTGCTTGGGGCACAGCCTTATTGTCCAAGATGAACCCCTCGCATACAATTTCAGGGTCTCTTCATGATGTACGTACTAACTTTCTGTAGCAGAGCAGTGCTTTCTTGCACAAGCAAGCTGTTTGTTGTCTCCTTTTTAGCCAAAACACCCTTGAAATTCTGCCTTTACCTTCCAGGCCACAAAGACCAAGCCCGCAGAAGAGAGCGATGCTCCTCCACCCAAGAGAGCCCCCATCTTTTATGGCAGTTTGGAAGAGAAGGAAAGGGAGCGTCTGGCAAAAGGAGAATCCGGGTTGCTGGGAAAAGAAGGGATGAAAGCTGCGATCGAGGCTGGCAACATCAACATAAGCAGTGGTGAGAATGTTTAACCACCTTTTTTTTTTTTTGCCCCTCTCGCTCTGGAAGCTTTTGAGCATAGTTTAAAATAAAAAACATGAGACCGTTGCCCGGACTGTTGGCTCTTTGTTTGGATCTTCTTGTTGGAGAGGGATCTCTTGTCCAACCATTGTTTTCAATCTGATGGTTTCATTTTTTGTTCAGGTGAGGTCTTTGATCTCGAAGACCACATGAGCGAGCGGCAGGCGGAAGTGCTGGCTGAGTTTGAGCGCAGGAAGAGAGCCCGGCAGATCAACGTGTCCACTGATGACTCTGAAGTGAAAGCCTGTTTGCGAGCGCTTGGGGAGCCCATCACGCTCTTTGGAGAAGGTCCTGCAGAAAGGAGGGAGAGGTGCTGTGTCTGCCCTGAGTGTTGCAAGCAGGCAACTCTCAGTTTATCAAATTCCTGACACTTTCCTTGTAATTGGGGTGCTGGCAGTCAGTAATGCTTCATTACAATGCAGCAAGAATGCTGAGGGAGAAAAAATGGCAGACAGTGATTATTTGTCAGGTTAGCTGAGAATTCACTGAGTGAATACGACTTCATGTGTTTCTTTCCAGATTAAGAAATATCCTTTCGGTGGTTGGAACAGACGCATTAAAAAAGACCAGGAAAGATGACGATAGGTCTAAAAAATCCAAAGAAGAGGTAATGGTCTCTCTTGTTCTGTCAGTGCTGAGGGAGATAGGCATGATACCCTTGGAGATGCCTTATTTTGATGGTCTCTTCTGTGTCCAGGAATCTGGTTTTTGGCCAGTCTGTGGATTCTCATGTCGTCCCTTCATGCTCCTTCTGTGTTGCCCCTTTTAGCACAACTAAATGTGTTAATGTGGCAATGTGTTATCTAAATCAGGAGCGTTAAGTCTGGCTTGTATGCAGGCCAAATTCCGTGCTGCATACAGCATAGGAAACAGATCAGACGTTTGGACTGTTACTTGGTATAGCAAGTCCTTTATTGTCGTTTGTCGTCATACTCGGGAAGAAAAAACCACGTTCCTGCTACTGCATCTGTTTCTGCCTTTGATTCTTCTTTCTTTCTGCTCCTCCTTTCTCTTTTCTGAGTCCCATTTTTTCCTTATTATTTTTGGGGGTTGCTGTAAGAAGTAAGGACAATTTCTGCAGCTCTGGGCTTTCTTTTTACTGGGTGATGTGTGGGGAAGGAGGGAGCTGTATGTCATTAAGTAAAAATCTGTTCAACTGGAATATCCTTGAGCGAAATGGAGGCACATCAGGATCTGATCTGTAGGGCAGAGAGTTTGACTTGTCTCTCTTAATCCCTTTTTCTAGGGCTTACAGTTATGCAAAATGCCCTCAAAAAGAGGCCTTAACACAGCAAGATTTAAGAGCAGATGCTGTGGTGGCACTTAGATACTAAGAGGAGGTCATCCAAGGTGACTGAACGGAAGAGCAATATTTACATCAGCTTTTTCTTCCCTTTTGTTCTTTTTCTTACAGTATCAGCAAACCTGGTACCACGAAGGACCACGCAGTTTGAAAACAGCGAGGCTGTGGCTTGCTAACTATTCACTCCCCAGGTAAGGAAAAACGGCACAAATGAAGGAGGGAGATGCAGCCTTTTGTAAAATCTAGCTGCTAATCCCGCTGCAGGTAGTGCAGGAAATGTGAGATCAAAGGAATGGGGAACATACACTGGTAGACAAGTCCAGTGAGCTTAGAGCTTGAGTCCTCAGTGACTGACTGTAGCATTAGCCCAGTTTGGGGGAAGAAGGGGGAAAGGCGTATTTCCAGCAGCAGGGCAGGGAAGATACAGGGACTTGTTACTCCACCTTTCCTCTTCACAGGGCAGCGAAGCGGCTAGAAGAAGCCCGGCTGCTCAAAGAGATTCCGGAGGCAACCAGGACATCACAGAGACAGGAGCTACACAAATCCCTGCGAGTAGGTTTGGCAGCTGCTCAGCTGCTGTGTTTAAAACTTTTTGGTGATCTCCAAAGAGATCAGAAAGAGATCAGCTGCCCGGAGGTGCTGTCCAGATGCATGTAGTTTTCTGTGCTGTGCCTGTCACCTGTTGGAAAGCTCTGCTTTTTCTCTCTTTCCCTATGATATGCATAGAGCATGTTCTAACTCTTTCTTCAGTGATTGAGATGTACTTTAGTTGTCCCCTTGCACAGCAGCAGGATGAAGAGACATCCCTGCTTTGCCTTGTCACTTGCCTGTGAAGCTAAAGGAATTTATTCCTGGTTTTGTCACAGGTTTAGCTGGCTAGGAAGGGACTGCTCACTTTCCTCTTCCTGTAAAATAGTCACTAGTGCATAAAACCAAGGGAAATAATAACCAATACAGTAACGCAAAACATGTTTTAGATGACTCTGAGATGCTCTTTTTGAGCGTGTTAAGTCAGATTCCCAGCTCAACTGAACAGAATGGCTCAAGCACACAGTGTGCTCCCACTCTAATCCTGTTTACACCCAGAGGCTTTAGCTGCCAGAGGATTTGCTTCTCCCCTAAGCGCACCACACTGCTTGCCCTAGTGTTTCTGGTTGTATTCATTGGATGAGTTGTAGAAAGAGGCCAAAACTACAGTAAGTTCTCTGTCAAAACCGTAGTTGCAAAGCAGGCCGGCGGGGTTATTGGTGGCAAGTACCATGGGTGGCACACTGAGAGCTAAGCTGTGCCCCAGGGCCGTGCTAGCTTACATCGGTCAGGCTGGCTCAGAGCTGGAGTGGCTCGGAGGTAGCTCTTCCCTTTGAAAGTGACTTTCCAAAGGCCTCTGCCTCCTCCTGCGTACATTCGCCTCCTTCACCTCAGGGGCTTTGGCCAGAGCGTTCCCTAGGTGGTTTGTACTTTACTCATTTATTATTTTCTTTGTATTCGGTTACAGTCCTTGAATAACTTCTGCAGTCAGATTGGAGACGATCGCCCACTGTCCTACTGCCACTTCAGCCCCAATTCCAAACTCCTCGCTACGGCCTGTTGGTAAGTTTTCTTCTACAGCACTTGCCATAGGGGCTGAGAGAGCACAGCGGGAGTGAAGGAGAGGGATGTTATTGGAGGCCTG
This sequence comes from Mycteria americana, assembly GCF_035582795.1. Taxonomy (NCBI): domain Eukaryota; kingdom Metazoa; phylum Chordata; class Aves; order Ciconiiformes; family Ciconiidae; genus Mycteria; species Mycteria americana. Next base: position 2,707,785 of record NC_134381.1, on the reverse strand, counting down.
TGAGAGTTGTGAAATTGAGAGAGTTCAGAAATGCTTTTTCTTCCTACTCTGAACTCTCTCTTCACCCTGTTTTGGAGCTTACCAGAGATTTGAATCCGAGTCCGTTAGTCCCTATGGCTGGTTGCCCAAAGTGTGTTGGTATTTTAGCCATTGCAGAACCCCCCAGCGTGGTTTTGCAGCTCTGTGTTGGATCTCTTCTTTGACGTTCGTGTCTACACTGACGTCTGTTTCTTGTCTTCAACAGGAGCGGATTGTGCAAGCTCTGGTCTGTGCCTGACTGCAACCTTGTTCACACCCTACGAGGTAGACAGCAACTTTCACTGAGACTCTTTGCTTAGTTCTTTTGTTCCTCTCTGGGTTGAGTTCCCATATCTGAATTACTTTGTGATTCAAAATGTAGTGTTCTTTGGGCAGATTTTATTCTAATGAGAGCATCACTCAGGCTTGCGGAGCATGGGCACATGTCTCATAATCAAGAGGAAGTCCTGGCCTTTCTCTTAGAGCCAAGATCTGAGTTTGTTGTTTCTGTTTCTGAATTATGTTCTTGTTTTGTTTCAAAACCTGGTTTGAGATCTTTTGAGCCAAATATCAGCATTTTTGGCCAGGCCACTTAACAGCAGTGAGGTTCTTTGAACAGTGGTCACAACTTTGACTAAATACAAATGTGAGGACAAATCTCTTGATTTCAATGTTGAATTTTCACTGCATTTTGAGGGTTACAAACCTTGGTGTTTGATACTCTTAAGTGGGTGCTACTGGAGTTGCCGTTTAGCTGTTTGCAGGACAGATGTGTCTGGTGGTTACAATGCAACTTCACCCAACATGGGAGGACACAGTGAAAGTGGTCACTGGTACCTGACTAATAGTAACAAAGAAATGCTGTTTTTCTGAAGAACTGGCCAAGATCACGTGGCAGATTATGAATTTTGATTTTCCTTTCTCTTAAGGACATAACACCAACGTAGGAGCAATAGTCTTCCATCCCAAAGCCACTGTCTCCCTAGACAAGAAGGACGTTAACCTGGCCTCGTGTGCGGCCGATGGGTCTGTCAAACTCTGGAGCCTTGAAAGGTCAGAATGATACCAAACATGCACAGCTGCAGCAGTGTTGTTTTGGGGTTTATTTTGTGTTATTAAACACTGGACATTTACCATCCTCCTGCAAATAAAACCTTTTCTTGTAGTTATACCAGTGCAATTCCTGGCCTCAGTATGTGCCACCTTCTTCAGCAGGAAAAGAGATCACCCTGATTAGGGGAATCAAGGTGAGGGGAAATCGTCTGAAAAGAATCAAGTCAGAATTGCTGCTGGGCATTGGTAAACTGCTTTGGGTAATGGATGGAAGATTTGGAGATTGTTTCATTCTAACCTTTTATTTAGGAGAAAATTCCCCCTCTTGCATATTAAGAAATAAACTTTTGAGTTATTGGGAAGCACCACTATTCAGAGAGGGACTAACCAAATACATGACCATGCACCATAGCCCCATCCAGTAATGAAAACAAGTGGCTCTATCATTGCACAGTGTCGTTTTGGAAGATGCACGGCATCTATCTCAAGCCTGTGAAGAAGAGAACGGTGTAGATACCGAGCCCTAGCATCTGCTGTGTTTGACAAGTGGAGCCCTGCAGTGCACCTGAGGAAGAGGCAGGCAGCTCCGAGATCCTCACTTGTTTATCCTTAGCTGAAAGCCGCTGCTTCTAATTGCAGAAGCGTACCTGTGCAAAGGGACAGGTTGTTTATTAGTCTCATGTGACCACATCTCTTTAGTTGGTCTGTTGGAAAGAAGCTCTAAATGCTGTTCAGGTCTTCTGCTGAAGGCTACGGACCTGCTGCCTGTAATTCTGGGAGAATAACTATTCACTCTGGCCTGCCTGCCCTGCAGTTCCTCAGAATGGCTGGATTTGCTGTAGTTCGGGATGTGTTCTACATAGTCGCAGTAAAACTCCCTGCTGTCCAGGGAGTCTGCGTTTTGTTTCTGCTGTTACTACTTTCAAAGTGCTACTAATAAGGGCCTTGTTAATTTTCAGGAAATAATTATCCCAGGAGAACTTTATAACCAACATGAATGTGAATAAAGGAGCTTCACTTACAGCTTTAGCTGTGTGAACAAAAGGCAGAATTCAGAGTCATTACTTAAAACTCTGATTCTCCTGTCTGGCTTGCATTTAATTAGCAGCTGTCTTGCTGTGATCATATTTGCAAAGGCTTGGCTAGAGCCAGCCACCTCTGACCAGTGTCCGATGATTTTTGTTTCTGTTTTTCAGTGATGAACCGGTGGCAGATATTGAAGGACACAGCATGAGAGTGGCACGTGTGATGTGGCATCCATCTGGGAGGTTCCTGGGTACTACCTGGTACGGAGATTTGGTTACTTCTTTAAGACATTACCATTAGCTGTCTAGCTGGTAGCCCAGTGGGTACCACTGCTTGTCTGCAGAGGAGCCCAGCACGGGCAAGGGTTGGCCATTGCCGACAGCGGCTGGACTGTTGCAATGTAAATATCAGCAAGTCATTGGGATTCCTTTCTCTGCCCCTCATACGAGACCCTGTTGGTCTCCAGCTGGAAATGAAATGCCCATAGAGTTAGCAAAATATCCTATTATTCTCCTTGGAGATATGTTTAGTTGGACAAATGCTTTGTTTTTACAGCTATGATCACTCGTGGCGCTTGTGGGACTTGGAAGCTCAGGAAGAGATTCTCCATCAGGAGGGGCACAGCAAAGGGGTCTATGACATTGCTTTTCACACAGATGGGTCTCTCGCTGGGACTGGGTGAGTTTGCTTTGTGTCAGGACTGGACGTGAAATATTATCAAGGTTTTGTTGCTGTCTGATGCCAAGCGCCCCAGTGATTTCTGCTGGCGAGGCTGAGCGTACTCTGGCAGTTGCTGAAGTCTCCGATGGGTAATGCTCGGGTTCTCTCTTCCTAGTGGACTGGATGCTTTTGGCCGGGTGTGGGACTTGCGCACGGGACGCTGTATCATGTTTCTAGAAGGCCACCTGAAGGAGATCTACGGGGTTAACTTCTCCCCAAATGGGTAAGAAAGGAGCTTGCATGGTTTATGTGGGAGGTCCAAGTACAAACCCCAGCTCCCAACAACAACATGTTCTTCCTCCGCCCTTTGGCAGATACCATGTCGCAACTGGCAGTGGTGACAATACTTGCAAAGTATGGGACCTCCGCCAGAGGAAGTGCATCTACACCATTCCTGCCCATCAGAACCTGGTGACCGGGGTGAAATTTGAACGTAAGTGCCTCCCGTCTGATGTTCCTCATCCCTGCCTCTCCCGAGCTGAGGTGGCAGGGGATGGGGCAACTCAAAACCACATCTGCAGGTCAAGCAGGCCTGTACTGGTTAGCAGAGAAGATTTGTCATGTTTTTACTTGCAAATCTCACTTCTCCCTTTTTCTCATCCTCTGCTGCAGCCAATCACGGTAACTTCCTGCTCACAGGCGCTTACGACAACACTGCAAAGATCTGGACTCACCCCGGCTGGTCCCCTTTGAAAACGCTGGCTGGTCATGAGGGGAAGGTGATGGGACTGGATATCTCCCTTGATGGCCAGCTGATAGCGACCTGCTCTTATGACAGAACCTTCAAGTTGTGGACAGCGGAGTAGCTCAGAGGTGCTGCTGATGAACCGGAATGGAGATGTTAATGGCTTTCAACTAAGACTTGCTTTTTTTATATTAAAGAAAAAAAAGGAATCAGCTCTTGCAACGTGTATTACGGCAGCTGTAGTCACTGGCTGGTCTTGGGTTGAGGTGGTTTTGTGTTTGCCAGGCCTTGGTTGGAGGCAAATCTCGGGTGATGTTTTTCCACTTTTTAGGACTTTGTTTTCACACTGCAGAAACTGCTTTCTGCTTTAGAGATGATCCATCTGCTTCCACCCTCCCTTCCAAGTTAGGCTCACAAGTTTTCTCCAGTCCGTTTTAAACATTTGTAGGTAGCCACACAACACTTCAGGTCTGGTGTGTTGTTCAGCCTTTGTTAATACCCTCCTGACCTTCCATTTTCCAGGAGCCTTTGGTAGGAGTCTGTGGCTTCAAACTTGATTTGCATTTAAAGAAAGAAAAACTAGCTGTCAGAGTTAGAGGAACATGGTTCCCTGCTTCCCCTGCCTCTGTGCGGTAGTCTCTGAGTGTGGAGGTCTGCATCCCCTTTGTATTCACTCACAGCAGATGTTAAAGGCCAGGGAAATGTTTCTTTTCCATGTACCATGTCATGTCCTAGCTCCTGGAGCGGTCTCAAGAACTGGCGTTTCAAATCCACGTAGGCATCTCCTGTTTAAGTTCTTGCTGTGTCTCACCTGAGATATGAAGAAGGCTATTTCAGTGTAGGATTGTCTTGTTCTAACTTACACTGTGGGGAGCTTTCTTTGTTGTTTATTCTTCAATTTGATGTTTTGCAAATGCTGTGTTCTGGAAAGTCAAAACATGTTTTGAACGTGCACCCTAGCCTCTGGGTCTGACTAAGGAATGGAGAAATTACAGGTACTTCACAACACACAGTTTGATTTCTATCTGCTATCGTAAAAAAACCTTCAGGAGAGAAGACCGGCTCACCTCCCTGTTGTCAGCTGGAGAGCAGCTGTCCATGTTCCTTGGGAGTGAACACAGTTCTGTTCTCAACACTTGCAGTGCAGTTGGAGATCATGTTTTAAGAAAAAAAAACCACAAACCCACTCAGGAGTTATTTTTCTTCTAGCAGAGCATTGTGGGCTTTCTCCTCCCTTCCAAGTAGCACGGTGGCATCAGCCACGTGCTGTACACTAGCTCTTATTTACTCCCAGGGAAAATACTATGGGACGAGAGGCTGGCAACTCGTGCAGAAAAACATTTAATTGCAGTCTCCTCTTGCATAAGCCTCGATACCCAGCTATGTGTGCTCAAGCTGGTTCTTCCGTATCTCATGAAGTGTCTGCTAAAGGGACTGTCCGAGCCTGGCAGCTGTGCAGGGGGCTCCCAGCCACGCAGCCAGGACAAGCCCCCCCAGTGTTCCTCATCAGGTTGCCATTCACAGGACAATCCTGGCCCAGCGGACTCCCATGTTTCTAGCTGGCTTAGGATGAAATTTTGGACATGAATGTACTGCGTTTACACTTGCATTGTTCCTGGGGTATAAATCCCAGTGCAGGGTTTCTGTCACAGCGTGTTCAGCTCCACTCCACTGGAGCAAGGGGAGGGAGGCCGAGCGTTCCCTGCCCCGTGCCCTGGCACCCTTCAGCGCTGCCCCTTAGCTTCCCAGAGCTCATCTCCTCCTCCCTTAGCCCCCATCACATGCAGCTAGCCTGCATGGAGGTTTTCCAAATAAAATGCACAAGGCTCGCTCAGGAGTGAGGACTTGGCCTGAGTGCATCCATGATTTGTTTTTTATTCTAGACAGCTCTAGTGCCTTCCCGCCACCCACAAACTGAAACCAATAAACCCCCCTGCCCCGCTGATCACACATCGCTGCTCTACAGGCGCAAGGTCTCCTGCTGCTTGGCAGTTGGGGAAGCTCCTGGGGAACCGCATCCCCTTGCAGGGCAGTCTCTGTCGGAAAGGTTACTACGGTCAAAACGCTGCCACCTCCTCCAGCACCAGCTCCGCATGGTCACTCATCTGGAGTACGTGAATCCCCGACTTAAAACTGGCACAGAGCAGCGTGGAGCTGTCGCAGACGGCCAGCGAGGCCAGCGGTCCCGATCCCTCGAGGCACAAGGTGGCCAGGCAGGCTGGGGAGGGAAGAGAAGAGTCTCTCGGGACACTTGGTTTGCTGAGATGAGACACAACCACACGCCAACCTCCCACCTCCTGGCTCTGCCCGTGTGCGTCCGTCTGCTCACCCGAGGAGGGTGAGCTGCACCCCTCGCTGTCCCAGATCCCTGCGTTCAAAGACATTGGGACGTGCCCTCTGGAAGAGAGACCCTCCACCCCCATAAGTCCCACAGGGGATCTGTGCGTTGCCCAGCTAACGTGGATCCAGCTCTGCCACTTCCCTGGAGAGGAAGCAGGGATGGATGGACAGACAGACCCCACTGGGCAGAGCTGCAGGGCTCGCGGGGAGGCATTCCCAACGTGCCTTTTTCTCCCAAATTGCTTACGGTCCAGAAAAATTCTTCCTAAGGGCTGTGCTACCCTCAATATGCAGTTTTGTTACATCACCAGAAGAGGAACAGAAATAAGATTTACAACATCCAGCACCGCATCAGCCCTTCTGTTTGTGCCTATTATTAAAGAATACCCCGAGGCAGTATTTGTGCGGAGACACCAACCCCACGCTGAGCTGCTAACAGAGCCACATTTGACACGGACCTACAGGCAACTCGTGGTGACTTACACCCTTTCAAGAGCACCTGAATGAAGGCTGAGGGCTGTGTAGGTCACCCAGCTGTGAAGGCAATAGGATCAAAACAAAGCTGCTGCCAACCCCGCTGCTGTCTCAGCGTGCGCAGGCACCAGGGTGAAAGAAGAGGTGAGTGAAACAGAAGGTGAGAGCTTTTCTGTGGGAGATCAGGTTTCTATTTTCATCCTGTGTTCAGTAAGTGCATTTGGAGAGGTGCTTAGCCACGGGGGGTGTCTAATGCTGATGACTTCTACTGCATTCGGAGCACACCTGTGAACCTGAACGGCTTCCCAAGAGGTCTCTGCCTTCTGCGCAAAGCGTTCCTAACAAGCCTGCTGCTATGGCAGGGCTTGGCAGGTAAACAGCCTTTGTGTCCAGCGCAGGTGAGGACTCAGCCCTCACCAAGTACTGCAGCAAGCAGGGTTAACCCCGAAATGCCTGCGATTCCCCTTCAAGAGGATGATCAAGTGAGGGCAGCTGCTGACCAGCCCTCTGTCCTCCAGCACAACTTCTGTTCTATACAACTTTCCACTCGTATCTGCGGAAAGCCCTGGAGTTCCTCTGTTCTTTCTGATTTTTATCATTTGTCCTTTCATTGCTAAACTTCAAAAGCCATCTTCTCGTTAATTCTTTTTAGTTTAGGAAGGACACCCGTCACCTCCAACATTACGCACCCAAACACCCTCCTTTGCTGGAGGACAAGCAGAAGCTCCTGGGTTTGCTCTGGGGCATATCTCCACCCTGCCCTGCAGCTGGATTAGAGTAAAACCCAGAGAGTTCAGGCTTCATTACCACCCAGGTGCCCATTACCACCAGGAGACAGAAACAAAGGAAGCAGTTTTGTTATCCCAGGGTAAGGCACACTGAGTGGGCAGGACCCTCCCCTACCTCCAGTGTCTCGGTCCCAGACCTTCACTGTGCTGTCGTACGAGGACGTGGCAATGCTGGGGGCGAGAGCTGGGCCCCGTGGAAGGAAAACGCACGAGGTCGTGGTCTGGAAATGCCCTTTGTACTCGCGCACTTGGTTCCTCGTCTGCCGTAGGTCCCATAGCTGCAAGGCAATGGGCAACGTTTAGAGCTCAGGCTCTGTTACTGTCAGTTGCCAACATGGAGCTGTTTTACAAAGAAAGGGAGATGGTTTTGGATTAAGAGCTCCTTGCCAATCCTCAGAGTACCATGTCTACTGCCTTTGTCTCACGCTCACAGTCCTGGAGAACTTCAAACCCTGAAGGGTTTTCACCATTGGTGACTACCTGAGCGTGTGCTCTCACCCATTAGAGTGGATGGGCTAAGACTGTGTGGGCAGATAGCTACATCTCCAGCCTGCTCCCATCCTCAGCCCTGCTCTCCCTGGGATGGGATGGTCTCAACCTCTTGATGCTCACACACAGGGCTGAGAATCTGCAGGATTGAATCCCTGGTTTGGAAACACCTCGAGCAAGGGGTCCCTTACAGGCTTTCTGCAAGAACCTCGTGCTCCTCGATGCCATTACTGAAATAAAATCCCAGTGCTTTAATCAGGAAGAATATCTGCTCAGATATTCCCTGAGCAGAAGACTTACCAAAGGGACAAGCAGAATGACACTAAGCTCTGGCCCTGGTTGGTGACACCAGCATAAGGCCAACGCAATGGGAGCAAGCAGATCCTTGGAGCACTGACCTGCTGCCCTCCGCTGTATGCTGTGGACATTGGAGAAAAACCAGAACAAGCAGGACTTGTTGCCCAGCAAACTCACAGTTGCCTCGCCGCCCTCCCCAGCGGAGCCGCTGCTGCTGCTGAGGCAGTACCGCCCGTCATGGCTCACGTCGCAGCACGTCTGAATGTGCTGCTTGGCTGGAAACGTGTGTGCCACCTGCAGCTCCCGGCTGTCCCAGATCCTGGCAGGAACAGGAGTGTGGAAGGGGGACTCTGACGCATCAGTGCCACGATGGGCTTCCCTCCATGCCCTCCCGCACGCCCTCGCTGTGCCCTCACGCTTTGCCCTTGCTGCCGTCCCTCATGGGGCAGTCGCCCTCCTTCCTCCCAGCAAGCTGAGCTCCCAAAGCTCTCACTGCATCCTTGCATTTATCTGTCCTGGATCAATCTTTAGCTAGAGCAGCTGTGCTGAGCGTTCTTTTTTTAATAAATTCTCCTTTTTACCCGCAGTCGCCACCCAGTGCTGCTTACAGCCACGGGTGTCCCCATACTGTCCTCCCCTGGCAAAAGACCGCGCTCGAAGACCCAGGCAAGGTCTTCTAGCCACCCCAGGCTAGGTCTTCTAGCTTCTAGCCACCCCAGCAGGCTACGGGAGACGAGGCGGTCATGACAAACAACCAAAGAAACAGCCCCTTGTGCACTGGCATCTTCCATAATCCCCAGTGCCCCAGGCTGTAACTCTCTTCTCTGTGGCCACATGTAGAATTTACCTGATTGTTTTATCCTCTGAGGTCTGGATGACGTAAGGCTCCCCAGGAACCCAGCACAGATGTGTGACCTGCAGAGAGGAAAGGATGAGCAGAATCCCACCTCTGCGTGCAGCCCAGGCTGGTGTCTGCCTGTAGATACACAGCCACCGAGCTCCCATCCTCTCCCTCCTCGTGCTGGGTTGTGAGCAGGAAATGTTGCATAAAGTATTTTTCTGCTTCCCACCAATGCTGCTCCCCTACCAGGTTCAATCCCAGCGTGGTTACGGGGGGTTATTTGCAGGCAGGGAGGTGTCAACAGCTCAACAGGACACAGAGCCGTGGGAATAGGGGTACCACGGGCACCAGAAGACGGTACCCATACCAGCTCCACTGCTGGGCTGGTACAGAAGGGAATGCAGCCCCCACGGCACAATGTGCTTCCTAACAGCTCTGAGTTAGAGCATTAATGAATTGCCGTATATCTCCTGGTATCTTTGTGCTCCTGGATTTGTTGTTACCTGGAGAACAGAGTAACCAGCCTCAAGCTTTGGTCTCCCCAAGCGCACAGGCAACCTGAGCAGCGCCTCAGGGGCTTCTTGTAGCACCAGGCTCAGAGCAAATTCACTCTGCATGGCCTCATGTGTGAAATAACCGAGTAGGCAGCGAGGTGCCATGACAGGATGCAAGGAACCAGCGGCTCCTACCAGATTCCTGGAGATAGCGGCTCTGCCCAGACACTCTCCAGTCTCTGTGTCCCACTTGCACACGGCGTTGTCTCGTGAACCCGTGCACAGCTGGGAGGCATCTGCAACCACAAGTTAACATAAAAAAAAATCAAGAAAAGTTGTCAATAAATCCCTGGGGAATGGGAGCATGTCATCCCTCACCTGGGCTCACGGCCAGTCCAGTAACAACCAGGTCATGTCCGGGGAAGTGCTGGCTTGGCCCCGAAGTCCCGTGAAGCTCCCACATCATCACCGTCTTGTCCCGGGATGCACTGAAGACTCTGTTTGAGTCGAGGCCAGAGGTGACCTGCCAAGGACAGGATGAGAGGAGCCGGTTAGCCTCCCCACCCAGCTCAGCTGTGCGCAGGGACAGCACAACACTCCTGCTGTCGTGCCAAAGCCCAAGACGTGCAGAAACGTGACTGGGGAGAGCCTGACCTTCAAACCCTGTTTTGGCCATGCTGGATGTGCTCATGCTGGATTGCCCGACGCTCACGCTGCAACTCCTGCTTGCTTCTGCTCTGCCGGATCCTGGCCACAGGCAAATCCCAGCGCAGCGGGGCCAGGAGAAACCGCTCAGCCGGAGTGCAATTGCTGCAGCCCGTACTGTGGCCGTGCGTGTCGTGGAGGGGAATGTCAGGCAGCTGGGGTGTGCGACCCGCTAGCGGGACCCGTGTCCTCTCAGAACCAGGGAGCTGGATGGTGGATGGGTGTTCTCGGATCTTGTTCTCAGAAACCATCAATTTTATGGGAAAAACTTCCTTAAAAACCCAAATGAGCCCAGTGCACGGTTGCTTTGAGCACTGGGAAGAATGAAGCCCCCTTCGTCCCTCCAATACCCACAGCACAGGGGACCCACTGGGGCTGTCCCCAGCCGGAGGCGCACCAGCCACGCCATGCACACGTGCGTACACCCCTGCATGTCTGCTCTCTGAGTAGCGTGTTTGGCTTTGTAATCAGGATGCCAGAAGGAAAATTAAAGACCTGCTGTTCCTAGGCATGGCTGATCTGTAGAACAACGATGAGTCTAGTGGAAGAAAAGTGAGTGGCATCTCTGAATCAAAAACTGGACCTAGTAATCATCCTGAGTTTTTGCTACACAGTCTCTTGGAGGGGAAGATAAGCACACGTCCAAGCCTCCTGGAGCCCTGTTTAGTCTGGATGTGACCACTCCATGCTGCTTCCCTGGCCAGCAAAGTATGAGCTGGGACCTTGGGAGAAACCTAACGCATTCTGACACCCCGCTCCCTCTTTCTGACGGAGCAAAGCAAGCCCTCTGTGGATGACAAACGGTCGCTCCATCATTCCTGGCTCCCCAGTTTCTGACAGGTAACAGTACCAGAGGCCCCACCGCACTCGATCAGTTGTTGCTCACCTTGGTGACCTCCCGCTCGTGCCCGATGAACCGCCGCAGCACAGCCCCGGACCTCCAGCTGCAAACAGCCACGCTCTGCGGAGGAGCAGGGAGAGGCAATCAGGAGCGGCAGCAGGAGAGCCGGCGAGGAGGATTGTGCACGTTCTTGGTTACGTTATACCAAGACCCGTGCACAGCCCAAGCTTGGAGAGGGAACGGGTTCTTCTGGGTTTGAGCTCCTACAGCATATACAACTGTCTTTAGAGCCCGTCCATTGCCAGGTAACATAAGAGAAGGGCCAGTCCAGTGATTCCAAGCCTGGGCGAGAGCATTTGATGTGATCCGAGCTCTGGAGAGGTTATAAAATTTGATTCAATGTGCTTCAATGTGTGCCTTCACTCTAAGCTCATCTTTTCTTTCTAAATTCAGGAACTGACAAAGTTGTTACCATTCATGGAAATGTTTAAAGCTCACATTTAAACCTTATTTTCCTAACCTGTCAATACATTTTCCTGCCTGTGACTGTGCTTCGTGCCCCGTGGCAGCAGGTACCTCACCTTATCCCTTCCTCCTGACACGCACAGGTCTGGTTTGAGAGCAGCCACAGAAGTGACGGCATCGGTGTGCGTGGGGCCGTGCTGCTGAACGGCTCGAACAGGTCCTGTCTCTTCCACGGAGCCATCGGCCCTGCAGCAGGCAGAGAGACAGCGGCGGGAGCTGCAGGGTGCTTTAACGCAAAGGCAGGGTGCCGCTCCCCAGTGAGACCGAGGTCTGGGAGATGGCACCACTGGCTGGGCTGGAGAGTGACAGCATCTGCCTTTGGAAAGCCGAAGAGAAGCTGTGAATGGACAAATGCATCTCCTGGACTAGGTGAGAAGGAGTAGACCTGTTCCACCTCTAGAGCTGCTAAATATTTAGATGTTTACTCACTCCATGCTGGTACAAAGAAGAAAAGAAATTTTGATCTTACCAGCCTCCGCTTCCACTAACACCTTTCAGGCTCTGCTGCTCTCCTTTGCTCCGACACCAGCCTTGCCAAGCACGCCGAGTCCCCCCTGCTGCCACCCTGCGCTCTCAGCTGATCTCCAGGCAGAGCTCGCCCACCTTGCTGCCAGATACCGAATTATTTCAGCTTCCCCATGAAAGCTGATGACAGTCTCTAAAGAGACAATGAAGCAGTTTGGATATTTGGGCCAAACAGCCACCCCCGGAGCTGTTAGCCTTCAGAGCTCTGCCTTAGCCATCACAGAGCACGACCACTGGCCACATTTACATGCTCAGCTACATTTTGGATTTCAGTCCCCCAAAGAAGCTGAGCAGACTTTAGAAGCGAGGCCCAAAAATGAAAATCTGATTCATACATTCAATAATGAAACTAAAACCGCGTGCTTGCTGTATTCTCTGTTCATTTGCTGTTCTCTATTCGCTCTCTTAACTGGTTTAGTAACTTAAGACATGATCATCTGGGGTTGCTTTACCTGTATTTGGAGGTGTGGAAGCTGATTTTACTCTGCAGCTTCCCCATAGCCCTGCCGACGAGCACGGCTCCCACTATGGAGCAGCAGAGAGCATCACACCAGCATCTCAGGCACCTGCTGCTGGGACATGACCTGTGGGTGAGGAGACACAGCGTGACTGGGAATCCAGAGAGGTTTCTGCTTGTTACATATATGGGATGAGGTGCTGAGAACACCTTATCTACACCTTAACTTCACTTAGAATAAGAGGAAAAACCTCAGAGGAGGGGACATCTGGAGCTCCCTGGTCAAACCTTTTGCTTAGAGCAGAGCCAGCTTCAGAGGAGAGGTTCCTGGGACCTTACAGCTGAGCTTTAAAAATATCCAAGCTTGGTGAGGCCATGGTAGAGATGGAGCTGCTGCCTATAATTCTTCTAGCACCTTACGCCTCCTCTTACTCCAGTACCTGCTCTTGACTTCCATATTTCCCGGAGATCCCAGTCTCTAGACTGGTGAATGCAAACACCTTCAGACTGAAGTTCGTACAGCTGGCTGGTGGGACTGTATCTCTAGACCAAGATAACTGCAGTCACAGGCAGCCCGAACTTAACTGGACCAGCCTGACTTAATGTAAAGCTTGAAGCGGTCTTTCCATAGGCTGAGGAACACTTTGGGAACAGCAGCTTCTATGTCCAAACTCCAACGGCAGGTCCAGGCCAGACAAGACCATCTTGATAACCCAGATGCAGTCAGCAAAATAATACTGGCTGTCCAGGCTGAGACCAGCCTGCCCCGTCCCAGGGCATCCCTCACAAGCGGCACCACGACAGCCAGTCCCCGCACGAGCATCTGTCCGGGTGGAAGAGCCTTTGGCAGAGCAGGGCTCGGGCCGAGGCAGCGTCTCTCCCTCTTATCCTCACGGGGCACAGACCGAGCAGAAACCAGTTTCAATGACAGTGAATGACTTCTTCTTAGCTCAAGACACACTAATTGGATTTAGTCTGCACTAGGTGTACGTTGGCATTCCCGTCTTCTGGGTCAGCAGTACTTTGCTAATAAAAATCAGAAAAAAAACCCCACCTGCTTGTTCCAGCAAAGACAAAACCTGCTGCAAGGCTCTGCCCACAAAAACTTGAAAAACAAATACTGGAAGCACTAAGCACGAGGGGCGGGGTTTCTACAAAACATTCCCTTTCTCATTTTACCCTGACAGCCTTTGTGATTAGCAATTAGTAATACCCAGTTAATCTCCGCCTGTTCTATCCATGAGTTTGCATGTTCAAAAGATGTGAAGAACGATAAATCTCACAGTTGAGGGGCAGTGATAATTCGCCAATTTACTTCTTTCAATCAGACCGAGTGTCCAAATTGCTTCAGTACATTAGGAACAAACATGATTTTTCTTTGGCAACAGGAGAACTCTGGAAGTTGTTTCTCCTGCAAAACAAGATTCTAGGAAAAAGCTAAGATGTACATTCTCATTTTTTTAATTATGATGATTACTATGTTTCCCAACCAGCAGTTAGTTTCCCCACTCCTGTGGTTAATGTACATGTGCAATCGTCTCTACCCACACATCAGCTCAAACCCAGCCGGATTAAGGCAGAGAGGTGCCGGCGACCGCAGGAGGCTGCAAGGAAAGCAGGAGGTCTGTCCTGTGTCTAACCGCGCTCTCCTGCCTCTCGCCCACTGCAAAAAAGAGCAGATTTTTCTGAATCCTGAATGAGAACACTACTTGCTCGGGCAGGATGTTCATCTGAGGTTTTACTACCTGGCAGGCTTCCCTACACGTTTATCATGAGCCTGGTCCATCACAAAGCTCTCTAATAACACAGGGGTCCTGCAGCAACTGATCCATACAAAGCTACACCTCCAGAAGACTGAATTTCATGCTGGAAGATCTCATATCCTCCCTTCCCCCCAAATGCATTGCTTAACAGAAATCAAAATTTTTTTTTTACTAAATTGTTTTTAAAAAATAACCCATGCTGCTGCCTAAGCCTGTCCAGGCACTGCAGTGAAATCCGTACCATGGCATATGGAATGACAATATCCACCGCAGCGGGCACAGAAATCATAGCAGAGCCCTCTCCCCACGGTCACGGGGTGTGAAATACCCTTCAGAAGAGGGGTCCTTAACCGTCTTTGGGGAGGACACAGGGGCAGCCCCGAGTCCCTATAGCCAGGGGTGACCCCGTGGCAATGACACAGGTCCCTATAGGCGGGGGTGACCCCGTGGCAACGACACAGGTCCCTATAGGCGGGGGTGGCCCCGTGGGCGGTAGATGGGTGCATCCCGGGTCCCTGTCGATGGGGGGAGCCCCACGAGTAGGATGTGGGGCAGCCGGGCGGGTGCAGCCCAGGTCCCTATAGCCGGGGCAGCCCCTGGGAAGGGTATGGGGACCACACAGGTCCCGATAGCAATCCCACAGGAAGGCTATGGGGCAGCCCCTGGTAAGGATACGGAGACGACACGGGTCCCTGTAGCCGGGCCAGCCCCACGGGAAGGCTACGGGGCAGCCAGCCCAGCCCCAGCCCCGGGAACCCGCCGTGCCGGGCCGTGCGGGGCCGCCCCCGCCGCGCACTCACCGGGGGCCGGGCCGGGCCCCGCCGCCCCGTCGCGTCCCGTCCCGTCCCGTCCCGCCCGGCCGCGCCGCCCGGCTCCTCAGCGGCGGCCGGGGCGGAGCGGTGTGCGCGGCCCGGGCGGGGCCGCCGCCGCCCCGGGGCAGGTGCCGGGGCGCAGCATGGCCCAGCGCGGCGCGGGGCCGCGGGCGCTGGCGGAGCGGGCGGCGGCCCTGCGGGTGAGGGACGGCGGCGGGCGGGGAGCGGGCCCCTGCCCCTGCCCCTGCCCCTGCCCCTGCCCCGGGGGCGCCTCGGCCTCGGGCCGGGCCCTTCCCCGCTGCCCGCCGGGGGCGGAGGGGAGCCCGGGGCTGTGGGGCTGCCTGCGGCGGGCGGGATCGGGCGGAGAGGGGCCGCGCGTGGGTCTGGGGTCGCCTGGGGAGTTCCGGTGGGGCGTGGGGGCTCCTGGCGGGGTGTGGGGCTGCGTGAGGGGTCCCCCGTGGGGAAGGGGGCTCTCTGTGGGGTGCCTAGCAGGGTGTGGGGGCCCTGGTGGGGTGTGGGGCCGTGTGAGGGGTCCCCCGTGGGTAGGGGGAGGCTCTCTATGGGGAACCTGGCAGGGTGTGGGGCCCCTGGTGGGGTGTGGGGCCGTGTGAGGGGTCCCCCGTGGGGAAGGGGGCTCTCTGTGGGGTGCCTAGCAGGGTGTGGGGGCCCTGGTGGGGTGTGGGGCCGTGTGAGGGGTCCCCCGTGGGTAGGGGGAGGCTCTCTATGGGGAACCTGGCAGGGTGTGGGGCCCCTGGTGGGGTGTGGGGCCACATGAGGGGTCCCCCGTGGGAAGGAGGGCTGTCTGTGGGGCTCCTGGCAGGGTGTGGGGCTGCGTGGGTTCCCTGGTGGGGTGTGGGGCTGTGTGAGGGGTCCCCTGTGGGGAAGGGGGCTCTCTATGGGGTGGTGCATGAGGCCCGGGAGGCATGGGGCCGGGTGGGGACCTGGCGGGGGCTGGCTGGGCAGGCTGAGCAGGGGGCTCGGGGCCACCATCGCCCCGTCGAGGCCTGCGTGCTGCCCGCCGCTGCCTGCGTGCTGCCCGCCGCTCTGCGTTCCAGAACAAGATCGTGGACCGGTGCGAGCGGCTCCAGCTGCAGAGCGCTGCCATCGCCCGGCACGTGGACGAGGTGCTGCCTGCCAAGGACCAGGGCGTCCTGGTAAGTCCCTGCCCCTTCTCCCAGCACAGCGTGGAGCGTGCTGGCCCCATGTGCTCCCGTGTCCGCCATTCCCGGCGGAGATGCTGAGCTCATGGTGGGCTCATCGGTGTGCAGGCGTTGTTCCCCTCCTACCCCACAGCTCGTGCAAGTGGAGTGCCAGGGTGCGCCTGCGATTCCTGCTTCATCTGCCTAAAAAATGTACACAAACAATAAATGTCTTGGTGTTAGTGTACAGCCATCAAACATCCCACTAGGACCAGTGCCTTACCGATTCCTGATTTTATTTGTGCCTCACTGTCACTGAGGACAAAAGACAGTTCTTGTGGTGGCTGTTTCTCGCTAATAGCGAATCCAGGAAGATCTTCTGAGGGATGGGACTCTGATGCCTCGCTGGCTGTCACTTAGGTACCAGGGTTAGGGCAGGAGGCACTAGGCGGGTTTGGGACTGGTTGTCCCATTTACCTCTGCTTGCATCGTGATGATTACTGTGCCTTGGGCTCAATTAACAGGGTCATCTTAACAGCTGAGGCCACAAAAAGCCGTCAGAAGCGTTGGTGCTCTTGTTGGGGTTGAAGCAAGGCTGATGTTTCTCCTCTCTCCTTGCTCTGGCAGAACGCAGCCAATGCGGCGCGGGAGCTGGTAATCCAGAGGCTGATCTTTGTGGGGAACGCGTGTGAAAATGAAGAACAGCGGTTGCTGGAGAAGGTGCATGCGGAGGAGGAGAGGGCACACCAGAGCATCCTGACCCAGCGGGTGCACTGGACTGAGGCTTTACAGAAGCTGGCTGCCCTCCGAACCTACCTTGTGGACATGATCACCAACCTGGATGACCAGGGCCTGGTGGTGAGTACTGCTCCTTGTACCAAGGGACAGGTCAGCCAGCCCAGAAGTGACCTAGACTTTTTATCGTGGATATTATGGGACTTAAATACGGTGTTCAGCAGCTTGCTGCACTGACAGCAAGGAGGCAGAGTTGGACAGGACCTATGTTTGCAGGTCTAGCTCGAGGAACCTCCTTCACCTGGTCCTGACAAGCCTTGGTGGTTCCTAGAGCGTCTGCTCTGCCCGATTCTGCTTTTGCTTGCAGTGGGGTTCAGAACCACCCAGGCTCGGGTCTCCAAGCTCTTGGCTTGAAGCTGCCAGCTCTCAGATACCCTTAGGCTTGACAGCCAGGACAGCTATGGGTTGAGAGCTGCTCTTACAGCAGTCAGTTGAGCCACCGATTCTCTAGTGTTTTGTCTAGTTTTAATCAAAACGTGACCCTTGGGAGCACCTGCAGCTCTTCTTGAAGGTCTGCCCTGTTGTCTGGCACACCTCTGTTTGGGATATTTACTGTGCAAAGCAGCCTGTGCTTCCCTTCACTCAGGTCCTTTTCTGGCTATTAAATTGTCTTGGTTTACCCAAGCGGTTCCCCTCGTTGCAGACGCGAGCGGGTAGGCATTGCACCTCCTCTTCCTTGCTTCCAAGCCTCTGCTTGCCACATGTAACTTTGTGAAGAGGGGGGCAGCAGCTCTGCTTGGAAAACAGATCCGATCCCACGGACAGCAGGTAGATGGCTGTTCCTTTGGTGGGAAATGCAGCTTCTGTCCTGCCCCAGCACCTTAGCTGGCTGGGCTGTGGCCGCACTGTAGAGAGCAGAGCTTGGAAAGCAAGAGCCATCAGATGCCTGTGGCAGAAAACAGAGAGACCCTCAATTTCTCCTTTTGCCACGTAGTGGAGAGGAAAGTGCGATTATACGTTCCCACCTTGGATCGTTGGTGTTGGTATTTGTGCCTAACAGGAATCGATACGTGTCATGTCACAGGAAAGTGGAATGCATGTAGAGCACCCTGCAGGGATCAAATATTTTCCTACCACTTTGCTAACTGGGCTGTACCTCGAGAACGCACCATTGCTGGCGGGTACAGAAACAAGTGGGACTGATCACGAGGTTATCTGACTCTTGGCTTAGGTCCTCTGCAGCTTCACCCCCTATTGAAAGCTTTGGGGGTTGTTTGCTGCAAGCACAGGATGTTCTTGCAGCGTGCCCTAACGGGGCGGGGGAGGAGGGGGCACCTCAGGGCTGGGGTTTTCACACTCTGGGCAAGGCAGGGTGCAGGGTGAGAGCTCCCAGATGCAGCCAGGCTGGTGTCTACCAGAGGGTATGGAGTCAGAGCTGGTTCTTTGTGGGTTCGAGACTTTCCACCTGCCTCAGCTCTCCCACATGTTTCCCTTGCGCCAGACGATCCAGCTCTTGTGGTCTTCTGCTCTCGCATAGCTTGCATGTGCAGCAGAGCAGTGGCAGGCTGGATACTCCTATGCCCTTCTCGAGCTGATTGTCACCCAGCCACCCAGTCCCACTGGTGCAGCAGACATTACCCCTAGCTAGATATAGAAGATATATCACCCTCAGCCATTCCCACTCATTTTCTGAGTCAGGGAGTGGAAAGTGCTGCAGCTGAAGAAGACAGATATTGGACGTTCCCCCTGCTCCCCAGGCCCCGTGTTGGGGTGAGGAGTGGTTTCTCTGGGTCAGGAAGCAGAACAGTGCTCCCTGGGTCCCGGGTGTGCTGTGCCCCTGCCTGTGTTTGGGATTTTATCTGTGGGGATTTCACCTGTGATGACTCTTTCTCTCCTTGTCCCCAGCGTGCAGAACAAGACATCTTCGAGAGGTTAGTACCTGGCTGCTCCTGGTCCTTTCCCTGGCCCCTGCTCCAAGCTTGCCTGCACTCTCCATGGCACCCGCTGTGGGCAGCACGCCATTGCTCAGGCAGCAGGTGACACCCCCTCTGTCCTCTCTCGCACTGCTTTTGGAGAGGACAAGGACAGAGCACAAAGATGCCAGCGTGGCCTCTTGTCTCTGCTTCACGTGCTGCACTGCAGCCCAAGATGGGGAAGGCTTGGCACCTAGAAAGGCTCCGCATGCAACGTCTCCCCGGAGGCATTGCCATGCGCTGGCCCTTGCTTACGGGAGACCTTCTCCAGCTCCTTAGTAAACTCCACAGGGCTCCCTGGGAGATGGAGCAAGCCTGTCCCTGGCCTGTTGGCAGGAGATAGGATGGTCCACCTGGAAAGCTGGCGTGCTCCGTGCCTGGGGGGCTGCTGGCACAGCGTTGCCCAGAGGGACGGTGTGCCCAAACTCCGCACTCGCGCTGCCTCCTTCCCCAACAGAGAGGCTGCACGGAGGGGAGAACCAAGTGCAGGTGTCAGCATTTCTGAGTCATCATCAGTAATGTTGGGCTGCCCTTCCTTGAGAAGGCAGCTTGGTGGCTGCATTTTTACAGGCATTTATTTCCGAGGCTGCTGCAAGGGTGCTAGCTAGCACTGGTTGGACTCTGCTACCCAGAGGACTTTCAGGAGTGTTTTTGCCTGGAGCCTGCCTGTGGAGAGTAAGAAATCAGCCACAGCACAGCACAGCAGCCAGTGCCAGAGCCTTTACTTACAACCATGAGTTCATGTGTGTACTGCAGGCCACAGGACTCGGCAAATCCTCAGCTCCTTGCCGTGCTGTATGAAGCCTGGAGTCCCGTCTTGCTCTCCTGTTGTATCCCCCTCTGCTCTGACAGCAAAGCTTTGTCGATAAAGAGGGAAATCTGATTCTCTCACTGCAGCCTGTTCATTGTGCTCCTCTTGTACCTTGATGGCCGCTCTCAGGCACGTTTAATCTGTGTCTGCTGAGTGAGGAGGCTGTTGACTCAGGCTGCTGGGATTGTGTTTTGAAACACTGAAGTCCTTTCAGAAGGGACTGTAATCAAAGCCAACCGAAAGTATCCCTTGGGAGGAGAGTTTGTCCAGAAGCCCCCGGTGCAGTTTCTCTGCAGCAAGTGCTCTTCTTGCAACTGCTCCAGCTCATATTTCTGTCATACTTCCTAGTGATCTTAAACACCTCCCAGCACTGGTCAATAAATCATTGTATTTCGAAATAACTCTTGTGTTCCTTTGCTAGGACAGAGGTGGCGGAGGGGATCTTAGAGCCACAGGAGTCCCTGAAGTTAAACTTTAATCAGACCTGTGTTCAGAGTCCACTGCTGCATCGACTATGGGCCTCTGCTGTGCTCTGCTGCATCGCAGGTCAGTGTCTCGCTCAGGTCTCACGCTCTCTGGGGATTCCTGCATGCTTATTCATGTTGTGCCCAAAGAAACATCCTGATGCTGTGTCGAAACATCCCGATGCTCTGTCAAAACATCCTGATGCCGTGTCCTGCCCAGGACATGGGGCATCCTGCCCTCCTCTGCTGTCCCAGCCCCTGCTCGTTGCTTGGAGCCCCCCAGCCAGGGGAGCAGCAGCAGCTGTAGGAGGTTTGGGAGGGGAAACAGTGGCTCGAAGCAGCTGGTTGGGGCTAAGAGGAGAACAGGGGTTTGAAAAGACTGTGTCTTTTATCAGCTCTGTTGATTAACCTCACTTGGTTTCTTTTGCTATTTCCTGGGTCACTTGGTGACAGCAGTGAAGCTGATGCTGCCGTAGGAGTCTGTCACAGAAATTCCTCTTTACTGCGTTTAGCAGTGGCTGGCTGGTGATTTTAAAAGAGGGTGAACTCACCCGCATGGTGTCTGTGAGATGCTCTGACGTGCTGGAATGAGAAGTGAGTAAACGCAGTAGCTTTCTGATCATAAGCTGAGATTGTGGCTGTGCACGAGCTGGTGGTTTGTTAGAGACGTTTGTGATCTGGTTCAGCTCTTGCCGTACAGCTGAGGTTGCGTCGGAGGTGTTTGTCAGGCCAGTGACAGGCTCTGGTACGGTTTTACCAGGTTGGTGAGCAGGGAGAGACGTTCTTCTTCCGGCTGTGATGTGCTTGAATTGCTGATTGTGAAATGTTTGCTTTTACTCTTGCTTTCCAGGCCATCGTTAGAGCGTTTCAAATATATTTTTTTGTTCCTCAAAGGTGGCAATATCCTTCATGATTTGAAAACATTTGTCCTTTGTGCCACCTAGTGAACAATCCCTGGGGTCATCTTCCCAAAGCTTTTGCATTAACCTTTGGTTTTTGCTCATCTCGCTGTTGATGCTGATGAGCGGTTCACAGTTTTTCCCTGTTTCCAGGTCCCTCTCCAAGGTGTGCGCTTCTGGCAATAAAATAAGAGCAATAAAATGCTCTTGTGTTTTCCAGTATTAGCTTGAGAATCTGTGCATCCTGGACAACACCATCATTTGCTTCTTGTGCTACAAACTCTGGTGTTGCTCTCCCTTTGTGATTAATTTCCCTCTGTTTTGAGTCTGAGTGCTGGCAGTCATGCAAACTCCTGCAGCTGTACACTGGCAAAGTCAAGCAGGTTCTCAGCAGATGTCGGAGCTGTCAAGTCATGCAGGAAACCTTTCCCTAATTCTCTGTGTTGTGACATGTTTTTTTTAATGGATTCCTTTCCCAATAGCATCCTTGTCAAATGTAATGACTCTAAGGCATTTGATCCTTGTAGTTGGTGCTATTATTACACTCTGGTTTGGGTTTTGGGGTTTTTTTTGTGGTTACATTGAACACGTCATTACTGCATGCTGAGGATGCCTGCCATATCCTTGCTTATCTCACTAGTCCATAGTCCACCCAGGACCTAGCCTTAGAGATTTAATATTAACTGCAGTGGTCCTAGCTTTCGTTAAGACGCAGTAATGTTATGTTTCACTTGGTGGTCCCTCTTCCCCAAGGCAGCTGAACTGGTGACAGTCTTGTTTATTTGCTTGAAAAGAGTAAATTCCTAGCCTTGACGATTTGTCCCTGTCGCCTCTCAAAAACTTGGAAACCAGCAGGCAAAAGAACCTCCATTTCACTCTCAAAAATAAACATGATTCCTTTGATGTCTTTACTTGGCATCCAGGCTTCTGTTTCGCTTATGTTTGGGGTTGGCAGCTTCTTCCTTAAACCGGGAGATGATGTAAATCTCCTGGCACCGTTCTGGGAGGGATCTCAGTTCATGGCCACCCGCATCGGTCCTGCTGGGGGGCAGGTACGCGGTGATGCTGGCTGGAGACCTGAGGGAGGACCCTCTGCAGAGGTGACACAGACTGAAGCCGCCCCAGCTGGCTGAGACGCTGGGCTGCCGCATGGTGACCTTCTGCCCCAGGGACCAGGCTGGGTCTGGATTCCACCGTGGTGCCTAAGTCTAGCTATGAGGATTTTAATTTCAGATGTGAGTTTGGAAATGGGAACTTGGATTTTTAAAAGTAGTAAAATGTGCTGCAGCTAACAGATACGTACTTGACAGAGATGTTAACCGTGTTAACTTACCTACTCAGCATCCCTCGTCTCTCTGAAGTGGCAAGGCCACTCCAATGGGCACTGTACACAGAGAAAATAGATTTGGGGTGAGATGAATTCCCAGTGGAATTGTTCACCAGAATATATGGGAATATCTGGAGGGCAGATTTAATCATGACAAAACACTTGACTGTGTGGGAAAATTTGCTGATCTGAATTAGTCTGCTGTTACTCTGCCAGCGCTTCCCCTCCCTCAGATGCTCCCCCAGAATCATAATCCCACAACGAAGCTACGTGGGTGTCATCAGAGTGGTGTTTCCTCGTCCAGATGATATGTGAACACCAGAATGCAACCCCATACCTAGGTTAGACGTGTGTTGCACAATATGAGGTTTAGTGCCCTTCTTCTGTCAGAGGAAGATGAAGTCTCGTACCGCTCCGTTTTCTATGAATTCATAGCAGAGTTTGGCTTCCTGGAAAGTCAACCTACAAATAGGCAGCGTGGGCAAATACAGCTGCAGAGACCTACGGAGGGCACAGCGTGGCGGGCAGAAATAAATCATCAAACGAATGAGGTTGTCTGCTTCAGCTGGAAGGGGATGCTGTCTTCAGCTCCTCTTTCTGCTCGCTGTTGCCCGCAATAGCTTCCACCTAACGTGCAAGCGTATGTGGCACTTCCATGTTGTGCAAACTGATAATTCAGCCTCCGTTCGTCTCCTGCCGGGGAGCACCAGGGCAGGTGCCGTCCTAGGAAACCCCTCGGCCGGCCCTGCTGCTGCGCGGTGCTGCTCACTGGTCGGAGGGATGCTGACCTGGGTCCGTGTAGGAGCTGGAGCAGGTTGGGCTCTAGGATGACCCTGTTCAGGGTGCAGCGTAATGGTTTGATTACATAAAGGTTTCATCCTGCCATGCGCTGGATGCCGAGCAGAGGGTGGTTGGGAAATGGCTGGAGCAGGCGTGATACGGTAGAGCTCTTGCTGGCAGCAGGGCTAGGAGAGCAAATGACTCACCTGGTCCAGCCTTGTTTCCATGGTGGTTTAGGACCTAAAATGAATGAAGTGAGGGTGGGGGAAGGCAGGGCAAGGAGGGGCACCCGCAGGTAGAAACTCATCTCCCTGGGAGCAGGTGAGTCAGCAGGGCATCAGCCTGATCTCTTTGCTTAGCAAATTTACAGAGCGAGGGGAACGCTTGTGCAGTTATTCAGCACTCGCACCCTGTCTGCAGACCCGCTGAGGCACAAGGGCAGCTGGGCAGCCCCTTAATTCACAGCAAAAGCAAATCGAGGCACGGCCGTGCTCATCTCTCCTGCCTGCTGCCACCTCCCGTGGCCGCTCCAAGAGCGCTCAGGGTGGGTTGATTAATGGCGTGGGCTTCATAGGAGGAAAGGGTTTTCCCCTGCCCAGCCCTCTCCGTTCCTCCTCGTTCCCGTATTACCGGCTTTGCAGGTTTTCTGCAAACAGCCCTGCCATCCTTGGCAGGCTCTTCTCTCGCCCCGGCTGGGGGCTGGGGGAGAAGAAGTCAGGTCCTACTCACCCGCAATGGGGGTTGGAAGGGACAGGGCTCAGATCTGGGGCTCTCCCAAAAGCGGGATGAACCAAACCTGCTGAGTTCTGTTTTGTGGGGATTTGGGCCAGGGTCAGAGTAAGATGAGCAGCATCTTCTCTGACTCTGCAGACTTCTAGTGCAAGGGTGGAGAGGTGTCTGGTGAAATCTGGGCTTTGACGAGTCTCTGCATTGCTCTGGCCCTAGCTTGAGAGGGGGGGCTGCGGGGAGCTGCCGTGCTGGCACCCAGCCCGAGACCCCAACGCCGTGTCACCCCAGGGGAGCAGACCGTGTCTCTGATGGCCGTGACTTCTTTGGGCAGTTCAGGCAGGGGCCACCGAGCTGGCGCTCACCATGTGGCTTCTCTTGCAGGCTCACAGGAGATTCACTTCAATGAGAAAACTGTCAGCCCCCACCTCAGCCTGTCAGAAGACAGGAAAACCCTGACCTTCAGCCCCAAGAAAGCGAAGGTGGACTTGGACTGCCCTGAGCGATTTGACCACTGGCCCAATGCTTTGGCTACTGCAGCTTTCCACTCGGGAGTCTGCGCGTGGAAGATCAGCGTGGAGAAGAGCTGCGCCTACAAGCTGGGGGTTTGCTACAGCTCCCTGCCGCGGAAGGGGTCTGGCAACGAAGCCCGCCTGGGCTTCAATGCCGCCTCTTGGGTCTTCTCGCGCTACGACAAGGAGTTCAGGTTCCTGCACGCCGGTCACCCGCGGGCGGTGGAGCTGATCAAATCTCCGGCCGAGATCGGGGTGCTGGTTGACTTTGCGGGAGGGGAGGTGCTCTTTTACGACCCCGATTCCTGCGCCATCCTCTTCTCCCACAGGGAGACCTTCACGGAGCCCCTCTATCCCGTCTTTGCTGTGGCACACCAGAGCATCTCGCTGGTCCAGTGAGCGAAGCGTTGCGCTCGCTGGGGGCGTGAATATACAATGGTATGTACAGTGACTACGTACACTATACAGTACCTTTATGTGGGAAAGGAGCCCAGACAGGGCTATTGGCTTGTGTACAGCGGTGTTCAGACAAGACCTGCCTTCAGACTGCATCTGTCCTTCACGTGTTTTATGGCAGCTTTCCTCTCCTGGAGGCTACACCCACCCTGTGTCTGCTGTGCCAGGGCGAGGGGTCAGGGTAATGCTTGGCTCTGCCAGCCGCTTTTAGGTGAACCATTTAATTCCTCTCCACCCAAGGGCAGCTTTCCAGCCTGACAGTGGGCTTTAGAAAACAGGAGAAATATTAAGAGATGTGTTTGGAGAAATGGCAGGGAGGAGGCACACGGACACAGCTGGAGACACACTTTCAGGAGGAGCTGCCCTATGCCAGAGCAGGGACAGTGCGGGGGGCTGTCACCGTGGGGGACCCACGCCGGGGCAGGGGCACCCCTGAGGGGCTGTGGCTCATGGAGGAGCCCACGTCAGAGCGGAGAAGCAAGAAGCAAGTAAGCAGCAAGGAGCTGCTCCTCACCTCGCCAAACGGAGTGGGGGGCTGAGTGTAATGTGGTGAAAACAGAGGGAGCTGATCTTAGGCAGGGTGGAAGGAGAGGTGTTGGACTGAAGCTGAGCCAGGGAGAAGGGCAGGAAAGGTGTTTCCATAACTGTTTATAATTTGCCATCTTTATTTCTCAATACCCAAATCTGTAAAGTTTGTTAATTGGCAATATATTAAATTAAGTGAAATTGCCCAACTCCAGACTGTTTTGCCCACAGCAGGAGGCCTGCAGCTGCCTCCTGGCCAGCGCTGTCAGCAAGAGGGGGACGCTGGTGAGGTGGCAAACCTGGGGTACACCGAGGTGTGCAGGGCCTGTGCGCAGGTTTCCAGGGTGCTCTGTGTGAGCAGAGCTCCCCGGGACAGGACCAGCCCCAGCTCTGCTGATGCGCCTGCGCAGGGGGATGCTGGAGCCTCTCCCTGGGGTGACGGAGAAGGGATAAACCTCAATGTCTGCCTCCAGCCCTCCTGCCGGAATGAGCCTTCTGGAGCGCAGCTTGACCCAGTCCCCAGCTCCATTAGGGGAAGACACCACCGCTGACCCTCTTCCATAGTGTTTTTAGAGCTATGAAAGACATCAGCAGCAATGCTGAGCGTCAGATACATTTTATTGCAGCAGCAGCCCTCCTGCTCCGCAGGCAGCACTGCTCCCTGCGCTCAGAAGCACTCGCTTCTTTTCCCTGCCCAACCGGCAGCAAGAAATCCCACACCAGGACCGGTTCGCCGCTCAGCAGCAGCACTGAGCCTCCTCCGAAACGCAGCTACTCCTTCTCAATAAGCGCCAGGAGGTGGCTGAGCGTGGGCAGGACGTGCTCAGGGGGCACCTCCGGCTCCTTGCCCTGCCCGGCAGCCCGGAGCAGAAAGCTGTGCATGCCCACGGCTCGGGCTGCCCTGTAATCCCGGGTGTAGTCGTCCCCCACGTGAGCCGCCTGCTCCGGGGGGACCCCACTGAGGCGCAGCGCTTTCTCGAAGATCCTCCCGTCCGGCTTGGCGAAGCCCGCGTCCTCGGAGGTGAGGACAAATTCGAAGTGGTGCCGCAGGTTGCACTGGGAGAGGATGTTTTCCAGCCGGTTATCGAAGTTGGAGACCACTCCCATGCAGAAGCCACGCTGGCAGCACCGGCTCAGGGTCTCGCTGGCTCCCGGCAGCACCTCCCAGTTGCGGGCGCTGCAGAAGTCGCGGTAGAGGCTTTCTGCCATCAGCGTTAGGACTCCGTCTTCGTGCACGCCCGAGAGCCTGAAGGTCTGCTTCACGACGTCGGCCCACCACTGCTGGGAGCTCAGCCCCTGGCCCCGGCCGTAGTTGGGGAAGAGCCGGCTCTGGGCTCCGTACGCCTCCCGGAAGGACTGACCGAGAGCCTCCGGCTGCACCCGGACCCCGTGAGCCCGGGCCTCGGCCGCGTAACTCTCCCCCACCGGCTGCCGCAGCCGCAGCAGCGTGTCCTTCACGTCCCACGTTAGTAAGCGGAGCCTAAGCATGGCTTCAGTAAAGCTCAGGACTAAGGGAAACCTGGAACAAACAGGGAGGTGAGAGCCAGACGCTCTGCTGAAAGCGAGTTGGTACTGAGCGTGGCTCAGGCCGGTCGGATCAGAGGGCTGTGGGCCCCGGCCCTCTGCCCGCGTCACACCCACTGGTGTCAGTGCCCCCCGTGGAGGGCTCAGGCCCCTCTGGGGTCTGCATCGAGATACGGCAGGAGAGGGAAGGCCCTGCTCCGAGTCCCAGGGTGCAGTCTCCCAGGCCGGGGCAGCTGCACCCTCCGTGGGTGCTGCAGCGGGGCCCTGCGTGGGGCTGCCGGACGACCGGGGTGGGGGGGGGAAGGGGGATGGTGCACCTGGGGCTGTCCCCACGGTGCGCGGGGGCTGGGTGCACGGGGTGCACCCGGGGCACGTGGGGCTGTACACGGGGTGGGGGGGAGGGTGTACGGGGCGCGCCCGTGGCACGTGGGTGGGGGCGAGTGGGGTCCACGCGGGTCACACAGGGGCTGGAGGCGCGGGCTGGGCCCGGGGCTCACCGGGCCGCGTTCCCGGCGCACGGGGGCTGCGCGGGGCCGGGCAGGCGGGGCGGCAGGCGGGGGGTACGCGCGGTCCCGGGGCCCACGGGCGCCCCCCGCCCCGCCCCGCCCGCACCCACCTGCGCCGGCCCCCGGCCGCAGGCCCCGGAAGCCCCGCCCCCAGCCCCGGAAGCCCCGCCCCGTCACCGGAAGCCCCGCCCTCCGCGCTCAGGCCCGTCCCGCCGCCGCCGCCTCCTTCAGCCACCGCAGGAGCTGCGGCGCGAAGTACGTGATGATGGTGTCGGCCCCTGCGGAGAGACGAGACGGTGGAGCCGGCCCGGGGCGGGGGGACGCGGGGACGGGGCGGGGGGAGCAGCCGCGGGGCCGCCCGCCTCACCTGCGCGCCTGAAGGCCGTCACCGCCTCCATGACGGCAGCCTCCAGGCTGAAGGCCCCGGCCTGCGCCCCGTGCCACAGCATGGCGAACTCCCCCGAGACGTGGTAGACGGCCAGCGGGTGGGTGGGGTGCTGAGGGGAGCGGCGGGGAGGGAGGTCAGCCGGCGGGCAGATGGAGGACAGACACACGGGCAGACGCACCCCGCTGCTCCCAGGACTCGCACGGAGGCCCCAGAGGTGCCCCAGTGCCCGCCTCGACGTGTGAAACCAACAGTCACCTCCCCTCCGGTTTGGATATCCCCATTGTCCACCCCAAACGCACACCCCTCCTCGCCCTCCTCCTCCAGGGACACCCTGTGCCCTCGCTGGCACAGAAAGAGCTTACCCGAGCCTTGACGTCCCTCACGAGGTCCAGGTAGGGCATCCCCGGCTTCACCATCAGCATGTCCGCTCCCTCATGCACGTCCCGGTCCTGTGAGGGGAACACGCGCGCGTGAGCCCGGCAGCTCGGGGTAGAATAACATTTTCCAGCAAGTCCACGGTTGGTTTTCCCCAGAAGTTTTGACCTGGTGGTTGGTCTTCCCAGGAGGGATCACAGAAGGGTCTGGTGAGCCCCCAATGGCCACAGGAGCCCACAGACGGGCTGTGATGGAGGAGAGCTGATGCTCCCCTCACCAGACACGCAGCGCCTGGGAAAGCTGGTGGCTGCGCATCCTGGGACCTGATGCCCCAAGCCACAGCAGGGGACGGGGTCGCCAACTCCGCAGCTCCAAGTGCACGGCCAAAGGGACCAGCTCTTTGGGAGGCTGATGGGCCTCACGTTTCTCTTGCTTGTGGAGGGGGAAGACCCTTGACCATTTCGGTTGGCGTGCCTCCTACCCCCTTTTGACTCCAACACCCCTGATCTTGCTTTCCCCAAACCCTGCTGCACTGCTGGGTGTGAAGGCTTGTCGCCTGGGCACCACATGAGGGTGTTCCAGTCCACACAGCTATAAACCCATGACCCTTGGTGCTGCCCCAGGCAGCCCGACGCCGGCTCACTCACCACAGCACGCATCGCCAGGCCCCTGGCGCCCGGGGGCAGCTGGTAGCATCGCCTGTCTCCGAAGGCGGGTTTGGATAGCGCAGCATCCCTGGTAACAGGCAAGGCAGAGGGCAGGGGATGAGGACCAGCGTGGCTCCCTGTGCCTCTCACCTCGTACAGCTTCAGAAACGTGAGGACAGACTAGGACAAGTGCCTGAGCCATCGGGGCCAGGAAAGGGGGGCTCTCCTGACCCGCCTCAGCACTCCAGGATCACTCTGGGAGGTCCAACAGGCCCAGGCTGGCCCTGGGAGCCGTGCTTCAACACCCGCTGCTCTCCCCATGCCCAGAGTCTGGGGTAAAATTGTGTCAGACATTTTCCTTCTGCTCTTTTCCGAGGCAGGTTCCTCAGGGACGCCCCGTCAGGGTCAGGCCGTTCTTGGGACAAGGTCTAATAGCTGCCTGAGCTGAGGCTTGTCCCTGAAGCCATCCTTTGGGGCAACACTGGCTCCTGCGACTCCCCTCCTCACTGCTCCTGGCAGCTGCAGGCAGCTCCCTCCCTGCCTGCCTTGCCACCAGCACCCAGGACGAGCAGGTGAAGGGGTGGGACAGAAGATCAACCCAGATGATCTTCCCACCAGGCAGCCTCTCCTGAGCAAGGTGCATTTGTCTCCCTTTTGCACTGGGAAGTAGGAGGAGAGCGCTCCAAAGTGACCAGCATGGCCCCAGCTGCGGCCCAGGCTCTGGCTGAGCCCCCTTCCCGAATAACTATCCGGGAACGCACCTCCCGGCCAGCCTGGCACCGGCTGGGGACACTCCTGGCTGAGGGACAGACCCACCTGAAGGGACCGTAGAAGCACGAAGCAAACTTGGCGCTGTAGCTCATTACTGAGACCTGCAGACGAGAGCAGAGCCGTGAGGGCCAGAAGCTCAGTGCTGCATCCCCGTGCCAGAGCAGTAGTGATTCCCTCCCACGGCTGTTTTATACTCTGCCCCACATCCTCCTTCCCCTGCCAGAGGCCTGGCACCTCGCTGTCCCTGTGTCCGGCCAAGGACATTCCCTTCCCGTGTGCACCGGGGCAGGGAAATGCCTGCGGCATGTCCTGGGCAAGGTGGGGGTTTGCTTCTCCCACCGCTTGCCCAGGACCTGTTGTGGACATCGCTCCTGCCTTCGGCACGTGCAGATCCCAAGCTCACCTTGTTGCCCAAGTCATTGGAGATCAGCGCCTTCTTCATGGCCGCGACACGTCCATCCATCATATCTGAGGGGGCAACGATGTGGCAGCCTGCGAGGAAAGAGCAGAGACGCCGAGAAGTGC
Source organism: Mycteria americana (assembly GCF_035582795.1). Taxonomy (NCBI): domain Eukaryota; kingdom Metazoa; phylum Chordata; class Aves; order Ciconiiformes; family Ciconiidae; genus Mycteria; species Mycteria americana. The sequence continues at coordinate 2,677,849 of NC_134381.1, read as the reverse complement.
CCGAGGCTGTGACTCTGCCTGCAGGAGCAGGTGACCCCAGGGCCAGAGGGGCCCCGAGTGCTTGCAGCTCTGCCGGGGCCAGCGTGTGGAGGGCAGGGGGAGCCTCCCCCGGCTCGGAGCAAAAGTTGGGAGTCCAGTTGGAGCCAGGCCCAGTTTGCTTTTGGGCCTGCTGAAAAGAGGGGGTGAGTCTGCAAGAGTCAAACTCAGGTAACGCTGCCAGGAGACTCCTCACCTGCTTTGGCATAGGCCAGCGCCACTTCTGCCAGCCGCTGGCAGCTGATCTCGTTCTGGATGGTGCCATCTTCACGCAGGATGCCTAGGAGACAAACCTGGCGTTAGGTGAGGGGCTGGACGGCCAGTTGCCTCAATCCCTAGGGTGGGAGCGTGGCTCTCGCTACACAGATGCTCAGAGCAACAGCGGAGAACATGTTAAAGGATCTGGATAAGGACCAGGAGAGCAATGACGCAGCCCTCCAGGGACTGGACACAACACGTGGGTGCTCCAGGGAAGGGAAGACAGAGATGGGGTACACAGATGGGTGCTCAGATTCAGATGGCCAGGGAGTGGGTGCCTTAACCACCCATGCCCCCCACCCTGCTCTCAAAACCTAGGAGAGGTCTCAGGCTCAACTGCACCAGTACTGGGGAGCCAAGTCTTGGGGCAGGAGCTGGCCAGGCCCCACCAGCACCCAGAGCTCCTCAGCAGAAAACAGCAAACCCCCAGAGACTCCCAGTCCTGGGAAGGTGCCCAGAGAGCAGCCCAGGACCCCAGGCTGTGCACTCACCGCAGTGCCCGTGGGAGGTGTAAGGGCACAAGCAGACATCGCAGGCTATGAGCAGCTCTGGGAAGGTGGAGCGGATCTTCTTGATTGCCTGGATGGCAGGTGTGTCCTCTGCATCAGCAGCAGAGCCCCTCTCATCCTGTGAGAAGAGAAATGCTTCAGCATGCAGAGCTGAGGGTTTCCCACCAACTCCTCCGTGGCAGAAACATTTTCTGAACTGTGAGACCGTGTAACGCAGGGCAATGTGACCACCAACGATAGAAGAGGGTGACATAGTGCCTCTGAGCAGCGAGTGCAGGTCTTAGGGCCACCTGCAATAGCTCCCAGCGCAAGGCTGCGTCAGGGGAAGCCGTACTTTTTCTGCACCTGCTTCTGCAGCACAGAGCTCCCTGTTCTCCTCTGCCCTGCAGCGACGCACCCCTTGTTCAAAGGGACAGAGGACACCCAGAGTCACCAGGAGCATTTTGGGTGTCACTGCAGTCTCCCATCCCCATCCTGCTCTGCTGAACGGGGTGCAAGCACGCCCAGAGACTGTGAATGGCTCCTGTTTCATCAGGAGACCCCCCCAGCCCCACACTGCTCTCCCACACCCCTGTGGCTACCCCGAGCCCCCTCCCACCACCACGCACACTGACCTTGTGGACCTTGCTGGGCACCCCGAAGATGAGCACACACTTCAGACCATCTTCGACGAGGGGACGCAGCATCCCCTCCAGCTTGTTGACTCCATACCTGAGAAGAACAAAGTGACGGGGGCTGCCAGGCACCCAGATCTGCTCGGTGGGGTGAGCTGGTCTGTGACTTGGATGCTGGTCTGTGAGCCATCCAGCATCCACAAGCATGCACGCCAAGCAGCAGCTGGAGGTACAGGCCTGAACATCGGGAGGAACAATCCAGGACCTTATCTGGGGCTACAGGAGCATTATCTACCCAGCATGGACACTCTTTACTCTGAAAGGATGAGCATGCCCTGCCCTTGGATCCCTTATCTCGGCTTCCCCGTTGCAGATCCAGCCCACCTCCCCACAGGACCAGCCCCCTGGGGCCTCTCTGACCACAGCCCTGCTAATGTAGCAGCAGAGGAAGACGGGAGCTGCCAGTCCAGCAAGATCTAATGCAGGACCGGAGCCTGTGTCCTTGCACAGGTTTTCTAGCTGCTGCTGGAAAGCCCATTCACTTCCAACTTCCCTGCGTGCCCAGCCCACAAAACGTGCGAGTGCTCTGGAACATCGTGAGACCCTGGCACTATCCCTGCCAGTACTGGTACTTTCCCAGCATCCCCAGTATGATTCCCTCCACTTCCATGGTGGATGAATGCTCCCACCCTGCCTGATGCTGGGGGATCCCCAAGGCGGGGACCACAGAAGGTTGGAAGTGTCACCCGTGGCCCATGCTCATCTCGGGCCGTACATCAACCCTGCTCGGGCACGGGGCACGGCAGCGACTGGCATACAGCTTGGAGGGGCTGGGTTCTTACCTGGCTTGTCCAGGGAGGCTGGGGATCGGCTCCACTGCATCAGGACTGTCACTGCAGGAGGTGGATGGGACAGAGATGTGAGGACGTGAGAAGGAAGCCCCTACCCCAGGCTTGTCCACAGGGAGTCTTTTGGGGAGTCTGAACCTATGTAAGAACTCAGGGAGCACCTAAGCCAGTCAACCTGAGCTTGGTCCATCCCTAACCCAGAGAGCCAGGGCTCACTCACGTGACAAAAATGGGGTAGATGAGGTTGGAGGCATTGAAGGTGGTTGCCGTACACTGCCAGGAGCGTAGCACAGGGTGGAAGTAGCCGCTGTGAAGAAGGGAGTCTGCCTGCATCGTGGGCGTTCACTAGGAGGCTATGGAAGGAGATCTGAAACACCAAAAGAAACCGGCAGGCTGGTTAGTGGCGGTGTCCCGGTAAGCCACGGCTATCGGTGCATGCGAGGAGGGGGCTGAGATCCAGGCAGCCACTGCAGGACCATCCCTGTCCTGCTCCACGCACACGCGGGGAGTGTGAGCTGCAGCCCAGCCAGTTCAGCCCCGCTCTCCCGGGGGCTGCCCCGTGCCGGGTGGGTGTTGCAGGACCCCGCGTCAGCAGTCACAGCACAGCACTTCCCGTAAACAGGGACGATGGCAACTCCTCCCCACAAAACGTCCCAACTCTGTGTGTGAAACCACCAATTTACAGCCATCAGCGTCCTCCCGCAGCAGAACCACGTTCGCATGGTTCAACATTACCACCCTCGTCAGGCTCCGTCTGTTGTAGCTTGCGTAGCTGCAACAACAGTTTTCTAATGATGAGACGGTCATTGCTTAATTTGTTTTAGTTTTGCTTAACGCTGTATAATTGTGTGACACAGCTTTTGTATACAGAGTAGTAAAAAGCTGCTCTGCATAGCACGGAGTGTTTGTGGCCACAGTGTAAAGGTGCGGTTACGGAAGAGTACGGGCACTGGATGAGAGAGGGGTGCAGGATCATCCTGAAGACACCAAGGCTTTAAAGCCTGCTGTCACACAACTCCAGTGGCCACTTACTGCTGGATAAAGAAAACTTGGGAGCTGGGCAAAACCGGTTTCAGAGGTAACAAAGAGCAGTTACTCAATATACAAAAATCAAGTGTTAGCTATGTTATTGTTGAAACTTTTTCTGTAGCAGTATTTTCTTCTTTAACAGCTAGATCTAGCAATAATTCTGCGCTTAGACCACTAAGATTTAAATTTCCACTAGCACTAAATTCTTACCAACATGTGGCTGGTGAGAGCGCGACAGAAGGGGCCGGGGGAAGGCAGCTGCCCCGGGACGAGGCATTTGGCTGCAGCACAAAAGAGAGCGGCTGTTACGGCCGGGACGCCCGGGGAGCCACAATCTCTGTTTGTACAGAGCGGCTTCAAGGACTTCTGCTGGCTGCACACACAGGGCCGCATCCCACAAACGCCCCACGCAGAGGAGCCGGGGGGGCCCTGGGAAACAAACAGCAAAGTCCCTCCTGGAGACCACAGATTTTGTTTTGAGAGCTGAAACCGGAGGGAGGTGGGTGGGAGGAGAGCTGGAGACGGGCTTCTGAAAGAGCAAGCAGGATTCCTCCGCTGGCACCCCCGGGCAGGGCAGGGCTTCCCACTGGAGCCAGAACGGACAGGAGGATGGGACCTGTCTCAGGGGAGCAGCCCCGCAGTCCCCAGTCCCATCCAGGAGGGATTCCCCAGCAATAAACCTCGCTGCCCCCGGCTCTCTCCGGAGAGCGGACACGGCTCGCTTAGCGTCCCAGGATGCAGTCCAGGGGAGAAAGTTTTACACCAACACCTGCGACAGCAAGTCGGCAACGGAGCTGGGCAGGAGATGGCTCTGTTCTTCTGGAAAACCTTTAATTTGAGGTATTCACCTATTTTACATGCTCAAGACCCTTCAGATATTCTAATGCTGAGCCAAATTCTCAGTTTGTATCAGGCCACGCCAGTGCATAGGGCACTCGTAACATAGGGGCATCGCATTCAGTCTAGGGCTTGAACCGAGTCTCTTGTGTCCCAGCAATCACCTCTGCTTGGTGACGGGGGAAAAAGCACCTCTCAATTACTTTCAGGCTTACGCATATAAAAACACTGTATAAAAATATCAGATGGTGCTTGTGGGGGATGCAGACCAGCTGACGAGGATGCTGGCAGTGTCCAGCATCACTTGGCAAGTCATTTTTAGCCCTGGAAAGCTGCCGCTCCAGTCCTTACTCGCAGCATGGGACAGCCCTCGGGTGAACTGGAGTCAGCAGCCCCAGTGCAGAGGCAGGGCTCCAGGCAGGGCTCCAGGCAGGCAGCGATGGAGAACAAAGGGCTCAGTGAACAAAACCCACCTCAAGAATCCAAAGAATGCTTTAAACAGTTAATCCCACAGGAGGAAGGGGACAGGGGACGGGGTGGGACCAGTGGCACCTGACTCTGTATGGGACAGATAGAGACCACGGCTCCAGAAACTGCCCTCGCCGGGGAAGGAGGAGATGGGCACCCGGCAGAATTGCAGAGGGGAGATAACAGCCAGGACGGGCGGGCCCCGGCGCAGCACCCGTCTGCTGCGAGGCCAGGGGAGCCGGGGCCCTCCTTACAAGCCGCACGTGCTGCCGCCAGCCGAGGGCTGTGGGCTCCCCTTGCCCACGCAGGGCACCGGGGCCTCACAGCCGCCGCAGCCCCGCAGCTGCCCGACAGCCCGGGCAGGGCGGCAGGGATGCAGAGCACGGGCTGCTGGGGGACGTTGCACCATGTTATACCCTGGAATGGGGCTGTTTCCCCCGAGATCCCCTTAGGGCTCCCAGCAGAGCACACGCGCCTCTTTCTCTGACATTAAATGCCCAGATCTGTATTTCTAAAGCAATTTGCTTCATGCACACCAGAGCATCAGTAAGGAGGAGTTTAAGAACAGCCCTGCAGCTCCCTCCCGAGCAGACGGCTCTGCAGCAGGGTGCTTTCACCTTTGTTCCTTCACACCGGGACTGCTCGAGCGCCAGCCCAAACCCGCAGCACCCAAACCCGCGCCTTCACCCAGCCCGGGCCCACCGCGGCGACGCCGGGTGCCTCGCTGTATTCGAGGAAAGAGAAGCAACTGCAAAACGAGAGAACCGCGCACACGCCGCCCTCCCATTTGCACTAGCACAAATGAAACAAACTTGGCGGACAGGCTGCAGCCAGACCCGACGCACGCCAACGGCGAGCTGCAAAGGTCTGCTCCGGCTGCTGACAGCACCGCCGAGCCGGCAGCTACCTGTTCGCTGCCGAGAGGCGAGGAAGCTGCTTTCCAGCATTTTGGGATACAGAAATGCATGCGGCCTCATCCTTCGCTGCACAACTCTTTACCTGAAGTCCCGGAGACATGCAAGCTCCCAAAATCCCAGGTGGGAGCGGGGACGGACTGGAGCGTATTAGGAAAGCGGAGCTCCCCAGGGAGACAACGGAGCTGCGGGTTAATTAACAGTCACTAACAAAGGCCAAGAGGTTAATGAAGATTTCCTCTTCCAGGTGGGATGTGGAAATGGGGATGCTCGGGGGGGGTCTGTAATTACACCGCGGGATGAACGGGGGCTCAGGACCGACGCCAACCTGCAGCATTGCACGCTGCTCGGTGCTTTCCCCACGTTTGGCCACGGTAACTACGGGGTTACCGAGCAAAAACCGGGCTGCCCTTGCCGTGCAATACCGAGGGCTGCCCTTGCTGCCTGCACCCTGCCTGCACCCAAGCGCTGCCTCCTTGCCCGGCCAGGCCCTGCCCTTGCAGTCGTCCCGGCCTCCGGGCAGCCCTACAAGGGGCCGGGGTCGGGGACCGGGGGGCCGGAGCCGGGGCATTCGCCCCGGCTCCGGCCCCCGGTCCCCGACCCCGGCCCCGGCCCCGGCCCCCGCACTCACCTTCCGCCGCGTCCCGCTCCGGCCTTGCGTTTGCATAACCCCGCCCCCTCGATTAGCATAGTCCCGCCCCGCGGGAAGACGGCGGGAAGTCTCGCGTGGCGGAGCGCGGGAAAGGGCTGGAGGCGGTGCGGGGGGGGGGGGAGGAGAGGAGGAGGAGGAGGGTTTTGGGGGGTGTAGGGGCCTGGAGTAGGGCTTTGGGGTGCGGGGGTGGCATGGAGCAGGGTTTTGGGGTGCTGGAGGGGCCTGGAGCTGGGCTTTGGGGTGCTTCAGGGGTCTGGAGCAGAGCTTTGGGGTGCTGGGGGGGCACAGAACAGGGCTTTGGGGTACTGGAGGGGGTCTGGAGCAGGACTTTAGGGTGCTGCGGGGGCCAGGAGCACGGCTGAGTGTGCTATGGGGCCATGCAGCCGGGTTTTGGGGGGCTGCAGGGGGAGGTGGAGCCAGGTTTTGGGGTGCTGTGGGGGCCAGGAGCATGGCTGAGTATGCTGTGGGGCCATGCAGCTGGATTTTGGGGTGCTGCAGAGTCTGGAGCAGGGCTTTGGGGTGCTGAGGGGCAGGATCACAGCTGAGTGTGCTGTGCAGCCATGCAGCCAGGTTTTGGGGTGCTGCAGGAGGAGCTGGACCCATGTTTTGGGGTGCTGTGGGGGTCTGGAGCAGGGCTTTGGGGTGCTGTGAGGGGCCAGGAGCACAGCTAAATGTGCTGTGGGGCCATGCAGCCAGGTTTTGGGGTGCTGGGGGGGGTCTGGAGCAGGGCTTTAGGGTGCTGCCTGTGCCTAGAGCAGGTTCTTGGGGTGCTGGGGGGGAACAGGAGCAGGGCTGGGGGTGCTGTGGGGGAATGGAGCCAGGTTTTGGGGTACTGCAGGGTCCTGCCAAGCCAAGGCCCCTTCCACCAGGAATACAAACACCAGCACCCAAACCTCACTTCTCCAGCAACTGGAAACCTCTTACGTCTTTTGCGTCTCCGCACTTCCCTCACTCCTCTCGCACCAAGGCTGGGATGCAGCAGCCCTCGTCCTCCGCTGTCAGCTGCTCCGTAACCAATTTCGTAGCGCGTTTGCTTCTGCCTTCGCTGTACGCTCAGAGGCATGCTTATGCAACCACAACCAGCTCATTTTATCTGACAGAAATAAAAGACTCCATTTCTGTAAAAAATCTGGCTTTTATTTAGATATTGTTCCCTTCCAGAATACGCACCCCAGATATGTACTAGAAGAGGAAAAAAGAAAAGAAGAAAAAAAAAAAAAAAAAAAAGAGGAAAAGGAGCTAGAAGGCAGGCCTTTTTTGTTAGTGGAGATCTTGGGAAGACATCGTCCACTCAGTCTTTTAATCTGCTACTGACTGCAGGCCAGTAGAAACGAGGCAGCAGAAAATCTTTGTTGATTCGGTTCTTTCCAGGAGCTGGGCTTCTGTGTGTGAAAAGCCATCGTGCCATAAGAGCATAAAGGCAGGGTAGCTCTGCATCAGTTTTTTGATGAAAAGGACATACTGTTCCTCACAAGTGCTATTTTAAGACTGCACATCAGTGAAACTCGGGGGGGTTACTTCAATGTACCTAAAACTTTCCTCAAGTTTCCTTCGCCAGACCTCGGTTAAGTTCAAATACTAGGTTTATTAGTCTTCAAAAAGATCAGTCAAATAATAAAGCTTTTTTTCCCAGGAAAGAGCTTATGCTAATAGGTATTTCTCAGAGAAGAGAAAGGCATCAAAACTAAGAATTAATGTGTTAAAGAAGAAACCTATAGGAGTACTAGGAATACAGACAGCTTCTTTCAACCCATCCTTCTCAGAGGAGATAGTTTAAAAACCACAGGCCTTGAGGCTGGCCTTCCTAGGGAGGAACTCGGTCCCAGCCTCACTGCCCTCCTGGAGCCCATCACACTGGGAGGCAGCCTGCACCTCTGGAGCGACTCTCAAAGGCTGAAGAGGGACCTCTGATGCAGTTAGTCCATTCCACTTGGAAAAAACCAACCCACCAAAATCCACCACTTAAACTTGCTGCAGTCACCAACCTGTCTGCAGGAACTGCAGCTCTGCAAAGGAGGGAAAGGAGCTGAGACCATCAGAGCCACCGGTGCCCACTGCTGACCCGCAACAAACGTACCGCTCAATACAGCCGCCTTTTACCATCCCGATACACATTTTAGCCGTTAATTTTGCTTCAGATTGTTAGTAAAATTCCTCTTGGTCTCCCAGGGCTTTAAAGACACAAAACAAGCACTTTTGGTATTTAGTTGATGTGTTAAGTGCTGTGGAGTTTTTTGATTTAGGTTGATTTGGGGGAGAAAGTCAGCTGGATGGACCACTGGTCCTTGTACAGGTGTACTGTATTGCTGCATACGACTGGTAAGGTTGAAAGACACAGTATCACTGTCACAGTTACAGCAGGAAGAGAAGGCACAGCCAGAATGCAAGAAAATGAAGGAAAAAAACAAGTCACTTGGATAACAAGCTTAAATGTTCAGCTTCCAAGCCTCCTGGCATCATCATGTAGATTCTAAACCCCAAAGGGTTAATGATCTGTTCGATTCAGCCCGACTTGGTTTAACGAGCTTATTCAACAGCCTCTCAAGTTCTCCTGGCCAGCTTCTGTACTCAGCATCCGACATTTCTTTTTTCCTCTACTTCAGAGCCAACCCAGCATAAAAAGCCCAGTCCCATTACTGTCTGTTCAGAACCTGGGGATGGTCCAAGGCCCCTGTGCACAGGGAGGAGTGGTCCTTCCACGAGAAAAGCTTTAGCAGAAGTCCTTTATGTACAAGTTAAAGCCAAAAAGGGGCGGGCCCCACAGGAAGAGTACAAAGCTCTACTGGAAACAAGAGGGGACACAGCAAGGTAGATTTACAGCGTTTATATCCCTCTGAACAAAACCCCGCCCCTGCACAGGTCTCATCAGCAAGCTCAGTTGTCCACCTCTTCCTCATCATTTTGCTCTTCTTCCTCCATCCTTTCGTCATCGTCATCATTCTCTTCCTCTCGGCTCTTATCTTGCTCCTCTGAGTCTGCCTTCTTGTCTTTATCTTTCCTCGCTTCTTTCTTTCCTTTCTGTTCACGCCTGTAAACTAAAAAAGAAAAAGAGAGAACACTGCAGAATTGCAAGCCAGCGTTTCCACGGCATGAACAGTACAGTAGCTGAAGTCCAACGTCCACTTGCTCTCCAGGCTTACAAGGGGAGCAGTGAACTCATAGCAGCAACTCACCCTATTATTTGAGCTGTGCTGACCAGCTCCATAGGAAATCAGGTTAAGTTTCAGCAGAAAAATGCTGAAAAGGACGCAGGAGTTCACATTTACAGGCAGCACCTAAGACTTTCCTTAGATAAATATAATAGGGGAGTGATAGCAGATGAGACCTTCCCAATCCTCATCAGTTGTGAAATAATGTTATCCCAGTCCTGTTAAGGTGCACATTATTTATTCCCCAGGCAAACCGCAGTGTAGGATGCTGGGCAAAGAGAAGAGAAACAAGACAGGCAAGTAAGCGTTGCTTGTCCAGCGTCCAAGGAAAACAGGACTTGGTGCTGCTTAGACTCCCTCGACATGAACCGAGGACGATACCTTCCAGTGATTCTTTCAAAGGGGCTACAAATCGCTGAAACTCCATTTCCTCCATGGCAGAGAGAACATCGCCAGCATTCAGCGTTTTCCTCTTCCCCTTCATGGCAAAGTTATTTGCACTAGTCAAAAACAAGAAGGAAAAGAGAGTTAATTGGTACTGTTATCAATTTAGCCTTGTTTATTAAAGTCACAAGCGACTTAAAAAAAAAAAAAAAAAAGAGCCATCTCCTAAACATTCAGGGTTTTTTTAATCATTTACTAATAGCAGTTTAAGATACCTTCTTGTTTACATTGGCTGTTTGTGCCTTCATCTCGTTGCATGGCTTTCCCACATTAGTTTTCTGCTTGCATGGACCTTTTCTACAACGGGGTCGAAGGAGAAAGCCTGAACATTGGCTGGAAGGTGACAATTCCACAAAGCCATGCAAATACTTAACACCAGAGAAGTGACTGCCTGCGCAGCGTGTTCTGAGCCACTCCAAAGACGCTACTCTCTCCTCTGTGACCAGCTCCACGGCTGACGAGGTTGGCTCACGCTTGCCCTAATGCAGCCACGTGGCGAGTAGCTTGGAAAGTGAGCAAAGGGCTCTTGCCTTTGCCAGGAAAAGCCATGCAGCCATATTCTAAGGCTAATGGCAGTTCAGGACCCCTCTTGCCCCGGTGGGGTTGGGGCATCTCCATGTACAGAGCCAAGCTGCCTTCCCCACGGGTTGGTAAGGGCAGTCCAAACCCAACTGCTGCAGTCCGGTAGACTGGGCTTCACTAAAGATTGTTTTATTTATATAAACAGACAATACCGAAACAAACACTGGAAAAAATCTCCAGGACAGCCAGCAGAGAGGTGAATTATAATAAATCAACTGCACTGGTCATCTGATGCAACAAATTCTTACCATGAAGTTGCATAAAGCACAAACACGCTTGCCGCTCGAGATATTGCGCTTCGAGCTTCTTTGGAAATATTTACTCCATCAGGAAGCTGAAAAACAGATTCAAACTTATCGTCAGCTGCCGTAAATGACTTAAACTTGCATAATTCCCTTGTCAGTTCCGTGAAGGCATTCAGAGGGCTCAGCGCAACTGGAAACTAAACGTTGATCTCAGATGCTATCACAGAAACTTTGATGCCAGCTGAAAGCCAACCGCAGTTTGACTGTGTTCTCTCAACCGCAGTAAGCTGCACAGAAGCAAAGTAACTTCTGGATCAGTGGTGGGCCTGGCCACCATCTCTGGGGCAATTCATCCAACGACTACCAATTCCTGACACAGACCAATCACCCTGCCATGTCCAGATCCGTTCATCGACATCTCATGGCTCAAGACCAACCATATCATTAAATTAATGACTGGGAATTATCCTAGACTTTTATATAGACACGGAATTGCTTCTGCTGCGGTTTTGTTTGGGGAGCGGGTTCGGTCAGTCCCACTGCGAGAGCTCCCCAGCCTTTGGACGCTACTTGGAGCGTTACTGGGGGGTCTGGCCCGTCCCTCCTGGCACCCCGAGGCCCAAATCTCCTCGCAGGAGGCCTCGGGGACAGGACACGGCGGCAGCCGGCACCGCCGCGCTCCCCAGGGAGGGGCCTCCCAGGGCCCGGGCACGTTTTGGGCGGCAACCCCGGGGAAGGACGAAGCCCCCGCGGGGCCGCCCGGGGAGAGCTCGCTCGTCCGCAGCCGCCCCCCCGCTGGCGGTGCCTCCCCGGGCCCGCCGGGTGCGAGGCCCCTCGGGGCCGCCGGGACCGGCACCCACCGCCTCCTTGATGATGCGGGTGATGACGGCGTTGGGCAGGTTCAGGTCCTCCGGTCTCTCCGCCATCCTGGGCCTCCTGCAAGGCAAACGGGGCGTCACCCGGCGCGGGCCGCGACGGGGGAGCCCGGGGAGCGGAGCCCAGCGGAGCCCGGCCCGGCCCGGCCCGTCCGTACCTCGCCCGGAGCGGCCGCACCGAAGCGCGCGCTCAGCCGCTGCCCTCTCACCTCTGACCCGTCCCGGCGTGCAGCGCGGCCCCTCCCGCCCGGCACCGCGGCCGCCGTTGCCTGGAGACGGGAGGGCGGCGGGGCCGTGAGGGGGAGCGGGGCTGAGGGAGGCCTGCGGCGGGGAGCCCTGCCAGGGAGAGCCCTGCCAGGGCTGGGAGGGCAGGGGGAGTTGGTGGGAGCCCGGGGGTGCGGGTGTGGCGGCTGGCAACGGGAGCCTGGAGTGTGTGCTGGGGGCGGGTGTAGGCAGGGGGATGCCGGGTGAGCGGGGAGCTAGCGGGAGCCTGAGGGGCTGGAGGAGCTGGGAGCAGGGGCGAGGGCAGAGGGGGAGAGCCTGGGGGGAGCAAGTTGGTGGCAGCCCTGAGGGCAGAGGGCTGTGCCCATGGGGGCGGGTGCTTTGCCCCGCGATGGTCTCCGGCCTCTCCCCGCAGTGCTGCGTGAGCGTGAGGCCGCACAGCGAGCGTCCCTACCTTCAGCTAAGTCTTCGCTGCCCCGCAGACCCCAGCCCCGTGCCTGGCCCAAACTTCTGCTAATTTCTCAAGACTTTATCGCTATCGATAACCTGACAGGGTAATTAAAGTAAGTAAGCTCAGAGTGCGAGAAGGGAGTACGTTAACCTGGTACTGTGTCAGGGTGATATTTGAAATTGAGAATAGTGATTGACAATGCAGCTTTTTTCCATAGAAAGAGTATATTTTCCAGTAGCAAGGGCAGTATTATTGTAATAGGGATAGTTTACAGACATTTGTGAGACAAGTTTATAGGTAAAGGTTATTGTTGGTATCAGACATAACAGTATGCTGGGGACAGTATACAGCATTTTGGGTACACAAGGGTCAGACCTGAAGAGAGGCTTGTGTGCGTGTGGGCTTGATGACTTTCCCAGTTACAGTGATTGGATTAATAAAAACTGTCACTGCCTGTACAAACCACGTCTCTCGAGTCTCATTTTTAGCACGCTTTAATGTATTCTATTGTTAACTCTATGGTCGCTTTACGGCTCTCAGAGGTGAGATGCTGCAGCGGGTGTTGCATTACTTTTTAATGAAGGCAATGACGGATTGTAACCGATCCATTAGTAACCGTAGCAGACGGGCTGTCGACTTGCTGCTGTTAGGAGAGCTGTCGGAAGCCGCTGCGGCTTGTTTTGGTTTCTTTTTTGCCAGAGAGCGAGGTGGTTCTGTACGTGATTTGAGAACAAAGCCAGGCAGGGTGGGGTTATTGTCTGTCAGGGGGGCAGGCTGGAGCAGGAACAGGCCCAGAGCCGGGGCACGGCCCAACACTCCCCCGCTCACCAGCAGGGACCAGGCGCTTGCTATCGGGCCGTGTTATCTTCCTGATACGACGGACTCTCTTCTGTCTTGGATGCTTTCGTCACTAGTAAAATAACAAGTAAGATGGCTTGTGCATATATTTGTTTTTAATTACAATATCTGGAGGGTTGAAGTACATCTGTTCCTTCCTTCCGTACCTCATGAAAGGTACGTACCTTCCGTACCTTCCGTCCCTCCGTACCTCATCAAAATTGTCCTTCCGTACCTCATGAAAACACAAATTAATAGTTATTAATTTGTGTTTTCATGAGGTACGGAAGGACAATTTTATCTCATGCTTTTTGCTTTTCCACTCAGGCTGGTTTAGCCAAGCCACTACTTGTGTGTCGCTGTATTTATACCTGTGCTACAAATAGCAATTCTTTTGGTGCCAGTCTAAAATGTGTAAACACATTTAGTGGTTTTTTGTACCAGCGTAAAATATGTAAACACGTTTAACATGTTTCATGTTTTACCTGTGACAGCTAAATGAGACTAGAAAGTTGTTCCAGTATAAGAGCTCTGGAGCTACAGGATATAAGGCCAGGTTGTCAGCCTACCGTGGCCTAGGATGTACCCATACCTGAGGACAACCTGATTCCTCTGCAATTTTGTTCTGTTATATATACCGAGGATATATACACTTCACACTATATATATCCTCAGTGGTTTGGGTTTTTTCCTGCTAAGTTAATTTGCACAAATTTTCTGTTTTGCAGAGTATTTAAATAGATGATACCATCTTCCTGCTCTCCCTGCTGGAGTAGTTGTAAAGATGATGTCTGCAGATGTGAGCCAGTGAGATGAAACTATCTGTGGTATGGTTACTTGTCAACATCCACAGTACTGGGATACACTAAAGAAAACTGAGGAGGGACATCCTTCGATCCGTTTAGGAAACTCTTTCAATTTTTAGAGCCTTTTTGGAAACGGAAGGTAAAGTTATGGTTAAAATCTGATTTTCACTAGGGAGGGGAAAAGAGCATTCTTACTCTTGAGATAACTAACTTGCAGTCCTAGTGAAGTTAAGGCAGTTTTTGGGTTTCACATGAGGTAGCTAGTCAAGTTGAACACTGTTCACTGATGTTTAGATTTTTAAAGCTGGAAGTGATCTATAGGTTGCCTAGTCTGACCTGTATAATGGGTGACTTCACCAGAATTTATCTCAGTAGCTTGTTCAAATAAAGCCTCTCAGCTTGGATAGCTGACATCAAGAAAGAGAGAATGTGTTACTTTCCTTGGCAGGAAAGTATTTCCTATGGTAGGAAATGGCTTCTTAAATTTAGGTGCTCAATTTCCAACATGATTTTTTCCTCATGTGCATATAACCTCACTCACTAATGATTTTATTCCACCTGTGGACCTCAGAAACTTGCTTTAGTTAGGTCCTTGTAAGTGAGGTTTGTATATCAGCTGCCTGGAGCTTGCTTTATACACTCACCGACCACTTCTTTCTAATGTGCGCCTGTAGTGTGTGACCTCCTGTTCAACCAAGTGATTAATCAATATTAGACAAATCTTGCAGTCCTATCCTTAAAGGGTTTTCTGCTGGCTGTCAACAAGAACTGGATCACTATGGACAGATAATTAAGAAGAAAGAATGGTTAGACTTCCCTTACTAGAATTTCTCAAGGTACGCAGGAGTCTGACCATGTGCCCTCCTCTTCTGTAGCTGGAGAGAGCCCTTTAATGGCGACTGTGAGCAGCAAAGTGGCCGTTGTGGCTGCAGCGACCTTCATGCCCTTAGAAGGAAGAGTTGAGGCTCTGCCGGTCCCATGCATGGGTCCGCAAACACTGTGGTGTGGGAGATGCATTTTTGGCACTTCGGCCCTGGGAATGTGGTCTGCATATAGGAAAAATTGCAGTTGCTATAAGGTAAATTCTTGTTGTTTGCTTAGCTAGAAATTCTGGCTATTGTTAAATGGAGCCATTGTGGCAGTGCACTCTATCATTTGTAATTGTCAGATCTTTGGTGTTCGTCTTGCATTTGCTTTACTTTTCTTAGATGAACTTCCAACACTGAAAATAGTAAACATCTCCCCCAGCCATTCTGCAAGGAGGTAGATGAGATGTTCCGAGTGTCACAGGACTCTTCCACCTCTGCCGCACCCTCTCTTCTGCGTTCTCTGATTCAAGAAAGGTCAGAAGAAGATACCGATGTCAGAAGAATTGCACTGAAGGCCTATCTGTGTGTTTTAAGCCTGCAGTAAGGGTGGGCACTCTGATGATAGCCTGCTTGTTTTTCTCAGAATTTCACAAAAATGTTACATTTATGGTCCAGCTGCAGCAGACGCAGAGCTTAGCAAGTGGTGTTTGCACTGTGCAGAATGCACTGTTAGTGCAGATGGGCTTGAATCTTACTTAACTTTACTTCTGTGAAAATGATACTTCAGTATCATCATGGCCAAAGAAATAATAATACTAATAATAAAAAGTACAAATTATTCCTGTATAGAGTAGTCATTGCGGAACACCTATATTGTTTCCATCATTCTTGAAGACATTTTATGATAGGTGCAATACAAGTCCTGTAATAAAGGGGCTGTTACTGCGATAGATTAACCTCTTCCTCTTCTAAAAATGGGGGAGGAAGCATGCCAGAAGGTGGTACACATGCAAGTTGATGTTCTGATCTGCAAAACCTTCACTCTGGGCACCGAAAACTATCCCGCTGGGTCTGCTGGGCATGCTCTCGGGTTGCAAGATTAAATGCAGATGTAAGGCTGAGGTCTCCAGCCTGCAAATCGTTAGGTAAGTTCCTAACCCCTGCAGGCCTGGCAGTCACTTCACAGCTCTTCCCCCTCATTAGTGCTAACTGGATCCACCCTAAGATGCTATTGAGAGCAAGTTATCACTGAAGGTGAGTCAGAGGGGACAGCGAGGTGCTCAAGGCCAGCGTTAAGTGCATGCCCTATTACCTGTCAGTGTTTGTAACAAAACAGGAAGAGACCGAATGTTCACAAAGCTGAAGGCAGGGATGCAGCTCCACAGCTCAAATTGAAGCGGCGTCTGTTGGTGTGGGATGTTGTTACAGGTATTTGCATTTACTAGCTTAAATTTGTCTGGGAGGCTGTTCATGGCTGCTCTACTCTTTCTTTTTTTTTGTTTTTGGTTATAGAAGAAGAATGAATTTTAAATGCTTGACAGTATCCTTTTTAAAAGGAAATAAGCTTTTATTTTGTCATTATATTTTCTAAATTTTCAAGTGCATCTGTCCTTAAACTTAGCCCTAATGTCTGGAATCATTCCCTCTTTCCTTTCCCTAAAGACAAAACAGGCACTGCAACGAGGAGCCCTGTTCCCAGGGGAGTGTGCTACCGTGTACGTGTCACTTGCACGCTTCTCTTCCTACCTCAGGTCTTCTAAGGTTAGATCATCTCTGACAAAGGCCTCCAAATACAGCAGTTTCATCCTCAAAATATCTTCCTGGGATCCTTTTTTACCATAAACTAATTCAGCAGTTTTGACTATCAAAAAATTGCCAGCCTAAAATTCTACTGATTGAGTGGACTTTCCTATCTGACCTAAGAAAGATATTTGGATAAATTATGTGTACCAGTTAAGGAGCTATTTTCAGCTGCGTGGACCGCCTATTACATTAATGCTAACTTTGTTAATTCACTTTGGAAAGTGCTTTGAAAAGGAAACCTGTAGGGTAACCTCTGATTTGCCCTTCATACTGTTCATTTGCATTTGTTTCAGCATGAATCTTGCTTCTATTTGGATTGTGGTTCTGAAAGACCTATTTTTCCAGGCCTGAACTCTGCAGCAGGGTCAGACATTATCTCACTTGGACAGGTGAACCTCATGTTCTTTGATAACAGTGTAAAAGTGAGTGCTTTCAGCTTGGAGGGAGGGGAATACCTTTCTGACTACAGGGAATATAATCATTGTGAAGCAACATATGCAATAATCAGGCTGTGCTCTGCTAATTGATTCAGAATGCAAATTAATCCATAGAGGTGGCTTGAAGTGGCCACATTAAGGCTGAACTAACGGTGTGCCACCACCCAAATGTGATCCAACTCCTTCTGTGGCTGCAAAATGTGCTGTAAGGTCGAGTTGACCCTACTGTAGTGGAAAGTCCTTGAATTGAACGTTGTTAGGGGCTGGGCAACTATTTTGGGAAAATGTCTCACGTGCCTGCTCTATTCTTGTGTTCTCCCCTAGGCATCACCTTCTGACCGCTGTCAGAAACAGGATACTGAGCTACACAGACCTTTGTCTGACCCAGTACATCTGCTTTTATTTTCTTAAATATTCTTGAATTCTATTAGGAAAAGGTTCTTTGTTGAGAGGGTGGTTGGTTACTGGACGGGCTCCCCGGGGAAGTGGTTGCAGCACCAAGCCTGTCAGAGTTCAAGGAGCATCTGGACGATGCTCTTAGTCACATGATTTAATTTTAGGTAGTCCTGCAGGAGCAGGGCGTTGGACTCAACGATCCTTATGGATGCCTTCCAACTTGAGAGATGCTGTCATTCTATGTGCCCGCTCCTGTGCTTGGGCAAAAGGGGGGAGTCAGGCTCATATAATTATGAGGAGAGAAAGAAGGCAGCTGTCCTTTTCAGCAGCAGCCTTCAACTAAATTAGCTTAATCTGAACACAAAAGTATAGGAGAACCTTGGTACGTTTTATTTTACTTTGTGTTGATGCAGACTGGAAGTGGGGCTTCACCAGATGACGAAGGAGATCTCTGCTGACAAAAAGGGCAACCTACCCCTTTCCATTGTGCCACTTCTGGCATTTGACCTCTGCCTCCCCCCATCGTATGCCCTGGTCAAATGTTTGCTATGGCAATGCCAGAAATAGTTAATTTTCTGTGAAATTAGTAAGCTAAACTGGCTCACTGAGAGGCTGAATGGTGCCAGACGCTGGGTGAAGCCCTGGAAAGCAGTGCCAGGTGCATGGGGTCAGCTAGCTGACAGAGCAGCTCAGCTATTTCATGTAGCTTCAGACTGTGCACACAATTCCGCTCAGATGACAGGCAATAACTTTTTAAGCTGTTTTAACTTAATTACTTTGATCCATGTGACCATACTGAGGCCAAAATTGTCATTCCCAAGAGATCTTTTGCCCTTATTGAAACCTATCTCTTTTATGAGAAGTGTCACTAAAATTTTTAAAGACCCAGCTTGATTATTATATTATTTTTATTGCATTAAAATAAACCAGCCACGGATTAATACTTAGCATTTGTCAAAATCCAGTAATCCACAGCAGCGCTGCAGGCTCAGGAAAGCATACCTCTTGAGGTGTCTAATTGTACCCTATCTGTATGCTAGCTTTGCGTGTTTCATATTCCTGAGATAGCTGCTTCTAAGCAGGGTTACTGTTCAGACAGTGGAAATCTGGTCGTTAAGTTGGTCCCAAATAAACATAAAAAATATCAAAAGCCTGAACTGAACAGGGTCAGAGTGAGTTACATATACAGAGGTTAACAGCTGCTCCAACAGCAGAGTGCTGGATCCCGGCTCTGGGCGCAAGGCAGCAGCGTCTGAGAGCAGAGACTCAGCATCGCAAACCCAGGGATAAGGTAGCCCCAACATCTGCACAAGAGTTTCTAAGTGGCAGCAGCTGCTCCAGTGACCCGTGGGACTACGTAATCCTTGTCCAGGATTCCTGTACCTCACCACTTGCTGTTGAACTTTTTACTTCCACTGTATTTATTTTTTTGCATGTGTTTCTGCTTGACCTAGGTTGCCTTCTTGATCAGATGGGCCCTAGGGCTGCTGCAAAAGGAGAACTGGATGTTCAGATCAGACGTCCTCTAAGGTTGTGAGTTTATGTAGTGCTGTAATTAGCTGTGCTTTTATTCAGGTTAAAGCCTGTAAGACAGGTATGTGTTAAACACCTTGCCTGTGAAAGTCCCACTGCCTTAAAGAAATGCAAAGCCAAGGACAAAGCCTTGATGTGGTGTCTGTGTAATGTTCCTAAATGAGATGTGTGCCCAGCCTGCTGTTATTCTGCAGGCTAGAAATGGCAAAAGGAAAAAAGGAGGGGGGGGGGGGGGGGCAGGGAAAGGAGAAAATAACAGTTTATTGTGACCCATTGGTGCTATGGTCAGTATCTCCTCTCAGCCTTCTGAGAGTGAATTGGACTGTGCCGTGTTCCTGAGGATAACCCACGGGTTGCTCTGGTTGCCAGTATCCTCTCTAGCTGCTGTTTCCTCTCTACAAAGGGTGACGGTGGGAGGCTCTGCCGGCCTCTGTAGGAGACGTTTTGTACACGGTGTTTCTGGAGTGATCAGGAAGCACTGCTGTGCTTTGAAGGGATCCCTTCCGAATTAACCTAGGATGTCTCCCTTACCAGCCGCAGGGCAGGCGAGGGAAGCAGCCAGGCAGTTTCTGCAGCCTGAGTGTTCAAGACAGGTGAAAATCTTCGAGAACTGAAAAGAAAAGAAGAGCTTCTCACTCTCCCTCCTGTTTCTCTGCTGTGTGCTGTCTCATAGAGAGGAGCTGATTTATGGAGTAGCTCTAATGCAGACCACAGCCTAGTCATAGCTGCCTTAGTCTGAACAGTTTCAGCTACAGTTTAGCCTTAGCAATAGAAAGGGGTTAGGGACAAGATGAACAATGTTTTCAGAGTTCAGCAAGCTTGGCCCTGCTGAAAGATGGGCACAGGAACAAGTAGCTGTGCACGCAGGCTGTTCTGTGCTCTGCATTCCTTGTGAGCAGCCGAGGAGGTTTGTAACAGCTCCTGCTCACATGGAGTTTGTTACAGATCCTTTGCCTGCCCTGGAAGTACTTGCTGTGCTTTAAGCCACAGGCATCCTGAGTTCTTATGGCAATGCCTCACCAGTGCAGAGGCCAAGAATCCCTGTGGGTTAGTCCCTTTGCATGTTAATTTTTTGGGGAAGGGGCAGAGAGAGAGATTTAGAAAAGGGATCAGCCGAAGAAGTTTGTTACCCAAAGCTATGGGTGAAAAATGCCAAACGTGTCAGGTCCTATGAAGATGCAAAGACAAGGTTCTTGTAAAACTCCGGACATCAGAGACTCTGATATCTCAGCAAAGCAGCAGTGCTGAGCTGAGTGCTGTGTTGGGATCCCGTGCTGGCTGTGGGAGACCCTGCAGAAGGGGATGGTTGGCTTTGTGCATTGGGCAGGAGCAGCTCACGAGGCATTTGCTAACATTGGGTCAATGCTAGTTTAATCCCCAGTGCCGCGTTCTCTCCCTGCTGGGAGGTGCAATTTTGCAGGAGCGTGGAGTCCCAGGTGCATCTGCCTTGAAAGCCTGCCTGTGGTGTGAGCAGGCAGAGCTGCAGTTTGGCAGAGGCAGCAGCAAAGGCCATGCTGGGCCACGGTGTGGGTGTTGCTGTGGGTGCTGCGGCTGGCTTGCGGATTTGGGCTCCAACAGGACGTGCAGACTCTGGGATGTGAGCAAAGAAGGTGCGGTGTTTCTAAAGATACCCTTGCAGCAGGAGAAACCTTTCTTGGGTCCCAGATTGGAAAAGAATTTAGTAATCAGCCAGTCTACATCTCTGTTGGGTTCCTCACTGGCATTTTTCAGGGAATGATTCAGCTGTGCTTGCTGCAGAGGTGGTGTCGGGGACCGGAGCACCCCAGCTGTGCCCTGCACTCAATGCTTGCTGTAGACCCTGGGGGAGAGGGGGCTGCAGCAATCCCGCCGCTGGGAAAGTGCTGATGTTGGTGTGTCTGCCCTGTACGGCAGGCTTCGCTAATCCCAGAAGTCTGCCCTCGGGATTGCCCAGAAATAGCCCAAACCCTTTCTGTTCCAATCCTCTTACCATCTGGGAAGCCAGGTAATTTTTCCCAGTCTGATTTAGTTTCTTTAGTTTCAAAGCCAGCTTGAACCTTGTGGGTTTTCTGTGTGTGTATGTTACCCTTTTGCCTGGAATAACTGTCTAAGCACGTGTTTGGATTTGAATATCCAGTCAAAGGCAGATCCTAGTGCTGGCAAACTGAAATTTGTGATGGAGAACTGTGTTAAATTTTAAAAGAAAGTCATTAACTCCCAAGCCAACCAGCTGAATGTGCAGTTTGCTGGAGACTCTAATAGAAATGCAGGTTAAGGTCAGTCCCCAGGGGTTTGAATGTTAAGAGGGAAGTTAGAAAGAGTCGGTACCTCGCTGTTGGGAGCCAGTAGAGAAAGGGGCTGTTGCATGCGCCACCGCCACCATCTCTTCCCGGCATGCAATTTAATTTGTAACTTCCTAGTACTAGAGCTCTGCTCCCTTGGGACGTTTATACACTGGCTTTTTTTCCCCCCTCCTTTACAGTGGTGCCAAGGTCAAAGGCTCGTGGCAGCTAAATCACAGCTTGAGCGTAGAACGCTGGTGCTTGGACATCGCTGGAGAGAGTGACCGTCCTGCGTGGGAGTCATGGAGCAGCTGGGAGAGCCAGGGCTCACGCGTGAGTGCTCAGATGATTTCTCCGCTTAGTTTGCTGCTCTGTCTCCTGGGTGAAGGATGGATTATGACTGTGCAGGTGCCTGGATATCACCACTGAACCAGATCCTGGCGCTTGGAGGAGATGAGGGACTTTATCTCCCACATATCCTTTGTGGGGTGTTGGAGATGCCCAGTTCCTTGTGGGATCATGTTTGACCTCGGGGCTCTCCGCAAGTACCTTGCGCTGCGGGATGGAGCAGACTTGAATCTGCTGGGTTTGAGAGTTAGGAGTGACTTTTGCAGACAGTGAGCCTCAAGCCCTCTGGGAGGAGGGTGTGGGGGACTCCCATGGCCTTGGAGTCCCACAGAGACTCTTCTTTAACTTTTCTATTTTTTTTTTTTTTTTAATTTTGAAAAACCCTATCTAAAGGGATTCTTTTACCCAAACCTGTGAGACTGCCTGCTTTAGAGAGACAGTGCGTTTTGTTACTGTCTTGTTTGTCTTTCCTTTTGCCTCCTAAAAGCACTTTGCAATACAGACATGGAGAGGGGAGGCTTTGTGTGAGCCTGGGGAGCTCCTAGGAGACAGGGTGGCATTTAAAACACCTCTCACCACTTGCTGCATGTGCTGGGGAGAGCTGCAGGCTTGGCGGTGCTGGAGAGGAACAACACAAGCTGTAGCACAAACCGTCATGGGGATGTGCAGTGAAGGAGATGGGGACCGAGGCTGGGCTGGTACACGCTCTGCTTGCATTAGCAGAGGTCCAGGATACCTGGGACTGCAGAGTGATAATTTGCTTGTTCCCTCAGTAGGACTGCTTGGTGTTGCGTGTCCTGTGGGTTGAGATGTGCTGTGCTGATCATTGATAGCTGGGGATGCTATGCACTGAAACATGCAATCCCAGACTGTTTATTTTTTCAGGAGCAAGTAAATTTGCTGGGATAAAGCTTTAATTTTGATGGGTGGCAGATGGAGATCACTGGGAATGTCAGCAAATGGATTCAGCTGAACAAATGAGGGAAAGAGTTTTTGATAAGCCTGAAGGGAGGAACATTTTGAAGTGCCTTAGAAATTACCCTGAGCAGCGCCCATCCCACCTGTGTGCTGGTTCCTGATTGTCCAGGACAATGCTCTGACACCATTTACCTGAGTCTGTGGTGCTCAGGCATCAACAGGGCTTCTGGGGGATGTGGCGAGGGATAGATGGATGTTGGGGACAGTGGCAGGGTCCTTCTTCAACCCTCCTGTCCAGGAGGTGACAGCAGGTGACTGTGACCCCAGCTAGTCTGGGGCCTCTCTTCTGGGGACCTTCATCTGCGATCTTGCTGTTAGACACAGCCGTAAGAGAGATGTTTTGAGCCTCTGTGAGGTTTCTCTGCAGATCCCAGGGCTGAGATGATGAGGGGTTCCCAGAACCTCCCTGTGGGGAAGAAGGGAGAGCTCTTGTAATATTCTGTAATATAAATACATGTGACTCAGTTGCTCTCCCAGGTTTGTTGCCAGTGCTGCCTGTGAAGACAGGGGATGAAGGTGAGGATGGGATGAAGAGGTTCATCCTCTCCCCAGCTCTGTGTCCAGAGCTCTCTTGCATGTCAGCAGATGTGGCTGGGATGCGGTAGAGGATGTGACACCTCCAGTTTCAGCTCGTTACAATTTGGATGAGCTCTGATGTTGGTGAGCTCTGCTGGAGCTGAAGGCTTCACTGCTGGGGAAAGCCAGACCTGCTCCGCTGGCTGTACCTGTGTCTACAAGGAGGGCACAGAGGGGATGTGTCTCTCAATGCTGGGGTGTGAATATCTCCTTGGGCAGCTGGGACAGGGAACCGCAGGATGTCGTGGCATAGGCTGCGTGCTTGGCCAGGTCGTCTCTTTGCTGGAGAGCCTGCGTATGGTGCAGGGATGTACTCCTGGCTGCTGGCAAAGGACCTGTTTCCTCTCTGGGGCTCCATGTTCCCCTCCTTGTGTTTCTGGGTTTTGTCGTCTGCATTACTCCCTACCTCACACGAAGCAGCTGTGCCAGATGTGGGAAGCCAGGTACTTGTTATGGGCAGAGATGCTTTTATCACAGAGCCCAAGAGCTGGAGCAGCCTTTCCCCTTCTGTGTCCACCATGCTCCACCAAACCTTGCCCTGAGCTTGCTGCTTCAAGTGCCTATTGGAGAGGCAGGAGCCAACAGCGCTGGCTTCCCCAGCTGCCTGTGGGTTACTGGGTCCTGAAGGATTCAGGGGCTCTGGAGGCTGCAGGGTAGCACTGGGAGCTATGGGGCCACCAGGTAGCCAAAAGAGTTTAGTTGGTGGCCCAGGCTTGCAGGATCTGGACCAGTGTCACCAGGCTGCATCTTCTGCTCCCCTCCCGTGCCTTCCCGTCGTCAGCCGTGCTGGGAAACAGGGATCCATCTTTAGCCTGTACTCAAATCCAGCAGTATTGTGAGAAAAGACAGATGTGTTGGAGCTGCTGAGCAACCAGAGGTTGTGGGAGCTCCTGGTGCTCTGGCTCTGCCTGTCCCACAGGTGTTTCTACTTGTCAAAATGTCCTGCACTGCTTGTGCATCCTCTGCATTTTGCTTAAGGCAGCAAAGGCCACTAGGCTGCTAAACAAACAAGCAGCAATTAAAGAATAAATCATGTCTTTGTTAGGGACCCCCTCTTTACCCTACCCTGAACTCTGGATCCCCGTGGCTGGAGACAGCGGGAGGCGAAGGGGGGCAGAGCTGGAGCCCTCTGGGCTCCCAGGCATCACTGCTGAAAGGCTGAGCAGCAGGAGGGCTGCTCAGCTGTGCTGAGAGCTCTCACCCATGCTTGTGCCTGGTGCCTCTTCCCTAGGCTGTGCAGTCCCCTGGGTGCAGAGGCTCCAGCAACGCGGCATCCATCGGGATGGAGCTGGGCGCTTTCCTGAGCGGGAAGGTGACTCTCGCAGCCTGAGTGGACTCAGCTCTGGACCTTTTTTGCTCCACTGATTGCTGAGCTGCATATCATACAACTTGCATCCCGGCTTGTGCCTCGCTGCCGCACTGTGTGAAGAAGGGATAAGGAGGCACCTGGCCCCTTTCCACCACGGGGCAGGAGCTTTGTGTGGGAGCTGCCAGCAGAAAGTCCTGCTAGAGCTTCACAGGCTCTAAATATCTTAGGAGGCAAGTAAAATAGCAAGTGGCATTAGCTGGTTGCTTAGCTGGGTGCCTTCTCAAGGCCCCTGCGGGTTGCCAAGGTTAGAGCTGAGCACTGTCGGGGGCAGGCAGCCCAAACAGAGCCATGCCCTTTGTCTGGAGGCCTTTGGAGACTGCTGGGTCATTATTTGTCTCTCCCCCGACGCCCAAAGGGGCTGTGACTTACTGCAGCGGTACAATAGGTGTCTGTTGGCAGTGATGGATTGGGCTGTCCAGAGAGCATCCCTCCTTCCTTCCCTCCCTTGCTTACTCTGTGTCCCTTCTGTTGCTTTTCCTGCAGTTTCAGGCAGTTTTGCTGGTGTAAATTCAGCTGAATCAAGCCAGTGCCCCTGTCAGAGAATAAGCCAAACTTTGGGGGAAAAGGCAGCTTTTCTAGTGAGCAAAGAGCCTTTCCAGGTTGCCTGCCTCTCTGTGCCGGGGCCCTTTGGCTATGGGCTGTGAAGATGGAGCTGGGGGGATGTTTTGGGGTACCTGAAGGCATTGGGCAGTGTGCGCTAGGTGCTGTATGTCCTGGTACACGCTGCCACATCATGGGGCTGAGTGGTGCATCCTGGCTCCAGAGGGCTCGATCTTGCGTCAGAATCACAGGTCGGGCTCTTTTGCTTTTGTGGATGGGGTGTGTGCGTGGCATGGCTCCATCACGGGATGAGGGATGCGGCTCTGCCCCGCTGCCCTCGCGAGGAAATTAACCTGTGACCCTGCAGCTCGGGCTGTGTTTGCCCTGGGTCTCCGTAAGGATAACATAAGACCGTTGTGCTGCACTAATCCTGCACTGCTCATCTCTGTGGAAGAAGCCTGGGCAGATGTTTCTGATCCTGAAGAGTTACTGGGCCGTGCTGGTTCCTCTGCTCTGTGCTGTGGCTGGGAGATCTCTCCACCAAGGCTCCCATTTCTGGGTCTATGCACTTTTGTCTCTATTGGCATGGGATCCCGTGGCAGGTTCCCGGGTGGTGGTTTGATGGCTGTGAGCGAGGAGGGGCGGACTGGGGCTGGTGTGCCATCTGCAGGATGCTGGCCACAAGGAAGCCATCCAATTCCTCCTTGTGCGGAGCCTCCCTGCTGCTCTGAGCCTAAGCACATCACCAGCTTGTGGGCTGGGGGCTGGATCTGAGCTGGACCTTTGCAAGACTGTCCTGAACACCCAGCAGTGGCAGGGCAGCGTCTCTAGTGTCCTGGAGAGCTGCTTACAGACTAATGAAGCCCTGACGGGGCTGGTCATCTGTTTTAAATATAATAAAATATAGCAGTGCTGAGCAGAGCCTCTGGGATGCACTTGGCGCGTGGCACGTAAAGGGCCATGGCCATGGCTGCAGCTGAGACGCGTGCCAGGGGTGACTCCCTCTGAACGTGGGTCTGTGTTCTGCGGTGACAGTGGATCTAGTGAATCGCCATCGCTCCTCTCCTTTCTGCACACAGGTGGGGCTGAGCAGTGGGGTGATGGTGTGGGGCAGATGTGCCGCACTGCCAGCACGTGCCAGGTTTGTCCAGAGCTGGCCAGGGGAAGCTCAGTGCAGGAGACCTGGCAGCATGGTATTCTGGGGAAGGCTGGGGCAAGGTGGAGACATACCCTTATGGCAGCTAAAACCAAGGGTACTGCAGAGCCTGTGATGTCCCCTGTGTCCCAGCTCCCCGTCCTGCCGTGTCCTGTTCTCATCTCCTCTTTTCTCTGGCAGGGACAGGGCAGAGTCCCCAGTTGCTGGTGCTGCAGCATCTGCCAGCCCTGACGAAGGGGCGATGCGGGGCTGTACGATTCCCCGTGCGGAAGCAGAGGGGACCATCGAAGAGCAGGAGGAAGATCAGCCGTGCACGAGTGAAGGGGAAAGGTAAGTGATGGGGGTGTGAGAGGGCCTGTGGGCCAGCCAGGGGCTCGGCTCTGGCCAGGAGTGTGTGGAGGGGCGGCCGTGGGGAGGAGTGGTGGGGGTGCGTGTCCAGCACCCTGGACTCTACAGGAGATCTTGTTCTTTTCTGTCCCAGAGAGGTCAATATATTTAGTATTACATCAGCTGGACGTGGGCTGGGAAATGGCGGTGCCTGCACAGCACTGACAGCAGCCATCCACGCTGGCAGCACATCTGCTCAGAGCCTGTGCTGGGCTGCACCCTTGTCTCTCCCGACCTTCACTTGTCAGGGCTGAGCTCTCCCACTGCCCACCTCTGCCTGGGCCCAGGGCAGCAGGACCTGTGAATCGGCCGCTTTCACCCAGAAAGCCCCTATGGGGCCGGGCCAGGCTCACCACGGGCCCGCCGTGCTGTTGTGGACCCTGCAGCCTCACAGCAGTGCCACGAGGAACCAAACTCATTGAGCGTAGCATTTCCTGCAGCATGGGGTGGTGTGGGAGCAGGTCCACTCTGCTGGGGACTCTCCTGGAGATCAGTCCCCCATGGGATCCTGCACTGTGGGGAGCGGGGCTGCGTGGATCCGTGGGTGGGAAGCAGGGAGTTCTGGGACAGCCCAGCCTTTGGGGAGGGTTGTTTGTTTTTTTTCCCAGAGAAATCATCTCCATCGTTCTTCCACACTTTGCAGAGCTCATGCTCAGCTCTGGGTGCCTCCCAGTAAGCTGTGGTGCAGCATCCGGAGCTGGTGGGTGCATCACCAGCTCCTGGGTGATGGAAAGGGCTGCTCTGGGGTCTTGCAGAGTGGTCCCATGAGCCTGGGGGGCTGCGTGCCTCTTTCCTTGTCATATGAGAGCCAAGCAGGTAACCCGTGCCCTGCCATCCCTCCCTTTCTTGGCTCACCCCCACAGACCGATTCTCCTGCATCCTTTCCTTGCCTGCAGTCATTTCCCCAAAGTGCTGTGAATGCTGCTGTCCCGGGTTGCTCCAGTGGGACAGTTCCCTGAACAGCTGAGCATGTGCTAGCAAACCCGATGGCGCTAACAGTCACGGGGATTACTTACAACCCGTCACACTGCAGAGGAGAGGAAATGTTGCAGGGTTTTCCCCTTTTCCCAGGAACTCATTCCGGTGGCCGTGGGACGGTGCTGGCGCGGGTCTCGGGTCCGCAGGGGAGGGCAGAGCGCTGCCCGCATCCTCGCATGTGGCTGTGGCGCGGGGCTCAGGCCTATTTGCTCAGACAGGTGCGGTCCCCATTCAAATCCGCGGGGCCAATGGGAGCTGCGCCGTTCAAACGTGCGGCGGTTGGTCGCGTGTCCCATGGAAACCCGGCTGCACGGCTGCCTGTCGCTCCCTGCTTAAACGGCTACTTGGCTTCCCCGGGCTAGGCAGGGCGGGCTCCGGTTACTGGCTAATTAGAGGTCTCCTGCCATGGAGCCCGGCAATGTCCACAGAGTCTCGCTCTGCACCCGCCAGGCTGACCCCCTGGGAGCTTCTTTCTACCTTACCACGTTTGGTAAGTGTTGAGCCTGCAGCTCCAGGGAGCAGGGGGTGCCCGGGGGATGTGGCCATGGCCCTGGCTGGTGCAGCACGGGGAGCCGCAGCAGGTCATGGCCGAAGCCCAGCATGGTAGGAATGGGCTGGAGAGCTGCTCCCTGAAGGCATTAACACTGAGCGGCAGCCTGCTCGCTTCTGCCTCGCTGAGCCGGAATAATACGTGGCTCCGTCAAGCTGGCGAACCGGGGAGCACCCTGAAACCAAGCTGCAGCCGCTGAGGCGAGCTGCAGCGGTCGGCCAGATGCCGAATACCCAGGTCATTTTGCCCCCCGGATGGGCACGAGCTGGGGTTGCTGCATAGGGCTGGCCAGAGCTGTGGCCCCCCCTTAGGGCAGAGCCCCAGTTTCCTTCTTTGCTCCTTGTGGGTCTCTGTGGCTGCCTCGGTTTTGCTGCATGGGCTTGAAGAAGCCCATGGGCAGTGGTGGCTCTGCTCTGCAGGCTGGAGCCGGCCCAGCGATGGCTGGGCTACGAGCCCTGTATACCAACCCTGTGAGCAGGTGAATTTGGCAGCAAATGTCATACGCAGAGGGAAGCTGGGTGCCCTTCCTGGGTGCCAATTTTTAAGCAGCAGTTTTCTTTCAAAGCTGCCGCTTGTTTTAGCGAGCAGGGCAGGCAATCGTGCAATGTGCTGTTGAAGAGGCTGCAGGGAAGCAGAGCGGGTTACATGAGTGGAGCAGGGCGTCCCTTCCCTGGGCAGCCAGGGATGCTGATCCTTCCCCCTTTTGGCTTGTAAGTGTCAAACTGCTGAGGACAGCCTGGAAGCTGAAATCCTCCTGTCTGTAGGACTTATGCATGCCAAATAACGTGAGTTTTGTGGTGCCTCTTGGCTCTGTGACCAAGTTCGGGCCAAGCATCATCTCTGCAGCCGCGGTTCCCTTCAGGGGCTGACCATCGCTGGCAAGACGTGGTGTTGCGTGCTCTGAGCAGGAGAGCAGTGGCAGGACAGGGCCAGCACTACCCTCTCCATGTGGGTGACCAAAGAGAGGGTCTCCAAAAGGGCTGGTGCCAGGGCCTGGCGTTGTAGATGGTGATCTCGGGGTGCTCTGCCTTGTGCCCATGGGGACCTTCTGCCCAGGCAGTTATCTGACACTGCTTTCCTCTGGTAAGAATCCCCCCTTGTGTGTGCACTGATGATTCTTGGCTGTCCCAGCCAGGGCAAAACCTGATTTTTCCTACAATAAAACAGAAAAGCATTTAAGGAGCAGAAATGCAAATCTTCCACTTGTCAGACATCATCAGTAAGGAACAGACTTTCCTGCCTGCTGGGTCTGCTCCCAAGGGACAACATTCATGTGTCCCCTCCCTTAGCCTGGCAAACTTCCCTCATGGGTGGGAACCTGTTTGATTACCATCTTGTGCTTGTTCATGCCTCGTTTTTCCTTCTTCTCCTTGTGCCAGCTTTGTTCATCAGCCTGAATTGCCTCCCCTGGCCCTGTGGGTCCAGATGGACGGGGCCTGGGCGCCCTCTCTGCTGCTGCCCTGCGAGCCCGGCTGAGCCCTGCTCTCTGTGATGGTGTGTGCACCCAGGAGCTACACGTGGGCCCTGTTGTGAGACAAGCTGTCTGCTCTTTTGTCTCCCTCTGGCCTTTCTCTGCACCTATTTTCATTTATAGTAACCTTTATCGAACACGGGTGACCTGGACAAGCTGTGTCAGGGCCTCTCTGCTGAAGCTCTTTCCTTTAGTTCATGTTAGGGATGTATCAAAAGAGATAAACTGCTCTTGGAGTGAGGTGGAAATGTAGCCCACGAGCTTGCCTTGACAGGGGTTGTGTTTCTGCCCACCCAGGTCTGGAGGAAGGTTACTGCTCTGCGCATCTGAGAAAATGCGACTGCTGCCACTGAGCTGGTCTGTCCAAGTGCAGATGTTGGTACAGCAAATCCCTTCCACCAGCTCAGGCTGGATCAGCTCTTTCCGACAGCACCTTCCCTCTCTGATCCTGGCCCCATACAAGCACTGGAACTGCTACAAAGCCAGCGAGTGCTTCCCCAGCATGAGCAGGCTGGGACCCCTTTGGGGTCAGACGGGCTGGCTGAGGCGTGCTGGGGTGTGCGATTTGTCCCTTCGTGTGCTTTGGAGACACTTGGGAGCAAATGCGTTAAGAGAGAAATGTCATCAGTTCCTCACGGGAAGGCGAGGACCCTTCCCACTGATACTGCCAAATCCTTTCTACTGGGGGCCAATTTGTGGTACTTCTGAAAAAGGCAAAACTGCCCATTTTCTCCCTGCTCTCCCCTCTTTGGTGCTGGTGTAGCTTGCGACGCAGGGGCCACGGCCACTGTCCCCGCACCAGAAGCATGCGATGCACGAGGCCACAGTCCTGTCCGACCCAGTCCCTCATTATGCAGAAGCCTTGTCCCCATGTGCTGCCCCGGGGGCTGAGCGGCCCCAGCCGTCCCCAGGGCTGGGCATAGAGCTTCCTCCCCCCGCATTACCCAGCACAAAAGCTTCCTTTCTCCTCCCCAGGGCCCATTCATTACTGGGCTGACTCCTCGTCATGCTTGGTTAGACGGGGGCATTTTGCTTTCGTGTTGTAACAGTTGTTACATGCTAATAGTGGAACAGCGAGAGGGTTCCCACAGCATCAGAGATCTGGAGATAGCAGAAGGGTTAAAGTCTTGGTCCAAAAGGCTGGGGTGGCATGATGAAACTGGGAGACAATATTCGCACTGCTGTAAATCGGTATTAGCTTCAGTAGAGCTGTCCTGACTTACCCCACCTGGCTCTTGTCTTTGCTTTCTTACCTTGCTCTCACTTGCACGTGCATGCCTTTATGTGCATGTATACATTTGCGCGCGTGCTCTCAAACATGCAGATGCACGTGTGGACACACATCTGAGCTGGAGAGAGATTTGAAAATCTTCTGTCAATGTTTTTTTGAGTGAAAAATGAGGTATGAGTTCTCTGAATTGTGTCAGGTTAAACCATCCTGTAAGATATCCCCACCCCAGCAAACCTAAGCCCTTGGGTGCGTCTTTGTCAAAATGAAATGTTGGTTTTTAATTTGAAAGATGTTTAGATGTCTGTAAATGATGTGTCTGTAAGTGATGTTTACAAGTTTATTTCGTTTGTTGTGTTTTGTAAGGGGGAAAACAAGTGAAAATGGGATATTTTGCTTTGGGCTAAATGAAATGTTGTGCTAATGAAGCTTGCAATCTTTTGATTCTCCAGGAGCAGTGGGAAATGTTTGGTTTTGGGTTGATCCAGAACAATTACACAGATTTCAGACCCTGCATCGCCCCTAACATCTGCACATCATATCCAGACTGGCAGGCGGCAGCTCCCTGGGAACCCCCTTGGGAAGGCGTTGGGAGGGGCAGAGCCCCCTCCGGCAGTGCCCGACTGGGGCCAGCGAGCCGGGGGCTGGCAGCCGCTCTGCACCCCAGCAGCATTTCACCGAGACCCTGGCAAACGCCATCGGCTGAGTCTTTGTGCCAGTATCAGTGTTGTGGATAGATTTTAGGGCTGATGCAGAGTTGCTAGCGCATGGGAAAGTGAGTGTATAAGCGTAAGTCAGCTGGCAGAGCAGAGCTGCTGCCCTGGGACCCGTGCCCTTGCTCAGCAGGGGTTTACACGTGTGGCTCTCCCAGGCGCTGGCCTCCTGCGCAGGGTCTGTGACCGGTTGGGTTTTCAATGCTGGGAATCGGTTTCTGGCAGACAGGTCCAGGCAGTGCTGAAAATCGCAAATTGCAGCTCCAGATAAGAGGTGGGAGCTCGGGGATCTGGCATGGGCATTTCGAAAGGCAGGTTGGATCTGGAGCTGTGTAAGAGCTGGATTTTATTCAGGGCTCTGCTTCAGGGCGGGCCGCGAGCAGTGTATTCTTCTGCAGTTGTGGATGCTGTGTGGGCTGTTTGGACAGTGTTGTGGCTGTGGTGAGCAATGTGGCTTCTACAGTTGTGGACGCTGTGTGGGCTGTGAGCAGTGTATTCTTCTGCAGTTGTGGATACTGTATTTGCAGGTGGTGACTTTGCCTGTTGCCAGCCAAAGACGTGTTTGGGATGCTCCTTCCTTCGTTCTTTCTTTAGAAATAATCCTCCCATCTTGTCCCTGCACCTCTGCAGAGGGATTTCTGGACTCGGAGGCCTGCCTGAGCTCCCCCAGCCTTTGTACTTGGGTTTCAGCTGACCCCATCCCAAGTAGACAAGCTCATGAGCACAGAGGTTGGATCTGCCTGCGTAGTCCACGCTGCGAGCAATTCCCCAGGAGGATGCTTAGGCTGAGCTGAGTTACTCTGGTCGGCTCCCTGTGGAACCCTAGTCTGACACCTCCCTGGCTCCATCCTTCCCACCTCTTCTCTCTCTCCGAGTCCTCCCTTCCTCTCTCACCTTAGGTAGCTTAAAAGGCACTGATGGGTAGAAATGTTGCCCACTGGGCTGCTGTCTTGTACAGGCGGGCTCTGTAGCACCCATGGGGGACTGCTGAGTCCCACGGTGAGCTCTTGCTCCAGTGCCATGCAGTGCTGTGCCAGTCCACGCTGGGAGAAGGCTCCTCCTCAAGGGCTGCCTGTGGAGCGGGTTAGGTCCTGGGTCCTCCTCTAACAGGTCAGATCAATCTCCTGCTCCAAGAAAGATCCTGTCATTCTCTCCAGCCACCAGATCCTGGCACTTTGAGCTCTCTTTCTCTTCTGTTTTATTCTTTGCCCTGTCAAGGGGCAGAAGTGGACACCCCTGTGCTCTTATTAAGATCTGCTCTTTTGGCCTGTTAGTGACTTTGATCTCCTGACCGTGCTCCTCGCTCTGCTCACAGTGATGATGGGCAGCAGGTCCCCTGCAAGGCTCGGCAGGCCCGGCAGCGGGGAGCTGGGGCCCTGGGCAGGCAGGCTCTGCTTCCTGGCTCGGTGGATGGCTGTGGGTAAGCCAGTGCAGCGGGAGCAAGGGGGATCTCCATGCAGACCTGCTCCACAGTCATGTTTCTTTCGTGTAGCTCCTCAAGGCTCTCCCCTACCATCACCTCCTCAATCACAAGCTCTCGGTGCTGTGGTGCAGGGAGTCAGGCACTTCCCCGGAGGTGCTGTGTCGGTGGGAGCCAGGGGTCCCGCTTGCTCTGAGCTCCCCCCCACCCCCGGGCCCTGCAGCAGAGGGACTGCAGGGTGGTGGAGCATTGTTCTTCCCTGGGGCTTGGCTGCTCCCGGCCTCGTTGGCCACCTGACAGTTATTCAGTGTCAAAACACAACTGAAACCATTCTTGTTTAATCCTAGATTAAAGCAAGCATTGACTCCCGGTTTTAGGAGATTACCTGCCCGCTCACCAGGAAATGCAGGAGGCTGCAGTGTGGGTGCTCTTGCCGTGCTTCATTCTGGGGGGCTGGGTTTGTGCTGCAAGCAGTGCTGCGTTAGTCCTTGTTGCTGCGTCTTCGCTGCTCGATAGTGCTGGCGATACCAAACTGTTGCTGGATGTGGCAGTCAGCAAAGGGGTTTTTAAGGCTTTCCCGTTTCCCCAGAAGCACTCTGCACAGATGAGGCGTGCAGCAGGGCAAGCAGGGAGGAGGTGTGCGTGGAGCGAGGTCCCGCAGCAGCGGATGGATGAAAGCGGGTTAGTGCCATGGCCCGGGCTCCCCCAGCGGAGCCAGCCTTGGCTGACCCTGTGCCGGCATGTTCCTGCCACCAAAGGCGCCGGTTGTGCTTGGCGTTCGTCCAGGCCGTCTGCAGCTTGGCCCGCTGTCACCTTCTGCAGGGGTGACAGCCCCTTGCCCGCACAGAAGCTCAGGGGAGAGGCAAAGGGGAAGTTGAATCTGGGCTGGGGGGAGGATTTGAGCACGGTGCATCCCTCCGTTAAACAAGGGCTAATTCATCCCACAGCAACTGTTTCACCTTGGTGCTCCCGCTTCCCCTCTGCCATGGGCTCGTGCCTCCTGCCATCAGAGTTTAGTGCGTGCTGAGAAAAAAGTATTCGGGTTTTCCTGGAATGTTTTTGCATCTGGAGCCATAAGACTTTCTTGGTAGCAGAATGTTTCCTCCTACCTCTTTCCCCTTGGGTCCCTGAGCGATGCCCCCGTGCACAGGGGTGGGGAAGCAGGATGGGTTTGGCCCTGCGCAAGCCTCGGAGCTGTGGGGTCCCTCGCCGCCGAGTGCCGGGGCGGTGGGCGAACCCTGCCCCCTCCACCGTCTCTGCTCTCCTTTCCTCTAGGCCAGCTGAAGCTGTCCATCGAGGTGCGGGGCCGGATCCTGGTGCTGCACAGTGAGTATCTCCCTGGGACGCATGGCGAGGTGGCCCCAGAGCCACGGTGGGCTAGTGATGGGGACAGCATTTCCATGCCCTTTCTTCAAGCTCTTTGGAGGTTCATGGCAGCTGTCAGGAACAACTCTGTGGTAGAGTGGCATGACTGGGAGCTCTTTTGATTTAGAGGCCAAACTGAAATTTCTGGAGACCTTCATTTCTGGGTGACCACGGTGTGTTTTGCATCCACTTGTATACACTTTTTTCTTTAACTCCATGCGAAGAGAAAAAAGGCAAACGTAATTCGGAAAATAAAAATCTGAAATGCTTTGTCTCCACTGAAACGTCTTTTACATTGACCAAAACTATTTGCCACATTTGCCGGGATTTCCAAATCATTCCATTGCCTCCAAATGCTGCATTTTTTTAACACCAGCAATATTTCTTCAACAAAAGTATTTCACTTGGCCCAAGCTGGGGTT